>NC_030811.1:20399090-21649090 GCF_001704415.2 Capra hircus
ATACTTCTTTTTAAAAGGACAAATAGTTTCACACTCTCTCTGCCTCATCTTATTTTCCTATGGAGAGTGAAGACTAAAGAACCTCATTCCCATCCTCAACTTGGATTCCCCTAACCACAGACATATTGTCAGGAAGGTCACCCATCACTTTCTAATGCTCAAAGCCAAAGTTAACTTCCCAACCTTTTTTTTTTTTTTTTTGTCTTCTTAGTCACACTGGATGCTGTTAACCACCCTATGCTGAAAGTTCTCCCCTGAAGTCCCTGACTCTACTCTCTTACCATTCCTCCTTCCACTCTGTCCACTCTTTGTCCAGCCTCTGGGCACCTCTTATTCCAAACTGTATTTCAGAAGCTGAAAGAGTTGTCTTCACCTCCCTTACAAATTCTCCCTGGGCCATTTCATCCACACCAACCTATAGACTCTCACAGTTTCACTTACAGTTAAATCCACAGAGCCTAGAACTGTTCCTTAGAACTGTTCCTTAGACATTGGAGGTATGGTCCTTACTTAGTCAGATTTCAAGTCAGATCATTTTTAACATTCTCCTCATCTAGGCAACAAAATTATTTTCAGAAATCATCACAAAATAATTAGTAGTGATCATTACTCAATTTCCTTTTAATACAACACACAATGAAGGATAAATTTGCTTTTTAAAACATTTTTCAGTGGCAGGGGATGGGGAATAGGAGAGGTTGGTAAAGACAAACTTTCGGCTCTAAGATGAATAAGATCTGAGGAGCCAACATATAATGTGGTGACTGTAGTTGATAAAATGTGTTATATGACTGAGGTTTGCTGGGAGGATGGAACTGAGATGGTCTCACCCAAAACAAAAAAAGAGAGAGAGAGGGGAAAGATAGATAAGTGAAATGATGTATGTGTTAATTAATGAGATACAGTCATCCTTTATTGATGTCCATTTGTGTCAAATCACTGTGATGTACAATTTAAATATCTTACAATTTTGTCAATTATACCTCATAAAGCTGAAAATTTTTTTAAAATGTTACATTTTAAAACATTATTCAAACTGAGTAAAATATTTCAGATATGAACTAAAATTCACACTTAACAATTTCCCAGTTTTAAATTAAAACACAAATGTAAAATTTCCAAGTGTCAAACGGCATGACAGAATTGGCATAACACGTTCTGTTTTTTCACCTTCACAACTCATTGTGCTAGCATTGTTTATATCTAATCTACTGTTTAAATGCAAAAATATGTAGCATCACAGAGAATGAAGACAAGAACTCAAGCACAAGTATACTTCAAGTAATTCCGAACAATTATAAACTTACCCTTGAAACAAAAGCATGTAGCTGAGTTCCCGTGTGTCAAGGGATGAATACATAACAAGGAAGTCTTTGAATTGATTCCCCCATGTAGAAGACAACGTTTGTGAATATCGGATAAGAATTAAAATGTGCTAATTTGTAGCTTGCAGATATACTGCTAAAATCAATAGCAACCGCAGCAATTGTTTAGAATTTAAATTAACAAAAGACTTTTTTCAAGGAGGCGTATTTTATTACTGGCATTGTGGTACTTTAAGGATAGTAATAAGATCAACACTTACTCAGTTTTATTCTGTAGAGCCAATACACCGTCTCATTGCCTGCACCCCGGGCTGGCTGCTGTTAGTATAGTATTGACAACAGATATCTGCTGAACGGCTGAATCCATTTATCCCATGATTCTAGGGCTGCTTCTTCAGCTGAGACGTCCAAACAGGCCCTGTATTTCTTCAAGGCCTGTATTTCTGTCCCCTGACGTGGGGAAATGAACAAGATGGCGCCGGACAGGCTCTCTCGCCCCATGTTCTGTGAACGATGACCGCACCGTTGTGTAACAGCTGAGCTCGCTTATAGCGTTACGCATGCGCGTCACGAGGTACTCGCTTGTCCGGGGCTACTTTGTGAGGTACACCTGCGTGATCGTCACCTGGAAAAGCCCGGAAGGGTTGTGTGCAGTTCTGTTGTGTTATGTTATGTCTGGTGCTACCTCTGCTGTGCTAGCCAGAAGAGGAGAAACGTGTCGGCAGTTCCAATGGCCCCTCGAGTCTTCTGCCAGTCTCTTAGCTCGCGCCTTGCCTACCCTGGGTTCCGCGAACAGGGCGGACAGTGTGGCGCGGCGAGACAGCTGGCACTCTGAGCCGGATCAGCGGTACACCTGACTTCGCCTCACTGTCCCACAGCAACCTCGGGTCTGTGACCCCAAAAGTGCTCCTTTTTCTGCTCCTCGTTGGTGAATGGCACCAAAGTCTACTGTCTTCAGCCAGAAACTTGAGGTTCCTGTCTCCTTATTGCTCCCAAACCCAGAAGCTACCTATTTTACTTCTTACGCATTTCCAGAACCTATTCTCTACCTCCCCATTCTCACTAACCTGGGCTAATTCTTCATTTGATCTTCTGCCCAAGATCATTATGAAACAAAGTATTCCGTCTGTTTTAGTCTTTCTTCATGCTAACCTCCCTGAACTTTCCTAAATCCCTCATCTTTAAAAGGAGTATTAATCTCTAGTGCAGAAAATGACTGTGGGGATTAAACAACATGTATGGCATCTGGCCCACAGAAGATTTCAAAAGTAATATGAATTTTCCTTCCTAAAATATTGCTTGGTACTACTGCCTCCCATTTCCGTATATTTTCTGAGAGCAATTTTATTTTGAGTCTGACTTGATGAAGCACTATTATATATGCATAAAAAGCCAAATTACACAGATAATTTTAGTTGTATAAATGCAACCTAATTCAAAGTATTCCCAAACTCATTTATTCATTTTTATCATAGAAACAAACACTCACTATTCATTACAAACAGACCCAACAAAGTAAGGTCTGATATTGACATAGACACACATAGACACAAAAAGACATCTGTGTTCTCAAGGACTTTGTCATTCTATACACACGTGTAACTCATAATGATATAGTCCTGAGAAGTGCTAAATGAATACACATGCATGAGAGAGAGAGCTCACCAAGCTGGGTGAGAATGCTATCTGAGGAGGAGAGAAACCAAGATATGACATCAGGAAAGGTATATGTAGTCCCCTCTTAACCTTAGTTTCTCTTGCTATAGTTTCGGTTTCCCACTGTCAACAGTGGTTAGAAAATACTAAATGGAAAATTCCAGAAATAAACAACTCTTAAGTTTTAAATTGCCCACCGTTCTGAAGACTGGGATAAAAATCTCACGATGTCAGCACCATCCCTACCAGGATGTGAATCATCCCTTGGTCCAGCATGTCTGCCCATTAGTCACTTCTCGATTACTGTCACTGTGGGGCTGGTGTTCAGGTCTCTCTTATTTTACTTAACAAAGGCTCCAAAGAGCAAGAGTCGCAATGCTGGCAATTTACATACACCAAAGAGAAACTGTAAAGTGCTTCCTTTAAGTGAAAAGGTGAACGTTCTCAGCTTAATAAGGGGGAAAAAGCGGTATGCTGAGGTGCCAAGATCTACAGTAAGAACAAATCTTCTGTCTGTGAGACTGTGAAGAAGGAAAAAGAAATTCATGCTAGTTGTGTTGTTACACCTGTTGGGGCTCAGTGTAGGTCACCCCAAAATATACCACAATGGCGTATTGATTATTTTGAATTGGAGCTGCTTGAGAAGCAGCTGATGCAAGAAAGAAAATCTGACTCTCCTTTCTGTCTCCCCATAAGGAGGGAAATACATCTCTCATGTAGAAAGTGCACCCCCTGTTTCTGGAGGTAGAAACACCCTTATCATCAGGGACTGGGAATTCAGAGCCCAGAAGCCTGTATAAACAAACCTTGTTGCTTCGCTTCTTTTAATCCACTACCCCAACACCAAACTTTGTTTACTTACTGATTAAACACCCAAACCAAAGTTTCTTAGCCTAGTCAATTCCTCACAAATTTGTTTCTTTGCTTAAAAAAGTATAAAAACTGCCTGCTTTGGTCATTTCTATGGGACCTTCATACCCATGGGTTAAAATGTGGTTGTTGGTTTGTTTTTTTTTTCCTCCTTTTGATCTGCCTTGTGCCAATGCTCTTGTTACTTCAGCCACAAGAACTCAACAGGAATAGAGGGGGAAATTTACCCCTCCTGACAGGCTTCCCTGGTGGCTCAGAGGTTAAAGCGTCTGCCTCCAATGCGGGAGACCGGGTTCGATCCCTGGGTCGGGAAGACCCCCTGGAGAAGGAAATGGTAACCCACTCCAGTATTCTTGCCTGGAGAATCCCATGGACGGAGAAGCCTAGTAGGCTACAGTCCATGGGGTCGCAAAGAGTCGGACACGACTGAGCGACTTCACTTTTACCCCTCCTGACACACCTCAGCTGCAAAAGTTACAGCCACAGTGCATAGTAAGTGTTTAGGTCAGATGGAAAAGGCGTTATGTTTGTACAATAAGATACTTTGATGGAGAGAGACCATATTCAGATACTTTTATTACAGTATATTGTCATTCTAATTTATTATTAGTTACTGTTGTTAATCTCCTGAAAGTTTGAAGGTGAAGGTGAAGTCGCTCAGTCGTGTCCGACTCTTTGCGACCCCGTGGGCTGTAACCTACTAGGCTTCTCTGTCCATGGGATTCTCCAGGCAAGAATACTGGAGTGGATTGCCATTTCCTTCTTCAGGGGATCTTCCTGACCCAGGGATCAAACCCGGGTCTCCCGCATTGGAGGCAGACGCTTTAACCTCTGAGCCACCAGGGAAGCCTGTGCCTCATTTATGAATTAAGCTTTATCATAAATATGTCCATATAGAAAAAAAACATAGTGTGTGTGTGTATATATATATATATATATATATATATATATAATTCAGCACTATCCAAGTTTTCAGGCATCCACTGGGGGCCTTGAAATATATCACTAGCAGATAAGAAGAAACTGCTATAGAGCTATATTCTCAGGTAGGAAAAGAGAGATAAGTACAATTCCAATACAAAAAGGAATCACAAAGTTATGAGATAGGAGTGCTAATGGGACAAACAGCCTATCTTGAAGAAGACATGAAAAAATATAACAAGAGTGAGATTTGGGGGAAAGACTAAGAAGAGTGTGTGGAGGAAATTTAATGCCAACAGAAGGTCTTTTCTTGAAAGTAATGAAGTATCAGTATAGAAACTGTGAGAACCTCTTCACTAGTTGCCCTGCTTTTGGTCATCTTCCTGTATAATCCTGGCTTCCCTGATAGCTCAGACTAGCCTACAGTGTGGGAGACCTAGGTTCGATCCCTGGGTTAGGAAGATCCCCTGGAGAAGGGAATGACTACCCACTCTAGTATTCTGGCCTGGAGAATTCCATGGACTGAGGAACAGTTCATGGGGTCACAGAGTCGAACATGACTGAGCAACTTTCATCTGCTGTATATTCTATCTTCCACTTAATTGTCCTTGTGACATTTCTGAAACCATATCTCACTCACTATGTCATGTCGTTGTTTAAAATTTCTTCCAGGGTTCTCCAAAGATGATATACCAATGGCCAATAAGCCCGTAAAAAGTTGTTCAGTATTACTAGTCATTTGGGAAATGCAAATCGAAAACTTCAAAAAGATACCACCTCACTCCTATTAGGATGATGACTACTATCAAAAAACAAAACAGAGAACAGCTGTTGGGGCACATGTGGAAAAATTGGAACTTTTATGCGCCTCAACAGCTGTCCTCTGTTTTGTTTTTTGATGTGGGAATATAAGATGTACAGCCACTGTGGAAAATGGCATGAAGTTTCCTCAAAAAAAAAAAAGAATGGAATTACTACATGATCTATAAATCCCACCTCTGTATACAACTGAAAGAATTGAAAACAGGAACTTCCCTGGCAATCCAGTGGTTAAGATTTCACCTTCCAATGCAGAGGGTGTGGGTTCCACCCCGATTCAGAAGCTTAGATTCCGCATGCCTCCAGGCTAAAACCCCAAAACAGAAAACAAAAACAAAATTGTAACAAATTCAATAAAGACTTTAAAAATGGTCCACATCAAAAAAAAAAAAAAAAGAATTGAAAGAAGCAGAGTCTCCAAGAGATATTCACACATCCATGTTCCTAGAAGCATTATTCACAACAGCTAAAAGGTTAAAGCAACTCATGAGTCTGTCAACAGATGATTGAACAAACAAAGGAGGTATATACATACAATAGTTATTCAGCCTTAAAAGAGAAGACGATTCTGACACCTGCCACAATTCAGATGAACCTTGAGGACAGTGCTAAGTGAAATAAGCCATCACAAGAATACAAATGCATGAGTCCACTTATATGATGTATCTAGAGTAGTCAAATTCATAGAAACAGAAAGTAGAATGGTGGTTGCTAGGGTCTGGCGCTAACAGAAAAATGGGGTGCCGTTTAATGGATACAGAATTTCAGATTTGCAAAATGAAAAGTTCCGGAGATTGGTCTCATAACACTACTAAACTATACATTTATAAAATGACTAAGATGGTAAATTTAACGTTAGATATGTTTCACTACAATTAGAACTAATTTTTTTACATTTCTTTCATGGGTTTCCACCAACAGGATAAATTTGAACCCCTGTAGCTGCTGCTGCTGCTAAGTCGTTTCAGTCATGTCTGACTCTGCACGACCCCATAGAGAGCAGCCCACCAGGCTCCCCTGTCCCTGGGATTCTCCAGGCAAGAACACTAGAGTGGGTTGCCATCTCCTTCTCCAATGCATGAAAGTGAGAAGTGAAAGTGAGGTTGCTCAGTCGTGTCCGACTCTCAGCGACCCCACGGACTGCAGCCCCCCAGGCTCCTGTGTCCATGGGATTTTCCAGGCAAGAGTACTGGAGTGGGGTGCCACTGCCTTCTCCGCTGTAGAGCCATGTACAAATCTCTCTATAGTCTGACCTCTTTCTTCTGTGGGGAAAAAAAAAAAAAAATTAGACTATACTTGAGTTTCAGAGGGGAAGGGGGGAAATTAGGTATCATTTTATTCTCAAATGTGTCCTGCTATGAGGAAGTAAAGAGTAGAATGACTCTTAAAATAAGAAAGGTATTTATAATCTTTGAATACAGTGCTTCTTTAAGAAACACTTATTAAAATTACTGTTTACATCAACTGATGCAATGTTTGAACCATCATTAATTTTCACAATAGCCACTCTTTTATGACTTAAGTAATTTATTCAAACAATGTTTCACAAACATTTGGAACTAGGGAATCTTCTAAAAGTACCTTAATGTGTATAACAAGAAAGTAAATTAAAAAGTTTATTAGCACTAGGAGTCTTATCTTCTCTCTGCATGTCAAAAACTTGACAGAAGTCTTCTATCTAGCTAGTAAGCACTTCCCTGATTAAAAGCTAATTTCCATTTTTAAAGGGTAAAGTCATATTTCTGAGCCTCAATTTCCTTCTAAAAAGGAGCATGGATGCTGCATTAGCTCAGGCTGCCAGAATACAGTACCATAGACTGGGTGGCTTAAACAACAAAAATTTGTTTTCTTATACTTCTAGAGGCTAAGATGTCTAAGATCAAGATGCCAGCCAATTCAGTTCCTGGTGAAACCCCTGTCCCTGGTCTGCAGATGACCGCCTTCTCACTGTGTCTCCACGTGACAGACAGCACAAGCAATCTTGCGTTTCCTTTTACAAGGACACTAACCCCATCAAATTAGAACCCCATCCTTATAACTTCATTTAACCTTACTTACTTCCTTACTCCAAATACAGTCACACTGGAAGGTTAAGATCTCAGCATCCAAATTTGGAGGAGGTAACAATTCAATCTGAGGGCTTCTGTGGTGGCTCAGTGGTAAAGAAGCTGCCTAAAGGACAGGAGACACAGGAGACCTGGGTTTGATCCCAGAGTATGGAAGGTCCCCTGGAGGAGGGCATGGCAACCCAGTCCAGTATTCTTGCCAGGAAAAGCCAATGAACAGAGGAGCCTGGCAGGCTGAACAGTCCACAGGGTCGCAAAGAGTCAGCCACCACTGAACAATAAAAACAATTCCATCTACAGCTTTCTCTCCCTAGCATAACCTCTCATCACCAACAACATAGCCCACCCGTGGAGTATTCCAGGAGGACAGTTGAGAGGCCACTCTTCTGTGCTCCCAAAGGGTTCTGTGCATCCTCAAAAATATCTCTGACTGATTTTTATTTAAATTTTGGCCAGTTTGTGTATCTTCTTCAACAGAATATAAGCCACTAGAAGACAAGAACTACTTCTTGATGTCTGCATCCCCAGAAACAGCACAGAACTTTCCACTTAGGAGATACTCAACAGTGTTTAGGAAGCAGAATTGAACTATTAAATTGATTTGATGAAGGGGCTTTAACAGAGCTGTGTTTGACAAACGTTAATCTGGCCAAAATGTGCAGGATGGACTGGAGGTGGTGTATTAGTTTCCTATTGCTGCTGTAACAAACTACCACAAGCTGGGTGGCTTTGACAATACAGGCTTATTCTCTTATAGCCCTAGAAATCAGAAGTATGAAATCAGTTACACTGGGCTGAAACCAAGGTCCAGCAAAGTCATGGTCCCACCAGAGTCTCTAGAGAATGGTTTCCTTCCCTTTCTAGCTTCTGGAGCTGCTCTGCTGACACTCCTTGGCTCAGAGCCCCTTCCTCCATCTTCAAAGTCTGCCGGGCAGCATCTTCAAATCTCTCCCTCTCCCTCTCTCTCTCTGCTGAGACTGGCACATGGCCTTCTCTCTTCTGTGTGTGATGAAATCTCCTCTGCCTCCCTCTTATTAAGACCATTGTGATTACATTGAGCCCATCTGGATAATCCAAGCTGATCTCCCTTTCAAGATCCTTAACTGGATCTTCCAAGTACCTATTAACATAGAAGGTCACATGCACAGATTTCAGGGATTAGAACCGAGCTGTCTTGGGAGAGGGGCATAATTCAGCCTACTACACATGGGTCGAGTGGCAGCAAATTAGTTAGGAAGCTACTAATAACACCTGCCAGATGCTTCCCACTTAGCTGCACTTCTAGTCCTGGGTTTTATAGGTCAGTTTGCGTCGGTCACATGACTCCCATGTCCCAGTAAAGCACCATAAGCTTTTTGACAATATTTGGCCTAACCATCCGTGCTAAGTGAATTGCAACATTGATCAATGACCCAGTGAATTTATTTCACAAAGCTCATCTGTTTCAATTAGATCAAACATTATAAAAATTAAACTACTTTCCTTAAATAAAACTTTTTCAGTTGAATTATTTGGGCATTTATTGCAACTCATTATTTAGCTCCACCATGGGTCCTAGGAGTTCATTTTAACTCAGATGGGAACCAAGACAATTTCCATTTTGTTCAAGTCTTGCACATAATTGGGACACCAAGAACCATAAGTGATAGCAAGGGTAAACCTGGGTATTAAAGCAGGCAGCAAACTAATAACCAAGTGGCTTTAGACATTTATCTGAAAGTGATGACAGATGGTTCCTGTCCCTGAGATACCTCCAGGGTAGAAGGGTTTATCTGCAGAGTTGACAAATAAACAGATCTTATAGGACTCATATAAAACCAAGTTTCTTAATTACAGACTAGTAAAATGTCAGTTGGCACTGTAGGGCGAGGGTAACTGTTCATGAGAAGGTGCCATTTAGAGGATAATAGACTCAAATAGAAGAGAGAGGAGGGACTTTGACGGGTCCATCCCAATAAACAGCAAACATTGTCAGGCTCACAAGAAAGAACTATTTCCAGTGTGAACTCTGATCTTCATACACCCTGCTGAGACCCACTCACTCTTTCAAGTTTTCTGCCTTTTAAACAAAATGCAGAATTAAATCTTTTGAGGTTGCCATATGTTATTTGTGATTAGCCTCTCTTGATGCTGAATAGCGTTTTTATCTATTGCTTTTAATCAGCAATACAAATGACAAATAGATGAACACAAAACACACACGCACGCACACATCTGCCTCTTATCTGAATGGACAGATGCAGAAACATGCTGCCCAGAATAAATTACAGCAAAATGAACTCAAGATGAAACAAGCCTGGGGAAAACATTCCAGACCCACTAAAGAATGTGTTGTCATCAAAAGGGCCCTGATCCCCTTTGGAGGGAGAGAGATATTTACAACCTCTATTCAGGCTCAGCTTGGGACAGAGGGTAAATGAGAGTCTCACCAGGCAAGAATCAGCCTGGGTCCCCTGGAAAAGAGAGGTTCTCTTTGGTTCTTGACCCCAGGAGCCTCCTGAAGCCATGGAGGGAAGGAACAGCTAAGGAAGAGAAACCTCTGAAACAAGTTTCCCCTGAAAAAAAGCAAACATGGTTTTCGACTTTTGAAAATAAAACATTAAAGGCAAGGATTTTCCTTCATCGTTGTTCTGAAATAATGTTTTAGCAGGCGCATTGTTGAAACATGACTTCCTATCGCTATCTCTATCTGTCAATATTCTTCAGTATCAGGACAACACAAACAGATGGGGAAAGCGGGAACAACAAGCACAGCAGTGCAGGGCCTCAGGGTCACAGGGTGAGTGAGAGGTGTCTAAAAATGTTCCATGCTCCCCAGGCAGAGAGGTGGAGAGAGGTTCAGCAGACACCTGTGTGTGAAATCACCCAGGCCACAGAGGACCACTGTGTCTTTGATCTGGTGTTAATACTATCTCAGAAGGAAGTTCCCAGACTCGAGTAAAGAATAAGAGCTGTGTTGGGTGAGAGTGATTCTTAATTCCAGTTCAGCCTGCAGATGCCAACGGCAGAGACGCCACTCAGCATCTTCCACGGTATCTACAGTGAAATGAAGTGAAAGTTGCTCGGTCGTGTCCGACCCCATGGACTATACAGTCCATGAAATTCTTCAGGCCAGAAGACTGCAGTGGGTAGCCATTCCCTTCTCCAGGGCACCTTACCAACCCAGAGATCAAACCCAGGTCTCCCACACTGGATTATTTACCAGCTGAGCCACAAGGGAAGCCCAGGAATACTGGAGTGGGTAGCCTGTATCTCCTTCAGTGGATCTTCCCGACCCAGGAATCAAACCGGGGTCTCCTGTATTGCAGGCAGATTCTTTACCAACTGAACTATGAGGGAGGCCTATCTATAGTAACAGCCTCAAATCTATTTTTATAAGACATTGTATTTTCTAATGTCAGTTTTACTACTTTCATAAGTAGAGTATCGCTACTGACAATAACTTTAACTTTTGTTAAATATAAAGCACGCACCGTGTGAAAGCTGAATGACTAGAGACAAGACACTTTTCTTATTTTCTCCTTTTAAAACTCTGCCTCATGTTTCACTAAGATGGCATAAACCCATTGAGGAGGGATATTTTTATGCCCTTTTTTTTTTTTTTTTTTTTTTTTGGTGTAACAGAGTCTAACACAAAGCAGATGCCCAATTAAAAAGAAACATTGTTAGTGAAATTAAACAAGAATTTCACTGGTGGCTCAGGCAGTAAAGAATCCGCCTGCAATGCAGGAGACCTGGGTTCGATTCCTGGGTTGGGAAGATCTCCTGGAGAAGGGAACGGTTACCCACTCCAGTATTCTGGCCTGGAGAATTACAAGGACAGAGGAGCCTGGCAGGCCACAATCCATGGGGTTGCAAAGAGGAGAACACAACTGAGTGACTTTCACTTTCACTTTTCACTATCTAAGAAATATAATCTCTATCCATATGAGTTGAAATATGTAACTCAGAGTAAGAAGCAATCCTAGGTGTTGTTTAGTTCCAGGATTGGTTTGCCAATGACTGAGTATCTATCAGTCAATGACTGAGTTCGTGTTCCTGGCACTAATTCAGGATATTGAACCCTGATTTAGATTCCACACTGAAAAGAGAAATTGATATTTGAAATTGTGTTCAGAAGGATAAAGGGTCCTGAGATAATCTCTTGCAATATTATTAGTATTGTTAATATTAATGTAACAACAAACTGAATGCAACAAATTAATGTAATAACAAACTGAATGTAAAACCTAGAGAAGAGGAGATGCAATGTCTGTCCTCAAACATTCCAAAGCTCATGCTATCTTAGTGCAATTAAGCTTATTATTGCTGGGAAGGCAAACCAGGACCTATCATTGATCTGAATGAGAACTGAGCTATAGTGTAAACAGTCTTCTCACAAAGCAATGACCTCCATGTTCTGAAACATTTTCCTATACAAGCTTGTCAAATGCCAGAAACAATAGCTAACCACTGCAGGCAGGCACTGTGCTATAGGATTTAAACACATCATATCCAGCTCTTAAAACAGCACGTAAAGGCAGATATTATCCTCACTTTACAACTAAGAACTTGAGGCTCAGAGGTTAAGAAGCTTAGCCAAGGTCATAAAGCACTAGAACCATAAGGAAAGTCTGCAAAATCTCAGAGACCATTTAACAGTTAAGAAATATGAGGACCATAAATAGCTCCTGGGCTCTTGTGAATCAGTCTCACCAGGGTCCTATATCTGGGATTAAACCATAGCAGGAGGTAAATTCTAGTCAATGCCAATATTGACATTGAATCAATAGTAAGTGAATCCATAAAAGAACATTTTAAAAATCAAGTGGCAAACCCAGCATTCAAACCTAGATCTTTGAAATGCCAAACCCTAAGTTTTTCCACTATTTCATGTGGCTGCAAGGAGGTCTCAACCTTCATATTCCTGTTGGCTCTAAAATTCTTCAATTTTGACACCACATACGCAACATAAAATATATAATACCTTTTCAAAAAAGAAGAGAAAACCTGCCCCCCCTCACAAAAATAAAAAGACCCACATCACAAAAATAGGCTTTAAACATATCATATCCAGCTCTTATTACAACACATAAAGGTAGATATTATCTTCACTTTGTAGCTAAGAATGTTGAGACTCTGAGGTTGAGAAGCTTAGCCAAGGTCATAAACCACAAGAACCAAAAGGAAAGACTGCAAATTTTCAGAGATCATTAAACAGTTGAGAAATATGAGGACCATAAACAGTTCCTGGGCTTCCCAGGTGGTGCTAGTGGTAAAGAACCTGATTGCCAGTGCAGTGGTAAAGATCGGCAGCAGACCTGAGAGATGTGGGTTTGATCCCTGGATCGGGAAGGTCCCCTGAAGAAGGAAATGGCAACCCGCTCCAGTATTTTTCCCTGGGAAATCCCATGGACAGAGAAGCCAGGCAGGCTACAGTCCTTGGGGTCGTGAAGAGTCAGACATGACTGAGCACACACACACAGAGACCTAATTACAGGGATTACTGCAGGTCAATGTGTATTATGAACAGAGAACTCTGATTTCAGCATGAGTCCAAAGCAACAAGAGTTTATTTTATTGAATCCCATTAGTCCACCATTCTTATCTATTTATAAGGCTTTCAAACAGAAAAAAGTAGTTAAAGAAGTACTCTTTACTGTTTATAAACTTAATCTGCCTGTTAATAATTCATTTTTATTAATCACATTACCAGATTTCCCTTCACTGAACTGACAGAGGACATAAACTTTTGTGGTATCAGATTTCAGCCAGTGTCTGTTGTTGACTCATCTTGGGGTAGCTCATGGGAGAAAAAGGCTTCAATAGCAATTATTTTTTGTTCAGTGGCTCTGTTTTTTCTGGATAAAAGGATTTATTTTAATACCAAAAAGAAGTCATTTATGGATTAACATTTGATTTTATCCTAAGGACCTGAGCCACTTCACTTTTCCTAAGGACTTCCCTAATGCACAGAAAATGCCTTGGTCAGTTTCTGATTATATTCAAATCTTTCCATACAGTTTTCAAGCAATCCTTGTGTAGGAAATAGGGTGGCATCACCTTACATCTCCCTTGCAAACATCAGTGAGGACTTCCCTAGTGGTCCAGTGGTTATGAATCTGTTGCCAATGCAGAGGACACGGGTTCTATCCCTGGTCAAGGAAGATCCCACATGCCTCAGGGCAACTAAGCCTGTGAGCCATGACTACTGAGCCTGCACTCTAGAGCCTGGGAGCCACAACTCCTGAAACCCACCCACTCTAGAGCCTGTGCTCAACAACAAGAGAAGCCAATAAGAAGTCCTCACTCCTCAAATAGAGAGAAGTCCTCACCACAACCAGAGAAAGCCTGAGTTCAGCATTGAAGACCCAGTGCAGCCATAGAGGAGCCATCCCACCTTGAAGGTCAGGAAGGGCAGCGGTAAGGAGATATCCCTCGTCCAGGGTAAGGAGCAGCGGCTGTGCCTTGCTGGAGCAGCTGTGAAGAGATACCCCACGCCCAAGGTAAGAGAAACCCAAGTAAGATGGTAGGTGTTGCAAGAGGGCATCAGAAGGCAGACACACTGAAACCATACTCACAGAAAACTAATCAGTCTAATCACACTAGGACCACAGCCTTGTCTAACTCAATGAAACCAAGCCATGCCCACGGGGCAACCCAAGATGGGCGGGTCATGGTGGAGAGGCCTGACAGAATGTGGTCCACTGGAGAAGGGAATGGCAAATGACTTCAGTATTCTTGCCTTGAGAACCCCATGAACAGTATGAAAAGGCAAAATGATAAGATACTGAAAGAGGAATGCCCCAGGTCAGTAGATGTCCAATATGCTACTGGAGATCAGTGGAGAAATAACTCCAGAAAGAATGAAGGGATGGAGCCAAACCAAAAACAATATCCAGCTATGGATGTGACTGGTGATAGAAGCAAGATCCGATGCTGTAAAGAGAAATATTGCATAGGGACCTGGAATGTCAGGTCCATGAATCAAGGCAAATTAGAAGTGGTCAAACGAGATGGCAAGGGTGAATGTCGACATTCTAGGAATCAGCGAACTAAAATGGACTGGAATGAGTGACTTTAGCTCAGATGACCATTATATCTACTACTGTGGGCAGGAATCCCTCAGAAGAAATGGAGTAGCCATCATGGTCAACAAAAGAGTTCGAAATGCAGTACTTGGATGCAATCTCAAAAATGACAGAATGATCTCTGTTCGTCTCCAAGGCAAACCATTCAATATCACAGTTATCCAAGTCTATGCCCCAACCAGTAACACTGAAGAAACTGAAGTTGAACAGTTTTATGAAGACCTACAAGACCTTTTAGAACTAACACCTAAAAAAGATGTCCTTTTCATTATAGGGGACTGGAATGCAAAAGTAGGAAGTCAAGAAACACCTGGGGTAACAGGCAAATTTGGCCTTGGAATGCGGAATGAAGCAGGGCAAAGACTAATAGAGTTCTGCCAAGAAAATGCACTGGTCATAGCAAACACTCTCTTCCAACAACACAAGAGAAGACTCTACTCATGGACATCACCAGATGGTCAACACCGAAATCAGATTGATTGTATTCTGTGCAGCCAAAGATGGAGAAACTCTATACAGTCAACAAAAACAAGACCAGGAGCTGACTGTGGCTCAGATCATGAACTTCTTATTACCAAATTCAGACTCAAATTGAAGAAAGTAGGGAAAACCAAGAGACCATTCAGGTATGACCTAAATCAAATCCCTTATGATTATACAGTGGGAGTGAGAAATAGATTTAAAGGCCTAGACCTGATAGATAGAGTGCCTGATGAACTATGGAATGAGGTTCGTGACATTGTACAGGAGACAGAGATCAAGATCATCCCCATGGAAAAGAAATGCAAAAAAGCAAAATGTCTATCTGGGGAGGCCTTACAAATAACTGTGAAAAGAAGACAGGCGAAAAACAAGGAGAAAAGGAAAGATATAAGCATCTGAATGCAGAGTTCCAAAGAATAGCAAGAAGAGATAAGAAAGCCTTCTTCAGCGATCAATGCAGAGAAATAGAAGAAAACAGCAGAATGGGAAAGACTAGAGATCTCTTCAAGAAAATTAGAGATACCAAGGGAACATTTCATGCAAACATGGGCTCGATAAAGGACAGAAATGGTCTGGACCTAACAGAAGCAGGAGATATTAAGAAGAGGCGGCAAGAATACACAGAAGAACTGTACAAAAAAGATCTTCACGACCAAGATAATCATGATGGTGTGATCATTAATCTAGAGCCAGACATCCTAGAATGTGAAGTTAAGTGGGCCTTGGAAAGCATCGCTATGAACAAAGCTAGTGGAGGTGATGGAATTCCAGTTGAGCTATTAATCCTGAAAGATGATGCTGTGAAAGTGCTGCACTCAATATGCCAGCAAATTTGGAAAACTCACTGTGGCCATAGGACTGGAAAAGGTCAGTTTTCATTCCAATCCCAAAGAAAGGCAATACCAAAGAATGCTCAAACTACTGCACAATTATACTCATCTCACATGCTAGTAAAGTAATGCTCAAAATTCTCCAAGCCAGGCTTCAGCAATATGTGAACCATGAACTTCCTGATGTTCAAGCTGGTTTTAGAAAAGGCAGAGGAACCAGAGATCAAATTGCCAACATCCGCTGGATCATGGAAAAAGCAAGAGAGTTCCAGAAAAACATCTATTTCTGCTTTATTGACTATGTCAAAGCCTTTGACTGTGTGGATCCCAATAAACTGTGGAAGATTCTGAGAGAGATGGGAATACCAGACCACCTGCCCTGCCTCTTGAGAAATCTGTATGCAGGTCAGGAAGCAACAGTTAGAACTGGACCTGGAACAACAGACTGGTTCCAAATAGGAAAAGGAGTCCGTCAAGGCTGTATATTGTCACCCTGCTTATTTAACTTCTATGCAGAGTACATCATGAGAAACGCTGGACTGGAAGAAACACAAGCTGGAATCAAGATCGGTGGGAGAAATCTCAATAACCTCAGATATGCAGATAACACCACCCTAATGGCAGAAAGTGAAGACGAACTAAAAAGCCTCTTGATGAATGTGAAAGAGGAGAGTGAAAAAAGTTGGCTTAAAGCTCAACATTCAGAAAATGAAGATCATGGCATCCAGTCCCATCACTTCATGGGAAATAGATGGGGAAACAGTGGAAACAATGTCAGACTTTATTTTGGGAGGCTCCAAAATCACTGCGGATGGTGACTGCAGCCATGAAATTAAAAGACCCTTACTGTTTGGAAGAAAAGTTATGACCAACCTAGATAGCATATTCAAAAGCAGAGACATTACTTTGCCGACTAAAGTCTGTCTAGTCAAGGCTATGATTTTTCCTGTGGTCATGTATGGATGTGAGAGTTGGACTGTGAAGAAGGCTGAGCGCCAAAGAATTGATGAGTTTGAACTGTGGTGTTGGAGAAGACTCTTGAGAGTCCCTTGGACTGCAAGGAGATCCAACCAATCCATTCTGAAGGAGATCGGTCCCGGGTGTTCTTTGGAAGGACTGATGCTGAAGCTGAAACTCCAGTACTTTGGCCACCTGATGCGAAGAGTTGACACACTGGAAAAGACTCTGATGCTGGGAGGGATTGGGGGCAGGAGGAGAAGGGGACGACAGAGGATGAGATGCCTGGATGGCATCACTGTCTCAATGGACATGAATCTGAGTGAACTCCGGGAGTTGGTGATAGGCAGGGATGCCTGGAGTGCTGCGATTCACGGGGTCGCAAAGAGTCAGTCATGACTGAGCGACTGAATTGAACTGAACTGAACTGAACCACTTGGAATACTTTTCATTGAAATGTACTAAATTACAGTGAAGTCCTGTCATAACATACCCAATGACAATGCTAATTAGAAGACAAAGTGATTGACCATTGGCTCCATGCTCTCAAAAGAGGCAGGATAATGTTCTAATGTTCTGCAGTAGGGAGGGGAGAAGAAAGAAAAAAATGAATGCTCAGTATATATTTATTTGTAATAACCAGTCTGTGTCTATATAGCTGATAGATGAAAAAAGGTTTTTTCCCCTTTTTATCATATAACAACTAGAAAGCTGATCAAAAAGTTTTGTTTTTCATTATTTTTGCAGTAATGAGATTATGCATGTTATGCATTTGCAAACTTTTGGACCTTATTTATAGCACTATGGCAGGGTCTACTGTGCTTATTCTCCCTGGAACCATTATTGGTCAAGACAGAAATCTATCTAGATTGTAGTTATCTGGCCTATAAAATTCAAATTTGACTATATTAGGGATAATAATTATGAGAACCAAATGCTTCCATCTGCCTCATGACCATGGCAAACGTGAGCCTGGAAATAGTCTCAGATCCCTTCTCTGTGTTTTCCAGGAAATCACGGCTGTTCAACAGGGGATAGATTGTACAATATGTGCTATACCTGGACTAGATTATCCTCAAGTATTCTACAAACTAAATTTTATACTTAATACCAGAGATGAGTCACAAATATATAGCCTTTCTTAGAAAAGCCTGTCAAATTATATTTCTTTTTTCTTTAATTGAATTTACTTTAACATATAACTGTATAAATTTAAGGTGTACAACATGTTACTTTGATACCTTATCTATGGTAATGTGCCTGCTGTTGCAGCAATATGTCAGTTCAGTTCAGTCGCTCAGTCGTGTCCGACTCTTTGCAACCCCATGAATCGCAGCACACCAGGCCTCCCTGTCCATCACCAACTCCCAGAGTTCACTCAGACTCTAGTCTATCGAGTCTGTGATGCCATCCAGCCATCCCATCCTCGGTCATCCCCTTCACCTCCAATCCCCAATCCCTCCCAACATCAGAGTCTTTTCCAATGAGCCAACTGTTCGCATGAGGTGGCCAAAGTACTGGAGTTTCAGCTTTAGCATCATTCCGTCCAAAGAAATCCCAGGCCTGATCTCCTTCAGAATGGACTGGTTGGATCTCCTTGCACTCCAAGGGACTCTCAAGAGTCTTCTCCAACACCACAGTTCAAAAGCATCAATTCTTCGGCACTCAGCCTTCTTCACAGTCCAACTCTCACATCCATACATGACCACAGGAAAAACCATAGCCTTGACTAGATGGACCTTAGTCAGCAAAGTAATGTCTCTGCTTTTGAATATGCTATCTAGGTGGGTCATAACTTTTCTTCCAAACAGTAAGGGTCTTTTAATTTCATGGCTGCAGTCACCATCCGCAGTGATTTTGGAGCCTCCCAAAATAAAGTCTGACATTGTTTCCACTGTTTCCCCATCTATTTCCCATGAAGTGATGGGACTGGATGCCATGATCTTCGTTTTCTGAATGTTGAGCTTTAAGCCAACTTTTTTCACTCTCCTCTTTCACATTCATCAAGAGGCTTTTTAGTTCGTCTTCACTTTCTGCCATTAGGGTGGTGTCATCTGCATATCTGAGGTTATTGAGATTTCTCCCGGCAATCTTGATTCCAGCTTGTGTTTCTTCCAGTCCAGCGTTTCTCATGATGTACTCTGCATAGAAGTTAAATAAGCAGGGTGACAATATACAGCCTTGACGGACTCCTTTTCCTATTTGGAACCAGTCTGTTGTTCCAGGTCCAGTTCTAACTGTTGCTTCCTGACCTGCATACAGATTTCTCAAGAGGCAGGGCAGGTGGTCTGGGATTCCCATCTCTCTCAGAATCTTCCACAATTTACTGGGATCCACACAGTCAAAGGCTTTGACATAGTCAATAAAGCAGAAGTAGATGTTTTTCTGGAACTCTCTTGCTTTTTCCATGATCCAGCGGATGTTGGCAATTTGATCTCTGGTTCCTCTGACTTTTCTAAAACCAGCTTGAACATCAGGAAGTTCACGGTTCACGTATTGCTGAAGCCTGGCTTGGAGAATTTTGAGCATTGCTTTACTAGCATGTGAGATGAGTGCAATTGTGCGGTAGTTTGAGGATTCTTTGGCATTGCCTTTCTTTGGGATTGGAATGAAAACTGACCTTTTCCAGTCCTGTGGCCACTGATGAGTTTTCCAAATTTGCTGGCATATTGAGTGCAGCACTTTCACAGCATCATCTTTCAGGATTTGAAATAGCTCAACTGGAATTCCATCACCTCCACTAGCTTTGTTCGTAGTGAGGCTTTCAAAGGCCTACTTGACTTCACATTTCAGGATGTCTGGCTCTAGATGAGTGATCACACCATCATGATTATCCGGGTCATGAAGATCTTTTTTGTACAGTTCTTCTGTGTATTCTTGCCGCCTCTTCTTAATATCTTCTTCTTCTGTTAGGTCCAGACCATTTCTGTCCTTTATCGAGCCCATGTTTGCATGAAATGTTCCCTTGGTATCTCTGATTTTCTTGAAGAGATCTCTAGTCTTTCCCATTCTATTGATTTCCTCTATTTCTTTGCATTGATTGCTGAAGAAGGCTTTCTTATCTCTTCTTGCTATTCTTTGGAACTCTGCATTCAGATGCTTGTATCTTTCCTTTTCTCCTTTGCTTTTCACTTGTCTTCTTTTCTTAGCTATTAGTAAGGTCTCCCCAGACAGCCATTTTGCTTTTTTGCATTTCTTTTCCATGGGGATGATCTTGATCTCTGTCTCCTGTACAATGTCACGAACCTCATTCCATAGTTCATCAGGCACTCTATCTATCTGATCCTGGCTCTTAAATCTATTTCTCACTTCCACTGTATAAAATAAGGGATTTGATTTAGGTCATACCTGAATGGTCTAGCAGTTTTCCCTGCTTTCTTCAATTTGAATCTGAATTTGGTAATAAGGAGTTCATGATCGGAGCCACAGTCAGCTCCTGGTCTTGTTTTTGTTGACTTTATAGAGTTTCTCCATCTTTGGCTGCAATGAATATATATAGCAATATGTAGCACCTCATATTCTTTATATAGACTTTCTATGGCTCTTGTCATGTGCAGGGATGATGCCAACCAGCCACACTGGTCACAACTGATCATCAAGACAGAGTGCATAAATCAAGAGTAATTACATACAAGTTGGTCACTAGGAAGACAACCACCTCTGAAACCTCTCTCTCGGGAATTGAATCTTCTCATGAAATGAAAGACTGTCAACCAACCTAATATCAGGTTGGATCCCACATGATTAAAGCTAATCTATCATTCCTCTTCTCCATAACACTCTCATGTATATCCTATTCAAAAAAAAAAAAAAAGAACCAAGCCCCAGCGTAACAGGGACATTGAGGTCAGAAAAGTTAAGTAACTTACCAAAGTTACACAGCATAGGAGTTAAGTAATGGCTTCCAATTTTTTCTCATTTCATTGTACACGTTCAAAATTTAGATCTGAATACTGGAGTTTAAGGTTTCCCTCTGTAGAAATGCAAATCAAAACTATAACGAGGCATCACTTCACTCAGGTCAGAACGGCCATCATAAAAATGTCTATAAATAATAAATACTGAAGAGAGTATGGAGGAAAGGGAACCCTCCAACGCTGTTGATGAGAATATAAATTGGTGCAGTCACTTTGGGGAACAGTATGGAGGCTCCTAAAAAATCTGAAAATAGAATTACCATATGATACAGCAATCCCACTCCTGGGCATATATCTGGAAACAACTCTAATTTGAAAATATGCATGTACCTCAGTGTTCACAGCACTGCTATTTACAATAGCCAGGACATGGAAGCAACCTAAATGTCCATTGACAGATGAATGGATAAAGAAGAAGTGGTACATATATACAATGGAATACTACTCAGCCACACACACACACACACACACACACATTAAATAATGCCATTTGCAGCAACAAGCATGGACCTAAAGATAATCACACTAGTAAAGTAAGTCAGAGAAAGACAAATATCATATATCGCTTATATGTGGAATCTTTAAAAATGATATAAATGAATTTATTTACAAAACAAAAATAGACTCACAGACATGGAAAACAAACTTATTGTTACCAAAGTGGAAAGGGAGGCGGGGGATAAATTAGGAGTTTGGATTAACATATATCCACTGCTGCTGCTGCTGCTAAATCACTTCAGTCATGTCCGACCCTGTGCGACCCCATAGACAGCAGCCCACCAGGCTCCTCTGTCCCTGGGATTCTCCAGTTAAGAATACTGGAGTGGGTTGCCATTTCCTTCTCCAATGCATGAAAGTGAAAAGTGAAAGTGAAGTCACTCAGTGGTGTCCGACTTTTTGCGACCCCATGGACTGCAGCACACCAGGCTCCTCCATCCATGGGATTTTCCAGGCAAGAGTACTGGAGTGGGGTGCCATTGGCTTCTTCAAGATATCCACTACTATATATAAAATAATGAACAAGCACCAGGCTCCTCCATCCATGGGATTCTCCAGGCCAGAGTACTGGAGTGGGTTGCCATTTCCTTCTCCAGGGGATCTTCCCTACCCAGGGATTGAACCCAGGTCTCCCGCATCGTGGGCAGACGCTTTAACCTCTGAGCCACCAGGGAAGCCCACTATATAGCACAGGAAACTATATTCAGTGTCTTGTAACAACCTATAATGGAAAAGAATCTGAAAAAGAATACCTATAGATATTCTTTTCCATATCCTGAGAAAGAATACCTATAGATATTCTTTTCCATATCCTGAAAACTGAACTGCTTTGCTCTACGTTGATATTGGCTCTCTTTAGCGTTTTTTTGTGAGGATTAGAACATAGCTGTATAAAGCAGCACCTGACACTTGCCCAGAATTTTAAATGTAGCCATTTGTATTGGGTCAGTCTGAGGCTGGATGTGGATGTGTAAGAGGGAAGGAGTGAAAGACTGACCTTGAGACTTGTCAGATGAAAGACTGTGGGCATGGGAACACAGCTAATCAAGATAGGAAACATTCATTTCCTTTGCATAACTTTATCTCAAAGTAAAAACAACATTAAAGGAACTATCAGAGAATAGAAATGTTTAAGCTTTAAGAGACTTCCAGAAACCATCCACCCATATCTCTACCCTTATACAGGCAAACAATTCAAAATAAATAGTTATCTCTTTTCTTCTTTAAAGCCACTGGGGAAAGAAAATACGTAAACTTCCTAAACATTCCATTTCAGTATTTGATCCCTTTGTGTTTCCAAAGATCTTCATTAGATCCAGCTGGAATCTCTCTTGCCTTAGTGTAAGCCCCTTTCATCTTATCCTATCCTTCACTGACAGAAAACGTGTTCTTGTGTGTGTGTGTGTGAGTGTGTGTGTGTGACTAAAACTCTTCCTAGATGGTAATTACCTCAGCCTTCTCTTCCAAAAGCAAACATATCTCCATTGCTTCCATTTTTTTCACAGCATCAGTTTCCAGTTCCTTATTCATCCTTCTCATTCCTGACCTTTTCTTCCCTTTTGCTACAAAAGATGAAAACTATGAGAATTATTTTCTTGCCTTGAAAAACTGAATTTCTTACCTTTGAACTGGTTGAATTCTTCGTCTGCCCTACCAAACAGAGCAAAATGGTTGTTTAATCCAGAGGTTTCACACCCTGGGAAGCTTGAATTTTGAATAATTAGCTGTTAAATTACCTTTGTGCAGAAAGAGGGAGAATCTATGGCAGTGTCTTTTTAAATGTTTCCCTCAGACTCTTCACATGCTAATCATAATAAAACCTTGAGACGCTGAAACAATGCTGAAGACTTTTAGAGGTGGATAAAGATTAAATGCTAAAATAAAATTCTTGTTTTAAATCTGGGAGGTCTGTAATAACCTCACATTTTTACTGTTCCTTAAGGAATAAACATTGACTTGAATACAAAACAAAACAATTGAAGCTGAAAATTTTTAACTGCGGGTTGGCAACTGCTACCTCTAGAAAAGAGGGCAAGAAAGCTGGGGGTTGCAGGGTCACCCTGGATGTGGGCAGAGGTTCTTAGCACTTTCACCCTGACAAGAGGTCAGGACCCTAGGGCAAGGTCAAACAGCCTTTGGTTAAAAGGAAGCTGACTGAGGGATAAAACCTTTTTTAAGCACAGTTAGACAACAAAGGGGATATGCAGTACTCAATAACTGTGCTCCCTAAAGACCCACTAACAGAAAATGGAATAAAGAAACTAAGATGTTTCTCTGCACAAACTTAATTAAAGTTTTACTCAAAGGTTGGTCTGATTTTTGTTTTTTGGTTGGGGGTTGGGGGGGTGCGTGGGGTGGGGGGCAGCAGCGTGAAGGAAAGGAGAGTGGAGTTCTCATAAAATCTGAAATCTGCTTCTTTTCTCAATCTTTCAATCTTTCACCTGGGGCTTTTAAAAAAAAAGGTTGTTTTTTTATATATCCTCTCCAATCTTTGCTTCTAGCAGGCATAGTTCTCATTAAATCTTTTTTTTTTTCCCCAAAAAAAAATCTTTTCCTTTGACTGATGGCTTTTGTTTAATGCTTAATCTGGTTTTTCTTGTAATTGAATGGCAGTGCGTCCAATACACCCTTCACTGTTGCAATGAATCACCATTTCCTGCATCTCCTTAATGCAGTTAAGGGATGTCAGAATTATCTCAGGGGTGGCAGGTTTTCCTTATCTTAGGATGATAGCAATGTCTGCAGTGAAGAGAACGCCTCATTGCTGTTTTTAAAGACTCCTCTGCAATATTCAAATCATTCTGAATTTAAAGAGTAAGAAAGGCCTTTCAAAGAAAAAGAAATGGTTAGAAATTATTACTGGAGTCAGGCACTAAAAGTGCAGAACTTAGTCATCAGATGACCCAGGGCTGGGATCTACAAGAACTCTCATAGAGATTTGAGCTTCTGAGTAGCAAGACAGTCTGTGGATTCGACTATGGTACATCCAAGGAGTTCTCCTGAAAGGAAGCCAGATTTGTGACGGCAGAAATGGCACCATGGCGAAAGCTGACTATTTGTTGCCTGCTTTTTCACTAAGAAAGTCAAAAAGGTTGAAGTAGAAGCTTTCTGAGCACCACGCCTTTCTAAGTTGCAACACCCCCTACCCCCGCGCGCACATGCACACACACACACACACACACACACACACACACACGTACCATGACAGAGTTCACGTTCTCACAAGCCTCCACTGGCCTTGAAACAAGGGAAAAAAACCACACAGAGCCCTCTCTGGGCAAACAATGAAATCAGCAGGATTCAAGATTTTCTCTTTGTGATTCCTCCCCTTCTCTTCTTAAGCTCTTTGGAGTACCCAGTGAGCATCTTGCTGATCCTCTCTGCAATCAAATTCAAAATGAGCTAGACATCAAACATCCTTTACTTTGGCTCACTAAATGGATTTTACTTTAGCAGGAAATAAATATCCTCAGTGACCTCTGTTGTGGTCTGGGTGCGGGTTGGAAAGGAATTTCCAGACATGAGACAGAATGAAAGAGAAATAAAGTTTATTAGAGTGGGAGATGCTGTTAGAACAGAGGGCCAGCTCAAGGGAGAACTGACATTGAACAGGGGTCCTTAGTCCACTTTTATACCCACGGTACAGGGAGTGGGATGGGGTCTTGTGGGTCATTTGCTGATTGGATGAGGCACGTATGCTGGGTGGAGGGAAGAGTAAGGCAGATACCTTCTTCCTATGGGGTAGGAGGGGAGACAGGTTATACTGCTCAGGAGGACCTGAAATCCATTAATAGTTACAACATGGGGGAGGGAAGGATGATTAAGGGTCTGGTTTTTCCTTCCTGCATTCCAAGACCCTCCTTGGTTTTATCTGCACTTTCGTCCTTGGGTCACCACAACCTCTTCCACGCATTTCTGTTTTTTTTACGTCTTCGTAAGCTCTGGGAGTTGGACAGGGAGGCCTGGTGTACTGCCATGGGGTCGCAAATAGTCGGACATAACTGAGATGACTGGACTGAACTGAACTGGTGTCTTTGACACATAAATACACACTGAAAATTTTTGGCTCAAGGAGCCCCCTTGCTTTCCCTGAAATCTCACTGTACTTTCTGATATAGGATTCTGTCATGGATAAGAAGCCAGAAGAGACATTTGTCTAAACGGTGCCATGCTCTCCTAAGACAAAGCTACCCAGTTGCCCAGCTGGTGCTCCTGAGCACCCCTTTCCCATCCCCACCAGTGGTGTTCAGTCATGTCTGACTCTTGGCAGCCCCATAGACTGTAGCCTGCCAGGCTCCTCTGTCCATGGAATTCTCCAGGCAAGAATAGAGGAGTGGGTTGCCATTTCCTTCTGCAGGGGATCTTCCCGACCCAGGGACTGAACCCATGTCTTTTGCATCTCCTGCATTGGCAGGTGGATTCTTTACCACTAGCACCACCTGGGAAGCCTCAACCCAGGTATTCCTTAAAGGCCAGGGAAGTGTCTTATCATTCTCTTATTTCCAACTGGAAGAAGCCCCTGGACCTTGTAAAAAGAATTTTCCCTGTGAAATTAAAGTTATTGAGAGATGGCAGCTATCCCTTACCTTAAGCTCACCTTAGCTCAACTAAGCTGAACTTTCATGTGTTTATTTAGCTCAGATGTGTCTCTATTCAGAAAGCTCCAGACATATTTGTTTTGTACCTAGAATAAAGGTTAAATATATATAATCACTGAGCATTCCCTAGGCCCCAAGACAGAGCAGAAACTCCTCAGATCCACTGGACAGACTCTTCTCTAGGGTAGTAATTACTGACTATTTCACCGCTAAGACTATCCTTGTCATTTCCTTCTGTAGACCACATGATTTGAAAAATTTTGTCTACAAACAGGCACATATTAAGGAATAATTTATTTTCTTTTTTCATTAATCTAATAGATGCAGCTGTCAGTAGTCAGAACTCTGGATAGATTGAGATAAATATATTACAACAATGGATTTATACAATCCCAGCCCAAAGCAAAGAATCTTAACATTTTAATTAGTCTGTTAATGCTATTATGAATAAACGTGTCATTCCTATTTTATTTTAGAGACATCAAAAATAGCTCATAGATCCTCATTACTATCCTGGGAGCTACTAGACAAAGCTCCCAGACTCTCCATCCCTCTTTGATTACCTTTATCCCTTGGTATTTCTCTTTTCTAGTGCCAGATTGTGAAATACCAGTGAACATTCTGGCCCATCAAACTATTAATGCCTTACCCATGTCATTCTCTAACATTTCATGTCTTCATTCCTGCTTCCCAATAAATTATCAACATGGGTTCCTAAGGTGGTAACACCCCTCATCCCCAGCTTGGCCCTGATGCCCCTGTACTTCTAAACCACCCTCAGATAGTGATGTCTGTGAACTAGCCTTGCAGATATGTATTTTCCTAGGAATGTCCAAGTACTTTGGTTTGGTTGAAATACATCTTTGTACAATAAGGCTTTGTTAATTCAGTGGGGGAAATCCAACTGCTTCCAAGAATAAAGTAGTTGGCTTAAGAATTTTTTTCTTTCTTTTATGTAAATAATTTGTTTATTTATGGGCTTCCCTCTGCCTGCAATGCGGGAGACCTGGGTTCGATCCCTGGATTGGGAAGATCCCCTGGAGAAGGGAATGGCAACCCACTCCAGTATTCTTGCCTGGAGAATCCCGTGGACGGAGGAGCCTGGTGGGCTACAGTCTATGGGGTCGCAGAGAGTTGAATACTACTGAGTGACTTCACTTTCACTTTCACCTTAAGTAGTTGGCTTAAGAATTTTTTTTCTTTCTTTTGTTTAAGTAATTTGTTTATTTATGGGCCATGGAGGGAAGCATTATACAAACAAAATATCACTTAATTAATTGTACCCTATACATTTCAAATGGTTTGACTTGGGGTTGTGGACTCACCATCTGACAAAGCCATCTAAGGGATAAGGCCTAACGCTATCCTATAAACTCCAACTTGTTGTTCAGTCATTAAGCCATGTCCGACTCTGCAACCCCATGGACTGCAGCACGCCAGGCTTCCCTGTCCTTCACTGTCTCCTGGAGCTTGCTCAGATTCATGTCTATTGAGTCGGTGATGCCATCCAACCGTCTCATCCTCTATCGCTCCCTTCTCCTTTTGCCTTCAATCTTTTCCAGCATCAGGGTCCCAGCATCAGGTCTCCAAAGATTCTACTTAAAACAAACAAACAAAAAAAGACTTTGTTCTATCCCTAGAGAAATATTTGTAGCACAAATTTAGTCTGTGTGTGGTATTTTGTTTAAAATACTGTTGTCTGTCATAAAATACAGGGGGGCTAGAATGGCTAAGCACATTGGGGTGACACTGACATATCCCTGCCTGGCAGCCACTCCTAGAATTGCCTTGCTCTTTAACCAGGAATGGGGATTTGAAGAGAATCCTATTCTCTGCTTTAAGAAAAAAAGATTTCAAGTGATATGCCCATGATTATTTGCATTCTGTCCGTTACTATTTCCTCTGTAAGTTATATCAGTGGCCTTAGCCAGATCTTAGCACCTTCCCCCCGCTTGCCTGGGTTCAGTGAGAGGAGAAGTCATGCTACACCTGATCACTCTGCAACCTGCCGACGCTCACCAGGTTTGCTGGAATAGTCCTTCCCCAGCAAGCTAAAGAAGCCAGGTCTCTGACTATGCACCGTGCATGTCCCCAACCAGGACAAGACATGTCTCTTAGAAACAGGAAATGAAAGACAAAGGAAATGAATCATGATCCCTTACGTGACTCAGGAAAAGAGAGGCTCTGTTGAGGTTTTAGAGGAACAACATCTTGCATCAGCACATCCTCACCAAGACAGGGATCCTTTCCGGTGTTCAGTATCCGTTACCTTAGTTCTCCAAAGCCTATCAATTGAAAGAAGCAGTAATTTGTCATGAAATTATAGACAAAAGTAATTGTATGGCGATTTCATGACAGTGAATCTCCCGTTAAGACTTTTACACCCATTCATGAGAGCAGGTCACGGCAGGCAGGTGTGTTTCTCTCCCAACAGAATAACGTGGTGCCAAGAGGCTATTTTTCTTGAGCTACCACTGAACTAAGCACTTATTGGTGAAACGTCCAGCCCTCTGGGCTAGTCAGCAGGAACAGACTCCACCACAGGTCCTGCTGTTTATTCACTCTCGTTGGTCAAATGTCAACACATCACTGTTTTGCCTGTAACACTAAACTGTTCATCCCCTAGAATGTGGAGAAACTGAAGCAGGTCAGAGGCTCCTATGCCAGGACACCAACTCCAAGGCAAAACTTCCTGCCCGCAACATGATGCAGCTCCTCCTGGAGGCCTGTCTATCCATCTCTGTCAGAGTTCTGAGCCGCCATTGGCCTTTAACTACCTTCCAAGGAACATGTCCTGACATTGATCCTTGTTCGTCTTTTGGGTCATAAGATCTAAACTGCTCATCCAGTTCTAGCCCCCTGTGATCTCAGGAGCCCTGCAGTGGTATATCTTGTCTTTTTTTCAGGTTTGGACATCTATGACCAATCACCCCACAGAAGCCCAGACCAACACAATGGACCTCACTTACCCTCCTGGAGAGCTAAGGTCACATTTCCTGTGTGCTAAAGATTTGCCTAAAGGAACATTAATTCCTCACCCCCAAAGTTAACTGAAATGATCACAGTTTTTTACGAGGCAGCTCTATGATATATATCCATTACTCTTCAAATTAGAGTTTTCTTAAGGCAGACACCATGTCTTCTTAGCCACAGTTAACTGGAAATCTCCTTCTTAAAGTGAGAATTCCAGAGACACTGGTTGAATTTAACTGAAACAAATACTTCAGATATTATATATTTTTTAAAAAGGCTTCAGGGACTTCCCTAGTGGTTCAGCAGTTAAGACTCCACCTTCCAGTGCAGGGGGGAAGAATTTGGAGAGAATCCTATTTGTTGCTTTAAGTGAAAAAGATTTCACCAGTTTGATCCCAGGTCCAAGAGTTAAGATCATACATGCCTCAAGGCCAAAAAAGCAGAAACTAAAACAGAATCAATATTGTAACACATTCAAAAGACTTTAAGAATGGTCCACATGAAAAAAAAAATCTTTTAAGAAAATAATAATAATAATTTTATGAAAAGCTTTCCTGGGTCCAGTTGGACTTGCTACTGTGTGAAGGAATTTGAGTGATTTAGTGCACAATTCCCCATGTGTGTTAGGCCAGGGATGAGATGGGGAAGCAGAAATGGAGTTGTCCTCCTCGCCCCATATCCCATATCTTCTCCTATAGCCCCTTTGAGAACCACTGCATGAGAGATGTCACTGAAGGTGGCATGCTGCCTGCACACATTAAAGTGAGAAAAAACAGGAAGGGTATGGGAATCACCCATTTAGTGATGGATAATCTTAAAGAGCTGTAGCAGCAGCATCCATGTACCAGGAGACAGGATGCTGAGTGACAATGGAATTTATCAGCAGCCTGTGAATGTTGAAATGAAATAGGACAGGTAGCGAAGAACTAAGACAGATAATGTAACCCACCATGAAAACAAGGAGCCTGGCAGCCGGGAGTCACTGCATTCAGCAGCTGCCTGCAGACTAAGCGCTGCTTAGGGAATTGTAAATAAGCAGGCAGATCTCTGCAAGGCAATGATGGTGTTATCTGCCTTAACCGTGCATACACACAAATGAAATACTAGGACCTGCTCCCTGACTCAGAAGGAACAAACCTCATGGAAAGAGAGGGCCTCATACTCCTCTTGGGGGACATGGCAAGTCCAGCTCTGTGTATGTGACCCCACCTTCTGACATGCATCCTAAAGACCTGAAGAACAATCCAGGCTTCTCTGCACACTCACTAACTCCCCAAAACACTGAGAATCTCAGGCAACAGGGCTCAGCTCCTCCAGGAATATTCCTGAGGTGTACATGATTATAGCAGCATGTGCACACACATACACACACTCACAGGCCTCTGCACACACAGGACCAGATGTTCCCTTCTGTGCTCCCATTATTTTCTATCAACAGTTATAAATGCCCAGAGGTTGCCATAATGAACTCTCACGACACACCTAACAGAATGGCTACAATAAAAACTAGTGACAACACCAAATGCTGGTGAAGATCTAGAGGAACTGCATACATTGCTGGTGGGAATACAGCCACTTTGGGAGAGAGTTCAGCAATTTCTAAAAGAGAAAAAATTAAACGTGTACCTTTATCATAGGACCCAACAATTGCACTCTTGGACATTCATCCCAAAAGAATGAAAACTTCCTCACACAGAGGCTCAAACACAAATGTTCACAGCAGCATCTTAGTAGTCAAAAACCAGAATCAGCTCAGACATCCTTCAACAAGTAAACAGTCTGAGAAATCACAAAAACGTGTCATAGAATACTATTCAGCAATAAAGAGGAACAAATCATTGATAAATACAAGTTGGATGACTCTCTAGGGAATTATACTAAATCAAAAAAGCAATTCCAGAAGATGACATTCTGTATGACTACATTACACTCTTTTGAAATGATGAAATTTCAAAAATCATGGACAGACCAGTGGTTGCCAAGGGTTAGAGACAGGGCAGAAGTAAGATAGGAGAGAGGCAGGTGTGATTATCGAAGAGACACAGAGGGACCCTAGGGTGTGGGACAGTTCAGAATCTTGACTGTGGGGTAGGTAAATACATCTATACAGGTGGTAAAAATTATATACATCTTAATACACACGTTTACATACAAGTAAAACTGATAAAGATCAGTGGATTGTACCCATGTCAGCATTCTCACCATGACATTGTACTATTATTTTGCAAACTGTTGTAATTGAGGGAAAATGGACAAAGTGTACAAGGGATCTCTATTTTACATTTTACAACTGCATGTGAATCTTCAGCTACATCAATGAGAGAGAAAGAATGAGAGATAGGACTGAAAAGACAGAAAAACAAACTGCAACACGTCCCCTTGTATGCGTTTGTTTTAGGCTGTAAATGAAACTTTGGGGACTTCCCTGGTGGTGCAGGGGTTAAGAATTTGCCTGCCAATGCAGGGGACATGGGTTCCATCCCTGGTTCAGGAAGATCCCACACACCACGGAGCAAGTAAGCCCTCTAAGCAGTGTGTCACAGCTACTGAGGCTGCGCTCTAGAGCCCGTGCTCCCCAACTAGAGAAGCTGCCGCAATGAGAAACCTGAGCACCACAAAGAGGAGTAGCCCCTACTCACAGTAAGTAGAGAAAGCCTGCACGCAGCAACAAAGACCCAGCGTAGCCGAAGATAAAACATTTTAAAAAGGAAGAAACTCTGGAGAAACTGGGAAAATGTGAATATGGACAAGAAGCTAGTGATGTCGGTAGTGATTGTTAAATTCTTTGAGGTGATAACGGTATAGTTCTTAGAAGGTAGATGCTCATATTTTGAGATGAAGTGACATGAGTGTAAAATTTCGTTTTGAATGTGTGTGCATGCATGTACAGGTATACATGTATAGATAGAAAATAGCATTATTCACTTAACACTTTTATATTTTTAACTGTTCATTTTAAAAAGTTGGATAAAAGTTGAAAATGTTGTTGAAATAATTCTTGCCAAAGAAATAATCAGAAATGGGGTCCACGATTAATATGACAAGGATTATCTATGTTCAATATTATTTATAATAGCAAAAAGAAAAATGGAAACAGTTGGAATATTAAGTAACTAGAATGTGAGCTCTGGAGAAGGAAACGGCAACCCACTCCAGTGTTCTTGCCTGGAGAATCCCAGGGACAGAGGAGCCTGGTGGGCTGCCGTCTATGGGGTCTCACAAGAGTCGGACACAACTGAAGCGACTTAGCAGCTGAGCTCTAGGAAGACATGGACTTTGTCTTGGTCCCTGGAGTCTCCCCAGCACCTAGGACATTGCCTGAATAAAGTTGTTGTCTAGTCAAGTTGTGTCCAACTTTTTATGACCCCATGGACTGTAGCCTGCCAGGTTCCTCTGTCCATGGGATTTCTCAGGCAAGAATACCGAAGTGGGTTGCCATTTCCTTCTCCAGAGTACCTTCCCAACCCAGGGATTGAACCCATATCCCCTGCACTGACAGGTGGAGTCTTTATCACTGAGCCACCAGGCACTAAGTAGAAACTCAATAAAAGTTAATCAAATGAATAAATGTGTAACATTAAGATAATTCATCTTGTTGCTATATAACAAAATATTAGCAAACTTTTAAAAGCTGCTTTTAGACAATATATAGTAATTAACAACATGGGGAAATGGCCAGCTTAAAGCAGTTCATTAAATTCTGTCTAACTCCAAATGCTAAAGATAAATGAATGGGTGGAAGACAAAAGGACAGCTTAGTAAGTCATGAAGAGGGGCTATTCCTTGGTGTAAGGCTATGAGGGGTTTTGATTCCTTATAATACTTTTTTTGTCTTCTAAGTTACCATAAAAGTTTTATATTATTTTTAAATCAGAAAAAATTGAGTAAAAATGTTTCTGAAACCTTGAAATCCAGTAGATAGGGCTCAGATCCTTGATTCTCATTTACCGTCAAACATGGACACTCTTGTATCTGTGTAGCCCTGGATTTGACACAAAATTCTTTCCCCCATACCATGTTGATCTGGATCTAAGAGTCAGGCTTCCACCTTAACTCCCTACCTAACAGTCCAGTTCTGAGGACCCTGTCTCAGGACCTAACCAACAACTTAAATTGCTGCTACCTTGTTTGGCTCCTTTTAGCCATCCTCCCTCTAAAAAATGACCCTGTTCTCCATGCCTCTCATCATCCACCTCCACAGATATCAGTGAATGAATACTCTTCTAACACTGACTGGTTTCTGGATCTCCTCTCTACTATGCCCTGATTGGATTAGTTCTCTTAGAAACAACAGATGCTTTAATCAGCCTGGGCTCGTTTATCCTTTTAACCACAGTCCTAGATGACTGGTTTTCCTCCCAGGACCATCCTCTGTAGCTAGCACTCTTCCAGCCTGATTTCCTCATCAATACCCTCTGTTAAAGTTCTCCAATGGTTCCTGTGAATATTCATCCTCTTTGGAACAAGACAGCTGTAAGGGCAGAATTATATCAGCAAGACCGAAATAGTTCATCTGTCTCTTCACCATAAGTCTTCTATCCTAATTTTTTTTTACCTGACAACAATAAGACGGCTCTGAGAATAATATAGATCGTGATTCTCATTCATCAAAGAGATAGGACTTAGATTCCATTGCAGGTCAGCAGGTCTCTAAGAGCAATGAGGTATTGTCAATTATGTGGAGAATTCAGATGACCTTTTATTGGGCTCTTTGAACAACACAAGCCAAGGGGGAAATTTTAGGGGATAATTAAACTCATCAGAGCTGAAGGAAGATGATTATATGTGAAACTAAAAGTCCTCCTTAATCATTACTTTGTGTGACAAGGAATAGGAACAGAGTAAAAGTGTCCTAAAATAAATGTATGGATTCTGAAATTGTTGATGCTGTTGAGGTGAGATGATGCTGTTCTTTAAAAGTTTTTAGAACTGGATAAATGTTAGTTTATAATGAGTTTCAGTGATAAAGTGTTCACTAAAGTTCTATCTACCTGCCTTTCAGAACATTATCAGAAAGCGTTTTCCTCAGACTAAAGGGAAATCAAAAGTGACAAGCCTTTATCTGTTATATAAAGTTCCAGGGCCATTTTGGAAGAGAGAAAAGAAGAGTATTAGCAGGCTGGATTGAATATAATGAAATATTAAATTGCCACCAATATATACAAGACAGTGTGATAAACAAACCTTGTAAGTCACAAACTAATGTTCTTTTTTCTAGAACAACATACCATATCAGAGACAGGCAGAAAAATAAGCTTTTTATCTTCACAAACCCATGTCAAGAAACTTAACTATTCTCTCGCCTGAGACAGCCCACATTTAAAATAAGGAGCTAGTTCATCCTTGCTTGCCTGAAATGTGCTGCCGCTGAGGATCAAGGGAGCAGTCTGGTCCAGACCCTTTCTCAGAGCCTCTGAAGCTAAGCCTGCCATCCTGTGGCAGCCACATCTGATGGGGTTTGAGGAAGCAGAGTCAGGTAAACTGCAGCTGCAGCCCTTGATCCTGATCTCAGAGCCACAGGACTAGGAAGAGCACACTTCACCTATCCCCCTGACCAGTTTCTCTTTTGACAAAATCATAATTGTGTATGAACTTGCACAACTCACTTGTATTCAACATGGGAAGAGTTTAAGAAATAAGTTCTTTATTTACTCCAGCTGCTGAGATACTGTTTCCAGATTGATGGATAAGAGGCATTTCCGTTACAGGCTGTGCAGGAAGATGAAGGACTAGTTCTGTGCCGGTAAACGAGCCCCCTCAGCACTCTGTCTTCACTTAAATCATCTGCCTCCCAGACGGTCTTTCCCAGTAGGAGGGCTCCATAGAAGCAACAAGGCAGAACAACTTTCATTGCGGGAGACTGTGCATTTCAGGACATTTAGTGTCTGTGGACCCACACCAACCAAATGCTAGTACTTTTCTCAGGCACAGGGACAATCCAAAAGCCCCTGGACATTTCTGAATACCCAGAGGGCAGTTTGACCCCAGCTAAGAGCTGTTATCAACTGGTGAATAATGTGCCTCATCTAGAGTATTCTAGACCTAGCAATTTGGTCTCTGTGCCTGATTTTTTAAATAAATATAAATTTGTTTGTTTCAAAATACAATGAGAAGTAATACCAAGTAAAAATGCAAAGCAAATTTGAAATATACATGAGTACTTTGTTTCAAATGAGTTAAAATTCAACAATCTAAATTTGTTGACTTCTTTTCCTCCCTCTAGGAGAAAGCTTCAGTCACCCGAATACTGATTTTATCACCCAACAGTTGTCTCAGACTTTTCAATTTTTTAAATTTTTTTAGCTTTATTAGAGTAAAATTGATGAAAGAAATTGTATATTTGAGGTTGCAACTTGATGTTTTGAAATATGTATGCAACTGTGAAATAATCACCACAATCAAACTAGTTGATATATCTATCATTTCATATAATTACCATTTTCTACATGCACTATGAAAACACTTAAGATCTCACAAATTTGAAGTATACAACACTGTATTGTTGACTAAAATCACATTACTGAACACTGGATCTTCAGAACTTATTCATCTTATAACTGAAACTTTATGCCCTTTGACCAACATCTCCCACTTTACCCACCCCTCCAGCCCCTGGCAACCCCCCACCTCCTTTATAAAGGGTTGAGAGTAAAACAATATTCATGATGCAAAAGTATGCACAGCAAAGATGAGTAAAGAGAAAGAGAGCAAAAGCCAGGCACCACCACAACTCTGCCACCTCTGCAAAGGCTTGGCTTGCAAAAGGGGAAAATAAATTTGATGATGAATTTTAAGGAACATTTAAGGATAGGTTAATATCTAGGAGTAGACATTCTAATCACAAAATTGAGGCTGTGTTTGTGACATCATTTAAGAGAGAACAGTCAAGATTTTATCCAAAGCCAGGGAAAGATTACCGTCACAAATAAAATTTCTAACGGAGAGCAAGTGACAAAAACAAATTTGCATTTTGATTACTTTATGAGTCATGCTTATTCAAAATATCTCTTACACTATTTTTATTATTCCCATACCACCCAATCTAAATTAATCACTGTGCTGTGATAGTCACTGTCAATCCTATTATTTGCTTCATAGCCCTGACCCGAGATGAAATTATCTTATGGACTTCTTGGCTTCCTTTGGTATCTTTCACCCCACACTAGAACGCAGACTCGTTGATGGTAGGCACCTTGCTGCCTAGTTCTCTGCTATATCACAGCGCCCAGAATGGGGCCAGATACATCATGGATACTCAGCAATATATCATCAAGACTTAATAATCATTTCATAAACAAATGAAACCTGAAGGTGTGATTAACCTCAGTGCTTTTTCAATTCACCTCATTACTTCAATTACATTTTCAGATCTAATGAGTGTAGCTTATTGCCCCAAATCTGAAGACCCAAGGGCCCTTTTTCCAACCAACAAAAGGAACAGACAACAGGCAAACTTAAGCTCTGAAAGTCAGAGGATGGGAGAGGTAAGAATTTGAAAAGAAAAAGAGGACCTAATATCACAATGAGATCTGAGTCAACAATAAGGCAGGCTGAGTACTGTAGCCAATGCACTTGGGTGCCCAGGTCTTTTCCTCTCGTCCTTCATGTCGCTCCACACTCTCAATACAATACTCCTCCCCATAAACTCCCATCCAGCAAAGGCATCAAATGCCTAGTCGATTTGTTTATTTATTTTGGTTGCACCTAGTCTTCATTTCCAGGTGGCTCAGTGGTAAAGAATCTGCCTGCTGATGCAGGAGACGTGGGTTTGATCCCCTGGCTGGGAAGATCCCCTGGAGGAGGAAATGGCAATCCACTCTAGTATTCTTGCCAGGGAAATCCCATGGACCATGGAGCCCTGGTGGGCTACAGTCCATGGAGTCACAGAGTTGGATATGACTGAGTGACTTGTACGTGTTATGCACAGTCTTCGTTATGGCATGTGAACTATTAGTTCCAGCATATTGGGTGTAGTTCCCTGATCAGGGATCAAACCCAGCCCCTCTCCATTGGGAGCACAGAGTCTTAGCCAGGGGACGACCAGGGAAGTCCAGCACATGCTATAATTTTGATCATTTTATGTACTTTAAAAAGTGGGGGGGGGGGGGTTAATTTGCCCTAGATGATAAGAATATTTTTACAAAAGACTTAGTCCTCAGGTTCAATCACAGTTCTTGGTTTTTGCAGTGAATAATGTTTCTGTAATTATTATATTGTAAAATTTTTTTTTGTTTTCAATGTTTAAAGTCAATAGGCATAGCACAGAAGCCTTACGTAACGTTACCAGAAAAGAATGAAAAATGTTATTGTTGAAAATGTCAACAGTATATTTACAGAAGTTGGGCTTCCCTGGTGGTTTAGATGGTAAAGAATTTACCTACAATGCAGAAGACCCAGGGTTGATCCCTGCATTGAGAAGATCCCCAGGAGAAAGGAATGGCAACCCCCACCTCCCAGTATTCTTGCCTGGAAAATTCCATGGACAGAGCAGCCAGAGTTGGACACGACTTTTCACTTTCACAGAAGTTAGAAAATTGCAAAGGACAATGTAGAAGTGAACTGAGTGCTAATTTCATCTTAAATAGTGAAAAGGGAAAAAATATTATCTAGTGATGAATCAAATAGAAGTTTATGTTTATCATTTGATATGATAAATTATATACGAAATGAAGTGAAAGTCACTCAGTCGTGTCCAGCTGTGTGACCCCATGGACTATAGCCCACCAGGTTCCTTGTTCCACGGGATTCTCCAGGAGTCTTGGATTCTCCACTCCAAGAATACTGGAATGGGTAGCCATTCCCTTCTCCAGGGGATCTTTCCAACCCAGGGATCAAACCCAGGTCTCTCACAGTGCAGGTGGATTCTTTATCATCTTAGCCACCAGGGAAGCCCAAGAATACTGGAGTGGGTAGCCTATCCCTTCACCAGCAGATCTTCCCAACCCAGGAATTGAACCAGAGTCTCCTGCATCGCAGGTAGATTCTTTACCAGCTGAGCTAAAGGGAAGTACATGTATACTACATTCCTAACAATTTGGATGAGAAGAGGAAAAAGGAAAAGATATAAAAATTATACATAATCCTCACACATCTTGGATTTCCCCCTCTTGCTAGCTAAGCCCTGTGTCTTCTTCTCCTTTAAATGGCATTTCCTTGGAAGGGTCTTTCCTTGTTCCCATACACACACACTAAGGGAATGCTTCTCTTATAAACTCGCTTGTTCATTATGCTTCCTGTTTGGTAACAGCCATCACATCTATAAAGAGAAAGTGAGAGTCGCTCAGTCGTGTCCAACTCTTTGCGACCCTATGGACTATACAGTCCCTGGAATTCTCCAGGCCAGAATACTGGAGTGGGTAGCCTTTCCCTCCTGCAGGAGATCTTCCCAACCCAGGGGATCTGTTATTACTTGTTTAATCTATTTCTCCCTCCTGTTAGAGTGTAAATCCCATGAGGGTAGAAGCCAATTCTATCTTTTTCACTGCTCTGTCTCCACCACAGAAGTTTCTTGGTAAGTATTTTTTGATGGACTAAATGCAGCATGCAAAAAATTAATGTGTAAATAATCTAAATTCCTTTTCTTTTATATTGGGGAGTCAGTAAATAATATTTAAATCTGGTAAGTAGATCAATGCTAGTATAAAATATAATTAGTATTACAGAGACAACTTCAATCCCAAACTAAAAATGAAGTCTGAAAATGAGGGTTGGGGACTGCTGAAAAAGACTTTTAACTTTGATTTTAATCTTCTAGTACTGTTTCAGTACTTTTATAAACATATATTACTTTTATAATTATATTTCTTAAGACCCAAGGTTCAATCACTGACTAAAAACTTTTATTGTATAAAATAATTAAAAAGAAAGATGTAAATCACAAAATTGAAAGGCTCTCCAGATTAAAAAAGAGTAGGAAAATGAAAGTAATACATGTACAAGAAATAAAAATAAAATAAGCTATAAAATGTATATCAAATTAATATATTCAAACTGAGATGAAAATGAAAATAATGTCATTGCATATCAATCTTCTTTGAAATAATGGATTTTAAAAATGGTAATAAATGCTCAACACCAGGCAGCCAGACAAGAGCTTAATCTCATAACTGGTGAAAATATAAAATAGCACAAATATTCTGAAGAACAATATGGACATTTGTAATAAAAATGACAGAAACAAACTATTTTCTTCTCATATGGGAATCCTGTGGGAATTATACTCTAAGAAAGAGAGAATAATTTTAAAAATTAAAATTTTAGTAAAAGCACATATTTAACAAACTGTATTGTACTAGCCATAAAAATACAATACAATCAACAATAATACTTATGAAACAATGTGTTTAGATATGTACTTTTAGATTTAACATAATAAAAAAGATAAGAGCTGAAGGGTATTATGGAAAATAATCTAAAACCCGTAAACATGAAATAAAAGTAATTTTTCATGACTTCCTAATACAAATAGAATCAGAAAAGTAACATAAATAGCAAAAAAAAATCACCAGAATCATAATCAAACCAATATAGTTAAAAGAACTCTTTCAGACTTTTGAAGTTTAACAGTATATCTGATTAGAGTTGTCTAAACAATTAAACAGAACATGTGTATTAATTTTTATAAAATTTCTAATAAAAACTAATTTACAAAACATTTTTCAAAGCGTATTTTAAGTAAATGGCTCTGAAATACACGTATTAGCATAGAAACTCCTTTGAAACTCTGATCATCCTAAGATACTCAAATGTGTTAATAGTTATTCTAATTACCTAGTTATTGACAGCTTCTTATGTTCCAGACACTAGCAAGGTGTCAGGGAGAAACTGAAGACAAAAAAGCATCCTGAGATACTTCTGGTAATTGGATTTAGTAATCCAAGAACAGAATGAGATTGAAAAACTAGTTCTGATGTAATTTTGTAGATGTAATGAAAACAACTGTAGTTTTTGAGAATAGCCTATAGGAAAATAAAAATTCAGTGGAAAAACACAAATATACATCTGCAAGTATAAATATAGCTGAATATATGAAAATGCAAATGAAAAGTTCAATCACAAGAGAGAAAAGTGTCTGAGGAGAGGAAAAGAGAGAGACCAATTTCTTTTATCAAGTGAATCGCAACTACTCTTCTGTCATCAGGCCACATTTAAGGACCCTGCAAACAGCAGCCCGGCCAACGTGGCCCAGAGAGTGCTTTCGCTGCTTCTGTCCAGAAAGATGAATAGCCTCTCCCCACTGCTCATAACTGAGCCCTCGCCTTTGAAATAAGGGCAGTCTCTGTCCTATTAGAGTGTTTTTTTCCCTTAAAGTTCTTTGTCTTCCCAGGTGTGAAAGGGCCTGTGGTCTAACTCGTGCACGCATGCATGCTGTTGCTTCAGTCGTGTCCAACTCTTTGAGGCCCTAGGGGCTGTAACCCAGCAGGCTCCTCTGTCCATGGATTCTCCAGGCAAGAATACTGGGGTGGGTTGCCAAGCCCTCCTCCAGGGGGTCTTCCCGACCCAGGGATCAAACCCACGTCTCATCTGTCTCCTGAGTTAGTGGGCGAGTTCTTTAGCACTAGCGCCACCTGGGAAGCCCATAGTCTAATTCAGGGGTCCTTAATCTCCAGGATCCAATGCCTGATAATCTGAGGTGGAGCTAATGTAATAATAGAAATAAAGTGAACAATAAATGTAATACCCTTGAATCACCTCTAAACCACCTCCCATCCCCAGCCCATGGGAAAATTGTCTTCCACGAAACCGGTCCCCGGTGCCAAAACGGCTGGAGACAGCTGGTCTAAATCACTCTTCACAATATGGTATCCAAACAAAGTTCATTCTTTCACTCAATTATTTATTCACTCGTTCGATCAATATTCTTTGAGTGCCTGGCACTGTGCTGGCTTAAGTGTATACAATGGTGAAAAAGGGCTCTTCACTCCCATAAAGATAACAGACAAGAGTTAACGGTTTGATGTAGAAAAGCAAATACAAAGCTCCTTCACAATAGGTCTCCAGACGTCAAATTTTGATGGCATTGTCTCCAGTTTATTGATAGGAAAGTGATGGATGTCTAAGGAAAACAGGGCCCAAATTATTCATTTGACTGACTCCAAAGTCAACAACACAAATCACTTATCCTCGGGTTGCTGAGAACAGGAGAAATAGACAGGCTGCTCACACCTTTAGTCAGACAATATGAGCTCCCTTAAGTTTCAGAAGGATAAACACAGGAAATTTTAAGAAAGATACCAATATTGTTTTCCAGGCAATACAGAAAAGTTGCTTGGATAAAATAACTGACATCCAGTCCTAGAAATTATCTCTTTGGCTAATTAAATGTGAAATAAGATGCTTTCTTCTTTCATAAACGTGGCTGAGACATAAAGTATAAACTCAAAGAACACTAGAGATAAGCTGACTTAGGCCTAGAGAGCCAAACAGATGCTGAGGATTATATTAATAACTCAAGATCGCAGCCGGGTACAAACGAGAATCCAGTTCTCCTAACACCTAGAATTCTTCAATTATTGTTCTTGTTTTCTCCCACTTTAAAATACTTCCTCTAGGAAGGACTAATTTTGTCTAAAGACAGGAGAATGAGTTTATTGGGGTTTTTCCTTACAGTCTTATACTTAACAAAACAAATTCCTGGTACATAAAAGCTGTCACTTCATTTACCATCATGCACAAAGCTAAAAAAAAAAAAAAAGGATTCATAGGTTTTATAAAGAGAAATCCAATAGTCTATTTTCCAATATGTGTGTTTCGCTCAGGCGTGACTGACTCTTTGGGACCCCAAGAATTGGACTATAGCCCACCAGACTTCTCTGTCCACGGAATTTTCCAAGCAAGAATATTGGAGTGGGTTGCCATTTCCTACTCCAGGGGATTTTCCAACCCAGTGATCAAACCTGCATCTCTTGTGTCTCTTGCATTGGCAGGCAGAGCCTTTACCACTGTGCCACCTGGGAAGCCCAGTATATTCTCCAAAGTTACAATTAATAATTCGGATACTCTTAACCATGATAATCAATTAGTATGAGTGGCCTTTGAAACTGAAGTCTACATTCTATACTCAATATACTAAAATTTAATGTTGCAGATGTCTCAAAAAGTTGTTTTTTCACAGAAAGCCTTTAAATACAGGTTCATATTACTAAATCTACAACAGAATTTCACTCCTGTAAATGTTTTCAATATGTAGCTTTACCCAAAATGTCTCTTACATCTGGCCCTTTGCATCTGAGTTTGCAGCATTCCTTTCTTTACTGGAACTGCTCATTGTGAAGGACTATGATTCCAAAGCATTCAGGCAAGATCATTTGCTAGAACCAAATCAAAAAGTCCAAGGACATAGAAATTTAAGACTTCATGTAAAAATATAGACATTATTTACATTTTTATACATGACACAGGAGGCCTGTAATAATTTTCTAGCTCAATAATCATCTAGAATTTATGGCTATTTAATTTTCAAGAATATGTGGGTTTCCCTGGTCGCTCAGTGGTGAAGAATCCACCTGCCGATGCAGGAGACATGGGTTCGATCCCTGATCTGGGAGGATCCCACATACTATGGAGCAACTAAGCCCATGCACCACAACCAGAGAAGGCCCTCGCACAGCAACAAAGACTCAGTGCAACCAAAAATAAATGAATAAAAAAAAATTAAAAATAATATATGTGAAATATGCTCAAAAGATGAAAGAGAAGCAAAGAAGCACTTGTGTAAATTTTAGTCTAGATGATGACAGAGCTACCGCTATTCATTTATTTATTCAACACATATTTATTGAACATATACTATGTACCAGGCAGAGTGCTAGGAGTTTGGAATAAATCGACAAAAATGAACCAAAAAAAAACCCTGCTCTCATGAAATTTTACTGGGATTTTAGGGAGACATGCAACAATGAACCTGATAAATGGGTTATATATATCATACATGAGAAGATAGCACGCATGCATGCAAGCTAAGTCTCTTCAGTCGTGTCCACCTCTTTGCAACCCCATGGTCCTATAGCTTTCCAGGCCCCTCTGTCCATGGGATCCTCCAGGCAAGAATACTGGAGTGGATTGCCATGCCTTCCTCCAGGGGATCTTCTTGATCCAGGGGTTGAACCCTCCGTCTCATGTCTCCTGCATTGGCAGGCAGGTTCTTTACCACTAGTGCCACCTGGGAGGCCCGAGAAGATGATACATGTTAACAAAAAGGAAGAGTCAGGCAGGATTAAGTGATGTCAGGAGTGCAGGGGGTCAGAGCAGTTTGTAGTATTGAAGAGAGTGGTCAGACAGGCTTGTTGGGAAAGGCAGACATACAGGCAAAGACTTGAAGAAGTTGTGCAACGGAGCCAAGAGAATATCTGAGAGAACATTCCAGGAAGAGCTCGTAAGGAATAAAGTACAGACTATATTTGAGGAGTATTAGGTGGCAGGTGTGTCTCAGGGGAGTGACACAGAGGGAGAGTATTAACAGAGGACTCAGGGGGCAGGGTTGGGGGACAGGAACAATGGCAGTCAGATCATGTTGGATCTTTGGCTCTGACTGAGATGTGGATTTGAAGGGAGGGGTGTCAGGAACCGATGCGCATTTTAACAGGATCACTCTCAGCCACTGGGTTGAAAGCAATCTGTAGGAGAATAAGAAAAATAGAGAAATCATCCAGGAGTCTCTCTCAGCAACCCTAGTGACAGATGATGATGGCTCAGGTAAGGGAGGTTATAGTGGATTGGTAAGAAATGCTCAGATTCTGCATATAATTTGAAGGTTTTCCAATAGATTGAGTATAGAGTATGAGAGAGACAGAAAAGCCCAAGATGACTGCAAGGATGTCTGGAGGAATCAAATTGCCATCGGTTGAGTTTGCGAAGGCTACAGGTGGAGAAGGTAGAGAGATCAGTTGCCTAATAGTCAAGAGTTTGGTTTCACACAGGCTGAGACTGGGATCCCTCTGAGGCTCCCAAGTAGAAATGCCAAGTAGGTTAAGTAGGTAGTTGGGTAGATAAGTCTGGAATTTAGGAAAGAATTCTGGACCAAAGGTACAAAATCAGCAAACAGATATTATGTAGATCTATAGTATGTTATATGGTCCTAAATAAAATAGATCTAAATAAAATCACCCAAGGAGTAAGTAATCGTAAAGAAAAGAAGAGCGTGGTCTGAACCCTAAGGTTCTCCAATATCAAAGGCTGGGGAGAAGAGGAGACTAAGAAGGAGCAGCCAGTGAGGTAAGAGTCAAAGCCCCACTTAGTGAATGGCCCGGGTTGAGGAGGAGGGAAGGACCAAACAAAGCCGATGGAAAGAGGTCCTGAACTGATGAACAGAACTGACAAGATGTAGGTCACTGGTAGATGTAATGAGGGCAGTTTTGGTGAAATCTGTAAAAATGAAAGCTTGATTGGAGTGGTTTAAGAATGCATGGGAAATGAGAAATTGTAAGGAAACAGCTTAATACAAACATGTTGGAGGGAGTGGAGTCAGAGATTTTGTTTCATTTAAGAGAAAAATTATGTTTAAATTTAAAGGGGAAATGATGCATAAGGGAAATGATAAAGAATTGCTAGAGCAATGTCCTTGAGTAGGCAAAAGGGGATGAGATATACTGAACAAAGGGAGCAACTAGCTTTTGATAGAAGCAAAGATGCTTAATGGGAACAAGCAAGGAATCTGAGGGTATGGATGTGGGTGTTGGTAGGGAGGTAACTGGGATGTGGGCTTCTAGACATTCTCCTCTGATTACTTCAATCTTCTCAGTAAAATAAAGATTCTCCCTGGGAATGAAGACGAGGAAGCAAAGCAGAGAAGGTAGGAGAGAGTCCTGCTAGGTGAGTGAGGAGGGAGGGAACAGGGGATGGATAATTCAATAGCCTAACCAAGGAAATGGCAACCCACTCCAGTATTCTTGCCTGGAAAATCCCATGGACAGAGGAGCCTGGTCCATGGGGTCACAAAGAGTCAGACACGACTGAGCAGCTTCACTCTCTCACTCTAACCATTTCAAGAACCCACTGAGCTTTACAGCCCTGAATTTAAAGTAAGACAAGACATGACTGTGTGTTTTTCTCCAGAGATATTCAGTTGCATGATTGCAAGCTTGGAAAGGCAGAGAGAGTCTGTTTATCCAGGATTGTGACTTTGCCAAGCATGTAAGGGGCCAAGGAAGGCAAGGATATTTACGGCAAATGCGCAAGAATAATCGTGATGATGGACCATGAAATTGAAGCCTAAGAACTAGAAGCAATGTAAAGCCATGCACTCTGCCTGCCCTTCTGTTACTGTCTTGCTTTACCTTTTTAAGGACAAGACCATATTTCCTATAACTCTTTACAGAAACTACACTTTATCTGTGATGACCAGTAAATTAATATGTATTAACTGTCTAGTTACTTCTGGGTGTGCAAATGTAGCAGGTTCTCCAATCTTCAGTCATCCTTCCAGGCTAAAGCCCCACTAGATCTGACAGATGGTCTATAAGTTTTATATTTGAAACACCATATGTCATGTACCAAAGCTCTGTACATATTTAGCTTCAAGTTTTCAGGTTTGGGTGATAATGTAGTTGATAGCACCTGTGCTTCAAAATCTGCCATCCAGAAGCTTCAGTTTCTCTTCCCCACACATTCATCACTTTAACCAGATGCTCCCAATTTCCTGGATCCTCAGAGCACAGTCTGGCCATCCTGGGGTCTGAATCCTGTTTCACCAGGTCTTATGTAAGAACCCTGGTCCAGGAGCAGAGAGCTGCCATCTGTCTGCTTCCCTTCTTCATTTCTTATAGATCTCTTGACTCATAACTACTGTTTCAGAAATATTTGAAAGATGAATTAATTTTCCACAGTCACATGGAAGGCTTCATTTCTGCCCCACAGCTGTCTCTGACCCTTTTTATTACTGTCACCATAATCCAAGTTACCTACTTATTCACCATTGCTGGAACTGATAACATATTATTCCATTTGACTTTAAATCCTAAGTGCAGACACTACTAATCCTGGTTTAAGAACATGGAAACTAAAGCACCAGGACATTCTTATCCCAGATCACTCAATAATGAAGTAATGAAATGAAAACTAACAATCTTCAGATTCCCATTTCAATCCATTTGAGAAAATATTTTCAAAGTACATATGGTTGCAGGTTATGGGTGTTCAGGTTGCTAACTTGAAAAAAAAGTCATATTGCCAATGATTCAAATAGGAATTTAGCCTAATACCCCATCACTTAATTCAATACACAGAATCAAAATATTCCGGCAAAAATGTTTACCTTATTTCCCATTGACTTCTTCTTTAAAAGCCAAAATAGTTTTATTACAAGTAAAAAGTCAGACATGGATATGATGAAATCATGTCATAAAATGCAGCAAATAATTTCATTTAAAGGCAAGTGTTCTACTTTGTATGGGACTATTCATAATTAGCTTCCCAGATGGTGCTAGTGGTAAAGAACCTGTTTTCCAATGCAGGAGGCATAAGAGACATGGGTTCCATTCCAGGGTTGGGAAGATGCCCTGAAGGAGGGCATGGCAGCCCACGCCAGTATTCTTCCTGGAGAATCCCATTATAGTCCATGGGTTTGTGAACAGTCGGACATGACTGAAGCGACTTGACACACATGCGTTCCCATTCTTTTAGTGCTATCAAATACACTGTGCTCAGCTCTGAGGATATAGAAGCAAAGGAAATAGACACGGCTCTTGTCTTCAAAGATATGCAGCCTAGTGGTGAGATGCAAACAAATACATAATTATGATGGCATCATATCATGAAAGCAATACTAGGCCAGGACTAGGCAAAGATCCTCTCAACTTTATTGGACATTGTCAACAAAACATTTTTCTAATTAAAACAAAAAGGTGCTACCAAATAAAAGGTTGAAAGTAATCATTTAGTCTAGAACCAGGCGTCTTGGTAATGAAGTTACTAGTCCATTGGTCTGCCTGTGGAGATGCAATTCCCTATATTTAAAATAAAACTAAACAACCTTAATTCTTCTAGCTTGATATCCAAGTTTACACCTTTACAATACTGGTCTAATTTTTACAGTTTTAATTACTTCTTTCCAAGGATATTTACTTGCCCATGTCTCCTACTACATCCTTGGCAAAAATCATGTTCATATCTAAATGAAACAACTGGTTTTTACATATACGATTATCAGGCATTCAGAACAGTCATTCTCACATGAGACTGTGGAAATAAACTGTGCATGTATAGAATTTAAATAGGATTTACATTAGACAGTGAGTGGGTGGCTACATACTCATCAATTTGTAGGTTTCATTGAGGTTCCTCCTTTTCCATCATCAACCAGTCTTGCTAGTTCTTAAATTGAGAAGGAAGTCATTTCATTCCATTGCCAGAGGTAAGGCTTTAATTGCAAACACAGGATCTTCATCTTCTAGTCTTCAGTCACAGCTTTGTTTAGAGATATCCCTGAACAATTGACTTCCATTTTTAAAAGCATCTGTTGAATGTTTACTGTGCATAAGACATACGGATTAATTATGAGCCACCAAAGAAACCAATTTGGGGTACCAAATGAATATTCAGCTCCTCATAATATGCTCACCTGTCCCACAGGAGAACTAAGTTGAGGACAATAAAATTTGCTGCCATAATGGATCTGTGATAACCCAATTCCTGTCTGCCATGGAAATGGATTTAAAAAGTACCCCCAAATAGGATTCACTATCCTTTTGTGATCAAGTGTACTTTTGCAGATGGATATCTTGTGCTCAAAAAAGATTAAAATTTTCATCTAGATTAACTCCTTGAGTGGGAAGAAATTCAGATGCCACATGAGTGGGCACAGGAAAAGAGGAACCCGGGGAAAACATTCTGAGACATACCAAGTTATAAATATTTGCAGCTTGTTAGTCCTCTGGTTTTAAACATGAGAACTCTGGCATTTTGTTGCTAGTAGCCAGATTCCCAGTCTCTTGAGTCATGAAACACCACAGGAAAGTTCGAAAATCAAGATCTGTGCAATTGTTTCTCCCCACCCAATATATTCCAGGAGAGAGCATTTAGTGATCACAGACTGCACTGGAAGAAGCATGTTCCTTACCGCTGTTGACAAATGGAACTTCTAAGCTGCCCTGTCTTCTTTTGAAGCCAGCATCTAGTAATTAACCCTTCCATCTGGCAGCGTCTTTTCCGTACTTCTAGTCACGTTCCTAATAGCTGTGACTTCAGCAGTGCTCCCAGTAATGATACTTTTTTGTTTCCGTTCCCATTTGCTCAAATGCTTTCCTCTAATTTAGTGATCTGAGCAGGGATATTAGGAAAAGTGGAAAACAATCATTCAGAAACTCATTAAAATATCTTCAGCACAAAATGAGAGTGGCATGCATGAGGGGAACAAGAACAGTGGAAGGAATAATAAAGATCTCAGAGTCATTACTGCTACTGTCAGTCCGGTTTTAGTCAACCGTAGACTTTGACAAAAAAGAAGTCAGCATGGAGTTTGGAAACAGTAGGAGCTGCTCAAACGAAATGTGAAAGTAACCTTGTACCATCCTGACTATAGGTTCCGTCTACCAAGACAGTCTTTAAAAAGAAATTCATCCTCGTCTTCACAGGTTCAAATGCTATTAATATGAAAAGTAAAATCCACTTCTGTTTTTTTTTTTTTTTTTTTGCTGAAAATATTCTGATGTAGATTTCTAAGTACAACATTCCCAGAACAAGAAAGTGAGATTTTCACATCACATAAACCACTGACTTGTTAGCTGTTAACTCAGTCAGTTATCCTGTGGGTATGTCACTGTTCCCAACCATAAAAGAAGCACTTAACCCCTTACATTGCTGGGAGGATTTAGGAGGTAATAAATTCTTTTTTTTAAACCAAGAAAATCAAGGTTTTTTCCAACTATAATGAGATATAGTTGATCAATAAAATTGTAAGATATTTAAGGAATCCCTTATGACATATAATTGTGAAAAGATTCCCAACATCTAGTTAATTAACACATCCATCACCTCACATATGTATCTCTTTTGGGGGGGGGGGCGGGGAGAGGTGAGAACATTAAAGTTCTACTCTCTTAGCAAATTTCAGTTATACTACAGTGTTATCAGTTATAGTCACCATGCTTTATTCTTAGAGCCCCAGACTTGATTCGTCTTATAGCTGGAAGTTCGTACCATTTTACCAACCTTTCTCTATCCCCACCCCGGGCAAATACTTTTTTATTTTCTCTGTTTCTATGCATCTGAATTTTTTAAAAATTCTACATATAAATGAAATCAAACAGCATTTTTCTTTCTCTGGCTGACTTGTCTCATCAGCATAAGTCCTCTATGTGGTCAAAACTGGCAGGATTACCTTCTTTCTCATGGCTGAATCCTATTCATACATATCTCATCTTTATCCTCTCATCCACTGATGGACATTTGGGTTGTTTCCATTTCTTGACTATTGTAAATAAGATCCAGATAACTCTTTGACACCCTGTTTTCATCCTCCTTTGGCTCTATCTCCAGAAGTAGGATTCCTGGAGCATATGGTAAATTCTCTAAAATAAAGCAATTGTCCTTAAGATTTCAGGTCAGTCATCATGTTTTCCAAAAAGACTGCCCTGAATACCATTTTTTATTCACGCTTCATTCCACACCAACCCCAACTCCCCACCCACACACACAATACTTTCAGAGTATCACATAGTTTCCTTCTTAGTTCACAACATAGTTTGCAGTCATGCATTGACATATTGATTGCTTCCCTCTAATCTAAACTCCATGAGGGCAGAGACGATGCACTTTGTTTACCGTTACGTACCACCTACTTTTCCATCACAATGCCTGGCATATAGTAGGTTGACAATAGTGAATCAAATGGAAGTTTTAAATCTCAGATCTGGAGAGAAGAAGTTAGAGTCTTGATAATGTATAATCGAAGAACCATTTTCTCCTTGAATTTTCCCTAGGCTTATACCATGGAGACAATGGCTGAAACACATCAAAACACTGCCCAGAGTCCCACAGAGGAGCCCACCTTGTCATTATGGCTTTCCTGCCAGTCAGTGTTACAACTGAGGCTCCTGAGTTGGCACTGTCCCTTCTGTATCCCACTGGACTCACTATCATTTTCATTACAAAACCCAAAACTCATGAGTTTTAATTCTAACAAGGCCTTCCTTTGCTTCTTTTAAAGTAAAATAAAAAAAAACTCTAATTCACCTATACAATTCTGTCTTCAAATTTGTATATGTACATTATACTTATCCATTCCAGTCATTTCCTTTTATTCCTATAATAAATAGACACATACATAAATATTTTTTAAACCATGAGCATTCAGTAAATAATGTGTCTAAAAGAACCATGTTCTTGCAAAATGGATAAATTGTATTTATTCAGTCATACATACTGAAGCAGGCAACTCATTTTCTCAGCCAATTCAAAAATGAAATGATAATATGAGTTCCAAAAATCCTGCTTACTTGGTATAAAGAAAAATATTCAGATTACCAATTGATCATTTTTCTAGACATAACCAGCTTGTAATATTTTCTTAATCTTCAAATCGGATGATTATTATCCTATTTGGATCATTATCTGGAAAAATGATTTTTTTTTTTTTACCTAAACAACTTGTCTAATGACACAGTTGTCTAAATATTTCATTTTTTCAGTCACTCACTTTGACTGACAAAACCTCTTTGGTCATTATCTTTAAACAGTGAACCTCATGTTCTTGGTTACTGGTCATTCATTTGGTTAATCATTCATTCAGCCCACCTTTATTGATCATCTGCAGTATATCAAGAACAGCACTAACATTCTGTGGCCTCAGAGAAGCCCTTCCGGAAAACCAAGAGTCCCCCTTTGATAAGAGCATCGCCACTTTCATCCATTTCATATAGAATCTGCTGCTGCTGCTGCTGCTAAGTCACTTCAGTCGTGTCCAACTCTGTGTGACTCCATAGACGGCAGCCCACCAGGCTCCCCCGTCCCTGGGATTCTCCAGGTAAGAACATTGGAGTGGGTTGCCATTTCCTTCTCCAATGCATGAAAGTGAAAAGTGAAGTCGCTCAGTCGTGTCCAACTCTTAGCAACCCCATGGACTGCAGCCTACCAGGCTTCTCCATCCATGAGACTTTCTAGGCAAGATTACTGGAGTGGGGTGCCATTGCCTTCTCCGATATAGAATCTGAGGGCTTCCAAATCATCTCGGCTTTTCAATGTGACCATTTCTAAATATCCAAATAAAATAGGCCAAACTTATAAACAGAAAATCTAGTCTTTTCTAAATATTTCTGGGGATTCTCTGGACGTGCTTACATGTCTTAACTGGTTCTTTTTGCCTCAGAATGCAGATGGCTGTTTCCCTTCCTCCCAGATCATGCCTGAATGTGTCTCTATTGCTTTGCCATGAGTTTATCCTCTCCACACCTGGAGGAGGAGACACAGCCACCAGCCTGCATCTCCTAAGGCAGCTTGCATACAACTCAGGCAATAGACTATTAAGCTAATCAGCTTTACTGAAATCCTAGAATATCCTAAGGGGAATATTAAAATTCAAAAGCAATATCGGGAAAACAAAACTCAAAAGCAATATCACTGCTCTTCGAGGGACCTCGGTCCCATCTCTGGGTTGGGAAGATCCCCTGGAGAAGGGAACTGCTACCCACTCCAGTATTCTGCCCTGGAGAATCCCATGGACTGTATAGTTCATGGGGTCGCAAAGACTTGGATATGGCTGAGTGACTTTCACTTTCACTTTTGGAGTCCACAGGGGGCTATTTGGGGTGCTGAGCCTCAAAGCCCATCCCAGGCCTCAGCCTCTCCCACTTCACATCTACAGCCAGTTGTTGTTCAGTTGCTAAGTCATGTCCAACTCTTTGTGACCCCATGGACTGCAGCAGGCCAGACTCCTCTGTCTTCTGCTATCTCCCAGAGTACTCAGATTCATGTTCTTTGAGTCAGTGATGCTATCTAGCCATCTCATCTTCTTTTGCCTTCACTTTGCCTTCACAGCTATCCACTTCTCCTTTCGCCTTCAGTCTTTCTCAGCATCAGGGTCTTTTCCAGTGAGTCAGCTCTTCATATCAGGTGGCCAAAGTATTGGAGTTTTCAACCCCAGAGAAGCCTGAAAAATCAGTTAGTTAACAGTTTGAGAACCCCTCAAACCAAGACAACTACCCTTTGCTTTATTATGATTCTCTTTATCCTTATTCCTTTCTTTCAGGAAGGAATGTTTAGGCCTTGCCTTCACATAATCTATAATTAAAAATAACTGTTTTCAAAAAAAAAAAGGGTACTTCTGAGATGAATTCTGACACAGTTCGTAAGACATAGGAAACACTTGCAGTCAACATTTTGCTACAATATTTGGGTTTTCTGTGTATTTTCTATATCTATTATATTCTAGCATAACATTTTTAAACAAAGAAATTATTTGTCCTTAAAAAAATGTGAATAATTCAACAGGAGTCCTTGAAATTTTCATAACAAGTAAGTGACCAGAACTAGGAAGAATAACCAGCCTGCAAGAGGGACCTTGCCTGGAAAAAGAATTTACTTTTGAGACAATGTAACATTTTCATTTTTGGATGTTCTTAAGTTATCTCCTGCTAACACCCTTCCTTGTTTCTAAAAGACCAGTGGGACAAAATTTTCATAGGTTTATTTGAATACAGTATTTCTTTAAGGACTTAGAAGCAATAAACACTCAACACTAAGCAAGGGAACTCTATTTTAGTTGAACATCTTTGGCCTAAATTAAGAATTTATTTCTTCAGCAGGTTTCTATGAGAAACAGACTGTTCCTATTTCTTTCCTAAACATCACCTTCCTAAGAGCCTCTTAGCCCAAATTAATAAGGGGGGAAAGAGGATGCAAATGTGTTCCTATGCTAGATTATCTCCTGTAAGTTCTTCTCATTATTATGCTGCCTATGCAATGTCAAAGCACCTGTAAAGAAAGCTAAAGCTGAAATCACCTAGCTAGGTGTGCTATATACACTAAATGTCAGTGCTGGATAACTGACCACTTTTCAACTTTTGGCTAGATGTTTTGAGGCCTTGAAAATATCAAACCCAATCTAAATCCATCCAATGTGATTAAACATAACTGTTTGTATTGGGCCTGCTAAGCTGCCCTGGTTTTTCCAGTGTGACAGAGCACATCAAGGAACTAATATGAAAGTATTCAGGAATCCGGGGTGTGTTCTTGGTTACACTGTATCATTATCGATCGATTCCACCTCTATCATTTGCCAGCTAGCCTTAAATTGGTATATTTATTCTCTTGAACAAGAAAGTTAATATTTTTCTGATGATGAAAAGTATGCACAATAATTGTAAACAAAAGTGAAAATACAACATAAAAAAGAAAAATCCGCCATGATTTCACAACCCCAGAGAGAATCAATTATAATTTAGTACATTTCCTTTTTATAATGAAATGTGTATACTAGAGCCTAACATTGGTAATCCATTGATGTTGCAATTTAAATTTCTTGATATTTTAAAGTCTTGATCTTTTCCCAATTCACAACCATCCTGATGAGCAAGAAGCTCAACTGGGTTCCATCAAAGTCCTTGGGGCAGGACAGATAGTACCTTCTCCTGGACATATCTTGATGCTGAGGGACAGCCCATCAGAAGCCAGAGAAAAGCTCTTGCCAAGATGTCAGGAACAGAGATGTGGTCCAATAATAGATTCTCAGGCTTTGGAAAGGAGTTGCTGACTTCAGCATGGTGTCTATGGCTCAGATTTGCCTTCTAGATTATTTTTCATTGATTTGTGCTCAGCATCCCAGGAGCCAGGTAGGGCTAAAAGCCAAAGTAAATAAAAGGGCTGTTCACCAATATTTTTATAAAACATTGGGCAAAGTAGCTCTTCTTTGGAAGTCATGTGAAAAACATAAGAGAAAAGGAGGCAAGATCCACTTCTGTTCAGAACCAAGCATGGCTCTGGTTCACTGAGACCCCAGGAAACATTCCTTCCCCTTGGCCACTGGTGGCCTTTCAGGCACCCCTGGTGGAGTCACCTGAAATCAGTGACAGCTCAGACAGGGGCACTGAAGGCAGGAGATATTCACTAAAGGCAGTTTTAAAGACAGTGAAAGCCCCATCAACAGTTTCCACCCACAGGGCCAGTTTGGGAGAGGAAAAAAAATCACAGGCAATGCATAGTAGCTTGTTGTTGTTGTTTAGTCACTAAATCAGGTCCAACTCTTTGTGTAGTAGCTTATTAATCAGCAAATGTGAGATAAGCCAGGGGATGGGTGTTAGCAGTAACAGTAGTGGGCAGGGAAGGCTTTTTAGGCAGAGGTGCTACAATAACGAGTAGAAATAAGAAACATGGGCTAAAACATGGGCTACATCCACCAAAGGGAGAATTCATCAGCCCAAGAAAATCCTTTGGTAGAATTTGCTTACCTTATAACACCTACATAAAATTTTACTCCTGACAAGCCAACAAATACTTTTTTTCTGTTTTCAGTAGATAACTTAAATGGTTACAGCCTTCTCTACATATTCATTATGTGTATACTTGAAGACTATGAACAGTCTTTAATCCTTATTAAATTAATCCAATTATTTTGGCCTTTTCTGAAGCCAATCCCAAAGCCATTCCTTCTAGAATGAATGTAAACATCCCTAGCTCTGGAGTCTGGCCAAGGAGAGGCACTGGATGAGAGTCAGAATGAGACTTCCTTCTGTCCCACCCACCAGGGAGTTTATTGTTTTGCCCAGCAAAGCCAGAAAGAACAGAATGCGTCTAAAATAAACCCATTTGCCAATTTCTTTTCTTAAAAGCAACTACTGCTTGCTTCAATCCTGAACAAATAAGGAGACAGAAGGCCTAATCTTCTTGCAGTCATCTGAGTCATCTGTGAATTAAATGGTTGTGAAATAGTGAGTAAGGAGAACACATTAAATGAGGACCAGCAACGCGTTGAACATTTGTACCATGACTGTAACCATGGGCTGCAGTTTTCTCATCACAGACAATTTTGGTTGAACTTCTCTGAGAGATAGATAATGGAAATTCGCTCTTCACTGTCAAGAAAATGCTGAGTCAATCAACCTGACAGGATATGATGATGGTGATGAGAATTATAGCACACTTACGGATGATACTCAGTGCCAGGTACTCATCTAAATGCTTTATTTGAGGAATTCATTTAATCCTCACAACCGCCCTATTAACTAAATACTATTAATGGCCCTATTTAAGATCAGTAAAATAAGGAACAGAGAGATTAGAAAACTGTTGGGGTAAAATATAGTAAGTGGAGGAGCCAGATTTCAAACCCATTACAATTAGCAACTTTCCAATATCTTCTGGCTTCCCTGGTGGCTCAGATGATAAAAAATCTGCCTGCAATGTAGGAGACCCAGGTTTGATCCCTGGATGGGGAAGATCCTCTGGAGAATGGAATGTCAAGCCAGTCCAGTATTCTTGCCTGGGAAATTCCATGGACAGAGGAACCTGGCGGGCTACAGCCCGTGGAGTCTCAAAGAGTCAGACACAACTAAGTGACTTACACTCACTCAATATCTAAATCAAAACTTTAAAGTTCAATTTACTGTCTTGCTATTGGTGATTTTTCAGAATTTTGACGTTGCTTCAAGTGACTGAATTGTTTTCATCTAAACAACTTCAGCATGATGAATAAAGTAATTACATAAAAGGCAAAACATAAAAAATTAAACAGATTGTGCAAATTGAATACTTTTTCATTTTTAGATAACTGAAGTTCAATCAAATAACTGTGTAATAATATGAGATTCAGCCATTTGGATTTTGTATAACACAGTTCAATGTTTATTGGGATGAGATTAATGTTGTGAATAATCCCATTTTCTAGAACAAAGAAAAAGAAGTAAAGGTTTGAATTAGCCACAGATTAAGTTTTTGATACAAAATCCATTTTTTATTTGCTTGTTAACAATTAAAACCATGTATGGTAAGGCATTGTTTTTCCCTCCCTTCTTGTTTCCCATTAGTACTTGGGAAACTTTCAGGTAAGAATCTGGGTTTTTAAGCAGCCACACTGCTTAAAAGCACCTCACAAGCTGACAGTCACTCCTGATTTCCACCCTTCCTGCCCTTAACTCGTTGAGACGTACTATTTACTTATTTGGCTGTGCTGGGTCTTAGTTGCGCATGTGGGATCTTTAGTTGTGGCATGTGGGATCTTTAGTTGTGGCATGTGGGATCTAGTTCCCTGACCAGGGATCGAACCTGGGCCCCCTGCATTGGGAGTTCAGACTCTTAGCTGCTGGACCACTTGGAAAGGCCAAGACTTATTTTCTATGGCCAGTTTTCCAAGAGCAAAAAAGCAATTGAAGTATTCAATCACTCTTTTATTTTCTCGCTATATATTTTACTAAGTAACAATTAGTAAAAGTGGATTTTATTAAAAGTGGATTCAATTTATCCAACAAACTGAAATATACCCAGAAGTCACTCTGTTTAGAGGACTTGGCAATATTAACAGGACTGGCCCAAAAGCACAACCACGTGCCATGTCTTTTGTGTTGTCTTGTCATTCCCCATACCTGTGTATCCTGAGCTCTCAAAAACATGGGTTATATTTAGTTAACTTGCGACATGAAAACCAAAGCTAATAAACAGATAAGGCACTTTGTGCTGCCAAACTTGAATCTGGTTACAGAATAGGTCCTGTTATGACTGCTAGTTCTGGAGAAGCTTAACATATGGGACTAGAGAGAGACAGGGAGAGGGAGAGAGAGAGGAATGGGAGTAGCAGGGGATGGTTATAGAACCCCGGGTGGGTGATAAACACAAGAGCTGAAGCAGGGCAGAGAAAAATCGGAACATGGGGAGCCTCAGGGACACTGGAAGAAGTGTCACCAGGATAAACCTGTGTCAGAGAGGACTCTTCCATTCTGTTTCGGTTCGCTTGAACTTCTATACAAAAATACCATAGACAGGGTGGGTTAAACAACAAACATTGATTTCTCCCAGTTCTGGAGGCTGGGGAGCCCAAGACCAAGGCATTATAAGATTTGGTGTCTGGTAAGAGCCCCATTCCTGGTTCACAAATGGCCATTTGCTCTCTGTGTTCTCACATGAATGAGGGGGTAAGGGAGTTCCCGGGGTGTCTTTGATAAGGGCACTAATCCCACTCATGAGGGCTCCACTCTGGTGACTTTATGCATCTCCTCAAAACCCCACCTTTTAATACCATCACTGTGTGGATTAGGATTTCAATGAATGAACTTGGGAGGGACACAAACATTCAGCCTAAAACACATCACTGTTCAGGTTTAAGTCCAGGGCTAAAGCAAAAGATAGACTTACTGTCCATTTCTTCAGCACCCCACCCCTGCACCCTCCTCTCCTTTCCACTTTACTTCCAGTTTGCTGTCTCTGTTGGATCATTATCCATTGGGCTTTAAAAGCATGGGCTTACAATTTCCAGTTCAATACCTTTTCATTAAGATATACCCATGGAGCAGGTTTCTTGAGAAAGCAGCTATTTATTCCTTATGTAAGCAACACAATGAGTAGACAACTTAAAGAGAATCATAAAGCAACTTGGAGCAAAGAGCAGTTCATGTGTGTGAATGTGCAGTTGACCCATAAACAGAAAGCCATCATCAGCAAGCTGTTACATCCATCTTAGCCCAGGAGCCACTTTACCCTTTCAGTTCAGTTCAGTCGCTCAGTCGTGTCCGACTCTTTGCAACCCCATGAATCGCAGCACGCCAGGCCTCCCTGTCCATCACCAACTCCCAGAGTTCACTCAGACTCACGTCCATCAAGTCCGTGATGCCATCCAGCCATCTCATCCTCGGTCGTCCCCTTCTCCTCCCGCCCCCAATCCCTCCAAGCATCAGAGTCTTTTCCAATGAGTCAACTCTTCCCATGAGGTAGCCAAAGTACTGGAGTTTCAGTTTTAGCATCATTCCTTCCAAAAAAATCCCAGGGCTGATCTCCTTCCGAATGGACTGATTGGATCTCCTTGCAGTCCAAGGGACTCTCAAGAGTCTTCTCCAACACCACAGTTCAAACGCATCAATTCTTCGGCACTCAGCCTTCTTCACAGTCCAACTCTCACATCCATACATGATCACTGGAAAAACCATAGCCTTGACTAGACGGACCTTAGTCAGCAAAGTAATATTTCTGCTTTTGAATATGCTATCTAGGTTGGTCATAACTTTTCTTCCAAGGAGTAATATACTCCAAATTGCTCCTCACCAGGGTTTGATGGAAGTTCATTAGTTTTATATACTGCAAAAATGATCTTTGCCTAAACGAGATCTTAGAGCATGCTTCAGCAGGACAATTCCCAGAACCTGCTGTTTCTGAAATGCTTTCCTGCTTCCTGTTTGTTCCCCCCCTCATCTGACAGTAAACCTGAAACACACACCTGACCCAAAAGAGAATAAGTTATCCTTAGGATATGGATTTTGTTTTCCTTTCCATCCTTAAAGATTTTTCCTTCTTTCTCTCTCTTTGTTTTGACATTTTTTATTGTGGAATAGATCATGCATAAAGAAATATATACAATGTTTACACACAGTTTAAAGAATAATATGACACACATCTGTATGATTTAACTCTCTTCCTCTCTCAATGGAATTTTTAAGCACTAACTGGACTTCTTTAGGAAATAAGGATGAAAATGATAAATTCAAAGGAAGAAAATAACGTTAAGAGCCTCCTGAGAAATAAACTTGAGAAAATTCATAAAAAAAAAATAAAAGAGGATATGGGCTGAGGTTATTTCATTGTATCCTTGTGAAGCATGCATTATCTTCATTGATATAAGATAGTCCTATTACTTAGTAGTGCTTGACAGGTATTGCAATAGAGGGCCAGGGTACATGAAAAAAAAAAATTCTTAAGACTGTGGAAAGTTTCCTTTCTAAGTTGAAAAAGAATAAAAACAGACCGAGTCGCCCTCTTTGACTTTCTCCCCTTCCCTTTTTAAATTTTCTCTCTTCTTTTCCTCTCCCATCTCTTTTGTCCCTTATCCATCTCCCCTTCCCTGAACCTTAAGTGACATGAGACAGTCAAGAGACAAGCCACAAGGCAGAGAGCACGCTGAACTGCTCTGGCAGCTGCTGACACGACACTTGGGGCAACGAATCCAAGAGATATGAGGACGTGTAGTCATCTCCCGGTGTTCCAACCACACGTTTCATAGCCATTGCAGTGCAAGAAAGCTGCTCCTGGGATCAAGAGCAGGATCACACACCCAACTCTTCTCCTGGCTGCGCTGTGACTCCAACTCTGCTTCTGCCAAAGAAGTTTTCTCACCCTGAGGTGTTCCCTAAAGTACATCAGCTAATGGAGTCTTTAAACTCCATATAAGTTGCCTGAAGCATTTTTTCCTTCTAAAGTTAATGGTCACATAAATGGAAGAGAAATCTAAAAAGGAGCAGATGCATGTATGCACGTGTGCTGTGCTCAGTCGCTCAGTCGTGTCTGACTCTTTGAGGCCCCATGGACTGTAGCCCATCAGGCTCCTCTGTCTATGGGGTTTCCCAGGCAAGAACACTGGAGTGGCGTGCCATTTCCTTCTCCAGGGGATCTTCCTGACCTAGAGATGGGACCACAGCTCCTGCAACTGGCAGGTGGATTCTTTACCACTGTGTCACCTAGGAAGCCAAATTCACTTTGCGGTACAGCAGAAAATAACCTAACATTGTAAAGCAGCTATATTCCAATAAAAATTTTAAAAGTAAAAAAATTTTTTAAATAAAATTAATAGTCAAAATGCTTTATGCATTGTCCACTTGTCACCCAGAAGAGGACACTCAGCTTTCCTTCAAGGATGGGATTGCCCTCTCAGGCAAGCAGGACACCCAAGATTTTTTTCACCGGTACTAAGCTTTGGCAGTAGAGGGCAGTAGAGTGGTTGAAAGTAATAACCGGTCATCCATTGATTTTGTTGCCTATCCCGTCTGGCATCATTGGGATTTTCCCAACTTCTTCTTTGGAAACTTCCTACCCTGAATCCCTCCACTCACTCCCCTATCAGGCATTTTCTCTCCCACGGCTCCCTGTCCATCCGGAGAGAAAAGCAGCCATCTGACCGGGACATCGAGGGGCAGGATTAACGATTCTTCTCCCTTCTGGAGAGCCAACCTGGTCCCACGTGAGCGTTCAGTGATCAATCATGGGGGCTCACTTCCCCGCCCCCCACCTCCCGTGAGAAGAATCCGTGAAACGAATCCGAGAAAGTGCGTGGTTTCCAGACAGCTGAACTGATCTGCCCGACGCTAGAGAATTTTAGCGTCAAGGCTGAAATTAGATCCTGCTACCTGTCCCAAACACTGAGTGTTTATTATTAATGATAATAATGTTTATTGAGTACTCACTATGTGCCAGGCACTGTTCTAAAAACTTTACATATGCTTGTTCATTTCATCCTTACCAGAAGCTTGTTACTTTGATGTAGTCCCACTTGTTTATTTCTGTTGTCGTTGCTTGGGCTTTGGGTTATTGTCGTTCAGTCGCTCAGTCCTGTCTGACTTTCTGCAACTGCAGAACGCCAGGCTTCCCTGTCCCTCACTGTCTCCCAGAGTTTGCTCAAACTCATGTCCATTGAGTCGATGAGGCCATGCAACCACCTTATTCTCTGTCACTCCCTTCTCTTCTTGCCCTCAATCTTTCCCTGCATCAGGGTCTTTTCCAGTGAGTTGGCTCTTCCCATCAGGTGGCCAAAGTATTGGAGCTTCAGTATCTGTCCTTCCAATGAATATTCAAGGTTGATTTCCTTTAGGATTGACTGGTTTGATCTTCTTGGGTGCTATATCTTTTCCAAAAACTTGTGAGACAGAGATCATCACTATTATTTCTACTTTGCAGATGAGAAAACTGAAACTCAGAATAATTAAGGAAGAGCTAGTGAATGGTGGAGCCAGGATTTGCTTCTAGGAAGTCTTATTTCAGACCTGGAACTTAAAAAAAAAACACTGACATTTTCACTGCTCTGTGGTGAAAGAAAGAAATAAGAATAGCACAGTGTACTTTTCTTAAAGCTAGATTTATCCAGTCTAAAATACTATCCTTTATTATATTCTATGCTTCTTATTTTAGAATATTAAAAAAATGCCCTTTCTTTTATGAGAAAATAGTGAGAGTACATGGTGGTTGTTGGGGTTTTATGAATTTTATTTTTTAATAGGATATATTTTCAAAGTTGTTTATATATATGAAATTTCAGAGCCTGGAAAGCACTTCCTTGCATTTTCTATCTGCTGTTAGGCATTCTGGAAGAACCTTGATGCTTTTATCCTTCCTCTGCAAGGTTCTGGCTCCTGAAATGGGGGGATGGGGAGGTGGAGAATGGCTAAAATATATTATGTTCCTTGTACCAATAACAACTCGTTTGATTGCAAGTAAATAGCTTAAATAAAAATTAGTATATATTAATTTAGCTGAAGCATTTGGGGATCAGTGATTCAAACTATGTTTCAATTATAGCTCTTGGATTTGCTCTCTGCCATGTTGTTGTTGTTCTGTCGCCAAGTGGTGTCCAACTCTTTGCAACTCCATGAACCGTAGCCTGCCAGGCTCTTCTGTCCACGGGATTTCCCAGGCAAGAACACTGAAAAGTGTAAGTGAAGCTTCTCAGTCATGTCCATCTCTTTGTGACCCCATGGACTGTGGCCTCCCAGGTTCCTCCATCCATGGGATTTTCCAGGCAAAAATACCGGAGTGGCTTGCCATTTCCTTCTCCAGGAGATCTTCCTGACCCAGGGATTGAACCCGGGTCTCCAGCAAGGGGCTTCCACTTCCTTCTCCAGGGGATCTTCCCAACCCAGGTATCGAACCTGTGTCTCCTGCTTGTCAGACGGATTAATTATCGCTGAACCACCAGTGAAGCCCACTCTCTACTACAATATTGGCTTAATTCTGAGGCTCTGTGGGGGCAAGGTGCCTGCCAACAGCATCATTCTCTATGTTCGAGTTCAAAGGGAAAGTATCTCTCCCCAGTAGCTCCCACATTGGGTTGTCTTTCGATTGCACTGATTTATATGGATCCCTGAAGGAGTCACACAGCCAAGGGTACACTGATGCTACCTGACCAGTTTTGAGTTATGCGTCATACTCTTGAGGCTGGTAGTAGAATCAGCCCCACAAGCAGCATGTCCTCTGACAACAGGAAAAAGATGGTTCTCTAAAGGGAAAATTAGACACTGTCACCAAGAGAACAGATGCTTAGTAATTCAGCTAGCAATGTTCATTTCTCACCTGATACATGTCATTCACTGGTCTTCTCACACACCACTTCATTTAACTCTCCTAACAATCCTATCAGAAAGAAAGAAAGTGTAGCCACTCAATTGTGTCCGACACTTTGCAATCCTGTGAACTGTAGCCCACCAGGCTCCTCTGTCCATCGGATTCTCCAGGCAAGAATACTGGAATGGGTTACCATTTCCTTCTTCAGGGGATCTTCCCAATCCAGGAGTCAAACTCAGGCCTCCCACATTGTGGGCAGATTCTTTACCATCTGAGCCACCAGGGAATCCCAACAATTCTATCACACAAATGATAATTTACCAATGAAGAAACTGAGGCTCAGAGAAGCCAGGAAACATGCAGAATGTCACAGACTAGTTGCTGGGAGATCCGGGAATCAAATTCTATTCTGACCAACGTCACTGCCCAAGCTCTTGGTTTTTTTATTTCCTAATTTGCATTTCCCACCCATCTCTTTATTATTAAAACTGAGCCTAAAATAAGCCACACTGTGTATTTCAGCTATAGTTTGGTCAAGGGGCTCAATGAGCACCCTTCCCAGGCCTATGCTTATGGAGGACTGAAGCACTAGCAAGCACCGACTTCCTTCTCCCACTTCACCAAGGACTAGGAATTCTTTAGTATTTGTTCTCGCTGTCCTTACCACTGTGGAAAATGCAATGATGAGAAACACTGATTATGTCTCACCTCTGGGTTGAAGAGAAATATAATCTGGAGCAATTCTAGAGGGATATTAATCAAATAAGAGAACAATAGTTCCTCTAAGTTTGATCCAGACTCCTCCACTGTGTTAACCATGTAACACCCACTCCTCACGGAATAGGTCCTTTAGCCTTAAAAAGGAAGTGCACTGAAAGAGAAGGATTTCATCACTGATGTATTCAAGAACAGTTTCTCTATTCACTTATAGCAAACATCATGATCACCCCACAAGTGTTCCAGGAAACTATTCTCTGAAACAGTAAATCTGTCCAATCAAAATTAAGTGTTCAGAGCTGCAAACGGTATTCAATGCTTCGTGCAAAATATAAAACATGATCATTCTTTGCAGCTCCAGATACCATTAGGCATCCAGACCTGGGTCATAAATAAGATTGCTTTAATAAAATACAAAGCCATGACTGAATTTAATATGAAAGGAATGTGAGATCATTAATCTCCACATTCATTCAATGTGAAAAATAATTTTCATTATTTTCCAAGGAAAGTGTTCATATTTAGAAAAAAAATAGTAGTCATAAAATAAAAATAATTAGAGATTTTGATATTAACGTAAAAGCAAACTAGTCACGTTCAATCTCGGCTGTCACCTAATATCAGGCAGAATGGTCTATAGCCTCACATGGCCAAGATTTCATCTTGGAGAGTTCCTTGCTCAGCTGTCAGTCCACACACCATCTCCTGTGGCTCCAAAAAGCTGACGTGGGTCTCCATCCTCCTTCTCACTCCTCTCTGCTCCTAGCCCCTCTAAGCGTAGGTAATAATCACGCTTGCGGGACGGTTTTGTTCTAGTCACAGACATCATGATGCTCCAGGGTAAGCAACTTTCATGTCTCTTCCTTTCCATTTCTTCATGGTTTGAAGAAGGGTGTTCAGCTTAAGCCCAAACTATGTTCACCCTTGAAGTTCAGATATGTGGGGGTAAATTAATAGGGGACTTGCCAAAAATTGGGGAAAGAAGGACTAAGTACTTCTGGGGAGAGAGTACATCCAAAGAAAACGAGGCAGCCAACCACAACAACATTGATCCAGTTTTAAAAAAAAAGAAAAACAACCTTGGCTCTTCAAAGGGCCATTAGTATGGGTAAAGACCGTGTCTGCTTGGAGACAGCAGAAGTGATGCCCTAACAGCCGGGGTGAAGGTGCCTGGTGGGAGAGTGGGGAGTGGTATTCAGTGGACTTTCAAGGCCCCTCAAGAAACCTCTAAGCAATGGGGCTGGAGCAGAGTAGCAAGAATCATGTGGCAACTAACCAGAACTTTACCAGACACTTGTTTTTCAGTGTACAGGAACTCCCCAAATACCTGTATAACGAGGGGGAAACGCAGGGGCCTGCTATTCTATACTAGGTACTAGCAAAACAAGGATTATATAAAAAAAAGGGTATTGAATATCCTTCCTTAATACCTTCCAGCTCTGATGTTGAACAATTTTATAATTCTAACCAGCTAGCGGTGTGGAAAAGAAACCTTGCCTTCTGCCCTCTGCCCTTAATCCTCACCAACAGTAAGTTAAACCTCCAAAGTGGAAATGAAAGTTTCTCGCTAGTCTAGGTTCGATACAGGATACAGGATACTTGGGGCTGGTGCACTGGGATGACTCAGAGAGATGATATGGGGAGGGTGGTGGGAGGGGGGTTCAGGGTTGGGAACTCATGTACACCTGTGGTGGATTCATGTCAATGTGTGGCAAAACCAATACAGTATTGTAAAGTAAAAAAATAAAATAAAAAATTATTTAAGAAAATAGAAAAAAAAAAAAAAAAGAAAGTTTCTCAGTCATGTCCAACTCTTTGCAATTCCATGGACTGAATTCTCCAAGCCAGAATACTGGAGTGAGTAGCCTTTCCCTTCTCCAGGGCATCTTCCCAATCCAGAGAATGAACCCAGGTCTCCCACATTGCAGGGGGATTCTTTACCAGCTGAGCCACCAGGGAAGCCCAAGAATACTCAAGTGGGTAGCCTATCCCTCCTCCAGCAGATCTTTCTGACCCAGGAGTCAAACCAGCGTCTCCTGAATTGCAGGCGTATTCTTTACCAATTGAGCTATCAGGGAAGCCCCGTAAAGGTCCAAAAGACAAAAAAACAAAAGCAACCACTGTTAAACAGGACACCGCCCCCCTTCCTCCTTTGGAGGGTCATTATTGGACTCCTGCTTAGCCTGCCTTCCTGCTTAGGCTTTCCTTCATAAAGGGGGCTCTTCCCCAGACTGGCTCCTCCTCCCCTACCACTTATGTCCCTGCCCTGGGCATTCCAGAGCATAGGGATCCAGGAAAAGGCTATGGTCTCCTTCAGTTCAGTTCAGTTCAGTCGCTTAGTTGTGTCCGACACTTTGCGACCCCATGAACTGCAGCACGCTAGGCCTCCCTGTCCATCACCAACTCCCAGAGTCCACCCAAACCCATGTCCATCGAGTCGATGATGCCATCCAGCCATCTCATCCTATGTCGTCCCCTTCTCCTCCTGCCCTCAATCTTTCCCAGCATCAGAGTCTTTTCAAATGAGTCGGCTCTCCATATCAGGTGGCCAAAGTATTGGAGCTTCAGCCTCAACATCAGTCCTTCCAGTGAACACCCAGGACTGATCTTTAGGATGGACTGGTTGGATCTCCTTGCAGTCCAAGGGACTCTCAAGAGTCTTCTCCAACAGTACAGTCCAAAAGCATCAATTCTTTGGCACTCAGCTTTCTTTATAATCCAACTCTCACATCCATACATGACCACTGGAAAAACTATAGCCTTGACTAGATGGACCTTTGTTGAGAAAGTAATGTCTCTGCTTTTGAATATGCTATCTAGGTTGGTCATAACTTTCCTTCCAAGGAGTAAGCATCTTTTAATTTCATGGCTGCAATCGCCATCTGCACTGATTTTGGAGCCCAGAAAAATAAAGTCAGCCACTGTTTCCACTGTTTCCCCATCTACTTCCCATGAAGTGATGGGACCAGATGCCATGATCTTAGTTTTCTGAATATTGAGCTTTAAGCCAACTTTTTCACTCTCCTCTTTCACCTTCATCCAGATGCTTTTTAGTTCCTCTTCACTTTCTGCCATAAGGGTGGTGTTATCTGCATATCTGAGGTTATTGATATTTCTCCTTACATGCCTTCAAATCTCACTCCAGCTGCTTTTGTTGAAAAATAGATGTAGGAAATTCCTGATCTCCATTTCTCCTGGTCCCTGGAAATCTCAAACTCTTCAAATGTAGGCTGTTTATGAAGGAATTTCAACTCAATGGTTATTAACATGAAATTATGTTTTTTATTCAAATCTTTATTTCATTCATGCTTTTCCTAATAACCCTTCCTAGCAATGACTTCTTGGCACAGTCCATAACTTAGCAATCACTTTTAGTTATTAATATTACTTATATTAAGAATTCTAACACCTTAGCTGATTGAAAATTGTTCCTCTCCCCTTCTTCCAGATTGCTAGATCCACAGGTCCTGGTTTCTTGGCATAAAGAATGAACAAGATTTAACTCTGAAACAGCTTCTCTCCTCTTCTCTTTTCAAGACCTGGCTCCTCTAGCCCCTTAGGGGCAGGATAGAGAAAAAAGTGAAGACAGTGATCATGTTCAAGAGGGCCTGTGTCCTGGCCTCTGGGTTTCTACATGGACACATAGTCCTCTTGGGGCAATGCTAATTTCACCTTGCACCTCCCCAACCCCTGAGGACCCCCGCAGAAAAGAAGCCCCCCTATCTCTAATGTATTCCATCTGCAGCACATGCACCCAGCCCTTTCTGGGTTGTGGCCCCTTGCTGGGCCCAGCAGCAACTGGGCAGCCCTGTGCTCTTGCCCCTCCCCAAGTGGTCCTTCTGTGCCCTCAGAGGGACTAGGGTGAGCCTGGCCCCATCCTGGTCTCCTCCAGCACCTCCTCCTCCTCACTCCAGGGCCACTGCTCACTCTGCTGGGTATCACTGTTCCAACAAGCCTTCTGTTCAGGAGTCTCCAGGTTAGCAGCGTCCAGGTCCCTCTGCCCTACGCCTTAAGGAGGCGTGTGTCAGACTCACCAAAAACTTTCCCACCTGCTCTGCACCACTCCCAGCTCAGTACAGAATGAGCCTGCAGCTTCTGGAGCTCAGCACTGATCCATCAAGGCGAAAATACAGATGCCTCCCACTCCTGTGACTGATGCCCCTTGAGAGCCCTTCCTTTGGCTTCTTGGAGAAAGAACCTCCCATGGGGAAGGGGGAACCTCTTACCTGGGCCCTAGGGACACCCTGCATCCCGCATCCAGACAGGGGTGGGACAGGGGATTGTGAACAAACCTGAAGGGTCCCAAAGATGGCGACCCTTTGATAACGACCTTCAGGATAAGGGATACTTTGCTATTTGGTCCTCAGTTTTGTATCTCTGCTGTAGTTTCAGCCCTAGAAGACAAAAGCATTCTCAATTTTCTGTTAACAAAGTTCAATGTCTCAGTTACAGCTAAACTATATTAAAAAAAAAAAAACCTCTGGCCTGGTGCCAGTCCTCTCTACACCGTCAAAGAGCCACATCCCAACCTGCCACCTAAAAGGACCTTCTCACTTAGAGATCAACCTCATCTGTAGTCTACTGGCACAACTACAGTGAGACCTCCAACCGTTTAGGGAATATAGCAGTACATTTATACAAACACCTAATATGTGAGACAGTAAGAATAACATGTACACAGACAACAATGTGACTTACAACCAGTTCAGTTCAGTCCCTCAGTCATGTCCAACGCTTTGTGACCCCATGGCCTGCAGCACACCAGGCTTCCCTGTCCATCACCAACTCCCAAAGCTTGCTCAAACTCATGTCCATCAAGTCAGTGATGCCATCCAACCATCTCATCCTCTGACATCCCCTTCTCCTCCTGCCTTCGATCTTTCCCAGGATCAGGGTCTTTTCCAATGAGTCAGTTCTTCTCATCAGGTGGCCAAAATACTGGAGTTTTAGCTTCAGCATCAGTCCTTCCAATGAATATATGACTTACAATACCATCCCTTATTCTTATAACCTTACTTCACAGATTGAAAAATTGAGATCCAAAAATTCCCAAATTGCATAGAACTATCAAAATCACCACTTGAGATCCAATAACTTCAGACTACTCCATAGCTCAGTGAAGAACAATGCTTTTGTATTCCCAAATGAAAGTTCTAAAATACCTTCCCAATGACATCTCTTGCTAATTTTACCAAAAGGTTATTGGAGGAATTCTGATCTTCCAATCTACAAATCAGAATGAAACTTCTAGTGCTTTCATGTAAATTTCATGTAAGCCTGATAGGTTTTAGACATGCATATATATGTCCCTTGTTAAGTTGAAGTTCATCACACAGGGTGTTGTATTTTTCCCTGGATTGTTCTTTCATTTTAAACATATTATTTAGGGAATATTATAGTCTGGCATAATCTAACACTTAGACAAGTATGTGAGTGCCTAAAATATTTCAGGCACCAAGTTGGTTTCAAACACAAAATAGGCTTCTCGTTTATCTAAAAATAAACATAAAAGATCAGAACCTTTTGTCTGCCTGTAGCTTTTTTCCTGGCTTTTCTGACACACTTGTAGCTATTCTGTTGATAAACTGCAATTAGAAAATGATTCATTTGCCCATGACGGTAATGTGAGAGCCTGTTTGTGTTTTTGTTAGTGATCTCCTATGGAGATGGAAAAACGCAGCATCCAAATTAGAGCATAAATCCACCCCCTCAAAGAATGCTTCTAGAAGCCTAAATTTTCTTTTTTCTTCACATTGTGTGTTAATGAAGGCAGTTATTGGTAAGATTCTCAAGCCCATATCAAAGCCAGGTTAGCCCAGTACCTGGTCGCTCCCTAAATTGCGGTGCATAGTGGCCAACAAGTATGCCATCGAGTCGTTTTACTGCTGTTGTTATTTGTTGCGGTTTATCCTACAACACCAGCAAAGTCCGGCGCAGAGCAGCCTTCCCAGGAAGCCAGAGGTTCTCAGTCTAGGTAGCACATGAGGGTCACCTGAGGCCTTTGAAAATCCAGATGCCCAGACCAGGTAATTCAGAGTGCCTGGGAGTGGGATCCAAGCATGGGTATTATTTAAAGGCCCCAGATGACTTCAGTGTGCACCATAGATAGGGATCCATGGCTGTTAAGATAACCATACTGACTGCGTGCAGAGCAATGTGAAACAAAAGCAAAAAACATTGACCACTAAAAACAATAATAATAATAAAAAGTTGACCACTAAATGAGAACAGTTCAAAGTGGTAATCAAATAAAATTTACCATGACGTCTTCTTTCCACTTCCTATGCTTATAAGTAGTAGCACTGAGCTTACCTGAAGATGGGGTCTGAGAAGTCTGTGAATATACAGAAGATTGGAAAGGTAGATGGGGTCCTAGAATGAACGGCAGTGAACACAGGAATGGAGCAATGGGCTTCACTCCAGTCACTGGGGAATCGGCGAAGGTTTGGGTGCAGCCATGTGACATGATTAAAGGGATATTTTTAGGAACACCAGTCTGGCAACAATAGTAGGATGGATCAGAGAGGGAGAAAGTAGAGCCAAGGAGACCAATTAAGAGTCGATTAGAGCCGTTCAGAGTTGAGGTGCCAGAACAACAGCCCTGGGAATGGAAAATAACCGTAACCACTGAAGACCAACAAATAATTGAAGGGATAATGGTAGAGGATTGAAAGTTGAGGCTTCAAGCCAGGTCAGAGACCAGCAGGGAAGCCAGGAAGAAAAAGAGTTTGAAAATAAGAGAAAACGATTTTCACGTTTCATCTGCAGTTTCCACGAAACATGTAAAGAAAACATTTACTGGGCAGCCAGAAATAAGAGTGTGGGGCTCAGCAGAGATGGCAAGACAAATCAAAACCAGATGTTTCCTGTTCTCAAAGTTCAGAGAGGGCTTAGCCACCAAACTCAAGTCGTGAAGGCAAGAGTTGAGGGGAACTTGTCCAGTATGTGCCTGGAGCTCCCCTTCCTCACTGTCACCTGACCCGGACCATCAGTCACACAGGAAGTGCCTGCTTCCCCCTCCACTTCTGGGCCCAAATGAAACATCCGGGGTAGAGCATAGACCTGCATCCTGAACCCTGCTGAATGGGCAGGAGACTCAACCCGGAAGTGCATCGAGTGGCCTTCCCAGGGAACGTCGGCCAATAGGAAGCAGCAGAGAGAAGGCACCAAGTGGGTAAATCTTGCTCCTCCCCTCCTCCCCTCGCCCCACTCACTGCTCTGAGGCAGTGTTTCTGCACAGCCTCATTTCTGAGCACCTGCTCAGCAGCCTTCATCACTGAGGATGGCGAGGGCAGGAGGACCTCACGCCACCGCCCCCCACCTCCTCTGTCAGGGTTCCCTCTCCCTCATTCCAGCTGCCCTGGGTAGGCACTTCCCAAATAAAGCCTCGGCACTTGAAATCCTCCCTCCGGGTCCTGTATTTTGTTTCTTTTTTTAAAGTAACTTTAAAAAAATTTTAGTACAGTTTTACATTTACACAATTACTGTGAAGATGGCACGGAGAGTTTCAGTGTATCCACATCCACGTTCCCTTATTAACACATTAGTGTGGTACATTTTTTTAACAACTAATGAACTAACACTGATACAGTATTATTAGCTGAAGTCGATATCCATATCAATGTATTGCATTTTAGAAAATGTGGTGTGTGTGTTAGTCTCTCAGTCGTGTTCAACTCTTTTCGACCCTGCAGGCTGGAGCCCGCTAGGCTCCTCTGTCCACGGGATTCTCTAGGCAAGAATACTGGAGTGGGCTGCCATGCCCTCCTCCAGGGGATCTTCCCTACTCAGGGATCAAACCCAGGTCTCCTGCATTGCGGGCAGATTCTTAACCATCTGAGCCACCAGGGAAGCCCTTAGAAAACCTGGCTAACTACATAATACTTAACCAGGGTCACTCTAAATTCAGTGCATAACTGGAGGGTGCTGGGGTATGGTTCAGATCACACAGGTGCTGTGAATTCCAGCCCCAACTTCATGGAGAGCATGCTTATGATTGAACGTTCTCAGAACATTTTTTAAACTACTGCCACTCATTCACCAAGACAGATGAGACAGGTAAGTCTCCTCCTGCTGGGAACTTGTCTTTCACCCGTAACAAATTCAAGTTTCTCACTAGACCTGTCTCCTTTCTTGGGCACTGAGCTATCTTTGTTTTCTTTCCTGCCCCTGATGGAATACAGCTCAGGCTCCAGGCCCTGTGTGATCTGGGAAAAACTGGAAGTATCCTGGGCTCACTCGCTGCTGGAGACTCATGCTCCCTGCATTTCTGTTCACTGAATGTTTTTCTCTTTTACTTCACACTTTTAAGAAGTTGTTTCTTTGGTTTCAAATTCAGCATTTTAAGTACCCAGTCCTAGAACAGTTTTCTTGGGACATATAGTCCACAATGTGGCCAGAAAAAAAAATTTTTTTGAGAACATTCTTTTTTTGAAACTATCTTAAAGTTACAGAGAAGTTGAAAATACAGTATGATTTTTCCAGAAACGTTTAAGATAAGTTGCTAACATGATGCCTGCGCATGTGTTTGCATGCTCAGTCACTTCAGTAGTGTCCAACTTTTGCCACCCTATGGACGGTAGCCCTCCAGGCTTCTCAGTCCATGGGATTCTCCAGGCAAGAATACTGGAGTGGATTGCCATGCTATCATCCACCAATCCCCAAATACTTTCATATGTGTTTCCCGCAATATATATATATATATTTATGTTAAATATATAAATATATTTTATTTATTTATATGTTTTATAGAATTTATATATATTATATATAAATATTTTCCATATTATAAATACAATGTATTTATATGTTATATAAAACTATTGTGATTTATGCATATACAAAAAACAAAATAATAGTTAATGTTATCCTGGAAAGTTATATAACCACCAAAATCAAGAAATTGACATCCTAATCCCATTGTTCAGTTGCTAAATCGTGTTCAACTCTATGTGACCCCATCGACTGCAGTACTCCAGGCTTCCCTGTCCTTCACTATCTCTTGAAGTTTACCCAGACCCTGTTCAAATTTTGCCATTTGTCCTAATAATGTCCTTCACAGTAGAAGGATGCCATTCACCATGCCCTTGTTGTGTCTCCTTATTCTCTCTTAATGTGGGAACAGTTCCTCCTTCTGGCCTTGACTTTCATGACCTTGTTAGCTTTATTAATAGAGACTCGTTACTCTATAAAATCTCCTTCAACCAGAAGTGTCTGATGTTTGTGCATCTTTGGCAGAAGCATTATGGAAAGGAGGCTGTTATTACTATTGTATTTTCTCAGATGGCACATGATTTGATTTGTCTCAGGACTGATAACATTCACTTGATTGAGCTTGTGTTTACTGGGCCACTTCATCAGAAAATAACCCCCTTTTTTTGTCTTATACATCATGTGTATTTTGTGGGGATTTTAACATTATGGAAATTTTCCATTGCTCATCAAAATTTCAATGTATTCACTTGGTAACCTCTAATGGTTTACACATGTTGTGTTGTAAACTATTACTATCACTATCTGATGTGACAGGATGCTCAATGTGATCCAGGTGTCCCCTCTTGGGCTCCCAGGCCATCCCAGTGGAGTGAGCTTAGAAATACATGTGTGCATGTAATACATGTGTACATTTAAATCTGCGTTTGTTCCTATATCCACCTATACTGAGAACCTCAACTCCACACAGATGCCTTTAACTCCAATCCAACCACTACAGGATTCTTTACAATTTTATCTCTTTCTACTTAATAATTCAACAGTATGTGAACTATGAACTTCCAGATGTTCAAGTTGGATTTAGAAAAGGCAGAGGAACCAGAGATCAAATTGCCAACACCCATTGGATCATCAAAAAAAGCAAGAGAGTTCCAGAAAAACATCTGCTTTACTGACTATGCCAAAGCCTTTGACTGTGTGGATCACAACAAACTGTGGAAAATTCTTCAAGAAATGGAAACACAAGACCACCTCACATGCCTCCTGAGAAATCTGTATTCAGGTCAAGAAATAACAGCTAGAACTGGACATGGAACAATAAACTGGTTCCAGATAGGGAAAGGAGTATGTCAAAGTTGTATACTGTCACCCTGCTTATGTAACTTATATGCAGAGTACATCATGCAAAATGCCAGGCTGGATGAAGCACAAGCTGGAATCAAGATTGCCAGGAGAAATATCAATAACCTCAGATAGACAGATAACCCCATCCCTATGGCAGAAAGCCAAGAAGAACTTAAGAGCCCCTTAATGAAAGTGAAAGAGGAGGGTGAAAAAGTTTGGCTTAAGACTCAATATTCAGAAAACTAAGGTCATGGTATTTGGTCCCATCACTTCATGATGGGGAAACAATGGAAACAGTGAGATACTTTATATTTTGGGGTTCCAAAATCACTGCAGATGATGACTGCAGCCATGAAATTAAAAGACGCTTGCTTCTTGAAGGAAAAGCTATGACCAACCTGGACAGCATATTAAAAAGCAGAGACATTACTTTGCCAACAAAGGTCAGTCTAGTCAAGGCTATGGTTTTTCCAGTAGTCAGGTATGGATGTAAGAGTTGAACTATAAAGAAACCTGAGCACCGAAGGATTGATGCTTTTGAACTGTGGTGTGGGAGAAGACTCTTGAGAGTCCCTTGGACTGCAAAGAGATACAACCAGTGAATCCTAAAGGAAATCAGTCCTGAATATTCACTGGAAGGACTGATGCTGAAGCTGAAACTCCAATCCTTTGGCCACCTCATGCAAAGAACTGACTCATTTGAAAAGCCCCTGATGCTGGGAAAGATTGAAGGTGGGAGGTGATGGGGATGACAGAGGCTGGGATGGTTGGATGGCATCACCGACTCGATGGACATGAGTTTGAGCAAGCTTCAGGATTGGTGATGGACAGAGAAGCCTGGCATGCTTAAGTCCATGGGGTCACAAAAAGACTGAACTGAACTGAACTTAGTGATTCTCTCCCTCTCTCTGACAGTGGAGTATCTGGCTCCCAATTATCCTTAATATATTTATTTATTTGAGCAACACCCCATATATAACTGGCCTTCCCTGGTGCTCAGACAGTAAAGAATCCGTCTGCAATGTGGGAGACCTAGGTTTGATCCCTGGGTTGGTAAGATCCCCTGGAGGAGGGCATGGCAACCCATGTCAGTATTCTTGCCTGGAGAATCCCTACAGACAGAGGTGCCTGGCGGGCTACAGTCCATGGGAGTTGCAGAGTCGGACACAGCTGAGCGACTAAGCACAACATAGCGCAGACATTTATAACTAATCTCCACTCCTACATGGACACCCTCATCACCCTACTCAGCTTTGCCACCAGCCAGACTGACACTCTCCCCCACATAGGGACGGACCCCTTCCTGGGCTCTGCTCTGACACAGGCAAGCCATGCCAGGCAGCCCCTGTGCAGATAGCTTTCTCATGCTGCTGCAGGGAACACCCCTGACCCTATTCGAGCTGCCACAGAACCCCAAACTGTACACAGTGTGGATACTAGCCTTACTTAGGCTCTGTCATCTCATTCTGGGCCACCATGACTAGGACTTGCCCACCCCAGCATAGATGCCTGTCTTGCCCTGATAGTTTTAAAACTAGACTACTCAGGAAGAAAAGGGGAAGAAGAGGTACCAGAGATTTTCAACATGCATATTAACAAATTGTAAAATAATCCTATTGTTACCAATGATTGTTAACAATGATCCTATTGTTACCAACCAGGGTTCTCAGCCTCCTTAATCAATAGAAATTGAAAGAGACCAGACAAGAAATTCAGGCAAGGCTTTACTGGGGTTCTTGCTGCAGCAGGAGGGAGAGAAAGGACAGATCTCAGTTGCCAGTACATGGGAAGTGTCTGCCTGTAGCTTATTTCATTCTGGATGTGTATATATTTTCAGAAATGCTCTGTAAACAAAAGTAGAGTTAGACAAAAGTTTGGCAGAAACAAACACAATTCTGAAAAGCAATTATCCTTCAATTAAAAAATATTTTTTTTAAATGTAGAGTTAGAATTTCTAGGAGCATTTCATGAAAAGGGTGTAATCTCTCCCATACAATCATCTCTTGGTATCCACGTGGCATTGATTCTAGGACCTGCCGTGGCTACCAGAATCAGCAAATGCTCAAGTCCTTTGCATCAGTGGTGTGGTATTTGCATACAACCTGCTCACATGTGTGTGTGCTCAGTCGCTCAGCTGTGTCCGACTCTTTGCCACCCCATGAACTGTAGCCTGCCAGGCTCCTCTGTCCGTGAGATCCAGGCAAGAATACTGGAGTGGGTTGTCATTTTCTCCTCCAGGAGATCTTCCCAATTCAGAGATTGAACCCAGGTCTCCTGCATTGGCAGGCACATTCTTTACCACTGAGCCTCCACTCTGTACATTTTAAATTATCTCCAGATTACTTATGTGGCTTGCCAGGTGCAGGAGACTTAAGAGACGCAAGTTCCCTGGGTTGGGAAGATCCCCTGGAGGAGTAAATGGCAACCCACTCCAGTATTCTTGCCTGGAGAATCCCATGGACAGAGGAGCCTGGCAGGATACAGTCCAGAGAGCTGCAGAGTTGGGCATAATTGAAGTGATTTAGCATGCATGCATAGATTACTTATACTACCTAATACAATCCAAATGTAATGGAAAGAATAGTAAATACAATGTAAATGCTATATAAAAAATTGCTGGGACACGGCAAATTCAAATTAAATTTTTTGGAATTTTCTAGATTTTTAAAAAATATTTTTGGTCTGCAGGTGGTTGAATCTGTGGTTATAGAACCTGTGGATACTAAAGGATGACTATATAAATAATTGCACACATACAAAAGAATTAAATGCTATCTCTTATGTTCCATAAAAATTTTAATTTGATAAAATAGCTAGAAGAATAGAAGATCCCAGTCAATTTCTACCAAAAAGTAGACATGGTATTGGGAATTCTGAACACGTAAACCATTCTAAGTCTAGATCAGAGAAGTGAACTTTTTACTCTAAAGATACTGGGACTTCTGCATGGATCCTGACTTTTGAGAAAACTAAACCTGGATAAATCCTGCCAATATTGGAGATAACAGAAAAACAAGCAAATCAACAAAGCATATGGGCTAATAAAATATTTTATTGTAAGGAAAAGAAAATATTACTCTGAATTCACAGAAGGAGAATACACATTGAAAATTATTTTCTATAGGAAACAGAATATATTTTTACTGTGGTAAAATATACATAATATAAAATGTATCATTGTAATCATTTTTAAGTGTACAATTCAGTGGCATTAAGTACATTCATATTGTTATACAGCACAGAACATATTTTTTATATTCCTTTACAGTAACTTCTCCTCAAAAAAATGTACAGAGATAGCGTCTGAGAATTTTTTTTTTAATGCTGGAAGCCAATAGAAGAGAATATAGCACAGGGAACTCTGCTCAATATTCTGTAACACCATAAATGGAAAAGCAATTTGAAAAAGAGTAGATAAACATATATCTATATCTGAATCACTTCGCTGTATGCCTGAAACTAACACAACATTGTTAATCAACTAGACTCCAATATAAAATTAAAAAATAATTTTAAAGAGAACAAATTGGAACAAAGACAGAAACAAAAGGGACATGGTTAAAAACTAAAAAGTAATACAAGTTTTAATGGAATGGCATTAAAATTCATATTGAAGGCAGTAAAAAGCAAAACTTATTTAAAAAGAAATCCATTCAGAGATGTGGAGGACAAACCAGAGAAAGGCTCCCAGAACAAAAGGAAAGATGTATGAAATAGTAACATTGAGAGAGGTGGTAACAGAAACAAAAGTAAGAAGTTGACTGATCTAAGGCAACCTAGGCAGCCCTACGCCCCCATCATGGTGATTGGTTCAGAGCAGACATGTGACCCATGATTACCCAATGAGAGTGAAACAGAATATTTTAAAACACAAATCTATGTTCACAAAGTTATAGTGAAACAAAAATAGCAAAGAAAGATTAAAAATACAAAAAACAGCAATGATAAATTTTTGAGATTGAGGAGGACTTTTCCTGTTGCCTCAGAATTTGTTTAGAGCCCCAAAGGTGAGTATTAGGCGCCAAGTATTGCCAGATTCTAAAGAGAGCCGTAAGTAGCTCACATATGCTTCCAGGGCTGATAAGACACTCTCACCTCCTTGCCCCAACTTGCTTACATAAAGAAAAACGAGCAACTCACAGGAGGCTTAGTTGAATTTTGAGTGATTTTAGAGGAGGAGTCATTAGGAAAGTGTGCTGAGGCTTTTCTTTCCCCCTGTGAAGGAGGGGAGAGAGCATAAGTTCCCAACTCCATGAATACAACCTAGAAAAATTGTGAGTGCCTTTAAGAAGAGGAGCCCCCCCCCCAAAAAAAAAGAAGGAGAAGAGACCTTTCTGTTTTGTAAGTAACTATCATAACATTGTTAATCAGCTATACCCCAACACAAAATAAAAAATTAAAAAAAAAAAAAAAAAGGAGACTTGCATCTGAGTCTCCTGTCAGGTACTCAACATGCTAAACTGCGGACAAACTCTGTTGACATCAGAGCAGAGGAGCAAGTGGAGAAGAAGGTCGTTGAAGTTTGACAGGCATCCCAGGGAGTTGAGGGCTTCCCTGGTGGCTCAGATGGTAAAGAATCTGCAGGCAGTGCAAGAGACCCAGGTTCAATCCCTGGGTCAGGAAGATCCCCTGGAGGAGGGAATGGCTACCCACTCCAGTATTCTTGCCTGGAGAATTCCCTGGACAGAGGAGCCTGGTGTAGACTACAGTCTATGGAGTCACAGAGTTGGACGTGACTGAGCGACTAACACTTTCACCAGGGAGTTTGGGGATGGTGAAAGAAAAGTGTGTGGTGCTTCTCTGAGGAATTCTGAGAGCGGGAGTCTGGCTGGAGGGGTGGAAGGAGTAAGAAGAGACACGACTGAGTGGCAGAGTAAGAGTGAGGGGGGTTTCTGTGGGTCAGGAGGACCTGGAAAGGCAGGCAGGCTTGACACTGTTAAAGAGAGTTGCTTTCTAGGGTGAGGAAGCCCAACAGGAAGAAGTGTGCTGCTGGGGTAAGAGTTTTGGGCAGGGGTCCTAAGATGACAGCAGAATTATGCAGTGGGTCTCTGACAGTTCATTTTATGTATCAACGTGGATGGGCCATGGTACCCAGGTATTTGATCAAACACTCTTCTAGATGTTTCTGCAAAGTTTTTCTTTTGACAAAACTAGCATTTAAATCAATCAGCTTTGAAGTAAAGCAGATTAGTCTCCACAATGTAGGTGGGCATCATCTAATCAGTTGAAGGCCTTAACAGAAAAGAGACTGGCCTCCTCCGAAAAAGAAGGAATTCTGCCATCAGACTGCACTGGCACTTGAACTGCAACCTCAGTTCTTCCCTGGGTCTCTAGACCCAGTCGGCCTACCCTGCAGAGTTGGGGCTCACCATCCTCCACAATCATGTGAGCCAATTTGTAAAATCAATCAATCAATCCCTCATATTTGCTCACTCTCTCTTCCCCCTCCCTTCCTACATGCACACACATACACACACTCACACACACACACACACACATCTTATTGATCTGTTTCTCTGGAGAACCCTGACTAATACAGGGTGCTATCACACAGAAAGTATTTAAGCCAGGTGGTGTTAATCAAGAGATTACTATAACACGATTAGTTTTTTTTTTTCAATTTTTAAGATTTTTGACTTTTCTATTATTTCTTCTCCTATGCATACACCCCCACCCTACTGCAGAAGACCTGCAAAATGAAGGGAAGAGGAGAAAATGATGAGGGAAAAAATCGATGCTGCCTGTTATCAGTGTCCCCTCAGTGTCCTGAGCTTAGGGTTCTTTGGATGGAGATGGGGGTGCCTGGGGAAAGCCACAAATGGATGAGGAATTAGAGTTTAACCTTAGACTGAAATGAACGCTGTGGTCATTTCATCAGAGATATAGGGAGAGAAATATGCAGGGCACATTTAAAGGCAGAGACCCGAGAAAAATAAAGCTGTTCTTAATTGTCTTCCAAGTATTTCACAGATTTCAATAAACCAGTTACTGTTAGGTCAAAAATATACCAAAATATAAGGGAAGGAAAAAGGAAGAAACCAAAGAAGAGAAAGAGAGCTTGAGAGGGAAGGGGAAAGACATCAATAAGCAGGGGAAGCAGTATAATTACCAAAGTAGGAAGAAGTCAAGGCAAAAAGTCATTAAATTGGACTATGGATCACTATATGTTAATTAAAGTATAACTCACAATAAAATTGAAACAGACATGAACCTAATAAATTAAGTAATAAAGCATAGATATGAATAAAAAATGGAGGTAGGGGAAATGTAATCTTCTAAAATTGATTCTAAAAATATTAGCCTGAAGAGGTCAATAGCCAGAGAAGAAATTGAAAAAGTTATCAAATAATCATTTTCTGTAAGAGGTCTAAGTTATTTCATAGCTACATATCCAAATACCTGAAGGAACAAATAATCCTCAGGCTACTTAAGTTTTTCAGTGCAAAGAAAAAGATGAAAAGTGACCCAATTCATTTTGTGAATCTAGCATAACCAACTCTGACCCTAAAACCTAACAAAAACATTTTAAACAAGAAACCTATATATTAGTCTCATTTTAGGCATGCTAATTCTAAATAAAAAGACTAGCAAATTCAATCCAGTTGAACTTTATAAGAATAACCTCCTATGATCAAATAAAATGTATCACAAAATGTAAAAATTGTTAAATACCAAGAAACAAAAATATCAGACCAATAATGCAGTAGGAGATAAGCCATAAATCATGACAGCATATGCAGAATAGGTATTTAATAAAATTCCAAACTTGTCACTAACAATCTGTCTTAAGCTTACACCTAACGCATTTAACAATGAAATATTAGATATAACCCCATTAAAATAAGAAGAAAGTGTATGAATTCATATCATCACCATTATTTAATCTTCTGGAGCCTTTAGCCAGTATAAGACACAGAACAGGAAGCAAGAGACATAAACCTTAGGAAAAAAGGAATCTTTCTTTGCAGACAAGAAATAATAATATGTCTAAAATTTCCAAGCGGATCAGTTGAAAATCTAATGCAACATAAACAGATAAAAGTCTATCACATTTAGGTATGGCAGTAATAACTAGTTCAGTTCAGTTCAGTCACTCAGTCGTGTCCGACTCTTTGCGACCCCATGAATTGCAGCACGCCAGGCCTCCCTGTCCATCACCAACTCCCGGAGTTCACTCAAACTCATGTCCATTGAGTCGGTGATGCCATCCAGCCATCTTATTCTCTGTCGTCCCCTTCTCCTCCTGCCCCCAATCCCTCCCAGCATCAGGGTCCTTTCCAATGAGTCAACTCTTCGCATGATGTGGCCAAAGTATTGGAGTTTCAGCTTCAGCATCAGGCCTTCCAATGAACATCCAGGACTGATCTCCTTTAGGACGGACTGGTTGGATCTCCTTGCAGTCCAAGGGACTTTCAAGAGTCTTCTTCAACACCACAGTTCAAAAGCATCAATTCTTCAGTGCTCAGCTTTCTTCACAGTCCAACTCTCACATCCATACATGACCACTGGAAAAACCATAGCCTTGACTAGACAGACCTTTGTTGGCAAAGTAATGTCTCTGCTTTTCAAATATGCTATCTAGGTTGGTCATAACTTTTCTTCCAAGGAGTAAGCGTCTTTTAATTTCATGGCTGCAATCACCATCTGCAGTGATTTTGGAGCCTCAAAAAATAAATAACTAGTTAGAAAACATAATTTAAAATTCCCTTTGTATTACAGCAAGAAAAACAAAACATGTAATACCTAGGAATAAACTTTTAAAAATAAGACTTGCCTGAAAAAGAACTAAACTTTACTAAAAGATTTCCTTGTATAAAAATCACATTGAAAAATAAGAAAGAAAATATAGAGGTAGATTAAAGCAAATATGACACCATTTTTCACCTAGCAAATTAAGTTTTTTTGGTTTATTTCAGTTCATTCGCTCAGTCATGTCCGACTCTTCTGCAACCGCATGGACTGCAGCATGCCACGCCTCCCTGTCCATCACCAACCCCGAGTTTACCCAAACTCATGTCCATTGAGTCGGTGATGCCATCCAACCATCTCATCCTCTGTCATCCCATTCTCCTCCTGCCTTCAATCTTTCCCAGCATCAGGGTCTTTTCAAATGAGTCAGTTCTTTGCATCAGGTGGCCAAAGTATTGGAGTTTCAGCTTCAACATCAGTCCTTCCAAGGAATATTCAGGACTGATCTCATTTAGGATATGACTGGTTGGATCTCCTTGCAGTCCAAGGAATTTTCAAGAGTCTTTTCCAACACCACAATTCAAAAGCATCAATTCTTTGGTGCTCAGCTTTCTTTATACTCCAACTCTCACATCCACACATGACTACTGGAAAATCCATAGCCTTGACTAGACTGACCTTTGTTGGCAAAGTAATGTCTCTGCTTTTTAATGTGCTATCTAGGTTGGTCATAACTTTTCTTCCAAGGAGCAAGCGTCTTTTAATTTTATGGCTGCAGTCACCATCTGCAGTGATTCTGGAGCCCCCAAAAATAAAGTCAGCCACTGTCTCCACTGTTTTCCCATCTATTTCCCATGAAGTGATGGGACCAGATGCCATGGTCTTAGTTTTCTGAATGTTGAGCTTTAAGCCAACTTTTTCACTCTCCTCTTCCACTTTTATCAAGAGGCTTTTTAATTCTTCTTGGCTTTCTGCCATAAGGGTAGTGTCATCTGCATATCTGAAGTTATTGATATTTCTCCCAATAATCTTGATTCCAGGTTGTGCTTCATCCAGCCCAGAGTTTCTCTTGATGTACTATGCATATAAGTTAAATAAACAGGGTGACGATATATAGACTTGACGTACTCCTTTTCCTACTTAAGTCTCTGTTTTTAATGGAACCACCCAATACTGGCGAGAGTGATGTAAAGTAGATACTTTTGTGCTTTTACACACTGCTGGTACTATATAATTGCAACAATTTCTCTTAAAAACAACTTGTCCGTGTATATCATTAATATTAGTTATGATATTACATTTGAACCTAGTAATTCTCCTTTCAGGGATCCTTAGGGAAATATTTGGATATATCAACAATGATTTGTTCCAAGGTGTTCACAGCAACATTAAAGCAAATAAAAGGGATGAGGGTAAGTAAATTTATAACACTAGAAAAGCAATGAGGCACATTATATTTTTACATATTATTTTAATGGTTTTGTAATTTTTCAGTGTATACTATTTATAAATATATGTATAAATTTACCATGAAAAATGATGTCTACAACGTTTTGGGAACTACTTACTATTATATTGTTAAGCCAAAAAAATCAGTATATAAAATCATATCAGTAACAATTTATGTAATCTCAACTTATTTTAAAAAATGAAAATATAATTATATGTCCAAATACTGTGAAAAATAGCTATCTTGGTGCTGAAGTTAAAGGTAATTCTTCTGCTTTTTCATGCTTTTTGATATTAAAATTTTAAGAATATGTAGTATTACTTAAAAAGAAAAATAACTTACAAGCATTCATAACCTGGGGTTGATTGATGGATGGCTTCAGGGTGTCCATGGCTCAGCTAAGACTGCAAATACATTTTTTGTGCTACCGAATTTGCTTGGAGAGAGAGTGATAGTTTCAAAGGGCTTCATCAACCCAGAATTAGAAGCCGCTGATTTAAAACTTTCAGGAAGTGATTTAGAAGGGTCATTATTATATATTGACCGTGTTCCAGATTTGTGCCCCCCCACATTCATATTAAAGAGTTAGATATTTTAAACATCATTATTTTCAAAACTAAGCCAGAAAAATTTTACTTGTCTTATATTCAAATGGAAAAACTCTCAAGATATTCATGAGTATCTTTCTCATTTAAATTATAACCACTACTAAAACTGTAATTCCATAAATATTTATTGAGCATCTATATAAGCAGGGTCCCATGAAGCATGAAATGCTTTTTCAAATAAGAACTCCTAGTTCAAGGCACACTGAAATGAGGAATATATATGATACCTTCACACGATTTATTATGCTTATATGTGTGTGCACATCTGTTCTGGGGGTCTTATTTTTATTCATGTCTTCTTTTGTTTAAAAAAATATTTAAGGAAGCTTACCAAAATAAATATAACAGAATGAAATTTAAAATAAGTAGGTGAGTCAACTGGGACAAAGGCTAAAACGAGGTAGAAAAGGTAAGATGAAGCCAAGAGCAAGGTCAGTACTCCTAGTTCATGCCAAAGTTTCAAGTTCCCTTGTAGTCTAAATAAGAATGTAAACATGATCTGTTACATGATTCTTTGTGCCTGAAAGATAAAAAGAAACCAGTTACTCAGGAGAAACCCAACTATTGCAAATTGTACCACCAAAGGGAAAGTTCTCCCATGGGCCTTCATAAAGAGGACACTGTAATATAATGAACAACATCTTCTCAAGGTTAAATAATGAACAACAACCTGATGTAAAATACACAGGGAAATATGTGGGTCGTACCAGGCACCATTGAAGAGCTCTTCCATGACCACCTACTTAAAATCACAATTCCCCATCCCTCTTCCTAGCTTCTTTTGTTCCTGTAGCACTATTATCAATGAGACTTTATCTTTTTTAAAATCTCTCTCCCCCCTCCATTTACTTAAATATAAATTCAATGAAGGCAGACATTTTGGTCTATCTCATTCATCCACATTCCCAGGGTTCAAAAGAACTTCTAACACATAGAAGTTGTTCAATATATATTTATTGAATGAGTGAATTCATGAATTATCATCATACAATTATTAGTGAGTAATATCATTATTATTATACATGTCATTGTCATTAGCAGGATTCACAGAACTCTTTTGAATTATATTCTTCAAGATGAACAGAGGATAAAATTAAAACATAATTTTGTAAAAGCGATTTTATGAAAGTCAGGTAATGTGGCATAAGAATGTAGCTTTCAGGAGTCAAGATATGAATTTCAAAACATCTAAAAGAATCAATAAACTGCATGTTTTTAGACAATCCTTCTTAAATAAGAATTTGATAATTATGATGAAACTACAAGTTGGGGTTATATTTCCTGAAAGCAGTTGGTAAACAGTTATTCTATGTTCCTGCAAAGGGCACAGCTAAATGGTTTGATTCAAGTAAGCTGGGTTAGAAATTAGAGCAAGGAATCTAAAGATGAGGTATTCCTGAAAGTAAGTTTTGATACTTGCAAAGGCAGGCCAAGAGATAAACCCCAGCCAGAACCAAGACTTTTTTCAGAAAGAGATTAGATTACCATGTTAACATAAAGACATTTATATGATGTTGGTGCCAAATGGATAGATTCATACCCCTAAAAGATTTTCACCTAGAAAAAATTTAAAGCAGGACACCCAAAAGTTCATCTGAGCCACATGACGTCTTAGTAAAACTCCCAGAAAGTAACATAACCTTTCAGTATGTTATAATCACGAAATATACACTTAATTAAGCAAGTTAAGTTAGCTTGCTAGATAGGGCTGTTTTCCATAAGGAATTTAAATATGGAGAGATGTTTACATACTTGAGAACATTAATTTGATAAACAATGTTCTATAGTGATTCTTCCTGAAACTGTTATATAACAGAATCAGTTGTCAGTTCAAGTCAGTCCTGGTTGTCGATAATAAAACCATATCAAGCATCCAGGAGAATCTTTTTCTTGCTCTCAGGGCTTAGAGGTAGAGAGATGGCTCACAGAGTTCAACGTGAACAGGTCCTTTTCTTTTTTCTTTTAAGTGAATGAGAGGAACCATAACACCTCTCTTTTATCCCTGCCAAATATTGTTTGATTCATAAAAGCCCATGCACACCAACCTGACTCCCAATGACAGCTAATTCCCAGTGATGCCCAGTGGGAGGGGATGTGTGTCTATCATGGATGCTGAGGTGCACCCCCAGGTGCCCCTTGAGGACTGAAGGATTTATGACCCAACTCCTGGAAGTGCTGCCCACAGTCCTGCCTCGGCTGTCAGCCTCTTTGGGAATCTGCTGAGGCAATGGGTGCCTGGCCCAAGTGCACGGCCACCCCGGGGCACCCCTGCTGTGCTCTCTTGGGCTGTCCATCTCTGCGTGTCCAAATCCAGCCTGCCCATAAGGGCCCTGCTTAAATACCACACTCTTCCAGAAGTCTCTCCAGATTCTTTCCTTTTCTAAATGTTCTTTCCTTTTCTAAATGACCATGCTCCCTCCCCGGGTAGGGTTGCCAGATAAAATACAGGACACCCTGTTAAATTTGAATGTCAGGTAAACAGCAAATAGTTTTTCATAAAGGCATGTCCCAAATATTATATGGGATACACTTGGATTAAAAAACTAATCATTGTTGATCTGAAATTCAAATGTAACTGAGCATTGTGTATTTTTACTTGCTAAATCTAGCATCCTTATGTCCAGGCAGCCAGAATCCCATAACTGTTCTACACAGAAGGATAAAGGCCCAGTCTCCTTGCCCCAACACGGGAGAGTTCTGAGGGGTCTTCCAGGTTTCAGAGTTCCCTGGGGCACAGCTGATGTTTTCTGTTGAGGCTGTACCCAAGTCTAGCTTCTCCCTCTTCCCAACCCCGCTTCTTTGTCTACATTGGTCATTTATCCCAAGGGTTAGTTGTTCAGTTCAGTTCAGTTCAGTCGCTCAGTCGTGTCCGACTCTTTGCGACCCCATGAATCGTAGCACGCCAGGCCTCCCTGTCCATCACCATCTCCCGGAGTTCACTCAGACCCACGTCCATCAAGTCAGTGATGCCATCCAGCCATCTCATCCTCGGTCATCCCCTTCTCCTCCTGCCCCCAATCCCTCCCAGCATCACAGTCTTTTCCAATGAGTCAACTCTTCGCATGACGTGGCCAAAATACTGGAGTTTCAGCTTCAGCATCAGTCCTTCCAAAGAAATCCCAAGACTGATCTCCTTCAGAATGGACTGGTTGGATCTCCTTGCAGTCCAAGGGACTCTCAAGAGTCTTCTCCAACACCACAGTTCAAAAGCATCAATTCTTCGGCGCTCAGCCTTCTTCACAGTCCAACTCTCACATCCATACATGACCACAGGAAAAACCATAGCCTTGACTAGACAGACCTTAGTCGGCAAAGTAATGTGTCTGCTTTTGAATATGCTGTCTAGGTTGGTCATAACTTTTCTTCCAAGGAGTAAGCATCTTTTAATTTCATGGCTGCAATCACCAACTGCAGTGATTTTGGAGCCCCCCAAAATAAAGTCTGCCACTGTTTCCACTGTTTCCACTGTTTCCCCATCTATTTCCCATGAAGTGATGGGACCGGATGCCATGATCTTCATTTTCTGAATGTTGAACTTTAAGCCAACTTTTTCACTCTCTTCTTTCACTTTCATCAAAAGGCCTTTGAGTTCCTCTTCACTTTCTGCCATAAGGGTGGTGTCATCTGCATATCTGAGGTTATTGATATCTCTCCCGGAAATCTTGATTCCAGCTTGTGTTTCTTCCAGTCCAAGAATACACAGAAGAAAAAAAAAGAAAAAAGAAAGAAAGGAAAAGAAAAAAAAGAATACACAGAAGAACTGTACAAAAAAGATCTTCATGACCAAGATAATCATGATGGTGTGATCACTCGTCTAGAGCCAGACATCCTGGAATGTGAAGTCAAGTGGGCCTTAGAAAGCATCACTACAAACAAAGCTAGTGGAGGTGATGGAATTCCAGTGGAGCTATTTCAAATCCTGAAAGATGATGCTGTGAAAGTGCTGCACTCAATATGCCAGCAAATTTGGAAAACTCAGCAGTGGCCATAGGACTGGAAAAGGTCAGTTTTCATTCCAATCCCAAAGAAAGGCAATGCCAAAGAATACTCAAACTACTGCACAATTGCATTCATCTCACATGCTAGTAAAGTAATGCTCAAAATTCTCCAAGCCAGGCTTCAGCAATACCTGAACTGTGAACTTTCAGATGTTCAAGCTGATTTTAGAAAAGGCAGAGGAACCAGAGATCAAATTGCCAACATCCTCTGGATCACGGAAAAAGCAAGAGAGTCTCAGAAAAACATCTATTTCTGCTTCATTGACTATGCCAAAGCCTTTGACTTTGTGGATCACAATAAACTGTGGATAATTTTTCAAGAGATGGGAACACCAGACCACCTGACCTGCCTCTTGAGAAATCTGTATGCAGGTCAGGAAGCAACAGTTAGAACTGGACATGAAACAACAGACTGGTTCCAAATAGGAAAAGGAGTCCGTCAAGGCTGTATATTGTCACCCTGCTTATTTAACTTATATGCAGAGTTGTTAAGTCATGTCTAACTCTTTGCAGTCTCATGGACTGTAGCCCACCAGACTTCTCTGTCCATGGAATTCTCCAGGCAAGAATATTGGAATGAGTAGCCATTTCCTTCTCCAGGGGAACTTCCCAACCCAGGGATCGAACCTGGGTCTCCTGCATTAGATATGGATTCTTTACTGTCTGAGTCACCAGGGAAGCTGATTAATCCCAAACAGACTCCCCTAATAAATTTTCTGCATAAGCAGACTCTCCCTCTAGAGTCTGCTTCCTGGAAACTCAACTTGAAACAGGGCCTGAGGATGAATAGAGTGGTTTGGCTAAAAAACAAGGTGAATGACTAAGAGAGGTGGGGAGTGGTCTGGAGAGAAAAATTCAGGTCAAGTTATGAAGAGTATACACAAACACTGTGTATGGTTGAATACTGCAAGATGGACTAGTTCATAAGACACACGACCTTATCATTTAGAAGTTAGTATCTGGGAAATCCCAGTTGTTTGTGACTCCCCATGGTGGGGGGTGGGGGGTTGTGGAAATGAAGGTCAAACGGTGAGGAGTTTTTACTTCCCTCCCATCAGTGTTTCCCACACCTTTCTACCAAGGCTGGTGAGCCTCAGTGGTCTGTGGTGGCATAATATTCCGTTGAGGTCTTTTCTTCAAATACTGGTGCAAATCATGACTTCCGTTTTATCATTTATTGCATCACATTTTAAAAACTATTTTTCCAAAATTATTCCATTAACTGACTTCCGGAAGATGTCCCCGTGTCCTGCAGCTTCATATACTTCACAGAACCAGCCACTCACACCTGAGGGCGTTTGTATCCCAGGGTGAGTGGCACTGCCTTTGAGAGGTTTGTTTCTCTCCTTTCCTTCAGGGTCTGTTCTAAGGAAAGTTACGTAAGTCTCTCGAGTCCAGAATCTCTTTCTCCCTCTAGCTTTCTCCTGGCTAAAAGTTTCTGCTCGTGTGAAGGAAAAAACTGTGCCATGGCAGCGCATCCCAACTCCCACTGCTTTTCCACACGGACTCCAGACCTCTTTAATGGGCTCACGGTGCCTGAGGTTGATGTATACCTTTCGTCTAGGTTGCCCCTAGCAACACTTGATAACTAGATTCCAAAATTATATTTAAAGATGTCCGATCAGAAGCTGAAACAGCCCCCAAATATAATTGAGTGATATTATTGCCACATAAGTTGGGGCCAGTTCACCTCAACATACTGTCTGACACATGCCCATGCCCATACAGAAGTCTGACATTTTACTAGGTATACAGGAGCAGCTATGGGGAAACCTGGAGTTTTCCCCATGATACAATCTTCATTCCAGATTACCTATAAAAATCTTCATTTGAAAATCAGGTAAGATTCATCTGAGAATCAGGTAAGAAAAAATAAATTTACAGTGAGCCACACCAAGCTTCCCTTTCTGTACACGTGTACATTAGTCACTCAGTTGTGTCCAACTCTTTGTGACCGCATGGACTGTAGCCTTCCAGACTCCTCTGTCTGTAAAATTCTCCAGGCAAGAATACTGGCATGGTTGCCGTTTCCTTCTCCAGAAGATCTTCCCAACCCAGGGATTGAACCTAAGTCTCCTGCATGGCAGGCAGATTCTTTACCATCTGAGCTACCAGGGAAGCCTTCTGTATATGATTCCCCATGAAAAGATGTTGGTTAGATGACCAAGATAAAATTTCTCCTTGCACAAATCTATTCCCCAAATTCTGTGTCAGTTAATGCAATTTCTAGCAATATAACAACAATTAATCCTGCATCCTAGCCATTCTTCTATGAAGACTAAGTTGCTGTAGAATTAACAAATTTTTCAATACTCATAATATTTCCTGAAGATGAAAAATAAATCAGAGTGTTCATAGACTGTGAAATGAGTCCTGTGTTGATGAGAATTGTAGATAATTGTCTCATATATAGGAGAGACAGATGTTAAAATAAATGTAATTTCAAACTCTGAGTCTTGGAAGTGACTTATCTCTACATGAAATAAATTTCTCTCATAATCGTATCAATGCAATATTTATATTCCCTGTTAAGTAGAAGTAGTAAAGGTACTTCCTTCTTTTGGAGCAGACAGAAGGGAAGAATGCTTACCTCTAATTACCTGTAAAATGTTAAGATAACCTTCCACTTGGGATATCATGAGAGTCCTAGAAAAGGAAATAGCATCATATTTATTTTATAGGGGAAAATAATCATCTATCTACTTCTCATGATACAAAAGATATTGTTTCAAGCTCACTTCCAAACTCTCTGCCTTTTTCAAATTTCTTAAGAAATCTACATGCAAATTCTTATGCAGCTTTTGAAACCAAATACAACCAAGATTTATTGGTTCTCCTTTGATTTTCTAAAAGACCTAAGAAAACCAACCTTAGGGGGCCTTCTAGATGTTGTTAATACAAAGCTATGAGCGATCACTTTCAATAGACATCAGACACCCCCTCCCCTGAAACTGTCAGCAGCAGCACCAACCCCAAGGTCTTCTAGAAATTACAGGAAGCTAATATAAACAGTGAAAACGAGTCTCAGAGAGGTGCTGACAAAAGAGAAGAAAGGAAAGTCACGGGGGAAAATGAAGAACATGAAGAGGTCACTCTAAAGACATCAGTGCCTAGGGCAGGGCCCGGCAGGCCATTCCACATTCAACAGATATTTATTGAATGGTGGAGCTCTTTGTTGTCAACAGAATAGTCTTCCCTAGAGCCATGAGCAACTTGCCACACAAAGACAGCATCCAGGGATAAGAATATCAGTGGGAAAGGGGTTGGCAAGGTGGGTGGTGGAGACCTCTCTTCTGTTCACAGCTCTGCCACAACTAGATGTCTGACCTAAGGAAAGTCACTTAAATGTCTGAGTCTCTAATTCCTCAGCTGAAAAGTGAGGGGATTAGACTCTGATCTGTAAGATTCCTTCAAATCCAAAGCCTACAATCCCTAGGACACAAAATGATGCAGTTATCACACAGTATCTTGGCCTTGACCAGAAGTCAGGTTTTGCCTGTCTTCCCTCACACTCTGTGGCCGTGACCTCTGACCCTATCCTATCATAGTTCCAGCCCTACCTTCCTTCAGTCTCAAGGTCAGCCTGTCATGAGACCACCAGCATCAATAAGTTTAGAGACTGACCTGCACAGGGACCTAGAGAAAACCACTCTCCCCTCAATTTATATTCTCAAAGGTTTTTTTGTTGTTGTTGTTGTATATTATGGACCTATACTTTTTCCTTTATTTTGTTTTCATTCTGTTTTGTTTTTAGTATGGAAATAACCCTGTCAATAGATACATAAGCTGTTTCTTTGGCATGGTAATATTGAGGTTACGAATAATAGCCTGATGTACCGTCTCTCTGTTCCATGAAGAGATGCTGAACGCTAATCTTAGCTATCTATGTCACTGACTGTGGGCTATTAATCATCAAAAGACCAAGAGAAAGTGTTTAGGTGTAACCCAAAGTCAGTCCTGGAAAAACATTCCCAAGAGCATTGTCCATTGCTGACAATAAGTTCTATCAGATGTACACAAAAGGAAAAGCTGTACCCATTTCTCTCTTCTCTTTCATTTAACCCTGGCATAAAAGCAACAGATTCCTCACAAACAGACTGAAAAAATAAATCATTTACCACTTATAGGGCCAGATTCAGGAAAAGAAAACATTTATGTAAGCCACTTCCGGAATAGTCAGCTTTTAATGACAGCTACAAAGCCTCCTGAATGTTGTACCCGAAGGCTCCCTGAGGATCCTAAAACACAAACAAATGTAAATAACGGTCAGGAAGTCTTTCTAAGTTGATTAACCTCCTTTTAATTCTGACTTGTCCCTGAGATATGATCAAGTGAGCTCATTAGTAAAAATCCCTTTTAAAATAAATAACAGATGCTTTTTAATAAAACAGACAAGCAGATGGGTGGCATCACTCAGACCCACACCTTATTTTTACCACTCAGCCAGATACCATTATAAACACTCAGTGAATTACATGGTTTCATTTGGGTGGAAATGCAGGGGAGGAAAACAAGTTCTTGTTCGATGGACATGACTCCTTTTAAATAAATTCCAGAAGAAGGGGCTTTGGCTCATTAATTTTTAAATCTGCTAAAATGTTCAATTAGTGGCAAAGCACAACTTCCAAGTCTAATTTGTCAACACAGAACCTGAGAACACAAATTTAAGGAGACATAAATCAGTAAGGCTGAGTCCTCTAAATTAATAATCAATGAGTTCCTCCAGAACAAAAAGTGACTAAAGTCAAGGTATTTTCAAGAAAATATCCTGATAGATATTAAATAATAAAAGTCTCTAGGGCTCTAACTGAGCAGAAAACTTATTGACTTCTTGTCTATATACAACTTTGCTCAGGGTCGTGAAGCCAAAGCCTTTCCATAAATGCAGATACTAAGTCCCACTGGATGCAGTGATTCTCTAAGATCACAGGAGTTAAATCAGTGGTCCAGATATCCTGCCTGGGAAGTTGTTTTCTGGAGTGAAGCAGAATTATGATTTTGAAACCAACCAGCTTTAACATTATAAAATGATCTCTTTCCATTCCTAATTATATTTTAAGGGGAAGAATTAATTGAGAAAATGAAATAAATTTCATCTTATTAGATAATGAAGGGCATTTTGCATCAAGCAATAAAATTGAACCTCCTGTAACAAGTCAAAACCATGATAATAACTTCAAATCAACTTATAAAATAAACCAAGGTGAGGGGGAGAAGTCCTTGAAGTAATGTCCGGCCAAATTGATATTAAGAATCCACAAATTTTATAAAGGGCATACATCAGCAGAGACATTGCGTATTTCCCTGTATCCACTCTCAGCTTACATTTGAGTTTGTTACAATGGAAAGGGGAGAAGTTCTTAATATCCTGCATAGATTATTAGATTAAATAAAAGGTGACCTCAAGTTAATTTCATCAGGTTACTTTATTCCTTCCCCAAACCAACCTGAAATAAGGCACAGTAGAAATGAGACTTTATGGGGATGGTTCTAAACATTGAAAGAGAGGTCATTCAAAATAGGGAAAGGGGAGGAGAGGGAAAGATAGCCAGACAGCATCAGGGTAGCCAGGCAGCATCAGGGGAGCCAGACAGGATCAGGGGAGCAGCGGGTACAGAGGGTGAGGAAGTAAGTAGTTAGTCAAGATTAGCTTTCCCCAAATTCCTCCTGGGGCTGGTTCCACGTGGAAAGCTCCCAAATCTTCTTTCTGCCCTATCCCCACCTGCCTCCCTTTCCTGAAGTTTAATTTGAGAGTTACTTCCCACCAGTGTTTATATGAGGATAAGAGAAGACACCTCCCCCCAATTATCAAACGCCATCCTCAAGGTTAAACAAATAGTTGTACTTGGCTTTATCTCCATTTTCCAAATTGCATTATAATTGACCCAAAATTCTCCTCTATGTAGCAGGGAATGAGGGAAACAGCCATCAGATATCTATACTTCTAGCTCCTTTTCAACCCTGGCGCTTGGTCAGCCTATACCTTCCTAAGGTGGCAAGATACTGAACTTAGCAAAACTATCCATAAACAGGGATATCTTTCTTTCAATCCCATCATTTCCAGAACCCACTAATAGCAAGCACATATACAAATTTTTTTAAAGGCAAAAAACACATTAATAGATTTTGGATTTCCCAACCACTAGAAATAGGTGTGCCTACCAACAATTTATATCAAAAGAGATTCTGAATAGATTTGTCCTTTTGAGAAACCTTTGTTAAGGAATGACCCTCAACATTGTGTGTGAAAGTCTCTCATTCATGTCCAACTCTTTGCAACCCCATGGACTGTAACCCACCAGGCTCCTCTGTCCTAAGGATTCTCCAGGCAAGAATACTAGAGTGGGTTGCCATGCCTTCCTGCAGAGGATCTTCCCAGCCCAGGGATCGAGCTCAGGTCTCCTGCCTTGCAGGCGGATTCTTTACCATCTGAGCCACCAGGAAAGCCCAGATTCTCAGCTCAATGCTCTTAATGGCCTGAGACTAGTTCCTGCTGTAAGAATCTGTTAGGTCCTGTTAAGTCACCATCCAACCCTCGACAGACCACAGAGGTATGGACACAGGTTCCTTCTTGCTTTTCTTAGAGAAGGAGGAGTTATAAGTTGGGAGTAATCAGTAGCAGTCTGCCTCAGTCTTTAGGATTTCTGGCCCTGAAACTCATCTGATGGCCTCAGGTATGCCTATTGCAGTCCTGGTACCTCACCACGGATGTTGTGAAATGACAAGCCAGAAAACTCAAAAATGCCTGCAGCTTTGTTATCAACCAGAGATTGTCAGTGGGTTGAAGAAAAGGGATCTCCTTAAAAATAAGTATATATACCGAGCACTTGACAGACCACACATTATTTTCATAGTTTAGATGACAGAATCCTCACAATCTTATGAGATGGGAAGGTAATTTTATCTCCATTTAAAAAAAGAGACAGAGACTCAAAAAAGTTAAGTGGGATTTTTATAATTGTAGGATTGATATGTCATAGAGCCAGAACTTGAACCCAAGACTCCAGATTCCAAGGCTGAGTGTGCTTTTCAAGATGCCACAGCGCCTGTCGTATCAGAAATAGAGAAAACTGAGTCTGGACACACAGCACACGCCAGTTGGCTTGCTTGACTCCCTCGTATTGAATTGCATTTTTATCTTGTTACATGCTCTATATTTTCATAAGTTGTCCTACATCCTTTGGAGGAGCAAGGGAGAAGAAAAAAATTGGAAGAGAAAGAGGAGAAGAGGGGAAGGGGAGAAGGTGGGAGAGAGAACAGCTGGAGCCCAAATTGGCCATCTTCACTAAGCATTTTGTTCTATTTACTTGTTGCAGATGATATTCTTATGAATATGGATATCATATGACTTCGAGATACTCGTAGCTCATTGCTGTGGTTTTCTAAAAATGTGTTTATGTGCTCTAGTAAGTAAGACAAATAAGACTAACTGTTCTTATACATTTCTCAATTTAGAATGGTAAAATAAGTAAAGCAAGGGATAAAATGCATTTGTTTCTGTAGCAAGTTCCCTACTAAGCCCTTACCACACTACATCATAATTACATACTAGTCTCTCTCCCCTAAGAGACATGTCACACCTGCCCACTGCAGTATCCTGGCACATGGCAGTTGTTTAGTAAATTTTTGTTGAATGAGTAAATATGATTAATGCAAAGTCATGTTATTACTCATGTGCCTAAAACTGACTCTCAGCTCTCTGGAATCTAATACATAGACTTAATAAATATATATTAATAAAACATATAAACATGTGAATATAAATTATTGTCCTATAAAGTAAGGTGTGAAAAGTATTATTTAAGTGACAGAGAAAAGTGTTATAAGAATTCCAAGAGGGGAGAGCTTTCTTTTAGGGGAGCACTCAGGGGAAGATTTATGGAAAAAGTGATTGTCACTAGCTGGAGGCAGCAGAGGACATGCGTTTCAAGCAGAGAAGACTTCACAGGAGCAAAGGAAAAGTGGGAAAAAGCAAATGAGTTGAGACAAGTTGGCTAACCAAGTCAGTTGAAACTGAGGGATGATGGTGATTGGTATGAAAGACGTTGCTGTTATTTCCCAACACCCATCAACCCCCTCTTCCTTAACATTAGAACCTTGATGTTAGCTGGTCCCCCCCTTGCTGCCTCACTAAGAGGTTACATTCCCATCCTTTCTAGAAGTTAGCTGTATCCATAGAGCTATGTTTTGGCCAACAGAGTGTTATCTGAAGCATCCTGTGGACTTCCAGCACAGCTCTGTAAATCCTACAGGGACACACACTTCTCTTCTTCATGGCATACCTAACGCTCGTCTGTGTGGACTGAAGCTTTAACAGCCATTTAGGGCCATGAGGATGGAACACACAACCTAAGGCTGGTGAGTGCTCAGAGAAGCCTTGGTCCTTGAGGATTTCATAGGGTCACATACCAGGCCTGCACCACCTACTACTTATTTTATAAGAGAAGGAAAGAATTTCTACAAAGTTCAAGACTCTCATTGCTATTGGTTAGTCACCAAGTTTGTAACGGCATGGACTGCAGCCCACCAGGCTCCTCTGGCCATGGGATTTTCCAGGCAAGAATACTGGAGTGGGTTGCCATTTCCTCCTTCAGGGGATCTTCCCGATCCAGGGATCGAACCTGGGTCTCCTGCCTTGACAAGGAGATTCTTTACCACTGAGCCACCAGGGAAGCCCTCAAGAATTTCATACCAAATTTTAATATTATGTGAAGCAAAACCTAATCCAAATGGATACATTAAAAAAAATGTGAGCACAACACATATAAACACAGCCACACTAAATAAAAATATAAGCCTACTGCCTTTCATTATTCAGCCAACTTTTCCACTTGCCACTTTTTGACTTTGCTAAACCCCGATGACACAGCTCTGCTACATTTAAGTAATGTTTACCACCAACATAGCCCCTGAGAAATCTTCTTCAATAGCCTCGTCGAAAGCAATTTTCCAGCATCTGATTTTGGTGTAAATCATTAAGATTTTTGCTTTGGCATGCTGCAATTACAGCCAGGCAGGGCTGCAGCCTGGAATTAATCAAGAAATCACAACCAGGTCAGCTTCAAAGGACTTCATTCCCGTGGGAGATGATAGCAAGGGCAGGGGAAGGAGTGACTGAAACTTAACCGACAAGGCAGAGAGCTGCTTGTTATCCCTCCCAGATATAATAAATACCAAAATCTAGACTGAAAGAGACAATTGTGCAGCAAGATAAATTTATCTGCAAAGCAAAATCTGGAGTCTTCTGAGTAAGTGCAGGAAAGACGGTTCTGTGGTAGGAGCTCCAGGGAGCATTAAAAAGGAACACACAGAAGCAGACAAAACAGAGTTTGGGAAAGGGTGGTGCTGATGAGAAACAGGAGCCATACAGTAACAGCAATTAACCTGAAAGTGAGGAAATCAGTGGGCTTTCCAGGTGGCTCAGTGGCACAGAAGTGAAGTGAAATGAAGTCGCTCAGTCGTGTCCGACTCTTTGCAACCCCTTGGACTGTAGCCCACAAGGCCTCTCTGTCCATGGGATTTTCCAGGAAAGAATACTGGAGTGGGTTGCCATTTCCTTCTCCAGGAGATCTTCCCGACCCAGGGATTGAACCTGGGTCTCCTGCATTGTAGGCAGACGCTTTACCATCTGAGCCACCAGCAAAGTCTCAGTGGTGGAGAATCCACCTGCAAATGCCAGAGGGTTTGATCCCTGGGTCGGGAAGGCCCCCTGGAGGAAGAAATGGCAACCCACTCCAGTATTCTTGTCTGACCTGGTTGCAATTCCTGGATTAATTCCAAGAAAATGCCATGGACAGAGAAGCCTAGTGGGCTATAGCCCCCCTGGGGTCACAAAGAATTGGATACAACTGAGCAACTGAGCACACAAGAGGAGATGAGCATATCCTGCCTGCTTAGTCATCCAATTGCCCCCTTTCTGGGTGACCCGAGTGGCCCCAGAAGTTATTCCAACATTTACCAGTGACTTGGAAAGTCCCCTTTGAAAAGTGGGGCTCACAGGAGCTCAGGGAAGGGCACATAGCTTCCTATTGATTGGACACGTCCCTGACTCAGTCCAGCCTCGTTTTCTCATCCATTTCTGATCCACTACCTCCATCTTCAGAAAGCTCAAACAAAACCCATACTTTTATCACAGTCTAAAATCATTTCCACATATATCTTTTGATGCTCATAACACTTCCGGCAAGGAACTGAGTCCCAGAGTTTCTCTTCAAGCACCACTGAGCGCTTCATTTTTACAGGAGTCTGCTCCAGGTGGCGCTGGCGGTGCAGCTGTAAAGTCAGAGGGAAGAAGGAGAGGAAGAGGGAGGGGAGCCCGCATGAGCAGTGGCAGAAGCCAGAGTACGAGGAACACTTGAGAAGAGCTGTTTGCTTTGGATGAGGATTCATAACCCAGAGAAGGAGGAGGTCAGAATGGAAAGGCTGTGGGGCTCAGACTGTGAAGGACTGCTTCAAATGCCAGGCAGAGAACTGTGTTTTGATTCCATGGTCAATGTGAAGTCAGGGGGTATACATCTATGCAGGCCAATCACATGCCTTAAGAACTGGCTTTGGGGAAACTAACCTGATCGTGATGTGTAGGTTGTACACAAGGGCAAAAGCTTGAGAGTAGGCAGAAACTTCGGGGGAAAGTTTCTTCCTGTTGTTGTTGTTCGATCACTCAGTTGTATCTGACTCTTTCTGACTCCATGGACTGCGGCACTCCAGGCCTCCCAGTCCTTCACTGTCTCCTGCAGTTTGCTCAAATTCATGTCCACTTGAGTGGGCGATGCTATCTATTTCATCCACTGCTGCCTCCTTCTCCTTTTTGCCTTCAGTGTTTCCCAGCATCAGGGTCTTTTCCAGTGAGCCGATTCTTCACATCAGGCAGCCAAAGTATTGCAGCTTCATCTTCAGCCCTATCAAGAGAAAAGTTTACAGGGTGACAAAACTTTCTGTACACATTTGTGTACAGTTTTTCTTTATGGCCAAAGCAATTCCTAAGCTGAGGTTTCCTTTACTTTTGGATGTTCCTACGTTCAGAGCCTAAGCCAAGTCTGAGCATCTGAGAAGCCCATGTGCACGTCTCTTAAGGGACCATGCTCTTTCTCCAGCAGCTGCCCAATGCCACCACAAAACAAATAAGTGTGACTATTGACAGAAAGCAATAACCCTTCCTACATCTGTTGAATAAATTGCCTATTAGCAGTCCCACACCATAATTCATGTCAGATTATGCAGATTCAGCCCTTATGAATGAGTGGAAAAATCTTATCATTAAGTGAAGTTCTATACCAAATCCCTAAGCATTTTCTTATTATTTCCTAAAGCTGTTCCTCCTTCTGCCTCATCCCTGAACTTTCTGAGAGCTAGCTGAATCAAAGATAAGCAAGAAGCTCATACTCTCTGTATACCATTCCTCTGGGGAAGAGCCTCTTGGGTGCTTGGGATTTATATTATAGAACCACAATTTAAATGCAGATTTTTAACTCCCATGTTGAGCAGCCAAGAAGGAGGTTTCTGACTTGATTAAAATACCGACACATAAGTTTTATACTTAACAGACCTCTTTCTACAATGGGGTGGTATTGAAGAGATGTTTTTAATGAACTTGTGGGACGTGCATGAGGTCTCCAAGAAAGTTTATTGTTCATAGACTGGTTTTCTAAGTCTTAAAGGAACAGGGGTCTGCTACTTTTAAAACAGTATTTTTAACCATGTCTCTTACCAATGTAAGCTTATAAACTGATGGGACGTGTTACTACTTGGTTTTGTTGGGAGACAAGGGAAAACAGCTAAGAGATAGGAGCTAAAGTGTGGAGTGAGCAATCAGGCTGAATGCTGCTGCTGCTGCTGCTAAGTCGCTTCAGTCGTGTCCGACCCTGTGCGACCCCATAGATGGCAGCCTACCAGGCTCCCCCGTCCCTGGGATTCTCCAGGCAAGAACACTGGAGTGGGTTGCCATTTCCTTCTCCAATGTATGAAAGTGAAAAGTGAAAGTGAAGTCGCTCAGTTGTGTCCGACTCCTAGCAACCCCATGGACTGCAGCCTACCAGGCTCCTCTGCCCATGGGATTTTCCAGGCAAGAGTACTGGAGTGGGGTGCCATCGCCTTCTCCAAATCAGGCTGAAATAGGGTTTTGCAATTTGCGGCTGGGAAGATGTCAAGTATTTTGAGCCTCAATTTCATTATTTATAAAGGGTGGTTACCATGATGAATGAGATAGCAGCTAGACAGCACCTGAAACGTAGATGTCACACAATAGACATTAGTGCCACACCCCTGCACTCAGGGCATCTGGGTTTGCCACTTACTTTATGAACTTGTATAAACCATTTGACACTCTCATCCTTAATTTCCTCTCCTGTAACAATGAGAAAGTTTAGTTTAGGGGATCTCCTAGGCTGCTTCTGGGCTTCCCTGGTGGCTCAGCCGGCAAAGAGTCCACTGCTATGTGGGAGACCTGGGTTTGAAGCCTGGGTTGGGAAGATCCCCTGGAGAAGGGAAAGACTACCCTCTCCAGTATTCAGGCCTGGCGAATTCCATGGACTATATAGTCCATGGAGTCACAAAGAGTCAGACAGGACTGAGCAGCTTTCACTAGGCTGCTTCCAGTCCTAAAAACAATGACTCTGACTCTAAGCATCACAATTATTATACTAATCAATATGAATACGAACACATACGTGGAGGGCAAGCAGTGATAAGCGGTTCACTATATTACTTGCTATGTAGACAGCAAATAGTATGAGAATGAGAGAGAAGGGGGGAAAGCAAGCAAAACTGAGCTATTCCTTATTCCCTTTCCTAGCTACACATGGGCCATCGCTTCAAGGAAAAGAAAGAGGGATATCTTGGGGGGAGATGGTGAAAAAAAGAAAAAGTCAAGAAGGAAATTAAAACAGAAGTATATATAACAAATATCATGCAAGATGTACCATATAAAGCAGAAGATATATAAAAATTCTACACTAGAGACAACAGAGCCCCTTTTTTAAATTTATTGGAGTATAGTTATTTTACAATATTATGTTAGTTTCTGCTGTACAATGAAGTGAGTCAGCTATCTGTACACATATATCCCCTCCCTTTGAGATCTCCCCACACACTGTCCCACCCATCTAGGCCATCACAGAACACAGAGCTGAGCTCCTTGTGCTACACAGCAGGTTTCCACTATCTATCTGTTTCACCCATGGTAGTGTGCATATGTCCATCCCAACCTCCCAGTTCATCTCACCTCTCCTTCCCTCCCCTGTGTCTACACACCCTTTATCCACACCTAATCAGCAGAACTTCTTAATGCCTAAAGGTCAACATCTTTCCTTCTCTTTCACATTTAAAGATCTGTTTGTCATAAAGACAGCCTCGGGACTTGACTACAAACAACTCTCAAAAGCAGTTTTAATTCTATTAGATCTTGTTCACGATGACTAAGCAATCTAGTAGACAAGTCCAGTATACAGAGGTTTTTGAGGACTGTACTGCTTCTAAACGCAGACAGTGAGAAATGGGGTTGAGAAAGTCTTAGTGAAAGTGTTAGTCTCTCAGCCATGTCTGACTCTTTGCGACCCCATGGACTGTAGCCTGCCAGGCTCCTCTTGTCCACAGAATTCTCCAGACAAGAATACTGGAATGGGTTTCCATTTCCTTCTCCAGGGGATCTTTCTGACCCAGGGATTGAACCCGGGTCTCCCACACTACAGGCAGATTCTTTACCATTCAAGCCACCAGGGAAGACAAAAGACAAAGAGAATGAATGTCATTTGTGTTTGCCAGCTGCCAAAAGGAGACTGTTGTTGAAAATGTTTTAAATTATAAGGACCATCCATACCCACTCCTTAGGAAGCAGTAGGCCTTCCTTCATTAGGCAACAGCAACATTCTTGGGAACTCAGTAAGAGAAAAGTTTCAACCGCAGGCAGTACTCAAGCAAAAGGCATGTGGTTATTCCTCAAGAAAGTTCACCAAAGACATTCTTGGCATTTCATCATCCTATTACAGACAATGAAGAAAGGTTATACTGAATTCAGGATACTTATGCCTGATTAACCAAAAGAAGAAAAAATTACTCTAACCCCACCAGGAAGAGCCATGTTGATAATGTGTGTTGGAATCTTAAGCCAAAAATTAACGAACTTGGTCACTTGAAAAGAATCCCCTCAAAATTACATTTCTGGTAATACTATTTGCTACTCATGGACAGAAGAGCCTGGTGGGCTACAGTCCACGGGATTGCAAAGAGTTAGACACCACTGAGCGACTTCACTTCTTCATAATAATCTTTCTCTGCCTCCTGCCAATATTTTCATGTCTCTCTTTACTGAGTGGCCTTGTCAATAGCTCTCTGTTTTGTGTTTTATGTATGATTCACATGCTGCCTGCTACATCTGTTTTTGCCTCTTTCCATTTACGAGCTTGAATTCTTTGCAGTCTTGCCTCTGACCTCAAGATGATCCTCCTATGACCCTCTCCCTGTAGAACCCAACTTTGCCCATCTGCTAAGACTGGAGCAGAAGGATTTTCAGGATTCTGCACTTCACCACATGGAGAGACTTGGCATTAAGGCACTAGGGCACTGTTTCTCTCAGAGAGTCGGCAAGGTCAACTAGATTCCTAATAACATTAAGGACTTTTTCACTGTTGAAATTTGCAAAAGCGGTAGTGGACAAAACTGCTGCCGCCATAGTACAAATCAAGGCCATGGCTCCAGGTACACACAAAGCACTTCTGCCACATCCAGGAGCAAGCACTATGTTGTCTGAAGGAAAAGCTCTGTGTAAATGTTTGGATTGTGACTGAACTTGCTGCTTTCTCCATGGAACGCCATTTTGACTTGGCACAACAACTGATAAACTAGAACCTACTCAGGCGTGGCAGATATTTTGTCAAAAATGAACAGAAGGAGCCTATCACTTCAAGGAAAGTGATGACAGTGTTCGTTTCCAATAATAACATTTGTGCTCTCAAGCAAAAATTAGAATTTCAGAGAACTAGAATTCACTACCTGAACTTAACATATCCCAGTACTTAAAGATCTTTTTTATAAGATCAGTGGTGATATTGATGAATATGATTTTTATATTATATAATTAAATGTGTAGATATTTGGAAGATCTATGTAGCTCCATGAATCAATATCTTCCAAAACACCAATGCACACTGTTATAAAATCATGCATGTGTAAAAGATCCACTCAAAGTGCAAAATAGAGCAATAGATTTTAATGTAATAGAGTAGAAAAGTTTATTAATGTGGCTTCAGATCTCATATAGCAAATAACCTTTCAGGAAGTACAACTTGTTAAGCTTTGTTGTAATATCAAAGAAAAATACCCACAATATGTTGAAAGTATGTTGAAAAACCTCAACATACTTCTCCTGTTTTCAACTACATATCAGTGTGAACAAGATTTTCTTCCTGTATATTGCTCAAAACACAATCTCAACAGATTGAACACAGAGACTGTATCCTGTGGAGTGCAGCCTCAATAGCTGGTTAGATCCCTTGTTCGTGGGTCTCCCAGATTCCCTGTAGATGCCCCTCACTTGTGTTTGCTATAAAGGCTCTCTGTATCCCTTACTTTCCATTGACCATCTAATCATCCAGCAGCATTAGCTGTTAAATACTATTATTATTGCCATTAACCTGAGACAAGGTGATTCCGATTAATCTGGCTGGTATGTGGCAACACAGAAGCTGAAACCAAGGTGGACCAACTCCAGAATCCAGCCTCCCACCTACCACATTTCACTGTTTCTGTGCCAGGACCCTCTCCAGGTGAGGGATATCTTCAACTGAGAGCTAAGCCATGTTCTTCAAACCAGATGAAAAGACTTCATGCCTCTTTATTGATCTCCTGAAACTAATATTTTTCCTCCTAGTTGTTCCTCTAAACTAAAATATGAGTTGGTATGATCTGAATGGTATTCCCCCAAACTCATATGTCAATTTGGAGTCAGGGTTTTTGAAAGGAAACTTAAATTCAAATGAAGTCAGGAGGGTGGGGTCCTCACAATTGGGATTAGTGCCTTTGTAAAAGACAGCAGAGAGATTGTTTTTTCTCTCTCACCCCTCACTTGAAAGCACCAAAGAAAGGCCATCTACAGCCCAAAGGGAGGGCCTCACCAGACACCCACCCTGCTGGCACCTTGATCTTGGACTTCCAGTCTCCAGGTCAGTGAGAAATAATGTCTTGTTGTTTAAGCCACCTAGTCTGTGGTATGAGGTTATAGAGACTCAAGTAGAATAACACATGAGCACACAACTGTGGTTTTTAGTTCTCTATTTCACTTGAACTGCAGTTAAGGTGCCTCTTGGTTTAGTTTTTCTCAGTAACACGACTAACCAGTGCTGTCCTGAAAATGAACAAGCCGATAGAGGACTGTGTTCGGGCAGAGTGGCCATCCTTCCCCAGGAGGTCTTCAGGCTCTGAAAGACCCACAGTCCTGTTCCCAATCATAGAAAGCAGAAGAGATTTGACCCTGGAGTTCCTACACACACATTACATTCTCACTACTTTTAATCTTCTGGTTTTTTTAATGTCCATATTCTCCTAACTTCTTGGGAAACATGTAATGATATTTAACTTTAATTCCATGGTTACAATGGATTTTGCTGATTAGAAATGAAAGTTTCTTGATGCAGTAACTTAATCCTCTTTAAAGACAGTGCCTGGGGCTCTCTGCAGCTGTAAATTATAAAACAAAAGCTGGATTTAAAAAATGCATGTGCAGTGAATAATTATTTAAAATGCAACACATCAGGCTTAAAAAGTATGTACTAATGTATCCTTGGGATAAGTGAGACATTAGAGGTATAACTCTTGATTATTGGTTGCTCTTCTCTGGTTTTATAATGTAAACAGTATGTAGCCTGCCAGGCTCCTCTGTCCATGGGATTTCCCAGGCAAGATTACTGGAGTGGGTAGCCATTCCCTTTTCCAGGAGATCTTCCTGACCCAGGGATGGAACCCAGTCTCCTGCATTGCAGGCAAATTCTTTACCATGTGAACCACAGGGAAGCCCAATAATAAAAATCACTCCAGTGGGAAAAATTAACCCATGTCTTTCTTTTCTTGGGCCCAGAGATAGAGACAAGATAACAGACTTGAGGAACATTTCTACTTCTATAACAATAGGCACCATCTTCATTATTCACATGATTCCTCCATTACTTGTGCTCAGAGAATATTTTTTTTCTTTCAGACACATCTAAATTTACAACCACACATGTAATTATTTGCCATGAGATTGTAAGCTCTGAGGGCAGACTCTATGTTTATTTTTTTGTACATCATACTCCTAGCTTAGGGTGACGTATAATTCCAGGTTGCTTGGAACTGTCTTGGTTTCAACACTAAAGGTCCTGCATCTCAGGAAATGTCTAGGTTGCAGGCAAACCAGGTTACCTGGTCTCTCTGTGCTAGCACCCACTTCAATAAACAGGTTTGAATGAAGGAACAGCCATAAGTAGTAGCGTGTGTCATGCCTAAAGGAAATAACATGCATTAAAGATAGACCAGGTGTTTGTCAGGAACCTGACTGTGGAGCTAGATAATGCTCAGTCACAAAGTCACATCTGACTCTTTGTGACCCCGTGGGCTGCATGGAATATTTCCAGGCAAGAATACTGGAGTGGGTTGCCATTTCCTACCCCTAGGAATCTTCCCACCCAGGGATCGAACCTGCATTTGTTGCATCTCCTACTTGGTAGGTGGATTCTTAACCACTGCACCAAAGATAGCCTGGGTTCAACTCCAAGCTCCACCACTTACCATCTGTGTGAATCTGACCTTGGGTTACTTCCTGTGCTGCCATCTCCTCATCTGTAAAATGGGAAGCTAATGGTATCAACCACAAAAGGGCTGTTTGAGAATCCAGATTGTTAACATACGTAAAGCATTTAGAACAATGTCCACTGAGTGTTATTAAAATTCATGAAAACCTAATATAGTAAGTGGTCTGGTAGATGTCTGAGCTCATTTAACTTAGTATGGGTGGGAATAAGCCTAGGCCAAATTGTGAACAAAGTGAGATTGTTCTTCAATTGACTGTTTTCTAGGCTAGTCAGAAACCAGATCAGGTGCCTCACTACCAGCTATTCCATATAAGCCCAGCTAACTCAGCCCCCACCTGGAGCAGTCTCCCACCATCTGCTCCAGACTCGTCCCTTCCTTGTTCATCAGCACACACTCTGTATCCATCACTGCCTTTGCCCTGTTACAGAGCTGAATTGCTGGTGGTTGATGAGTTTGGTTGTGCTGAAAAGCCTCCTCCCCATCTTATTTCATGTCCCTTCCACAGGGATTTAATTTAAAGAGAACTCCCAGAAACCTCATCCTTAATCTAGGAGAATTAATCTCTAATGATTGGGACTTGACACTATGTGGAAGGGGAGGAGAGAATTTGAAAACAGGGTCATTTCAATGGCATCTTGCAAATCACCATGAGGACAACTGCCTGCTCCATGGAGAACTGGTTTGGCTGGATGCTATCTCTGAAAAGTGTCACTTTGAGACATATATTCATCACTGGTTGCCGGGGTCCAGCCCCGTGGATCCAGGGAATTCAAAGCGGGGACGGAGTCTGGAAAAGGACTATTTAATTAGAAATATAAAGAGATTAGGAAAGAATAGTGTAGTAGGAAAATTAGTGGAGAAAAGATGCTGAATAACCTTGTTTACGCAGAAAACTAATAAAACCTCGAGACAAGAGGTTTGCACCATCTACGTCAGGCCACCGGAGCCCACTTGAATAGTGGAGGGTGCCCCGCCTTGGGCTCCCTCCCAGGTGGATCTTAGAAGCCAGGGCAAGTAAGTAGACTTGACGAGTCTCCACGCTCCAGATGGGAATTCAGCCGGAAAAGGGGAGAAAAGAACGACATGGGGGAGCCTAGCATCAGTGCAAGACTCAAGACTTTATTTTCAAAATCAGCTTATATACCCCAAGTTGTACATAAAGAAATAATGGAATATGCAGAGTTATGCAGGGGCAGCAGTCCTGACCCTTATTGAGACCAGGCTTTCTTTTTTAATACCTTCCTGTATACAAAAGGTCTCAGGTGGTTTATATTATCTTCTGGCCAAGAGGCCTGTTAACATTTTTATGGCTCTCTTCCTAGATAAATGTCTATCAACCAGAAAACTCTTTTCCCCTAGAAGTGTTTTTTCTTTACTCTGCATCACCCTCAAAGTACTAAATAAAGTTACATTCCTGTAGAACAAAGGTGCAGTGGGTTATAACAAAGAAAGTACTTAATTCAAAGATCTAATGTTGCTAATACCAGGTCTACTACCTGTTTTTTCTATATACCAACTATATCTACAAATAAAAGATATGAAAATTTGGCAGCAAGTATTGGCTCAACAAATGAACCTTTAATCAGTCCTATTCTAATGATTTTGACTCCTTGGAAGCCCCTACATTCCTAGGATGTTTTAAGCTTCCTATGCCTCTCGCAGTTGGGAGGCCACAAACAATCACATGTGCAGCTTTAAGAGTCTGGCAGGCAGGCTAGAAAGCCATCAGAGGGGTTTTTGGATTGAAACACTCTTATTATGCCCAGGAGACTTATTATCTAAGCTCTAAATTAACTTTTTCCAGAAAAAGGTGGTGGGGGGACAGCCCCCTGTTAATGTCAGAAGAGTAGGTGGAAAGCATAACACAGTAAAGCAGGCAGACTCTGGTTTTTGGGGGTGGATGCTCAGGAAATTCCAGGGGGAACCCCTGAAGCCTGATCACGCCCTTGCGTTTTGTCAGGCTTCCTTCCTCATGATCTTTGCCACGGGCGGGATTCCTCACACTGGCTCCCAGAAACTGGTTATCTAATATGTCCTGATGCTGATTATGTTGGAAAGCTGCAAACAGATGAAGACTTATCTCTTACACTTGAGTAGAGGTGCAAGGAAAAGTAGCCTGAAGAAATCATCTGGGGAGAACAGAAGCTGTCAGCAACCACCTATTTGTTAGGGAGAATTTCTGGAGGTAGACAATGCTTTGAGAGACAATTGAAGATGAAGCTCAGGATGAGCAAAGAACACTTCCACTGTGACCTTTACTTTTACCTGGGAAAGAAGTTTCAGCCATGCCCAGCCAAACACACAAATGTGAAGTGACCAAAGATTAATTGTAATCTCCCTCTATTGCTATAGAATACTCTTGTTAAAGCCTGGTCTTGGGCATTAGATGCCAGCTAAACCCACCTTGACGAGCATATAACCTGTCTTACTATATAGTTTGTCTTCCCATGCTTCTGACTCCCCTCTCATCAGAACTTACCTATTCTATGTCTCATTTCTTCAGAATCTTAATCCAAAGCAAACCTAATACAGTTGCACCAAGATCTGATGGATATTGGTTCCATGTGACCCCTCCCATTCATATTCTTGTAGTGTCTTATCCTGAAGGTGAGTCTCAAGCATAACAGATTTTAGATAGAATAATAGGCATATAGAGAAAATTCTTAATGAAGAGTGTGCATGCTATACCGCAAAACACACTCTAAAGTTTCCCATTAATAATTAGACAAGGTAGAATTGAGAACAATAGTCTCTTTCTATGGCAAGATTTTTTTTTTAATTCTCATTATATTTTGCATTTGGTGAGTGTTTAAAGATATGCCACCTTTAGTTTGAGATTTTAATTTTACAAAAAAAAAATGTTAACCGTTCAAGTTGGCAGTTGGTGACCATCTAGTGCCCTTCTAATGCTCCTTTAAGAAAATCGATGCAAACAATAATAGCCCTGAGTACTCCAGGGACAAGAATCCTACCTCCTTCTTTAATAAGCCTGGACAGGCCTTGACCAAGACTACGAAAAACAAACATTAATGCATAAGGAATTGTGTAGAAGCTCTGAAGTTCAAGGTTAACCGCAAGAACTTTAACAATAACATTACTGGTTAACACACAGCACACAGTAACCAACAAACTTTAAACAGAAAATGTTTCCTGGAATATAGTCAGTTACTTGGGTTGTAATATAAGCTCCGTTTCCTTTATTCAGTTTTCCAGAGGTGTGGAAATCCAAGGTGTGGTGTCCGGTCCAGATCTGTGGAGCGAATTCTCTCATAGATGATGTCATCCAGAGGGGGTTGGATGGGGCGGGGAGGGGGGTGGGTACATTTTGACTTATTCTCCTCACAAAATATTTTCCTTTCCCAACTATCACAGAAGATGAAATTTTTATTCACTTTTCCCCAAGGTGGAATCTCTCTAAAATTCTCTGAATAAAACAGAAATGACAACACATGAAGCCAAAATCTATCATTAGGACTTTCTGATTGCCATGGAGGAGGGAACAGAAAGATAAACATAGCATTCTGATATGGAAGATCTACTGAATAAATGAGACTTCTCAATAAAAGTGGATTTGTGTACAAGTGATAAAAGCTGAGTTGTGTCCCCACAAAATTCATCTATTGAAGTCCCAACCCCTATTAACTTAGAATGGAACCATTTCTGGAAATACGATCTTTACACAGGTAATTAAATGAGGTCATCTGGGTGGCTTCTAAACACTGTGACTGTGTTTGGAAAGAGAGACTTTCAAAGAAGTGATAAAGGTATAATGAGGCCAGTTGGGTTGAGTCCTTTCAAGAGGAGGAAGAGACACCAGGGATGCATCAAAGAAGAGAAACGACCCTGTAAGGACACCGCAAGAGGGCTGCTGCCTGCAAGGCCAGATCGGCCTCGGGAGAGACCAAACCCGCCAAGCCACTGACCATGGACTGCCAGGCCCCAGAACTGTGAGAAAATAAACCTCTCGTTCAGGCTACTCGATCTCTGGTATCTTGTTATGGCAGCCCAAGCAGGCTAATCCCACAAGGATCCCACTCATGAATGAGATGATACTGCATTTGCTTTCTTCCTAAGTACAGATATGCAGATGACACCACCCTTATGGCAAAAAGCCAAGAAGAACTAAAGAGCTTCTCGATAAAAGTGAAAGAGCAGAGTGAAAAAGTTGGCTTAAAGCTCAACATTCAGAAAACTAAGATCATGGCATCCAGACCCATCACTTCATGGCAAATAGATGGGAAACAGTGGAAACAGTGAGAGACTTTATTTGGGGGGGCTCCAAAATCACTGCAGATGGTGACTGCAATCATGAGATTAAAAGAAGCTTGCTTCTTGGAAGAAAAGCTATGACCAACCTAGACAACATTCTAAAAAGCAGAGGCATCACTTTGCCAACAAAGGTCCATCTAGTCAAAGCTATGGTTTTTCCAGTAGTCATGTGTGGATGTGAGAGTTGCACTATAAAGAAAGCTGAATGCCAAAGAATTGATGCTTTTGAATTGTGGTATTGGAGAAGACTCTTGAGAGTCCCTTGGACTGCAAGGAGATCCAACCAGTCCATCCTAAAGGAAATCAGTCCTGAATATTCATTGGAAGGGCTGATACTGAAGTTGAAACTTCAATACTTTGGCTACCTGATGCGAAAAATTGACTCATTGGAAAAGACTCTGATGCTGGGAAAGACTGAAGGTGGGAGGAGAAGGGGACAACAGAGGATGAGATAGTTGGATGGCATCACTAACACAATGGACATGAGTTTGAGTAAGCTCTGGGAATTGGTGATGGACAGGGAAGCCTGGCATGCTGCAGTCCATGGGGTCGCAAAGAGTGGGACATGACTGAGCGACTGAAGTGAAATGAACTGAACTGGACTAAGTACAGATAACCATACATGCTGGGTTTAGGGGAGTAACTTAGCACCCAGGAGTGCTGCTTATAGTGCTCATCTACTTGCCTAAATGATATGATAGAAGAACAAATAAGCAAACAAACTAATTGTAACAATATCAGATATGTTTAAAGAGTTTCCTGCCTGAAAGGTAAATAGTGGAGGAGAACAGGAAGTACAAGTTTTTCTTTTGCTGGTTGTTTGCTATTATTCATTATTAACGTTACAGGAGTAGGACAGGGAAAATATTTTACCCTCTACCTTCTAGGCTCTTGGCTGAGACCTCCCTGTAATACAGAATAACAGCAGTAAAAAGGTTAGTATGTATTCCTTCTGTAAACAGGGAAGATACCTAGGAAAACTGAGTAACTCTCTGAAAGGGACCAAGTTACCATCTTACATACCACATCCAGCTAGAGAAGGCAGTTATGGGAGGGACCAGGAAAAGCACAGATTTGTCTTCAGTAGGTAACTTTTTCATTGAAAAGAATTTCTTGTTTAGTCATCCTTCTCTTTCCATGCAAAGAGAACACCCTTACAAATAGAGGTTTCCCTTCTAATGTAAATGTCTTTTACAAAAGGGGAAATACACAGTCCAAGATTTTCAGAGTTTCTCCTGTGTCTGAAGTTTCTTGAAATAATCAACTCAAGATAATCCATATGCCAAAGACACATTTTGGGGGAGCTCAAATTCTGTTCCCCTTCACATGGTTGACTAGCTTTCAGCCTAAGCTCAGACCACAAAGATTCCAACATTCACCACAAAACAATTTGCTGGCTTTAAATCACTAAATGTTTTAGGTAGCAAATATCTTTCTCTGTGTCTCTCTCTGTCCCCCTTCCTCTGTCTCTACTCATATAGTAGAATAATTTTATGGAGATGAAAAAATGGTAACAAGTGAACCAAAAAGGGCTTCATCTTGGGAGGCCTTTCGCTGACTAGTCCGTAGAGCTTCGCACCCAGCACTTCAGCACACACCAAGAATTCCAGGGCTTCCCTGGTGGTCTAGCGGTTAAGACTCCCAGTGCAGGGGAACTTGATTCACTCCCTGGTCAGGGAACCAGATCCCACATGCCCCAACTAAGATCTGCCGCAGCCATATTTACAGAAAGAAAAGAATTCCAGCCGTACCTTACTGCTGGATGATTCTCGTAACTGCCAAAACCAGGTCCCCATGTCCACACCCCACACATGCGCACTGCCCTCTAGATGCCATCAACCAATGACTACAGGAGTTCGAGCATAAATACTCAAGTCCCCTCTCCCCTTGGGTGGAGCGCTGATGCATGTACTACACAGAATGAAGATGGGCCAGTTGCCTACGCTAGTAGCTTACTAGTTAAGTTACCTTCACTGTCTGTCTTCCTTCTCCTCATTTTCTCACTTGTCCTTCACATCCCAAATAAACTAATTGTGCTTGAATCCTTAATTCAAAGTCTGTTCTTAGGCAGAGCTAAATTAGGATGGACAAGTATTCCTAGTTTGGAATTCCTAGTTACCCCCACTTGCAAGGTTAGGCAAGATAATAACGTTCCTAAGTCACAGTTTACCTATTTTTAAATGGAAACCGTTAATACCTATTTTGTAGGTTTAAATGATATACTGTATCTGAAGCATTGAGTCTGGCACATAGCATTTGCCTAGTAAGTAAGTTTCTCCCTCTTTGGGTTGGCTCTCCATGCAAGAGATTTCAAGCCAGCAAAGAGGTATATCATTTGGAATCGCTGTGTAGCAAATCACTCCCAACTTACTGGCCTAAAACACCAGTGTTATGTAACTCACAGTCCTGATGGTCAGCAATATGGGCTAGGCTCAGTTGGATGGTTTTTCTACAGATCTGAGTAGGGGTCACTCACACAAACGTGAGCAACAGCGAGTCAGCTGGGTAATTGGGCTCCTGGGAGTCAACTAGCTTCTGGGGAGACCAGGTTGATTGAGCCATATGTCTCTTATCTCCTAGAAGGGTAGCCAGGCTTCATATGGCAGCTCAAGTCCCCAAGAACAGCAAGAGGGCAAGACCTTATGCACAGGTGTTTTGCAAGTCTCTGCTTGCTATTGTCTCTTTGGCCAAAGCTAGTCCAGATGCAAGGAGGAGAGAAAGATTCTTCTTAATGGGAGGTGGTATGAAGTGATGTTCACAATAAACTGTGGAAAATAAACTGATGGGAATACCAGACCACCTGACCTGCCTCTTGAGAAACCTATATGCAGGTCAGGAAGCAACAGTTAGAACTGGACATGGAACAACAGACTGGTTCCAAATAGGAAAAGGAGTATGTCAAGGCTGTATATTGTCACCCTGCTTATTTAATTTATATGCAGAGTACATCATGAGAAATGCTGGGCTGGAAGAAGCACAAGCTAGAATCAAGATTGCCAGGAGAAATCTCAATAACCTCAGATATGCAGATGACACCACCCTTATGGCAGAAAGTGAAGAGGAACTAAAAAGCCTCTTGATAAAAGTGAAAGAGGAGAGTGAAAAGGTTGGCTTAAAGCTCAACATTCAGAAAACGAAAATCATGGCATCTGGTCCCATAACTTCATGGGAAATAGATGGGGAAAAAGTGGAAACAGTGGCTGACTTTATTCTTTTGGGCTCCAAAATTGCTGCAGATGGTGACTGCAGCCATGAAATTAAAAGACACTTAATCCTTGGAAAGAAAGTTATGACCAACCTAGAGAGCATTTTGAAAAGCAGAGACATTACTTTGCCAACAAAGGTCTGTCTAGTCAAGGCTATGGTTTTTCCAGTAGTTATGTATGGATGTGAGAGTTGGACTGTGAAGAAAGCTGAGTGCCGAAGAATGGATGCTTTTGAACTGTGGTGTTGGACAAGACTCTTGAGAGTCCCTTGGACTGCAAGGAGATCCAACCAGTCCATTCTGAAGGAGATCAGCCCTGGGATTTCTTTGGAAGGAATGATGCTAAAGCTGAAGCTCCAGTACTTTGGCCACCTCATGCGAAGAGTTGACTCATTGGAAAAGACTCTGATGCTGGGAGGGATTGGAGGCGGGAGGAAAAGGGGACGACAGAGCATGAGATGGTTGGATGGCATCACGGACTCGAAGGACGTGAGTCTGAGTGAACTCCGGGAGTTGATGTTGAACAGGGAGGCCTGGCGTGCTGCAATTCATGGGGTTGCAAAGAGTCGGACACGACTGAGCGACTGGACTGAACTGAACTGGTGAAGTGATGTCGAAAGCTTTAAATATAAGTGGTGCAGCAATTTCTGGCCATTTTTGCAATCCATCAGAGACTCTGCCTTATATAAATGAAGTGAAAGTCACTCAGTTGTGTCCAACTCTTTGTGACCCCATGGACTATACAGTCCATGGAATTCTCTAGGCCAGAATATTGGAGTGGGTAGCCTTTCCCTTCTCCAGGCGATCTTCCCAACCTAGGGATCAAACCCAGTTCTCCCAGATTGCAGGCAGATTCTTTACCAGCTGAACCACAAGGGAAGACCTAAATAAATGAAAGGCTTGCATAAAATGTCTGGGGACCACCAAAGTGATCTCCCCTTGCTGAGTAGCTTGCTCAATAATTGAAAGGCTGCCTGGCTCTCACAGAACACAAGGTAATCCCTAAGTATTACTAAGTAAATTGAGGAGGCAAAAAGCATAGCTTTTATCTTTGATGGAAGCTAGAAATTTATGTTGGAAGGTGGTAAATTGAAAAGGTCATTTTGGGACTTTTTTGAGAAAAGGGTTTTAAAACCCAAGAACATATTTGTTATACTAAATTTTTTAGATGTGACCATTTTTCTGCCATTATTAATGTAGTTATACTAATCACTGAAGTGGATGTCCATACTTCTAAATACAGATGTTTACACAAACACATTCTTCAAGATTCTGCCTAGAAATGTGACTATAATCAATCCAGGGAACCATTTTAAGCTAAGCTGCTGCTTCCTTCCACCAAAGACCAATTAATTGCAAGCCTGAAGACTATACAAGGTAGATAGCAATAATTTCTGCTTCCTCATGAAAGCAAGTCATTTTTCTAAGTTAACTGTGGGTCATAATTACTCATCTTAATTTTGGTAATAATTACTCTTATAAAATTCCTTATAAAAATGTCTTTATAAGACTGTTTTATAAAATTAATTCCTAATAAAAAGAAGAAAAAATTATAAATAACCTCAGAGGGGAAAATGGTGCCTTGGAGTTGGTTAACTGCAAGCAGCATTTCTGGCTGACAAACAAAATTTGGTCTACTCAGTAAAATCCAGAAAGGCTTGGAGCACAGCCACAAGATTGAAATCACTCTTAGGCTCTTGTAATTGCGTTTATTTCTCATTAAATGGCTACATACTTCTGGTATCTTGTTAGACTGTACATAATTAGGACAAAAGAATCAAGGCTTGAGAGTCAGCCTTCCAGGAGTCTCCTGAGAGGACTAGGGTGGTGGTGGCAACCTCCTCCCCTCCCCTCTCCCAAAACTAGCAGCAATCAGCTTGAGCAAGACTCACACACTTCCTCTAAGTAATGTGATCAGGACTCAGGGCAACAGGAGAGACAAATGAGTAAGTCTCATTTCCCCACACGTATAAACGGAAGAACAAGTCAGCGCCTGGCCAGTCATGGTGCAGCTCTCTTGGGAGCCCTTCTAGAGGGACCAGTCTGAGGTCTGAGTCACCCTCTCTTAATATGGAATCCACGAGGATGACTCTTTGGCAGGCAGAGCAAAAGGGAAGTTCTGGGCATAAGGGACTTCTGGGTTCAGCTAACCCATATCTAAAGACAGATTAACTGCACAGTGAGACAGGATGACACAGTGGAGGGTGACTGTATTGTTTATCCTCCGAACCAGGACACGCTTAATTATGTCCGGAAACAGGCATAAACGGGAGCTGCCCTCAGTTTGGGCAACATCTGTATGAGAAAGCTAATAATTTCTCGGATGACTTAGGGGTATTTTTTTTTTGTCTGGTATTGTGAGACATACGATCAGACCACGCAATGACAGGGCAGGAATCAGCTCTAACCCATCACAGGGCCGCTTTCAGTACCCAGCCGCCCAGCAGGACTGTCACAAGCCATACCCAACATAGACCCTCGGGGTAAGCGGTGGGTGCAATAGTTGACTGCAGCTGCCAGGGCCGCATGGGCCCCCTTCCTGTGACTTTGGAGAGAGTCAAGAAAATATACGGAGGTTATTCTAGCTGTGGTCTCTACTCTATTCATATCAGCAAGCACTGGGAGAAAGAAGGATTTGTATTCATCTCTAACAAAGATGCTCGTGCATGTGTACTAAGTCACTTCAGTCGTGTCTGACTCTGTGCGACCCCATGGACTGTAGCCCACCAGGCTCCTCTGTCCCTGGGATGCTCCAGGCAAGAATACTAGAGTAGGTTGTCATTTCCCTTTACCAGGGGATCTTCCTAATCCAGGGATCGAAGCCACGTCTCTTATGTCTCCTGCATTGGCAGGCGAGTTCTTACCACTAGCACCACCTGGGACACTTTATGTGGCTCAGCTGGTAAAGAATCTGCCTGCAATGCGGGAGACCTGGGTTCGATCCCTGGGTCGGGAAGATCCCCTGGAAAAGGAAAAGGCTACCCACTCCAGTATTCTGGCCTGGAGAATTCCATGGACTGTATAGTCCATGGGGTCACAAAGTGTCGGACAGGACTGAGCGATTTTCACTCACTCACTCACTCACTCATTCAATCCACCTGGCTAAGGGGGGCCAAATTGGTGGTTTGGCGAAAGTGCTCAAATACTAAAATGCTCTCTGGGAATTCTCAAGAATTTTGATCATCCTCCCCATGTCAGGCCTGGGGGTCTTTTTGGTATTCTATCTCCCTGTTCATACCAGGGATCTTGCCGTGCCCCTCTGGAATGATCTAGCCACATGTATCTGTGTCTTCAGGAGTAGCTCCATTCATTATCCCCACAGCTCACGCTCAGTCCTTATGCACTGGCCTCGGGGATTCAGATGAAAGAGAAGGCTGCACTGTGCTTTTACACCTCTTTCCCTTTCAGGACAAGAGAGGGATTAGAATTTTAGTCTTCCTTTTGATTATTAGTGAACTTCTTTTCATCTAGGCACTTCATGGGAGGAAAAAACACCCTCTCCTGCCCTAGGTGAATGCTTATACCACAGATGACAGTGGGAAGATCTTTCGAGGGCTCAGTAAGTATTAAAGTATTAGAGTTTTATCTCATTTGAAAGAACTGACTCATGCCGACTGCAAGCCGAGTTTCTTTTCTACTGCAAAGTTACCAAATACTACTGTATTAAAAACAGGTTTGTGGACATGATGCAAACTGCCATGAAATCTTTACAGCTAACACTCACTTCATCACTGCCACACCCCGTGTTGGATCCTGCCCCTCCTAGTAATACTTGTCACCTGAGACAAAACTTTATTTAATCCTTCCACGCTCTCTCTCCCCCACATCCAGCCACCTTCAGTTCTTAAGGACCCGCCTCTTCCTTTCCTTTCCATTTCCCTCAGCCCAGCTGCTGACCTGTTAACCTCACACCAGCACTATAGCAACAGTCATCTAACTGGACCCCCAGTCCTCAGCCTCATTCATCTTCATTATCAGTCCTGCCCTTGAGCTCAATTAGCTTTCTCAAATCACTATCTCTTGGAACATGTCATCAGCCCTTTCAAAGCCTGTAATGGTTCTTTCTTACCTTGGAGAAACTTTCCAAATGCTTCAGATCTGCCAAAACTCCAATGTCAATCCACTCACCATTGCATCCCTTACTATTCACTGCCCCCAAACAGGCCAGAGACCCTGCCATTCCTCCTGTGGGTATGGACTGCTTCCCCAGCTTTCCCAATCCTTCTCCCATTGTCCAGGTTAGAGGTCAAAGTGGTACTGTTGCTGGTTTTGAAGATGAAAGGGGCCCACAACCCAAGGAATACAGACAGCCTCCAGAAGCTGGAAAGGCAGGGAGATGGAATCTTCCCTAGAACATCCAGAAGGAAACCCTGCTGACACCCTGACTGTAGCCCAGAGAAACCCACTTCAGACTCTGACCCTCCAAAACATATGGATGATAATATGGTCTTCTAAGACCCCAGTGTGTGGTAATTTGTTATGGCAGCACGTCCCAATCACTTAAAATTAGGCAGATGCTATGCTAGAAGCTGAACGCTCATTACTTTCCTCTGTCACCTCATAGCCCTTGGGACAGGTACTACTGATACTCCATTTTATTTGTGAGGCAAAATATTTAAGTTACAAAGGTAGATAAACAATAAGCCCATGAAAAGATATTCAACATCATTAGTCATCATAGAAATGCAATTAAAGCTGTAATAAATAACAATAAGTATCATTAGAATGGCTACCATAAACCCTGACAATACAAAGTCATTGTGTGACACGGTTGGAGCTCTCGTACAGTGCTGATGGGAGCATAAATTGATCCAACAGCTTTAGAAAACAGGATCCAGCACTCCTGGATATGTACTCCACAGAGTGGTGTAAACACAGTCACCAAAAGCCAGCTGCTGTGTGTTAGAAGCATTATTTTAACTGGGAACCAAGCCAAGTGCCCACCGACAAAAGAATAGAGAAACTGAGATGAATTCATACAAAGAAACGAAAAAAACAAAAACAAAAAACCACAGTTCCAAGCAACATAATACTGAGCAAAAGAAGCCAAACACACATGTGTATACATATGGCTGATTCATGTTGATGCATGGCAGAAACCAACAGAACATTATAAAGCAATTATCCTACAATTAAAAATAAATTTTAAAAAATAAATGTAAAAAAAAAATTCAGGACCACTGGAATATGCCAACTTTTGTTTTGGAGTTGTGTGTATAGTTTTTATGAATCTGCTCTTTTTAATTGGAGTATAATTGCTTTATAATCTTGCATTAGTTTCTGCTGTTGCTTATTTTTGAAAGAAACTGAAACTGCTAGTAAAAGAAATGCTTTGTTTTGCTTTGAAGTTTTGAAATTGTTCAGGTGTATCATGGTTTATAGGCTTATGAAGGATGCCATGAATTCTTTTTACTCTTATATGAAATGTACAAATTTGGGGCGATGATAGTGTCAGCAGTGTCTCTTACTACCTTATGTAAAACTTGAACATTTTCATCAATATTACCATCATCTGTTTAATACTCCCAGTGTATGTTCTCAAAGTCTATTTACTTAAAATTGTATGCTGTGCTGTGCTTAGTCATGTCCGACTCTTTGTGATCACCTGAACGGCAGTCCGCCAGGTTCCTCTGTCCATGGGGATACTCCAGGTGGGAATGCTGGAGTGGGCTGCCATTTCCTTCTCCAGAGGATCTTTCCAACCCAGGGATGAACCCAGGTCTCCTGCACTGCAGATGGATTCTTTACCGACTGAGTTAATGATACAACTAATAAGCCGTAAAGTCTAAATTACACACACACACAAAAGAAGCCAGACATAGAGTCAATTTTTATGAGGTTCTACAACAAGTAGCACTAGACAGTGGTGTTTGAAGTCAGGATATTGATCACTCCTGGGAACCAGAGGTGGGGAAATGCCAGCTGGTGTTAGATTTTATAGGTAAAGAAACTGAGCCCTGGGAAAGTTACCTAAGGTCATGCACAGACAGCCACTAAGTAGTGGAGCCAGAGGTCAAACTCAGGATCTTCACACCAAACCCCAGGAGTCTCTCAACCCTTTCTCAACTGTGAATGAAGGCAGGCTCCCAAGGCAATAATACTAGGAAGAGGAAAGGAAATGGCATTGCCACCTCCTGGCTGGCACACTCGTGGGAAAGGAAGGCTGTTGCTCTTTTCAGTGGACCCTCTAACTGATAAAAAGAATAGACTCTGCCGGAGCCTGGCAAGCAAGCAATTTCTGGGAACTCAGACACAGTGTTTCTGCTTTATTCTTGCATTTTCTTAAGAACAAAACTTTATCTTTTAGTAGGCTCTAGGAATAAGGGGAGGGGAGAATGGGAGTGAGGTGGTTCTGGGTACAAACCTGACCCTTTCCTTTGCTAAGGAGAGTATCCCAGGATGAGATGTTCCCTCTGAATATTGCTTCAGATTTATGAACAGATTTTAGTCCAAGATCATGTCTATCTTGGTTCACATTCTATCTTCAAGGAGTTACCCTTCAGTTCTGTCTCTTCTAATACCCCTTTCCCCCACATAAGACCTTATCGGCAAATCCAGTCAGCTCTACCTGCTAATTTATATCCTGAATCCTTCTATTTCACCATCTTCATTGCTATCATCAATGGTCACCCCCTCATCATTTCTCATCCACGTTATTGTCACAGCACCCTGCTTCTGCTGCTGCTGCTGCTAAGTCACTTCAGTCGTGTTCGACTCTGTGCGATCCCACAGACGGCAGCCCACCAGGCTCTGCCATCCCTGGGATTCTCCAGGCAAGACCCCTGCTTCTGCTACTGTAACCCAAAGTGCTTCTCTGCACAACAACCACAGATCACAGTTACAATAAAACCCAGACCCTTTCGCCTGATTTCCAAAGTCCGACAAAATCTGACCCATGTCTTCTTTTTTAACCTCATGCCATGCCAACCTCATTTTAAGGCTTTTCTGTTCGTGCAATAGGACAAGTTCATCCAAGTCTTAGGATCCATGAGCTTTGTCTTCATGTTCTCTGCTTCAGATGCTCTGACCCCAACCTCCCTCCAAATGGCTGAATCCTTCTCAGCATTCCAATATCAGCAGTCACCTCCTCTGATGTTCCAGTCTAAAGCAGCCACCTAGTTGCCCTCTGTCATATTCCCCTTAATAAGTTTTCTGCATGGAACTTACTGCTATGTAATATTTATTTCTTTGTTGATTGACTGCTCTTTTCATTTAAATTAAGCTTCATGAGAGCAGTGACATTGTTTTTCTTGTCTTCACAGAATCCCAGTGACAAGAACAAGGTGCTCACTAAATGTTCCTTAAGTGAATATATAAATGAGTGACTTCCTGGCACTTTGCCTGGTGTGTTTTCAGCAAATATTTGTTGAATGAATGCACAGTAACCTGGATTTAACCTGCATTTTCTATTCAGTTTGATGACACAGTTAACTTCAGTATTCGAACATTCTGATTACAAAGCCTCAATCTGACATCAGTTCAATTCAGTTCAGTCGCGCAGTCGTGTCCGACTCTTTGAGACCCCATGAATCGCAGCACGCCAGGCCTCCCTGTCCATCACTAACTCCCGGAGTTCATACAGACTCACATCCATCGAGTCAGTGATGCCATCCAACCATCTCATGCTCTGTCGTCCCCTTTTCCTCCTTCCCCCAATCCCTCCCAGCATCAGAGTCTTTTCCAATGAGTCAACTCTTCGCATGAGGTGGCCAAAAAGTACTGGAGTTTCAGCTTTAGCATCATTCCTTCCAAAGAAATCCCAGGGCTGATCTCCTTCAGAATGGATTGTTTGGATCTCCTTGCAGTCCAAGGGACTCTCAAGAGTCTTCTCTAACACCACAGTTCAAAAGCATCAATTCTTCGGCGCTCAGCTTTCTTCACAGTCCGACTCTCACATCCATACACGACCACAGGAAAAACCATAGCCTTGACTAGACGAACCTTTGTTGGCAAAGTGATGTCTCTGTTTCTGAATATGCTATCTAGGTTGGTCATAACTTTCCTTCCAAGGAGTAAGCGTCTTTTAATTTCATGGCTGCAGTCACCATCTGCAGTGATTTTGGAGCCCAAAAAAGTAAAGTTTGACACTGTTTCCACTGTTTCCCCATCTATTTCCCATGAAGTGATGGGACCAGATGCCATGATCTTCGTTTTCTGAATGTTGAGCTTTAAGCCAACTTTTTCACTCTCCACTTTCACTTTCATCAAGAGGCTTTTTAGTTCCTCTTCACTTTCTGCCATAAGGGTGGTGTCATCTGCATATCTGACATACATAAATGAAAACCTAATAAAACTTGAAGAGGCAAATCCGAGATCCAAAGTATGCAGTTTTATTTTTCGAACAAAAAATAAAAGCTTTCTGGCTCTGGGTCCCTACTTTCTGCACATTCGGAGATCAACCTAGCACACAGAAGCACAAACGAACTTGTAAAATGCCTTCATAATGATCCCTTCCATTTGCATAGCTACCTAACAAATACCACTCAAGTTTCCTGTCCTTTCCTGCAGGGATGAAATTAAGATTATAGTAAAAATCATAAAATGGTAAACACCAGCGGGTGCTCTGCTCCCCAGTTTCCCTAGATGGCTCTCTGACCATACTTTCCATCTACCTTCAAAGCTGTCACAGCAGTTATTCCCTGGGGTTGTGCTCCATGTGCTCCTTGAACTAACCTCCTTTTCACTTCCCTCCTTTCTCACTTTTATTCACTCTGAAAAAGCTGCAGTTGTTGCAGCTATCAAGATCCTACCAAAGCCTTCGCTGGTGAGGCTCCCTGGCATGCCCACCCTCGCTCAGGAGCCCTCATCTCCTCTGGCGATTGCCAGAGTTCACATGATAAAGGGGCATAAAGTGCTGTAAATGACACCAGAGGTCATTTCCTATCACTGCTGTGACTGCAGCCACCAACCTGCTGAGAATTTCCATGTGGTCTCAACATTTGCTAGGCATTTGAAAGAAGCTATAGCTTTTAGTATCCGCTTGCTTATTAATTGGAAACTACCCGCAACCCATCCCTCCCCCAGGATAGACAAGTTATGTCGTGCTAGGAATCAGGATACCCTCCCAATGGCCATTACTCTTGAACCAAACTTATATACTTCAGCTTTCTCTTTTTCTAAAATAAGCCATTTTTCAGAGTGCGGGATGGCCAGGCGTATAAATAAATCATCGGTAGATATGCCCTACCGGACCTTGGATACCCTGAGAGGAACACAGCTTACACTTATATTGACACCATTGCTCCTCAGTTACTCACGTATATCTCATTTGCTTCTCATAACAATAGTGTAGTGGAAGCAAGATGGCAATTTCTACAACTATTCTACATGTAAGGAAATGGAAAAAAGATTAAGTGAGTTGCCTGAGATCACACAAGCAAGTTACTGCTGGATCTGAATTTCAATTCAGGCTTCTAGACAACAGCTCTAGAGCTTTCTAGTATAACAAGGTCCCTCGACCATCTCTGAATCCAGCTGTTTCCCCAACTCTTCCACAACCTCAACCACACTTGAAACATCTCTTGAATCTTCTTAGAGTTCCACTGATTTCCAAATGAAAGGTTTAGCCTTCCCTTTGGGTTTTACTGAACCTATTGCCAAACCCCTAGTTCAGCCCCTCATAATAGTCACTGGTGCTACAAGGCTGAATTCTTACTGGTTTTAAATGGAATCTGGGAATTCCCTGGTTAAGAGTCCAGTGGTTAAGACTCTGCACTTCCCCTGCAGGGGATGTGGGTTCAGTCCCTGATCAGGGAACTAAGACCCTGTGTGCCACACAGCATGGCCAAAAATGTTAAAAAGCAAAATAATCGTTTTAAAACATAGTTTAAAAAATAAAAGAAGACAAAATGGGATTGACCAGCCCAAATCCCATAATACCTGGGTATCATAATACAGAGTCATCCGCTATACTTATTCAAAATAAAGGCTCAGTCAGAGCTGAGCAAATTGAGCCCCTGTTGCTGTATCCCTGTGCCTTTATTCCATAACTAAGTTGGTTTTCCTAAACAAGGATTTGCCTTTCTTTTATGAGTACACGGATTGCTCCCATATTATTCAAAAGGATGATGACATCTGTTTGTTTGTTTGTTTGTTTTTTGCTTCACATAAATGATGATCTTCTCTGACCCTCAGTTTTCTCATCCAGGAAAAGGAGAAAGCAACACAAATCCATAGGGTTATGGTAAGCACCAAAAAGATCAGTAAATACCAATACAGGGTGTGGCGCACAGACAGCAGACATCAGTCAGGGTTGCCTTACTTCCTACAGAAAATTTAACAACTAGAATTTCATACACATTCTCTGTTTTCTTCGAGTTTACCTGATGTGTTGTAAAGAATCTGTATAAAATTCGTCCTCAATTATTTTTTAATCCTTTGCCTTGTTAGAAGATTTTGCTACTTCCTATTATACAGAGTAAATTGATCTTGGCCAAAGTCAGAATAACGTAACTCCTGACTAGCGATTTAACTGAACATTGTAACTATAGAAGGGTTGGAAGCAGGGAGGGAGAAATGGAGAGGGAATCCGTCACCTTAACAGGAAATCAATCACTACTGACTAAAATCAACCAATCAAGAAATAGCAGTGAAGGCATATTGTTTAGCTGTGTAGAGACGAATATGAAAAGAAACAGCTAAATTTGTTGAAAGTGGTTGTTTCTGGGAAGCACCTAGAACATTGCTCAGCAGATTGTGTATTAATCAGAACTATTGCAGTTGCCAGTGACAGAAACTCAGATTCAATTAGCTTTAGCAAGAAAAGGGATATATTACTTTATATAACTTAAAAAAAATAAATCCATGGATCAAGGCAGCTGGAATCAGGTTTTCAAATAATGTTTATATAATTTCATGGCAAATAGATGGGGAAACAGTGGAAACAGTGGCTGACTTTATTTTTCTGGGCTCCAAAATCACTGCCGATGGTGATTTTAGCCATGAAATTAAAAGAAGCTTACTCCTTGGAAGGAAAGTTATGACCAACCTAGACAGCATATTGAAAAGCAGAGACATTACTTTGCCAACAAAGGTCCGTCTAGTCAAGGCTATGTTTTTTCCCGTGGTCATGTATGGATGTGAGAGTTGGACTATAAAGAAAGCTGAGCACAGAACTGATGCTTTTGAACTGTGGTGTTGGAGAAGACTCTTGAGAGTCCCTTGGACTGCAAGGAGATCCATCCAGTCCATCTTAAAGGAGGTCAGTCCTGGGTGTTCATTGGAAGGACTGATGTTGAAGCTGAAACTCCAACACTTTGGCCACCTGATGAGAAGAGTTGACTCATTTGAAAAGACCCTGATGCTGGGAAAGATTGAGGGCAGGAGGAGAAGGGGATGAGGATGAGATGGTTGGATGGCATCACCAGCTCAATGGACATGGGTTTGGGTGAACTCCGGGAGTTGGTGATGAACAGGGAGGCCTGGTGTGCTGTGATTCATGGGGTCACAAAGAGTCAGACACGACTGAGTGACTGAACTGAACTGAATACCTGCAAGTAATGTTCTCTGGTTCTCCTTCTCTCAGCCCTGCTTTCTTTCCCCTGGGTTGGCTTAATTTTCAACCAGACTTTCCCTATTGGGAGCAAAGATGGCCCCTGTAGAGCCAAGCTTACTTGGCCTTAGCACCTAGACTCTGAGAATAGCACCTCATTCCTGGTAGTTCTAGCAGAAATCCCAGGAAGGGCTCTCATTGGCCTGGATTTGGTTGTTGTCCATCCTTGAAGCAGTCCCTCTGATCAGGTTAATTTTATGCTGATTGTCTGAGCCTGCATCGCATGCTCACTCTTGAAAACAAAAATGAGGGGCCCCATCCAAAGCACATGGATAGGAAAGCAGTTCTCTAAAAGCAAGGTGAGATATGTGATGGTTAATTTTATATGTCACCTCAGCTGGGCCACAGGACCCAGATATTTGGTCATGTTGCTATTAGGATATTTTTTAGATAAGATTAATTTAATCAGTACACTCTGAATAAAGCAAAATGATCAGGGTGGGTCTCCTCCAATCAGTTGAAGTCCTTAAGAGAAGGAAAAAACTGACTGCTTGTCCACCCTCTCCTTTCCCCCTTCCGAGAAAGAGGGATTTATGCCTCCAGGCTGTATTCAGACTCAAGCGGAAACGTCAGTTTTTCCCAGTCTCTAGCTTGCTTCCTATCTTATGATTTTTAGGCTTGCCAACCTCGAACTATTTCAAGAGCCAGTTCATTAAAATCTCTCTTGAGATAAAGCTGATAGAGATATTGGTTCTGTTTCTCTGGAGAAACCTAACTAATATAGACACATATAGATATAGACACATTAATCTAAAGAAGGACATAAAGATGCTAGGCGGACCAAAAAATATGTATATATACTCATTGATAGTTAACAATTGTTACAAAAGGTGAGTTGGCAGATTTTTTTTAAATAAGGCTATCATTTCTACCTTAAGTGAGAGGACAGGATGCCTGAGTGTACATAAATCCTCAGCAACAAACACCCGTGTAAAGGTAAAGACATGATTTATCCAAAGTATGTAGCATGTGTCTAAAATCCAGCTTCCTATTCTCTTTCAAATATGGGAGATAAAATCTGTTTAGGGACATCACCGCCAGGATATGGACAGAAGCGGGTCCGAAAAGTGCTTTGTGGATGAACACAGATCTCTAACAACCCAGAGCAGGAACTGGTGCCACAGACAATGTATCTGATAGATTCCAACCAGGCTGAGGACTCTGCAGGAACACGGATGTACACTGGACCTTCAGGGATGCATTATGGAGACTTAACAGAACCTTCAGCTGTCCTGGTTTCTCTCCTATCTGAAGTTTATTGTTTGGATTCTTTTGCTTGAAAACAGAATCTTTTTACTAAATCACAACCTGCAGTTTTGCAAGTGAGAGAACTGGTGTCAACATTTTAGGGATCATGGAAACAGATTTTTTTTCTAGGTCTTCGCATGGGGGTCCAAAGTGTTCTAAGAAAAGCAACCTTAAAAATTAATCCAGGACATTTCAGTCTATAACACGATGGTTGCACAGTGAAGCTTGCTTTACGGCTCCCTCAAAGGACACTGAGGAAGTTAATAAACATTTCTCACCCACCATAAACAATAAAAAATAATAATTTTTAATGCCACATATAGTATGCCTTTCACTGAGGCACATAAGTGTTTTTGTTTCTTTTTAATGACAATTTCAGGAATTTTACTGGCCTCTGGTCACACCACCTTGCAATCCAGTCTATACTGAAAATAGCTGGCATGCTAGCACCATGCCAACACCCATCTAAACACACTAGCTTCTCATAAAACTTCCCTGAGGGCAGCATACAATGAACAATTTGAATTTCAAACAATTCTTGAGTGAAACAGTATAAATAGGGAACCAAGATGATGACAAAGCAAGTCAATAAAGACTGGGACAACAAATCTAACTTGAAAGTAATTTCCTATATTAAACAAAAATGCAAAAGATTCAGCCACAATTCGGTTTTCCTGTTCATAAAAAGTCATAGCTATGAAATGATCAAAATAAATAGATAAAATTCAAATTTAAAAAGTGAATAAGAAAGACAAAATTGGAGCTGAAGCTCCAATACTTTGGCCACCTCAGGCAAACAGACAACTCATTGGAAAAGCCCCTGATGCTGGGAAAGATTAAAGGCAGGAGGAGAAGGGGGAGGCAGAGGATGAGATGGTTGGATGGCATCACCAACTCAATGGACACAAACTTGGGCAAACTCCAGGATATAGTGAGAGACAGGAAAGCCTGGTGTGCTGCAGTCCATGGGATCACAGAATCCAACACGACTTAGTGACTGAACAACAACAAGAAATGAAACACAATTAAATAGATTGATGTATTAAAAAGACTGATAAAATGGTAAACTAAGTTTTAAAAACAACAAAAATGAGTCTCAGGTAAAAGAATATTCTAGAAAACGTAAGGAGCATGAGAATAATTTAGAATATCAATTAAAAGAATATCAGAAAACAAAATAAAATTATAAACATTTTTAGAAATTCAGAAGTCCTATGATTAATACCCTATTGAGAAGTAAATAGGGTCCCTTGAAGCAAGATGACTCATGGTTGCCTTTCAAGAGGTTTTATATCTCTGGGCAAATATCCCTAAACAGAGGCACGTGGTCCAGAGAGGGTCTCAAAGTAACTTCTGTAGATCACATTTCCAATTACTAATCAAACCAAAAAAAAAATCACCTAATAAACAATACAACCACAGAAGTCAACAACTTCTTGGCAGACTGCATGGAGAGGAGAAACAATACTCTCCCAGGGTATTGTATACTCTCCTCTAAACTGTAAGATCTCAGAGGACTGGACCCCATCATGCAGAGCCTGAGGGGAACTCCATTGAACTGGACAGAGCTGAATCATTCCATAAACTCATAACCTTAAGGAAAGTGCATGCTAACAACATAATTCAGCTACCCCTTTAATCTCAAAGCACGTCACCAGCTTCATTCTCTTCTTCCAGGTACATCATGGAATGCATCTCATATCAAGCTAGAGCAGCCCTGTTCCTTCAGGTTTTCAGCACCTAAATGAGAGTCTTGAGGACAGAAAAATCGTAGGTAGACCAAGGCCACATATGGGAGTGAGCATTTTCACCTTTCTCAGAATCTCTGGGGGTGCTAGTTCAAGGTGAGACTCTTGGGGCACATCACAGACTTAACACATCAGAATTTCTGAGGTTGCTGCCCAGGAATCTGCCCGGCGAGTCAGCACCAAGTAAGGGACTGGTGTGCTCACTAACACTGCAGAGTCACCAACTTCAAGGGAAAGCAGGATCAGGGAAAACTAGAGTCCATAAGCCACAAATGCCCGCTCTGGGTAGGAGTAAGTATCTAAAGCAGAGACTGTGAGGAAATCCAGCCACAAGAGTAAGGTCACAGGAGTCAAGGTCATAGAACCAGAAAGGTAGCATTAGGGTCTCAAAATATTTTCTGGATCCCAGTGGCATCTCTTTGGAAAACCACAGTCGCCATCCCCTCCAGGCATGCCTCTGCAGCTATTAAAGGTGTGGTGTGCTAACAGATTACAACTCCTTACTAATTAAATTGTAAGTCTTGTTTCAACTTTCTTAAAAAACAAACAAACAAACCAAGGACACTAAAATGCAGGCATGTTGAAGCTAGCACAGAGTCACTGTCTTAATCTTCAAGGAACACAACACCCCAACAAAATCTATATCAGAGCTAAAGCAAAGAGTCCTTGAGAGCTGGAGAGGGGAGTTGTTACTGTGATCAAGTGCAGTTAAATATTGCCAGAACAAAAAGTCCTAAACAGACCCTTGAAGTCTTGGCAACAACCTGAGAACCTTGTTTCCAAATTTGTAGTCTGCTCAAAAGATTGCACTGCCACACACCTTAAATCTTGTGCTCAACTCTAGATCTCTCCTAAAAACCTGGGTCTCTCACAGTTTTTGAACAATAATGCTAGAGTTTCTCCACTAATTTTAATGGAATACAATCTAGAGTTCCAGATCTAGGAGATTCCTGGGAGGTCAACACATTGTCCCTCTACACTAAGAAAGAAGGCAGTTACAAACATTTTTTACAAAAGATGTCTCTGCTTGCCACACTGGTTCATGCTAGGGATTCAGAAAAAAAAATAATAATCACAAGATCACCTTTCACATATGCTTCTCACCCATGTCAGTTTCTCATGGTGAGGAAGAGAGATAACACATACTTCTATTAACCTGGCTTCAGGCTTCCATGGGACATCATCACTATAGCTCATGACCTCTCCCCACATGCTTACTCATTTCATTCCATGGTGGGTGGAATGATTTGTAAGACTACTGAGGTCTTCGACCTCATCTTCCCATTCTTCTACCTGCCTTGCAAAGAGCTCTGGTCTGATCCTCTATCTCCTCAAGGTTGCAAGGAAGCCCCTATTTTACAACTGGGTAGATGAACCTCCTTAGTTCTGGGATAAAAAGCTAAGAAGTTCAGTATTCCCAAAGGTTTAAGTCATAGTCTCCAAATTAACCTGTATTACTAACAAAGGGGATATTCAGAATTCCATTTGCCTTATTCTTTCTCTCTCAATTGGTTGAAGGAATTGGAAAGGAAAAGTAGAATAATGTGTTCAGTTCAGTTCAGTCACTCAGTTGTATCCAACTCTTTGTGATCCCATTGACTGCAGCTCACCAGGCCTCTCTGTCCATCACCAACTCCCAGAGTTTACTCAGATTCATGTCCATTGAGTCAGTGATGCCATCTAACCTTCTCATCCTCTGTCATCCCTTTCTTCTCCTGCCAGCACTTGGGTCTTTTCCAATGAGTTAGTTCTTTGCAGCAGGTGGCCAAAGGATTGGAGTCTCAGCTTCAGCATCAGTCCTTCCAGTGAATATTCAGGACTGATTTCCTTTAGGATGGACTGGCTGGATCTCCTTGCAGTCCAGAGGACTCTCAAGAGTCTTCCCCAACACCACAATTCAAAAGCACCAATTCTTCAGTGCTCAGCTTTCTTTATAGTCCAACTCTCACATCCATACATGACCACTGGAAAAACCATAGCTTTGACTAGACGGACCTTTGTTGGCAAAGTAATGTCTCTGCTTTTTAAAATGCTATCTAGGTTGGTCATAGCTTTTCTTCCTAAAATGGACTGGAATGGACTGGAATAGGTGAATTTAACTCAGATGACCATTATATATCTACTACTGTGGGCAAGAATCCCTTAGAAGAAATGGAGTAGCCATCATAGTCAACAAAAGAGTCTGAAATGCAGTACTTGGTTGCAGTCTCAAAAACAACAGAATGATCTCTGTTCGTTTCTAAGGCAAACCATTCAATATCACGGTAATCCAAGCCTATGCCCAGACTGGTAATGCTGAAGAAGCTGAAGTTGAATGATTCTATGAAGACCTAGAAGACCTCCTAGAAATAAGACCCAAAAAAGATGTCCTTTTCATTATAGGGGACTGGAATGCAAAAGTAGGAAGTTAAGAAACACCTGGAGTAATAGGCAAATTTGGCCTCAGAGTACAGAACGAAGTGGGGCAAAAGCTAATAGAGTTTTGCCAAGAGAAAGCACTGGTCATAGCAAACACCCTCTTCCAACAACACAAGAGAAGACTCTACACATGGACTTCACCAGATTGTCAATACCGATATCAGATTGATTATATTCTTTGCAGCCAAAGAGGGAGAAGCTCTATACAGTCAGCAAAAACAAGACCAGGAGCTGACTATGGCTCAGATCATGAACTCCTTATTGCCAAATTCAGACTTAAATTGAAGAAAGTAGGAAAAACCACTAGAGCATTCAGGTATGACCTAAATCAAATCCCTTATGATTATACAGTGGGAGTGACAAATAGATTCAAGGGATTAGATCTGATAGATAGAGTGCCTGAAGAACTATGGACGGAGGTTCGTGACATTGTACAGGAGGCAGTGATCAAGACCATTCCCAAGAAAAAGAAATGCAAAAAGAGGCAAAATGGTTGTCTGAGGGGCTCTTACAAATAGGTGAGAAAAGAAGAGAAGTGAAAGGTAAAGGAGAAAAAGAAAGATATACCCATTTGAATGCAGAGTTCTAAAGAATAGCAAGGAGAGATAAGAAAGTCTTCCACAGTGATCAATGCAAAGAAATAGAGGAAAACAATAAAATGGGAAAGACTAGAGATCACTTCAAGAAAATTAGAGATACCAAGGGAATATTTCATGCAAAGGTGGGCACAATAAAGGACAGAAATGGCATGGACCTAACAGAAGCAGAAGATATTAAGAAGAGGTGACAAGAATACACAGAAGAACTATACAAAAAAGATCTTCATGACCCAGATAATCATAATGGTGTGATCACTCACCTAGAGCCAGACATTCTGGAATGCAAAGTCAAGTGGGCCTTAGGAAGCATCACTATGAACAAAGTGATGGAATTCCAGTTGAGTTATTTCAAATCCTAAAAGATGATGCTGTGAAAGTACTGCAATCAATATGCCAGCAAATTTGGAAACTCAGCAATGGCTACAGGACTGGAAAAGGTCAATTTTCATTTCAATCCCAAAGAAAGACAATGCTAAGGAATAATGTATTGGCTGTCTTCAAATCTCCAACATTTGACTTTTAATTTTAATTTTTAAAAGAGCGTAAACCCCTCTGGTCAGAGAGATAGAGGATTCCCCTCTGCCCAACACCATGGATACAGACTACAGGGAAAAACAGCTTCCCTATATGGCCTCACTACATGTATTTCAGGGTGACTGTTGGCAGAAAACCAAAAGCACTGGTTGTATATTTGCAGGTAAGGATTACTAGTGGATTGAAAGCATCATTGCTCTGTGTTCCACCCTCAGTTTCTGGTTCTAAGTGGACCAAGTGAATTTTCTGTTTGCCATTTCCATAATTGTTGATACTTTCTCACCTGCACACCTTCGCACACACTATCCCCTCTGGAATGGCCTCTCTCCTGCCCTTCCCCAACTGTTGACCTAAAAACTCCTGCTTATGCTTCAAGACTTAGTTCAAATTTCACTTCATCCTGGCCCTATCAGACAGAGTTAAATACTGCTTGGTTCTACTGTAACATCGCACTTCCACCTTTACGAATTGCCATCATTACTCTTTCCATGCATTCCCCTCCTCTCAACCCCTACCTGTTAGCCTGAGAACTCAGGAAAGTATAAACTGCCTTCTTTAGGATCTGTGTAATCTCCATTCCCTAACCTAGTGCCTGGCATGTGGTAACACATAATAAATATGTGACGAGAGAGGCAGATGGAAAAAAGAGAGACAGAAGATACGAGAGAGAGAGAGACACAGATACAGTGTCAGGAGAAAGACAGAGAGAAATAGGAAAAAAAGCCCAGAAAGAGAAACCAGAGAAGGCAGGAGAAGCCTTGATGAGGAAGGAAGGAAGAAAAGAAAAGTTAAGTCATGAACATAATAACTACATAGCCCCCTACTCCTACAAAAATATTTGCTAAGTTCTTGCTGAATGCTGAAGACAGCTATCAGTGGAATAAAACTAGCCAGCACAGACAGGTACAAGGGCACGTGGAAATGGCTCAGAAGCAAAGGGGCTGCTCTGACAAACTGTCTAGAATCTAGGCAGACCTGCAGATCTTCATTCCCCTGCTCATCGAAGTGTAGGGGGAAGAGCGAGTTTGCTTGCTGCAAATATTCATGAATCCTCCCACGTGTGGAAGCTTTCTATTTCAACTGTGTTGTGAATAAGTGACTTATCTGCTTGCTAAGAGCATTTCCCAATTCTACTTGACTTGTCTCATAATCTAAATGCAGAAGAAAAGAGTTTAAATGGATTCATTTTTAATTTTGACCTCTAAACCCCATGGCGGGGCTGTGGGTCTCTTTGGTAACTTAAACATTCATGTTTGCGTCAGAAGGCACTTTCCCAGTAGTCACACCATGGATCTGCAGGATGAACTGTGAGTCACTCTTGCAGGTGTGGAGGTGTTAGTGTGTGATTACATAAGCATTCCCAATAATGGAAAAATTTCTGGAAGTTATGGCAAAGGACAAATAAAAGCAGCAATATCCATCGAAATGTTGTATCTCCCTGTCATAATAAAAGATGGTCTGTGTATAAAGTAGTTTATAACAGCTAGCAAGCAAATCAACACTTTTTAGATGATGATCAGCCAAATCATCATGTACCAAGAGGAAAAAAAAAAGAACAAAATATAAATAAAAATAATAACTAGCTGTCTGTTATTGTTTAGTCACTCAGTCGTGTCTGACTCTTTTGCCACCCCATGGACTGTAGCCCTCCAGGGTCCTCTGTTCATGGGATTTTCCAGGCAAGAATATTAAAGTGGGTTGCCATTTACCTCTCCAAGGGATCGTCCTGACCCAGGGATTTAACCTGTATCTCCTGCACATCTCTTGCATTGCAGGCGGGTTTTATATCACTGAGCAACTGGGAAAGCCCAATAATAACTAATAATAGTAACTATAACATGTCCTCATTTTTACATTGTTTCTTCCAGTGAGTGGATTATTTCTTCACAGAGTAAGGAAGTCCATGACGTATACAAAGCATTTCCTATGTCTACCTTAAGGCGTCTCTACTAGGCTGTCAAGTCATAGTGGTCAAGGACCAAAGTAATTCCTTGGTTTGCATTTAGCACCAAAGCACGTAAATAGGTTTTTATATTTCTTTCTTGGTGGTAGCAGTAGTTTTGTTTTAGGGGTTCTGTTTTCTAACATTTTGTTTCCAACTCCATGCACCCAGCATCTGCTGGGCACCTTCTCTTTAGCAAATACTGTGCTAAGACCTGAAAAAATGTTGTAAAAACACAAACGAGACTCGGGCTCTATATTCAAGGGTCTCAGGGTCAGTAGATCAATATAGACATTCTATCTTCCATCAGCATGGTCCCCATAGTTTCCCCGGGGAACTTAAAGAGAGAGCTTAGAGGTCCACTCTGCCACCCTCCATCTCTCTTTCCCCTCAAGCATGTCTCATTGGGCTCATTTCACTCTTTCAACACCTGTTTTATTTGCCTCTACATCAATGCCATGCATCTCCTTGCAGTATCCTCTAAGCAGGTCATGGGTGTTTTCAGCACAATAATAGGTCTTACTTGTTTGATGTCATTCAGAGCAAGGAGACAGTACCTAGGCTAATAAACTGTTTTGTCTCATCTTCCTAATGCTTATTTGAAGACATGAACTATGTCTGATTTTTTTTTTTTTTTTTTTTTTGGTGATAGCCAAATACTCCAGCATAGCACAAATTCCATAGAACACTCTTAGGAGATATTTGTTGAATGAACTAATAGGAACATGAACTACTCAGAGCAGAAGCACTTTTGTCTGCTGGTCTAATCGCATTCTGTTCTGGCTCTGGAATTTTGTTCTGCTATTTTCTTTATTCCTCTAAGAATGATTTCATCTATCTCAAAGTGTGTTATGAAAATGAAATACTTTGAAATGCTCTATACAGTTCTTGGCTCTCAGAGAGTGCCTTAGTAATGGTAGATGTAGTATAACTTAACTCTCAAGATTAGAGGATTAATCTCAGGATGAAGGAAGACCACCCCTCCAACTCTTACTTTGAGGGGTGAAGGAAATTGAACCTTCATACTCTGGCCTGAAATGTGTCTTCACCCTCAAAAATACTCAACTTGTCAGATTTATAGGTGGAAACTAAAGGAATTTCTGAGGGTCTGTGTGAGAGCTTAGCAAACAGTGGTTTTTAGCTTAGATGTCATGAATGGGCTTCAACTGATTCATTAATTCCCAAATGCTAATCCAAAATGTATGTGTAAGCATGAAGATGAATTTTTCTGTGCAATGATTACACAGCTTTGATTAGGTATTCAAAAGAATCAAGGGCTCATGATAGAGTTAAGAACTCCTGCCATTGGATAACCTTAGGGTGAAGTGAAGTCGCTCAGTCGTGTCCAACTCTTTGGGACCCCATGGACTGTAGCCTATCAGGCTCCTCCATCCATGGGATTTTCCAGGCAAGAGTGCTGGAGTGGATTGCCATTTCCTTCTCCAGGGGATCTTCCTGACCCAGGAATCGAACCCAGGTCTCCCGCATTGCAGGCAGACACTTTACCATCTGAGCCACCAGGGAAGCCTGCTATACCTTAGGGTAAGTTCTGCTATTCCCTAAAAATCACTGAAGAGAATTTTCTTCATGAGTTGAAGTGTCCAGGAAGATCCTTGCACCTAGGGCAGATGTCATATTTAATAAAGTCAAAGAATTAGTGATTTTAAAAAACAGAGAACTGAGAAAGAAGGGAAAGATCTGATATCCAGAGGCACAAAACAGCAAGATGCCCTATGAAGAAACAAGTTCCAACGATCAAAACTTGACACATGCTCACTCAACACTTGGGCTTGAAATATATTAGAAAGAAATGTCATAGCAATTAATAAGCTTCCATTATGGACACGACTGAAGCAACTTAGCAGCAGCAGCAGCAGCGTACCTCCTCTCCATATTCATTGGGGGAAAAAATAAACAGAAGATGAGCAACTGCAAAAATCAAACAGCTGAGTTTCATTAGTTCCACAGGAAATTCCAAAGAGAACATATTTCTTTTTTAATGGAGTATGCCACCAGCAGCCATGAGATGACATAAAGGAAGTTTTGTGGCAATATGAGAATATTGTTTCATGGGGCCAGCTCTGTAAGTCTGATTTCAATCATCTCAGATTTCAGAGGCCCATAAAATGCAGTGGTTCCAGATATTCTTCTCTTAGTATTACTATTTAAAACTACCCAATTATTTATTTATTAACTAAAATTTTACCACTGCTTTCTTTCAGTGCTTTTATCCTGGTTTTTTGTTTGTTATCATTAATGAGTTCTATTTTACTGAATGCTTTTTTTCTGTATCTGTTGAATTATATATATTTTTTATTAAATTATTGTTAATTTACAGTGTTTCAGGTATATAGCAAGTGGCTCATGTGTTTATATATATATATATATATATATATATACAAATATATGTGAATATTTATACTTTTCCAGATTCTTTTCCATTATAGGCTATAGGTTATTACAAGATATTGAATATAGTTCTCTGTGCTATACAGTAGGTCCTTATTGTTTATCTATTTTATATACAGTAGTCAGTTCAGTCACTCAGTCATGTTCAATTCTTTGCAACCCCATGAACTGCATCAAAATTTGTCTCTAAGCTTCATTTGCAAAGTATAAAAATAATTCTGAGTCACTTTGGGGTCATAAAGATGTTCTAATTTTCATCACTCAACTCCATTGTCTTGACAATTGTAACATTTTTGGATTGCTCATATAATTTAAAAGCACATCGAAGAATCTGGAATTTTGCCTACATTTCTGCTTTGATTATGCTTATAAGATTTTTTAATGGACTTACATATTACTGAAATTTAAACTGCTTTTCTTGAAAGTCAGCTAAAAGCTTTTATCTGATGTTCCAAGCTTGAGTGATAGACCTTCACAAAACTGGTTGTATACACCTTTCTCCTAGCTTTGAAGATTCCATGATGTATTCTGAAAAACCTGGCCTTCTCTGATATCTTTAATTGCATTGCCTGATGAGTAAAAGGTTGTCTTCTATTGAAAAAGAAAAAAAAAAAACTTTTAGTTTCTATGTGGCTCTATGGTGCAGGCTTGTTTAAAAATATTTTTGTTGATTCTTACAATTACACTTCTAAATTTGATTTCAATGATATAGCACCTGTGGGACTACCAACGGTTCTAACACAACCAAGGTCAACATCTACCCTCCACATCTAGTAAAGCTGGTACATGAACACAGCTAAGTGATGGCAACTTGTCAGGTTCTCTCACAAGCACCTGGAAAGTCTCTTTGGAAAGGTTTTCAGACACATCCTGATTTCAGAAATGTCACAATGTGGGAAATGTTCATCTTGATACCAATCTAATAGCTGATATTCTTTTATTGAGATAATACACCATAGACTTTTTCATGTAAGTAAATCACATGGTTTAATTCATTTAATCTGCACAACAATCTAGAAAGCTATAGCTCCTATGCCCATTTTACAAATGAGGAAACTGAGGTCATAAGGTTAATTAATTTCCTGAAGACCACCAAGTTAGATAATAATCAAGTGAGATTTGAGGCCAGCCCATCTGATTCCATATCCCATGTGTTTAATCAGTGTATCAAAATGCTTCCTAATTAATTACATCATAGCCAATAAAAGTCATTAAGAGAAAATTAACCATCAGAATCAATCTATCTTGATATTATTCAATAACTGAGCTCAGTTCAGTTCAGTTCAGTTCAGTTCAGTCGCTCAGTCGTGTCCCACTCTTGGTGACCCCATTAATCACAGCACACCATGCCTCCCTGTCCATCACCGACTCCTGGAGTTCATTCAGACTCACATCCATCGAGTCCGTGATGCCATCCAGCCATCTCATCCTCGGTCGTCCCCTTCTCCTCCTGCCCCCAACCCTCCCAGCAGAATCCAAGAAATGCAGACTGCGCTACTAAGCAGTTAATGTGTACATCAACATCATTTCTGATACTAAGTTGGATAAATCACAAGTCACATGTACTTAGTTCTCTCATCTTAAAATTCAAGGAACGATTTCAAATGACAATAATAATAAGTGGGAAATAACTTGCAGTTAAGGGGTTTTGAGGCGCTGAGCTCTTGTTTCACCTCTTCTGGTCCAGGCAGCTGGAGCAGGACAGTGCCATCCTAACCATCACTTTCACAGGATGAGGGACTGAGCAGATGAACATGAAAGGCCCCTGCCCCTTTCTTTTTTATTTATGTATTTGCTTTTATTGACATATAGTTGGTTTATAACATGTTAGTTTCTATTGTATAACAAAGTGAATCAGCTAAGCATATACATATATACTCTCTTTTTTTAAATTTCCTTCCTGTTTAAGTCACCACAGAGCATTGAGTAGAGTCCCCAGTGCTATAAATAGGTTCTCATTAGTTATCTATTTTATACATAGTATCAATAGCCTATTTTATATATAGTATCAACAGTGCATATTGATACTATGTGTATAGTCTCAATTTTCCAATTCATCCTATGCCCCTATTTCCCACCTTGGTATCCATATGTTTGTTCTCTACTTCTGTGTCTCTATTTCTGCCTTGTAAATAATATTGTTGATACCAATTTTTTCAGATTCCACAAGGATGTGTTAATATATACGCATTGTTTTTCTTTTCTGACTTTTTCACTCTGTATCACAGTTTCTAGGTCCATCCAGGTCTCTACAAAAGACCCAATTTTGTTTCTGTCTGTGGCTGAGTGATATTCCATTGTCTATATACCACATTTGCTTTATCCATTCCTCTGTAAAGGGACACTTAGGTTGTCTCCATGCCCTGGCTATTGTAAATAATGCTTCAGTGAACACTGGGATGCATGTGTCTTTTTGAATTACAGTTTTCTCTGGGTATATGCCCAGTAATGGGATTGATGGATCATATTATAGTTCTACTTTTAGCTTTTTAAGGAACTTACATGCTGTTCTCCACAGTGGCTGTATCAATTTACATTCCCAGCAATAGTGCAAGCTGCTGCTGCTTCTGCTGCTGCTGTTGCTGCTGCTAAGTCGCGTCAGTCGTGTCCAACTCTGTGCTACCCCATAGACAGCAGCCCACCAGGCTCCCCCGTCCCTGGGATTCTCCAGGCAAGAACACTGGAGTGGGTTGCCATTTCCTTCTCCAATGCATGAAAGTGAAAAGTGAAACTGAATAGTGCAAGAGGGTTCCCTTTTCTCCACACCTTCTCCAGCATTGTTTATAGATTTTGTGATGTTGGCCATTCTGGCTGGTATGAGGTGATATCTCATTGTTGCTTTGATTTGCATTTCTTAATAATTAGTGATGTTGAGCATCTTTTCGTGTGTTTATTAGGGTTCCTGACCCTTTCACATCAGGACTGGTACCAAAGGAATGGGAATGGTACCAAGGGGTGGAGTGTGGCACAGCAGGATGTCACTCACCTCAAAGTGTCAAAGGACAACTCAAGCACAGTAGCTGTTGCAGAACATTAATGCCATCTAAGGGCCTATATTCTTTATCAGGAAACTGATGCTTCCTCATCCAGACCTGCCAGGATGGGTGAGGAAGGCCTTACTCTGTGCTGTGCTGTGCTTAATCACTCAGTCATGTCTGACTCTTTGAGACCCCATGGACTGTAGCCCGCCAGGCTCCTCTGTCCCCAGGCTCCTCTGGGGATAATCCAGGCAAGAATACTGGTGTGGGTTACCATGCCCTCCTCCAGGGGATCTTCCCAACCCAGAGATTGAACCCAGGTCTCCCGCACTGCAGGCAGATTCTTTACCATCTGAGCCACAGGAAGCCCAGACCTTACTCTAGCCACAGCCAATAGCAAACATCTTGCCTATTCAGTTAAAGTGCATCAATAAAGTTTGCAATATCATGCTTCAAGCACAAGGAATGTTTGCAATCCAAGCATAGTAAGTCAATCAGGGCACTAGCAGGTTCTTAAGATTTCCTTCTCTGATTCTAGAAACCCATCCTGGAAAGCTTTATTGACTTTCCAAAGTGGTCAGTGTGGTTATTTGTTTTTCTTTAATAGTTTATCTAATGAACTGAAGAAACGCATGATTATTGTTTAGAGAACTAAATAGAAGGCACAGCAACTTTCTGTGTGGGCGTTAAATGTGTTTGCCTTATTTCTCATCAGGCGCTGGGCTTGCTCTGTTGCCCATTTTTATGGCTTCCTTCCTTTGATGTTTCCATCTCCCTGCAGCTCATCATGCTCATCCTTGTGACTTTTAGGTTAAAACTGGTTACCTCTGGTTGATGTATCCTTTTCTTTCTTTCATTTATCTGTGCTACAAACACTGACTGAGTTCCTGCCACGTCTCAGGTGCTGCTAAGTATGTGGTCCTCGTTCACCGGGAACATTGCAGTCAGTTCAAACAAACACCAGCTTCATTCAATAACAAACAGAAAATTCAGTTCTATTCTTCCTTGGAATTGCAACTGGCTTCTGAGTTGCCTTGGGACACCCTTAGAACAGAACCTAAATCTGCCTGTCTTTAAGTATCATCCATGCTGTGCAGGGGGAACCTCGGCCTTTGGAGGATTATGGATTTTGGCCTTGTTCACTTCCCATCCAAATTCTATATCAACTACTAGGTGTGAAACCAGAAATAAGTTTCATAAATTCTCCAAGTCTCTGTTTTCTGCATTTAGTAAACGTCATTTTACCTTCACCTCAGAGTAGTTCAGAGGACCAAACGTTACTATAAGTAATGACGAACCAGGCAGTCAGTAAATGTTACTTCTCCAAGGACTTACCTCATTCTTATTTATATATTCCTCCTATTTACATTGTGTTACATATTCATTCTTCATCTGTTTACTGAGCCCCTATTATGTGCAGGCCCTGGGCCAGGCTTTGAGGACCCAGTGGAAAACAAAATGACTCTGTGGCACATCCCATAGAGTTTACTGCCTGGTGAAGGTAAACTCTTAGTTGAATACAAAGAGAGCTAGACATTTTTCCTCTCAAATGGGGCAGAAAAGAATGACAGTTCTGGAAGTTCTAAATAGGAACTTCTTACAGGCACTCTGATGGAATGGAGACTTATCTCAAGGCTTTATTTCCAAAGCAAGCTAGCTTTCTACTAAAATCTCTGTCCATGGGGTTGGGACTGGGAATGCTGATGGGCGGTACAGCCCTACCCACACTGCACCAGCCAACCTCCCCGCAGAGAATGCCTCCTTCTGCTTACACCTGAATTGCTTCAGCTATTGATACTGCAGGCCTGATCTGTGCATGGAGGTGTTTCAGGCTGCCCTCAATCATGAACCAGATGAAAAGAAGGTTCCACGGCTTCCCACATCCTTGTCCAGAATCCCCAGCTCTCCTTCCAAACTGGCTTCCAGGAAGGCAACCAGGTGCTCTGCTGGTTCATCTTTTCTGCCCTGGCTGTGGATGAGGAGACCTCTTAAGCCAGCTTCCTTAGTCACTGGATTCTTTTTCTTCTACTCACATGTCCATTGCTTATAAGGCAGCTGTAGTTCATTTAATTACTAGTGACAAAACCTATTTTTTATTTCCTTTGTTCTTGGGTTTGGAAGTGAAATGCTTTTGTGCATATATATTAAGAATATCTGTTTAGTGTTCTTTTAGGCCACATTTCACACACCTTATCTCATTTAACTCTTAGGACAACCCTGAAATATAGGTGTCATTACTCCTCCTATTTTGAAGATTTAAAAAAATCAAAGCATAGATTGACATGTAGGAGTCTTCAATTCCATAGGCTCTTTCCATTACCCCAATATTGAAGAATTACTACAAATATTCTGCAGACAAATTCATAAGTAGAATAGGATACAAAAACTGTATGTGCAATGGCCAGCTGATGCATGCACTGAACTTGCCTTTATTTTTCGCTTGTTAAATATTCAATCCTAAGCACTCAGGCATCTTCTACTCTATAGAGAGCACTTGAGTCCAAATTTTGAGAAGCAATATCTCAACTTATTCATCCCTATCAAGCTAGTATTCAGTAGTGTATTTTCTTAAGCATCAGTAGACCAGAGGACTTTATAAAAGTAATGGAGTACAATTATTACCACGCACATCAATTCTTTGTGTCTGTGTTACACTTATTTACTGACAATGTCCCCCCAGTGTCAGCACTGTATCTTTAGTGCAGCTTTAGAAGAGAATTGTGTTCCCCTCTGACTCATACATCTCTAACAAAATTACTAGCAAAGATCCAGTTCTCAATTACAGGCACAAAATCGCCTACATTTTAGCATATATCAAACCCATCTAGTTCAACATGTGCTCTCTGACACTGATTAGGGCGAACAGAGAACACTGATTAGTATTCTTTGACACTGATGTATTTCCTCAGGATGGGACAAGTCAGTAAGCCTTACAAGTTCCCCTAATGTCATATTATTAGATTGGATTTTTCTTTTAGATCTTCAGTTTTTGCCCTCACATCCTAAAATCAATAGTGATCAGTTTTAAAGTAGATTTTTAAGGCATATGTAACTTTGAAATGGACATCTCACCATCAAGATGGGAAAACTTTAGCAAATTTGCCCAAGAAAACTCCTCTAATTTTATGTGAAGTTTTGGGGGGCAACCAACTTACTGCTTTATTCTTACTCACCCTAGTAAATGTTCAACAGTATAATATATCCTAAATGTTACAGTATGAAGGCCTGCCTTAGTCTTCTCGAGCTGCTATAACAAAATGCTATAGACTAAGGGGGCTGAAACAACAAACATTGGGAAGTCCAAGATAAGGTGTGGTTATGATCACATTCTGGTGAGAGGTCTCTTCTTGGCTTACTTGGTGACCTTCTTGCTGTGTCTTTACACAGCAGAAAAAGAGTATGCAAACTCTTTAGTCTCTTCTTGCAGGGCATTAATTCCATCATGAAGAATTTACCCTTATGACCTCCTGTAGACCCAATCACTTCCCAAAGTCTCTACCTCCAAATACCATCACAGTTGTGTTGGGGCTTTAATACATGAATTTTCAGAGGACATAAACATTTAGTCCATAACAATGCCCTAACCATCTAGGATGATTCATAGATTCACTCTGTGACGATCTGTCTAAAAGGCTTTAAATTGCTGGTCCTATCACTGGCTTGTGTTCACTCCAAACTATGCCTAAAGTATCCTTTGCTAATCATAACAAAGCAACACAAAGCCAGGGTCTGACCAGGGAGGAAGAGTAAGAGGCAATAAGTTAGGATAATTAAAAAAGAAGAGACAGTTCAGAGTTCAGGGACCTGGACCCTGTACAGCTCTGTCACTATTTCTGTCTCCTTAAATTGCGTCATTTGCTTGGGCTGCACCTTACTTACCAGAAAAATGAGTGAGGCAGAATGATCTCTAAGGTATCACCAGCTTCAATAAATAAAGATTCTATGATTATACGAATAATGTATATCCTGAGATTGTTGAGAAAACATACCACAGACTGCACTGAGGAAAACTTTACAAGGAATTAAGTGTGAACAAAGCCGTAGTGAATAAAGAGTGACTACTGACTGAAATAGTTATTTTGCTAGGTTCTCTGTTTCTAAGGGGAACGAACTTCAGTGAGATCAACAAAATTTTCCTGCTTGGAACAGACCAAGTAATAAAATGTGAATTTATAATCTATAATACAAGTAATGCTTGCCATCTGTTGGGTTGATATTCTGTGCTGGGCACTTTATGTCTTTAGCTCCTGTGATCCTTAAACAACCTTGCAAAGTAGACTCCATCACTGCCTTCTTCTCTCTGCTCCAATCACATTAGTTTTCTGGATCCTTCAGATACAACAAGCTCACTCACACATCTCCTGGCTCATCTTGCTTCTAGTTTTATCTCATCATTTGGGTGTCTACTCAAATGGCACATGTCAGCTGAGAGTTTTTCTTTCCCTGACTAAGTACCTACTCTGCCTTTACTCACAGTCACTTTCTATCCCATTGCCCTGTATTCTTCATACCACTTATCACTATGTGAAATTATTTTAAGTGTGTTTTTTCTCCCTCCACTCTCCACCCTGGCTGCAGTGTGAGCTCCATGAAGTCAGGTACTTAGCTTGCTCACAGCTAGATCCCCAGCACTTAGGACAGAGTTAGCTTAGTTTCTACACATTGAATAAGCGAAGGCCATCCTCACTTTACAAATACAAAACTTCCAGCCCAGAGAGGTTCAATGACTTCCGCAAAGCTACATACCAAAGTACAAGGGCCGAGGTTTCAATTCCAAGGCTACTGAGCCCTAATATCCATGATCTTCCCAGTGTTTCCCAAATTCATAGATGTTGGAATCCTCTCTACAATAGTTTGTTTTTTTGTTTGGTGGTTTTGTTTTTCTGGTAATCTAAAAGTAAGCATGTTCAGAATGATATATCATGTCAGCTTATTACTTTAAAAATGAATACATCTCCGAAATTTTGGGGCTTGGCTTGCTCTTGGATTTGCCATGACTTTAACACCATCTAAGCAAACATACAAAGGAGGCTTTTTTCCAAGAGAAGACTAAGTGATGTAATGACATACGATAGGAAATAAAAGTTTACAATAGTTCAAATGGGAAAAAATGGTAGAAGAATGGAATCATCACTTGACTTACGATGATTTAAACATGCCAAATTCAAATGAACCTGTGTCGTAGCATCTAGCACCAAGACAAAATGAGCAGAACTGTCTGAAAATGGTCCTAAGAACTCACTTTGAGCCACCTGAATTACAAGCCCAGTGGCCACCTTCCCCCAGCAGGACAGTCTGGCCAAAACCCAACTCTATATGGATTCCTTAATGTTTCCAAGTAGCTGGTTTTCTCAGACAACTTTTTTAACACTGGAATCAAAAATTCAGATATCCCAAGGAGTTGAGTAGTCTGTCTCACTGCTAACATGACTACTTTGCTGCATTTATACTATAAAAAAAGTACAGCAGTAGAGGGCAAAGAACCTTCACAAAATCACACACCCACAGCATGTCCAGTTAAGCTTGCTAACTCCAACCACCTCCCTCCATAGACAACCGTATGTCTTTCTTCTCACAGATTCTTGCCTTGTAAGTTTCCCCTAGTGAGACCTGTTCCCTATTCATTCTGGCTGGCATTCTGAAATTATTTCTGAACCCTCTTGCAAGATGGATAGTAATCATGAAAGGACCTATCTTCAACAAAAGGTGGTAGCTACAAAGTATCCACTCACATAATGAAAGGTAATTTAGTTTTTAACAAACCAGCATTAAATAAGTGTCCCAGATTTGGATTCTGTTGATCTTATAGGTTGTATCCAATTAGTTTGTAAATTTGATTTGTATTATAGTTATGTAAAAGCTATAAGCATAAACTCTTGATATCTGGTTCTGGATTTATTCATATGGTCATACCTCATCTTAATGGGCTTCACAGTTATTACAGTCTGGGATGGGGGGAGCTTTTTTTTTTAACAGGTTAAATGTTTGTGGCAACCTGTGTCAAGCAAGTCTATCAGCATCATTTTCCAACAGCATTTGCTCACTTCATGTCTCTGTGACATATTTTGGTAATTCTCAAAATATTTTCATTATTACTATATTTCTCATAGTGATCTGTGATCAGTGATCTCTGATGTCACTATTGTAATTGATTAGGGGCATTGTAAACTGTGCCCAAATAAGTAGTTTGGTGGGACATATATATACCACTTCTTTATTCATTCATCTGTCAATGGACATTTAGGTTGCTTCCAAGTCTTGGCTATTGTGAATAGTGCTGCTATGAACATAGGGGTGCATGTATTGTTTGAATTACAGGTTTGTCTGAATATAAGCCCAAGAATGGGATTGCTGGATCATATGGCAATTCTGTAATATTTCCTTGGTAAATCTCCACACTGTTTTCCACAGTGGCTGTACCAATTGACATTGCTATTGACAGCATGAAAGTATTCCCTTTTCTCCACACCCTCTCCAGCATTTGTTATTTGCAGACTTTTTAATGATGGCCATTCTTTCCTGATTGAGGTGGTACCTCATTGCAGTTTTGATTAGAATTTCTCAAATAGGTAGAAATTGTTGAGCACATTTTCATGTGCCTGTTGGCCATCTCTATGTTCTCTTAGGAGAATGTCTATTTGGGTCTTCTGCCCATTTTTAAACTGTGTTGTTTTGTTGCTCTTGCTACTGGCTTGTATAAGCTCTGACTAGCACATTTCTGTTTCCCTATGGAAAGAAATCCCTAAGAGGGTGCATCTTGGTAACAATGAGTTTCTGTAGTCCTTCAGTGACACTACCTAAGCAGCATCCCAAGCATGTGAGTATGAGTAAGCCTGAATGAGGAAGATGCTATTCACCCCTCAATATCAGAAAACATACTTTGGGCTGAGTTTCCCCTTGCAGTCATGAGTTGTACTGAGTCACACATGGTTCTCCCAGAGGTTGATGGGAGAACCCCTTGATATAGAATATTTTAGCCTTAAACTACTTCAGCAAAACCTGACCTTATCAAAATTTAAGATTTGACTGGAGTACAGGAAGGGAACATTCAATAATACTCCATCCCTACTGGAGGACTGAAAATATTCCCTTGAGTTTCCCTATGGAATCAAGCAGTCCCAGGCCCCCTTTCTGACACCAACACTGAATTTGCCTAAGAAACTTGGAACAGTAAGAGTTTTATCAGACACAGGAACCCAACCAAATAGCACAAATGTGAAGGATAAATCATTGGACACATTCATTTTTCTCTCCCTCATTGTAATTTTTCAAATCTGTACCCCCTAGTTCCACTTCTGCTTCTCCCTCTGCCTTTAGGGAAACCTTGCCAAACATGTGATCCCTTGGAAATTAAGCCCTCATGACTACGTCTCTAGTCAAGTTAAGTTGGGTTCTTCTCTCATTTGTTTTTCCATAAATCATTTGAGCTTTTGAGTTTGCCAACAAGCATGATTCATAAATTCATTTGCTGTTGAGTTTCTCAATATAATTTTAATTCTGTAGTTTAATGAACTGGCTTATAACAATATTCTAAAGACATCAAATCTCACTGCTGATCCTGTTTTGGCATACTGTGTTCACCCTGCCTCCTACCTACAAGTTTATTCTTTCAGAGAATTAACTTATTAAGTGAAATTTCCAGAAGAAGACAATATTTAATCCCGCTGTTGTTTCTAACTCAAAGCAACTGCAGTAATTGGTTTCGTATACAGAAGAAGCAGCCAACTGCATTATTAATATATAACACTATCAAAACATATATGTCAAATGCTATTTTAATGTGCTGACTATTGTTTAATAAAGTATCCAAATATTATCAAAATGTAATGTTTCCATGTGCTTTAAACCATGCATCTGTTTAACACTTCTTTAGGAAAGGGTTTGTATAATTGTTTTCCTGTTTTGTATTGAATTAGACTAAACAGACCAGTAGATAGCTCCTAGGAACTGTTCAGAAACCAGAGATAAAAGCTTAAAAATAGAACAATACTTTTTTAGTGTTTATTAAAAACATTCCCCATAAGGCTTTTGAAAGGAATCATTTGAAGAGCTATAGCAGTTTAGTTGTTCTGGAAATGAGGTTTTATTAAAAAGAGAGGAAAAAAGCAAGATGTTACCAAAGAGCTGGAATTTCAAAGAAACTGTGAGTTAAAATTAAAAAGTAATTTAATATCTCAGTTCATAGGACTCTTAAGACTTCAGCTCAAATTTTAGACATGACTAAAAATATGATAGGAGTATTCTGATGACCACACTCTTCTCCCCTCAGTGACCCTCACTGACCCTCCTACACAGACCCTTCATTTGGAGAGACTCACAAAAGAAGACTGTCTTCACACTTTCTTTATTGGGCATCTCAAGAAACGCCCAAGAAATTAAGATGTAACCTGTCACAATTAAGAAAGGGAAACAAAGACTCTAGTATTAAAGAAAAAAAAAAAAAGACTCACCCAGAGATAAATTTAAGTATTGCTCAAAGAAGCTGTGTGTGTGGGTGTGTGTGTATGAGTGCATGTGTGCTAAGTCGCTTCAGTCATGTCCAACTCTTTGCAGTCCGTGGACTGTAGCTCACCAGGTTCCTTTGTCCATGAGATTCTCCAGTCAAGAATACTGGAGTGGGTAGCCATGCCCTTCTCCAAGGGATCATCCCACCCAGGGACTGAAACCATGTCTCTTAGTCTCCTACATTGGCAGGCAGCTTCTTTTCCACTAGTGCCACCTGGGAAGCCATATATATGTATACACATATATATACACCCACAAACACACATATGTATATAAATGTATATGCATATATATACCACAATCCATATATCTATATACATGTATATGGGTGAATAGACCATATGTCTATGTATATATATGTGGAAAGAGAGAGCTTGTGTTTTCTTTAGGAAGATTTTGTTCATTTCTGGTTTAGTCTTTCTGTGCATAATCCTTTAAACTTATATTTTTCAAAGAGCATCTGTATGTCAATATCAGTATAGATATATACTGATAAATATACAGATACAAATATGTTAACAGTAGCAACATAAAGAGTTTTTACAATACTTTAGGACTGAAATGTACACACTGCTATATTTAAAATAGATACCTAACAAGGACCTACTGTACAGCACAGGGAACTCTGCTCAGTACTCTGTAATAACCTAATAGGAAAAGAATTTGAAAAAGAATACATATATTTATGTATTTATCATTTTGCTGTACATGTGAAACTAACACAAGATTGTTGATCAACTCTGCTGCTGCTGCTGCTAAGTCACTTCAGTCGTGTCCAACTCTGTGCGACTCCATAGATGGCAGCCCACCAGGCTCCCCCATCCCTGGGATTCTCCAGGCAAGAACACTGGAGTGGGTTGCCATTTCCTTCTCCAATGCAGGAAAGTGAAAAGTGAAAGTGAAGTCACTCAGTCGTGTCGACTTTTAGTGACCCCATGGACTGCAGCCTACCAGGCTCCTCCATCCATGGGATTTTCCAGGCAAGAGTACTGGAGTGGGGTGCCATTGCCTTCTGTGTGATCAACTCTACCCCAATACAAAATAAAACTTTAAAAAAATACCTAAGAATGAATTTAACTAGAAAGAAGCAGAACCTTCTTGAAGCAAATGTTTATCTATATTGAGGTCCATAAAAGAACACTTAAATACATCACATACCCTGTTCTTGGGCTAAAAATCTTAAGCTTGTAAAAATGTCAATTCCATTTAGATTAACGTACAAATTTAGTGAGATCCAAGTAAAAATACTGGAAAGTCTTTTAACCTTGCATAACTGCAATTTTTTCCTTTTGTATAATTTTATTGGCTAATTCTTTCAGAAAAAATTAAATAATGATGGTAATAATTATCACCTTTTTTTATTTTTACTATACTTTCCATCATTAGGAGTTAGGCCAGCATTGGTTGATACAACATACACATACTGTAATTTTTAGTTACATGAAATAAACTTAACACTGAACTTCTTAAATTCAATCAACACTGCTTATCTGCCTTTCTGCTTTCTTCTTGTGGCTTCGTATGCCACCATACACTCCTACCTCTTCTTCACTATGGTCGTTTGCTGTCTATACCTCTTTATTCTGACATCTAAAAGTTGAAGATCCCTCGAGTTTCTCTTTATCTAAACTCTTGTTCATGTAATCTCATCTGGTCCATCGATAAAATCCTAAATTAAAAGAGCCAACCTGGGCCTCTTTCCCAAGTTCCTTCCTCATATCCAACTCCCTTAATGACATCTCCACTTGCGTGTCAAATAGGCATCTCAAGATTATCATGCCCAAAATAGGACTCTCTGTTCTCTCTGCCCCCAAACCTATTAGTCACCTCACACACTCTTTGTCTCAGTAAATACCGCCAACAACCCACTCAGTTGCTTAAGTCAAAAGCTGAATTCTTCTTGATTCTTCCTTTTCCCTCATACAGTCCTTTTGGCTGTACCCCCAAAATATCTTTCACATTTCTTCCTTTCGATTTCTATTCCTCCATCCCAGTGCAAGCCACCATCATTTCTAACATAGACTCCTACAGCAGCCTCCTGGCCAGTCTCTCTGCTGCCACTCTACTTGTGCCCCCGAGCCCACAGCCCATCCTCCATGCAGCAGCCAGAAGGATTGTTTTAAGCATTAACCACATCTTGTCACTCCTCTGCTTAAAGTCCTCCAATGACTTCCCCTTGAAAGTACCATAAAGCCCAAGCCTTTCTCTGCACCCCAGCCAACAAAACCCCTTGCTGGTAGGATTCCCACTCACTCCTCCAACCTCAACTCACACCACACTCTTCATCACAAGTTTCCAGCTTTCTGGCCATAAAGAGAGAGGGATCTGATTAACTTTTGATTTCCAAATCAATAATTTTGTCTTGATTCTGATGTTTATATATACAATTTTTTCAGTGTAAAGTTATGATATTTTAAAGGAGTCCTCTGTTTTACCCAGCCTGTTGTCACTTATTGATGTATAGCTAGTGTTGTATTTAAACAATTCTTGTCCTTTGCACCAAATCTAAACTCCCTTCTACCACATACAGTCAACGCTTTCCCACTCCATCAGGTGCACAAAATATCTTTACTGAGATGAGCTTATATTCAGTGAAACAGGCAAACCAAAAAAAGGTTGGATAGAAGGATAATTATGCTATACAAATCCCTCCAGGGGATCTTCCCGACCCAGGAATCCAACCCCAGTCTTGTAGGTCTCTCACTCGAGTGGGTTCTTTACCACCAGTGCCACCTGGGAAGCCCCATGTGGAAACTGACACTCCTGTGAAATTTTGTGCATGTGCAACTGAGCTCAGAGAAAGACTTTCACACACGGCTTCTGATTATGGGCATCCAACTGAAGCAGAGCAAGTTTGGGGGTTCCTGTCCCCCCTTATCTTAACCTTTTTCTTGCTCCCTACCTCACAGTACTTCATGCTTCCTGCTTCCCACTTCCTCCACCCCGAACCAGAAGTCACTCAGCATCTTCACTGGCACTTGTCTGATGTGCATTAGTGAAAATGATCCAAGGCACATTGTAAGCATTTGTCATTTAAACTTTTATAAAAATAAAGAAGAGAAGGGCTTTGCTTCCTATTAAAGGCTTTGGGAAACTTAGGGAAACCCTCCATAGTCACACTGTGCTGTGCTTAGTCACTCAGTCACCTCCGACTCTTTGCGACCCCATGGACTGTAGCCTGCCAGGCTCCTCGGTCAATGGGATTCTCCATGAAAGAATATTGGAGTGTATTGCCATGCCCTCCTCCAAGGGATCTTCCCAACCCAGGTATTGAATCCAGGTCTCCCACATTGCAGACAGATTCTTTACTGTCTGAGCCATCAGGAAAGTCCCCATCGTCACATTAGGTTGTGTCTTTTAGGTAAAATGTACACATTCTTTAAGGACACTTGTATATCCAAGCATGTTTTGTAAAGTCCTTACATTGATTATTTTAGGTGGTAAAAGAAGTACAGAAAAGTGGAATTAACCATTGTATTCACTTCCTACTGCTGGGGCAACACCTTTCCAAAAATGTGGTAGTTTGAAACAGCACAAGTTTATTTTCTTCTCATTCGGTCAAAATGGGTCTCACTTGGTTGAAATCCAGGGGTCAGCCAGGCTTCTCTTCTTTCTGGAGGTTCTAGGGAGGAATTGTTCCTTGTTTTTTCTGCCTCTAGAGTCTGTACAAAAAAGATCTTCATGACCAAGATAATCATGATGATGTGATCACTAACCTAGAGCGAGACATCTTGGAGTGTGAAGTCCAGTGGGCCTTAGAAAGCATCACTACGAACAAAGCTAGTGGAGGTGATGGAATTCCAGTTGAGCTGTTTCAAATTCTGAAAGATGATGCTGTGAAAATGCTGCACTCAATATGCCAGCAAATTTGGAAAACTCAGCAGTGGCCACAGGACTAGAAAAGGTCAGTTTTCATTCCAGTCTCAAAGAAAGGCAATGCCAAAGAATGCTCAAACTACTGCACAATTGCACTCATCTCACATGCTAGTAAAGGAATGCTCAAAATTCTCCAAGCCAGGCTTCAGCAATACATGAACTGTGAACTCCCTGATGTTTAAGCTGGTTTTAGAAAAGGCAGAGGAACCAGAGATCAAATTGCCAACATCCTCTGGATCATGGAAAAAACAAGAGAGTTCCAGAAAAACATCTATTTCTGCTTTATTGTCTATGCCAAAGCCTTTGACTGTGTGGATCACAATAAACTGTGGAAAATCCTTCAAGAGATGGGAATACCAGACCACCTGACCTGCCTCTTGAGAAATCTGTATGCAGGCCAGGAAGCAACAGTTAGAACTGGACACGGAACAACAGACTGGTTCCAAATAGGAAAAGGAGTACGTCAAGGCTGTATATTGTCACCCTGCTTATTTAACTTCTATGCAGAGTACATCATGAGAAACGCTGGGTTGGAAGAAACACAAGCTGGGATCAAGATTGCCGGGAGAAATATCAATCACCTCAGATATGCAGATGACACCACCCTTATGGCAGAAAGTGAAGAGGAACTAATAAGGCTCTTGATGAAAGTGAAAGAGGAGAGTGAAAAAAGTTGGCTTAAAGCTCAACATTCAGAAAACGAAGATCATGGTATCTGATCCCATCATTTCATGGGAAATAGATGGGGAAACAGTAGAAACAGTGTCAGACTTTACTTTTTTGGGCTCCAAAATCACTGCAGATGGTGACTGCAGCCATGAAATTAAAAGACTTACTCCTTGGAAGAAAAGTTATGACCAATCTGGATAGCATATTCAAAAGCAGAGACATTACTTTGCCGACTAAGGTCCATCTAGTCAAGGCTATGGTTTTTCCTGTGGTCATGTATGGATGTGAGAGTTGGACTGTGAAGAAGGCTGAGCACTGAAGAATTGATGCTTTTGAACTGTGGTGTTGGAGAAGACTCTTGAGAGTCCCTTGGACTCCAAGGAGATCCAACCAGTCCATTCTGAAGGAGATCAGCCCTGGGATTTCTTTGGAAGGAATGATGCTAAAGCTGAAGCTCCAGTACTTTGGCCACCTCATGTGAAGAGCTGACTCATTGGAAAAGACTGTGATGCTGGGAGGGATTGGGGGCAGGAGGAGAAGGGGACGACTGAGGATGAGATGGCTGGATGACATCACTGACTCGATGGACGTGAATCTGAGTGAACTCTGGGAGTTGGTGATGGACAGGGAGGCCTGGCGTGCTGTGATTCATGGGGTTGCAAAGAGTTGGACACGACTGAGCGACTGAACTGAACTGAGAGTCTGTCAATGTTCCTAGGCTCGTGTTCACCCTCCATCTCCAGAGTAAGCATCTCATGGCCACTGACCTCTGCTTCTGTCATCACACCTCCTTCTCAGATTCAGACTCTCCTCCCTCCTCCTTTTGTTTATAAGGACCCTCTAGATTACACTTGGGTGAGCCTGGATAAACCAGGATAAAATCCTCATCTCAAAACCTTTCATCACATCTGCAAAAATTCTTTTGATGTACAAGGTAACATATTCCCTGGTTCCAAGGATTAGGACATGGACATCTTTGCAGGGGAAGGTGTAACTAGTTTGCCTATCACAGTGATGAGGGGGAAAAGAATAAAATAGAGCAAGAGAAAGGTAAATTGTCAGTAGAAATAATAGTGGGTCTGTAAATTCCATGCATCTGAGATTAGAAACTCCTTGTTTCGCCAAAGTATTGTACAAACCAGTGATTCTCAACCTTAGCTACATGTTGCAATCACCTACGACGTTTTTAAACCTCCTGAAAACTAACCCAGGGGCTTCCCAGGTGGCTCTGTGGTAAAGAATCTTTCTGACAGGTAGGAGATGGGAAGTGGGAAGATTTCCTGAAGAAGGAAATGGCAACCCACTCCAGTATTCTTGCCTGGAAAATCCCATGAGCAGAGGAACCTGGTGGCCTACAGTCCATGAGGTCACAAAAGAGTCAGACACAACTTAGCAACTGAGCATGATCACAAATAACCAACCCACACCCCAGGCAAGTTAAATCAGAATCTCTGAACATGGGGAGCATCAGGAGTCTTTTTTTTTTTAAGCTTTTTTTTCTTTTCTTTTTTTTTTTTACTTTTAATTTTTACTTTATTTTACTTTTCAATACTGTATTGGTTTTGCCATACATTGACATGAATCCACCACGGGTGTACATGAGTTCCCAATCCTGAACCCCCCTCCCACTCCATATCATCTCTCTGGGTCATCCCCATGCACCAGCCCCAAGCATCCTGTATCCTGTATCGAACATAGACTGGCGATTCATTTCTTGCATGATAGTATACATGTTTCAGTGCCATTCTCCCAAATCATCCCACCCTCTCCCTCTCCCTCAGAATCCAAAAGTCCATTCTATACATCTGTATCTCTTTTGCTTTCTCACATACAGGGTTATCATTACCATCTTTCTAAATTCCATATATATGTGTTAGTATACTGTATTGGTGTTTTTCTTTCTGGCTTACTTCACTCTGTATAATTGGCTCCAGTTTCATCCATCTCATTAGAACTGATTCAAATGTATTCTTTTTAATGACTGAGTAATACTCCATTGTGTATATGTACCACAGCTTTCTTATCCATTCATCTGCTTATGGACATCTATGTTGCTCCCATGTCCTGACTATTATAAACAATGCTGCAATGAACATTGGGGTACATGTGTCTCTTTCAATTCTAGTTTCCTTGGTGTGTATGCCCAGCAATGGGATTGCTGGGTCATATGGCAGTTCTATTTGCAATTTTTTAAGGAATCTCCACACTGTTCTCCATAGTGGCTGTACTAGTTTGCATTCCCACCAACAGTGTAAGAGGGTTCCCTTTTCTCCATACCCTCTCCAGCATTTATTGCTTGCAGACTTTTGGATCACAGCCATTCTGACTGGTGTGAAATGGTACCTCATTGTGGTCTTGATTTGCATTTCTCTGATAATGAGTGATGTTGAGCATCTTTTCATGTGTTTGTTAGCCATCTGTATGTCTTCTTTGGAGAAATGTCTATTTAGTTCTTTGGCCCATTTTTTGATTGGGTCGTTTATTTTTCTGGAATTGAGCTGTATAAGTTGCTTGTATATTTTTGAGATTAGTTGTTTGTCAGTTGCTTCATTTGCTATTATTTTCTCCCATTCCGAAGGCTGTCTTTTCACCTTGCTTATAGTTTCCTTTGTTGTACAGAAGCTTTTAAGTTTAATTAGGTCCCATTTGTTTATTTTTGCTTTTATTTCCAGTATTCTGGGAGGTGGATCATAGGGGATCCTGCTGTGATTTATGTCTGAGAGTGTTTTGCCTATGTTCTCCTCTAGGAGTTTTATAGTTTCTGGTCTTACGTTTAGATCTTTAATCCATTTTGAGTTTATTTTTGTGTGTGGTGTTAGAAAGTTATCTAGTTTCATTCTTTTACAAGTGGTTGACCAGTTTTCCCAGCACCACTTGTTAAAGAGATTGTGTTTACTCCATTGTATATTCTTGCCTCCTTTGTCGAAGATAAGGTGTCCATATGTGTGTGGATTTATCTCTGGGCTTTCTATTTTGTTCCATTGATCTATAGTCCTGTCTTTGTGCCAGTACCATACTGTCTTGATAACTGTGGCTTTGTAGTAGAGCCTGAAGTCAGGCAAGTTGATTCCTCCAGTTCCATTCTTCTTTCTCGAGATTGCTTTGGCTATTCAAGGTTTTTTGTATTTCCATACAAATCTTGAAATTATTTGTTCTAGTTCTGTGAAAAATACCGCTGGTAGCTTGATAGGGATTGCATTGAATCTGTAGATTGCTTTGGGTAGTATACTCATTTTCACTATATTGATTCTTCTGATTCATGAACATGGTATATTTCTCCATCTATTAGAGTCCTCTTTGATTTCTTTCATCAGTGTTTTATAGTTTTCTATATAGATTCCAACAACACGTTAAAAAGATCATACACCATGACCAAGTGGGCTTTATCCCAGGGATGCAAGTATTCTTCAATATCCTCAAATCAATCAATGTAACTCACCACATTAACAAATTGAAAAATAAAAGCCATATGATTATCTCAATAGATGCAGAGAAGGCCTTTGACAAAATTGAACATCCATTTATGATAAAAACTCTCCAGAAAGCAGGAATAGAAGGAACATACCTCAACATAATAAAAGCTATATATGACAAACCCATAGCAAACATTATCCTCAATGGTAAAAAATTGAAAGCATTTCCCCTAAAGTCAGGAATAAGACAAGGGTGCCCACTTTCACTGCTACTATTCAACATAGTTCTGGAAGTTTTGGCCACAGCAATCAGAGCAGAAAAAGAAATAAAAGGAATCCAAATTGGAAAAGAAGAAGTAAAACTCTCACTGTTTGCAGATGACATGATCCTCTACATAGAAAACCCTAGAGACTCCACCAGAAAATTACTAGAGCTAATCAATGAATATAGTAAAGTTGCAGGATATAAAATCAACACACAGAAATCCCTTGCATTCCTATACACTAATAATGAGAAAGTAGAAAAAGAAATTAAGGAAACAATTCCATTCACCATTGCAACGAAAAGAATAAAATACTTAGGAATATATCTACCTAAAGAAACATCAGGAGTCTTAAATGTTTTCAGGAGATTCCATTTGACAGCCGAGTTAGAAAACCCCTGGTCTAGGTTCTTGATGCTTAGTAAAGACCTCTTCCTGTGGGTTTTCACTAAAGACTTATTCCTGATTGGTTAAGGGACCTGGAGCTCTCCCAGTTGGCTGCTGCCTGCTTCCAGCTACATTCACCCCTGACTGGGTGCTCCGTTCTCAGGTGAAAGATGCCCCATTCTAGTTACTATCCCCAAGGGCTCCTGTCTCCTCCTTCAAATCCGACCCTCCAAGCTGCCAGGGTCCAGTCGCCATCTCACTGTGCTCTCCACCTACCTCACGATAGAAACTGCTGCCTAAATCTCTTCTACCCCATCCTAACTTCCTCGCAAAGTATTAGGACAATGCTTTGCTCTCAGGAAAGGTCATTCCCAGTTCCTTGGCCCCATCTCTCTTTTAGGCCTCCAGCATCCAGCAGAGCAGCCTCTGAAACACCCAGAGGGTGGAGCGAGGACATGGAAGGAAACACAGGAAAAACACAGCTGCCTAAGATCTTAAGAACTGAGAGGTTAGTTCCAGACAGTGTGTGTGCGTGTGTGTGTGTGCATGGGTGTTTTAAACTGCATGTATAAAAAGTACAAGTGATTATCATTTTGAATAACTCATGGGAAGAAAAACTGTAACATCTCATCTTGATTCCATAGAAAGTAATACCAAGTGATTTTCATGAATTGTTTTTTACTTGCATAATCATTGCATAACATGAATATTATATATAATTTTATGCTGCATAAATATGTGTATGTATATATCAGATAAACTTCGCTTAACAATAACCCTTATAGCTCCTTGTATTACGTATGCTACAGGTTTTGGTTTGTAACATCATACAGAAAATTTTGGTATATGAGATTCAGTTTTGAAGTCCATTGTTTGATCAACAACATACCCAGTTAATGCCAAATGAGCCCTGTTCTATCCAGTGATTCTTCACGGAGCCTTTTACAATGTTCTGTCTGATAAGATGCCACCTTTTCCTGTGACCTGGTGTAGAAACAAGACTGATTAACTGAAATATTTTCAGTACACTGTGAATAGGTACAGATAGTGTATAGAATATTCATTCTTCCAGCAGAGGGCTGTCTCACCATTATAAGTGTAGCTGGGAAAAATTATTTAAAATTATCCACTCCACTGTACATTCACGTACCCATCCACCAAAATATCATTGAGTGCCTACTAACTGCCAACTTCTGTTACTTTCCAGGAATACAGTAGGAAGGCCTTGGTCTCAGGGAAATTAGAATCTGATTTCTAAATTTTAGCTACCTCTAATAAAAGTAATCATTGTTTCTTAAGTAAAAGCTGTTATTACTAGGACATTCATTTGGGGATGGGGTGATTCTGGTTGCTGAGAAAGTACTTTGAAAAGATTTGGAGTATACGTTAAACTTGATTTTGTTCTCCTCTGTGCTCTGAGAGATATACTTCCTGTGGCAACTAGAAAGAGAAACTGCCTCTGTTCCTTTGATATACTCTTCTGAGATCCAGTCAACGTTCGATTCTGAGAGAAAATGACTGAGCTAAAGGTAGAAGCTTCCTATGCCAACAATTTCAAATTGCTTGTTTTTGAATCAATTATTCTAAGAGCTGGTGGTTTCCCTGGTGGTTCAGTGGTAAAGAATCTGCCTCCACAGCAAGGGACACAGGTTCAATCCCTGGGTGGGGAGGATACCCCAGGGAAGGAAATGGCAACCCACTTCAGTATTCTTGCCTGGAAAGTTCCATGGACAGAGGAGCCTGGTGGGTTACAGTCCATAGGGTTTCAAGAGTCGGACATGGCTTAGCAACTAAACCACCAATCACCACCATTCTAACAGCAATGAGAGAATGAGAAACAATATTCAAGATGCAGAGACAATAAACATTCTCTAGTACAATGCTTGTCAAGCAGTTTTATATATTGACTAGTCAAGAAAACTCAAGATTTTTCAGGTTACATTTCTGTCTTCCTTCCCAATGAAAATGGCATCATTGCTTCTTACGGGAGAAAACCGTTCCTACAACTTGGATTTTCCACTTTAATGAGTTTTTTAAATGCAAATGAGAAGATTGGTACTGTTTCAACAACCAGTAAAACATTAACATGAGAACATATTTGAGAGGTAAAACATTTTGGCAGCTTCTAATCTTCCTTCTTAACATTTCAGGCTGGATGCAGCTTCAGGGCCACAGAATGTACCTTGATCCCATATGCAACCATCTCATCTTGCAGATTAAGGTCTAGAGCCCAGTGACAACTCAGGATTTGTCCACATTGCATAGTGAGTACACAGGACATCATTTTTTTTTTTTTTCAGAATTAGTTCTTAAAGATTGTGAAACCAGAGATTCTGGGAGTTAAAAAAGCATCTTAGGAAGTCAACCAATTCAACCAGCCCAAAGTGAAAGCCAGTTCAGTAACCCCTCTGAAAAGACATCACTTAAGGAATGACAGATTGCTAACTGCCTTTACCCCTTCACAGGAGCCCACTCCACCCTGAGAATTCTCATCTTATAAAATCACACTTTGGGCCCAAAGACAACTTCTCATTGTTTCTAGTTTTGTTCTCTGCATCTGTATAAAGGGTTTCACTATAATTATTTAAGAACAACCATCATAACTTCAGTTCTCTTTTCCAAGTTCAGTTCAGTTCAGTTCAGTCGCTCAGTAGTGTCCGACTCTTTGCAGCCCCATGAATCGCAGCACACCAGACCTCCCTGTCCATCACCAACTCCCAGAGTTCACTCAGACTCATGTCCATCGAGTCAGTGATGCCATCCAGCCCTCTCATCCTGTCATCCCCTTCTCCTCCTGCCCCCAATCCCTCCCAGCATCCAAGTTAAACATCCTCAATTTTTTCAGGCATTTTGCATTTCCAAAGTTTCTCCCTAAATCCCACCCAGATCCTAACATGTGATGTCTAATGTGAAGTTATTTCAGAAGAATGTGACAAGCAGTGAGTACAAAGCAGTGAGTGGGATAATCAGAGAAACAAAATATTTCCATTTCCCAGAAAATGTTTTATCTACAGATGAGAGAAAAAAGAATAATCACTCTGAACAACTGAAGGAAAAACTTTTTGCCTTTCATGCCATTTCAATCAATAGAAGGGCTTTTTCAGTTTAGCCAGTTCTTCCACCTAAAGAATGAGTTTATTTGGGGGGGGAGGAGCAGGGGGGAAACAAGACATTTCATCCATATGATAGCAATTTACAAATCAACCCAGAAATTCCAGACACCTCTCCTTCCACCCAAAAATCCCAGAGGGGTCCAAAGGGATCAATGTGTACCTGGAGGTTCAGTGCTCTTCTGGGGGTATTACATTGTCCTGAAACACATAATCTCCATTGTCTGGGATATAAGAGGTCTTTGGATTTAAATAATAAGCATACCAGAAAAACCACCAAGGTGTCATCTTCTATTGGTAAGTAATTCTAGATGTGCTTATGCAAATCAATGAGTAAAAGATACTCTTTGCAACAATTTCCAAATACAGTTCCTAAAACTAGTTTTAGCTGATTAAATATGGGAAAAATGAATCCATTGTCCTCGGTCGGGCTCTTCATCATTGAGCGAATCAGTTGTCACTCAGAATAGTCCAGCTTAAGGGACTTAATAGTCCAGCAAATCTGTACTGACAGGTGTTCAAATTTCAAACTAGCCCCTAACAACTTACATGATTTGCCCTTTGAATATTTTTAATTAGAAACCAGCCATGTGTTCATCTTGTTACCTGTGTGTCAAGGCAGAGTTTCTTTTCAGAGACTTACAGTGATCATATTCACTGTACTGAATTGGAAGTCAGAAAACTGCATTCTAATTCTACCCTCCCCAACTACTCCTGTGGGTAAGTAACTCCTTGGAATCTGTTGCCTAACAGAAAGCCCTCACGTAAAAATAACTGAACTAGTTCAGTTCAGTTCAGTTCATTTGCTCAGTCGTGTCCGACTTTTTGCGACCCCATGAACTGCAGCACGCCAGGCCTCCCTGTCCATCACCAACTCCCAGAGCCCACCCAAACTCATGTCCATTGAGTCGGTGATGCCATCAAACCTTCTCATCCTCTGTCCCCTTCTCCTCCTGCCTTCAATCTTTCCCAGCATCCAGGTCTTTTCCAATGAGTCAGCTCTTCACATCAGGTGGCCAAAATATTAGAGTTTCAGCTTCAACGTCAGTCCTTTCAATGAACACCCAGGATTCAGTTCCTTTAGGATGGACTGGTTGGGTCTCCTTGCAGGCCAAGGGACTCTCAAGAGTCTTCTCTAACACCACAGTTCAAAAGCATCAATTCTTTGGCACTCAGCTTTCCTTATAGTCCAACTCTCACATCCGTACATGACTACTGGAAGAACCATAGCCTTGACTAGACAGACCTTTGTTGACAGACTAATATTTCTGCTTTAGAATATGCTATCTAGGTTGGTCATAACTTTCCTTCCAAAGAGAAAGCATCTTTTAATTTCATGGCTGCAATCACCATCTGCAGTGATTTTGGAGCCCCCCAAAATAAAGTCAGCCACTGTTTCCACTGTTTCCCTGTCTATTTCCCATGAAGTGATGCGATCAGATGCCATGATCTTCGCTTTCTGAATGTTGAGTTTTAAGCCAACTTTTTCACTCTCCTCTTTCACACTTTCATCAAGAGGCTCTTTAGTTCTTCACTTTCTGCCATAAGGGTGGTGTCATCTGCATATCTGAGGTTATTGACAATTCTCCTGGTAATTTTGATTCCAGCTGTGCTTCCTCCAACCCAGCGTTTCTCATGATGTACTCTGCATAGAAGTTAAATAAGCAAGGTGACAATATACAGCCTGATGTATTCCTTTCCTAATTTGGAACCAGTCTGTTGTTCCATGTCCAGTTCTAACTGTTGCTTCCTTACCTGCATACAGGTTTCTCAAGAGGCAGGTCAAGTGGTCTGCTATTCCCATCTCTTGAAGAATTTTCCACATTTTGTTGTGATCCACACAGTCAAAGGCTTTGGCATAGTCAATAAAGCAGAAATCAAATTCCTAGAGTTGTTATAAATATGCAGTAAGAATAATATATGTGAAAAATATTTCTCAAAATCCTACATGAAACATTGTTATTATTATGCTTTGTATTTACTTGATTTTCTCCTTTATTTATAAGATATAACTACCTGGAATATTTTCACATTTCCATCTTTAGCAATGGCACCCCACTCCAGTACTCTTGCCTGGAAAATCCCATGGATGGAGGAGCCGGGAAGGCTACAGTCCATGGGGTCACGGAGAGTCGGACACGACTGAGCGACTTCACTTTCACTTTTCACTTTCATGCATTGGAGAAGGAAATGGCAACCCACTCCAGTGTTCTTGCCTGGAGAATCCTAGGGACAGGGAAACCTGGTGGGTTGCTGTCTATGGGGTCGCACAGAGTCGGACACGACTGAAGCGACTTAGCAGCAGCAGCAGCATAACCAATGTGGAATATTTTCACATTTCCATCTTTATTATAGCTAAACAATAATAAAACATCAACACAGTGAAGTACTTTTCAAATGTTAATTTTCATAGTTTGCCAAAGTTACATAACAATGCTCTACCTTTAATGTTCCTACCATTTCATTTTACTTTTTTTAACAAGTACAGAGAATGATGCATTTAACTAAGAATGATTTCAGATTAACTTCTCTAACATAAAGCCCTCAACTTTTATAATATATGTAGAGCAAGTATAATAAGCACAGAAAAATGTAACTGCTTTTATGGAAATATTTGTTTCCAATTTAGGCTTCAGAGTAATGTGGAAGACTAAATTATATCATTTTTAATGGCTATCAGGTAAAACTCTCAGGATCAGTAGTAGATTAAGAAATAGAAGGGCAATTATAGAAAAAAGAAAAATAAACTTTAAAAGCACTGGACCTTAGACTCTACCCATTATTCCATAAACCACAAGAAGACCACACCATTATTGCTGAAGTAATATTATCAGTCATGCTTTATAATATTCCTGTATACAGCTAGTTGTACCCTGTTATAACATTTGTAAGTGTAGATTTTAATCCCATGTTTTCATTTTTATAATCAACAAATAAATCCATATATGTTCATCTTGATGATAATTTATAATTTCTTTCATCCTGTATTTTATCTTCATTTTTTTAAAGTCATATTTAGCAAATGTTGTTCAATGTACACCTGTAGGGTCTTTCTGGCACCCAGGTTTGGGTGTCCCATTCCCATTTTCTCTGACTGAACTAAATTCTCAGAATTTCCTTACTCAGTGCATGTTAGTCGCTCAGTCATGTCCATCTCTTTACAACCTCATGGGCTGTAGCCCACCAGGCTCCTCCATCTATGGAGTTCTCCAGGCAAGAATACTGGAGTGGGTTGCTATTTCCTTCTCCAGGGTATCTTCCCATCCCAGATTGAACCCAGGTCTCCCACACTGCAGGCAGATTCTTTACCATCTGAGCCACCAGGGAAGCCCCAAATAATTAGAAAGTAAAAGCGACTAGGTTCCACCAAGACTTGAACTCAGATCGCTGGATTCAGAGTCCAGAGTGCTAACCATTACACCATGGAACCCCTCAGCTACTCAACGTCTGCTGTGATTTGTAGCATGCCCCTCCAGCCACTTCCTATCCTATTCCAGCTACATCCAGCTGTTTGGTGTGTGCATCTAGTTATCTGCAAGCCAGCTGCTCCCTTCATGGATCCAATGAAAGACCAGGTAGACAGGATGTCTTCATCCTCAAAAGAAAAATCTGAAAATACCCTTAGCATGCTCCTTGTCCAAAAGTAGAGACACCAGTTCAGTTCGGTTCAGTCGCTCAGTCGTGTTCGACTCTGCAACCCCATGAGTTGCAGCACGTCAGGCCTCCCATCACCAACTCCTGGAGTTCACTCAGACTCATGTCCATCGAGTCAGTGATGTCATCCAGCCATCTCATCCTCTGTCGTCCCCTTCTCCTCTTGCCCCCAATCCCTCCCAGCATCAGAGTCTTTTCCAATGAGTCAACTCTTCGCATGAGATGGCCAAAGTTCTGGAGTTTCAGCTTTAGCATCATTCCTTCCAAAGAAATCCCAGGGCAGGGGGTCCTTAATTGTTTGTGCATGAGTTCATTCATTTAGAGATGTTGTAACAAAGTATCAGAGCACCACCTCTAGAACAGCTTCCATTCCTAACTCTGCTACTTATTAGCTATGATCTTGGGTGACTTACTTAAACTCTCTGTGCCTTAATTTCCTCAACAAAATGTGGGAAATCATTGGACTTACTCATAGAGTTCTTGCAAGAAGTAATTGAGTTAATATGTGTGAAATACTTAGTTCTTGATACTTAACATGTGTCCTGTTTGGTCCTACTGGTCCCTACTAGTGCTATTACTTGAGGCATTATCATACAACCCTGAGCAAAGGAAACAAACAACCCTTGTGGAACCTAGACAAATGCAACTCAAATAATTTCACAAATATACAATAACAAACATGATATAAATACATAAGGGAAGACTGCCCCCCCCCCCCCGAGAATCATGAGTCTTATTTACCAGCTTTCTTTCTTCTTTTTTAAGTTTATTTGGCTGCATCGGGTTTAAGTTATGGTCCGTGGGACCTTCTTTGCATCATGTGGGATCTTTCGTTGCAGTATGAGGGCTCAGTAGTTGTGTCTCACAGGCTTAGTTGTCCTGCAGCACAAGGGGTCTTAGTTCCTTGACTAGGGATTGAACTCACATCCCCTGAATTGCAAGTAGATTTTTAACCACAGGACCACCAGGGAGGTCCCTACTGAATTTCTTAATACCTGTAGTTGTTCCATTTTTTCCCAGGTGACAGGAAGAAGCCTGTTCAGTTACAGACTAGTGAACTAGTAATGACTTATCCTTTGTGCTCTAGTTCCAAGAAAAGGCCTAGTTCCCATTCCTCTCCATCTTGTTTTAAAATATATCTATTTGATAGTACAACCCATATGTCATGATTCCTGCAACAGAGAACTGCCCTTTTGAAGCTCAGCCCAGGCCCTGATTCTATTTAAACCAGCAGCCCTCCTGGGCTCTGCCACTCAGATAGCAGTGGACTCTCATTGTTTGGAATGTTGCCCATCTTCCCACAGCCTTCTACTGCACACACTTTAGGATACCTGTATCTGGCTTCAAGGGCTTCCCAGGTGTGCTAGTGGTATAGAACCTGCCTGCCAATGCAAGAGACGTAAGAGATACAGGTTTGATCCCTGGGTCAGAAAGATCCTCTGGAGGATGGCATAGCAACCTACTCCAGCATTCTTGCCTGGAGAATCCCATGGCCAGAGGAGCCTGGCGGGCTACAGTCCACGGCGTCACACAGAGTCAGACGCGACTGAAGGGACCTACCACACAGGCACGCATCTGGGCTATGGTGACCATCTCTTACATGACCTACCTACTGCCCCCATTAAGCAACTGTTTTTTGAATAATCAGTTGTTGGTTATTATTTCCAACAATCAATTCTTCACATACCAAAGTGAGAGAGCATGAACACAAATCCTATCATGTTACTCCCTACTTAAGACTTCTGGGGCTTCCTGCTGCACTTAAAACATAATCCAAGCTCCTGACCCTGGACATGAGCCTATACCACTTGGCCCCTTAGCTCCCCTCTCCCGCCTTGCCTTCCACTCCTACTCCTCCTCTCCTCCTTTAACACTGAGCTCCCACCACACTGTCTTCAAACACACCACAGTGGCTTCCACCCAAAGAGCTGCATGCATCTTACTTTCTCTGCCTCACGTCGTGAACCTGGTCTTGGCAAGACTGGTTGTCTCTTCTTCCTTCCAGTCATACTGAAACACTTCTGTCTCAGAGAAGCTTTCTCTTGCTTCTCATTTAGAAAAACAAGTCCCTCAAACTTCGCCAGTCATTCTCAGCAAAGTCCAACAGGACTTCCTGTGATGGGAATGTTGGAAATGTTCTATAATCAGTGCTAATCAATACAGGAGCCAAGACTCACATGTGGCTATAGAGCACTTGAAATATGGCTCCTGCAGCTAAGGAGCTAAGTTTTTTATTTTATTTCATTTTAATTTATATTAATATGAACAGTCCCATGTACACTATAGCGCCACTATATTTTCTTTTTCTCAGTGCATCAGTAACTTCTTAAAGTTATGTTCATTTCTTTCATACTGTTGCAGGAAGAAGAGGGGCATGGGAGGAGAGTCATATCCCAGGACTTGAGTGAGTCCCTGGGACTGGCCGCCAAGTGTGGGTCCTTGGTTTCATGCCGGAAAGAATTCAACAGTGAGCCATAGTAAAGTGACAGCATGTTTATTTAGAAAGCTACATATTCCAAAAGCAGAACACAGTTTATCTCAGAAAGTGAGAGGACCCTTGGGAGAAACACACTCTACAGAGTGTGGACCATCTGAGAAGGCAAGAGGCCCCAGGGTATCTGGTTGTCAGTTTTTATGTGCTCAGATGCTTAATCGTGTCCGACTCTTGCACACCGTGGACTGTAACCCACCATGCTCTTCTGTCCATGAGATTCTCCCAGCAAGAATACTGCAGTGGGGTGCCATTTCCTTCTCCAGGGGATCTTACTGACCCAGAGATCAACCCCACATCTCCTACGTTGGCAGGCGAATTCTTTACCACTAGCACCACCTGGGAAGCCCATAGTTTTTATAGGGGTAGGTAATTTCATAGGCTGTATGGAGGGATTATTCAAACTATTTTGGGAAAAGAGCAGGGATTTCCATGAATTAGGCCATCACCCACTTTTTGGCCTTTCATGGTAGGCCTTGGAATAGTCATGGTGCCTATAGATATGTCATTTAGCCTGCTGATGTGTTACACTGAGCATATTCTGAGGTTTAAGTTCTAGTGGAAATTGACTCATCCACCATCATGGACTTAGTTGGTTCTAACTGGTTTATGTTGTGTCCTCAAAGACTGTCATTCTTTTAAACATTGTGCCTCACCTCCTTCCTGTCTCAATAAGTTCCATAAGGGCAGGGATCTAGTCTACCTAGAAAAAGTGCTGGACACACTTTCTTTTACAGTATCAGTTGTCTATTTCTGCATAACAAATAACCACAAACTCAGTAGCTTAAAATAGCACTTATTTATATCACAGTTTCTGTGACTCAGGAATTCTGACATGACTTAACCAGGATGCTCTGCTCCAGTGTCTCTCACAGGTCTGCAATCAAAGTGTTGGCCAGGGCTGGGGTCTCACCTGAAAGCTTGACTGGGGAAGGATCTGCTTCTAAGCTCATATGGTTATCAGCTGAGTTCAATTCTTTAAGGGCTCTTAGAAGAAACGTCTGTTCCCAGCTGGCTTTTTGGAGAAGGCAATGGCACCCCATTCCAGTACTCTTGCCTGGAAAATCCCATGGATGGAGGAGCCTGGTGGGCTGCAGTCCATGGGGTCCGCAAAGAGTCAGACACAACTGAGAGACTTCACTTTCACTTTTCACTTTCATGCATTGGAGAAGGAAATGGCAACCCACTCCAGTGTTCTTGTCTGGAGAATCCCAGGGATGTCGGAGCCTGGTGGGCTCTCGTCTATGGGGTCGCACAGAGTCAGACACGACTGAAGTGACTTAGCAGCAGCTGGCTTTTTGCCTGGAAGCTGCCCTCAGTCCCTGTCTGTGTAGGCAGCTCTTCCATTCCAGTTCACTTTATCAAACATGCAAGCCAAGAAGGAAACAGAGAGACTGCTAGCAAGAGAAAAGTTGCAATCTTACATAAACTGATCATGGAAATGACATCGCATGACCTTTGCTGCACTCTGTTGGTTAGAAGCCAGTCACTAGGCCAGCCTATATTCAAAGGGAGAGGAATGTACCAGTGCATGAATACCTGGAGGCAGAGATCATGAGGGGCCATTTTAGGGGCGGGGGGTCTGCCTGCTGCAGGAGGTTCTTAAACCTCTTAAACCTCATTCACTCTTGAATGAGTGAATGAATGAAGAGTCTATTCTGGCTGAGTGGTTGTTCCAGGTGTAGCACTTCTATTCCTCGCTATGGAGTGTAAAGTCTCTTGAAATGATCAAAGGAAAGATAAGGAATCCTTCCCTGAAGAAATATGAAAATTAAAAGAGCAATGGAAAAGGAAACTTTTCACAAATTAGGCATATGTCTACTTTATTAAGAGGACAGGCCCTGACATCAAATAGCTCAGATTCAAAGCCCAGTACTGCATCTTCCCAGTCATGTCCTCAAGTTCTCTGTGCCTCAGCTTGCTCATAGCACACAGTTGTCAGGAATCAGTGAGTTAATAGATGTAGTGAATTTAGAACAGTACTCGGCAGAGAATAAGCACTCCAGTTACTATTATTATTATTACTGCTACTGCTACTACCAAGTTTGGTGTTGAAAATGAATTTTCTGCTTTTATAGTTGTTAATGAGATTCTTATAAGTTAATAATTATATCATTTAGGGTTCTTAGTTGCAGGCAACAAAACCCAACTCCAGCTGACTTAAACATGAAATGGAGTTCATTAAGGAGTGACTCCCTGATTCACTGGAAGAATTAAAGAAATGGCATGGGGCTATGTAATCAATAACAACACCCCAAATCATGAGGCAGAGCCTGTCTGGTGAGGCCCCCTCTTCCCTCTTTCCCCACTATGCCATTGTCATCTCTGAATCTCAGGTTTATGGCTTGCACTGCTGGCAGCCCCAGTTCCAGATGCTGTCCTGAGGAACTCAGTCTTCCTTCAGCTGTCACAGCCACCATATCACTGGCTGTGGGCTCCAACTGGCATCATCTAACCGATGGAGGCTAGATCTCAGAGAGATCCCAGAAGAGCAAGGATATAGCATCTTCTTCTATGGTTGTGGCTAAGCCCACCTCCTTCCAAGATTCATTAGAAGGAGGATTTCTAAAACCTAAGATGAACATCTTAATAGTTGATGGCCAAAACCATTTTTAAAGGTGAATGTCCACTAAAGTGGTCATTAATGATTTCTCCCTGATGTTGTTCAGTCACCAAGTCATGTCCAACTTTTTGCAACCTCATGGGCTGCAGCACACCAGGCTTCTCTGTCCTCCATTATCTCCTGGAGTTTGCTCGGACTCATGTCCATTGAGTCAGTGATGCCATCCAACCATCTGTCACCCTGTTCTCCTCTTGCCCTCAATCTTTCCCAGCATCAGTTTCTTTTCCAATGAGTTGGTTCTTTGAGTCAGGTGGCCAAAGTGAATGATTTTTTTAATACATGGGCAAATAATCTGTTTGCAATGCAGGAGACACAGGAAATGCAGGTCTGATCCCCAGGTCTGGATGGTCCACTGGAGGAGGAAATGGCAACCCACTTCAGTATTCTTGCCTGGAGAATCCCATGGACAAAGGAGTCTAGTGGGCTACAGTCCTAAGGGTCACAAAGAGTCAGACATGACTGAGTAGTTAAACACATATTAAAATTTCAGGATGTTTCTGCAGGAAAGTTCTCTTAAGGATTTACATCCCTCTTTAGATTCTTTTCAAAGTTATAATGGTTTTCATGGAGCGGAAATGAAAGATTGGATCAAAATACTAATTGTTTAATTTATTTGCATTACTATTTTTTCACCAATGGATTTTCCTTCATCAGGAAATCATTAATTGCATATTATACTTCTCCAGCAATCCTTGTGTTCTTTCAGCACTCAGAAGCTGTGATATTACAAGCCCCTTGCCCTGTAAAAATTAGGTGGTCTTTATTCATGACTTCCTTGGAAGAAGTTCAAAATCTTATTGCTTATGGTATTTTAATTTTATTTTTCTAGGAGACAGTCATGAGAGCATCTCTCATCAGAAACTTTGGAAGAGATGGCTCTGGGCTCTTGTAATTCAGTACTAAAGTTAAAGTTAGTCACGCAGTCGTGTCCGACTCTTTGTGACACTATGGATTGTAGCCCACCAGGCTCCTCTGTCCTTGGGATTCTCCAGGCAAGAATACTGGAGTGGGTTGTCATGCCCTTCTCCAGGGGAATCTTCCCAACCCAGGGATCAAACCCAGGTCTCCCACATTGCAGGCAGACGCTTTACCGACTGAGCCACTGAAGCCGTGATTCAGCACTAGTGAGCTTGATGTGAAGTAGAAACTCCACATGGTAAAGCAGTTGCTGACACCAACATCAAGATCATTTTACATGCCTACCAACAGCTTACATTTAATGTAAAAGAGGAAGACAAGATATTTCTGCTCCAGGTAATATTCTACTGCCATTATCTCAAGAATCTGGAATTTTTCTCTAGTCTTTTACCTTGAGACCATAATTTCCTCTTTTATTTATACCTGATTTTTTGTTGTTGTTTAGCGACTTAGTCTCTAAACATGACTTAGTCTCTAAGTCATGTCCATTTCTTTGCCACCCCATGGATTGCAGCCCACAAGGCTCTTTGGTTCATGGGATTTCCCAGGCAAGAATACTGGAGTGGGTTGCCACTTCCTTTTTCAGGGGATCTTCCTGACTATAGAGGGTCACCCAAAAAGCACTTGACAAGTTAATTGCATTGCTTTAAAAAATACTTTACAATAGTTTGAAGCAATAAAAAAATTTAAAAAAAAAACTAAAATACAGTTCATGTGCAGGCTGGTAAACACGAAGTTTAAATCTTCATTATTTAATTCAGCTTGACTCATCTTAAATAATGGCTCAACTAAGGCAACTTTGTCCCTTGGGGGACATTTGGTAATGTATGGAGATATTTTGTCACAACTAGGGATATGGATAAAGCAGAAATAGATGTTTTTCTGGAATTCTCAAAAAAGCAAGAGAGTTCCAGAAAAACATCGATTTCTGCTTTATTGACTATGTCAAAGCCTTTGACTGTGTGGATCACAATAAACTGTGGAAAATTCTGAAAGAGATGGGATACCAGACCACCTGACCTACCTCTTGAGAAACCTATATGCAGGTCAAGAAGCAACAGTTAGAACTGGACATGGAACAACAGATTGGTTCCAAATAGGAAAAGGACTCCGTCAAAGCTGTATATTGTCACCCTGCTTATTTAACTTCTATGCAGAGTACATCATGAGAAACGCTGGGCTGGAAGAAGCACAAGCTGGAATCAAGATTGCTGGGAGAAATATCAATCACCTCAGATATGCAGATGACACCTCCCTTATGGCAGAAAGTGAAGAGGAACTAAAAAGCCTCTTGATGAAAGTGAAAGAGGAGAGTGAAAAGGTTGGCTTAAAGCTCAAGATTCAGAAAACAAAGATCATGGCATCTGGTCCCATCACTTCATGGGAAATACGCAAACAGTGGAAAGTGTCAGACTTTATTTTTGGGGGCTCCAAAAATCACTGCAGATGGTAACTGCAGCTGTGAAATTAAAAGACGCTTACTCCTTGGAAGAAAAGTTATGACCAACCTAGATAGCTGCGGGGGGCGCTCTGCAGAAAGAGAGAGGCAGTGGAACTTCCCTCCGCAAAGCCGAGGGGTCCCGAGGAGAGATGAGCCTGCTGCCGGCCAACCCAACCCCTCGGCGAGGGAGAGACAATCAGACGCGCCAGGGGTTCCCTCTGAGCAGTTCCGCTTTATTGCCACAAACTCTTGATTTATATAGGCAAGCAAGAGGGTTCTGCGAGGGACCTCCCATAGTTGCACCAATCACGTTAAAGGTCAAATTACAATATGCCATAGTTACACCAATCACGTTAAAGGTCAAATTATAATATGCATATAAGGTCAAGTCGTCATGAGCTTAACAGGAGTCTGGTAATCACACACTGTCCACGTGTACGGAAGTCAAGAGAGCCAATCAAAAACTTTAACATAGACCACGCCCCTATCTCTTCTGCCAGAGGCCATCTTGGCTTCCAACCGCAAAAGCTAGCCCCTTTTTTTTAAGGTTTCCCACGTAGGGCCCCAGAGATAGCATATTCAAAAGCAGAGACATTACTTTGCCAACAAAGGTCCGTCTAGTCAAGGCTATGGTTTTTCCAGTAGTCATGTATGGATGTGAGAGTTGGACCGTGAAGAAAGCTGAGTGCCGAAGAATTGATGCTTTTGAACCGTGGTTTTGGAGAAGACGCTTGAGAGTCCCTTGGACTTCTTCTGGAGGAGATCAGCCCTGGGATTTCTTTGGAAGGAATGATGCTAAAGGTGAAACTCCAGTACTTTGGCCACCTCATGCAAAGAGTTGACTCATTGGAAAAGACTCTGATCCTGGGAGGGATTGAGGGCAGGAGGAGAAGGGGACGACAGAGGATGAGATGGCTGGATGGCATCACTGACTCGATGGACGTGGATCTGAGTGAACTCCGGGAGTTGGTGATGGACAGGGAGGCCTGGTGTGCTGTGATTCATGGGGTCGCAAAGGGTCAGACATGACTGAGTGACTGAACTAAACTGAGGGATGGGGAAGGGCAATGCTACTGACATTGGTAGAGGCCAGGGATGTTGCTAAACACCCTACAAACAGCTCCCTACAACAGACAAAAAAATCATCCCACCCAAACGCCCAGGTCAAGAAACCCTAATATGAACACAGTGACTTTCCCTGGCATTTCCAGTTTTCCTTCCTTACGTCATAGTCCTTTCCCTTCCTGGTCTAGAGCTATCTTGTGGCTCTCAGGTCTTTAAAGAAGCAAGATTCTCTCCAGGTGGTCGCCCCAGAGCCCAGCGTCAAACTTGAACTGTAGTAGATGAAGCCTGCTCTTCAATTCTGAAAATTCTTTGGGCAAATTTGCCTCAGTAAATACCCCCTCAGTTCAGTTCAGTTGCTCAGTTGTGTTGACTCTTTGTGACACCATGGACTGCAGCTTGCCAGGCTTCCCTGTCCATCACCAATTTTGGGAGCTTGCTCAAACTCCTGTGTATCAAGTTGGTGATGCTGAAAGGTTGTTGCTGAATCAAGCAAAGACGCTGGGATTCTTGGCCCCCGGAGAAGAATTCAATCCGGGGCCAGAGACGAGGCTTGATCACTCAGAGCTTTGTGTAATAAAGTTTTATTAAAGTATCAAGGAGATAGAGAAAGCTTGTGACATAGGCATCAGAAGGGGGCAGAAAGAGTACCCCCCCTGTAAGTCTTCAGCTGGATGTTATGTAGTCACTAGCAGTTTGTTAATGAAAGAAAGGAATGTCTTAAAGCTCAGAATGCTTTAAGATGTAGTTTCGGATAATCTTGGCACCAAATGGTTCATCCTGGGCCATAAAATGATTAACTTGAATCTTAACGGACAGATTACCATACGAATAATTTCACTTACATAGATTAGGGGAACAATATCTGAGTATAACATACTGGTTTGTCAAGTAGGTTCTGAGCCCAAAAGGCGGAATTGACTTGAAGACAGAGTTTGGGGTAAATGTATGGTACATTAGCATAGCTTAAGACAAACTTTTCCATAAGAAAAATGCATTGATTATCTCAAGGTTTGAGAACAGTTAACTTCAGGTGAAACCAGGTGTCATTATGGCAACACAGTATTTTAAGAGAAACCTCCTTTTAAATTTGTATAGAGAAGGAAAAAATTATTGCTAGTTTGTTTCCTTCTGTCGCTTAAGAGAGATAAAAATGTCTGACACTTGCAGGCTATTTCCTCCTTTTGGAGACCCCTGGCCTTCCTGCCTGTTACCCTCTCAATGCCAGTCAACCATCTCATCCTCTGTTGTCCCTTCTCCTCCTGCCTTCAATCTTTCCCAGCATCAGGGTCTTTTCCAATGAGTCAGTTCTTTGCATCAGGTAGCCAAAGTATTGGAGCTTCAGCTTCAAGACTAATTTCCTTTAAGATGGACTCCTTTAGGACTTAGGGGTAAGTAATACGGCTTGGTTTTGAGCCTTTTCTGAAACACTCAGTTATGTATATTTGAACCTGAGATTTAACACACTTAACTGCTGTTCTCACCAAAGATGCATGTTTGTACACCCACCCCTGCAGTTTCTCTGAACAGTATCATCCTAAAGCCCTGATGGGCTTCCAGCTTCTCCACCTAGAGCTCACGTGGCCTTGGAAAGTCAGACAAGCTCTCCCTGCTTCATTTCCACATCTGCAAGATAATATAATGAAACTATTAATAACTATTAACAACAAGGTAGTTTTATGGTCAGATGAAATAATACAAAAGCATTTCATAATCAGTGAAACATTAGAATGCTTTTGCCATTATCCTTCTTTTTCTTGCCAGTTCTTTTGCATACCTTACTCCCCTGTGGTTAATCTGTGTAGCCTCCCTGATAAGGATGTCACACAGCATGCCAGTCAAACATTTGCTTTTAGCCACAAAATCAGCATATCTATAACATGAGTTTTTGTTGCTCTTGCTCCTACCCATAGAGACAATGAATCTATTGATACATAATTACATATTTTAAAGCATAGAAAAGAGATGACAAGGGACTTACTTCCCTGGCAGTCCAGTGGTTAAGACTCACCCTCCAAGGCAGAAAGTATAGGTTTAATCCCTGATTAGGAGCTAAGATCCCACATGCCTCCTGGCCAAAAAGACAAAACATAAAACAGAAGTAATACTGCAAAAGGACAATAATGAAATTGGCCCCTCCCCAAATCTAGCAGAAAAAAGCATTATAGAGATGGTTCAGGATTTTTACTAAAAGACACCTGGGGATAGAAAATAAAATTAATTATCACAAAATACCATATTTTCTATTAGGCACAGTCTTATGATTTGTGGTTAGGGAAAAAAAGAAAAGCCACCATCAAATCTAAGAAAGAACAAACAATAAACAAAATTCTATAATCTCTGAAACAGAAATTTACTCCAGCCCATAGAAAATGAACATAAATGTGTCAGACAGATCAATACATAATATTTGTGTTAGGCTTAACATTTATATGGAGAAGGCAATGGCACCCCATTCCAGTACTCTTGCCTGGAAAATCCCATGGACGGAGGAGCCTGGTGGGCTGTAGTCCATGGGGTCGCTAAGAGTCGGACATGACTAAGCAACTTCACTTTCACTTTTCACTTTCATGCATTGGAGAAGGAAATGGCAACCCACTCCAGTGTTCTTGCCTGGAGAATCCCAGGGACGAGGGAGCCTGCTGGGCTGCCATCTGTGGGGTTGGACGGAGTCGGACACGACTGAAGTGACTTAGCAGTAACATTTATAAAACTTTTTTTATTGATGACTCAGTTAGTTTATGTTATAAAAATACAGCTCATGGAAGTTTGAATTAGCGTCTTCCTTGTCCCTTAGGATGTTTCTCAAAACTTAGTATAAATAATCCATTTACCTTGGAAAGCCTTACAGTGTTAACACCGTTGTTCATAGAGTCGTTGCTGTATCTAAGCATTTGAAGCTTTCCCAAAGAACTTGAGTTCCCCATTGCCTCTGTCCTCCAGTATTGAATGGGAAAACAAGCTACATAAGGAAAACTATAAGAAAATGAGTGATGCAAAGGACAATCCCAGTCCGCTGGCTGTGAACACTGTGAACATTAATGAGTTGGCTGTTGATGAAAAGGTCAGTTTTCATTCCAATCCCAAAGAAAGGCAATGCCAAAGAATGCTCAAACTACCGCATAATTGCACTCCTCTCACATGTTAGCAAAGTAGTGCTCAAAATTCTCCAAGCCAGGCTTCAACAGTACGTGAACCATGAACTTCTAGATGTTCAAGCTGAATTTAGAAAAGCCAGAGGAACCAGAGATCATATTGCCAACATCCGCTGGATCATCAAAAAAGCAAAAGAGTTCCAGAGAAACATCTGCTTCTGTTTTATTGACTATGCCAAAGCCTTTGACTGTGGATCACAACAAATGTGGGAAATTCTTCAAGAGATGGGAATACCAGATTACCTGACCTGCCTCCTGAGAAATCTGTATGCAGGTCAAGAAGCAACAGTTAGAACTGTACATGAAACAACAGACTTGTTCCAAATCAGGAAAGGAGTACATCAAGGCTATATATTGTCATCCTGATTGTTTAACTTATATGCAGAGTACATCAGGAGAAACATGGGACTGGATGCAGCCCAAGCTGGAATCAAGACTGCTAGGACAAATATCAATAACCTCAGATATGCAGATGATACCACTCTCATCCCAGAAGCGAAGAACCAAAGAGCCTTTTGACAAAAGTGAAAGAGGAGAGTGAGAAGGCTGGCTTAAAACTCAACATTCAGAAAACTAAGATCATGGCACCTGGTCCCATCCCTTCATGGCAAATAGATGGGGAAACAGTGGAAACAATAAAAGACTTTATTTTGGGGAGCTTCCAAATCGCTGCAGATGTTGACTACAGCCATGAAATTAAAAGACGCCTGCTTCTTGGAAGAAAAGTTATGGCCAACCTAGAAAGCATATTGAAAAGCAGAGACATTACTTTGCCAGCAAAGGTCCATCTAGTCCAAGCAATAGTTTTTCCAGTAGTCATATATGGATATGAGAGTTGGACTATAAATAAAGCTGAGCACCGACAAATTGATGCTTTTGAACTGTGGTGTTGGAGAAGACTCTTGAGAGTCCCTTGGACTGCAAAGAGATCCAACCAGTCCATCCTAAAGGAGATCAGTCCTGACTATTCATTGGAATGCCTGATGCTGAAGCTGAAACTTGAATACTTTGGCCACCTGATGCAAAGTGATTCATTGGAAAAGATCCTGATGCTGGGAAAGATTGAAGGTGGGAGAAGGGGACGACAGAGGAAGAGATGGTTGGATGGCATCATTGACTCAATGGACATGAGTTAGAGTAATCTCCAGGAGTTGGCAATGGACAGGGACGCCTGGCGGGCTGCGTCCATGGGGTCACAAAGAGTTGGACATGACTGACCGACGGAACTGTTAATGACAGAGCCTTTTGAGCAGCAGGTCTTAAAGACCCATCCTCTCCGCTTATCATGCTGCTCCCCTGAGTTACCTCCCAGACTTTACAGCAGCATGAAACACTACCTCAGAGACTGCAGAGTGACTGAGTCTATTCACATCAAGGTGAATCCTGGGTGTCAACTATCCAGCTACCCACATTTGATATCTACTTGTATTTCCTGGTAAACCACCTTTCAATTTTATAAGATGTGATTCCTTCACACCATATGTATTCTTTGGTTCAGTTCAGTTCAGTCGCTCAGTCGTGTCTGACTCTTTGCAACTCCATGAATCGCAGCACGCCAGGCCTCCCTGTCCATCACCATCTCCCGGAGTTCACTCAGACTCACGTCCATCGAGTCCGTGATGCCATCCAGCCATCTCATCCTCTGTCGTCCCCTTCTCCTCCTGCCCTCAATCCCTCCCACCATCAGAATCTTTTCCAATGAGTCAACTCTTCGCATGAGGTGTCCGAACTACTGGAGCTTCAGCTTTAGCACCATTCCTTCCAAAGAAATCCCAGGGTTGATCTCCTTCAGAATGGACTGGTTGGATCTCCTTGCAGTCCAAGGGACCCTCAAGAGTCTTCTCCAACACCACAGTTCAAAAGCATCAATTCTTCAGCGCTCAGTCTTGTTCACAGTTCAACTCTCACATCCATACATGACCACAGGAAAAACCATAGCCTTGACTAGACAGACCTTAGTCGGCAAAGTAATGTCTCTGCTTTTGAATATACTATCTAGGTTGGTCATAACTTTTCTTCCAAGGAGTAAGCATCTTTTAATTTCATGGCTGCAGTCACCATATGCAGTGATTTGGGAGCCCAAAAAAATAAAGTCTGACACTGTTTCCACTGTTTCCCCATCTATTTCCCATGAAGTGATGGGACCAGATGCCATGATCTTTGGTAAGTATGTATAAAGAAGACATTTCAGGATTACTTAGTCAAGAATGTTATATACGCAGATACTTTGATGTGTATCCTAAATGGAGATCCACTCCCCTGTAGCTACAAGCATGTTTTTGGAAATTATTCTTGATGTATATGAAGTGAAGTGTTAGGCACTCAGTAGTGTTCAACTCTTTGCGACCCCATGGACTGTAACCTGCCTGGCTCCTCTGTCCATGGGATTCTCCAGGCACGAATACTGGAGTGGGTTGCCATCTCTTTCTCCAGAGGATTTATCCAAACCCAGGGATCGAACCTGAGTCTCCCACATTGCACGCAGATTTTCTTTACTGTCTGATCCCCCAGGGAAGTCAAATACTCTGTCTCTGTATTGTTACTGGAATCTGCACTGACAATTAATGGCGCCTGCTCTTGAACACATATTGTTGTTTAATAGTCCAGCGAGATTTCAGCTCTTCAAGAGGTCATTAGTTATATCATGGACTCAACCTAATGTGGCAGACTTTGCAAGCTAAATCTCTGATTCTTAATCCATCCTGCCTGGTCTAGTTCCCTAAGGGTCCATTTCAGCATTTGCTATCACTTGTGGCAGCATGACCTTTGCCTTTTCTATCTTAGGTTCAGGATTGCAAAATTGATGCCTCAGAGACTGTTCAGGAATATGCCTGAAAATTCAAGTGCTGCCAAAGCTGAGTAGAAGTCCCTGGCACTAGAATCCACATCAGTTCAGTTCAGTTCAGTTCAGTCGCTCAGTCGTGTCCAACTCTTTGCAATCCCATGAATTTCAGCACTCCAGGCCTCCCTGTCCATCACCAACTCCTGGAGTCCACTCAAATTCATGTCCATCGAGTCGGTGATGCCATCTAGCAACTCATCCCTTCTCCTGCCCTCAATCCCTCCCAGCATCAGAGTCTTTTCCACTGAGACAACTCTTCACATCAGGTGGCCAAAGTATTGGAGTTTCAGCTTTAGCATCAGTCCTTCCAAAGAACACCCAGGACTGACCTCCTTTAGAATGGACTGGTTGGATCTCCTAGCAGTCCATGGGACCCTCAAGGGTCTTGTCCAACACCACAGTTCAAAAGCATCAATTCTTCGGCGCTCAGCTTTCTTCACAGTCCAACTCTCACATCCATACATGACCACTGGAAAAACCACAGCCTTGACTACATGGACTCTTCTCTTTCACTTTCAAGAAGAGGCTTTTTAGTTCCTCTTCACTTTCTGCCATAAGGGTGGTGTCATCTGCATATCTGAGGTGATTGATATTTCTCCCGGCAATCTTGATTCCGGCTTGTGCTTCTTCCAGCCCAGCATTTCTCATGATGTACTCTGCATAGAAGTTAAATAAGCAGCGTGACAATATACAGCCTTGATGGACTCCTTTTCCTATTTGGAACCAGTCTGTTGTTCCATGTCCAGTTCTAACCATTGCTTCCTGACCTGCATATAGGTTTCTCAAGAGGCAGGTCAGGTGGTCTGATATTCCCATCTCTTTCAGAATTTTCCACAGTTTATTGTGATCCACACAGTCAAAGGCTTTGGCATAGACAATAAACAGAAATTGATGTTTTTGTGGAACTCTCTTCCTTTTTCCAAGATCCAGCAGATGTTGGCAATTTGATCTCTGGTTCCTGTGCCTTTTCTAAAACCAGCTTGAACGTCAGGAAGTTCACGGTTCACGTATTGCAGAAGCCTGACTTGGAGAATTCTGAGTATTACTTTACTAGCATGTGAGATGAGTGCAATTGTGCAGTAGTTTGAGCATTCTTTGCTATTGCCTTTCTTTGGTATTGGAATGAAAACTGACCTTTTTCAGTCCGTGGCCACTGCTGAGTTTTCCAAATTTGTTGGCATATTGAGTGCAGCATTTTCACAGCATCATCTTTCAGGATTTGAAATAGCTCTACTGGAATTCCATCACCTCCACTAGCTTTGTTCATAGTGATGCCTTCTAAGGCCCACTTGACTTCACATTCCAAGATGTCTGGCTCTAAGTGAGTGATCACACCATAGTGATTATCTTGGTCATGAAGATCCTTTTTGTACAGTTCTTCTGTGTATTCTTGCCACCTCTTCTTAATATCTTCTGCTTCTGTTAGGTATATATCATTCCTGTCCTTTATCTAGTCCATCTTTGCATGAAATGTTCCCTTGGTATCTCTAATTTTCTTGAAGAGATCTCTAGTCTTTCCCATTGTGTTGTTTTCCTCTATTTCTTTGCACTGATCGCTGAGGAAGGCTTTCTTATCTCTTCTTGCTATTCTTTGGAACTCTGCATTCACATGCTTATATCTTTCCTTTCTCCTTTGCTTTTCGCTCCTCTCCTTTTCACAGCTATTTGTAAGGCCTCCCCAGACAGCCATTTTGCTTTTTTGCATTTCTTTTCCATGGGGATGGTCTTGATCCCTGTCTCCTGTGTAATGTCACGAACCTCATAGGTATGAATTAATAAAAGGAAAAACAGCATATTTTCCACTTGGTTGTATTTTGTTCAAACAATATATTTGTTTCTATAAACCAAGGTAGTAACAATAAATTATCCTCTAATAATTAAATATAAAGTGAAACATAATTCAGAACAAGGAAGAAATTCACGCATCTCAGTAAATTCTCACAGATATCTGCAGTAAGTCAGGATCTTCCCATGTCTCTAAATATCTCTGGTCAAGTTATCTCACCACCTTCCTAAAATGGCCAAGGCTGTTTAATCTCAAATGACTCCCATTCTAAAAATGACTCTAGATCCTATGAAGTGGTGGTACCTAGCTCTAGCACTGTATTTGACAACTCAAGCTATGTGCCCAGCCCAGGCGTTGTGACCATCCAGATTCACAGCCATCCCCATTCACCCATCCACAAGCATACACAGCATGGTCTGTATGCTGCCCCCAGGCCCAGCTTTAACCTTGGATATCATCAACACTTGCTGCCTGGAACTCAGTGCTGATACCCAAGCATTAATTTGTGAGTGCTTAATCGGGACATGAAGAACAGAGTTCTTTGAAGCCTCATCTCTCCCTCTTTTTTAAAGGTATTTGAACCATATGCAAATATATCCATTCATATTTTTTATAAAGTTTTTATGAGTTTGTTACAATATTGCTTTTGTTGTTTATGTTCTGGTTCTTTTGGCCATGAGGCATGTGGAATCTTAGTTCCCTGACCAGGGATCGAACCTGTGCAGCCCATGCATTGGAAGGCGAAGTCCCAACCACAGGACCATCAGGAAGTCCACCTTGAAACCTCATCTTGAAATTGTTTACATATAAGGGTCTTAATTCTTCATGACATGGAATCTAACTGAGGCATGCACACATGCTCAGTCACTCAGTTGTGTCCAACTCTTTTGTGACCCCATGGACTGTAGCCCACCAGGCTCCTCTGTCCTTGGGATTCTCCAGGCAAGAATACTGGAATGGGTTGCCATGCCTTCCTCCAGGGGATCTTCCCAACCCAGGGATCTAATCTGCAGCTCCTGCATTGGCAGGTGAATTCTTTACCACTGAGCCACCAATATAATCTAAATAAAAACTTGACCATAGCAAGAAAAATAGGAAACTGAATTTTATACTCATTAGACTATCTGTGTGATGTTAGTGCCATCTTAGCATTGCATTGTTTTAACCACATTGTCGGTAATATTCTATAGGTCATTCTTTCGTCTCCTCCAAGAAAACCCCCACAGCATATTCAGCAATCCACAATATTGTCGGGACTTGCCCTGGCTGTTCATATTCACCTACCTACTAGCTGAGCCCACTCACCTCCTGATTCTGCCAACCCTATACCCACCTTGGCCTTTGCAATTGCTGTTCCTTCTTCCTGGAAGTTTCTCCCTGCAGAAGCTTCAGTGGCTCACTCTTTCTCATCCAAGTCTCAACTCAAATATTCTGCTTCAAAGAGGCTGCCTTTCATCACCCTACTTAGCGAACTTTGCCCCCCTCCAACAACATTCACTCTTATAACGCCCTTCTCTCGTTTCTTCATAACACTAAACACTACCTAAATTAGCTTACTAATCTACTTGTTTATTATCCTCCACTAGACTACTGATCCACCTGAGAATAGGAATCTTATCTGTTTAGTTACCACTTCCTTCTCAATTTCCCAAACAGTGTCAGGCACTGAATAAATATTTATTGAATTAACTACTTGTTGTAAATTCATATTATGTTTGAATATCTGATAGAACTATGTCTACCTCATTGCTCTTTCTTGTCACCTACGTTTATAATATTTTTATATTGCAATGACTGCAATTCATTTAACTGAATTGGACATAAGCTCTACTCTAAATATTGAACATATGTAGATATGCTCTAGATATTAGATATCTGCTCTAGATATTAGATATTGTCACCCTGCTTATTTAATTTATATGCAGAGTACATCATGTGAAATGCCAGGCTGAATGAAGCTCAAGATGTAATCAAGATTGCTGGAAGAAACATCAATAACCTCAGATATGCAGATGACACCATCCTTACGGCAGAAAGCAAAGAGGTATTAAAAAGCCCCTTGATGAAGGTGAAAGAGGAGAGTGGAAAAGCTAGCATAAGATTCAACATTAAAAAAACAAAAATCATGGCATCTGGTCCCATCACTTCATGGCAAATAGATGGGGGAACAATGGAAAGAGTTAGAGATTTTATTTTCTTGGGCTCCAAAATCACTGTGGGTGGTGACTGCTGCTGTGAAGTTAAAAGACGCTTGCTCCTTGGAAGAAAAGTAATGACAAACCTAGACAGCATATTAAAAAGGAGAGACATTACTTTGCTGACAAAGCTCTGTCTAGTCAAAGCTATGGTTTTTCCAGTAGCCATGTACAGGTATGAGAGCTGGACAATAAAAAATGCTGAGCACCAAAGAACTGATGCCTTCAAACTGTGGTGCTGGAGAAGACTCTTGAGAGTCTCTTGGACTGCAAAGAGATCAAACCAGTCAGGCCTAAATCAAACCAGTCCTGAGTATTCATTGGAAGGACTGATGCTGAAGCTGAAACTCCAATACTTTGGCCATCTGACATGAAGAGCCCATTGTTTGGAAAAGACCCTGATGCTGAGAAAGATTCAAGGCATGGGACGGCAGAGGATGAGATGATTGGATTGCGTCACCAACTCAATGGACATGAGTCTGAGCAAACTCCAGGAGATGGTGAAGGACAGAGAGGCCTGCCATGCTGCAATCCATGGGTTCACAAAGACTTGGACACAACTGAACAACAAGAACAACAACTACTTAGATATATGACTTAATAAAGCTAATTCAATTTTTCTGATTCTTAAATTAGTATTTGTTGATAGAAAACTTAGAAAATATGGAAAAATATACAGAAGAAAGCAAGATATCGACCATACTCCCATAACTCAGAGTAACATGATTAATCATGACATGATTAATATTCGATTCCTTCTAGTTTTTTATATGCATACACACACACAGTTAACGGTTTTGCACCCAATTCTATTGTATGTGGAGAAGAGACTGGGAGAGTGTGGGAGGGGTTTCTCCGCACCAACAAGAAACGTTCAGGTATCAGCTGGATATCCTACAGCTCAACCCAGTTATGACACTATCTAAAATGGCAACCAACTCCAGTATTCTCGCCTGGAGAATCCCGTGGACAGAGGAGCCTGGCAGGCTCTCCCCACCTCAGTCTCAGATGCTAATCACAAGCCCAGGTTGTTATCTGTGCCTTTGAAAGTTCCATCCCTCTAATCACGTGGTTGGTTTTACGGGCAACCAGCCCCCATCCATAGATGGGATCCCAAAGTTATTTTATTAACACTATAAAATTCACCTTTATAGTTCTCAGCACTTAGGAGATTCTAAAGGTTTTAGGAGGTTTCTGTCAGAGACAAAGACCTAATATATATTTCTAATGATAAGTCACAATGGCACCATGATACTCCTTTTAAACATTTCTTTCTATCTTTGTTTTTGGCTGTGCTGGGTCTTCACTGCTCCACGGGCTCTTCATTAGTTGCGGCGAGCTGGGGCTTGTTTCTGGTTGCAGTGCGTGGCCGCCTCATGCGCTGGCATCTCCTGTCGCAGACCACAGGCTCTGGGGTGCGCAGGCTTCAGTAGCTGCGGGCACTTGGGCTCAACAGCTGTCGTTCCCGGGCTCTGCAGCGCAGGTTCAATAGTTGTGGCGCATGGGCTTAGCTGCTCTGTGGCAGGGACTGAACCTTTATCTTCTGCGTTGGCAGGCGGATTCTTTACCACTGAGCTATGAAGGAAGCCCCCAAAATAGTCTTATAAATTCATTTCTGTATGTTTTTATTGTCTCAAATTTAACACACATACCATAGTTTCCCAGTACTGCTGAACATTGTTAGTGCTTACCTGTGGGAAAGTAAGTGGCGTGGTTTAAGAGAGAGATCAGAGACTGCAATAAAGACTGTTTTCACTTTTTTACTCTATGTGCAGTGGTGCTTCCTTAAAATTTTAAAAATAGGCATACATTCACATAGTACTTTTGTAAATGGAAATTGAACATGGCCCTCCTACGATCATGCTCTGGTAGCTCAGATGGTAAAGAGTCTGCCTGCAATTCAGGAGGCCCCAGGCTTGATCCCTGGGTCAGTAAGATCCCCTGGAGAAGGGAATGCCAACCCAATTCAGTATTCTTGCCTGGGAAATCCCAGGGACAGAGGAGCCTGCAGGGCTGCAGTCTGTGGGGTCGCAAAGAGTTAAACATGACTGAATGACTTTACTTAAGATTATTCTTTTTATGTGTTATTTTGAAGAAACCTCAAAATTTGTTCTGAAAACTCTTTAGGCCTGTTTATTATTGACTCATCACCACGCAAAATTGAGGTGACTATTCAGACACAAATTTTGGCTAATTAAGGTTTTCTTTAATTATGCTAAGAGAATTCACCCATATATTAATTCATGAAATATTTATTGAGCACCTACTATGAGCCTGTGAAATGAAAATATTTCCTGCCACATCAGGAGACAAGAAATGTCACAGGCATCAGTGATTTCTGGCCTCCAAATGTGAAAGTGTGTGCTCTGTGCTAAGTCACTTCAGTCTGTCCAACTCTTTACCACTAGCGCCACCTGGGAAGCCAGGCAAAATGTTAACGAGGGCTCTCCAAACTGATTCAGCAGATGCTGCAACCCTCTATGTTGATTGCTGAGGAGCTGAGGCAATGCAAGAAGCAAGGTGAACAAAGAAACAGGATTGGCCTCAGGTAGCTAAGGTAAACGTGAACGGAATGAATTCAGTGAGCCCAGAGAATTGCTTCTTCCCATACAAAGAATGCTAAATTCCTTAACTTGATCCTTGATTGTTCAGACTGCCTGCTTCCTTTGTTGCAAACTCATGTATAGCCTGACTTGCCCTCCTGCCTCCTTGGAGCAGTTTTCTCAGAGCTACTGAGATGCTGTCTCCTGGGCTCAGAGTCCTAACCATTCCCACCAAATAAAATAGCTCTCCACTTTTAGGTTGTGACTATCTTTTTTAGTAAACAAGCCAGTGTTGTGATAAACATCTGGTATGTACCTTACAGCAAGATAGACAGGATTCTTATCCTCATTAAAAACAGACAATAAATAGGTATCATTCAGGATAGACTAGATTATTCTGCAGTAATATACAACTCGTTGATATGATACAACTCTACCACACATTGGCAGGGGAATCTGCTTCTCATAGTTACGCAAGAACTCAGACTGAGGGTTTCTTCTCTACTGGAAAAGGAACATCGGAGGAGCCCCCAATGGCAATTAAATATTTGTGGGAATTCTTTGACTGTCCAATGGTTAGGACTCTGCACTTTCGCTGCTGAGGGCCTAGAATTAAGAGATCTCGCATGCCATGCTGTCTAGCCAAAAAAAAAAAAAAAAAAATACTCTTAAGGCCCAAAAGTGATATATCACTTATGTTCCTGGCTCATTTGCTGGAACTAGTCACATACCCCTACCCAATCATGAGGGGGCCAGAAAGTGCTCCAAAAGGGGATGACTGCACAAGCAAGACCAATGACTACCAGAGTCATCCCTGCTCAACAGATATTAGGTTTACTTTTCTTCCCATGTGCAAAATATACACATATTCTCTTCCAGAGAAATAACACAAAAAATTTCATCCTATCACAACATCAAGCTCAAAGTCCAGGATCTGACAGTAGTCAAGCCTAGATCTGTATCTTCTCTGGATCTGGAGACATATGAAGAAAAGTTTGTGCCACACCCCTTACCTAGTAGATAATGACAGAGGAGAAACTGGGTAACTGCCATAAACACTCCCATTTGAAATGGAGAAAAATGGGAGAGAGATAGCAATCAGTGTCCGGCAACTGTGGAATCCTACCAGGCAGACACTGCAAGGGTGTTGCCTCCTAGTCTTTCCACTAGGGTGGGGAATGTTACTTGTTAGGCCTCAGTTCTGATCCATGGTACACTCCCCTCCCCCACTGCATTGTTCTTCTCAGATCCTTAGCTCCATCTTCTACCTTCTAGGGAAGGTCTTTTCCTTCATTCCCCTGTGCCCTATAGACGTTGTTCAGTCACTCAGTGGTGTTCAACTCTTTGCAACCCCATGGACTGCAGCATGCCAGGCTTCCCTGTCCATCACCAACTCATGGAGCTTGCTCAAACTCATGTCCATTGAGTCCAAGATGCCAGCCATCTCATCCTCTGTCATCCCCTCCTCCTCCTGCCTTCAATCTTTCCCAGCATCAGGGTCTTTTCTAAGGAGTCAGCTGCTTGCATCAGAGTATTACTTTGCTATTAATGGAGCTTCAGCTTTAGCATCGGTCCTTTCAATGAATAATCAGGACTGATTTCCTTTAGGATTGACTGGTTTGATCTCCTTGCAGTCCAAGGGACTCTCAAGAGTCTTCTCCAACACCACAGTTCAAAAGCATCAATTCTTTAGTGCTCAGCCTTATTTGTGGTCCAACTCTCATATCTATACATGACCACCAGAAAAACTATAGATTTGACTATACAGAACTTTGTTGGTAAAGTAATGTCTCTGCTTTTTAATATGCTGTCCAGGTTTGCCATAGCTTTTGCTCCAAGGAGCAAGTGTCTTTTCATTTCACTGCTACCACCATCTGCAGTGATTTTGTAGCCCAAGAAAGTAAAGTCTGTCACTTGTTTCATTTCCCCATCTATTTGCCATGAAGTGATGGGACCAGATGCCATGATCTTAGTTTTCTGAATGTTGAGTTTTAAGCCAATTTTGTCACTCTCCTCTTTCACTTTCATCAAGAGGTTCTTTAGTTCTTCTTCACTTTCTGCCATAATGGTGGTGTCATCTGTATATCTGAGGTTATTGATATTTCTCTTAGCAATCTTGATTCCAGCTTGTGCTTCCTCCAGCCCAGTGTTTCTCATGATGTACTCTGCATTTAAGTTAAATAAGCAGGGTGACAATATACAGCCTTGACGTACTCCTTTCCCAATCTGGAACCAGTCCGTTGTTCCCTGTCCAGTTTTAACTGTTGCTTCTTGACCTGCATACAGGTTTCTTGGGAGGCAGGTAAGGTGATCTGGTATTCCTATCTCTTGAAGAATTTTCCACATTTTTTGTGATCCACACAGTCGAAGGCTTTAGCATAGTCAATGAAGCAGAAGTAGATGTTTTTCTGGAATTCTCTAGCTTTTTTCTGTGATGTTGGCAATTTGATCTCTGGTTCCTCTGCCTTTTTAAATCCAGTTTGTACATCTGGAAGTTCTCATTCATGTACTATTGAAGCCTGGCATGGAGAATTTTGAGTATTACTTTGCTATCGTGAAATGAGAGCAATTGTGCGGTAGTGTGAACATTCTTTGGCATTTCAATGAAAACTGACCTTTTCCGATCCTGAACATAAAGAATAAGTCCTCAGTTTTTGAGCAGTTTTCTCAAACTACCTCCTGACCACAGAAAGGTGAGGACCAAGGGTCATTTTAAGTTTCACTTACAGTTTCTTTTAGCACTCACTGGTAGAAATTTTGGCACTACCCTAAAAATTTTAGTCATCTTCTTTATTTGATTCAAGTCATCTGAGACACAAATTTTTATTTTATATCTCTCTCGTGGATAACTTGAGCCCATGAGGCTTTGTTAACAGGAAGACCTGGGCCAGTGTATCCAACTTACTGGGCACCACTTTAATCCACTCAGAGGTTTAGTCATGAATGCGACAGTCATATCCTTGATCTGATCCTTGACATAAGGCTGAGTTCTAATCAGCCTTTGTTGCTCATCTCATTTAAAGATGAGAATCATTTGTATCTTCCAACAGTGCAAGTTTCCAAATTTTTGGATTCTTTATAATCTCTTCCATTTCTAACTATAAACTCAACAATTACTCTCTGATTCATCTTTTCCTATAATGTCTTATGTAATCAATAATTACCAACATTCAAATGTACCTAACAAACATACAGAATATTCTATCCGACAGTATCCGAATACACATTCTTCTCAAGTGTACATGGTGTATTTTTTAGGATAGATCATATGAAAGTGTTAGTCACTCAGTCATGTCCAACTCTGTGTGACCCCATGGACTGTCGCCCACCAGGCTCCTCTGTCCATGGGACTTCCCAGGCAAGAATACTGGGGTGCCTCACCATTTCCTTCTCCAGGGGCTCTTCCCAACCTGGGTTTCCCACATTGCAGGCAGATTCTTTACCATATGTAAAGGGGAAGAAGCCCTTACGTAAGGCAACAAAACAAGTCTCAAAAAATTCAAGATAGAAATTATATCAAGTATCTTTTCTAACCACAGTGGCATGAAACTGGTAACAGGAGGAAAGCTAGAAAATTCACAAATATGTGGAAATATTTTTCATTAACTTGTTTATTTTAATTGGAGGATAATTTCTTCACAATACTGTGATGGTTTTTGCCATACATCAACATGAATCGGCCATCAGAATACATATATTCCCCCTAAAATATGTGGAAATTAAACAACACAATTCTGAACAACCAGTGGATCAAAGAAGAAATCAAAAAGGAAATTTAAAATATCTTAAAACCAATGAAAATGGAGACACAACATACCACAACTTATGGGATATAGCAAAGCAGTTATATGGAGGGCATTATGCAAGGTAAAATAAGTCAGATGGAGAAAGACAAATACTGTATGGTCTCATTTAAATGTGGAACCTGAAAAATCCAAACCCACAGAAATAGGAGATAGGTGGTTACCAGAGGCTGTGAGGTGGGAGAAATGGGTGAAAGTGGTCAAAGAGTACCAAATGCCAGTTACAAGATGAATAAGTTGTGGAAAATCTAATGTACAGCATGGTGATTATACTTCACAATACTGTTTTGTATACCTGAAAAATGCTGAGAGAGTAAATCTTCCAAATTCTCGCCACAAGAAAAAAAGTAACTATGAAGTGACGGTTGTGTTAACTATCCTTGTTGAGGCAATAATTTTGCAATATATACATATGAAATCACCATGCTGTATATCGTACACCTATTCAGTGTTATGTCAATTATATCACAGTAAAGCTGGAAAGAAAATAAATAAAAACATGTCCTTCACCTCCCCAGCACCCCACCCCACCCTCACCAGGCAACACATGAAAATAGTTACCAACACATGCCACCAGCTTTCCGTTTCCCATTCTCTTCCACCAGAGCCACAAGTTCACAGCATACATTCATTATCTGCCTTCCATGCCTCACCATGCTATCACAGGAGGCTGTTTTGCCAAATGTTTCTTTCCTGCGAATATGAATCACCATCCATATGGCTTCCAATATCACTTCCTTTGTTGTGTACCACCTAGCCCCAAAATCAATGCCATCTATTGAAGATTTTTGTTCTAGTAATGGCCCACCACTGTCAGTCGAGATTGACTCAGTGTTGCTGCAGTCATAAACACCACAATCTCAGTGGCTTGAAACAATGAAAGTTTAATTACTATTTTATTCATTATGGGGTGGCAGGGGAATTCTGCTCATTGCGGTTGCTCAGGAACACGGCTGACTGCAGCCACTGTTTCTTATGTTGCTGGTTGCTGCAGGAGAGAGAAAAGGGCCCTCTGAAGGGTCTTGCATTGGCAAGCCTGGAAGTGACTCATGTTACTTCTGCTCATAACTAATAGGCCAAAATAAGTTACATGACATTATCCAACCACAAGGAAGCCAGGAAGAGCAATTCTCTCTTGTGCCTGGGATGCCAGACGAAAGGAAAAATTGCTGAATGCCTGCCAAAACAGGTAACCAAAAAGCAATGAATATATTTGTGATAAGTGAGCTAAATTTTAAAAGAAAAAGTAGGTTATAGGCTAGACACAATTGAGGGGCCTATTTAAAGTGAATAGTGTGGGAGGCCTCTCTGAAGAAGTAACATTTGCGTTGAGACCTCCAAGTGAGCATGAATTAAGAGAACATTCCAGACAGGAAGCAACAAGCTTAACAGCCCTAGGGTGGAATAGGCTTGATTTTTACTGAAACTGCCAGAAGATGAGATCTATGAGAAACAAAAAAGTAAAGGGATGTGAGGGGAGTGTTATGGATGGGAGAAACCATCAGGGTCAAATCACAGAGGACCCTGAATGCCACAGCAAATAAATAGAATTTATTCTAAAATGCAATAGAAAGTCATTGAAAGGTCTTAAGATAAGAAATACATGTTTGATTTATGTTTAAAAAAGTAACTGGCTCTGTGGTAAATTACGCAGAAAAGGGTGAGAGTGAAAATGGGCATGCCAGCTGGGATGCGATTGTAGCAGTGAAGAGATGACAGGGTTAGGAAGGGCCATAGCGGGGTAGTCAGCAGGGAAGATGCCAAGAAGTGAGCCACTTAAGATATATTTTGCAGAGCTTACTAATGGATGAAATAAAAGAAAAGTTGGGAGTGGCAGGAGTTGTCTATGACTCGCATTGTCAAGGATGAACAAAGCAGGACATTAGTTAATGTGGTAAGGACAGATTTTTATTAGTAATAACTATTGCTGTAAGGAAAAAAGAGTCCAACATGAACTGAACAAAACTTCAGTCTGTACAGACAGAGATGAATAGGTGTTTTAAAGGGAGAATGAAGGAAAGGTGGGGGAGTCAAGTCAGGGAAGTAAAAAATTACAAAAGCTTAGTTAGTGTCAATGTGTCTGAGTCTTTCAATCCCATGCACTGTAGCCCACCAGGCTCCTCTGTCCATGGAATTTCCCAGGGAAGGATACTGGAGTGGGTAGCCATTAGGAGGGCATGACAACCCATTCCAGTATTCATGCCTGGAGAATCCCAAGGACAGAGGAGACTGGCAGGCTACAGTCCTTAGGGATACAAAGAGTCAGACTCAACTGAAGAGACTTAGCACACATGGACGCAGTCAGTTTTGATGCAATTAGGTCTGCTGTGTCTGCTAGTGGTGATGACTGGAGTTAGGATTCTACCCTCCTGTAGAAGCTGGGAGAGAGAGGTCCCAGTCTTGGGTGTTGACTGGAATAAACAGGGGCTTTGGCACCCTTGAATTTTCTCGTGCAGGCACTTTAAGAGGACTGGGATTATTTTAGGATGTGGCCTCGAGAGGACCTATGTTCCTGTTTGTTCGAGTCTTTATAGACAGAGGTTGAAGCCTAGTCAAGAGGGCTCATAGGAGTCTGACTATAGTTTAGTCGAGGAGAGAAAATTTGTTGCTATGTTTTTGGTTTTAGTGGCAGGGTGCTTGGTGATGTCATTCACAGAGAAGGGATGGTCTAGGGGACAACTAAATTTAGAATACCGAAGAGACCAAATCCTATTTTTGACACATTAAGTCTGAAACATTCAAATGAGTAAAAAGTTAAACATCAGAATGGATCACATAAGAGAAGTCTGGGCTAGAGATATAAATCAAGAGGTTTCAGCAGGATGTAACTCAGAGATCACATAGGTGGGAGTTAAAAAATACATAGGAACTTTAGGAGTTACCCAACAAACTCATCCTTGAGATTTGTTTCCAGAAATGTATCATCGTTAGGTATGTGAAACTGTATTTCTAATTGTCAGAAAGGAAAATTAACAGAATAACAATCAAGGTAGCTATTAAATATTAGGAGATTTTTTCTATTTTTCTTTTGGTTTGAATCCTATCCCTATTTGCTATTGCTAAATCATAGGGCTTCCCAGGTGGTGTGAGTGGTAAAGAACCCACCTGCCAACTCAGGAGAGGTGGGTTCTATCCCTTGTTTGGGAAGATCCCTTGGAGGAGGTACGGCAACCCACTCCAGTATTCATGCCTGGAGAATCCCATGGACAGAGGAGCCTGGCAGGCCACAGGCCATGGGGTTACAAAGAGTTGGACACAACTGAAGCAATTTAGCCACACACGCACAAATCATAGGTAATATATACGCATGTATTGAACACTGTTCTCATACCCACTTAACATACATGGAAAACTGTACAAAGAAGGGTTAAATAACTTGCCTGAGGTGACACAAAATTAATATAATTTGGGTCCTTTATTAAAGCTAAGCATTCTGGTTCTAGTCTGTTTTCTGATCCCCGATTCTCTACAGCAAGCCTAGAAAAGTAGCTTGGTTTATCATTTATCAGTTTCAGTTCAGTTCAGTCACTCAGTCCGACTCTTTGCAACTCCATGAACCACAGTACGCCAGGCCTCCCTGTCCATCTCCAACTCCTGGAGTTCACCCAAACTCATGTCCGAGTCAGTGATGCCTTCCAACCATCTCATCCTCTGTTGTCCCCTTTTCTTCCTGCCTTCAATCTTTTCCAGCATCAGGGTCTTTTCCAGTGAGTCAGCTCTTTGCATCATGTGGCCAAAGTATTGGAGTTTCACCTTCAACATCAGTCCTTCCAATGAATACCCAGGACTGATCTCCTTTAGGATGGACTGGTTGGATCTCCTTGCAGTCCAAGGGACTCTCAAGAGTCTTCTCCAACACCACAGTTCAAAAGCATCAATTCTTTGGCGCTCAGCTTTCTTTGTAACACAACTCTCACATCCATACATGCCCACTGGAAAAACCATAGCCTTGATTAGATGGACCTTTGTTGACAAAGTAATGTCTCTGCTTTTCAATATGCTGTCTAGGTTGGTCATAACTTTCCTTCCAAGGAGTAAGCTTCTTTTAATTTCATGGCTGCAGTCACCATCTGCAGTGATTTTGGAGCCCAGAAAAATAGCCACTGTTTCCACTCTTTCCCCATCTATTTGCCATGAAGTGATGGGACTGGATGCCATGATCTTAGTTTTCTGAATGTTGAGCTTTAAGCCAACTTTTTTACTCTCCTCTTTCACTTTCATCAAGAGGTTCTTTAGTTCTTCACTTTCTGCCATAAGGGTGGTGTCATCTGCATAGCTGGGGTTATTGATATTTCTCCTGGCAATCTTGATTCCAGCTTGTGCTTCCTCCAGCCCAGCATTTCTCATGATGTACTCTGCATATAACTTAAATAAGCAGGGTGACAATGGGTCATAAATAATAAACTATACATATATATAATATAATAGACTATATATAAATATATAGACTATATAAAATATATAATAGTCTATTGTATTATATATAATATATAGACTATTATAATATATATATTGTAGATATAATAGACCATATATATATACACATATAATTGTTCCAATAAGAGTTTTTATTGTCTCTCTCTGTGTTGGTATGTGCACGCCTGGATCATTAGGGTTAAAGCACAATTCACCTAGCGGCTGTGCCCCAGGTTATTAGAGTCAGTCTCTAGGAAAAGTGGAACCGGTTTTGCTAGAACAGTCCTGAAGCATCAAAGCAAAAAACAAAAATTCTTAAAACAATTTGTTTTTTTAAGTACAAATTGCAGCGGTCATCAAACTAAGGCATCAAACTAAGGTCTTAAGTCTCTGGACAGCATTTGCCGGTTAGGGAGATGAGTCAATTTTCCCTCCACAGAACATTATGTGTAGTATTTACACACAGCATTCACTTCGTTGTCTTGAGTATGGAAGAGTTCCTTGAGGGCAGGAATTGTTTTATGCCACCTTTTTTTTTTTTAATCTCCTTGGAAGAAAAGTTATGACCAACCAAGACAGCTTATTAAAAAGCAGAGGCATTAATTTGCCAACAAAGGTCCATCTAGTCAAAGCTATGGTTTTTCAGTACTCATGAATGGATCTGAGAGTTGTACTATAAAGAAAGCTGAGCGCAGAAGAATCCATGCTTTTGAACTTCTGTGTTGGAGAAGACTCTTGAGAGTCCCTTGGACTGCAAGGAGATCCAACCAGTCCATCCCAAAGGAAATCAGTCCTCAATATTCATTGGAAGGACTGATGCTGAAGCTGAAACTCCAATACTTTGGCCACGTGATGCGAAGAACTGACTCATTTTAAAAAACCCTGATGCTGGGAAAGATTGAAGGCAGGAGAAGGGGACGACAGATGAAATGGCTGGAGGGCATCACCGACTCAATGGACATGAGTTTGAATAAGCTCTGGGAGTTGGTGATGGACAGGGTGGCCTGGTGTGCTGCAGTCCATGGAGTCGCAAAGAGTCCGACGCGACTGAGCAACTGAACTGAAGCTTTTTTTTTTTTTTTTAAAGCATATTCTCTGTGCCTAGCGGAGCCTGACATGTAGTAGGAGCCCAAGGATGCTCGATAGTGGAGGAAGGAAAGGAAAGAGCAAGGAAGGGAAGGAAGGAGAGGAAGGAAAACGGAAGGAATTCAATTTCTACTGAACACTTAGAAGGTGAGCAGGGTGCGCTCCAACATTATGAGTTGTTACTTTAAGTTTTTCCCATTCACGCTGCTCAGTTCCTCCACTAGCGCTCCGGCCCTTCTCGACCTCCAACCCAGTTGTCTGGTCTCCCAGACATGCCCACTACTCCCCGACCCACGTTCGCCCGGCGACTCAGTCACTGCGTCTGCGCACGCGGAGCGAACCGCCGCGCGCCTTCGGGGCGGGGTCCCGAGCAGGGCGTTCCGCCGCGGGGAAGAGGAAGAGGAAGTTGGGGGACGGTCCTAGCCGGGAGTGAACCGGAAGTGCAAGCGCTCCTGCTGCTTCTCGGCCAGGCGGAACCTGCTCTGCTGGGCCCGGTGGCCGCAAAAAAAAAAAAAAACCAACTTCTTTCTCCCGCCCTAACGGTCGCCGCGGCCAACTGCCTCGCCCGCCTGGCCGCCTACCCCGCCTTCTCTTCTGTGCGGCTACCGCGCGGTCCTGTGTCCCTCTCGCCCGGCGGGATCCGCTTGCCGCTGCCACCGCCTCCTCGTCTTGCTGTCCGGCCAGCCGGCCCGCCCCGCCCCGCTGCAGTGATGTGCGACAAGGAGTTCATGTGGGCCCTGAAAAACGGAGACCTGGATGAGGTGAAAGACTACGTGGCCAAGGTAAGTGGGGGGAATGAGTGGAGTCGGCGAGAGCACCGAGGTGGGGTGGAGAGGAGGCCGAGGAAGCGGGGGCGACCTCCTGGATGGAGGTGGCGCGGAGAGAGTGGGAGGCCGGGAGCGTCTAAAGCCGAAAACTGGGTCCGCAGGAAACGGTCGCGTTCTGGGTCCGATAACTGCCGTGATGACACAGGGTCTTGCCTTCCTGGCTTCTCGGGGGAGGGGAGAGTGGGTGACCAGCTCTTCTAGAGTCGCTTAAGAGCACTGAGGACTTGAGTTCGGCCCTGTTCGACGCCAGCATTACTTCCAATCTTTGGATGAGGTAATTCTCCATCTTGGACCTGCCCACTAATGAACGAAGTAACTTAAAGTGATTAGAACCAGAGTAACGTTTTCTATTTAACTTTGGGTCTGTTATGAATTTAAAGTATTCCTTGACCGTGAAAGAAAAAAAGGAGTACCGAAAATAGCAGTAGTTAAAATTCTGAAACTTGGTGTCACTTCACTGTGAACTCTTAACTTTGGGTGTGGCCTCTTTTCCTCTCCCTCGCTGCAACGAATAACTTAATTTGCTTCCAGTGGTCAAGTTGTCAGTTAGCATCTGGGAGTGTTTATGATACTTGAGCAGTTTTCAAACCAGCGGGTTAACTTCAGTGATTACATCTTTCTCCTAGATTCCATCAGAAGTGCTTACATGTGTAATAAAAAGTAATGTAGTTTAGTCACAGTACATTTAGAGGGAAAATCATGATGAAGAAAGCTAATCTCAAACCTAAACCCAAATGTGAATCCATGTTGTGATGGAGTGGTAAACTTAAAATTCCAACGGCCTGCCTTTGGACCCTGAAATTACCCCTGGTGTAATTATGAGAGAACTTATATGTGATTCTAATAGTGGTGATCTAAAAAGAAATCTTCCAAAATAAAATAGGACTTTATTACATAAATATGGAGCACATGTTGTTTCTGAAATGTGTAACTTTGTGATACGATCATGGAGGGCATCTTGCTCAACTTCTAAAAGCTTGAGAATCTGATCCAGCTTCTAGTTCTTCAAAGGCTGTGACCACTGGTATATGATGCTGTGTTTCTGCTTCACAGTGGACTGTTAGAAGCAAGTGAGCAAAAGCAGAGTTTCTTAAAACTTACAGGATTGTGCAGGGCAAACTACTGTTAGTTTTTACTCTGTTTAATACCATTACAATCTAGACTTTGCGCATGCAGATTATCTTCTTAGTCCTTTGAGGTGGATTTTTAGGATACTGTTAACTGCCTTCAGCTAGTGGGAGTCTGAAACCAGTCTTCTTGGATGTTTCAATGTAAGGTTAAAGCAAAGAAGTTACTTGGAACTTTTCATGGTATAATTCCAGTGGTGAGACACTGCATGCAGTACTCTGGAAGTGAGTGGCCTTGTTTTTCTGCTAATGGTGGCACCTAGTTTATTTTATATTCTTGAGATTTGAAAAGTTAAGGACTGAGCTTGCAGCTTCAAAAATAACATGCTTTACATAGTGTCTTCCTGTTACATTATCCTTGTGCATCTTGTGAAGTAAATCTTTTTATTAGTCCCATTTTACAGGTAAGATTACTGAAATACAGGGTGCATAAGGCGGAAAAAAAAAATCTAGTTACAGAGATAACAAAGGAAGGCAGAACTAAACTGCTGACTCCCAGACTTAGACTCCTTCACTGCTCCATGCAGTCTCACAGTCTAAACTGTAATTGTGAAAATTTATTATACCAAGATCTCTAGCAGGACATTTCCAAGGTCCACATCCAGGCAGATTATGCAGTTTTCAGTCACACAAAAACATTTGTGTAAAAATAAGTGCTAGTAACAATGGATTGATTTGTTTTCGGTTTTTAAGTTAGGTCATTCTATTCCGTTTAATTTTGATTTTTCCCTAATACAACCATACTGCCTACACTCATTAACAAAAAAGATGTGCTTAAGAGCGAAGGGTAGGCATCAAAAGAAAGTATTAAGAACTGATTTATCCAAAAAAGTAATTCTTTGAACAGATCATGGAGCTTTTTCTTTTCTTAGTGTTTATCGAGTAAAAACTAAGAGACTGTTGAGTCTCTTAAAATATCTTTTGCTTTGTTAATGAAAAATGATAAAACAGCCAAAAACTAGCCCTCCATTTTTCACTGACTGAGTTCTCCTGTTGTGCCTTTTTATATTTCAAGTCCTCCTAACATGGTTTCTTCTGCCCAGCTTCCATCTTCCCTGCTTATTCATAGATTTACCTTTTTCATCTGGTGGGCAGTCATTATTATTTTCTAAGTTTATGTGATCTGCATTTATCTGAGTTGTGTACAAAGAAAGTACATAAAGAAACATGTTCTCTAGTTTTCCTTCTAAGGGGTGAGAATCTTTAAAATACTCTTCCTGAGTACACCTGTGAAGATCTCTCACATTGTTAATGTATAAGAATGGACCTGTAGGTGAAGCAGTTTAGTATTTTTCCTTAAAATTAATGTTTTAAAAAGCAATAATTGTACTTTTCTACTGACTTCTGTACAGAAGTCTGGAGTGTGGATAGGCATAAATTGTTGGCTTGGGGTGAATTCTCGAATTCTGAAAAATAAATTCAAAGTTCCAAAACCATTGAAAATTATATATTCCTAAATGAAAAAAGCAACATATAAAGAAAAACAGATTATTCCATGTTACATGCTTATCTGAATCATCATTAAAACAGTATCTGAAGCAGTTTGGTTTCTTGACTATAAGAAATTAAATATAAAGACTATATTAATTCTTCCATTTTTATTGGGTACTGTGCAGGCCCCCAACACTTTGCTAATTTTGGCATGATAGTGATGCTCAGAAAACTTAGACATTAATGTTCAGCTGACCTCTGGAAAAAGCATTCATACTGATAAGGTAGCATGTAGATTAAAAGTAACATCTCACATGTAACAGTTTGTTCAATTGGAAAACAAGTGAAAGACACAAAGTAGGATATTCATCAGCAGTGGTAGTAGTAGTCACCGTTTTCAATCTGTGTGATTCATCTGAATGCCTTTTTTTTGCCTTCCATTTCTGCCTTTATGTTAATTTCTCCCATTGGTGTTAACTCAGCCTTCATTTGCACTCCAGACTTAGTAAATAACTGCATTCAGATAAATCCTGAATGTTTCTATTTTTCTTGTCCACCTTCTAATGACTTCATGACCCACCCATTTGCCCAAACTAGAAATTGGGGAATTTCCCCAAATTTTTGAGTGGTATCAAGACTACCTTATTTCTTAGTTCCTTTCTCTTAACGTCATTACTTTAAATTAACTGCTGCTTGACCACCTGGACTATATTTTCCTTGACTGTAGTTTCTCTCTCGTCCCTGGTCAGCTGGAACGTCTCAGCTGGAGGAATCTCTATGTAATAGGAATCTGAGCGTCTTTTTCAGCCATCCTCCTTCATTACTCTTATACTTTTGTGATTCCCCATTATTTATTTTTAAAAGGGCCAACTCCTCCTTGGTTTGGCATCCCAGATCATGAAGATCTGGCCTGTGCTGGCCTTTTTAAACTCTCCTCTTTACACGTGCTCTGTTCCAGACCTCACCAAGCTGTTTCTTACTTGTATATTTTCTTCACCTGTGATCTTTCATCCTTCCTGACCAAGTCAGTTCACCGCAGTCCCTAAGTCCTACCTGGTGATCTATTTATCCTCTTAGCTTAACTATCACCTCTTCCAGAAAGGCATTTTGACTTCAAATGGAGTGCTGCTTCTACTGTTTCACTTACCAAATTGCTATGATTTTGTTTGTGTGTCTGTCTTTAATTAAAGGCTGTGAGCCTCTGGAGGATAGTTACATTATCCTTTTTCATCTTTGTATCTCCAGTATGGTGCCAAGGAATCTCACACGTTAAAAGCATATGTTCCAAATAAATCCTTTATATTCTTAAGTTCACTGTAGTTTTAATATCCTGCATTAGTTATGTAATAATAATTATTGACAAGATGACTTATTTTGGCAGGTACTGTAAGATTTTTACCTCAATTTTTATTTGCCTTTTACCACAGCGTTTCAGTGTAGATAATTGCATTCCCATTTTAAAGATGAGGAAATTGAAGCTAAAGAGAAGTTAAGTAATTTGACAAGGTCACAAAATAAGTAGCATACCTGGGATTTAAACACAGAGCTGTCTTTACAGCCCATGTATTTTTCACCGGATCAATCTGTCATGAAATGGTTATCTGGCTTCTTAGCTCACAGTAACTTACTTAGCGTGAGCACCTTAGGAAGATGAGAAAGGGGCTTGCAAGAGGCAAGCACAAGTTACTTGATTGTGAATAAGGCAATGGCACCCCACTCCAGTCCTCTTGCCTGGAAAATCCCATGGACGGAGGAGCCTGGTGGGCTGTAGTCCATGGGGTCACGAAGAGTCGGACATGACTGAGCGACTTCACTTTCACTTTTCACTTTCATGCCTTGGAGAAGGAAATGGCAACCCACTCCAGTGTTCTTGCCTGGAGACTCCCAGGGACGGGGGAGCCTGGTGGGCTGCCGTCTATGGCGTCGCACAGAGTCGGACACGACTGAAGCGACTTAGCAGCAGCAAGGATATAGTAAAACGGCTATAGTTTTTTAAAATTTTAGCTGTTTCCTTTTAAAATTGTTACATTTGGAAATAATTAGCATGGAGACTTCTCTATAAACTTTAAGTCTTGTCAGGTGCTATCTTCTCAAAAGTGTTCCTAAAGAAACTGATAGCTTCTGGAAATGTGTGCGTGCACGTGGGCATGTTCAGTTGTGTCCGACTTTGCTACCCCGTAGACTGTAGCCCGCCAGGCTCCTCTATCCATGGAATTTTCCAGGCAAGAATACTGGAGTAGGTTGCCATTTCCTACTCCAGGGGATTTTCCTGACCAGGGATCTAACCTGCGTCTCTTGCATTTCCTGCATTGGCAGGCAGATTCTTTATTGCTGTGCTGCCTGTGAAGCCCTCATAGTCATACATAATCTTATCATTTGTATTAATAATTATCCTATAGAAAAAGTTAAGTTGTGTCTGTTTGCTTTAAGAAGAAACAAAAGTTGACTGAGGTATTGAGATTTCTATTCAGAATGGTTTAAACAAATGGCACTTTTTTCAAAAAGTATGTTCTTAAAACTATTTGAATGCTGTGAAGCCATGTGGAAGTGTAACTGTTTTTATTTATCTCACCAACCCATGAACGCAGTTGATTTGTTAACCCAATATTAGAGGTTTTAGAGATGAAGAAACAAAGCCAAAGGTTAAACAACTTGCCCAAGATCATAGAGCTCTTGATTGACAAAGCTGAGATTTTAAGTCAGTCTCTCTGACGTCAGAGCTCTTATACGTAAGCATAACATTGACTTTCATTTTTCAATGATGCTAGATAACTCAGGAATGATATATTATGGAGTATAATTAAGTATTAAAAACAATCACAGCAAGATGGTAATTATCCATTGAGACTACTTAGAGGTAAGCTTTGTGTTTAGTTTTGAGACTCCGGCTCTCAGGTGAACGCTTGTGAGTGGTATGGTAAGTAGTTACCTTAGACTCTCCAGCAGGTCTGATATATGTACTCTTGTTTACATGTGCTTCTGTTTCACTTACTGTGAAACACTAGACATCAGGTCTCTAACTTCTTTTTCTCTGTGGTTTTCTTTCCCACTCCAGCCCCTTTCTAGTTACACCTGCCTTTGACATTCTGATAGGTTGAAAAGCAAGAATTGTTCATCTTGTGAGAGAAAAGGATCTCTTGAACCTGAGGAAAAGTATTAACTCTAATCTTTAGAAATTGCATGACTTATTGGGATCATGTTTCACTTTCCTAATAAAATAGGCAGTTGAAAAGAGGTCCTGATTCAAACTATCTTGCATATATTAGTTTTACATAGTTTCCTCTTTTTTGTTTCTTTTTTAAATTACCAGTTTGTTTCTTATAAGAATTTGTCACCGTGTTTAGGCCCTTTCTGCAGTAGGGCTTGTGACCCAGTCAGAAAGCCAGTAGGTCAGCTTTTTACAAAAGGTGCCTTCAGTAGATACAGAATAGTTTAGATACTTTTCTGTGTGTCTCTTACTTTGAATTTAAAATGAGACGATCTTTTTTACATTGCAGGAGGAGTGTTTACTCATATGTACATCAGCTATTTGTCATGTTTTGCTTTGAGAATCTAAACATTATACAAAACTAGGGCAAACAAGTAAAAGTGTAATAAAGCTGATTTAAATTTTAAAATAACATACTTATTATTTAAAGGATAAAGCTGTATTGATAGAATCATCAGTTCAGTTGCTCAATCATGTCTGACTCTTTGCGACCCCATGGATTGCAGCATGCCAGGCCTTCCTGTTAATAAAATACAACAAAGTACCCCTTGCCCGTTATCTCTACTGGAGTGTTTTTTTATTTAAAATAAAGATTTTATTAGGTTTTTTAAAGACAGAAAAGTATAAAAGACAACATTTGGTCTGTAATTCTGCTCTCTAGATAATTACTGTTAACTTTAACAAGTGAAATTAACTCAGGTACAGACTAGAAAATACAGCACCTGTGGCTCTCTGTGCCAGTACCTGTGAACAAAGTTAGCCATTCTTAACAGCTTCTTGTAAGTAATTCCAGAAAAACATTGGGAAACCCACTTACTCATCCATTTCCCCACTTTAAAAAATTTCTAGGCACACTTCTGCACTTAACTTTTTTTTAAATTCCTTAATAATTTATCTTAGGTTCTACATTGCATTTAGTCATCCCTCCTTCTTAAGTGGTGCATATTATTCCATTTTATGGATATACCATAATTTAACTAATGCTCCATAATAAACATCTTTTTTCTGGCTCATGTTATTGTGATTACCTTTATATGTATATATAGACATGTTTGTACGTGTGTACACACCTTGACAGTTTCTAAGGCCATAGCTCTATGACCCTCCGAATGAGTTTTATCAACTTAGACGCAAGTCAGTAGCATGCGAGACTGACCATTCCCTAATGACATTGCATTTTTGCTATTTGAATAGGTGATTTGCATTTCTTTAATGAGGAAATGAAACATCAGAACTTTTAGCATTTGTATTCATTTCCTCAGGTTTCTTGTTTATACCTTTCTTTCATTTTTCTCGTAGGTAATCGGTCTGGTTTTTTAATTGATTTGTATGAGCCTTTTATAAATTAAGTTAGTTTTTATCATACGTTTTGCAAGTGTTTTTCCCGGTTTGTCTCTTGGCTTTATCTTCTGTTGTTGTTTTCAGTTCAGTCGCTCAGTCATGTCCAACTCTTTGCGAGCCCATGAATCACAGCACGCCAGGCCTCCCTGTCCATCACCAACTCCCGGAGTTCACTCAAACTCACGTCCATCGAGTCGGTGATGCCATCCAGCCGTCTCATCCTTTTGGAATAAAATTCTGGCTAGCTTATTAACCTGATCACTTTCAGTGAGGTAGTTAACTGCTTAGAGCTTGAATTTCCTGATTTGGAGAAAGTGGGGATAATGATACCTACTTAATATATGTAAACTGTATACTATTTTCCCTGGATTATAGTGAGTGCCGATAAATATTAACCATTGTTATTAATAACAACCCAACATTTGTTTAGAAGTGAAACTACTCAAAGATCATCTAATCTACCTTCCTCATTTTGTAAATGAGGAAAAATTAAGATATTAAAGGACTTGACTCAGATTATACTGCTAATTAGGATTAGGGCTTCAGTTCACTTTTTCTGTCCTGAACAGGTGCCTGTTTCACTGCATTGCACTGTTTTCTAATGAAGTGCTTTATATAGCTATTACCACTGTTATATTCTTTTTTTGTTCCACTCTATTTGCTTGGTAAATTTCTGCTTATTTTTAAAGTTTTTGTTTTGCATAACATTTCCTGTATTATTGATCTCTCTTTTAAGCCAGTGTAGTATGCTAGTAATATAGAGCTTTCTTATTGTATTATGTTTTAATGTAGAGTTGCTTAAACTTAAGACTTATGGGCTTTTGGCTTGACTAACAAGTCAGTGGATTTGAGTTTGAAAAACTGTGTGTGGCTTAAGAAACCCTTTCTCTGTGGAATATATCTCTTAAGTTTTGAATGTTCCAAGAGTTTTGTCTTAATGAATGGTTAAAAAAGCAACGGTGCCAGTTATAGGAGTTTATCACTTATTATTATTTAAGTATTTGACTAATGCCTTTCAAACTGAGAACACAGAGACTCCTCAAAATATTTCTGCAAGTCTCGATTTAATTTACAGTGTTTGTAGAGAGGCGTTTGTTTTCCTGGGGGTGGACCTCGCAGCCTTTGAGCCCCTTCCTGTTTTTGAAGACTGCCCTGCTATGTATATGGCTTCCCTGGTGGCCCAGAGGGTAAAGCAGTCTGCCTGCAATGTGGGAGACCTGGGTTCGATCCCTGAGTCAGGAAGATCTCCTGGAGAAGGAAATGGCAACCCACTCAAGTATTCTTGCCTGGAGAATCCCATGGACAGAGGAGTCTGGTGTAGACTATAGTCCATGGGGTCGCAGAGTCAGACACAACTGAGCGACTTCATTTTCTTTTCTGCTATTTACATATAGTATGAATCTTGGTGAAATGCAAGGCCTAGCTCCCACTGCACAAGCAGAAAAGGACAAATAAATTGCTTTCTTACTGCCCAAAGTTTAGGAAATGGGCCATAACCCAAATATGGCTAATTGGATGCTTTTATCTGGAGGCAATACTCAGGCACAGGAAAAGATGAAGTGTCTGCAATAAAGCATCCAGTTTCCAAAAGGAGAAGTAGTGTCTGTTGTGGTATCTTTTCTCTACCCAGGTGGTTCGTGTCACAAATTTTGATTTTGATTTTGATTTCTTGCCTTTAAGCCTCCTCACTTGGTTCCTACCCATTTCCTGAGTGTGGTTCTTCAAATGTCTCAGCAATTCGGAGAGCTGCTTTTAATATCTGTACGTTTCTGTTCATCAGTGTGAGTTGGTTTCTGTTGCTTGCAGTTAAGAACCCTGTATTAATTTTGCCTGCCTGTCTGCCCTGTTATGCTGTACAGTTTTTGAAGTTAGAGCTTATCTTTGTATTTCCAGTATTTATCACATTATCTCTTACCCACCTGTAGCTTAGTTAAATTTGAAGTATCTCCAACAATTGACCCTTCCTTCGTTTTTTCCAAAGTTTTTTTTTTAACCATATTCCTCTTTAAAACATATGTTCTTAGTATAAATATTTCTTCATTTCCTCACTTAAACAAAGCTCAGTTTCAAACTACTCTATTCACCTTTTCCTTACTACTATAATAGTTGTGAAAAACAACAGTAATGATAGCAGTTATATAGGTATAAAACTAACTTCCACTTATAACCTCTTATGACAATCATTTTAGAATTTCAGTTAAGTATTTTCAAATTCTTAATTTCTTTACAGCATTATTTACAATAGGCAAGATATGGAAGCAGTCTAAGCATCCATCAGCAGAAGAATGAAGCATGTGCCATGTGTATATACGAAGGAATATTACTCAGCCGTAAAAAGAGAATGAAATAATGTCATTTGCAGCAACATGGATTGACCCAGAGATTATCATATTAAGTGAAGTAAATCAGAGAAAGACAAATACTGTATAGTTTCACTTATATGTGGAATCTAAAAGCAAAATAAGTAATCAAAACATAACAAAACAGATGCATAGATAAGAGAACAAATAGTTGGTTGCCAGAGGGGAGGAGGGTGGGAGAGTTGAGTGAAATAGGAGATGAAGAGTTATAATCTTCCAGTTACAAAATAAATGTGTCACACAGATGAAATGTACAGTGTAGTGAATATAGTTAATATGGTAATAACTTTCTGTGGTGACAGATGGTAACTATACTAATCATGGGGATCATTTTGGAATCTTTATAAGTGTGATATCACTATGTTGTGCACCTGGAACTAATGTAGTGTTGTATGTAGGTCATTTATATTTCAGTTAAAAAATAAGATTACATACATGAAAAAAGCTTTTAGTAACAGCATTTGAAAATATTATTACCAAGAAAAACACTCAAATATATAAATAAGTCCTAAATGTGTTTCCATTTTCAGTTCAGTTCAGTCGCTCAGTTGTATCCGACTCTTTGCGACCCCATGGACTGCAGCACACCAGGCCTCCCTGTCCATCACCAACTCCTGGAGTTTACTCAAACTCATGTCCATTGACTCGGTGATGCCATCCAACCAACTCATCCTCTGCTGTCTCTTTCTCCTCCCACCTTCAATCTTTCCCAGCATCAGAGTCTTTTCAAATGAGTCAGTTCTTTGCATCAGGTGGCCAAAGGATTGGAGTTTCAGCTTTAGCATCAGTCCTTCCAATGAATATTCAGGACTGATTTCCTTTATGATGCACTGGTTGTATCTCCTTAACAGTCCAAGGGACTCTCAAGAGTCTTCTCCAACACCACAGTTCAAAAGCATCAATTCTTTGGCGCTCAGCTTTCTTTATGGTCCAACTCTCACATCCATACATGACTATTGGAAAAACCATAGCCTTGATTACCCCAACCTTTGTTGGCAAAGTAATATCTCTGGTTTTTAATATGCTGTCTAGGTTGGTCATAACAGTTCTTCCAAGGAACAGGCATCTTTTAATTTCTTGACTGCAGTCACCATCTGCAGTGATTTTGGAGCCCCCCAAAATAAAGTCTGTCACTGTTTCCACTGTTTTCCCATCTCTTTGCCATGAAGTGATGGGACCAGATGCCATGATCTTAGTTTTCTGAATGTTGAGTTTTAAGCCAACTTTTTCACTCTCCTCTTTCATTTTTATTGAGAAGCTCTTTAGTTCTTCTTCACTTTCTGCCATAAGGGTGGTTTCATCTGCTTATTGATATTTCTCCTGGCAATATTGATTCCAGCTTGTGCTTCAGCCAGCCCAGTGTTTCTCATGATGTACTCTTCATATAAGTTAAATAAGCAAGGTGACAATACACAGGCCTGACGTACTTCTTTCCCTATTTGGAACCAATCTGTTGTTCCATGTCCAGTTCTAACTGTTGCTTCCTGACCTGCATACAGATTTCTCAAGAGGCAGGTCAGGTGGTCTGGTATTCCCATCTCTTTCAGAATTTTCCACAGTTTATTGTGATCCACACAGTCAAAGGCTTTGGCATAGTCAATAAAGCAGAAATCGATGTTTTTCTGGAACTCTCTTGCTTTTTCAATGATCCAGTCGATGTTGGCAGTTTGATCTCTGGTTCCTCTGCCTTTTCTAAAACCAGCTTGAATATCTGCAAATTCATGGTTCACGTATTGCTGAACCCTAGCTTAGAGAATTTTGAGCATTACTTTACTAACGTATGAGATGAGTGTAATTATGCAGTAGTTTGAGTATTCTTTGGCATTGCCTTTCTTTGGGATTGGAATGAAAACTGACCTTTTCCAGTCCTGTGGCCACTGCTGAGTTTTCCAAATTTGCTGGCATATTGAGTGCAGCACTTTCACAGCATCATCTTGTAGAATTTAAAATAGCTCCAGTTGAGTTCCATACCTGCACTAGCTTTGTTCATAGTGATGCTTCCTAAGGCCCACTTGACTTCACATTCCAGGATGTCTGTCTCTAGGAGAGTGAGCACACCATCATGATTATCTGGGTCATGAAGATCTTTTTTGTACAGTTCTTCTGTGTATTCATGCCACCTCTTCTTAATATCTTCTGCTTCTGTTAGGTCCAGACCATTTCTGTCCTTTATCGAGCCCATCTTTACATGAAATGTTTCCTTGATATCTCCGATTTTCTTGAAGAGATCTCTAGTCTTTCCCATTCTTTCTTTTCCTCTATTTCCCTGCACTGATTACTGAGGAAGGATTTCTTATCTCTCCTTGCTGTTCTTTGGAGCTCTGCATTCAAATGGGTATATCTTTCCTTTTCTCCTTTGCTTTTCGCTTCCCTTCTTTTCACAACTATATGTAAGGCCTCCTCAGACAGCCTTGTTGGTTTTTTGCATTTCTTTTTCTTGGGGATGGTCTTGATCCCTGTCTCCTGTACAGTGTCACAAACCCCCGTCCATAGTTCATCACGCACTCTAGCTATCAGATCTAGTCCCTTAAATCTGTTTCTCACTTCCAGTGTATAATCATAAGGGATTTGATTTAGGTCATACCTGAATGGTCTAGTGATTTTCCCCACTCTTCAATTTAAGTCTGAATTTGGCAATAAGGAGTTCGTGATCGGAGCCACAGTCAGCTCCCGGTCTTGTTTTTGCTGACTGTAAGAGCTTCTCCTTCTGCAAAGAATATAATCAGTCTGATTTCAGTGTTGACCATCTGGTGGTGTCCATTGTAGAGTATTCTCTTGTGTTGTTGAAAGAGGGTGTTTGCTGTGACCAGTGCATTCTCTTGGCAAAACTCTCTTAGCCTTTGCCCTGCATCATTTTGTACTCCAAGGGCAAATTTGCCTGTTACCCAAGGTGTTTCTTGACTTCCTACTTTTGCATTCCAGTCCCTTATAATGAAAAGGACGTCTTTTCTGGGTGTTAGTTCTAGAAGGTCTTGTGGTGTTCTTAGAACAGTTCAAGTTCAGCTTCTTTAGCATTACTGGTCAGGGCATAGACTTTGGATTACTGTGATATTGAATGGTTTGCCTTGGAAACAAACAGATCATTCTGTCTTTTTTGAGATTGCATCCAAGTGCTGCATTTCAGACTCATTTACTGTGATGGCTACTCCATTTCTTCAAAGGGATTCTTGCGCACAGTAGTAGATATAATGGTCATCTGAGTTAAATTCACTCATTCCAGTCCATTTTAGTTCACTGAGTCCTAAAATGTTGATGTTCACTCTTGCCATCTCCTGTTTGACCACTTCCAATTTACCTTGATTTATGGACCTGGTGGCTCAGACGTTAAAGCATCTGCTCAGAGGTTAAAGCATCTGCCTCCAATGCGGGAGACCTGGGTTCGATCCCTGGGTCAGGGTTCGATCCCTGGAGAAGGAAATGGCAACCCACTCCAGTATTCTTGCCTAGAGAATCCCATGGATGGAAGAGCCTGGTGGGCTACAGTCCGTGGGGTCACAAAGAGTCAGACACGACTGAGTGACTTAACTTTAACTTAATGGACCTAACATTCCAGGTTCCTATGTAATATTGCTCTTTACAGCATCGGACCTTGCTTCCATCACCAGTCACATCCACAGCTGGGTGGTGTTTTTGCGTTGGCTCCATCTCTTCATTCTTTCTGTAGTTAGTTCTCTGCTGATTTCCAATAGTATATTGGGCACCTACTGACCTGGGGAGTCCATCTTTCAGTGTCCTTTCTTTGTCTTTTCATACTGTTCATGGGGTTCTCAAGGCAAGAATACTGAAGTGGGTGCCATTCCCTTCTCCAGTGGATCACATTTTGCTAGAACTCTCCACCATGACCTGTCCGTCTTGGGTGGCCCTACACAGCATGGTTCATAGTTTCATTGAGTTAGACAAGGCTGTGGTCCATGTGATTCGATTGGGCCATTTTCTGTGATTGTGGTTTTCCGTCTGTCTGCCCTCTGGTGGCGGAGAAGGCAATGGCACCCCACTCCGGTACTCTTGGAAAATCCCATGGACGGAGGAGCCTGGTGGGCTGCAGTCCCTGGGGTTGCTAAGAGTCGGGCATGACTGAGTGACTTCCCTTTCACTTTTCACTTTCACACATTGGAGAAGGAAATGGCAACCCACTCCAGTGTTCTTGCCTGGAGAATCCCAGGGACAGAGGAGCCTAGTGGGCTGCTATCTATGGGGTTGCACAGAGTTGGACACGACTAAAGCGAGTTAGCAGTAGCAGCCCTCTGTTGGAGAAGGATTAAGAGGCTTATGGAAGCTTCCTGATGGGAGAGACTGACTGAGGGGGAAACTGGGTCTTGTTCTGATGGGCGGGGCCATGCTCAGTAAATCTTTAATCCAGTTTTCTGTTGATGGGAGGGGCTCTGTTCCCTCCCTGTTATTTGACCTGAAGCCCAACTATGGTGGAGGTAATGAAAATAACTCGACCTCCTTCAGAAGGTCCCATGCGTGCACTGCTGCACTCAGTGCCCCCAACCCTGCAGCAGGCCACCACGACCCACGCCTCTGCAGAGACTCCTGGACACTCCCCGGCAAGTCTGGGTCAGTCTCTTGTAAGGGTCCCTGCTCCTTTCTCCTGGGTCCTGGTACACACAAGGTTCTGTTTGTGCCCTCCAAGAGCCTATTTCCCAGTCCTGGGTAAGTTCTGGCAGCTCTGTGGTGGGGTTAATGGCGACCTCGTCCAAGAGGGCTTATGCCATACCCAGGTCTGCTGCACCCAGAGCCCCTGGCCCTGTGGCAGTCCACTGCGGACCCGTGCCTCCACAGGAGACGCTCAGACACAGTTCTCAGTCTCTGTGGGGTCCCTAGGTCCTGGTGCGCGTAAGATTTGTTTGAGCCCTCTGAGCGTCTCTGGCAGGAATGGGGTTTGATTCTAAATGCGAATCCACCCCTCCTACCATCTTGCTGGGGCTTCTCCTTTGCCCTTGGGCATGGGGTATCTCACAGCCGCTCCAGTGCCTGCCGACTTACTGGGGTTTCTCTGACCTTGGACGTGGGGTATCTCCTCACAGCCGCTGCTCCTGACCTTGGATATGGGGTATCTCCATTTTATTTACTATGCATTTTTTAATAATTGCTTTAAATTGTCATTTAATCCCAGTAAAACTTGTTTTTAAAAAATAAATAAAAATTAAAAAAAATTTTTTTAAACCATACAGTCTCAGTAAAAGTAAAGGTAGTTTTTATGCTCATTTCTTGTGAAAAGTAAAAATCATTTTTCTTTCATTGGTATTAGTGGGCAGATATTAAAATCTATACTTAATTCCATGCTTACATACTAAGTAGTACTTACTACTACTACTGCTACTTATAAGTAGTAGTACTTACATACTGTTTACAGTATAAAAGCATGTGGACCATCAAACCAATAAAATTGAAAGCTTTCTAGCCACAGACTAAGTCCTTAGAAAACACCTTTAGTGTTATTTTTAAAACCCCCTGAAGAAGAGTAATTATTCTTCTACTCCTGTTTCCAGTAGACCTAGGTTTGACTCCCAGTCCGCCTGTTAACTTTGACCAGACCTCAGCTTTCCCATCTGAAAACAGGAATTATAATAGTACCCAGTTTATATGTTTTAACCATAAATTTTATCCAAAAATTTTACCCAATGTTTAAAGGAGATAGTTAAGGTAAATTTTAACAAAGCAATGCCTAACATATTGTAACTGTATAGTAAATGTGTGCTGTTTTTGTTGTTTTAGACCCTTTTCTTAGTGTCGCTTTTGGCTTAGGTTTTGTAAGCCTTACAGTCTCTATCGCTTTTCATGTCTGTTATTGTTTAAAAGCAGCTGTAGATGATATGTAAACAAATGAGCGTGTCCAATAAAATCTTATTTACAAAAATAGGCAGCAGCCTAGATTTGGCACATGGGACATAGTTTCTTCACTCCTGTGTAACACTCAAGTTCCCAAAACTAGGTTGTCCAGTAAACGAAATTTCATTTTTTCCCCCTTGAGTTTTTGAGAACTAAAATAATTAAAAGATATGATCAAATATAAAACTTATTTTGGGGATCAGCCTTTCCAAAACAATTATCTTTATGGTTTAGATACTGAACTATAAGGAAAAGCAAGTCATGGAAAGCCATATGTAGATTGGGATAAGAGAAGAGAGGCTGAATGAAGTTCTCTAAAAGTATTGAGCTTTTATCGTAAATTTGAACCTTAGGCAAGAGACCGTTACTTATAAACATGCAAACAAGCTAATTTAAATCTTAAAACTGAAAGGGAATTTTACAAAGTCTTCTTGGCTATCAAAGGTCACCCATCCTCAGAAATGTGCCAGATTCTTCTCTTTCCAGCATTAGTGCCAGTCACATGACCTGGCTTGATTTCCAACTCTAGAAGTGAAAAAGAAGGCTAGTTAGCACAGTTCTCACTGGTTCATTCACAGTTCATTCAGCCAGTATCATTTGAGACCTGCAGTGTTGGCCAGTGTATTCAGTAACTGTTGAGGATGAGTTTTCCTGGGTAGGTTCTGATAAGAGGGTGTATGAAACGGAAAATCATCCAGTTGTGTCTGACTGTTTATGACCCGATGGACTGTATAGTCCATGGAATTATCCAGGTCAGAATACTGGAGTGGGTAGCTATTCCCTTCTCCAGGGGATGTTTCTGACCCAGGAGTTGAACCGGGGTCTCCTACATTGTAGGTGGATTCTTTACCAGCTGAGCTACCAGGAAAGAACAAAAAGGGTGTTTAGCACCAACAACAAATAAGGTAGATAGTTATGTAGGTTTTCAGTGAACTATTTCCCTGTTTAATACATGATCTATGAATAAAACTTAGCAACTGTAAAAATGCTTTAAGAAAACATACAACTGTATAAAAAGAATAAACAGCCTTAAGAGCCAAGAAGTTATGTTTGGTTGCAATATAGAGGAGAATGAATGCTATAGAACATTCAGAAGGGAAGATAGTGAGAATATATGCCTTCTCTTTGAGTACTTACGCCAGCTATGGTCCCACATAATTAATGAACATACAGATGTGTATGAAATTTAATCCTTATATCTATGCATGTAGGTCTTGTCTCCATTTTATAGTTAGGGAAATGGAAAGTAAGTAAATTGCCTGCAATTCTACAACTGATAAGTGGAAGGATTGGATTTGGTCTGACTCATTCCAGCAGAGTATTCTTTCTGCATCATTTGCATTGAAATGTTTCAGAACCACTTTTGAAATACATCAGTTCAGTTCACTTCAGTCCAGTTGCTCAGTCGTGTCCTACTCTTTGCGACCCCGTGAATAGCAGCACGCCAGGCCTCCCTGTCCATCACCAACTCCCGGAGTTCACTCAGACTCATGTCCATCGAGTCAGTGATGCCATCCAGCCATCTCATCCTCTGTCGTCCCCTTCTCCTCCTGCCTCCAGTCCCTCCCAGCATCAGAGTCTTTTCCAATGAGTCAACACTTGCATGAGGTGGCCAAAGTACTGGAGTTTCAGCTTTAGCATCATTCCTTTCAAAAAAATCCCAGGGCTAATCTCCTTCAGAATAGACTGGTTGGATCTCCTTGCAGTCCAAGGGACTCTCAAGAGTCTTCTCTAACACCACAGTTCAAAAGCATCAATTCTTCAGCACTCAGCCTTCTTCACAGTCCAACTCTCACATCCATACATGACCACAGGAAAAACTATAGCCTTGACTAGACGGACCTTAGTCGGCAAAGTAATGTCTCTGCTTTTGAATATACTATCTAGGTTGGTCATAACTTTTCTTCCAAGGAGTAAGCGTCTTTTAATTTCATGGCTGCAATCACCATCTGCAGTGATTTTGGAGCCCCCCAAAATTGTTTCCCCATCTATTTCCCATGAAGTGATAGGACCGGATGCCATGATCTTCGTTTTCTGAATGTTGAGCTTTAAGCCAACTTTTTCGCTCTCCTCTTTCACGTTCATCAAGAGGCTTTTTAGTTCCTCTTCACTTTCTGCCATAAGGGTGGTGTCATCTGCATATTTGAGATTATTGATATTTCTCCCGGCAAACTTGATTCCAGCTTGTGCTTCTTCCAGTCCAGCGTTTCTCATGATGTACTCTGCATATAAGTTAAATAAGCAGGGTGACAATATACAGCCCTGACGTACTCCTTTTCCTATTTGGAACCAGTCTGTTGTTGCATGTCCAGTTCTAACTGTTGCTTCCTGACCTGCATATAGGTTTCTCAAGAGGCAGGTCAGGTGGTCTGATATTCCCATCTCTTTCAGAATTTTCCACAATTTATTGTGATCCATATAGTCAAAGACTTTGGCATAGTCAATAAAGAAGAAATAGATGTTTTTCTGGAACTCTCTTGCTTTTTTGATGATCCAGTGGATGTTGGCGATTTGATCTCTGGTTCCTCTGCCTTTTCTAAAACCAGCTTAAACATCTGGAAGTTCAGTTCACGTATTGCTGAAGCCTGGCTTGGAGAATTTTGAGCGTCACTTTACTAGCGTGTGAGAACTAGCGTGTGAGATGAGTGCAATTGTGTGGTAGCTAGAGCATTCTTTGGCATTGCCTTTCTTTGGGGTTGGAATGAAAACTGACCTTTTCCAGTCCTGTGGCCACTGCTGAGTTTTCCAAATTTGCTGGCATATTGAGTGCAGCACGTTCACAGCATCATCTTTCAGGATTTGAAATAGCTCAACTGGAATTCCATCACTTCCACTAGCTTTGTTCATAGTGATGCTTTCTAAGGCCCACTTGACTTCACATTCCAAGATGTCTGGCTCTAGGTGAGTGATCACACCATCATGATTATCTTGGTCATGAAGATCTTTTTTGTACAGTTCTTCTGTGTATTCTTGCCACCTCTTCTTAATATCTTCTGCTTCTGTTAGGTCCCTACCATTTCTGTCCTTTATCGAGCCCATCTTAGTATGAAATGTTCCCTTGGTATCTCTAATTTTCTTGAAGAGATCTCTAGTCTTTCCCATTGTGTTGTTTTCCTCTATTTCTTTGCACTGATCGCTGAGGAAGCCTTTCTTATCTCTTCTTGCTCTTCTTTGGAACTCTGCATTCAGATGCTTATATCTTGCCTTTTCTCCTTTGCTTTTTGCTTCTCTTCTTATAGGTGGAAAAAAATTGAAGATTGAGTGTTACAATAAATAAAACATTGTAACTAGCTTTTGCTGGTTAGGGAAGAACTTATAAGTTTGAATTGATTGATAGAGATACAAGTTTGCAGAAAAAAGACCCCAGATTGGAAATAAGAGGGTCCTTGTATTTCTGTTTAAAATTAATAAGCCCAAATGAGGAGCAAGATAGATGATGCTGGCTAAAATGATTAACTGAACTTTGTTTTTTTCTTTTTTTAGTCTGTAAACTTCTGGGCAAAATAACATTAATTGCTAAGAGGTTAACCTTTGTATTAGCTATGATGTTACTAGAAAACAGTGAAATAAGCAATTCTGTCGGGAATAAAAGATACAAAGAAATATATTTTAGTTGTCATTCACATATGATGGTGACAAAACAGTCTTAAGAAAGTATATACCGCCCCCACTTCTCACTCAACAAATTTCTACAGAGACCATGCCTGAAGTTGTAGAGAGATAATTTTTCTTTCTTCTTTCTTGCCCCACTCTTTTCTGTCTTTTCCCCGTCTCTTCCTATCGTAGGATTATTTACAGATGTTGTTTTTAAGAATGTAGACCTTTAGAACAGAACACAGGGTCTTTCCCTGGCTCCATAAGTTTTTGGGAATATATTCCAATTACAGAGCCATGAATTAGTTTATTGAAAATGAAGCTACTTTTTATCATACTAATCTTTTTTCCACATTCAGTTACTGCTATACTGTTTTGGATAGACTTTATTAATTTTGGTAGTTTTTATTTACATAGAAAAATGTATTTTGTTAAATTTAAAAATTTATACCACCAGTTAAGTGTCTTAGTCATGTCCAACTCTGCGACCCCATGACCCACAGCACGCCAGGCCTCCCTGTCCATCACCAACTACCGGAGTCTACCCAAACCCACGTCCATTGAGTCGGTGATGCCATCCAGCCATTTCATCCTCTGTCGTCCCCTTATCCTCCTGCCCTCAGTCTCTCCCAGCATGAGGGTCTTTTCAGATGAGTCAGCTCTTCTCATCAGGTGGCCAAAGTATTGGAGTTTTAGCTTCAACATCGGTCCTCCAATGAACACCCAGGACTGATCTCTTTTAGGATGGACTGGTTGGATCTCCTTGCAGTCCAAGGGGCTCTCAAGAGTCTTCTTCAGCACCACAGTTCAAAATCATCAATTCTTCAGTGCTCAGCTTTCTTTATAGTCCAACTCTCACATCCATACATGACTACTGAAAAACCATAGTCACCAGTGAAAAATTCTAATAGTTCACATTTTCAGTTATTAGGTTGGTACAAAAGTAATTGCAGTTTTGCATTGTTGAACATTGCTGTTTGATATTAGAGTACATTTCTAAGTAAATGTGGTTATGTTATACATCATTTTAATTCACATTTCTCACTTTATGTTTTTGCTAATGATTTATTACTTGCTGTGTCGTTGTTCAGTCACTAAGTTGTGTGTCTGACTCTTTGGAACCCGACAGACTGTAGCAAGCCAGGCTTCCCTGTCTTTCACTGTCTCCCGGAGTTTGCTTAAACTCATGTCATTGAATCGGTGATGCTGGCCAACCATCTCATCCTCTGTCACCCCCTTCTCCTCCTGTCCTCAGTCTTTCCCAGCATTAGAGTCTTTTCCAGTGAGTTGGCTTTTTGCATCAGGTGGCCAAAGTATTTGGGCTTGAACGTCAGTCTTTCCAGTGAATATTTAGGGTTGATTTCCTTTAGGACTGACTGGTTTGACCTCCTTGCAGTCCAAGGGACTCACAAGAGTGTTCTCCAGCACTGCAATTTGAAAGCGTATTTTATATTTATTTTAGACTAGAGAAATGATTGGAGGAGGCAGTGGCACCCCACTCCAGTACTCTTGCCTGGAAAATCCCATGGATGAAGAAGCCTGGTAGGCTGCAGTCCATGGGGCCTTGGAGAGTCGGACACGACTGAGCAACTTCACTTTCACTTTTCACTTTTGTGCATTGGAGAAGAAAAAAGCAACCCACTCCAGTGTTCTTGCCTGGAGAATCCCAGGGACAGGGGAGCCTGGTGGGCTGCCGTCTATGGGGTCGCACAGAGTCGGACACGACTGAAGCGGCTTAGCAGCAGCAGCAGGGAAATGATGTTAGAGCAGATTCGAGTGATTTTCTTATTCGAGTTCAAAATGTGTTGTAAAGCAGCAGAGATAACACCCAACATCAACAACGCATTTGGCTTAGGAACTGCTAAGGAATGTACAGTGCAGTGGTGGTTCAAGGAGACAAGAGCCTTGAAGATTAGTAAACGCAGTGATGGGCCATCAGAAGTTGACAACAACCAGTTGAGAGGATCATTGAAGCTGATCCTCTTACGGCTATAGAAGTTGCAGAAGAACTCAGCATTGACCCCTGTACAGTCATTCAGCATTTGAAGCAAATTGGAAAGGTAAAAAGGCACAATAACTGGGTGCTTCATGAGCTGACCACAAAAAAAAAATTGTCATTTTGAAGTGTCATCTTCTCTTATTCCATGCAAGAACAGCGAAACATATATTGATCAGATTGTGACCTGCAACCAAAAGTGGATTTTATACAACAACTGGCAACAACCAACTCAGTGGTTGGAGTGAGAAGACGCTCCAAAGCATTTCCCAAAGCCAAATTTGCACCAAAGTAGGTCATCGTCACTGTTTGGTGGTCTGCTGCCCATCTGATCCACTACAGCTTTCTGAATCCCGGTGAAACCATTACATTTGAGAGGTCTGCTCAGCAAATTGATGAGATGTACTGAAAACTGCAACGCCTGCAGCCGGCATTGGTCAACAGAAAAGGCACAGTTCTCCACAACAGCACCCGATGACTGCATGTTGCACAACCAGTGTTTCAAAAGTTGAATGAATTGGACTGCAAGGTTTTGCCTCAGTCATCATATTCACCTGACCTCTCGCCACTGACTATTACTTCTTCAAGAATCTCAACAGCGTTTTTGCAGGGAAAATGGTTCAACAACCAGCAGGAGGCAGAAAAAGCTTTACAAGAGTTCGTTGAATTCCAAAGCACGGATTTTTATGCTCCAGAAATAAACAGACTTACTTCTCATTGGCAAAAATGTGTTGGTTGTAATGGTTCCTATTTTGACTAACAAAGATGCATTTGAGCCTAGTGAAAGTGAAAGTGGCTCAATCATGTCTGACTCTTTGCGACCCCACGGACTATATAATCCCTGGAATTCTCCAGGCCAGAATACTGAAGTGGGTAGCTGTTCCTTTCTCCAGGGGATCTTCCCAACGCAGGGATCGAACCCAGGTCTCCTGCATTGCAGGCGGATTCTTTACCAATTGAACCACAAGGGAAGTCCAAAATTGAATTACTTTTTCACCAGCCTAGTAGAAACTATCCAACTCTAACCTATTGCTTTTAAACCTTTGCTTCTTTCAAAGAAGAAAAGTGTGCTTTTAATAAGTAAATCAGCTATTTAAAACTAATTTAAATGCCTGAAGTAGTCATTTTGAAAAGAAAAGAAAATTTGAAGATTCTTTATCGGTATATAGATGGTATGTATGGGAACATATGGTAAGATTTGAGGCCTTAAATTATTGCAGGATTCCACTTTAAAGTGTTTTTTTGTTGTTGTTGGAAAGATAGAAGCTTAACACTTTAACTGATTAAAAATACTTAAAAAGACTACACATTTGCGCTTAACATGTTTTCTGGCACACATTTTATTGATATCTCTTTGCCTTCTCTTAGTTCTGTGTGATGCTAATAAGTCAGTTAATGAACATAAAGCCTGTAATTTGAATATATACTTTCAGAACCTTGAATAGTCCTAGGTTAAGAGTCCCAGAGATGGAGATACATAATTATTTGTAAAACTCTGTTAAAAACACAGGACTTATTTTGTAGTTCTGATTCTTAAACAAGGCATATGTTTTTTGTTTTTTACTGTGAACAGTTTTGTTTTTTCTTTTTGGCCAGATTCTCAGCCGTTGCTGCCATTGCGGTATGTCCATTACAAGTGAACTACAAGTGGTAGTACCTCTACAAGTATTAGTAATTTTGTCAGTGAAAATAACCCTCAATTGGGAACATGTCTGAGGTGACTGATCCATTGGATTTTAGAAGGTGATCACTTTCATCAGGATCAGCCTAGTATTTGTAGCAAGTAACAAAAAACTATTGTTTAAAACACATTCAAAGTGTTTTATGAAACTGTGTTTTCATATATTACATTTATTAAACAGGTATTCACTAAATAAATGATTATTTGTTATGGATGTCATTGTTCATTATTTTGAAATGAATTCATATTGGTAATATTGAGAGTTCAGTGCATTTGGTGTGAGAGAACTCTACTGTTAACTTTGTAAAAACTATGTAGAGTAAGGGCAAGTTGATCTTATTTTATACTTCTCAGGCTTTCTACCTTTTTGTTGTACCATCTGTTTTTCTTATATCATAAAGTTCCATGTAAAGTATTTAAAGTACTGATATTATACATTTGAATCCATAGCTATGTTGTAATTTATAACTCTGGTACTGTTTTACCCACTAATGTCACCAGTGCAGTAATACATGATTTTTCTTGCAAAGTAATACCCTTAGGAAAATCCCATGGACGGAGAATCCTGGTAGGCTGCAGTCCATGGGGTCGCTAAGAGTCGGACACGACTAAGCGACTTCACTTTCACTTTTCACTTTCATGCATTGGAGAAGGAAATGGCACCCCACTCCAGTGTTCTTGCCTGGAGAATCCCAGGGACCGGGGAGCCTGGTGGGCTGCCGTCTATGGGGTCGCACGGAGTCGGATACGACTGAAGCGACTTAGCAGCAGCAGCAGCAGCAGCAGCAGCAGCAGCAGGGACTTTTAACCTTGAGTGGCAGGGGAGGGAGGAGGACAGGATAGGAACGGAGAATTGATTGCATCCATCTAGTTCTCAAAAGGATCTGTCATCATGACAAAACTAAACACTCAGCCTACAGACTCCTGAATTCTGAGTGAGGAAATGTAGGGTTAGCTGTAACTGAATTACTGGGGACATTGACTCAACTACTTAGGATTTAAATATAATAGTTTTACCGCGTTCTACAATCAGTCAGGTGTCTGGTATTAATTTACATGCTGTGCTCCAAAATGGTCACACCTGTGCTAATTTACTCTGTTAAGGAGCTTTTCAGCATACTGATTTCTTATGACAGTACAGTATGTACTTTCTTGCTTTAGAGCTCAGCAGTGTGTACATATCTTATAGATCAAAGGAAGATAAATAGTTTCTTTTTACCTGAAGAAAGACCTAAAAAAGAAATCATTCAAGTGAACTATATGCTGTGTAGTAGAGGCCTGTAAGAAGTACTGACTCTATGGAAAATATCTCCACTAAACTACACTTTTGAGATGTATTTTAAAAATTTTACCATTAAGGATAGGAAATCTAAAACTATTAAAAATACATTTTTATTCCATATTAAAGCCATTTAGAAGAGTGAGGAAGGCAAAGATGGAGACAAACTGGAGGAAATTTAGTGACAGGAAGTGAAGTGAGTGAAGTTGCTCAGTCGTCTCTGACTCTTTGCGACCCCGTGGACAGTAGCCTACCAGGCAGAATCCATGGGATTTTCCAGGCAAGACTACTGGAGTGGGCTGCCATTTCCTTCTCCAGTGAAAGGAAGAGTGAGCTCTTAAAAAACAGAAATACTAGGTAAACTAGACTCTTCTTGATTTACGCTGTATTTGGATTGTGGGTGTTAGAATAATTCTGATCAGAAAGCTCCTTGAACTTGCCTTTTCTTCACCAGTGTACCTAAACTGTTGCCTTTTGTTTGCCTAACTCATAGCTGCATTTACAATGAAATAGTAACAGCTGTCCAACAGGAGAAATTTTTCTCTTTGGACCATATGTGATTAAAATAGTAATATCCTTAGAACACAGATTAACCAAACCAGAGGCCTAATTTTTTTATTGAAATATAGTTGATTTAAAATGTGTTTGTTTCAGGTATACAGCTGAGTGATTCAGTCTTATATATATTTGTTGTGCAGTCATTCAGTTGTGTCTGACTCTTTGCAACTCCATGGACTACAGCACTCCAGGTTTCTCTGCCCTTCACCATCTCCTGGAGCTTGCTCAAACTCACATCGATTGAGTCGATGATGCCATTCAACCATCTCGTCCTCTTTCTTTTCCATTATAGGTTATTATGAGATATTGAATATAGTTCCCTATGCTACACAGTAAATCCTGTTGTTTTATATATGGTAGAGAAAGTCAGTGTTAGTTGCTCAGTCATGTCTGACTCTTTATAACCTCTTTGTAACCTGTAGCCTGCCAGGCTTCTCCATCATGGAATTCTCTAGGTAGGAATACTGGAGTGGGTAGCCATTCCCTTCTCTAGGTATCTTCCCAGCCCAGGGATTAAACCCAGGTCTCTTGCATTGCAGGCAGATTCTTTACTGTCTAAACCACCAGGGAAGCCCATGTATGGTAGTATGTACCTGTATTGTGATTATTGTTATTTCATAGCACACGGCAAATCTTAGGTCTCTAGTCATAGAAAACAAACCAAAAAGGGGAGAGAAGAGGGTAAGGGATAAATTGAGAGTATGGGATTAACAGGTACCTGGACTGGAGGCTGTGGTCCCTGTTTAATGTGAGGTTGTTTACTTAGTGCTTACGTTTTTGTGTCAAAATTTTGTTTCTAAAAAACCATTAAAGATTGTTTTTTCAGATGAGATGAATGAGACTTGGAGAAATTCAAGTAACTTGCCTAGGATAACCAAGCTAATAGACAGCAGAGCCAGAATTTGTTTTTGGACCCATTAGATTCTGGAAACCACTCTAATTCCATTATTATTTTTATTTAAGATTAAGAGGGGAGAGGAGGAATAGAGTGTGAACTTTTGTTTGACTTAGCACAAACCTATTGTCAAAAGAGAAACTTTTAGAACTTCAGTGACCATAGTCCAGCTCATGCTGAGTAGGTTACAGCCATGACTTGACCTGATGAACTTTGCCTTTTTCGTTCATGTCTGTATTTCTATCACTGAGGATAATGTATAAGCTCATAATGGGAGCTCATAAATCCTTGAATGACTGACTGACTAAATGACTAGTGACTAATAATAAGCTCTTTAAAGCTTCAAGGTCTTAGGAAAGATCTAGAGCTGTGTATACCAGGGTAGGAGGAGTGTGTGTATAGAAAGAGCTTGCAGCTCTTCTTTATCCAGAAGGCAGAATGGAGATCAGATTAAGGAATATCAGATCGAGGTGAAAGTCATTGGCAGAATTTGGAGCCTAAATAACAGGGAAAGAGGAGCATCCACAGACTGAATAGGAAAAAAAGCATTAGCAGAGTTCGGATTTAGCAAACTGGCAGATAGGGTGTCTGGATGGGTAGGGATGGAGGGGGGGAGTGGCATCCTTACAGGATTTGATTCTTGTGAACCAGTTGATTACAAGGCGGGTGGGTTGAGGGGAGAGTGGTTCTGAGTTCTTTGATACTTTTAACTGTTTTTACTCTTCTAAGGTGAAAGTAAACAAAGGACAGGAGATCAAATAAAGATGCCAGACTGCTTTGACTTAATCATGTGAAAAAAAATGGTTCAGCATTTCAGCCTTCGTAATTAAATAATAATTTAACTTAAGTCATTGTAAACGTCTTTACCTTTGGCACAGAATGTTGCTCTTTTTATTTTTTCCTAATTGTATTTCAAGAGAAAACAGTCAAACTGCTACACAGTACCACCAAAGCCAGATATTAGTTTGTAAGTTTTATTTAAAGTGAAATATTAATTCAGCAGCTACTTTGGCCCAAAATATTAATACTTGTATTTTTAAATTAGCTTGGAGATATTCATCAGTTAGTGCTGTAATTGCTACGCTAAGTTGCTTCAGTTGTGTCCGACTCTGCAACCCCATAGATGGCAGCCCGCCAGGCTCCTCTGTCCCTGGGATTCCCCAGGCAAGAATACTGGAGTGGGTTGCCATTTCTTTCTCCAATGCATGAAAGTGAAAAGTGAAAGGGAAGTCACTCAGTCGTGTCAACTCTCCGCGACCCCACGAACTGCAGCCTACCAGGCTCCTCCGTCCATGGGATTTTCCAGGCAAGAGTACTGGAGTGGGGTGCCAGTGCCTTCTCCGTGTTTCTGTTTAGAATACTTATTTTTATAAGGATATATTTTGAACAGTGTCAGGTTTGGGAATAATTATTTTAAAGGAAATATTGATGGAATGTATTATTTTTTATGTATGTGTAGGTATATTTATAAATATATATATAAATACTGGGGTTTTTTCTCAAGTATTAAGAACTCTATTTAATGAACTCTTCTTATTAACACTGATTTTCCCAAAACTGGAAGGATAGATCTTTGAAGTCAGATGTTTTTGAGGTTAATTTTCGATTTTCTTAGGAGGGAAGATGGATTGAATGATGTTTCTAATCAGACTTTGTTACGGATTTTTAAATTTGTAAAGATTGTCATTACCTGTCAGTTAATATGAAAAGTTATCACAGTATACTTAAAATTTTTGTCAGATTTCCCTAGTGATCCAGTGGTTAAGACTCCATGCATCCACTGCAGAGGTCACGTGTTAGATCTCTCATCAGGGAGGTTCCACCTACTGCACAGTGCAGACCCCTCTGCCCACCAATATTTAAAAAATGTTTTTTGTTGTTTCAAGACTTAAGCAGAATTAGAAATGTTTCTGAAATCCAATGTGAAATAAAAGAACTGTGACAGACTTCAAATTTGTACTTTGGATTTAACCAACCATCTCACAAAAACTCACTTGGTTTTTTCACAGTCAGTTTTGGTTCTGACTATAAGTAATATTTTGTAATATAATTAATATTTTTTATTTTCAAAAGAGTCTGTAATTCTAGTATTGTGTTCCTTTTTACTCCATCAGTAATTTAGGATGTTTGTGCTTTGTTTTTTGTGTTATTTTTGTTCTTTGTTCTCTTGGTTTTTGTTGTGCTTTGTATTTGTGCTAAAGCTTTTGGTATTAATTTTTAGTTTTATTGCATTGTGATTAGGGAATAGGTTCTGTAAGCTTCTGAACTTGGGAATGTATTGAAGTTTTCTTTGGTCTATGAATTTTAATACTCCATGGAAATAGAAGGTGTTGTTTCCATAGAGTCCATAGTTTAATATATACTCATGCAGTCTCATTAATTATTAATCAGGCCCTGCTATATTCTTACCTACCAGAGACTCAGATTATTATGATAGAGCCTCACTACAGTGCTGTTTTTTTAATGTATACATCTTTTTGTTGATTCCTTCATCTTTCTTTAACAGGAGATTGATAGATTTTTTTGAAGTATAGTTGCTGTACAATGGTATATAAGTTACAGATATACAACGTAGTGAATCACATTTTAAAGGTTATACGCTATTGCTACTATAAAATATTAGCTCTGTCCCCTAGTTGTGCAGTATATTCTTGACGCTTACTTGGTGCCTAATGGTTTGTATCTCTTACTTCCTTACGCTTCCTATACCACTCCTCTCCTGCTTCCTCTCCCCGCTGGTAACCATTAGCATGTTCTGTCTGTCTGTGAGTCTGCTTCTTTTTTGTTATATTTGCTAATTTGTTGTATTTTTAGATTCTTAATGTAAGTGGTATCATGTAGTATTTGTCTTTTTATGTCTGACTTATTTCACTTTACCATAATGCCCTCTAAGCCTGTCCATGTTGCTGCAAATGGCAAAATTTCAGTATTTTTAATGGCTAAGTAATATTCTACATACATACACACATACATACATACCTACATACATACATATATATATATATACATATATATATATATATGAAAGTTGCTCAGTTGTGCCTGACTCTTTGCAACCCCATGAACTGTAAGCCTGCCAGTCTCCTCTGTCCATGGAATTCTCCAGGCAAGGATACTAGAATGGATAGCTGTTCCCTTCTCCAGGCACCTTCCTGGATCTACTTCCTTATCCTAGAAGATCTTCAGGGGATCTTCCCAACCCAGGGATCAAACCCAGGTCTCCCTCATTGCTGTCAGTCTGAGCCACCAGGGAAGATACATACATAAATCTCTTTTTAATCTTTTTTATCCATTCATCTGTCAGTAGGCATCTAGGTTGTTTCTGTGTCTTGGCAATTGTGAATAGTGAGTGCTGCTATATACATGTGTCTTTACAAGTCATTGTATCTGGTTTTTTGGATACATACCCAGAAGTGGAATTTCTGGGTCATATGGTAGTTTTATTTTTAGTGAGAAACCTCCATACTGTTTTCCATAGTGGTTGCACCAATTTACATTCCCACCAATGATGTCCGAGGGTTCCCTTTACTCCACATCCTCGTCAGCATTGGTTGTTTGTGTTCTTTTTGATGATAGCCTTTCTGACAAGTGTGAGGTGCTATCTCATTGTGGTTTTTGATTTGCATTTCCCCGGTGATTAGTGATGTTGAGCATCTTTTCATATTCCTTTTGGCATCCTTATTTCCTCTTTGGAAAAATGTCTGTTCGGTTCTGCCCATTTTTTAATTGATTTTTTTTAATGTTGAATTGTGTGCACTGCTATTTATGTTAGTTGTTTTATTGATATTTTTCAGATGAAAAATCATGACTACTTTCTACTTTTTAAAAAATGTAAAATAAACATCTTTTCCCCATTTACTTTCCTTTGTCTTTAATTCTACTTTGTTGTATATTTAATATTAGGATGTGCCTGATATGTTTTGCCCATTCTTTTAAAGTCTTTCTCATATTACTTTGTTTTTAGTTGTGTTTCTCAATATCAGCTTCTATTTGGGTTTTTTGTTTGCTTTTCTTTCTTTTGTAATTTAACAAAATCCAAGATTGATTCTTTTTATCTTCAGTAGATAAACCTATTCACATTTAAAATTTCTGCTTTTTAGACTTCGTTTTCACTTTGTTTAAATTTGCTTTCATTTTTTAGGTGTAGGAATTTACTTCTTTTTCTTCCATGACTTGAAAGTCTACTTAAGTCTACTAAAACTTTAATTTCATCAGAAAAAAAATGTTTAGGTCTAGATTTTGCTAAGCAGCAGCCTTTAGTTTTTCAAAAGAAAAATGTCTATCTTGCTTTGACTAAAAGTAATATGTGCTCATTTTTAAAAATATAGTAGTATTACTGAAATACAGAGGTATAAATATTCTCATAATCCTCTTATTAAAGATAACTACTAATAAATTTGTTGTATGTATTCTCTGAAATTTTATGATTATAAGCATCATCTGAGTTTTGAAATAAAGGGGATCATACCTCCTTTACTGACTAAATAGCGTGGTCATCTCACATTTCAACAATATGGAACTTGGATGAGTTACCTTGTCTGTGCCTCAGTTTTCTTTTCTTTTTTTTTGCCTCAGTTTTCTTGTACAAAAGGAGTACTAACTTCCTAAAGCTTTTGTGCTTATGAAGTGAATTAGGAATTAATACCCAGAAAGTACTTACAACAGTGCCTGGCATGTTGTAAGCATTTAAGGAGTATGAGCCATTCTCATTTTCATTTTGAATGATTCCGCATAGTATTTCAGGGAGAATATGCTGTATTTATCTAAAAACCTCCCATGTACAGCATTTAGCTCAGTGTGTCACTTAATAAGACCTTATATCTGACAAAATCTAATAGGCTTTTTATTTTCTACCCATTACTACTTTATATAAATGTGTGATTATTTATACTTGTTACATGGTATATCTTCTCTCTCAAGATTTATTTTTTAATCATATTTGCCTAAGTAAAGGCTCACTTAGCTTTACTTTTCATTATTCTTTTATGTCAAACTCCCCATTTTTGTGTTCTAATTTTGAATTCCTCTCTTTTGTTTCACTGGATTAGCAGTTCTCAAAGTATTATAGATCTCCTGGGGCCCCAGAGACCTTTTCAAGAGATTCTTGAGGTCAGAACTCTTTTCATAATAGTATTAAGACTTTTATTTTCTCTTTTGATTGTGATACTTTTACTGATGGTGCAAAAACAAAGGTAAGTATACCTGCTGTGTGAATCAAGGCAGTGGCATCAAAATGTATAGCTGCCAGTTGTTGTGAACTTTACCCACACACGTGTTGTTGAAAAACAGGCCCTTGTTGAAGTGACTGAGCGTGTGAGTGGAGTCTCTCAGTCGTGTCCAACTCTTTGCGACCCCATGGACTAGTAGCCTACCAGGCTCCTCCCTCCATGGGATTCTCCAGGCAAGAATACTGGAGTGGGTTGCCATTTCCTACTAAAAATTTATTTCTATTGAACGTTTGTTAAAATTTTATGTATTTATTTTTTGGCTGAGCAGGGTCTTTGTTGTGTGTATGGGCTTTCTTTAGTTGCAGCGAGTGGAGGCTACTCTAGTTGCCATGTTGAGGCTTCACATTGCAGTGGCTTCTCTGTTGTGGAGTATGGGCTTTAGGTTGTGTTGGCTTAGTTGTCGCAGCGTGTGGGCTCAGTAGTTGTGGCACGTTGGCTTAGTTGCCCTTCAGCATGTGGAATCTCCCTAGACCAGGGATCAAACCCATGTCTCCTGCCTTGGTAGGCAGATTCCCAACCCCTGGACCACCAGGGAAGCCAGGCTTTTATTAAATCTTGATTGTGGAGAGCACATCTTTACTATTCTGTGTGCAAATGTCCTACATTTGTTGGACTTGCAACTTAAACTAGCTGCTTTTATATGAAACTTTTAAAAATACATATTTTTTTATTGAAATAGGGACTCAGACAGGAGAGAATCTGCCTGTGATGCAGGAGGTTGAACCCAGGGTTCAATACTGGGGTCGGGAAGATGCCCTGGAGAATGGCAACGCACTCCAGTATTCTTGCCTGGAAAATTCCATGGACAGAGGAGCCTGGTGAGATACAGTCTATGGGGTCACAGAGAGTTGGGCATGACTGAGCGACTAATACACACACACAGAGTTGACTTACAGTGCTTCAGGTACACAGATGATTCAGTTGTACATATACACATTATTTTTGAAATTATTTTTCATTTTAGGTTATTGCAAGGTATTAACTAGAGTTCCCTGTGCTATACAGTAAGCTTTTCCTGCTTGTTGCATATCTGTTTGTTTGTTTTTTTTTTTAATTAGAAATCTAGTGTTCTGTTCATGCTTAGTAAAACAAGTGGAATCAAAATGTCATAAATTTTTTAGGCAAAAATTCATGTTTTCTAAAATATATATTATATATATGTATATAAAACCTTTTTCCACTATGCTTGATAAAGGCTTGAGAAAGAACATAAAAAACAAGAGATGGAGAAATAAATGAAATGAAATGGGAGCACTGAATATGAAATAGAAAAAGAGAAACTAGATAAAAGTAAAAAATCATCATATAGTCCAGTTGTTTTTAAACATGGCTGGCTCACTAGAAACATATCTGGAACTTTGGAGGGAAAAAAAAGCAATACTTAGGCATTTGTATTTTTCAAAAACTTCCAAGATAATTCTGATAGGCATCTGGATTTTAAAAAGTGATTAAAGGTTTTCCTATCAATGGTAGTTTTGGTGTTATAGAATTCTGTTATTTTCCTGTTGATCAATCATGACACAATGGTATTAAGTGAGTAATACTTACATAATCACAGTAGTAAAGTATGTTCATCTTTTTTCACAATCCATAGCCATACAAAAAATAAAAGATAATTACAGTTGCAAGCCATAGTAGGAACATGATTAACCTAACAGTATAAAATAAATGCATACATTTGGGGGAGGGGTCAAGGAGAGTGATGTGGTAAGTGAAAGAGCATAAATGCATGTTTTCATACAGCCTGTCTTTGTCTTTTGGTTGATACATTTAACCCGTTTACATTTAAGGTAATTTACAATATATGTATGGCTTCCCTGATGGCTCAGATGGTAAAGAATCCACCTGCAATGCAATAGACCTGGGTTTGATCCTTTGGTTGGGAAGATCCCCTGGAGGAGGGCATGGCAGCCCCACTCCAGTATTCTTGCCTGGAGAATGCCCGTGGACAGAAGATCCTGGCAGGCCACAGTCCATGGGATTGCAAAGAATTGGACACTGGTGAGCAACTAAGCACAGCGCATTATCCTATTACTGTTTTCTGAATTGTTTTGGGTTTATTCTCTGTCCATCTTTTTCTTCTTTTGTTTCCTGTCTAGAGAAGTTCCTTTAGCACTTGTAAAGCTAGTCTGGTGGGGCTGAATTCTCGTTTGCGTCCCTGGAAAGCTTTTGATTTCTCCATCAAATCTGAATGAGAGTCTTGCTGGGTAGAGTATTCTTATTTGTAGGTTGTTCCTTTTTATCACTTTAGATATATCGTGCCATTCCCTTCTGGCTTGTAGCTTTTCTGTTGAGAAATCAGCTGCTAACCTGATAGGAGTTTCCTTGTTTGATGTTTTTCCCTTATTGGTTTTAATGTTTTATCTTTGTCTTTAATTTTTGTCAGTTTGATTCCTGTGTGTCTTGGTGTGTTCCTCCTTGGGTTTATCCTGCCTGGGACTCTGTGCTTCCTGGGCTTGGTTGATATTGCCTTTCCCATGTTATAGAAGTTTTCAGCTATTAACCTCTTCAAATATTTTCTCAGGTCCTTTCTTTCTCTCCTTTCTGGGACCCCTATAATGCAAATATTGGCGAGTTTAATGTTGTCCCAGAGGTCTCTTGGGCTTCCCTTGTGGCTCAGCTGGTAAAGAATCCACCTGCAGTGCAGGAGACCTGGGTTCAATCCCTGGGTTGGGAGAAGGGAAAGGCTACCCTCTCCAGTATTCTGGCCTAGAGAATTCCATGGACTGTATAGTCTATGGGGTCACAAAGAGTCAGACATGACTGAGTGACTTTCACTAAAGAGGTCTCTTAGGCAGTCTTTTTTTTTTTTTTTTCATTCTTTTTTCTGTATTCTGTTCTGAAGCGGTGCTTTCCACCATTCTATTCTCTGGATCATTTATCCATTCTTCCACCTCAGGTATTCTGCTGTTGATTCTTTCTGGTGTATTATTCATCTCTTTTCGTTCTTTAGTTCTTGTAGGTCTTTGGCAAACACTTCTTGCATCTTCTCGATTGTTTTCCCGAGATCCTGGATCATCTTCGCTGTCATTATTCTGAATTCTTTTTCTGCAGGGTTGCCTGTTTCCACATAATTTTGTTGTTTTTCTGGGATTTTATCTTGTCCCTTCATCTGGGATGTAACTTTCTGCTTTTTCATCCTGATTAACTTTTTGTTATGTGGTTTTCATTCTCGCCACTGTGAGGCTGTGATTCTTCTTGCTTCTGTCTGCTCTCTAATGGAGGCTAAGAGGCTTGTGTAAGCTTCCTGATGGGAGGGACTGGTCATGGGAAAAACCGGGTCTTGTTGTGGTGGGCAGGGCCTTGCTCAGTTATGCTTTAATCCAATTTTCTGCTGATGAGTGGGGTTGCCCTCCCCCCTCCCCATTTGTTGTTGGGCCTAAGGCAGCCCAGCCCTGGTAGCTCTATGAGGGCCTCTGCCAAGGGGGACCTTCCAGGACTGCTGCTGCCAGTGCTCTTGTCTCTGTGGTGAGCCCCTGCTGACCCCTGCCTCCGTGGGAGACCCTCCGGCACTAGCAGGTAGTTATGGTTCAGTCTCATGTGCGGTCATTGCTCCTTTCCTCTGGGTCTTGGTGAGTGCAAGATTTTGTTTGTACCCTCCAAGACTGGAGTCTCTTTTTTCCCTCCAGTCCTGTGGAAGTCCTATAATCAAATCCCACTGGCCTTCAATGTTAGATTTCCTGGGGATTCCCAATCCCTTTGTTGCTTCCCCAGGCTGGGAAGCCTGACTCAAAACCTTCACAGCAGTGGAAGAGCTTCTTTGGTATTATGTTTTCTAGTTTGTGGGTCACCCACCCAGCGGGTATGGGATTTGATTTTATTGTGTTTGCACCCCTCCTACCATCTCACTGTGGCGGCTTCTTTGTCTTCAGACATGGAGTATTTTTTTGGTGGGTTCTAGTGTCTTCCTGTTGATGGTTCAACAGCTAGTTGTGATTTTGGTGCTCTCACAGGAGGAGATAAGCACACGCCCTTCTAGTCCACCATGTTGAACTAGAAGCCCACATCAGTTTTTTTTTTTGTTTGGTTGGTTGGTGGTTTTTTTTTTAACCAGTTGATTAAATTATAAGTTCAGTTATTCAGACTTGGATATTTGGCAGATGCTGTCTTGAGGATGAATTTAATGAGACTCAATTCAAGGAAAACAGGTGATAATTTTTATTGCCAATGACAAAATTCAGATTTTCAGAGAAAACTAAAATTTTGGAACATTTATATCTGCCATTCTGAGCTTGACAACTTCTCAGTACTTAAAGACTTTTTCAGTGAAATCTGAGATGATATCAGTGAATGTGATGTTTTGCTGTTGTATAAAGAAAATTGTCAACATCAGGAAGATTTGCATAACTCTAAATATAAACCAATGTATTCTAATATATTGAAAAACCAATATTGGTAAACCAATATATTCTAATATATGGGTAATCCAGTATATTCTAAATGGCCAGGGCATGAGATTACAGAATTATGCTGCGTGGATAGCTATTCAAAGTGTAAGTAGACTGACTGATGGATTTTAATGTAACAGTATGAAGTTCATTGATACAGTTTCAAATTGCACATTGTAAATAACCTTTAATAAACTACCATTTGTTTAGTTTTTATTATAATGTCAAAGAAGAATATCCATAATTGACTAAAAAGACTTAAAATTTTTTTTACTTCTTAAACTATGTATCTTCAGGAGGCCACGTTTTTCTTCATATATTTCAGCCAAAACAGTATGTCAAAATAAATTGAATGTGGAAGTAGATATGAGAATTCAGCTGTCTTCTGTTGAAGCAAGCATTTTAAAAATTTACAAAAAAGTATACAGTACTACCCTTCTCAATTTTGGGGTGGGGGAAATATGGTTATTTTTATTAAAATTGCATTTACATTAGCATGTAATGTCATTATTTGTATATGAATTAATAAACATTTAAAAAGCTTTCTAATTTCACAGTCAATAAATACCTACAGATATAATCCCCTTTAAAAGAAAAAGTTCTTTGGGATCTTGGAACTGAAATGTTGACGAATACTGCACTAGAAATCTTAAGATTTTCCTCACCTTTTTCTCCCACTCTCAAGGGAGCATAGGTGATCTATTTTCTGATTTGCTGATTCCCAAGACTGCCTTTACACATGAATATTGATTTGCATAATGTATTCTTTCCAAACTGGAGATCAGAGATTCTCAACCTCCTGCCAACCCTCCAGCACCTCGCACATCTCCCATTAGTATCAGTGTCAGTAGCTCCTCAGGGGATTGTCTCTGCTATCCAAGCCCCCCCTGGATACCCTTGTTGTAGATTGTTCCTCTCTCTTCAGAACTCTGTGTTGTGGAGAGGTCAAAATAAGATCGGGCTAATTTAATTTTCTTTTGTATTAATGTATTTTTCTTTTTTACACTTTTTGTTTTTGCTTTATTCTTATAAAAAAATTGAAAAGCTGTATTGATGGAGAGGATCTGTTCAGTTTTGTTTGTAATATAATTACCTTTTATGGTCAGCAGACTCAGGTCTTTCTTGAGCTCAAAAAAACTTACTTTTATCACTATTTCTGCTCCCTTTGTTCTGTTTCTGTGTTTATAGGTTTGAACTTTAGACATACCAATTATCCTTTTTTTAAATTTAATTTTTTTTCTTTATCATCTTTATATTCTTGAAGATAAGCTTGTTCTCAAGTCTTTATTTAATTTTTCTTAACTTGAGTAGTGCTGCCCAGTACTACTGACTTTGGTGCATATTTTAGTTTTGCTATTACGGTTTTCATTTTCTTGCTACATTTTACTTTCTTAGCCAACTTGCTTTTCCTATCAGCTGGCATCTCAGTTTGTTCACTGTGTATGTTTGCCTGTTTTCTTCTTAAAATACCTGTTTCAAAGAAACCATGTCTTTTGGATTCCATTTTGGTCACACTATAAGTGCTTGCTAAAATTAAGTTTCTTGAGATTTCAATGTGATACTCCTTTTCTTTTGCTATATGATTAATTTTTATGCATTCTCATATTGTTTTTCTTCTGTTACTTACCTTTTAAAGTGGGAAAGCTGTCCAGTTTCAGGGTATGTGAACAGATAGGATGGGATGATTGCTTCTGCCTCGTGTGCTAGAATTCTAGTTTGAGGTGACTTTGTTGGCCTGATATATTTTATACTTTATATTGATATTGCCTGCTTCTAATAAACTTCAGAAAAAAATTCTTCAGACAGGAGTGTGCCTTAGGTCTCTGACTCTGCATAAGAGAATCCGTTGTGAGTAGAGAAATAGTAGATCACTTTTTTTCTCTCTCATGGGAGCAGGCTCTGCAGCTAAGAATGAATATGCAAGTAGTTCTCTAACTTTTTTTTGGATTGTCTTTTCTTGCTTGTTTTCCCAGAAGTTAGGACAGGCATATCAGAAAATGTTTCCCTTAGAATATGTTGCTTAAACTGGAGTTCAGTTTACTTTCCTTTTAAGACTGTGGACATAATTCAGATAATGTCAGAACTTGTAAATATTTATATTAGCATTGGGGTTTAATGTGTCCTTTTGGGGTTTAACTTTAATCTCTTCATTATGCCAAAATCATATAAAATTACTTTCAAAGTATGAAATATTCTATTCTTTTTTTTTGCAGTTCTTGACTGTTAGATAAAGGAAATCTCAAGCATTTCATTGAAACTATGGATGATAGAATGTTATGCTTGGGGCCGTATGGGAAAGGATGGTTAGAAGAGAGTGTGATGAACTAGATCTAAGATAGTTTGAATGGTAGTATGCAAATACAATACCTATCTCTTTATGCAGCAAATTGAAGGAAGTTTTCTGACACTCGTGGGGCTCATTCTCTAGTCTTTTTCTTATTTAATTTTTTAATAAATGTCTTTAGGTGACCATAATGAGGATAGGTGAGATACAACTGGAGGGAGGGGCAGATGAGGACTAATAAAACTCTTTAATAAAATCTAGAAAGAACTTGGGAGCCTGGAAAAAGAGGATGACTGTTTTAAGATGCAGTTTAATAGCAGTTTATGTCCGCCATGTATACTCAGAAAGTAACTGAAATTCAAGATGACAGCAAATCATATAGGACAAAATCTCATTTTAGTACCGTGGCTGCTGCTGCTGCTAAGTCACTTCCGTCGTGTCCGACTCTGTGTGACCCCATAGACGGCAGCCCACCAGGCTCCCCTGTCCCTGGGATTCTCCAGGCAAGAACACTGGAGTGGGTTGCCATTTCCTTCTCCAATGCATGAAAGTGAAAAGTGAAAGTAAGGTCGCTCAGTCGTCTGACTCTTCGCAGGGATTTTCCAGGCAAGAGTACTGGAGTGGGGTGCCATTGCCTTCTCCGAGTACCATGGCTACTAAACAGTAATCTAATGAAAGGGGGAACTCCTTGTTCCATGTGTCCCCAAAGAACAGGATCAAAACCAGTAAGCAGTGAATTTTCCAGCATTTAAAGCAGGGATAGACTGACTTGTAAGGTCTTGAATTGCCTTTCTTTAGAGAAATTCAGTTGTATGCTGGGCATACACAAGCAGGGATTGATGCAGTACGGGTGGTTGAATTAGATGACAGAGTCCTTTCCAACAGTGAGATTAGGTGGCTTTCATTAACAGTGTTTTTTAAATACCTCTTTATATTTGTTTTGTATATGTTTTGGTAAGCAAAAGGTTACATAGTGTGATAAACGTGGTATAAATGAGTACACTAATTCTTTAAATTGGACTCTTATGTACAAGTCACCCATAGACGTAGTAGGTAGGCAGTGTATACATAAGGCATTGTCCTTTCTTTAATGGCGTTATCATCGAAATGACATACACCTAATTAAATAAAGGTAAATGTAGTAAAAGACATATAAATAAGAACTATAAGAATTAAACGGAGGAAATTGTTTATCAAGAGTATCAAGGGTGGAAGGCAGAGAGAATATCAGGTAAAAGTTTCATAGATAAAACAGATCTTCAAGGGCAATGGAATTTCAGTAGACCAAGAAGAGCAACAAAGTGAAGTTTCCCAGATACATTGGGAGCAGTGTGTCTGAGAATAAAAAAGTCCAGAATGGTAAGTTGGTACTGAAGATGCCTTGAGTATCATGGCGAAGATTTTCTGTTTAACAAAAGGGAGCAGGTGAAATTTTTTTGTGTGAGAAAGAGGTGTGATCAGTGTTCCTGTGTTACTATTCAGGAGCATTGATTTACATTTTTTAAATTGTTGAAAGTAGGAAAATTGATTGGAAAGCTATTCAAATGAGAACTATTGAAACCTCTGATAATATTATCAGTTAACATTTATTGAGTGCTTCCTGTTCCAGATACATTACCTTATTTCAGTGAAGCCTCACGGCAACAGGGACTTCTCTGGTAGCTCAGCTGGTAAAGAATCTGCCTGCAGTGCAGGAGACCCCAGTTCAATTCCTGGGTCAGGAAGATCCTCTGGAGAAGGGATAGGCTACCCACTCCCTTGTTCTTGGGCTTCCCTGGTGGTTCAGACGGTAAAGAATCTGCCTGCAATGCAGGAGACCTGGGTTCGATCCCCTGGTTGGGAAGATCCCCTGGAGAAGGGAAAGGCTACCTACTCCAGTATTCTTGTCCATGGGGTTGCAAAGAGTTGGACAGGACTGAGTGACTTTCAGTTCAGTTCATAGCGACAATGTATTATTGTAGGTGCTTTCCAAATGAGGTTTAGAAGAACCATGTTTAAAATTATGGTACAAATGAAAAAGTATAAGATGTGGTGTCTGACCCCTAAGGCCATTGAATTAACAATACAAGATATAAATAGATGAAAAGTTAAATTGCAGTAAAAGATGAGTTGCCAACAAAGTTGTCGAACATTCAGTTCATTAAGGTTCCTCTGTATTTTGTGGTACTTAACTAAATGGCATTCATTTATTTGCATGCTAGCTTCCCAGGAAGGTAGCAAATTCTTTTAATCAGAGTTCGGCCGTCCTATTTTATCCCAAGCAAGTAGCACGGTGCCTTACTTATATATAGTAGGCTCAGTAAATGTTGAATTAAATTGATTGCAAGTAGTGTGTCTTTTTCAAATACCATATTGCATCTTTTTAAAAACCATTGCCTACTTTTGTTAGCAAAACAACTCTAAGAATAGGTTTGAAAAAAAGTTTTTTACTTTGAAATGTAGATGTATTTTTTACATGATTCGTGTTGTTGTATTAAACCTTCATGCTTGGTCCAGTTTGTGTGGAAAGTTAAATGTACCTATGTAGCAGCCATTTTCCACTTCCAGTCTCTTAAGCTACTACTTTGTTTTCATGGCCAGAAATATAGAAACACCTATTTTCTCAAATATAAGGGGGAACAGTTGACTTAAGAGGCCATCTGCTCCAGCTGCAGAGTTTTCAGTGAGGAAACTAAGGTCTTCCAAGCTTCTTGCTTCCTCATTGTGGGCAGTTGCAAAGGTAACGTAGCACTAAGGGTTTCTGTCTGGTGGTCTTTCTACTGTTTAAATACTACTTCCCATCATAAAGTAGAAAAGTTAAAGGAAGGGGTTCCTAACTTCTCAGGGATCATGGTACCCTTTGAAAATCTGATGAAAAGTGACCTGGGCTCTTTACCTAGAAAATGTATACACACAAAAGAATTTGTAAGCTTTCTGAAAGTCTTTTCAGTGATTGTCAAGTAGAATATATCATATTTAGAAACAAAATAGCTTCAAAACAGATTTCTTGGTACAAGAAAAATATAGTAAAAAGTATAATTTTAATGTAACAAAAATCTGTTGTGTATTTAACAACCAACAGGCTTCACATTGTGATGATGGAAAGGAGAGTAAAATGATACTAGATAAATTATTCTTGCTAAAAAGGAAAAGTGAAGCTAAACCATCCTGGATGTGTTGACAAGTTAGATTTGTCAGCCTGCTTTACCTGAACTGTATGTGGTAAACAGAAGCTGTGTGCAGTTATTTGTCACCTGCCTGGTTATTTACACACCCATAATGATGAGAATTTATTGCTGCAACTCTGACACATGATATGATACTATTGCATGATGTTGCTGCATGATGTCTTTAAAAACATGAAAACTATCACTGAAGAAGTAATCAAGGTGTATACTATTACTGGACTATAAAGCTAACCAGTTTTTATCAACTGAATTATATATGATAATCAGAATTCATAACCAAGGTCTCAAAAATTAGTTTTAAACATCTCCTGCTGCTGCTGCTAAGCCGCTTCAGTCGTGTCCGACTCTGTGCGACCCTATAGACAGCAGCCCACCAGACTCCCCCATCCCTGGGATTCTCCAGGCAAGAACACTGGAGTGGGTTGCCATTTCCTTCTCCAATGAGTGAAAGTGAAAAGTCAAAGTGAAGTCGCTCAGCTGTGTCCAGCTCTTCGCGACCCCATGGACTGCAGCCTACCAGGCTCCTCCGTCCATGGGATTTTCCAGGCAAGAGTACTGGAGTGGGGTGCCATTTCCTTCTCCAAACATCTCCTAGAAGTGGACAAATCAGAAGAGGAAACAGCAAAGAAATAGCAGAAGGAAAACTACTATAATGTGGTGTCCCTAAAGCCAGGGGAAGAGAGGGTGCTTTAAGAGGGGAGAAGTGATCCACTTTGTCATGTTGGGACCTCAGTTAAGGTGAGGGCTAAGAGATAACCTTTGCATTTCACAACATGGAGGTCTTTGACCTCAGCAAAAATGGCTGTGGTATAATAATGAGGGTGGAAGCCAGATTAGAACAGAAAGTAAGAAACTGGAGATAGCAGATATTCACAGTTGTTTTGGCAAGTTTAGCAATGAAAGGGAGGAGAAAGAATAGTAACTAAAAGTTGGTTTCAGGCCTTAGGATAGATTTTTATGTTGCTGTTGCTTTTTTAATGAAGAGTTGTGAGTGGCATATTCTGATGAAAGGGAGCAAGTAGAGCAGGAGAGGTTGAAAACACAGGCAAGAAAAGGGATAACAAAGGAATGAGTTTTTTTGTAAGACAACAAAAAAGGATGATATCCAAAACTTACATGAAGGATTGTCTTTAGATAAGAAAGGATTTGTCAGTTGCAGGAAAGTAGAGAGAAGTTCAGGAGGAAATTCACGTCTGAAGACCATTTTCTGTTTGGAGAAGAATACAAGGTTAACTGCTAAGAATAAAAAGAAAGGAGGAGGCTTACAAAAAGTGGAAGAGATTTAAAATAGTCTCTGTGCAACATGGAAAAGCAAGAAAAACAGGAACGTGGTAGGATTGCCATGTAATGCTAAGGGAACTGTTGAAATTGTGCATCTCTCACTTCAAGCACCAGAATCTGGGTGACAAAATTAGGGTTAGATTTTTCTCCGTAGCTGGTAATGTTTCCTGAAGTTAGAATGAAGGTGAAGAATATGTCTGACGTCCTCTCTTCTGATCGCTGATGCCGACCAAGAGTGAGGAGAAAGGAACTAGATAGAGCACTGCCTTCCTTCCCTATTTCAACACCACTACTGAAGTTAACACCTCTCCAACTGCTGGGGAGCTGGTTAAATTGTCATTCCAATCCCTCCGTCAGTAAACAGCACTGGTCTCAAGTTACTGCTGCTATTACTGGATAAGTAATATCAGTAGTTGCTTGAAGTAGAAGATGGTGTGTATGACTTACTTCCAAGTCTGTCACTTGAGCAACTTCACATTTGTTCAGTATAGAAGCTTCTATTATGTAAAATTTACTATGTATCAGAAACTATATAGGCATTAGAGCTGCAAAAGTAACTAATAGTGACATGATGTGTGACCTGCGTTCATAGAGGGTACAGATAGAGGCAGGTTGAGGTGAATGTGACACAGGGAAATAAATACGAGCTGCTTTGGGCACCCCTGTGAAGGTCATATTACTCAAAGATGACTTTTCAGAGGAAGTGTGATTAAAGCCTGATTCTAAAGGATTAGTAGGAATTAACTGAGTAAAAGACAGTGGAAAGGAATGGGGTCGGCATACTGGGGCTGGAAGTTGAGGTGCCGAGTAAGATTTTTTTTTTCCAGCAGTGCAGACAATTGTTTCGCTATCTGAAGCCCACCCAGCTAGTAGGGGCCATACTGATCCACACTTACTCCACCTTAAAACTTTTCTTCCATCTAGTTTGTTGAGTTATAGAATACAGAGGTCGGGAGCTTTTCATTTAGCATTAACAGTGAAATAATTTGAGCCCAAGTAGCTTTTCCTTTTAAGTCTCCCATGAAGGTACTATTAGTCATTACTGCCCCTCTTCTACATCAAATTTTAGTTAGCATCAAGAATAGAGCCACAGAGACTTGATTTACGAAAATCTATGTTATTGAGGTATAATTTAAATGCAAGAAATTGCAGATATTTAAAGAGTGCAACTGGATAAGTTTTGACACGTATACAATCATGAAACCGTTCGCACAATCAAGATAATGAATTTGGTGGATTCCATCATCCTCAAGTGCCCCTTCATAGTCCCTCCCTTCCGTAATACCCCAGTAAGCAACTACTGTTCTGGTTTTTTATTAGTATATATTAGTTTCCATATTTTATACCTTAATGCCAGTACCATGCTTTCTTGATTACTGCAGTTTTTAATAATTTTTGAAGTTGGATATTGTTAGCTCTCCAGTTTGTTCTTTCTTTTCAAAGTTGTTTTGGCTGTTCTAGATTGTTTTTCCACATGAAATTTAGGGTCAGTTTGTCAATTTCTTTTTTTAAAAGCCTGCTATGATTTTAATTGGTATTGCATTGAATCGGTATATCAATCTGTGGAAAATTGGCATCTTTGCAATATTCAGTCTCCCCACCCATGAATGTGCTTATCTCTCCGTTTATTTATTTAGATCCTCTCTTAATTTTTCTCAACAGTGTTTGGTGATTTTAAGTATATAGGTATTGTATTTTTTTGTTAAGGCTTATTACCAGATGTTTTATAAATTTGTATGCTGTTGTAGATAATACTGGTTTTAGTTTTGATTTGTAATTATTAATTGCTGGTGCTATATAAAAATGCAGTTGAGTCGGTGTATTGATCTTTTGTTCTTTAACATTGCTAAAATTACTTATTCTGGTAGCTTTTTGGTAGATTCCATTGGGCTTTCCTCTACATAGCTATCATCATCTATAAACAAAGGCAGTTATACTACTACTTTTTCATAATGGATGAGGTTTGTTTGTTCCCTAATTGCACTGTTCAGAACCTCTAGAACAGTGTAGAATATAGGTGGTAGAAAAAAGATGTCCTGGTTTTAGGAGAAAAGCATTCTTTCAATCTGTCACCAGTAAAGTATGATGTTAATTGTACTTTCTCTGTAGAGGCCCTTCATTAGTCCAAAGAAATGTCCTTTTCCTAGTTTGCTGAGCTTTTATCAGTAAAGGATGTTGGATTTTGTCAGATGCTTTTTGAGATGATTATACGGTTTTTCTTTTTTCAGTTTGTTAAAATGGTGAATTATGTGGACTGTCTTAAAATATTCAACCAACCTTGTATTCCTGGGATAAATACTACTTAGTCATGGCCTCTTGTACTTTTATACGTTATTTGATTGAATTTGCTAAAATTGTTTAGAGTTTGTGTTCGTGAGGAACATTATCCTGTGCTGTTCCTGACTTGTAACGTCTTTATCTCAGAATCAGAGTATGTTGACCTCAAAGAACACATTTTGGCCTTCCTGTTATTTTGGAAGAGTGTGCAGAATTATTATTGTTAATCATTTTTTCTTAAGTGTTTGGTAAAACTTACAGTGAAGCCATCTGTGACCTGGGAGTTTCTTTGTGGGAAGATGGTCTGTAAAATCTGCTATTAGCGCTTTCTGTCCTTTTTCCCCCCCCAATCATTCTAGCCAGAGATCTATCAATGGTATTGATCTCAAAGAAATCGCTTTTGATTTCTATTATTTTTCTGTTTTCAATTTCATTGATTTCTGCTCACTTTGAATTTAAATTTTTTTAATAGACTTTATTTTTTAGAGCATTTTCAGGTTTGCAGCAGGGTACAGAGATTTCCATATGTCTTTTTCCCATGCATTTTCTTACTGTAAAAGGACAAAGATGGTTAATTCGAGACCTTTCTACTTTCCCAATATAGGTATTTAGTACTATAAAGTCCTCAAATTCCTGCAGAAGAAGATGCTTTCTTTCCTGTCAGTCACACTAAGCCTTTCCAGTATTGTCATTTTTGTCTGCTAAAATAAGAATTGTAAAGGCAGCATCTGCAGGGATAAAGGGGAATTTAAACTCACAACTGTTCTTTTTCATATGCCTTTTGCACATTTATACCAAGTTGAGAAGGACGGTATCACATATTTTAATTAAGGAAAACAACTTTTGACAAAGCTGTCTTACTACTTACTGCAGTTATTTCTTTCCTTTGTCCCACTAAAAAGGCCTATCTAGTTAATCCTCTCCAGTTAATATTAACATGAATAATGGAAAGGAAGTGAAAGGAAAACTAGTTTTATCTAAATCATTTTAAGCAATACTTCTTTGCCTCAAAGCCTCACATTTCTGCAGTTGTGAATAAAGTTTAAGCTGGTACTCCAGGTTGGCCTTACTTTTAAATTTGCTTCTGAATAAAAAGTATAATAAGTCATGATATTTCAGCCATTATTCTGAACCTTCATTAACCTAATTTTGGATAGTCTTTTAGAGCTAGTGTGAATCAATCCACAGCAATAATATTTAACCTTTATTAAACATACTACCTTGTCTAGTACTGTGTTAGATACTTTGCATGGATTATTTCATTTGATGATACACTAAAATCCAGTGAGGTGTGTTTTAAGTCCCATTTTATAGATGGGAGTAAAAATGGGAAGGAAACAAAAATTTAGAAAATAGTCTAAGGTCCTACAACTCAGTGGTAGAATTGGAGCTCTCACCCAGTCTCCAGTGATATTAAGTATGTTATACACCTTCTTTCTACTAATGTGTTAATTTACTGTATAAGGAGCCCTGTTGTTGTTCAGTTACTCACTTGTGTCGGACTTTATGACCCCATGGACTGCTTCATGCCAGGCTTCCCTGTCCTTCACCATCTCCCAGAGTTTGTTCAAACTCATGTCCCTTGAGTCAGCGATGCCATCCAACCATCTCAGCCTCTGCCATCCCCTTCTCCTGCCTTCAGTCTTTTCTAGCCTCAGGGTCTTTTCCAGTGATTCGGCCAGTGAATATTCAGGGTTACTTTAAGATTGACTGGTTGGATCTCCTTGCAGTCCAAGGCACTCTCAAGAGTCTTCTCCAGCACCACAGTTTGAAGGCATCAGTTCTTCGGCACTCAGCCTTTTTTATTATCCAGCTCTCACATCCCTACATGACTACTGGAAAAACTATACAGAACTTTGTAGGCAAAGTAATGTCTCTGCTTTTTAATACACTGTCTAGGTTTGTCATTTTCTTCCAAGGAGCAAGTGTCTTCTAATTTTGTGGTTGCAGTCACCGACCACAGTGATTTTGGAGCCCAAGAAAATAAAGTGTGTCACTGCCATTGTTTCCCCACCTTAATCTTTAGTTCCTCTTCGCATTCTGCCATAAGGCTGGTATCATCTGCATATCGAAGATCATGGCATCCAGTCCCATCACTTCATGGGAAATAGATGGGGAAACAGTGGAAACAGTGTCAGACTTTATTTTTTGGGGCTCCAAAATCACTGCAGATGGTGACTGCAGCCGTGAAATTAAAAGACGCTTACTCCTTGGAAGGAAAGTTATGACCAACCTAGATAGCATATTCAAAAGCAGAGACATTACTTTGCCGACTAAGGTCCGTCTAGTCAAGGCTATGGTTTTTCCAGTGGTCATGTACGGATGTGAGAGTTGGACTGTGAAGAAGGCTGAGCGCCGAAGAATTGATGCTTTTGAACTGTGGTGTTGGAGAAGACTCTTACCTTGGACTGCAAGGAGATCCAACCAGTCCATTCTGAAGGAGATCAGCCCTGGCATTTCTTTGGAAGGAATGATGCTAAAGCTGAATACTCCAGTACTTTGGCCACCTCATATGAAGAGTTGACTCATTGGAAAAGACTCTGATGCTGGGAGGGATTGGGGGCAGGAGGAGAAGGGGATGACCGAGGATGAGATGGCTGGATGGCATCACCGACTCGATGGACGTGAGTCTGAGTGAACTCCAGGAGTTGGTGATGGACAGGGAGGCCTGGCATGCTGCGATTCATGGGGTCACAAAGAGTCGGACACGAGTGAGCAACTGAACTGAACTGAACATCTGCATATCTAAGGTTATTGATAGTTCTCCTGGCAATCTTGATTCCAGCTTGTGCCTCACCCAGCTCAGCATTTTGCATGATGTACTCTGCCTGTAAGTTAAACAGGGTGACAATATTCAGCCTTGACATACTCCTTTCCCAATTTGGAACCAGTTTGTTCATTGTTCATGTCTGGTTCAAACTGTTGCTTCTTGACCTGCATACAGGTCTCGCAGGAGGCAAGTAAGGTGGTCTGGTAATCCCATCTCTTGAAGAATTTTCCACAGTTTGTGTGATCTACGCAGTCAAAGGCTTTCATGCAGTCAGTGAAGCAGTTCAGTTCAGTCGCTCAGTCGTGTCAAGACTCTTTGCAACCCCATAGACTGCAGCACTGCAGGCTTCCTTGTCTATCACCAACTCCCGGAGTTTACTCAAACTCATGTCCATCCTGTTGGTAACGCCATCCAACCATCTCATCCTCTGTCGTCCCCTTCTCCTCCCGCCTTAATCTTTCCCAGCATCAGGGTCTTTTCCAGTGAGTCAGTTCTTTGCATCAGGTGGCCAAAGTATTGGAGTTTCAGCTTCAGCATCAGTCCTTCCAATGAATATTCAGGACTGATTTCCTTTAGGATGGACTGGTTGGATCTCCTTGCAGTCCAGGGGACTCTCAAGAGTCTTCTCCAACACCACAGTTCAAAAGCATCAGTTCTTCAGTGCTCAGTTTTCTTTATAGTCCAACTCTCACATCCATACATGACTACTGGAAAAACCATAGCTTTAACTAGATGGACCTTTGTTGTCAAAGTACTGTTTCTGCTTCTTAATATGCTGTCTAAGTTGGTCATAACTTTTCTTCCAAGGAATGAGCATCTTTTAATTTCATGGCTACAATCACCATCTGCAGTGATTTTGGAGCCCCCAAAATAAAGTCTGTCACTGTTTCTGCTGTTTCCCCATCTATTTCCCATGAAGTGATGGGACCAGATGCCATGATCTTTGTTTTCTGAATGTTGAGTCTTAAGCCAGCTTTTTCACTCTCCTCTTTTACTTTCATCAAGAGTCTTTAGTTCTTCGCTTTCTGCCATAAGGGTGGTGTCATCTGCATATCTGAGGTCATTGATGTTTCTCCTGGCAATCTTGATTCCATCTTGTGCTTCAGCCAGCCCAGTGTTTCTCATTATGTACTCTGCATATAAGTTAAATAAGCAGGGTGACAATATACAGCCTTGGCGTACTCCTTTCCCGATTTGGAACCAGTACAGTTCTAACTGTTGCTTCTTGACCTGCATACAGATTTCTCAAGAGGCAAGTCAGGTGGTCTGGTATTCCCATCTCTCTCAGAATTTTCCACAGTTTATTGTGATCCACACAGTTAAAGGCTTTGGCATAGTCAATAAAGCAGAAATAGATGTTTTTCTGGAACTGTCTTGCTTTTTCGATGATCTAGCAGATGTTGGCAATTTGATCTCTGGTTCCTCTGCCTTTTCTAAAACCAGCTTGAACATCTGGAAGTTCACGGTTCACATACTGTTGAAGTCCGACTTGGGGAATTTTGAGCATTACTTTATTAACTTTATTAGTGTGTGAGATGAGTGCAATTGTGCAGTCGTTTGAGCATTCTTTGGCATTGCCTTTCTTTGGAATTGGAATGAAAACTGACCTTTTCCAGTCCTGTGGCCACTGCTGAGTTTTCCAAATTTGCTGGCATATTGAGTGCAGCACTCTCACAGCATCATCTTTTAGGATTTGAAATAGCTCCACTGGAATTCCATCACCTCCACTAGTTTTGTTCATAGTGATGCTTCCTAAGACCCACTTGACTTCGCCTTCTAGGATGTCTGGCTGTAAGTAAGTGATTGTACCCTCGTGTTTATCTGGGTCGCGAAGATCTCTTTTGTACAGTTCTGTGTATTCTTGCCACCTCTTCTTAATATCTTCTGCTTCTGTGAGGCCCATACATTTCTGTCCTTTATTGTCCCCATTTTGCATGAAATATTCCCTTGGTATCTCTGATTTTATTGAAGAGATCTCTAGGCTTTCCCATTCTATTGGTTTCTTCTGTTTCTTTGCATTGTTCACTTAAGAAGTCTTTATCTCTGCTTAATATTCTTTGGCACTCTGCATTCAGATGACTTGAATAAATAATCCATTAGAAGTTACTGCTGTAAATTACTCATGTCCTCGTAACTGCAAAAGGTTGTTTTATCATCGAGGAATTAAAAAGGAGAAAAACTATTTTTGATTAAATTCTTGACATAGAGACAATATATTTAAAACATACATCAGGCCTGGAACTCAGAAACACTGTGTGTAATTTAGTTTCCTGACTTAATGCTCTGAGGCCTCCACTGATGTGACAGGCAGGTGGTTTTACCTCTTGGAATGCCTTTTTTTTTTAAGTACCAGCCCTTGAAAAACAAGATGATAACGCTAATACTTTCTGGAGGATGTAAAACCCTGGAGGTATACTTTTTCCTTAAAGGAAAAAAATACCTCTGTATATTTTATGATTACAAATTGTTTGAATTTAATGATTTTATTGTTTGTAAAATAGATGCTTTATCTATATAATGACCCTTGGAACTAAAAAGCCTCTTGATGAAAGTGAAAGAGGAGAGTGAAAAAAGTTGGCTTAAAGCTCACCATTCAGAAAACGAAGATCATGGCGTCTGGTCCCATCACTTCATGGGAAATAGATGGGGAAACAGTGGAAACAGTGTCAGACTTCATTTTGGGGGGCTCCAAAATCACTGCAGATGGTGATTGCAGCCATGAAATTAAAAGACACTTACTCCTTGGAAGAAAAGTTATGACCAACCTAGATAGTATATTGAAAAGCAGAGATACGACTTTGCCAATAAAGGTCCACCTAGTCAAGGCTATGGTTTTTCAGTGGTCATGTATGAATGTGAGAGTTGGACTGTGAAGAAGGCTGAGCGCCGAAGAATTGATGCTTTTGAACTGTGGTATTGGAGAAGACTCTTGAGAGTCCCTTGGACTGCAAGGAGATCCAACCAGTCCATTCTGAAGGAGATCAGCCCTGGGATTTCTTTGGAAGGAATGATGCTAAAGCTGAAACTCCAGTACTTTGGCCACCTCATGCAGAGTTGACTCATTGGAAAAGACTCTGATGCTGGGAGGGATTGGGGGCAGGAGGAGAAGGGGACGACAGAGGATGAGATGGCTGGATGGCATCACTGACTCGATGGACGTGAGTCTGAGTGAACTCTGGGAGTTGGTGATGGACAGGGAGGCCTGGCATGCTGTGATTCATGGGGTCACAAAGAGTCGGACATGACTGAGCGACTGAACTGAACCTTAAAATGAAAATACTGAGTAATGGATTTGACTCAGTATTTAAATAAATACTTATTTATATAGGTAGCTTATAATAATAGCTAATCATATATCTGCTAATTTTAGCTATACCACCTTATTTTCAGTGCTTTGCATGGATCAGTTACTTTAATTCTCACAACTCCATTAAATGTATGTTTAATCATGTGATTATTAGATTACTATCTGCCTCCCACACTGGGGGGTAAGCTCTGTGAAATCAGAAACCATTTTTTATTTTGTTTACCATTGTTCACTCTGTCCACAGAGCTGACCATACAGTAGAGCTTAAATTTGAATGAATGAATGAAATGAATTCTTAATAGCTAATACTGATTACCTTTTGATAGTGATGTCTGCCTCCATCAAAGTAGTGATGCTTTCTCTGAAGTATTAAAATACATGTCATATGATCTGTGTAAAATCTTAAGTATTTAAACTCAACATTTTTTCTTCGCTGGTTACATCTTGACATCATGGTGATTAAAATTCCTTAGAAATGGAACACAGTAATATATTTCATTACATTTAGCATTTTTAAAAAATTGTTTTCACCTTGACTAATGGTTTGAATTGCAGTCATACTGTGTGCTAACCATTCTGCGGAATTTAATTTCAAGTTCTTGGTTGCTTGTTTTCACTTGACAGGAAATGTAATTCTTTGACGAAACCCTTGTAGCTTTAAGAAAGTAAAGCTACCAGGTGCCTCATTTCCCTTCTTCAGTCTACCATCCTTAGGAATACTGTTTTTATTTGGCTTCTAAGGGAGAAGATGTCAACCGGACACTAGAAGGTGGAAGAAAGCCTCTTCATTATGCAGCAGATTGTGGACAGCTTGAAATCCTGGAATTTCTGCTGCTGAAAGGAGCAGATATTAATGTATGTAAAGAACATTGTCGTTCTAGAAAAAAGATTCCTGTTGTATGCTTTTGGGTAGTTGTTTTCAGTAGATTTGTAAAATAGTTACTGGTGGAAATCTCATGTGAATTAAGAATATAGTCTGAAATTTTGCCAAATTTCTGTAGCTTAGAAGTACATGTTTGTGGTTTTTTTTTTAATAAGCAGAACAAGTTTATTTTTTTAAACTGATAAAACTAGGGGGTGGGGGACACGGGATAGATAGATTCATGCTTCCTTTTCATGTTCTAAAGCATTTTGAGAGTTAGCACTATCTGTAGGTGGCAAATGGCTATCACCCAATGGAGCATAGGCCCTGTAGTCATACGAAAAATCTAAAAGTGGATTTTTGGACAACGGTCAGGCAGCAGTTATCTCTTGATTCTTGCCTTTTGTAGCTTCTGCATTTCAGAGTTTCAGAAAAATGTTTAACTAACCATAACAGCAAGTGAGATGAACTTTTCACATCTCAGGGGCTGCCACGTCACCTGGCCCTACTGTGGGCATCTGTTACCTCTTAATACTGGCGTGCCTACAGTAGTGGGGAGTTGAGGCTCAGAGAGGTTAAGTAACTAACTAGTCACACAGTTAAGTGCCAGAGTCCAGATTTGAGCAGGGGTCAAAGTCCTGCTCCTTCTGTTTCACTGGCTTCTAAGGAGAAACTGCTTGTGAGCCTAGGCCTCTGTCAGCTCTGTAAGAGGCTAAAAATGGGAGAACACTGATTTTCAATTATTTATAAGCATTCCTTAATGATCTAGAAAGAAGGAAGAAATGAAACATTGATAAAGTGATCTATATCTCATTCTTTCATAGGCTCCAGATAAACATCATATCACACCTCTTCTGTCTGCCGTCTATGAAGGTCATGTTTCCTGCGTGAAATTGCTTCTGTCAAAGGTGAGGTCAATTGCTGATTTTTATTGCTTTTTCTATTGTTTTATAACCAAGTAATTGGTTATTAATTTACTTAAATTTTGTGTGGCATCAGGAACAGAAAAATTAGAGGTAAATTAGCCAAAATTAGAGGTAAATTAGCCAAAATTGAAGTCTAGAGCAATGTTGCTTGAAAGAGCCGATCCACATGCTGTTACCGGTTCTTGGTAGGTAAAGAGCCTGAGCTAGAAAATAAGTCAACACAGTCTCCTTCATCAAGAATATCTTGCAATTTTTTTTTTTAAGTTAGCTGAACTAGACATTGTACTTAAAATGTTGTCCTGTGCTAGTAACAATTTGCAGACTGGTGCCACATTCACATACCACATTTTCATTAACCTTGCCTTTGACATTTGTAAACTTCTTTGTATGTAGTGGTCTTTCTGAGCAAGATTATTGAGGATTGCTGTAAGGGCTCTCCAAGTCATTTGGTTTCTTGACGTGATTGAGATCATGGTACATTTGGAGTTTTCCGGTGTTTTGGCTTTGATTACAAGCTCTCAAATGAAGATCAGAGTCCAGCCTTAGAAATTAACCAGTCAGTTGCAGCCATTCTAACTGTATTAGATGGAAACTGCAAATGTTGGAAGACAAGAAATAGTCATAAAATAAGGCACTCACATTAATCCCAAGATTATCTTTTCATGGCCATATTCTGGAAAATGTTCATAATGTTTAATTTGGAATTTTCAAATAAGTCCTGCTAAAAGAAGCAAGAAAAAATTGGAAATAAAATGAGTAAATATATATGAAGCATTTTGCACAGTACCTGACACATCATAATAGTCAAAAAATAGTAGCTTTTATTATGCTTAAGACTAAAGAGGATTTTATGCTTCACAGATTCAGTTTCAGTAGGATTTGGAGAACACTGGGAAAGAAAGTAGTACTTTTGTCCCAACACTTTATTGACAACTTTTCAAAGGTACTATCTGAAAGCAGTTAATCCAGGTCCTTTAAAATTAGTGGGTTTTACCCATACCTTCAGCACAAATACCGGATTTCTTGAAGTGTGTGGTGGTGGTGGTTTTTGCAAGTTTTGGAGAGTTGGGAGGTTTGGGGTAATTTTTAGATATTATATACCACACTGATTTAAAAAGCCAAAATAAAGGAACACATTATTCTTTGCCACTGTAATCGATGCAGCATCTTTGGTAGGATGTGGTCATGAAGATTTCCAGCCACTGTATCTTTCTCCTGTCTTCCTGTTCCCCACACCCATGTAAAGATTAAAAAGAACCTTTGAGAACTATGGATAATTTCAGCCTTGGGGGAATGTTTTTGTATTATGTTAAAAACTGGTTGTCACAGGCTACAAATACTAGTTTACAATTCATGAAAGATTTATTTAACTGTAATATTTTATTGGTTAGGACTCTCTATTGAAAGTAACTAAACCCAGCTTAGACAGGCTCAAGCAATAAAAGAGATCATGTTGACTCACATAGTTCTAGGTTGAGGCACAGCTTGTCCGTGGGTTTAAGCAACATGACCAGCATCTGATTTCTTTGTGTGTATCTCTCAGCTCTCTTCCTCAGGGTTGGCTTAATTCTCCCACCTCAATATGTCTTCTGAGTGTAGAGCAAAGAAGCAGCAAAACTATGTTATATTTGAGAGTTGCTTAGAGCTTAAAAGTTCTCAGAGGAAAAAGTTTAAACTATGTGAGGTGATTTTTATTTAAACTTATTGGGGTAACCATTTCACAGTATATACACATATCATTTTGTTTTATACCTTAAATTGTTATTAAACTGTAAATTATATCTCAATTATAAATTAATGTCAGAATAAAAACAAGAAATGAATGACTACTCCTCCTCCTTTCTCCTTCTGTGACCTTTTGTACCTAGCCAAGGGTTTTTGTTCTCTGAAAATAAAAACCTCCATGGGATCCTCTTTTAGCTTAGGGCTCTGGTCATTTACCAAATGAGGTACCCCTAAGCCAGCTCCTTCTTTGTAGTCAGATCTCAAACTGTAGATCAGAACTGTATTTCTTTGTGATAAGCCTTTCTTTCCACCTGAGTTCAGTTCAGTTGCTCAGTCGTGTCCAACTCTTTGCAACCCCGTGAATCACAGCATGCCAGGCCTCCCTGTCCGTCACCAAGTCCCGGAGTTCACTCACACTAATGCCCATCGAGTCGGTAATACCATCCAGCCATCTCGTCCTCTGTCGTCCCCTTCTCCTCCTGCCCTCAATCCCTCCCAGCATCAAAGTCTTTTCCAATGAGTCAGCTCTTTGCATGAGGTGGCCAAAGTATTGGAGTTTCAGCTTCAGCATCAGGCCTTCCCATGAACACCCAGGACTGATCTCCTTTAGAATGGACTGGTTGGATCTCCTTGCAGTCCAAGGGACTCTCAAGAGTCTTCTCCAATACCACAGTTCAAAAGCATCAATTCCTCGGCACTCAGCTTTCTTTACAGTCCAACTCTCACATCCATATATGACTACTGGAAAACCATAGCCTTGACTAGGTGGACCTTTATTGGCAAAGTCGTATCTCTGCTTTTCAATATACTATCTAGGTTGGTCATAGCTTTCCTTCCAAGGAGTAAGCGTCTTTTAATTTCATGGCTGCAATCACCATCTGCAGTGATTTTGGAGGCCCTCAAAATAAAGTCTGTCACTGTTTCCGCTGTTTCCCCATCTATTTCCCATGAAGTGATGGGACCAGATGCCATGATTTTTGTTTTCTGAATGTTGAGCTTTAAGCCAACTTTTTCTCCTCTTTCACTTTCATCAAGAGGCTTTTTTTAGTTCCTCTTCACTTTCTGCCATAAGGGTGGTGTCATCTGCATATCTGAGGTTATTGATGTTTCTCCCGGCAATCTCGAGTCTAGCTTGTGCTTCTTCTAGCCCAGTGTTTCTCATGATGTACTCTGCATATAAGTTAAATAAGCAGGGTGACAATATACAGCCCTGACGTACTCCTTTTCCTGTTTGGAACCAGTCTGCTGATCCATGTCCAGCTCTAACTGTTGCTTCCTGACCTGCGTACAGATTTCTCAAGAGGAAGGTCAGGTAGTCTGGTATTCCCATCTTTTTCAGAATTTTCCACAATTTATTGTGATCCACACAGTCAAAGGCTTTGGCATAGTCAATAAAGCAGAAATAGATGTTTTTCTGGAACTGTCTTGCTTTTTCCATGATCCAGCGGATGTTCGCAATTTGATCTCTGGTTCCTCTGCCTTTTCTAAAACCGGCTATCTGGAAGTTCACGGTTCATGTATTGCTGAAAGCTGGCTTGGAGAATTTTGAGCATTCCTTTACTAGCATGTGAGATGAGTGCAGTTGTGCGGTAGTTTGAGCATTCTTTTGCATTGCCTTTCTTTGGGGTTGGAATGAAAACTGACCTTTTCCAGTCCTGTGGCCACTGCTGAGTTTTCCAAATTTGCTGGCATATTGAGTGCAGCACTTTCACAGCATCATCTTTCAGGATTTGAAATAGCTCAACTGGAATGCCATCACCTCCACTGGCTTTGTTCATAGTGATGCTTTCTAAGGCCCACTTGACTTCACATTCCAAGATGTCTGGCTCTGGGTGAATGATCACACCATCATGATTATCTTGGTCATGAAGATCTTTTTTGTACAGTTCTTCTGTGTATTCTTGCCACCTCTTCTTAATATCTTCTGCTTCTGTTAGGTCCATACCATTTCTGTCCTTTATCGAGCCCATCTTTGCATGAAATGTTCCCTTGGTATCTCTAATTTTCTTGAAGAGATCTCTAGTCTTTCCCATTGTGTTGTTTTCCTCTGTTTCTTTGCACTGATTGCTGAGGAAGGCTTTCTTATCTCTTCTTGCTCTTCTTTGGAACTCTGCATTCAGATGCTTATATCTTTCCTTTTCTCCTTTGCTTTTTGCTTCTCTTCTTTTCACAGCTATTTATAAGGCCTCCTCATACAGCCGTTTTGCTTTTTTGCATTTCTTTTCCATGGGGATGGTCTTTATCCCTGTCTCCTGTACAGTGTCATGAACCTCCATCCATAGTTCATCAGACACTCTATCAGATCTACTCCCTTAAATCTATTTCTCACTTCCACTGTATAATCATAAGGGATTTGATTTAGGTCATACCTGAATGGTCTAGTGGTTTCCCCTAGTATCTTCCATTTTTGTCTGAATTTGACAATAAGGAGTTCATGATCTGAGCCACAGTCAGCTCCTGGTCTTGTTTTTGCTGACTATAAAGTTTCTCCATCTTTAGCTGCAAAGAATATAATAAATCTGATTTCGGTGTTGGCCACCTGGTGATGTCCATGTGTCGAGTCTTCTTTTGTGTTGTCGGAAAAGAGTGTTTGTTATGACCAGTTTGTTCTCTTGGCAAAACTCTATTAGCCTTTGCCGTGCTTCCTTCTGTACTCCAAGGCCAAATTTGCCTGTTAGTCCGGGTGTTTCTTGACTTCCTACTTTGCATTCCAGTCCCCTATAATGAAAAGGACATCTTTTTTGGGTGTTAGTTCTAAAAGGTCGTTTAGGTCTTCATAGAACCGTTCAACTTCAGCTTTTTTCCACCTAGGACAAACAAAATAAGGAGTGATTACTCTTAAGATAGCAAGAGCACAGACCATTGTTCCATATTTCTTATTCCCAAAACACTATGCTGTAGGTCATTAAGACCTTAAATCTTCTACTTAGATAAGTTCCTGAAAAGGTGGCTTGATTTGAATATATTGTAAGCCATTATATGTTATCCCAGAAGGGTCTTCATAGATATATACTATATTGCTGAATTATCGGTTATAAGTTGAATCCTGACTTTAAAGTAGCTTTTAATTTTATTTGTGCCTGTAATTTTGTCCTTTCATTATATCTGAGCCTTAATTTTTGTAGCTAAATTAGTGACATTCAGTGGTGGCTATTTGATGGCAAACCAATTGTAACCATGTAGAGTTGTTATTTTAGATGAAAGAAAGATTTTCTTTTTATGTTTTTGAAAGCAACATATTACCTTTTTAAAGCAATGTAATACAATGTGGTGTTGGTTTTTTTTCCAAAATTAATTATGTTGATTTTATTTTTGCATAAGCTTCTTAATGGATACCCAGTAGCTCTGTTAACAGAATTTTTTTTTTTAATTTTTTATTTTTTTTAAATTTTAAAATCTTTAATTCTTACATGCGTTCCCAAACATGAACCCCCCTCCCACCTCCCTCCCCACAAATCTCTCTGGGTCATCCCCACGCACCAGCCCCAAGCATACAAATTCAATGCAATCCCTGTCAAGCTACCAGCCACATTTTTCACAGAACTAGAACAAATAATTTCAAGATTCGTATGGAAATACAAAAAACCTCGAATAGCCAAAGCAATCTTGAGAAAGAAGAATGGAACTGGAGGAATCAACTTGCCTGACTTCAGGCTTTACTACAAAGCCACAGTCATCAAGACAGTATGGTACTGGCACAAAGACAGACATATAGATCAATGGAACAAAATAGAAAGCCCAGAGATAAATCCACACACATATGGACACCTTATCTTTGACAAAGGAAGCAAGAATATACAATGGAGTAAAGACAATCTCTTTAACAAGTGGTGCTGGGAAAACTGGTCAACCACTTGTAAAAGAATGAAACTAGATCACTTTCTAACACCGTACACAAAAATAAACTCAAAATGGATTAAAGATCTAAATGTAAGATCAGAAACTATAAAACTCCTAGAGGAGAACATAGGCAAAACACTGTCAGACATAAATCACAGCAGGATCCTCTATGATCCACCTCCCAGAATTCTGGAAATAAAAGCAAAAATAAACAAATGGGATCTAATTAAAATTAAAAGCTTCTGTACAACAAAGGAAAATATAAGCAAGGTGAAAAGACAGCCTTCTGAATGGGAGAAAATAATAGCAAATGAAACAACTGACAAACAACTAATCTCAAAAATATACAAGCAACTTCTGCAGCTCAATTCCAGAAAAATAAACGACCCAATCAAAAAATGGGCCAAAGAACTAAATAGACATTTCTCCAAAGAAGACATACGGATGGCTAACAAACACATGAAAAGATGCTCAACATCACTCATTATTAGGAAATGCAACTCAAAACAGAATTTTTAAAGGAGGAAATTGTGCTCTTTCAAAAATCCTTAATTAACTAAAATAAGGCTATTCCAGTGCATTTATTTAAAGTCCAGTCAGAGTTTATATTATGTAATCTGGTTTGTCCTGCTTTTTATCAACGTTAGAATCCTTATCAATTACTATGAATTCATTTGAAAGTACATAGTTTTAGAAGTTTTCCAGATTTATTGACAGCTTTAATATACAACTGATTCTTGAACAACAAAGGTTTGTATTGAACCAGCACACTTACATGCAGATTTTTTTCAGTGGTAAATGCTGAATATACTGCAAGATGCATGGTTGGGTGAATCGACAAATGCGGAGGAACCCCAGATACGAAGAGCCAGCTATAAGTTACAAATGGATTTTCAGCTACACAGAGGGTCAACTATATTATTCCACTGGTACATCATTAGCATAAGGGAAAAGCCAAAATAATATTTTAAAACTCAATATGATCACAAGTAATGGTAAAAACAAAAATTACAAAAACAAGTTGCTAGAATGTATAAAATCAAACTGTGTGATTTGATTTTATATTAAAACAAGCTGTGCCAGTTACTGGACAATTTTTATTTTAATGCAGTAGAAGATGAAGTTATGACACAAGTAGGAATATAAGATGTTTAATTCTTTATTATCCATATGGCAAAAAAGGAAGGTAACATCTATGGAAAATATAACTTTTTTTTATGAAATCTCCAAATACTTAAGGTGACCATAAAGGAAGTTAAACAACTTCCTAAAGTCTAACAGAAAGTAATGGAATCAAGATTTTTTCCAAGACATGACTCCACACATGTTCTTTCTCCTTGAGAGTTCCTTTTCAGACTTATCATCATGGACAATTATGAGAAATTATTATATTTCTGCAGGTAAAAGCTATTTGGCCTGATTTTTTATTGTTACAACTCATGATTGGAAAAAATGTAGAGATCAACACTTGTGAGCCTTTCACTTCAAGACCGAGGTCTGAGCATGTGCCAGGGTATCCCCCTTTAACCCTCTGATAATAGAAAAGAGATTTTTTAAAATAAATGAATCGACATCTGCTTTAAACCATAAGATGGGATTTATGAGGCAATAAATTATCCTTGAGAGACAGAAAACAGGTGAGATGAAGCTGAAGAAGAAGTCATTCCCAAACATAAGCAAGAGAGGACTGTTGCAAGTTACGAGTCGATCCAAGGCAGCTTGAAGCCCAGAAGTGGTCAGCACCCTGGAGCAACAAACAAGTGAAAAAACAAATTAAACCCAAAGGAGAAGACTGAGATGTAAAAATGAATACACAAGAAATTACTACGTGAATAAAAACAATTATTGAAATATAAAATCAACATGAATATTTAAAAATATAAGCTAAAACTATAGAAGTGCTAAATAATACTAAATAAGATTCAAGGAATGTGAACAAAACTCCTGGTACTCACCAAATCCAGAGTACCTCAGAAACAGTGGTAAAACTGGTGAAAGGAGACAGATGAAACAGATTCAAAATTCAGGCCCCAGCAGCATCCTGGGGAAATAGAGTAGTCTTAAGCCCGTGTGAGGGTATGAAACAGAAGTGGCAGCAGCCCCACAGTCACTAAAAAGACCAAACCTAACAGACCTTGACCTAATGTTATGAAAGCAAAAACAGACCATCTAAGCACCTGTCATTTTAAATTGTAATTATCTCACAGTTGAATAAGATTTTTTTTTTTTGCCTGAAAAAAATCTTAAAAGGAGACTTTTGAAATAAAAGATATTTAAAAGATGTATAAAAATATTACTGACTTCCTGACTAAAATCGCAAATGCCTGAATAATAGTAATGTTGCAGGCACACATTATGTAGAAGAGAGTTAATCACAAAATGGTACTCTTGAACTATGTTATAGCTGATGGATATTTGTAAGTCTAAATTTCATTTATTTTTCACAGTTACATATAATTTGGCAGCATCTAATTTCTGTGTGGTTAAAAAAAACAGTTCTCTGTGAGAAGTAATTGTTTGCCTGTAACATTAATACACTATCAGGCTAGACATTTCCTCTAATATTAACATTTCCTCTTATCTAATATATAGTATTTAATATATATATCAGATTTCTATATTTATACTTACTAAAATTCTTTATAATTTATGTAATTCTCTTGATAATAAAAGATTTTAAGAAGTCTTGTTAAGAAAACTGTTTCTAAATAATCCACTCTAGGGTATTGTGGGGAAAAGGGAAATACTTAACATCAAAGTAACATTTAAGTTTACTATCATTTAGAATTCAGACAGATAAGCATTCATTACTCTAGTGTATGTTTATACTCTGTCCCTTATATGCGATATACTGCTATTAAAAATGACCACTCAACTTCCTATTAAATAAGAGTTCTTTTAAACAGAGAGAAAAGGCACCCTAGCATGAGAGAATCACTAAGGAGTTTTTAAACATAATTACTTTTATTATTACAGAATCAAACTGACAATATACTTGTTATTATAAATTCATTTGTTGGTAGAGACAGCATACTAAGCTATATCTGAGAGAGAAAAGTCCAGAATAAACTTGGCTCTTTTGTTTTCTGTTATTTCTCTGCTTTACACTGTGTCACAGAATTTACCTCCTTAGGACGTCTCCTGTAACCTTTCAAGAGAAATATGTAACCACTGATGTTTGTGCAACTCTGATGCACAGCTGATTCAGACCACTCTATGTTCATTGTGTGGATAAATGAGTGAAAAACAGATTTACTCAATGGCCTTCCTTTTATAAACAGGAAGTTAAAATGATTAACATCTTATGTACAACTGCTGTAGAGAATAAAAAGTACTAAAACTGCTAATATTAGAAAAGCACCTTACCTGATAATGCTGAAAATTCTGCTTAATATGTTTTCTGTGCTGTACTTGAAAAAACTCAAGCAGCCGGTTGGTAATAAAATGTGAATATCCTTCTCAAATAGCAGCATTGTTAAAAGAGTTGTCTGTGGTACAGATTCTGCTGCTTGAATTGAGAATCAAGATAGAAGGGCTTAGAGGTCAACCCCTTTTCAGCTTAAGTAGATGTGTGGTAGGTAGAAACATTTTTTTACTCAAATTACTCACTATTCCACTCCTGGTAAAATCTAAAGAGTTTTGCATATTCTCAAAGCACACATATTATTGATTATTGCTTTAACCCCCAGAGTTCTTTCCCATGTAACATGGGCAAGTTTAGTTTCAAAAAATTTTAGGACTAGTGACCTGCAAAGAACTGAGCAATACCTTTTCTGAATTGCCTTATTTTAAGAAACTGCATGAGGAAAGAACTAGCAGGCTTGATATAGCTAGAATAGTACCCCCCAGAGACTGTAGAAACCAGTTGTTATACTGTTTTGATACACCTTACAAATCTCATCCACAACTATGTCCTTTGTAACCTTTTTTTTTTTTTTTAACCTATTTAGCTCTGACTGGAGTGCATTGTTAGATAGTTTCTGTTAGTGACATAAAGTGTGTGCTGTGATGTCACACACCTCCAAGTTTGGCTTTCAGTTCTCCTTAATAACTTTGTGGCTTTAAATAAATTCCTCATCGTCTCAGCCTGAATGTTCTCTTCTGAGACATGGGGCTAGTACTTACCACATAGAGTTGATGAGAAGGTAAATGAATTAGCTCCTAGTTAAAATAGTACTTATACCTAAGAAATGTCGTTTAAGTGCTTTACATATATTGATTCATTTAATCACAGTAATCCCAATGAAGTGGGTACGATTTTTAATCCCCCATTTTACAGATGGGGAAACTGAGGCACCAAGCATTGGGAAGCTTTCCCAGGATCGCACAGCTCATTAGGAGGAGAATGAGGATTCAAGCCCCACTACTTTGACACCAGAGCTATAACATAAGAACAAATCCAAGATCATTATACATGCAGCTGAAAATGAACTGTAGTCACCGTCTCCAAATGAGAAGTACAGTGAAACATAGACTGTGTCTCATTGCTCCGGGGGTGGAGAAGGGGCTTCATTTGTTAGGTTTTGTTATGTAAATAGGTTGGAGTGGCTACTTTTCTCTGTAAGAGTTAATCGAGGTTGTAAGAATCAGTTTTTTATATTTTTTTTCAAACTAAAAGGTTAAAATAGCAACACAGCCCACCACATAAATTAGAAGTCCTCGCAAGTATTGTTGTTCATACGTGCCATTTCCTGTTGCTTGTTTAGCACACTGTTTAGAGAGGCAGACAGGGTGCATGGTCCTGAAGTTAGCAAAGACAGATTTAATACCTGGTCCTATGACTTCCCCGGGTTTGATTCCTGGGTTGGGAAGATCCCCTGGATAAGGAAATGACAACCCACTCCAGTATTCTTGCCTGGAGAAGTCCATGGACAGTGCTGCAGTCCACAGGATTGTCTGAGTGGAACATGACTGAGCGACTACACCACCACCTGTGACTTCACAGCCAATAATAAAGCACAGTTAGCAGATAATTAAAGACTGTGACAAACACTCTGAAGAGAAGTGGAGTTCAACTGTAACAAAACTCCTGCTACAGAGATTTAAACAAGAAAGTGGCTTCCCCTTTTGTGGCTGAATAATATTTCACTATTTAACTCTTATTTTTAAGAGAGATTAACAGAATTTTTGATGGAGGACTTTGTGCAGAGGTCATGTAAGCCTTACCATTTTATTTACAGATTGTAAAGCAAATAAAACATCTGCAGAGAGGTTAAGGATTGCCTAAAGTCACACAGCTACTTCAGGGTAGAATTGGGATCCACACCACCTGCTTGATTTTTTTTTTTTTTTTTGAAGTGTAGCTGTACAATGTTGTATAAGTTACAGGTGTACAGTATATTTTTTTAATGAAGTATAGTTGATTTACAATATTGTTTCAAGTGTACAGAAAAATGATGAGATTATACATATATATGTGTATATCTGTTCTTTTAAAATTCTTTTCCATTATAGGTTATTATAAGATACTGAATATAAACCCTTGTTTATATATGGTAGTGTGCATCTGTTACAGCTTATCCCTCCCCTCCCCTTCCACTTTGGTAACCACAAATTTGTTTTCTGCGTCTGTGAATCTGTTTTTGTTTTATATATAAGTTCATTTGTACTGTTTTTCAGATTCCACATGTAAGTGATACCATATAATGGTTTGTCTTTGACTTGCTTTATTTAGGATAATCTCTAGGTCCATCCAGTGATTCACAATTTTTTAAGATTATATTCCATTTATAGTTATTATAAAATATTGGCTATATTCCCTGTGTTGTACAGTATATCCTTTCCAAAATTTGTGACAGCATGGAGGGGCCTTGAAGGCATTATGCTGAATGAAATAAGTCAGAGAAAAATACCATATGATCTTATTTACATGTGAAATCTAAAGCAGAACTCACATATACAGAGAACAAATGATGTTGATGGTTGCCAGAGGTGGGAGGGTTCAAAAGATACAAGCTTACAATTATCAGATAAATAAGTCCTGGGGATGTAACATAAAACATAGTAACTATAGTTAACAATACTGAATTATACATCTGAAAGTTATTAAGAGAGTAAATCTTACAAGTTCTCATCTTAAGGGAAAAACTCTGTAACTCTGTGTAGTGATAGATATTGACTCGTCTTATTGTGGTAGTCATTTTGCAGTATATCCATGTATCAGATCATCATATTGTGCACCTAGTGTCATGTTCTGTGTCAGTTATATCTCAAAGGAAAAGTGGCCTGCAGGTATGACAGTCCAGGGCTGAATGACTGGCTCCCCTTGTCCTTTCCCCTAGTCCTTACTGTCTCAGGACAACTAAGGATTCTCTCGTCCCTGGGGCTTTATGGAGAAAGAAAGCTGTCCACAGGAGAGGCCAGCTCTGTGCCAGAGGGCCGCCTGCAGCTTTAAGGGAGTCTGGGGATTCAGTTTCTTCTCTGTAGGGGAGGAAAGCACAGAAAAAAAAAGGGGGCTGTACTAGACTTTAGATAAGCCAAGCTACAGTGTCTGCCTTGAAGTGTGGTCGACAACATGCCCTTACATATAGGAGGAGAGAAGCCAAGCCAAGTCACTGTCTGGAAAATTCCAGAAGGGCTTCACAGAGAATAACAGTTGAATAAGAGTTAGTCGAGTGGTTAAAGGGAGAGGACAAAGAATTGCTTTGTTCCTTTACATTTTAAGAGTCCGGTGGGACATTTAATACCAGATATTCAGGCATTCGTTTTGTATTTGATTCTAACTCGCTTTCTTTCCAAAAGTGAGTTGAATATATCAAACCACGGTTGCTAAGTTTTTATTTAGTGGTTATAGATCCGTGATATTAATGTACTTTACGATTAGATTGAATTTTTGTTGCTGTCTCATTAGTTGTATTTGTATTTGAAGTAGCGTCAGACATGACTGAGCGACTTCACTTTCACTTTCATGCATTGGAGAAGGAAATGGCAACCCACTCCAGTGTTCTTGCCTGGAGAATCCCAGGGACGGGGGAGCCTGGTGGGCTGTCGTCTGTGGGGTCGCAGAGAGTCGGACACGACTAAAGCGACTTAGCGGTAGCAGCAGCAGCATAGTGGTTATATCCTGTCAGTTCAGTCAGTCAGTCGTGTCCAACTTTGTGCGACCCCATGGACTGCAGCACGCCAGGCCTCCCTGTCCATCACCAACTCCTGGAGTTCACTCAGACTCACGTCCATCGAGTCGGTGATGCCATCCAGCCATCTCATCCTCTGTCGTCCCCTTCTCCTCCTGCCCTCAATCCCTCCCAGCATGAGTCTTTTCCAATGAGTCAACTCTTCGCATGATGTGGCCAAAGTACTGGAGTTTCAGCTTTCGCATCACTCCTTCCAAAGAACACCCAGGGCTGATCTCCTTCAGAATGGACTGGTTGGATCTCCTTGCAGTCCAAGGGACTCTCAAGAGTCTTCTCCAATACCACAGTTCAAAAGCATAAATTCTTCAGCGCTCAGCTTTCTTCACAGTCCAACTCTCACATCCATATATGACCACTGAAAAACTATAGCCTTGACTAGATGGACCTTTGTTGGCAAAGTAATGTCTCTGCTTTTGAATATGCTATCTAGGTTGGTCATAACTTTTCTTCCCAGGAGTAAGTGTCTTTTAATTTCTTGGCTGCAGACACCATCTGCAGTGATTTTGGAGCCCCAAAAAATGAAAGTCTGACACTGTTTCCACTGTTTGCCCATCTATTTCCCATGAAGTGATGGGACCAGATGCCATGATCTTCGTTTTCTGAATGTTGAGCTTTAAGCAGACTTTTTTCACTCTCCTCTTTCACTTTCATTAAGAGGCTTTTTAGTTCTTCTTCACTTTCTGCCATAAGGGTGGTGTCATCTGCATATCTGAGGTTATTGATATTTCTCCTGGCAATCTTGATTCCAGCTTGTGCTTCTTCTAGCCCAGCGTTTCTCATGATGTACTCTGCATATAAGTTAAATAAGCAGGGTGACAATATACAGCCTATGCTTCCATGTCCTAGCTATTGTAAACAGTGCTGCGATGAACATTAGGGTACATGTGTCTCTTTAAATTCTGGTTTCCTCAGTGTGTATGCCCAGGAGTGGGATTGCTGGGTCATATGGCAGTTCTGTTTCCAGTATTTTAAGGAATGTCCACACTCTTCTCCATAGTGGCTGTACTAGTTTGCATTCCCACCAACAATGTAAGAGGGTTCCCTTTGCTCCACACCCTGTCCAGCATTTGTTTGTAGACTTTTTGATGGCAGCCATTCTGACTGGCATGAGATGGTACCTCACTGTGGTTTTGATTTGCATTTCTCTAATAATGTGATCTTGAGCATCTTTTCATGTGTTTTTGAGCCATCTGTATGTCTTCTTTGGAGAAATGTCTGTTTAGTTCTTTGGCCCATTTTTTGATTGGATCATTTTTCTGGTATTGAGCTGCATGAGCTGCTTGTATATTTTTGAGATAATTCTTTGCTTTCAGTTTTTCACCATTGAGGATAATGTTTACTGTGGGTTTATCATATATGGCCTTTATTATGTTGTGGTATTTTCCTTCTGTGCCTGCTTTCTCGAGAGTTTTTATCATAAATGGGTGTTGAATTTTGTCAAAGGCTTTCTCTGCATCTGTTGAGATAATCATATGGTTTTTATCTTTCAGTTTGTTAATGTGGTGTATCACATTGATTGATTTGCAGATATTGAATCCTTGCATCCCTGGGATAAAGCCCACTTGGTCGTGATGTATGATCTTTTTAATGTTGTTTGTTGGATTCTGTTTGCCAGACTTGTTGAGGATTTTTGCATCTATGTTCATCAGTGATATTGGCCTGTAGTTTTCTTTTTGTGTGTGGCATCTTTGTCTACCCAGAAGTAATTTAAGCATTGTTTTTAAATTTTATCTGTAAAAGTCTATCAGTATTCAGGACTAGATAGCTTTACTGGTGAGTTCTACCAAACATTTAAAGAAGAGTTAATATCAGTCCTTCTCAAACTCTTCCCAAAAACATCAGTACAGATGGGACCACTTCCGGTCTCATTTTACAAGGCCAGCATTTCCTCATCCAAAACCAGACAAGGATGCCACAAGAACATTGCAGGCCAGTATCCCTGATGAACATAGATTAAAAAAATCCTCAACGAAATGTCAGCAAACCAAACCCAGCAATACATTAAAAGGTTCATACTCCATGATCAGATTATTCCAGGGACACAAGGATGATTCAGAATCTGCAAATCAATCATTGTGATATAATGCAATAACAAGGAAGGATAAAAATCATATGATTATTTCAGTAGATGCAGAAAAAGCATTAACATAATTTAACATTCATTCATAATGAAAACTCAATAAATCGGATGGAGAGGGAATATACCACAGCATAACAAAGGCTGTATTATGACCACAACCTGTATGTCATACTCAACTGCGAAAAACAAAGCTTTTCCTCTAAGATAATGAACGAGATGAGGATGCCCACTCACACCGCTTATTTAACATAGTACTGGAAGTCCCTAGCCAGAGTGGTTAGAGAAGAAAAGAAATAAAAGGTATCCAGTTTGAAAGAGAAGAAGTAAAATGTTCTCTATTTGCCAATGACACAACATATATTACAGAAAACCGTAAAGACTCCACTAAAATAGCTGTTAGAACTATTCACCTAATTCAGTTAAGTATCAGGATACAAAACCAGTATCCAAAAATCTGTTGTGTTTCTGTATACTAATTACAAATTATAAGAGAATTTAAGTTCCACTTAAAATAATTGCATCAAAAATAATGAAATACCTAGGAGTAAATTTAACCAAGAAGGCAAAAGACTCATTCGTATGCTGAAAACTACATGGATGAAATATATTGAGAAGACACAAATAAATGGAAAGATACTTTGTGCTCATGCATTGGCAGAATCAGTATTGTTAAAATGTCCATAATGCCCAAAGAAGCTTTAATGCCATTTCTATCAGAATTCCAATGGCAATTTTTATAGATTAAACAGTGCTAAAATTTGTATGGAACCACAGGAGATCCTGAATACTCAAAGCAATCTTGAGAAAAAAGAACAAGGCTAGCGGTGCCACACTTCCTGATTTCAAACTATATCACAAATATGTAGGAAGCAAAATTGCTCCCCAGGTGGCCCAGTGGTAATAAATCTCCCTGCTGGTACAGGAGACACAGGAGATGTGAGCTCAGTCCCTGAGTTGCAAAGAGTAGGAAATGGCAACCCACTCCAGTGTTCTTGCCTGGGAAATTTCATGGACAGAGGAGCCTGGTAGGCTATGTCCGTGGGGTCACAAAGAGTGGGACATGAGTGAGCATACATGCACAAGAATCAGAACAGTGCAGTATTGACATAAAACGAGGTACACAGATCAGCGGGACAGAAAATAGAGAACCCAAAAATAAGCCCACATATATATATATATATATACACACACACACACATATATGAAATTAAAAGACGCTTGCTCCTTGGAAGAAAAGTTGTGACCAACCTAGACAGCATATTCAAAAGCAGGGACATTACTTTGCCAACAAAGGTCCATCTAGTCAAAGCTGTGGTTTTTCCAGTAGTCATGTGTGGATGTGAGAGCTGGACTATAAAGAAAGCTGAGCGCCAAAGAACTGATACTTTTGAATGTGGTGTTGGAGAAGATTTTTGAGAGTCCTTTGGACTGCACAGAGGTCCAACCAGTCCATCCTAAAGGAAATCAGTTCTGAATATTCATTGGAAGGACTGATGTTGAAGCTGAAACTCCAGTACTTTGGCCACCTGATGCAAAGAACCAACTCATTGGAAAAGACCCTGATGAAAAAGATTGAAGGTGGGAGGAGAAGGGGATGACAGAGGATGAGATGGTTGGATGGCATCACCCACTCAATGGACATGAGTTTGAGTAAACTCTGGGAGTTGGTGATGGACAGGGAAGCCTGGTGTGCTGCAGTCCATGGGGTCACAAAGAGTCGGACACGACTGAACAACTGAACTGATATACACACACGGTCAATGAATTTACCGTTAAGCAGCTAAGAATATACAGTTGGCAAAGGACAGTGTAGTCAATTAATGATATTGAAAAGTGGGCAGTTATATGCAAAAGAATGAAACTGGACCACTATCTTACACCACACACAAAAATTGACTCAAAATGGATTAAAGACTTTAAAATAAGACCTGAAACCATGGAACTTCGAGGGAAAAAAACATGGTTGATAAGCTCCTTGCCATTCATTTTGGTGGTAAGTTTTTGAATCTGGCACCCAAAACAAAAGAAACCATCAACAAGATGAAAGGGCAACCTATAGAATGGGAGAGAATTATTTGCAAATCATATATATGATAAGGGTTTAATATCCAAAACAAAATATTCACATAACCGGAAAAAAAAGTTTAAAAAATCTTGTTTTAAAATGGATAGAGGATCTGAATAGACATTTTTTACAAAAGATACTCAGATGGCCAGCAGGTACATTAAAAGGTTCCTTAGTAATCATCAGGGAAATATAAATCAAAACCACAATGAACTGTCACCTCATACCTATTAGAATGGCTGTTATTACGGATATAAGAAACAGTAAGTGTTGGCAGGGATGTGGAAAAAAGGGAACCCTTGTGCACTACTGGCCAGAGAAGGCACTGGCACCCCACTCCAGTACTCTTGCCTGGAAAATCCCATGGGCGGAGGAGCCTGGTGGGCCACAGTCCATGGGGTTGCGAAGAGTCGGACACGACTGAGCAACTTCACTTTCACTTTTCACTTTCATACATTGGAGAAGGAAATGGCACCCCACTCCAGTGTTCTTGCCTGGAGAATCCCAGGGACGGGGGAGCCTGGTGGGCTGCCATCTATGGGGTCGCACAGAGTCGGACACGACTGAAGCGACTCAGCAGCCGTAGCAGCAGCACACTATTGGCAGGGTGTAAGTTGGTGCAGCCTCTGTAGAAAACAGTATGGAGGGGCCTCAGAAATTAAAAATAGGACTGCCATATGATCCAGCAGTTCTACTTCTGGGTGTTTATCTGAGGGAAACAGAAATCCTAACCCAAAAAGATATCTGTACTTTGTGTTCACTGCAGCATTATTTACTGTGACCAAGACTTGAAAATAACCTGTGTGAATAAAGAAAATGTGATATATGTGTGTGTGTATGTATGTGTATATATATATATACACACACTGCAATGGAATATTATTCAGCTATTTAAAAAAAGAAAATCCTGCCATTTGCAACAACAGAGAGGCCTTGAGGGCATTGTGTTAAGTGAGATATATTGGAGAAAGACAAATACTGTATTATCTCATTCATATGACTCTCAAAACTCATTTGGGTGTTAGGAATGGGTGAAGGTAGACAAAGTATCTTACAAAGCAGAGATACTGTCAGAATTGATGGAACAAGAAACACAGGTTTAAATAAATACATCACAAATTTACAGAGAAACAAAACTGCTGTTTTTAAGTATAAGAAATTGGGAGGATCTGGGGTAGAAGGTGGTAGTGTGTTAGAGCCACATCTGTGTAGTGGGGAATCAGAAGGTAATATCTAAAGTTAATAACTAGTGGCATGAGTGTATTAGTTACAGCCATGAAACGATCCTTAGAACTAATAACAATTGATTGAAAATGGTTTCCTCAAGGAAGGGATGAGGCCAGATGTTTCTTAAGTTCTCCAATCAGCTACCAAAAATCATTTTCTTTTAATATCTTTTTCCATGTTGACAGAACTGCTTTATCACTTTTAGAAGAACTGGTTTGAGTTAATTAAATTTATTCCTAACATTTATTTTTGATGCTGTCATAAATGGAATTGTTTTCTTGATTTTTAAATTTTGGATATTAAGCCTTTTAATAATACGAAATGTCCCTCTTTGTCTCTGGTAATACGTCTTTATCTTAAAGCTTCTTTTGTGTGGTGTAAGTCGCTCTTTCTCTTATGGTTACTCATTTATTTTTCAAAGCAGTACATGCACATACATATTTAGGACATGAGTAGATAGAAACACTAGAATGTTAATGTTAGTTGTATCTGGCTTATAGAATAATGAGTATTATGGGCGCTTTTTTGGTGTGTCTGAGTTCTGTGATTAGTTTGTGTTATAATTAGGAAAAAAGAGATGGCTTATATAAAATTTTAGATACTTTTATCAGCCAGATTTTGGGGGTTGCAAATAGCAGAATTTGACTCAAGTAGAAGATAATTGGCCTAATCATAGAATCAGTTGGCAAGTTGGAGTACTGGGCTGAGAAGAGGCCAGAACTGTGCCAGCTGTGAGACTTTAGATAGGAGACACTTCACTCCTTGCTGCCTTTTCTGGGTGACGCCACAGAAATAAGAGCTCTGACTTCTTGTTGCCTTTCTTTTGCTCTTTTCAGTCAAGATTCAAAATCCAGGAGTGAGTGTCCTGCTCTGATGGTTGGCAAGAAAAGTACCTGGCACCTTAAGTTATAGTTTGAGGAGTCCACACAGTGGTGACAAATGATTCCCTAGAATGAAATTAGGATGCTGTTATCAGAAGAAGGGACGTGAACTCTGGCAGCTGAAAAGCAACAGATGTTCACTGTGATATTTGACTTTTTGTTAATGCAGAATTACAGTTTACAATGCCAGTCATAAAAAGTTAACAATAAGAATAAGAAACATTGTTTTGTTAAAAATAGAACCACCATATGATCCACTTCTGGCCTTATAAGCCAGACAAAACTATAATTCTAAAGAAGATAGATGCACCCCTCTGTTCACAGCAGCACTATTTAGAGTAGCCAAGACATGGAAACAGCCGAAATGTCCACCAACAGATGAATAAAGATGTGGTGCATGTATATACAGTGGAATGCTCCTCAGTCATAAAAGGGAATGCAAGTATGCCATTTGCAGCAACATGGATGGGCCTAAAGATTATCATACTAAGTGAAGTAAATCAAAAAGAGAAAGACAAATACCGTATGATATCACTTATATGTGGGATCTAAAATATGACACAGATGAACCTGCCTATGGAGCAGAAACAGGGACACAGAATAGACGGGTGGCTGCAGAGGGATAGTGATGGGAAAGAGGCATGGATTCCGAGTTTGGGGTTAGCAGATGCAAACTGGTACGTATAGAATGGTGAACAATACGGTCCCACGTAAACCATAATGGAAAAGAATATGAAAAAAATGTATGTACATATAACTGAGTCACTTTACTGTACAACAGTAATTAACACAACAGTGTCTTTCAACTAGACTTAGGTAAAAAAACATTTTAAAGAATTTGTTTTGAATACAGCTGACCCAATTATTGTCACCAAACCTGGATGTGAGAGTTGGACTGTGAAAAAGGCTGAGCGCCGAAGAATTGATGCTTTTGAACTGTGGTGTTGGACAAGACTCTTGAGAGTCCCTTGGACTGCAAGGAGATCCAACCAGTCCATTCAGAAGATCATCAGCTCTGGGATTTCTTTGGAAGGAATGGTGCTAAAGCTGAAGCTCCAGTACTTTGGCCACCTCATGCGAAGAGTTGACTCATTGGAAAAGACTCTGATGCTGGGAGGGATTGTGGGCAGGAGGAGAAGGGGACGACAGAGGATGAGATGGCTGGATGGCATCACTGACTCGATGGACGTGAATCTGAGTGAACTCCGGGAGTTGGTGATGGACAGGGAGGCCTGGAGTGCTGCGATTCATGGGGTTACAAAGAGTCGGACACAACTGCGCGACTGAACTGAACTGAACCTCTGTTGGCATGCTCGCCACTGAAATTCTCACTTGCAGATTTCTCTGTCACTTGACTGTAAGTTCCGTGTGTCTCATAGTACAGTTAAAATCACTTAGAAAATGAGAAAGCAAACCTTTATATTCGTAATGGGAGGACTTTGTAATTTAACACATGCTAGAATTTCTGTCATCTCCTTCCTGGCTCACTTAATCAGCTTGTACTTACTCATCAAGAGCCAGCTCAAGCATTACCTCATCCAGAAAGACTCCTGCACCCTCCTTCCTCATCCCGTTCTGGTTTATGGGCCACTCACCACTGTGCATAGTGCTCTTTTTGCTCTCATCCCATTGTATCATATTTGTCCATTTGTTTGTCTCTCACACGAGCCAGACTGGCTGAGTGTATCTTGTTTTTCCTTTGATTCTCCAGCCCCTTAGGCCTGGGAAATCCCATCGAGAGAGGAGTCTGATTGGCTCCCATCCATGAGGTCACAAGAGTCGGACGCGACTTAGTGACTGAATCACCACCAGCCCCTTACACAGTGTCTATACCTCAGGCATTCAGTCAGTATTTGTTGAATGACTGAATGGGTTCCCCAGAGAAAGGAGGCAGGGCATTCCCTATGGAACCCAGCAATGTAAAGGTATGGAATGGTGAGACATTCTAGAGGATCAGCACATTGAACGATCAGTGGGAGCAGAGACTGGTGAATTTGACTGACATTGGTCTCTACAGGACCATGTACTCCCAAGTTTAGACAGTTGTATAGGCCTCAGGAAGAGAAGAGCCTTGGCAATGGTAGGAAGACAGGACACTAGAGGTTATGTGGTGAATACATCTTGGTTGGGCTGGAGCTCTCAGAGAGCCCTCAGACGGCAGAGTGTTGCTGTCACTGGGAGTTAGAGAGCTCAGACATGGTTTGGGAGCAAATCCACCTCCCGTGTACCAGGCACTTGTTTAAATACTGGGGACACAGTAGTGGATAATATGAATAAGATTTCTACTTACATTGAGTTTTTTTCTAATAAGGGAAGATGGATAAGAACAACAGACACCAACCAAAGCATACGTACACATTCTCAAAACCGAAGTGCTGTGTTGCAGGTAAAATGTCCAGAACAGCACTCTCCTCCAGAAGCACAAGGGAGCAAACTGGAGAGGATCTGTCTGGAGTATAACAGGGACCCTCCTTTCCTGGCTCACATTCCAGTGGAAGTATAATGACCAGTATCATACATGTTCTTTAGGAATTTGTCTAAAAGATTTATAAGTTCTAGATTTTAAAAATATGTGTGTAATATTTATGCACTCTCCAAAAAGTGTTGCAAAGAAGAAAGTGTTGTCACAGTAATGCTTTTTTTTAGCAAAAGTGTTCTCTCCCCACCCTCATATACTACACACTGGAATCTTCCTGTTTAAAACTTAATTGGTTGGGTATTATAAATAAAAACCAGTCATTGCCTATATTATTGGCAAGTTGTGTTTGTAGTTAGTATATTTCTAGTGCCTAAAAAATAATCTGATACTTTTACAGCTTAATCTGTGTCCTTGACAACTTGGGGCTTTTCCTTCAAGGGAACAGATTCCAGGAGCAAGAAGTTTTGTATGTGCCGAGTAATCTAGCCTTTCATTCTCTTCTCTTGGTTGTAGGCTTGTTTAATGATAAAGGTTCTTTCCTCTGTTTTCCAGGGTGCCGATAAGACTGTGAAAGGTCCCGATGGACTGACTGCCTTTGAAGCTACTGACAACCAGGCAATCAAAGCCCTTCTTCAGTGATGGACGGATGGGCTAACAGCTCTGGAAGAATGACTCTCCTGTGGCCTCACACTGCTGCCTGTCTGTCTGTTACTCTCTGTCTGCCAGCTTCTTCAGCTAAAATACTTCTAGAGGGGTGAGGGGAGAGAGAGATTCATAACAAATCAGACTACCAGGAACAAAAAAAACAATGAACAAAAAAAAAACAAGATCAGGCTTTTACTAGGATTCCTGATCAGGTCAGCCTCTTTTCCATTTCCAGTTTAAAAAAAAACAACTGATACCCATGGGAGAGCAAAGACAAAACATGCCGTTAATATTTGACCTTTTCAGCTCCCTAGCTATTTATTAGATTGTGTTGAGGGTCTGATTATACCAAGGCCAACTATACATTTGGTAGCCCTATCTGTGTGAGCAGTAGTGGCTGCTGTGACGAAACTTAGGGTGCTGAGACAAGCAATTAGCTCTAGCCTTCTGCCTTAAGATGCACTCTAGTGGGGATTTCCCGGCATAGTTAAGAGCGCTGCCTGTGGTTGGTGACCAAATCTCCCCTGGTGACTTCCAGCTTTACATGAGAGCTTGGTTAAGGCGAGGGGGCACATACTCCTCCGCTGCTGGACGGCTGGACTTTGGGTTTCCTCTCCCCCTTCACATGGATTTCATGTATCTTTAGGTAAAACTGACTAGTTATATTTATAAAATCTCAAATTTTGGAAGTCTGAAGGAGAAATCATTCCAGTCTGCATTTTTTTTCCCGTCCTCTAGATTCACACATAGATCATTGAAACACTTTTCCAACTCCTGCTGGTAGTAAAAGGGGATTTAAAAATAGAATCATAGCCATAAGCCTGTTAGATAAAGAGAGAACAGTTGTCTTAGTACCTATGGATTTTCTTCATTTGCTGTTTGAATAGATTGGCCTCAGTTCTGTTTGGAGAATCAAGGAACATTCTTTTGGAACGCCTCTGTCAGACCCACCTTGGATGCTGATTACTTACTACACCAAAGCTCTCACTGGGGTGAGATATACTCTTCGGACCAGTTTAACCCCATCTCTTAAAAATACGCATGTCACCAGGTTTCCCAGAGTTGTTGATAGGCTTGTGCTGAATGTATGCCAGCCCACCTGCCTAATATATTTTTCTTTTCTCTTTTATGCACTGCATAAAATGGGACACCTTCAAATTATATTCTGTATTAAAAATACAGTGCCCTAAAACGGTGTTCTGACCTGCAGAAAATAGTTAGGCACATTTTCTAATGTTTATTTCTTGAGCAGTACAGCTAATTAAAACATACATATACCCTTAAATTTGCTGTCCTGCATATAAAGTAAGATTCATTTGACTTGCCATCCATATATGCTTGCTAAAAATACTAGCATTTTTCCTTAGCCATGTCATGCAATAATTGAATGTACCTCAAATTTTTAAAAGTGGGGGGAGGGTGGGTTAGGGACTTATATTCAGATTGTGGTTAATAAAGAATTAATGACAATTTTTTAAGGCCATGTAGCATCCTAACAACAGGGTTAAACTAGTACCAAGAACAGTCAGCCTGGCCAATAACAAATCTTACCAGTTGCTGATTGGTTGGTTGATGTGTGGGTTTGTTTGTGTGTATTTTTCCCCGGTGAACCCTTTTTTTATCCTGTGGCTTTTTCACTTAAAACTAGCCTAACCCTGGAATTTTCCTGCGTCCAAGAAAACAATCACAGAATACTGGTTTAAATACTTTGATACCTGTGGCTAATTCTGCTGTCTTGATGCAGGCTATTAGAGTTGGATTAGAAGTCAGTAATTAGTGCTTTATGACATCACTGAACTGAAACACAGTGATCCTCGCTGAAGATGGAGGGCACTCTATCAGGTGTTCTGATATCTTTGTTTTCGCTTCTTGGCATACTGCTGTTTAAAAGGCTCGACTTCTACTCTCTGCACAGTTTTCACCTTTACTTTCCGAGTGTTTTCTGTAGTGGGCTACTGTAGAGAGTGTGCTGTTCTACCATTCCTAAACCTGGTCTGCTTCCTCCAGTCACCTGGTCCAGAGACCATGTGATTCTTTGTACAGTTTATCCTGGTGTTCCTTGTAATGCAGTAGAGGCTACTTTGCCTTCCCTCTTCTTTCTCAACCATTTTGTAAACCCCGTAATTATGAAGCGGTTGCTTGAGAAAATAACAGATAAACATAGAATAGACTGACCAAGATGGTTTAGAGTTTCTTTTTTTTTTTTTAACTAGGTTATTTATAATGTATTTCTGAACCACTTGGCAGAGAAATTTACAACACTTAATGTTCATATTTTGAATAAAGAAAGCTAAAACCTTGTCTGCTTTTTTGGTACTACATGCATTAGTAAAAGGTTAAGTAAGTTTTGTTCTCCACTGCAGTAATATTTAACATCTCAGAAAAAAATCTTGCATGTTCTGTAGTTTTGTATTAAGTCAGTCTTTTCATATGCACTATTTCAAGTGAAAACAGGTGGTTTACCTGTCTACATTAGTATCCTAACAGATTCCCCCTTGCAGCTTCAGACTGGCGTCCGCAGACTTACAGGTCAGCTAACGGCTCCGGAATCGACCCAGTAGTTCTCTGCACAACTCACCTTCTAAACCCAGTGGGGCCTGAAGGAGAAGTAGGTGGATGCCATGGGTGGAAGCTGCCAGCAAGCAGGCCCTTCATTCATTGATTTCCTTCCCCCAAATAATGGATTTCAAATCTATATGTACCTATTTGATTTTTTTCCCCTAAAACTTCAACTAAGCTGCTGTTTTCTTCCATGCAATATTGTATACTCGATTGTGTATAGAAGAAGCTGGTGAGAGTGCCCTCCTACATAAGCAATTGCAGTGTTTGCATGCAAAATTTTAAAAAATTTAAATTGTCCTGATTCTATTTTGTAAATGGAGAAACAATCATATCTTTCTAAGCAGTAATGGAGGAAGACTAGTGCTTTGTGCATTTTGATATATTTGAGTTCATTTTTTCCACAGTGTAATACATTTGACACAGTTGGGTTTCTCATATTATCCTAGTTCATGTACATCAGAATGCTAAATAATACTGTGTTTAAGTTTTGTGTTGCAAGAACAAATGGAATAAACTTGAATTGTGCTACAGCCAACGTGTCAGGGTTTTTCATTTTTCTCTTCCCTTGGTTACTTTGGGTTATTATCACCTTCCTCCTCTAGTCTTCTTTATAACTGTATTGGTACTTTGCCTTAAACTTTAACTAATCTGAATTTCCCCCCTTTATTCCACTTCTAGAAAGAAAATAAGACTAGGAAAGATTTAACTGAAATAAACTGTACTACTCATCTCATTGAGAGGTTCTGCTCATCTGTCAGTTTCCCAGTACACACTGTTTGTAACAAATGATGAGTTTTATGAGCAGGCTGTAACTGGGAAACATCGGAGTGTCAGGATCTTAATAGGTGTTAGAATAGCATCAAGCTAAACCTCATTAATCCTTTCACACGCTTATTTAAGCTATCGCAGAACTTTCACAATACATCAGACTGTTAGATTTTGTCCTCTTTCTGTAAGATCAGTTATTCTCAAAATGTGGCCCCTAAACTAGCAACTGTAACCTGGAAACTTGATAGAAATGTCCAGCCCGGGCCCAGCAGTCTGTTACAATGAGCCCTCCAGGTGAATCTAATGCACATGAGTTTGTACAAGACAATAAAGAGAAAAACAAAAAGCCTCTAAACAAGATGTCATCAAGGGTGGCTTCCTGGAGAGAAAGTAAACAGAAGCTGCTAACACATGCAACAGCAAAACTGGACACCCGAGAGAATTTTAAGATAAGCTTCAAAGTTATGTTCTGGATAAAAAGATTAAGATAGAATAGCGGTTCCAAAGATGTAACACTGGTAAGAATGATGTGTGTATTCACTTAGTTGTGTCCAACTCTGCAACTCTATGGACAGTAGCCCACCAGGTTTCTCTGTCCATGGGGATTCTCCAGACAGTACTGGAGTAGGTTGCCATGCCCACCTCTGGGGGATCTTCCCAACCCAGGGATTGAACCCAGGTCTCCTGCATTACACACGGATTCTTTACCATCTGAGCCACCAGGGAAGCCCAGGAATACTGGAGTGGGAAGCCTATCCCTTCTGCCGGGGATCTTCCTGACCCAGGAATTGAACCAGGGTCTCCTGCACTGCAGGCTGATTCTTTACCAGCTGAACTATGACCCTTCATTATTAGGATTTTTCCCTGAAGGATTAGGGAAAATAGGATAGGATTAGGATTGTCCCATCAATGGCTGTGGACAGTATTTCCATGGTCTCCAGCAGCAACTCATGGTTATAGTCCTCATAGCTGAATTGCTGAGGCTTGAGCCTTGTCCAAACCCTTTGAATTCCTGAGTGAGGGGAACATGCAAGGAATTTGGGGAGATATGTCATAAATCTCATGCTTATGGCACAGGTCACAGGGATGGCTCTAGTCCAGCTGTGTCCCTAGCCCTCTGGGAGAAAAGGTGCCTTCTCAACTCTGCTGTCCTATGGAGGTATCAGTGCTTTGGATATGGATTCGCTACTGCAGCGGGTGTACCACCAACTCGGAAACAGCCACCCTTATGCCAACAAACCATCTCCTGTTTTAGATCCACCATCTTCCCCAGACACTAACTGGATCATCACACGTCTGCCATAGGATATTTTTCTAGAGTCAGACACGACTGAAGAGACTTAGCACACACAGAATTTATCAGCAGCTTTAGGAACACCTGATACATAGCAGACTTTCACTGTATTTGCTCTGAACCACTAAGGTCAAATCATTATACAGTCAAAGGCAAGATAAACTTTGTTTTAGTAAATCCTGCCTAAAGGATTACTGGCTATTAGGATCGTGGGGCTACACCTAAGTGTCATTGTACTCAAATATCGGCCAAGCAGCCTCAAAAGTACCACTGAACTTACAGACCCAAATCAATTACATGCTGAGGAAACGCTGACCATGGGGTCAAATGCAGGTCACTGAGCTATTTGTAGTCTATACTAAAACACAGCTGTAAATAGAGTAGCGACACAAAGGATGGTCTGGCCACCCTAGCAACTTCTACGCATTCAGCAGCTACAGCAGAGCAGCCTCATTCACATCATTTGGATAGAACGATGGGTCACAGGTCTAGCAGTGTTGACAGGCCACAGCATCTTACCACACAAAGAAAAATAATGTATAGACAATTCTTAGCCACTGGATGCTGATTTTGAAGACACTATTAGATAACTTTCTTTTTAAAAAGAAGCTGTGTTTTTCTAAGGCTTTTCTAACTAACAAATCTAAGGTTGTATCCGATATCTGTGTATCTTCTTGATATCTAATAATGTCCTATATGTTTATGCACACCCACCAAGTCTAGCCATGTACCCCTGTTGGTGAATTGTGAGTCCAATTTCAGTAGGCTTGAAAGTACTCGATCTAAGTTAATTTAATTTTACTAGTAGAATTTTAATAAATAAATATTGTGTTACAGCTAGGAGTTGTGCTGAGAACTTTTTACTCTGGTGGTGGTTTAGGTGCTCAGTCGTGTCCAACTGTTTGCAACCCCATGGACTGTTACCCTTGCAGGCTCCTCTGTCCATGGGATTTCCCAGGCAAGAATACTAGAGTGGGTTGCCATTTCCTTCTCCAGGGGATCTTCCCAACCCTGGATTGAACTTGGGTCTCCTGCATTGCAGGCGGACTCTTTGCTGACTGAGCCAGCAAGGAAACTGCCCTTTTATATTATCTTATTCAATTTTCATAATAATCATGTTAAAAATATCATGTTAAGGAAAAGAGAGTATAAAGTTAAATAACTTGCTCACAGCCAATAGTTCTGTTTGATTTTAGAGCCCACACTCCTTCAAATTAAATGAAGAAGAAAAACTATTCTCTTCCAAAACCAGAGCTTATACCTAAGTGCTCCCTTGCAGAAAGTTCAAGGAAGCCTAGCAACCCTGGTACCTCTTTTTCTTAATAATAGGTCTCCAGAATTTATTTTGCATAACAGAAAATTTATGGCGGAGGGAAGGGCTGGGAGTTCAGGATTAGCAGGTGCAAGCTATTATATATATGATGGATAAACAATAAAGTCTTACTGTATAGCACTGGGAAATATGTTCAATATCCTGTGATAAACCATAATCGAAAAGAATGTGAAAAAAAGAATGTCTACATCAAACCAGGCAATCCTAAAGGAAATCAACCTTGAGTATTCATTGGAAGGACTGATGCTGAAGTTCCAATGCTTTGACCACCCAATGTGAAGAGCCAACTCATTGGAAAAGACCCTGATGCTGGGAAAGATTGAGAGCAGGAGGAAAAGGGGGTAAAAGAGGATGAGATGGTTGTATGGCATCATTGACTCAATGGACATGAGTCTGAGCAAATTCCGGGAGATACTGAAAGACAGGGAAGCCTGGCGTGCTGTGTAGTCCATGGGGTCGCAGAGTCAGAGATGACTGCACATGAGATGAGTGTATGACTCAGCCACTTTGCCATACAGTAAAGACTGGCACAACACTGTAAGTCAGCTATACTTCAGTGAAAAGATGAAATTATAAAAAGTAGATCTGCCTAACTTACTTATTTTGCATAACATGAACTTTGTAACCTTTAGCCAACACCTCCCCACTTTCGCCTCCCCTAGGGGTTGGCAGTCTCCATTCTGTCTCTGCTGCTGTGAATTTGAATCCTTTTGATTCCACACACAACTTGTTTCTGACTTATTTCACTTGGCGTAACACCTATCTTGCTGCAAATGGCAGAATTTCCTTTTTCCAGGGCTAAATAATATTACCCCTATGTCACATTTTCTTTGTCCATTTGTATAGCAACAGATATTTAAGTTGTCTCCATGTCTTGGCTATCATGAATAATGCTGCAAGGAATGTGGGAGTGCATTCAACTATCATTCAACTATCTCTTTGAGAGCTTGGTTTTACTTTCATTGGTTATATACCCAGAAATGGAATCACTGAATCAAATGGTAATTCTACTTTTAATATTTTAAGGAACCTCAATATTGTTTTCCGTAATAGCTGCATGAATTTACGTTCTCACAAACAATAAGGGTTCCCTTTTCTCCACATCCTTACCAACATTTGTCCTTTGTGAGGTTTTGTTTTGATAACAGCCATCCCAACTGGTGTTAAGGTGATATCTCATTGTGGTTTTGATTTGCAGTTCCTTGATTAGGGATGCTTCCCAGGTGGCTTAGTTGTAAAGAATGTGCCTGCCAATGCAAGAGACTCAAGAGACACAGGTTCAGTCCCTAGGTCAGGAGGATCCCCTGGAGTAGGAAATGGCAATTCACTCCAGTATTCTTCCATAGGAAATCTCATGAACAGAGAAGCCTTGCAGGCTACAGTCTATGGGGTCACAAAGGAGTTGGATACAACTTAGCGACTAAACAACAAAAATGATGATTAGTGACATTGAGCTCTTTTTCATATATATGGTGGCCATTTGTATGTCTTCTTTGGAATATTCAGACATTTTTTATCAAATTATTTGGGAATTTGCCCATTTTTAAAATCAAATTATTTGGGTGTTTTGGGTGTTTTTTTGCTATTGAGTTATAGAAAGAAAGTGAAGTCACTCAGTCATGTCCTACTCTTTGCAACCCCATGGACTGTAGCCTGCCAGGCTCCTCCATCCATGGTGTTTTCCAGGCAAGAGTACTGGAGTGGGTTGCCATTTCCTTCTCCAGGGAATCTTCCCAACCCAGGGACTGAACCCAGGTCTACCCGCATTAAAGGCTGTACTGCCTGAGCCACCAGGGAAGATCCCACTGAGTTATATAGTTCCTTATATATTTGAATATTAACCCCTTATCAGCTATATGGTCTGCAAATATTTTCTCCTACTGTGTAGGCTGACCTTTCATTTTGTTGATGGTTTCTTTTGCTGTGCAGCTTTTTAGTTTGATGTGGTCACACTTAATCTTGTTTTGCTTTTGTTGCCTGTGCTTGTGATACTATATCAAAGAAACTATTTCAGAAACCAATGTTAGAAGCTCTTTCCCTGTATTTTCTAGGAGTCTTATTGCACTGGGGCTTTAAGTCTTTAATCCATTTTGAGTTGAGTTTTGTATATAGTGTGAGAAGAGAATTCAATCTTATTCTTTTACACAGGGATATCTAGTTTTCCCAACACTGTTTATTGAAGACTATCTTTTCCACATTGAGTCTTCTTGGCTCCTCTGTCAAATATTAGTTGAGCATACGTATATGCCAGAGTTTATTTCTAATTTCTTTTATTCTGTTCCACAGTCTGTCTAAATGTCTGTTTTTATGCCAGTACTATACTGTTTTGATGACGGTAACTTCATAACATGTTTTTAAAATCAGGGAGCTTTGTTCTTCTTGCTCAAAACTGCTTTGGCTATTCAGGGTCTATGGTTCCAAATGAACTTTAAGATTGTTTTTCTATTCCTATAAAAATGTCTTTGGGATTTTAATAAGAATTACATTGAATCCATAGATCATTTTGGTAAATATGGACATTCCAACAATATTAATTTTTCCAGTCTGTGAATGTGGGACATCTTTCCATCTGTATTTCTTTTATCAATGATTTGTAGTTTTTAGTATACAAGCTTTCACCACTTTGGTTGTTAACTTTATTCCTAAATATCCTATTCTTTTTTACACTATTGCAAATGGAATTGTTTTCTTAATTTCCTCTTTGTTTTTGGCTACACTGCACAGCTTGTAGGATCCTACTTCTCTGACCCAGGATTGAACCTGGGCCTTCAGCAGTAAGAGCACAGATTCCTAACCACTGGACCACATTAGAATTCCATTTTCCTTTTTGGATAGTTGTTTGTATATAGAAATGCAACTCATTTTTGTAGACTGATTTTTGTATCCTCTGACTTTACTGAACTTGCCTATTATTTCTAATAAAGTGAAAATTAAGTTTTTGAAACTAAACACTATGAACCTGGAAATCCTATCATGTACCCAGGCTTATCAAAAATTACTATTTAAGGGAATTAGAATTTTATGACATTTTGATGTTTGTTTCACATTTTAACTGAGCATCTATTATGGTCTGGTCATATGCTATTTCCTATGAACTAAGTCATTTTCACTTCATAAAACTATAAGGTAGGACTATTTTCAAATGAGAAAACTAAAGCTCGGAGAAGTCAGGTAACTTGCACATACTCAACCTGCCATATACTAGTGGTAGGCTGTGCTTTCTACATAAACTGCCTCTCCAACTCTCACTGAACCAACTTTGGACATTTTATTCAGTAAATGCACACTTTCCAAGTTCTTAAACATTTCATGACTATAAGAAAACATTTTATGAGTTTGTTTATGATGTTAAGCAATTAGATGAAAAGTATCATGTAACATGCCTTGATCAATCACTTCTCATGCCAAAATCAAATTCTGCAGAGATGACATTCAATTTTTCATTTGAAAAATAGCACTACTTGAATGCACTGTTTTTCTGGTATCTAGAATTAATATATAGATCAAGAATCAGCACACTATGTCCCACAGACCTAGCCTGGCCCACCACCTGTTTTTTTATAAATACAGGTTTTTATTGGAACACAGTTTTACATCCATTCACTTGCATATTATTTATGGCCTCTCGCACACTTCAAAAGGAGAGGTGAGTAGTTGTAACAGAGACTTGATAGCTCACAAGGAAGGAAAGCCTAAAATATTTACTCTCTGTCCCTTCACACAGAAAGCTTGCCAACTCCTGATATACTTGTTTAGTTCAGATAAGTTAAAGAAAACTCTGGAGGACTGACCAAGACCTAATTAGAGAGTGATCAGCGAGTCATTGGAGAATGTAATGTGTTAAATGAAACAAATTATTAATAAAAGCCAAGCCTATAAATGGGCTTCCCTGATGGCTCAGTTGGCAAAGAACCTGCCTGCAATGCAGGAGACCCTGGTTCAATTCCTGGGTCAGGAAGATCCCCTGGAGAAGGGAAAGGCTACCCACTCCAGTATTCTTGCCTGGAGAATTCCATGGACGGTATAGCCCATGGGGACAAAGAGTCGGACACGACTGAGCAACTTTCACTTTACTTCAAGCCTATAAATAATGCACCTCTCTTCATACCTAGAGTAGATTATTACAGTAATGGTCTCCAGTGAGTCATGTCTGGGTATGTAGGCTTTGGGGCAACCCTTTCTCACACCGACACTAGGGCTTGGCCATGGGACCTACTGGGGCCAAATGGGCATCGAACATGAAACCAGGAGAAGCAGGAACAGGTGTTGCCTTGTTGGGGCTTGCCTCCTTAGAGCTTAGCAATCTCAGCATGGAAAGTAATCCAGAGTTATACCTCAGGAGAGACCACATGAGGAGCTGAGGTATCCTAGTCCACAACACCAGCTACCCACCAGACAGATGAGTGAGACCGTCTTGGACTATCCCACCCCATTTGGGCCCCCAGAGAACTGTAGCCATGAGTGACCTCAGGTGAGATCAGAAGAAACACCAACTGGACCTAGCTCAAATTGCAGAATTATAAACAAATATGTATGGTTGTTTTAAGCCACTAGGGTTTGGGTTTTTTTTTTTTTTTTAATGCAGCAAGAGACAATGACACCCCACCCTAGATGGAGGAAATCTGTTGATGAAACATCAGGAGCGTCACCTAGGGACAAGAAGATATGTCTCATTAAAAGGAAAGCATCATCCTTTTAATCATGACCAGATCACGACCTCCTTATTGCAAAATTCAGATATAAATTGAAGAAATAGGGAAAACCACTAGGTCATTCAGGTATGACCTAAATCAAATCCCTTATGATTATACAGTGGAGGGGATAAACAAATTCAAGGGACTGTATCAGATAGACTGAGTTCCTGAGGAACTATGGATGGAGGTTTTAATATTGTACCAGAGGCAATAACCAAAACCATCCACAAGAAAAAGAAATGCGAGAAGGCAAAAAGCTTGTCTGAGGAGGCCTTACAAATACTTGAGAAAAGAAGAGAAGCAAAGGCAAAGGAGAAAGGGAAAGATACACCCATCTGAATGCAGAGTTCCAAAGAACAGCAAGGAGAGAGAAGATATTCTTCAATGAACAATGCAAAGAAATAGAGGAAAACAACAGAATGGGAAAGACTAGAGATCTTTAAGAAAATTGGAGATACCAAGGGAATATTTCATGAAAGGATGGGCATAATAAAGGACAGAAATGGTATGGACCTAACAGAAGCAGAGGAGATTAAGAAGAGGTGGCAAGAATGCACAGAAGAACTATGCAAAAAAGTTCTTAATGATCTGGACAACCATGATGGTGTGGTCACTCACCTAGAGCCAGATGTCCTGGAGTGTGAAGTCAAGTGGGCCTTAGGAAGCATTACTATAAACAAAGCTAGTGGAGGTAATGGAATTCCAGTTGAGCTATTTCAAATCCTAAAAGATGATGCTATGAAAGTCCTGTACTCAAATATGCCAGCAAATTTGGAAAACTCAGCAGTGGCCACAGGATTGGAAAAAGTCGATTTTCATTCCAATCCCAAAGAAGGGAAATGCCAAAAAATGTTCAAACGATTACACAATTGCACTCATTTCACATGCTGGCAAGGTAATTCTCAAATTCCTTCAAGGGAGGCTTCAACAGTATATGAACCAAAAACTTGAGAGATACAAGCTGGATTTAGAAGAGGCAGAGGAACCAATTGCCAATATCTGTTGGATCATAGGGTGTCCGAGGTGGCACTAGTAATAAAGAACCTGCCTGCCAATGCAGGAGGTATCAGAGACAAGTGTTCAATCGGGAAGATCCTCTGGAGGGGGGCATGGCAACCCACTCCAGTAGTCCTGCCTGGAGAATCCCAAGGACAGAGGAGCCTGGTGGGCTACAGTCCATGGGTCACAAAGAGTCAGCACAACTGAAGTGACTTAGTACACACAGTGGATCATAGAAAAAGCAAGAAAGTTCCAGAAAAACATCTACTTCTGCTTCACTGACTACACATTTGACTATGTGGATCACAACAAACTGGAAAATTCTTAAAGAGATGGGAATACTAAACCAACTTACCTGCCTCCTGGGAAATTTGTAGGTAGGTCAAAATGCAACAGTTAGAACCAGACATGGAACAACGGACTGGTTCAAAATTGGGAAAGGAGTACATCAAGGCTGAATACTATCACCCTGCTTATTTATCTTACATGCAGAGTACATCATGCAAAACACTGGGCTGGATGAAGCCCTATATGGTATCAAGACTGCTAGGAGAAATATCAATAACCTCAGGTACGCAGATGACACCACCCTAATGGCAGAAAGCAAAGAGGAACTAAAGATACTCTTGTGAAGGTGAAAGAGGAGAGTGAAAAAGCTGGCTTAAAACTCAACATTCAAAAAACAAAGATCATGCCATCCAATCCCATCATTTCATGGCAAATAGATGGAGAAACAATGAAAACGGCAACAGACTTTATTTTCTTGGGCTCTAAATTACTGCAGATGGTGACTGCAGCCGTGAAATTAAAAGACGCTTGCTCCTTGGAAGAAAAACTATGACAAACCTAGAGAGCATATTAAAAAGCAGAGACATCACTTTGCTGACAAACGTACATCCAGTCAAAACTATGGTTTTTCCAGTAGTCATGAATGGATGTGAGAGCTGGACTATAAAGAAGACTGAGCACCAAAGAACTGATGCTTTCGAATGGTGGTGCTTGAGGAGACACTTGACAGTCCCTTGGAAAGCAGAGATCAAACCAGTCAATCCTAAAGGAAATTAACCCTGAATATTTATTGGAAGGACTGATGCTGAAGCTGAAGCTCCAGTACTTTGACCACCTGATGTGAAGAGCTGACTCACTGGAAAAAACCCTGATGCTGGGAATGACTGAGGGCAGGAGGAGAAAGGGGCAACAGAGGATGAGATGGTTGGATGGCATCACAGACTCAATGGACATGAGTTTGAGCAAACTCCAGGGGATAGTGAAGGACAGAGAAGCCTGGTGTGCTATAGTCCATGGGGTCGCAGGGTCAGACAGGACTGAGTGATTGAACAACAACCATGAAGGGTCCAGCATTTCCTTTCCTTTCAGCTCTTGAAGAAAAGAAAAAACACTCTAAAAGCAAAATACTTTGGCTTTCTGTCTAAGAAACGTTGCTGCTGCTGCTAAGTCGCTTCAGTCGTGTCCGACTCTGTGCAACCCCATAGACGGCAGCCCAACAGGCTCCCCCGTCCCTGGGATTCTCCAGGCAGGAACACTGGAGTGGGTTGCCATTGCCTTCTCCAATGCATGAAAGTGAAAAGTGAAAGGGGAGTCGCTCAGTCATGCCCGACTCTTAGCAACCCCATGGACTGCTCGACCCCACGGACAGCAGCACGCCAGGCCTCCCTGGCCATCAGGGAAGAGCTCTCTGTAGGGAGCCGCTAATGCTTCCAGGTCCAGGGAGAGGTTGACCAGTGCTTGGCTTGCTTTACCAAACAGGAGTGAGGTCCTCAGGCTTTGTCGCCCCAAGGAGGATGTGCCGTCTAAATATCTACTCCTCACATTCAGCACAAAACACTAGAGAGTGGCTTGCCATCTTTTTCTTACTCTGCCTTTTCTTTTTGAATGCACCATCAATCCTGAGTTCGTCTCATTTCAGTAGCTGTGAGTTTAAATCTTGGTTTCACGTCTTTATTAGCAATTCTTTTCATGATGATGAGAATCAGTACAAACCCCAATTAAAACCTGGACATCTGCCACCCAGTTGCCACAGGCAACGAAGCCCGTCACTCAGGAGGTTTGGCCGAGGTTTGATGATGTGGAAGAAAGAAGGGAATTCTCCCTGAGGATAGCCGAGCCGGAAACATATATTTTGATTGTGTGACCCAGTGGATTCTGTTTTAAAAGTTTAAACTCTCTCATTTAAAAGAGAGATGTGTGTGTTTTTTTAAAAGGAGGTCTTATAGAGTACAGACTTGTGGGGGCCAAGCAGGAGGGGTGAGGGGAGGGATGGAATGGGAGGCTGGGGTTAGCAGACATAAGCTATTATATATGGAAAGGATAAATGACAAGGCCTACTGCAGACGCCCACAACCTTTTCGGCACAAGGGACCAGTTCCATGGAAGACAATTTTTCCTGGGGGCAGGGGGTGTGAGGTGGGTACAGGGATGGTTTGGGGATGATTCAAGCACATTAGAGCATCATGTGATTTATTTCTATTATTATTACATCAGCTCCACCTCAGATCTCAGGCATTAGATCCTGATGGTTGGGGACCCCCGTTCTACTGTAGAGCACAGAAAATGATATTCAGTATCCTATGATAAACCATAATGGAAAAGAATGTTTTAAAAAAGGAATGTACATATAGATATAACTGAATCACTTTGCTGTACAGAAATTGACATTGTAAATCAACTATGCCAAATAAATAAATAAATGACTAAATATTAGGGAGTTTAAAAAATCTACCACCTCCGGCTCAGAATGTTTTCATTTAATTCAATTTCCTTTTTTCTGAGATAGTCACTATCTTTTTTTTTTTTTTTAACTATCTTATTATAATATAGAGTCAAGCACACCACTTAATGTGCCTTCCAAACTGTGGAGTGTTGAACAAAAAGAAAATATCTTTATTACAAGTTTTCTCCTGCCACAGTTATTTGAGTTATTCTGCCTTGTGCTTCCCGACGTATTTTAGGAAAGAATTATGTTCAGTGCCTTGCCGTGCCTGTGTGCGTGCTAAGCTGCTTCAGTCGCGTCTGACTCTTTGCCACCCCATGGACTGTAGCCCGCCAGGCTCCCATGTTCATGGGATTCTTCAGGCAAGAATACTGGAGAGGGTTACCATACCCTCCTCCAGGGGATTTTCCCAACCCAGGGATCGGGCCCTCATCTCCTGTGTCTCCTGAATTGGCAGGTGGGTTCTTTACCACCATGTCATGAGTTAACTTGACAATCTTTTTTGCCAAAAATCACATCCACACTTTTAGCCCTATTCTTTTTCTTTGAGGTTGTCATCTCCTTGTTAAGAAGGAAAAAAATAGGGGCTTCCCTGGTGGCTCAGTGATAAAGAATCTGCCTGTCAATGTAGGAGACAGGAGTTTGTTCCCTGGTCCACGAAGATCCCACATGCCTCAGAGCAACTGCTGGGCCTGAGCTTTAAAGCCCGGGAGCTGCAACTACTGAAGCCTGTGCTTCAGCGCCCGTGCTCCGCAGCAAGAGAAGCCAGCACAGTGAGAAGCTGGTGATCCTTTACTGTGAACGATGTCGGATTCGTGATCTCCGAAGATTTAGCTTCAGGACCAGGGACCAGGCTAAATTAGCATGAAAAGGCACAGAAAAAGCTTCTGACATAGACAATCAGCAGGGGGACAGAGAGTCCCCAGCCCCCCACCTTACCCCCACTGCTAGTCTTAGCAAAGCCTTATATACTTTTATCAGACTCACTCCCACAACAGACATCTTAAGATAACAGGATTAGTAAGATGGTTTTTGTTAAGGAGAAACATATCCTTGAGCAAGATACATTGTTATGTATCTTGCTAAGATAAAGACAAAGCAATGTAGAAAAAAAAAGTTTGTCCTTTTCTCAAGAGCCTTGGACCCCTTTCTCCTTGTCGGGGACCTGGACTTCTCAACCTTCCTAGGAATTAACTCTCTCATCAGCACACTGCAACCAGAGTAGCCCCCGCTGACTGCAACTAGAGAAAAGCCCGTGCAGCGTGGAAGACCCGACACAAGCAAAAATAAATAAATCAAATTTTTCAAAAAGAAGGAAAAAGTTTATGCTTCCATAACCTTGTGGGCTAACATGTTAAAGGGGAGGACGTGGAAGCCGATTCCAGGTGGCGGAACATGGGGCTGCCCGAGGCTGATTTCAAGCAGAAGTCTGCAGCCGAGCACTTCCTTTGCTCATGCTGTGTTCTGTCCTTTCCTGTACATGGTGACACTTAGCATGCAGATGAGCTTGCATCCTAGATGAACCTGTCCAGGTGGTCACACCTGGCTGGTTCCCAGGAGGTCAGACACAGTCCTGACACCAAGGACAAACCAGGTTCCTCATGTAAATCCATCCAACCAAATTTGAATTAAGAGGTCCTCATTGCCCAATCCTGCTTCCTCCCTTAACGATGCTTAATGGGTCTAATAAAGTTTCATTAGGACCACTCAGGCCTCCAGGGACCATGGTAAACAGCTGACGAGCAGTACTGGTCAGCCAGGTTTAAACCGGATGACTAATGGAGGCAAACACGTGGGTAATCAGGCAAGAAGAAAGCGCTGAGAGCCCTGCTGATTCTGCAGCACAAGATGGTCACAAAATGATTCAAGGTGTTTAAACACAGTGTATTTTGAGAAAACAGTTGTGCCAGGTTTCAGGAAACCTGAAGACATGTTTCCAGTCACAACAGAGAGGGTTCCAGGAGTGTGGGGGCATGAACAAGAACATCCTGGAGATAAGTTTCAAGCCAACTTGATAGAGTCCTTCGGCATCCTAACTCCTAAAGCACTTTTAATCTCATCTCATTCTCAAGGAGACACCTCCACAAAAAGCCTATCACACCATCAACCCAGGAAACCAGGGTTCGTTTGTTATGACAGGAGTCCCCACCCTGCTGGAGAGAGAAGTTGTGCAGGACTAGAAGAGTTCCTTACACAGATCTTTAATATCAACACAAGAAATGGCAACTCCAAAGCCAGTTCAGGGATACAGACAATAACTTAAGGGCTCCAGGAGCCACCCCCGTCCACCAGAATGACTCCCAGATTTACGTCTTTCTTGAAATCTCCCCCAAGCTCTGGGCCTAAACCTCCAACTATCTTCAACATCCACAACTCAACCTATGATCCTCACTGCCACCCACTCACAAAAAAAAAACATTTCAGTCCTGCTAGGAATGTTTATGAAAATCCATTAATTGACTATATACCACAATATCATTTTTAAAATCATAATGATCCAAAACTTCATCAAAATTGCTTGATTATACACCCTCAGTTTCAGCTTCTCTCATAGTCATTTCTTCCTTAAAAACCCTCCATGGTCAGAGTCTGCCCTAGCGGTCCAGTGGCTAAGACTCTGAACTCCCAATGCAGGGGACCTAGGATCGATCCCTGGTCAGGGAACTAGATCCCACTTGCCATAACTAAAGATCCTGTGTGCCGCAACTAACACCTGGCATAGCCAAAGAAATAAATGAGTAAAAATAAATATTAAAAAAAAAAACTTGGCCAAGCTTAACTCTCCATTCACACTAATGCAGGGTGGATACTGTCACAACCCGCAGCAGAAAGGCCCTCACTCCAATCAATCAACACACTCCATTTAGACTAACCTTATTATTATCTCACTCTTCACCAATTCACCCCCATTATGGGTTGAATTGTGTTTCCCCAAAAGGTAAAAGTTGAAGTCCTGACCTCCGTACCTCCTAATGTGAATTTCTCTGGCAATAGGGTTACAGGTGTAATTAACATGAGGTCATACGGAGTAGGTGGTCCCTTCATCCAGAGTAACTGGTGCTCCTACAAGATGTTTAGCTATGAGAGGAAGATACCGCATGAAGACAGAGGCAGAGACTGGACTGAGACAGCCGCAAGCCAAGATGGACGGCCACCACCCTGAAGTTAGGAAGGGACCAAGAGGATTCCACCCAGACCCAGAGTCTCAGAGGGAGTAGAGCCCTGCTGACAACCTTGATTCCTAGCCGGAACCATGAGACCATAGATTTCTGTTCAGTGATCCAGTTTGTGCTACTTTGTGATGGCAACCCCAGGAAACGAATACAAGCCCCGTTCCCTTCTGAAACCTTCGTTGATTCCTATTCCTTCATTATATCAAGTTTGATTCATTGGCCCAGCTCCTGAGGCCCTTTCCCACATCACCCTCCCTGAACAAATATATCTCCCACTATTTCTTCAACACTTTTTCTAAACTTCAATCTACACTGACCTCTCCCTTCTTCAAAGTCTTACTGCCTATCGTCCCACTAAAATATCCTTTCACTCTACCAAGTATATTTATTTCTGCCTTTCCTATCAATTCATAAGCACCTTGAGAAATGGACTATGATTTTTTTTTTAACCTCCCCGAGTACTGTTGCTGCTGAGTCACTAAGTTGTGTCTGACTCTTTTATGACCCAGTGGACTGTAGCTCTCCAGGCTCTTCTGTCCACAGGATTTCCCAGGCAAGAACGCTGGAGTGGATGGCCATTTTCTTCTCCAAGGGATCTTCCCAACCCAGGGATTGAACCTGCATCTCCTGCATTGGCAGGCAGATTCTTTACCACCGCGCCACCAGGGAAGTCCCCCCGCTCCCCCCGAGCAAGAGATACTCTATAAGTACTCATAGATTAATTAATCTAGTGGCCTTTACACACGCTTTGCCCTTGGCCTGAAACACCCAAGTAGGCTGTGAGCTACGTGCCAGGGACCATTGTTTTAATCTTTGTGTCCCCAAAGTCTCACACCATATCTGGCATTTCATAAACTTTCAATAACTATTTTTACTTAACTCATTTAAAAACCCTGGCTCCAAGCATATCTGTTTTGGGAGTAATATCTGCCTCCTTTTAAAGAAATGACTAATGAGAGGCCTTAAAGTTCTTCAGACAAAAGCGGCTGAATTCCACTTCTCTCATGGCCCCACTATGGAGTCATTAGGTGGGCCCCTGCCTGGAGCTTCAGGGAGCCTTATTAGTCCCCTGCGACCCATCCAAAAGGGGTGTCTTCCTCCCCGTTATCAGGCTTCCTGTTTAACAATACATGACAGGGTTTGTTCTTCTACCCCATTGTTACCTGTGTTTCCAAGAGCCCTTTGAAAGCATAAATAAATAATTGTTGACTGATCTCCTTTCCCCGGGATTTTGCCAATGCTGAGAATCCTGAAAGCTTTCCAAGGCATGATTTGTCACTGAAAATGCCAAGCTGGGGAGTTGTTGTCCTCTCTACTCATAGGGGTGCTTGATAATTCAAAGTCCCCGTTTCTTCCCACAGAGTCAGGCAGACTAATGTGCTATCACAAATTCTCCAGTGATAGAGCTGTGCAGGGGGCTTTCCAAACAGTGTGAGCCTCTGCAAGGTCAGGGAGACCTCTGCTGGGCGAGGAAGTCATCCAGACTTCCAAGATGGTACATCCAGAAAGCCTGCAGGGGCCACCCAGTGACTCTGAGGGTCAGAGTCAGGGAAGGCACCCGGAGGAAAAATACAGCTGTTCCAACGCTGTCAGCCTATCAGTGCCCCTCCCCTGCCACCTTTCTACCCACTTTCTCTAAAGCATATGAATTAGCCTCCCTAACAGACAGCATATTAAAAAGCAGAGACATTACTTTGCCAACAAAGGTCTGTCTAGTCAAGGCTATGGTTTTTCATGTATGGATGTGAGAGTTGGACTATAAGGAAAGCTGAGTGCTGAAGAATTGATGCTTTTGAACTGTGGTGTTGGAGAAGACTCTTGAGAGTCCCTTGGACTGCAAGGAGATCCAACCAGTCCATCCTAAAGGAAATCAGTCCTGAATATTCATTGGAAGGACTGATGATGAAGCTGAAACTCCAATACTTTGGCCACCTAATGCGAACAGCTGACTCATTGGAAAAGACCCTGATGCTGGGATAGATTGAGGGCCAGAGGAGAAGGGGACAACAGAGGATGAGATGGATGAATGGCATCACAGACTCAATGGACATGAGTTTGGGTAAACTCTGGGAATTGGTGATGGACAGTGAGGCCTGGTGTGCTGCGGTCCATGGGGTCGCAAAGAGTCAGACACGACTCAGTGAACTGAACAGACAGCTGAATATTTTCTTGGTCATGACTCTCAGAATACGAAACCTCTGACCATCCACTGGATACTTATAAGGTTAGGTCAGGGGAGGAGAGGTGCAGTATGGAAGGCTGAAGAAGCCAAAGAAGAAAGAGAGGAACTTCCAGTCTCCAGGTCCATATGTAAGGAGTTTAAAGTCACCACTCCACTTTGAGAAATGGAATGTGTGTGCTTGCTTACTCAGTCCTTGCAATCCTATGGGCTGTAGCCAGCCAGGCTCCTCTGTCCAAGGGGATTCTCCAGGCGAAAATACTGGAGTGGGTAGCCACGCCCTCCTCTAGACAAATGGAATATGCCTGCCATATCAGTAAACAGAGGGTCACCATCGTCAGCAATTGCTGCCCTCCAACATGAGCCAGTGAGCTCCGAGGAAACTCAGGATATGAAAACAGGATACTGGCCTATTTACTGAGGTGCCTATCAAAGGAATAGTTTCAGTGAGCCCAGACTCTTGCCTCTTCCCATACATAGAAAAGCACTAAATTCCTTAACTTGGGAGATCTGGTTTTCTTTAATTAACAACAATCTTTCGAAGTTCAGACTACCTGCCCTTTGTTGCAACACTTTTATATAACCTGGCTCATCCCCTTGCCTCCTCAGAGCAGTTCTCTCAGGGTTACTTGAGATGCTGTCTCCCAGGCTTGAAGTCCTAAAAATTCCTGGTCGAATAAAACATAACTCCCAACTTATAAGGTTGTGAATATTTTTTGAAAAGACAATCCTGGCCACTTGATGTGAAAAGCTGACTCATTTGAAAAGACCCTGATGCTGGGAAAGATTGAGGGCAGGAGGAGAAGGGGACACAGAGGATGAGATGGTTGGATGGCATCACCGACTCAATGGACATGGGTTTGGGTGGACTCCAGGAGTTGGTGATGGACAGGGAGGCCTGGCTTGCCGCAGTTCATGGGGTTGCAAAGAGTCAGACACGACTGAGCTGAATTGAACTGAACAACAAGTAGAGAGCCGAACAGACTGAAAAATCAACAATACTTCTTGAATCCTGTTGGAAAGCGGAGAACACAAGGCAAACCACTGCCCTTAAGTTTAGAGAGACAGACAGGAGAATATAGGAGTCACAACTTACTTGAGCAGAGACTTGGGAGAAGAAACAGCAGCAACCAGGGCTCAGCCAGGAAATGGGTATTGTTGGAGGCTCATGCGGACAAGTCTGATGGTTAAAAAACTAGAGTGAACAAGTCATGGCCAGCCAGCAGCACTCTGCAAGACTTCCCTCCGGGAGGGGGGTGGCAAAGGAAACATTTTTAAATTGACCACAGCTGCCGATCATCTCAGTGAGGCCTGCCCTCAGGTGAAACCAGTTAACCAGAGCCTGACCCACTGGTGTATTATTATCAGAATCTAACCAACCTGGGGAAGGGGGATACCCAGCTCCAACTGGCTCTCCGTGGAAGAAAACATATACCCAGCCCCAGCCAACTCGAGCCTTCATATCCCACCTCAGAAGGGAGCAGAAAACTGAGAAAAACTCATGAAGTTCCCAGTCCAGAGGCACAGGCTCCCTAAAACATGGAGATGGACTTATGGGACAGAGAAGCCTCCTCTCCCCGTACTCATCACCACCACATTGCTGTCACTGTTTAGTCGTTAAGTCACGTCCACGTCTTTTGAGACCCCATGGACTGTAGCCTGCCAGGCTCCTCTGTCCATGGGATATCCCAAGCAAGAAGACTGGAGTGGGTTGCTATTTCCTTCTCCAGGGGATCTTCCCAACCCAGGGATTGAACCCACGTCTCCTGCATTGGCAGGTGGATTCTTTACTGCTGAGCCACCGGGGAAGATAAGCCTATTACCAGGACTTCCTTTCACCTGGTGTATCATGTCCAGCTAGCAAGAAAACATTAAAAGGCATACTAAAAGGTAAAAACACAATTTGAAGAGACAGGGCAAGCCACAGAATCAGATACACAGGGGTGCTGGAATTATCAGGCCAGGAATTTAAAACAACTCTAATTATTACACTAAAGGGCCTTCATAGATCAAGCAGACAGCGTACAAGAACAGATGGGCCATGTAAGCAGAGAGATGGAAATCCTAAGGAAGAACCAAAAAAGAGATAGGAGAGATTAAAAAAACCTCTGTAACAGAAATGCAGAATGCCTTTGATGGGCTCATTAGTAGATTGGACACAGCTGAGAAGAGTATCTGAGCTCCAGCCTGCCATCAACAGAATTCTCAAACCAGAAAGCAAGAGAAAAAAGACTGGAAAAAAAAACCCCAGAATATCCAAGGATATGAGACATTTACAAGGGTATGATATACACATAATGGGAATATCGGAAGGGGAAAGGAATAGAAGACATATTTGAAACAATAATGACTGAGAATTTCCCCACATTAATGTTAAACACCAATAGTAGTATCAAAATTAATATCAGACATCAAACCACTGCATCCATGAAGCTCAGAGAACAAACACCAAGCAGGATAAATGCAAATAATAACAACAAAGACTACACCTGTGTGTGTGCGCGCCTACCAGGCTCCTCTGTCCATGGGATTTTCCAGGCAAGAGTACCGGAGTGGGTCACAAAAAGTGGATATGACTGAAGCCACTGAGCAAAGCAAAGCAAAAAAAAAAAAAAAAAAGGCTCCTTTCAGAATTTTTCTTGATCTTCGATTTTCTGCAATTTGATGGGCCTGGCAACCCACTCCAGTACTCTTGCCTGGAGAATCCCATGGACAGAGAAGCCTGGCAGGCTATAATCCATGGGGTTGCAAAGAGTCAGACATAACTGAGCTGAATTGAACTGAACAACAAGTAGAAAGTTGAACAGACTGAAAAATCAACAATACTTCTTGAATCTTGTTGGAAAGCTGGGTAAAGCGTGTTTGAAATGTTTTGGGCTGTCTTTGCAACTGTTCTCTAAGTCTAATATTATTTCAAAATAAAAATCTTCTCTGGGACTTTTCCAGGAGTTTTGGTTAAGACTCTGTGCTTCCAATGCATGGGGTGTGGGTTCAGTCCCTGGTCAGGAGCTAAGATCTCCCCTGCAGTTTGGTGCAGCAAAAAAAAAAAAATTTTAATATTGAAAAATTTTCTTTTTCTCTAAACGTCCCTTTATATCCCATTCTTTGCAATAGGGGTGAGAATAGAGAACTAAATCATCGACCATGTTTTCTCTGGGGGTGGCAGAGGAGGGCCATGGTGCAGGACTCCCTGCAGTTCCTCCACCCCACAGGAGGAGAGGGAGCCAGGAGCTGGAAAGTTTCAAAAACGGAAGACAGATTTTAAAAGCTAATTTCATGGAGACTGATGCGGAACATAGAATCTGCAATAAGGGAGATGAGCATTGGCCTACTTCCAGGTGCCTGGTGCAAAGACAGGCCAGGCACCTTCATTTGAAGACTGTCAGCTGTTTGTGTCCACAAAAGAGAGAGGACTCGTCTACCACGTGAGCAGCCCAGGGCCGCCCTCCCCTCCAGCTAGTCAATTCTGTGGCTCTGAGGGCTTCGAGCCTGATTATTGTGGGGATTAGCACCTGACAGTCTGGGAGGCCTAGATAATTCTGCTTATTTAGGGCAATCCACCATAAAGTGGAAGGCCAACACCCTCCCCCACCACCCAGCCATCTTCCAACTTTGTGGTTTTAAGTGCTTCTGTTGATGTTGTTGTTCATTTTACAAAAGCTCCCTTTTGAGCACCTCCCCTGATGAAGGCATAAATAAGTCCCAGAAGACAGAAAATACCTCTTGAACAAGAATGAAGCACTAACACATAGTAGGCTTTCAATACAGAATTTGCTGAATTGACTAGAGAGCCCTCAATGGGTAACACCCAGAAAGATGATCTATGAAATTGCGGTGTTTCTGGCTATTAACCTCTGATGCACAGTTATGAGCCAGACTATCATGTAAATTGCGGGGCTGAGGAGTAGCTGCAAACATTTCTAAAGATGTAATCCTTAATGGAGTGACTCCTTTGTACAAGATGCACCATGAACTCTAGATAAAAAGTAAAAACACTAATAGTAATAACAGCTTATATTGCATGTTTACTGGGTGCCATGTACATAAACCTCCCAAGAACCCTGTGAAGCAAGAACTATTATAGTTCCTGGTTGGCAGATGGCTAGTAACCCGTACAGCCTAGAGGCAACCCAGGTACTTGGAATGGAGTCCGTGCTTTCAATTCTTCTGCTGCCATTTTTCACATTCCTCAGTTCTGGTCCAACTTGAATGCGGAACTCTGGGCAAGTATTTAAAATTCTGTGGGACCCCGATGATCTGCTTATAAGAAAGCAGGTAATAATTCCATCTCGCCTCCATCAAAGGATCTACTACGCAAGAGAATATTTACAAAAGTTGACCATATCGTAGGTCACAAAGAAGTTTCCTAAAATTTCAGGGACTCTATAGAGCGACCATATCTTCAGCCATAAAACCATCATTTATGGTTTTGGCCATCTTTGGCAATTCAACCCAATTAAACCCAAATTCAGACCCCCAAAAGATAGTTGAAACTTATTTCAAACCTGTGTGTGTGTTAAGTTGCTTCAGTCGTGTACGACTTTTTGTGGCCCTATGGTCTGTAGCCCGCCAGGCTTGTCTGCCCATGCGATTTTCCAGGCAAGAATACTAGAGTGGGTTGACATGCCTTCTTCCAGGGGATCTTCCTGACCCAGGGATTGAACACGTGTCTCTTATGTCTCCTGCACTGGCAAGTGAGTTCTTACCACTAACACCACCTGGAAGGCCCAATTTTAAACCTGCAGGCACTCATAAATAAGTCATGGGTTTAAAAAGTTGTCTCATTAAAACAACAAGCTGATTATACATTTATCCACAAAATCTAATTCCTAAGTGGGGAAAAATTGAGAAGCAGCCTATTTTAGACTTTAGGACTCCCAAAAGATCTAGACATTACAGGAACCAGGAAGCTCCGAAAGCGAGGATGGGGGAAGGTCTGAGGATTGACTGGAAATCAGCTTAGGAAGCATGTGGCCCTCAGGGTGCTTTCCCCTCTGCACAGCCAGTGACCATCTCTCCCATCCCCTCCTGCCCAGACAACCCAGGGGAACAGCAACGTGCATTTTCTGGAGACAGTAACTTGCGGGTCTCTGGCCCAGGGAATAGCAGGCATGGTTGACGGTTTTGATGCTGAAATACAGTGCAGTGGCATTAGATTTTGACCTTCAGTCAAGACTTACCCTGAATACTGACACCCTCTCATCTCAGCCTCAGCTGTTTTCCCTCATTCTCGAAGCAGCCAGGTTTGTAGGCTTTCGGCAAGACCTTGAAAGAGGCTTCACTGGGGAATCTCAATCTAAGGTTCTGAAATACAGGTTCCCCCAGGAACTGGCCTGGCCAGAACTCCTGACAGTCAATAAGCTCCAGTGAGCTCAGGGCTGCCAATCATCTTTTATTTTTCTCATCGTGGTAAATCACAGTTTATATAAAATGTGCCATTGTAACCATTTGTGAGTTTACAGCAGCGGCATTAAGTACATTTGCAGTGTTCTGCAATTACCCCCACTATTTCCACAATTTTCATCACCCCAAACAGAAGTTCTGTACTCATTAAGCAATACTTCCCACTCATTCCTCCCCCTTAGCCCCTAGTGACCTCTACTCTACTTTCTGTCTTGATGAATTTGTCTATTCTCAATATTTCATATAAGTGGAATCATACAGTGTTATATGTCCTTTTGTGTCTGGCTCATTTCCCTCAGTATGTTTCCAAGTCACATTCATGTTGTAGCATGTGTCAGAGTTTCATTCCTTTTATGGCTGAATAGTGTTCTGTTGCATGGATATATCCCACTTTGTTATTCCGTTAATCTGTGAATGGACACTTAGGCTGTTTCCACTTTTTGGCTATTATGAATAGTAATACTACAATGAACACTGGCATACAAGCATCTGAGACCATCTTTTCAATTCTTTTAGGTATTCTAATCTTTTTTTGGGTGGCGGGGTTGGGGGGAGTGGCTGTGTAGCATGTGGAATCTTAGCTCCCAAACCAGAGATTGAACCTGTGCCCCCTGCATCGGAAACACAGAGTCTTATCCACTGGACCACCAGAGGAGCCCCTCCGGTCCATTTTTAATGCCTCGTGAGGTGACTACCAAGGATCGCCAGACATTCAAGGGAAGAATTTATAATGAAAAGCAAAACACAAACAGGAGAAAAAGAAACCTGGAGGAAAAAAAAGACTATCTGCTGCTGCTGCTGCTAAGTCGCTTCAGTCGTGTCCGACTCTGAGCGACCCCATAGACGGCAGCCCAGCAGGCTCCCCCGTCCCTGGGATTCTCCAGGCAAGAACACTGGAGTGGGTTGCCATTTCCTTCTCCAATGCATGAAAGTGAAAAGTGAAAGTGAAGTCACTCAGTCGTGTCCGACTCTTCACGACCCCATGGACTGCAGCCCACCAGGCTCCTCCATCCATGGGATTTTCCAGGCAAGAGTACTGGAGTGGGGTGCCATCGCCTTCTCCGAAAGACCATCTAGAGAAAAGATATCAAAGCAAAAACATTTGAATATCGTAAGATAAAAAGAAAACATTGCAACTATAAAATAAGAATAGTATGCTCTAAAAATGGAAATTTCAGAGAGAACAAAACAGTAGTTCTTAGGAAATAGATGTATAAGAACAGAAATACAAAGCTCAATAAGTAAACATGTTATAAGTTGGGGAATTTGCCCAGAAAATAGAAAGACAAAGAGATGAAAACCGGGAGGAAAGAGAATGAAGATAGAAACTCTGAAGAAGGGAAGTAGAATCTGATCAAACAGAAGCTCTATAGTTGAGAGAAAAAACAGAAAATTAAATAATAACAAAATATTAAATTAATATAAATAGTAACATAACAGAAAATAAATTATTGTTATTATAATCAAGAAAATTTCCTAGTACAACATTTAAATCAACTATACATCAATAAAAAGAGAAAAGAAAATTTCCCAGAATCTTTGCACATGATTGGTAAGATTATAAACTGTTTCAGCAACCATGAAGCACCATATGGAAGTTCCTCAAAAAACTAAAAATAAAACTTTCATATGATCCAGCTATCCCATTTCTGGGTATATATTCAAAGAAAATGAAAACGGATTCCCCAAGAGACACATATGCACTCCCATGTTATTGCAGCATAATTCACAACAGCCAAGATATGGAAACACCTAAGTGTCCAGCAGTGGATGAGTGGATAAAGATGACACAGTATATATACATAGATATATAGATACACACACACAATGGAATGTTAGCCAACCATAAGGAAAAAGAAAATCCTGCCATTTGTAACATATATGGACCTAGAGGATATTATGCCATGTGAGGTAAATCAGAGAAAGACAACTACTCTATGATATTTTTAAGACGTGAAATCTAAAAAAATCTAAAATCATAAAAGCAGAAAGTGAAATGGTGGTTACCAGAGGCTGGGGGCTATGGGAAGGAGCAGGAAATGGGAGCGCTGCTGTTTGGGGTACATACTTGTAACTGGTATCTCTGGGATTTATTTATCCCAGAGATTTTACGCAAATGGTCCCCAACTTATGATGGTTTGACTCACAATTTTCTGACCTAATGATGGTGCAAAAGCAACATGCATTCAGTAGAAGCTGTACTTCAAATTCCAATTTTGATCCTTTTGCAAGCCAGTGATATTGTATGATACTCCCTTGCGATGCTGGACCACGGCAGTGACCCACACCTCCCAGGGAGCCACGCGGATGCCAAAGTAGACAACCAAGACACTTACAACCATTCTGTACTCAGACAACATTCCGGTTTTCACTTTCAGTCCAGTATTCAATAATTCACAGGAGATTTTCAACACATTATTGTAAAATAGCCTGTGTATTAGATGGTTTTGCCCAAATGTCAGCTCATGTAAGTATTCTGAGCACGTTTAAAGTAGGCTAGACTAAGCTATGCTGTTTAGCATGTAAGCAGTAACTGCTCAGTGTGTCCCACTCTTTGCGACCCCGTGGACTGCAGCCCACCAGGCTCCTCTGTCCATAGAATTCTCCAGGTAAGAATGCTGGAGTGGGTTGTCATTCCCTTCTCCAGGGGATCTTCCTGACCCAGGGAATGAATCTGGATCTCCTGCATTGCAGGCAGATTCTTTACCATCTGTGCCACCAGGGAAGCCATCTAATCCGTTCAGTAGGTTAGATGAATTAAATTATTAATAATTTTTGACATGATATTTTCAATTTACTATGGGTTTATCAGAATAAACCTTATCATAAGTCAAGGAATATCTGTACACAATACAGTGATTAGAGACAGCAAAACTATCCTAAAATCAGTAAGCTTGCTAACAGACTAGATCTTAATTGTTCCCAAGAGTAGAAAAAGTGATAATTATGTGATGCAACAGGGGTGTTGGCTAATGTTACAATGGCAATCACACTGCAATCTAAATGTATCAAATCAATATGTTATACACCTTCAACTTACATAATGTTGTAAACTAAATACATCTCAATTTTTAAAAAGTAAAGAAAATACCCCAGTGTTAACACAGATGAGATGGGCTCACATCAAGGAACATCATCATGGAACTTCAGAGCACAGAAGACTAAGGGAAGATCCTACGATTTCCAGAGACAAAACCAAAATCACACACAAAGCATCTGGAGTCAAGGTGACTTTTGACTTCTCCTCAGCAACTCTGGAATCCAGTGGACAATGGAATAACCTCTTCAAAACAGTTATGGACAGTGATCTCTGACCTAGAAATCTTCCCTGCTATTAAAGGCACTTGTACTCACATACATGTGAGATTTCACTGTGGCTGTATTTCCCCCCTGACCAAATTCAGTCATTCACACACTACCTTCATGATTTTTGCCATAACCACAGTCTGTATACCTTTTTATTAATTTTCCTTAAATTAAGTCACTTTTTTTTAACTTTTATTATTTGTGATAAGTAAAAGACAAATATAAAAATTAAATCTGCCTGAAATGCAGGAGACCTGGATTTGATCCCTGGGTCAGAAAGATCCCCTGGAGAAGGGAATGGCAACCCACTCCAGTAATCTTACCTGGAGAATTCCATGGACAGAGGAGCCTGGCACAGGCTATAGTCTATGGGGCCGCATGAGTTGGACACAACAACTAACACTTTCACTTTTATATAGACACAGGCCCCCTTGTCATTCCTGAGACTTGCTAGTGAGTGGGGTACAGTCTCTGTGTCCTTTCAGTGCAACATTTTTAAGAAAAAGCTTTTAGAATGGTTGGGGGCTGGGGTGGAGGGTGGTAGGTGGTACACTGAGGGGGTGTTGTATAACCTTGACTCATAGAGACAATTAGTCCTTTCAAATATCTTTCAATCTTCTGGATTACATCAAAAAAGTTATGGTGTGGGTCTTTAACACCTCTCTATCTTTGCTAATCTTCCTTTTTCATGAAGAGAAAAGCTCTAGTATCAGAACCTTGGGAGGCCAAAAGGAGCCATTCAGAACTTGAAATCATTGCTTTTATTTTCTTTAATGTATTTTATTTTCATATTTGCCTTTTGTGTGCTGTGCTTAGTCGCTCAGTCATGTCAGACTCTTTGTGACTGCATGGACTGCAGCCCACCAGGCCCCTCTGTTCATGGAATTCTGTAGGCAAGATTACTGGAGTGGGTTGTCATGCCCTTCTCTAGGAGATCTTCCCGATCCAGGGGTCAAACACAGATCTCCTGCATTTCAGGCAGATTATTTTCTGTCTGAGCAACAAATAAAAGCACTAAAGGGCCCCACCAGGCTCAACAGCTAAAACTGGACAAGAACACTAAACCCTGTTTCGGTTTTTTTAAAAATCTGCTTGTCTCTGTTCTTCAAAGCTCTGAAACCAAAGGAGGCCCTCCTGCAAAAGGGCAAGTTTCCTCTTGGGGACCAAAACAAGAACTCATTGCAACCAACCCCCCACCTGCATCTCTGAATTGACTTCAGTCATCTCAGTTTGCCACTTCAGAGTGGCTTCTGCAGACCTCTCCCTCCAGGGTTGGGCCACATGTAAATGGTGGCCTCATGGGGCCTCTAGCAACGCTTGTGGTTTCCCTCTGTTAACACAATCACTGAGGCTGGTCTCCAGAGGCTTGAAGACTGACTAGTCCCTGACTAAGATGGGCAACTTCATAACTAATTCTGTTCAGAACACTCTCTGGCAAAGCTAAGCCATGTCTCAGACCCCAAGACTCTGTGTGGCCTGCACTGTCTGCCCTCCATGGCCCACTCCAGCCATGAGACAGGTCTGAGCAAGGTCTGCTAGTCAAGAGACCAAGGACAGTTTCTAGGAGTTGTGGTTGTACTAAGTCCACAAGAAAATTTTTAAAAATTCAGTTCAGTTCAGTCTCTCAGTCATGTCAGACTCTTTGTGACCCCATGGACTACAGCACGCCAGGCCTCCCTGTCCATCACCAACTCCCAGAGTTTACTCAAACTCATGTTCATTGAGTCAGTGATGCCATCCAACCATCTCACCCTCTGTTATCCCCTTCTCCCACCTTCAATCTTCCCCAGCATCAGGGTCTTTTCCAATGAGTCAACTCTTCGCATCAGGTGGCCAAAGTATCGGAGTTTCAGCTTCATCATCAGTCCTTCCAATGAATATTCAGGACTGATTTCCTTTAGGATGGACTGGTTGGATCTCCTTGCAGTCCAAGGGACTCTCAAGAGTCTTCTCCAACACTATAGTCCAAAAGCATCAATTCTTCAGCGCTCAGCTTTCTGTATAGTCCAACTCTCACCTCCATACAGGACTACTGGAAAAATCATAGCTTGGACTAGACGAACCTTTGTTGGCAAAGTAATGTCTCTGATTTTTAATATCACTGTTCTGAACAGAATTAGCTATGAAGTCGCCCATCTCAGTCAGGGACTAGTGAGTCTTCAAGCCTCTGGAACTCTCTTGCTTTTTCAATAATCCAATAAGTGTTGGCAATTTGATCTCTGGTTCCTCTGCCTTTTCTAAAACCAGCTTGAACATCTGAAAGTTCACAGTTCACGTACTGTTGAAGCCTGGCTTGGACAATTTTGAGCATTACTTTACCAGCACGTGAGATGAGTGCAATTGTGTGGTAGTTTGAGCATTATTTGGCATTGCCTTTCTTTGGGCAATTTTAAAAATTACTCTTGGCCTAATAACAATAACTGCTCACCTAAAGCATATAACTTGGAGAGTCCAAAGGAATATTGCCCCTAAAGGCCTCTTTCATATGGATTGTTTTCTATAAATGTTGGTGAACCCTAGAGTCCACCTTTAGACAATCTCTCATCTTTTCCGTTTACCCTCTGTCCCTGGTCAAATTATCCAGTCTTATGGTTTAAATGGTTATAGAGCTTGTTCAAGGTCATATTACCTAGGAAATGGTCAAGTATTCAACAGGAGTCCATTTGTTGTCAAAGGCTGTGCTTTTAACCACTATTCCTGGAAGACGACTATTTTGGGGGTCTCACATCAATTCAAAATAGTCACCCTCTTGGGCTCTCCTTGGCTGTTCTGCTCTGATGGGCTCTTTTGTCCTTCCCAACCCAACAAACAGCAAATCCATTTGAGCTTCAGCTCCAGAGAGGTAGTCTCCCACTTTTTCCTACATGCCAGCCTCTGTACACTGGGCTCCTGGGCAGGGTTATGCAGCCCTGAGGCTGCCAGTCCTTATCCACCAGCATGGGAGGGCTGGCGAGCTCTGTTGAAAAGTGCAGAAGTGCCATTTTGTCCCCAGGATGTGAAAGTGCTCAGGGCCAAAACAGGGCCCTGGTGGACACTGACCAAGGGCCAGGAATAGAAATTGCACAGGGGCTTTTGGGGAGGAGGCGCCATAATCATTTTGAAACAACCTTTGGTAATATCTGTGGTTAAACCCAAGTATCATGGTGAAGGGTGCCAGTCACCCACAATATGTGTTACTTTTTAGAGCTGGTTGTTTGACACCTTCTGATACTGAGAATGAGTCATGACTGAGGACAGGAAGCAGTGCAGGAGCACCAAGTGTGTATCTCCTCTCTGTTGACACTTACAACATCCAAGGACCCGGTGTTTAACGAGAGCCTACTATATGACAGGCATTTTATCCGTGCATTTCATCTCTACAGCCCTGTGATGTAAGTAGTGATATCCTTGCTTTAAAAATGGTGAAGCTGACACTCTGAGAGTTTGCAAGCAGTGAGGCCTAGCTTCAAATCGAGCCTGCCTATACCCTAAGCTCATCCATGAACTTTGTCACACAAATGTGCCTTAAGGGAAGACAAGCACCCTTTAACTAAGAAAACTTTCTATCTCAGGAAAATAGCATGTTTCTAACCGGTTATGCCCATAGTACTAGCCAAGTTACCAAAACAACAACAGAACAACTTCCTAGCTGGATGGACTTTGTTTATACTGGGGAGTGCTGAGCTCGGAGCAGGTGGATGGCCTGAGTTGTGGCAGCTGGGGGGATAGGGGTGGGAGGATGGCTTACAGAGGTGGCACCCCCACTGTGGTGGGAAAAAAATACAAAAAACCTTTACCACCCTAGAAGGCTGCTCCTAATATCTTTCCCTGCCTCCGAGAGGTATTCCTTTATGTTGTTTAAAAGGTTCATGACTGCAAGCATCTCTGCAACTTTCTCATGTTAAACTTACCTGGGGGAAGGGATTGACCAATCTGGATTCCTCGAGGCTGTGATGCTGGGAAGACTTAGATCAGCTACAGGAATGGGGCACAACAGCTTGAGCAGTTCTGAAGCAATCATTAAAGTTGATCTTTCCCTAATTTATAAATTTGTCTGCTGATAACTGCCATCAGTTCACTGGGTCACATCTGCACCTCAGCTAACACTACATATCAGGACCTCCATCTGTGTAATGGGGATCCTGTAAGACTCTCCAGATGGGAGAATCCTCCAGCAGCAATCTGGTTTAGCCCCTGCTCCAGGGACTGCACAAATTCTCCCCACAAAGTGGAGGAGGAATTCCACTCTTTAAGGTATTTCTTAGCTCTCCTATAAGCACTTGCCAAGGTCTAACCATTCCACACAGAAATTCTCCCTTATATCTGATTTCAAATTCTCCAGGGAAATTTCAGCTCATTTTTTTTTCTCTATCAAGACAGAAAATCCTTCTCACAAGAGATTTAAGTATATTCAATAACATTCAATAACATTACAAAATCAGGAAAGACAAGTTTGTAAAATATTCAATCTTCCCAGCCCACCTTCCTTGTCATTTTTCTGCATCCTCTTCCAATGTTTATCCATGTGTATAAATATTTGAAATTATTATAATGCTGACACAGGCACCTGGTGGCTCAGACAGTAAAGAATCTGCCTGCAATGCAGGAGGTGTGGGTTTGATTCCTGGGTTTTGAAGATCCCCTGGAGAAGGAAATGGCAACCCACTCCAGTATTCTTGCCCGGAGAATTTCACGGCCAGAGGAGCCTGGCGGGCTACAGTCTACGGGGCCGCAAAGAACTGGACACAACTGAGCGACCAACACTTTCACTTTTCAATACAGGCACCACTTTGTAGATTCCCTGTCTCATTGAAATACTTCTTCATACACAAGCTTATTTTCATCTCTTTCAGGCAAATCCTCGGTAATGTAATGTCCTTCCTGTATGTTTTATTCCGAGAGTCCTCATCCATAGTCTGGAAAAGATATAAAGAGTTCTTTGTTTGTGGGGTGTGTGTCTCTCTAGTAAGGAGATGGGACGCATTGAGCCAGTCTATCTTATCTCGCCACATATTTCTTGCACCCAAGAACATTCATGTGTAACATGGATGGTTGCTGCTGCTGCTAAGTCGCTTCAGTCGTGTCCGACTGAGTGACCCCATAGACAGCAGCCCACCAGGCTCCCCCGTCCCTGGGATTCTCCAGGCAAGAACACTGGAGTGGGTTGCCATTTCCTTCTCCAATGCATGAAAGTGAAACGTTAAAGTGAAGTCGCCCAGTCGTGTCCGACTCTTCACGACCCCATGGACTGCAGCCTACCAGGCTCCTCCATCCACGGGATTTTCCAGGCAAAAGAGTACTGGAGTGGGGTGCCATTGCCTTCTCTGATGGATGGTCGAGGTTACATCAAAGTTTTCTCATTTTCAGAAGGGTTCCTGTCCCTTGCCTCCTAATCAACCTCGATATGGACACATACTTAGGATACCTTGACCATGAACCTTAATGGTTGCTTCATGCTGTCCTAGGAAGGGAACAAAGAACTACAGGGCTAAGCATGAAACCAGATGTCCTGCCCAGTCATCACAAAGACACTTACACCAGTTTTTGATATCTGAAAACTGAGCTGTGTCTTGACATTGGGTGAGTGAGTGAAGTCACTCAGTCATGTCCAACTCTTTGTGACCCCATGGACTGCAGCCTACCAGGCTTTTCTGTCCATGGGATTTTCCAGGGAGGAATACTGGAGTGGGTTGCCATTTCCTTCCCCAGGAGATCTTCCCAATCCAGGGATTGAACCTGGTCTCCCTTATTGTAGGCAGATGCTTTACCATCTGAGCCACCACATTACAGGTCTGCTAAGCTCTGGTTTGCTGGGGAGAGGGTTCTGCCTGACAGTGGGGTCCCCATTAGTTATCAGAGCATGAATGGACACTCTTTCTACTTCAAGTTCTTACAGTTAAACATCGCACAGTCCATGGCCATTGAACAAGGTTACTCTCAGTATAACTCACTGACTGCTGAATTGAAAAAAAGACCTCCATTATGCTTTCAGTTACAGTTAAATAAGAGGGAAATATGAGGCCCTCCCTGAGCATACCCTAGGAAATAATTTTTTTTTAACACAGACAGTAATATTTGAGCACCAGCCCTTAGAAATAGCCACATGAAAGGAATGCATAGCTATAGGAAAATAAATGCCAATCCAGAATAAAAAGTTGATTTCAGTTACGAGCATAAGACTAAAGATGAGAAACACCAAAGAGCATAATATTGAGCCCCACCTGACTCCCGAACTTTCTTCCACCTGACACTTGGGAAAAGAGTGAGTCTCTCAACTTGGTACAGTTCTTACTGGCAATCCAATTTCTGAGTGTCACTGCGTGCCCTTCTACAAGCATCAAGACATGATGACTTCTGGCAGGAGGCCCCAGGAGAGTTGTCAGACATCCTGATAAATAGGAACAAATCCTGTTTTCACTGTTTGACCACACATTTCGATGTCAATCTTCCACACTTTTCTGATGTCCACACTGACTTTTCCCCATAGCCTGGCACAGAGCCAACACAATGAGTGAGCCTCTGCCCCTTCTGTCTAAGTCCTGCTCCCCTCAGAATAATGGACAGGGAGTCTTCTTCACAACAGTGTGCAGCTCCTAAGAGCTGACTATTAAATTTTCAAGAATTCTACGAGCAAGTTGCGACTATCTTGATAGCTGGACATCAACCATGAGAAGATGATTTACAGCCAGAAACTGCCAGGTACGACAAATCAGTACCAGATTTCAAACACTCACCAGCACATTACAGCTTATTATTGAATCCTTGGGATTTGACAGACATTCAGAAAGGGTTTGAGCTTGAGCTAGTTCAGGTATTAATTCTCTCCAGAAAAGACCAGCAAAGATAGAAACAGAGAGTCCTAAAATGTTCAGATTAGAAGGGATGCTAGAGGTCACCCAGTGAAAATGCTGTGCCCGAGAGAGGTGACAGGAATGTCTTACTGCCAGTTCCAGACAAACAGGACGAGACCCAGACCTCCCATCTCCAGGCCACCATTCTCTGCAACATTCCACACAGATTCCAAAAAGACAAGGAAAAGACAGCTGTGGCTCCCCCAGCCCCTATACTGCTGAGGAGATAAGGTCCCTGTCCCTTCTACAAGTTGACCTAACACAACTATCCTCAGGCCACCCATGCTGGGGCCTCGGAAGAATGTCAGAATTCCTGCCTGTGAGGGCCCTGATCTCCATCACCCTGAGGACTTGGGGAGCTGGGTAGGGAATGAACCAGGACTCCCATTTTGTGGCTTGTGGAAGAGGAAGTACAGCAACTTTTCCAAGTCTATAAGAAAGCCAAGGCGAAATCGGAACTTCTGACCTTCTGAATTTACTTAGCCTGGAAAATAATTGAAAGCAGCTCAAAGAGTAACAGTGAAGTGTTAACGAGCTAATTAGCACTTGTGCATTGTTTGGGAATGGTTCATACGGGACCAAAGTACCTGCCTTTGGTACTTAGAAGTTTGTTCTCGACACTTAATTAAATAGGGTACTAACTATTCAAAGGGAAAAGTTAGGTGTTAGATTATATGGGTGACTTCACAAAAAGATTACAGAATATTTTAGAAGAAAAGTACATTTGAGTCAATCCAGTCTGAAATGGAATTGATACTCTAGTTCCTCCACTTGAAGTAAATGTAACCACAGGTCCTATGTTACTATAAACATACGTCACCAGCCATAAGGTGAAAGACATTCTCAATATATCCCCAGCACTTAGTAGGGTTTCATCCACCTCATTGATGCTAACTGTGTGACTTGGATCTATTTCAGGGAAAGGAAAGCATAGTTGTTCTCTGAGGACTCTGACTGGATCACTGGTTCCATTAAGTTCAGCATTCAGTGAGGGCCTCCTGTCTGCAAGAAGCAGCCACCTTCTCAAACTGTAAGGTACATGTGAGTCCTCTGGGGATCTCCCTGCGAAAATGCGGATTCAGACAGGCTTCCGGGTGATCCTGAGGCTATAGGTCCAAGGACCAAATTTCAAATAGCAAAGAGCTAACAACAGAAATAAAATAATGAACGAAGTCTTTGCACCTTAGGGTTATAGACCAGCACACTGAATTTTCAATACAATGTTGGTGCTGCAATAGACACACCAAATGCCCAGACAATGGGTCATTGAGAAGAGACATCTAACAGCTATGGAGGGAGGGATTCCAAGGAAGACTTCTGGAGAGGAAAAGGAGGAACAAACCAGGATGGCTTTGTACCTCTGCCTACAGTGTTTAGAATTTGTCTGATAAATAGCAAGGGAACCCTGAGGGTTATTGCACTGTGAAAGACATATGGCTTCAGCCATGTTTAGAAAATCACTCTGGAGCTGCTGATGGAGGTTGGAGGAGACATCCTTGATTCTTTCAAGTCCTATTGATTCTGCATCTGAACTATATTTTAATTCCATCCACTTCTTTCCATCACCTTTCCATTCCCTTAGGCCAGCCATCATTTCTTACCTGGAATAATGCAATTACTACTAACTAGTTCTAATTATATACCTATAACCTATTTCCAAGCAGCAACTAGAGTAATCTGCTTTGAAAGTAAATCAGATCAGGTTATTCTCCTGATGAAAATCCTCTAATGGCTCCCCGTAAGTCCCTAAACCCATTCCATGACCTATAAAGGCAATCCTTACAGGTCCTACCTATAGGACTGCAATCCTACCTCATCCCAGATTGTTCTTGCCTTCACCTGACATCTTCCAGCCACACCAAACATGGACCTGCCTCAGAGCCCTTCTACTCTGCTCTCCCAGTCCAGAACCCTCAATCTTGAGATATTCCAGAGACAGGCTCTTTCTCATTCTTTGGTTCTCTGCTCAGATGTTACCCACTCAAATAAGACTACTCTGAATATCTACATTTAATTCACCATCAGTTAGCTTATATTCTATTCTCTTGTCTTTGGAGCACTATTTGAATTATTATATTTAATGTAGATTTATTTAATGTGGCTTTAATTATAGAGTAGCTTACATATCATACTGACACGCGCTCTATTCTGTTTACCGGTAACTACCCAGCCACAATAGTGCATATGCTGGATGTTCTATAAATGCTTTGAATACATGGATTTGTTGGAAGTAACATAGGTGCCAAAGGGACCTATTTAAAAGCTTTTGGAATCATCCAGGCAAGAGTAAAGGAAGCCTAAACTAAGGTATTAGTAACAGATATGAAGAGATAATAAGCTGGAAAATATTTAGGAAGCAGGATGAATAGAACTTGTTGATTGAAGGGAGATGGAACATACGAATAAAGGAAAATAAATATGACTTGGTGACTTCTATCTTACCAATCTAATGAGTGGCAGTGCCATTAAATGAGGTAGAGAATCCCGGAGCTAGAAAATGATGAGTTCAGTTATGGATAAGATGAGTTTGAGGTTCTTCTGGAACATCTAGATGGAGATGAATATATGGGTCTGGAACCTGGGAGAGATGTCCCTGCTGCAGATATAAATTGGGGATTTATCAGCATCCAGATAGTGGTTAGACTGCTCAGAGAGAATATGTATAAGAAGAAGATGAATGCACAACAGAGAAAATCTTAGATTACACCAACAATTAGATGGTAGTGAAGAAAGTGAAGAAAGTAGAGCCCACAAAGGAATAGTTAAATAGAGATGATGAGAACCAGGACATTTTTCTCTGAGAACCTAAAAGTTTCCAGGAAGCAGTAGTGATTGATTAACAGTGTTAGATTTAGCAGAGAGGTCAAGGAAGATGATGAATGGAAAGTACCCACTGGATTTGCCAATTAGGTACTCGAAGGCTCCTAACATTCAATAGAACTGTGTGGGTAGAAGTCAAATCGCAGTGTAATGAAGATCGAATTGGAGAGGAGATCATTACAGAAACAAGTCTTTCAGGAAGTTTGAAAGACACCGGAAGGAGAAAGAACAGCAGCTAAAGAAGTCAGAGGAAGGTTTTGCTTGAGCATGTTTTTAATGATGGGAAAGACTTGAACACATATTTATGTGCTATGGGTAAAAATTCAGGAAAGACAGGGAGCTTGAATATAGGAGAGGTGAGCTGAGTGATGGAGCCAGGGCCCAGAGAAGGGAGGAGAGTGTTAGAGGGTAGGATCTAGGACACAGGTGGGAGCATTGACCTCCGAGAGGGACATTTTGTTCTAACTGAAGAGGGGTGAAGAGGTGGAGAGGACTCAAGAAGGGAAAGAGGGAGCCAGATAAGTTAGTGAGATTAAGAAAATATCATGGCCTCAACTTTCACAGTAAAATAGGAAATAGATATTAGATGGTTTAACGCAAGCAGCACCGTAAGAATGATAGAAGCCTAGAAGTCATGCCTCGGCAACCTGTGCGTAATTTGCTGGAGCCGGGGAGACCTAGGAGGAGGTCATTTTAAACCATCATAAACAACAGCAAATAAGAACCAAGAAGAGTGACAATGTTGTGCGGATGGCAGAGTGCAGCTCCACAACACACCATCCCATCGGGGCATACACTCCCTCATATTGCGGAGACCTGAAATTTATACAAGACAACGCGAGAGTTGCTGTTATGTCCTGCGTCGTCACTCTTAAGTAAGGGAAGACCCTTACTTGTTCAAATATCTTGGAGTAAGAATATGTGTAGAAACAATGAACACATCAAACCTGAGACTACTAACCTTAGAAAGTTCTGCTTACAGGGTTGGCCTCTGGGAACTAGACACTCAAATGGTTCCCTAAATGATAAGACTGGTTTACAGTGCCTGGACAATTTGTGCAAACAATGTGGTTTATGCTGAACACCTGCTTTCCTTCTGGGAGCCTGGAAGTTTCTGAAATTAAAGCATTGCTTATTAACACTGTTGTGTTAGCCTGGAATTATGTATGTGCTATGCAGTCCATGCCTCTGTGCCCAGCACCAGAGAAAAACCTTGGGCATTGAGTCTCTGGTGGAATTCCCTAGGCAGGGATCACACATATGTTGCTGCACTTCACTGATGGGGGAAGAATGAGCATTTTGTGACCCCTCCTACATGGGAGAGAGCATAAGGAAGCCTGTATATGGATTCTTCTAGACTCTTCGTCTTTTCCCCTTATGATTAGGTGTGTACCCTTATTATATCACTGTAATAAATCTTAGCAATGAGTACATTCATATGCCAAGCCTCATGAGAGCGTCTAACGTATATCTGAACATGGGAGACTTGGGGACCCCTGCCATATGGTCTATAGCTGCTCCCGTTTCAGTGTTACCTCCCATTTACCCTTCTACCAAATGCACCCCAGCGGCCATCCATCCCATTCCACTGAAGATGCACATTTCTAACAAACCACACGCATGAGTTGTGGGAGTCAGGTCAGTCCCAGCATGGTTGTCCAACCATCTGCATCAGGTACATTCATGTCTGATTCAAAATGTATTTCAAGAAGTTTCTTCAGAAAACCAGATGGCCCTTACTGAATATCAGTTCCATTACCTAAAAGCTAAAAGTGTAACTTCCATGATGGGTTCAAACCCTAGAGCAGGAGTCAGCAAGCTCATAGACCAAATTCAACCCAATGCTGGTTCTTATAAATAAAGTTTTATTGGAACACAGGGGTGCCCCTTTGCTTCCATAGTGTCAGTGGCTGCTTTGGCATGACAGCTGCAGGGTAAAGTACTTCCAAAGAGACTCAGTTGCCCAGAAAGTCTAATTTATTTACTACCAAATTGTTTACAAAAAATCCTTGTGGACTCCTGCCTTAGATGAATAAAGTTCTGCAGGATAAGAAAAGGATGGAAGTTAGGGAAAATTTCCCATTTATGCGTTTGCCTCAGCCTGGATTGTGAGCCTTATTCCTAGGTTTTCTGGATTATATGTCTCACAAAATATAACCTTAAACAAGAGAGGAAGTCACAAAACATTGGGAGAAGCTTTTTGCTTTGCCTGAGAAACAAGTCTCGGTCAAACAGTAGAAACAGCCATATTTAGGCGTATTCATTCAGTAAATGCCAACAGAGCACCAACAGTGTATAAGGCCCTGAGCTGAGACTGTTAAGGCGGAGATAAACCAGACCCAATCCCTGCCTTCCAGGGGCTCCCTGTGCAGGTTGTGAACTCTTCAAGGGCAGCATCCAGGCCTGTTCACCTGTGTATCTCTGGGGCATAGTTCTCAGTGCACTCACACTGAGTAGGTCCATAGGAGCTGGGTGCTGCTCCACGGATGGAATGGGGAGACAAAGGCAGCAGGGGCTCCAATGTCTGGTCTTGAGTTAAGTACAAGGAGTTATTAAAATTCACTTGTGCGCCAAACAGTATCTTTAGATGGAATGATATCTTATACCCTATTTGTAAACAATGTAACTGACAAGGGCCTAATTTCCAAAATACACAAACAGCATGCAACACAACAACAAAGAACCAAGAACCCAACTGACAAGTGGGCAGAAGAAGAACAGATGGAAAGATGCTCAATATCACTAATTATTAGAGAAATGCAAATCAAAACTATAAGGTTACCACCCCATGCCAGTCAGAATGGCCAGCATTAAAAAGTGTACAAATAACAAATGCTGGAGAGGATGTGGAGAAAAGGGAACCCTCCTGTACTGTTGGTGGGAATGAAAGTTGATGCAGCCATATGGAAAAAATATGTGGAAAAAAGTTTTCCTCAGAAAACTAAAAATAGAATTACCACATGATCCAGCAATACCTCTCCTGGGCTATTACCCAGACAAAACTATGATTCAGAAAGTCACAGGCACCCCATGTGCACAGCAGCAATACTCACAACAGACAAGACATGCAAATAGCTGAAATGTTCATTTACAGAAGAATGAAAAAAGAATGTCCATTGACTTCTTAGATACACCCATCATTTAAAAATGGACATTTAATTTCCAAATACATGGGATTTTGTTTAAAGTATCTTTAATATTAATTTCTCATTTGATACTAATTTCTCATTTAAATGCTTTCTTCTCTGTGATCACGCTGTCTTTTCAGTCTAACTTTATCAAGGCTTTCAGTGGTCAAAGATCTCTCTTAGTAAATGTCACATGCCACTTGAAAACACGTGGGTTACTTTCAAATATTTTTTGATATTTGAAAATGATAGTGAAAAAGAGAACAGACTCTGTATGATTTCTTTAAAAAAAAAAAAAAAAAAAAAAACAGGCCTCGGCGGCGCTTGCTCTGCTCCTGCGCCCTGAGCTCGCGGGAGCCGCACATTCCAACACAGGAGGCTGAACCGCCCACCCGACCAGCGCCGCCTCCGCCACTCCCGGGACACGCCCCCTCTGTATGATTTCAATACCTTCAAATCATGGAATTTTTGTACCTTGCTATATGTCCTTACATATGTTACAGTGTCTCCTAGTTTAGTCTATAGGAACTTGAATAGAACTTGTATCCCACTGCTGTGTGAAAATTCTATAAATCTTAATAATGTTGAATTGGTTCATAGTGTTTTTCAGGTCTACTATATCCTTCTACTTCTCTGTGTATTCATTCTATTAATTTCTCAGACTCTGATACTGAAACTCCAACTAAAAATCTTAATGTATCTACTAAAAAAAATTGTAATATATAGTGGAACTATATGTAACCTTGTTCTGTACTTTCCAAGTCTCCTATAATTGTGTTATCATACTTTCATAATTTAAAAAAGTAAAAATTAAAATAAGAAAAGAATGTCCAATGACGGATTAATGGATAAAGAATATGCAGTATATACAATGGAATACTACTCAGCCATAAAGAGGAATAAAATTATGTCATTTGCCGCAAAATGGATGGACCTAGACATTATCATACTAAGTAAAGTAAGTTAGAAAGAGAAAAGCAAATGCCATATGATATCACTTATATGTGGAATCTAAAAGAAGACACAAATGAACCTATCTATGAAACAGAAACAGACATAGGGAACAGACTGGTGGTTGCCAAAGGGAAGGGGGTTGCCAAGATCCTACTACATAGCACAGAGAACTATAGTCAATATCCTGCGATAAATCATAATGGAAAAATAATATAAAAATGCGTATATATATGTATAACTGAACATCACTTTACCATATAGCAGTAATTAAAACAGCATTATAAATCAACCATAGTTCAATTAAAAAACAAAGCTATTATGGACATTTGTGTATAAGTCTTTGGGTGGACATATGCTTTCCCCACACTTGAATAAATATCTAGGAGTAAAAAGAACGATTTGGCTATGTATTTTGGTAGATGTGTTTAACTTTTTAAGAAACTGCTAAACTGTTTTCCAAACTGGCTATACTATTTTCCATTGCCTCCAGCAATGTATGAGTTTTAACTGTTCCATATCTCACCAACATTAGGCCTATTCAGTCTTTTTAATTTTAACCATGCTAGTCTTGCCAGGAGAATCCCGGGGACAGGGGAGCCTGGTGGGCTGCCCTCTATGGGATCACTCAGAGTCGGACACGACTGAAGTGACTTAGCAGCAGCAGCAGCAGCAGTGGGTATATAAGGGAATCTCCTTGTGACTTTAATCTGCATGCCCATAGTAACTAAAGATGTTGAGTGTCTTTTCTTGTGCTTGTTTGCATCTGTACATTTTCTTTCATGAAGAGTCTACTTAAACTTTTTGTCTATTTTAAAATTGGGTCACTTGCCTCTTCATTATTGATTTGTAAAATGTATATACTCTTCATATAAGTTTTGCAAATACCTCCCTATATATGATGAGCCTTTTATTTTCACAAGGGTCTTTTGAAAAATAAACACATCGTGGGCTTCCCTGCAATGCAGGAGACTCAGGTTCGATCCTTGGGTTGGGAAGATCCCCTGGAGAAGGGAATTCAAGAATCCAGTATTCTTGCCTGAAGAATTCCATGGAAAGAGGAGCCTGGCAGTCCACAGTCCATGGGGTTCCAAAGAGTCAGACACTACTGAGCAACTAACACTTTGAATTTTCACTTATGTCCAATTCATTGATTTCTTTACGTGTGTCCTATTAAGTCTTTGCCAAACTCAAAGTCACTAAGATTTTCACATATGTTTTCTTCTGGAAATGTTATCATTTCATTTCTTATATTGAGGTTTATGATGACTGTCAAGTTACTTTTTACAGGCTGTGTCAGGTATGAGTTAAGGTGTTTTTTGATTGTTTTTTGGTTTTCTGCATATGGCTATCCAATTTTTCTAGCACTATTTGTTGGAAAGATTACTCTTTCCCAATTGAATTGTCTTGGCACCTTTGCTGAAAATCAATTGACCATATGGTATTGACATACGTGTGAGTCTATTTCTGTATTCTTGATTCTTGTCTACTTGTCTATTTTATGCCAATTCCATACAGTATTACTATACTTGAAAGTTTGAAGTCAGGTAAGTCCTCCAGCTTTGTTCTTCTTTATGAAAGTTGTTTTGACTGCTCTATATTCTTTGACTTTCCTTACAATAGTTAGAATTGCCTTGTCACTTTCTACCCCAAAAAAAAGCCTGCTGGGATTTTAATTAAGTTTGCTTTGGATTTCTAAATCAGTTTTGGGAGAATCAACATCTTAACTATATTGGTCCTTCTAATTCATAAACATAACATCTCTCTTTTATATGACATCTCGGTTTTAGAGTTTGCAGTGTTATAGGCCTTCCACATCTTTTGTCAAATTTGCTCTTAAGTATGTTATAATTTTGATGCTATTATTAATGACATTTAAAATTTTTCCAATATCTAACTGTTAGTATATAGAAATACAGTTACCCGGGGGTTCATGTTTGGGAATGCATGTAAGAATTAAAGATTTTAAAATTTAAAAAAATTAAAAAAAAAAAAAAAAGAAATAGTTACCCTTTTTATCAGTCTTCTGACCTGCAAATACAAGTTATTAGTTCTAGTAGCTTTTTTTTTCTTTTTTTTTTTAGATTCTTGGGTTTTCCTACATAAAAGATCACACTGCCTGGGAGTAAATACTATTTTACTTCTTTATCTAATCAGTCTGCCTTTATTTCTTTTACTTTCCTTACTGCACCAACTAGGACCTCCAGTAGGTTATTAAACAGAAATGGTGAGAGCAGACAGACATCAGCCTGGTTCCTTATCTTAAGGAGAAAGCATTTGGTCTTTCACCATGAAGTATAGGCTTTTCAGTAGAGGAATATACAGGTTTTTATTAGGTAGTAGAAGTTCCTTTCTATTCCTGGCTTGCTAAGAGCTTTCATTATGAGGGATATTGATTTCATGCATCTGTTGTTTTATCCTTATGTATTCTCAATTTCCATCAGTAAGTCACCATAAAAATTTATTAGGAAGAACTTCTGCTACTTGCAAAATATATTTAATTTTCAGTATTGTTGGTACTATTCATAGGATTGGGGATAGCAGAAATGTCAGGCGGGAATTTTAACTGTAATGACATCCATATGTTTGATTTTATGTGATTTTACGTGACGTATTGTCTGGTTTTTTTGAGTCATAAGCACTTCATGCGTGCATGCTCAGTCGCTAAGTCATGTCCGATTCTTTGCGACTCCGTGGAATGTAGCCCGCCAGGTTCTTCTGTCCATGGGATTTCCCAGACAAGAATACTGGAGTGGATTGCCATTTCCTTCCCTAGGGGATCTTCCTGACCCAGGGATCAAGCCCCTGTCTGCTGCATGGGCAGGCAGATTCTTTACTGCTGAGCCATCAGGAAAGGCCGACGAGCACTTCAGAAAGCTTAATTCTGGTAAATAATGGATAAATTTCAATTTCAATTCTTGAAAGAAATAACTCTAACAAGAAAGAAGTAGGAAAAGAACACAATTGTTTATATGGAGCTTGAAATATTGCCCATAAAACAACACTGACTTCTAAGTTTCTGGACTGTAAGAGTCCCAAGTGCATATCAAGTACTGTTTTCTCTCATTTCTTGCTAGTTTATAGAAAATGTAATTCTCAAAGCTCTACTATACCTACAGACTCACCTGAGTAAGACTGACTCAGGTTTGCATAAGATCCAAAGAACCTTGAATACCTTATATAAACCTTTCAGATTAGGTTTCTTTGGAAGAGAGAGCTTGTCTGGGGTCAAAAGTAAAAATAACTTGACCCTCAAAAATTTTAAATTTATTCCATCACTTAAACAGCACATCTTTGAGCAAGATGCCTCCTTATCTTGCTAGAGACTAAGCCCACAGAGATGAAATAAAAATGATTCATACTCATAAACATTTGGGAGTCTACAGAGTTGCCATCACAACAAATGAATGAAATGTCCATTTCCCACAGCTGGGTTGTTATGTGAACGTGGGGAATAAATAATCCTTGCCCCTGGCAGTCACTTCTTTTCTCTCTTCCAGATAAGACCAGCCCTGTTCAAGGCTCAGCCTTGCACTTGCCTGGAGTAAATGATATAAATCCCTGGGAATCTTCCCTACTCGAAAAAGTTACACCACCCACAGGCTTATCTCCAGGATTGCTCTCATGGAGAGCTTTTGACAGTTTGGGCTGGAAAAGCCAGGAAGGAGAATGGATCAGATTACTCATGTGGGCTGGAACCTCCTTGAAAGCTCCTCCTTCTCACAGTCCATTGCACCTCTGGGCTCTTCTGATTCAAAGAACAACCATCTTTTTCACTGGGAAAAAATAAATCTTCCTATACGTTTCACCCAAGGGTCTTAGCCCTGCCTCTTGGCAATACGTTATTGAACTAGTCTATCTTTCACAGGAGCAGGCGGCAGTTCTCCAGGCCTTGCCGAATCTCTCTTTACTCTTCATTGATCCAGATGTATCCCATTATGTCTAGGTGTTTCTTACAGCAAGGAATCTAAGACCATATGTAACAACTCTAAGGGAAGTGTCTGATCCCAAAGGAGTCAGGCTGGGATTTACACCTCTTCCAAGCTTTACACTGTTTTCCTATTAATGCAGCCTTTTTAAAGCAATCACAGCATACTCCTAATTCTTTTTACGATTAGTACGGAATAGCCCAGTGAAATGTATCATTCCATTTAGAAGCAGTTCTTTTAAAATGCAAATGCCTCTGGAAGAGCTTACAAACAACACTATAGAAAGAAACCTAGTTGTGAATTGATTTCTCAGATCTACGTCCTCTGTGGCAAGTAGGACAACTGGGTACCGAGAGAAGTTACTCAGTTTGAGGGAAGAAGAGGCAAATTTTGTGAGAAGCCAGGAAGCCAGGCCTATTGGGGTTCCACAGAGTACAGCACAAGGGGGAGGGGGGAAGGTCACAAACTGAGGAGAGGGGATCGTGTCAAGGACAGAGTCCAGCTTTTCTGTAGTTTCCCCAGGGTTTAGACTTGCCAGAACAGCAAGCCACACACCATACACCCAGTTAATTCTGTAAGAGCAGAAACTCACTTACTCAGTCAGCCTGCTCACATGGAGAAGGGTTGTTCCCATTGTTCAGCAATTTCAAGTTTCACACCCTCTCCCGACAGGTTCTGACCCAATCCCCTTTTCCCTTTGAGCCTTTTTTAACTTATCTCTTCCTTTCTCCTAGTTAATATTGTCATAAACAACTGCATGGCTCCTTAGCCAAGGAATTAATGAAGGGAGGATGGGGACAAACCAGACAAACCACTCATGCAACCAGAATAACAGCTGTCAGATGGCAGTCAGGGTGCAATGCAGAGGACATCACTGCAGTCAAGCTGCAGGGTGCACGCGTCATACACTGACACCTGGAAAGATGAGGTGAGAGCAATGGGGTGACTGTGCTGAGGTCTGGAGTCTAGCCATTGAAGGGCCAGGGGAGGAGAGGAAGAAAAGTATTAATAACATACTTTGAGCATCCCAGGCACAAGCTGGGTGCTTGACATACATTTAATATTCACACTAATCTGGCAAAGTGTGTAGTATAAGGCCTATGTTACAGGTGAACTCACAGAGGTTAAGCCCACAGACCTTGTCCAAGGCCACACAGCTAATGGACGGACAAATAAGATTTGCGCAACATCAAAGTCCATCACATTTCCACCTTCTTACACAGCCCCTGGGGACTCAAAAGAATCTTATCTGAAGCCACTTGTTCCATGTGATTTTTGGTTGTCAAACTCTAAAGCCACAGGCTAAAAATCACAGACAGGACTATGTAATCCAATAGTGCTGAGAAAGAAAGAAGGTATTGTGAAGAAAAAGCTCCAGTTCTGCTTTAAGCCTGAAAGGCAGAATCACAAATGACTACAGGGCCTGCAAGTAACAGTCTACATCTACAAGCTAAGAAGCACCAATGGGTAAGCAGAGGGAGGGGACCAACAGTCACATATCATGTCCAGGCTCATCTGCCCTACATGGGCTACATCAGTAACATCGTCCCGCACTTCAAAGGCAGTGATGTTAAATAAACACACGTACACACAGACATTCACATCCACAAACAAATTCACTATTGCTCCGTTTTTCAACTTGCATCTCATTTCGGTACATAAAGGTGCCACTTGCCGCTTGTGCTTGGGAGGGTGGAGCTTGGAGTTGGTGGTAACGTGGGAAGAGACACACAAAGAGCTGGAGTGAGCTGTGGTTGGAGAGATGCCTTGATGAACAGACTGGGAGGTGAAGAAAGGGGAAGGAATGGCTGAGAGCCGTCCCCCTGAATGATCTGGGAAATACAGGTCCATAGTGAACCTCGACTGTTCAGTCGCTATCAAGGAGTAACTAGCTGATTCCAAACACTTGTGCCCATAAGAGAGAAAAAGAGCAATGTAGTCAGGCCACTGCCCCTTACTAATTTCTAGGGCAAAATTAAATGGCACATCTGTTTCCTTGTGATTCTTTCTTACTCGAACACATGAAGGATCGTTTTTAAAAACCAGTATACATGTATATTTTAAAATATTTATTTGTCTGTACCAGGCCTTAGTTGTGTCACACAGGATCTTTGGTGGTGGTGTACAGATCTTAGCTGGCATCTCAGTTCCTCCGTGGCGTGTGGGATTTTAGTTCCCTGACCAGGGATCAAACTCACATCTCCAGCATTGGAAGGTAGATTCTTAACCACTGGACCACTACGGAAGTCCCCACATGAAGGATCTTAAACAGTATGTCCATACTCTGAGCTCACCTCACAGTTGATAAAATATATGAAACAAACAAAAAAACCTGCAAGTCATAGTTGGACTTAAAAATAAGCATCTCCATGGAGCAGTTCAGGCAAAACGATCAGGACTAAAGAAAGGATACAGGCTACTGAGCCCCAAAGCAGGCAAGGGCAGCAAATGGTTTGGTCACTCTGAAGGAAGGTGTGTCAGCCTGCCCAGGCTCCATAACAAAGTACCAGAGACTGGGCAGCTTAAACAACAGAAGGCCACTTTGTTCTAGAGGCTGGAAGTCCCACATCAAAATCCAATAGGGGTTCAGTTTCTGCTGAGAACTCTCTTCCTGCCTTGAATTAGCCACCTTCTCACATGTCCTCACAGGGCCCCCTCCTCTGTGCAAGCAGAGAGAGGGAAAGAGATGGGAGAGAGTTCCCTGGCGTCTCCTCTTATAAGAGCTCCACCCCTCGGACCTCACTTAACCTGCTACTTGGAGGGCCCATCTCCAAGAAAGCCACACCAGTGGCTACACTTCAACACAGGACTTTGGCGAGGGGCACAAACATTCAGGCCATAGCAGAAGGGGCTGGCCTCACATTCATTGTTGGAACCAGGACTGGGGAAGGGACCTGGGGATGGAGGAGATGAGGGTTTACTGCCTGTGAAAAGAAGCTGAGAAACAATGTCATCGACCTGCTGCCTGGGACAAAGCCAGAACCTTAAGACTGGGAATTAAGCTGTTTCATCTGTATCATCTCCAACATTGCTATGGAGCAGGAACCCCAAAATACCATCATAAGACTTGATTCTGGATAGGAACCTGATAGATCAGATGGAAAGCATCAGCAATAATCATAAAACTAGATGAGAAGACAGCATGAAAATAAACAAACACGGATCTTCATTGAAGATGACCCTACAGATATCGTTAGTGAATATTGGTATTTGTTGCCACCACTGCTGCTTTCAGCTTCTGGAGGTGGCTGATACAGCTTATTACTTCTTAGGCTTCTTTTTTAAAACCGGCGTTTTAGTGCTAGAAACTCTCCTTAAAGCAAGGCTTCAGCTGCATCCACAAGTTTGATCTGCCAAACTTTCATTAAAATCCAGTTCAAAATATTTTTAAATTTTCACTCTGATTATTTTGTATGCATGAATTATTCAGGAGAGTGTTCTTGATTTCCAAATATAAAGGATTTTAAGTCCTTTTTTGCTATTGTTTTCGTGGTTGATTTTTAGTTTAATCACACTGGTCAGGAAAGCACGCTCCTTGTAATCTCAAGACTGTTATATGTTCCGAGACTTCTTTCAAGGCCCAAAATATAGTTTTTTAAAAATTACAGCTCTTACGTTTAAAAACTTGAAATGTACTCTTAAATCATGCATAGATTACACAGAGAATTATCAATGAAACAGTAAAATATTTTGACCTGAACTGCAATGAAAATCATTCATTTTAAAAGCTCTGGGTACAGTTTAGGTTGTTCTTAGAGGGCAATTTAGAGCTTTAAATAAATTAATTAGTCAAAATTTTAAATTAACAAGATTTAAAAGTTAAAAAAATAAAAATTGAAAATTGAAAATAAAAACCCTTAAAGTCATAAAGTCCATTTAGGTCAGGAGTAGCACAATGATTCCATTATCACATTTGTCATTCAGTACTGACTGTAGGTTCTAGCTAATGCAAGAAGGCATCCTTAAAAGATATTCTTGAAAGAAACAGAATAAGAACTGGAAAGGAAGAAAAAACTATCTTTGTTTGCAGATGTTAAGATTGTTAAGAAAATAAAATAGAATCTATGTATACTCAATGATATTTAGTGGGAAAATTCAATTTAATATTGGATGTAAGATCAATGGCTTTCCGATAGATATACCAGTAACAAATTAGAAAATATTCATTTGAAACAGGATTTCATGCAAGCAGTCAAAAAAATGGTAAGATCCTTAGCGGGAAGACATATAACAAAATATATATGAAATGAAAAAAATCATGATGTATAGTCAGCAAACATAAAATTCCTAATTACAGAGATATATTAACCATGCTTATTAACGGACTCAGTATCTTAAAGATGTCAATTCTATGCAACACAATTCAATCAAAATCATAGAATTAGATAAGTTCTTTCTAAAATTCACAAGAAAATACAATGGGCCAGTATAGTTAGGATTGTTTTGAAAAAAATAGTAGGAAAGATTTACTCTATCAGATATCAGACTTATAAAATTATAGTAATTAAGACAGTGAGATATGAGCTAGACCAACAGAACAAATAGAAGTATAGACACAGACCTGACACGTGATAGGCCTGGCTCTTCCGATCAATGGGGATAAGATGGACTAACCAGTAGGAGCTGGGACAACTAGTCATCTGAAGTCACTTTTGCGACTCTTCACAAAAGTCAACTTCAGATGGATTTAAAAACCTACGTGTGAAAAACAAACTGTTAAAACTTTCAGACGAAAATATAGCAAAACAAGACAAAATAAATCATGAAGAAAAACATTCACAGATTTTACATTAGAATGCAATGAACTTGTTCAAATAAAAACCAAATACAGTGAAAAGATAGACTATACATGGGAAAAACATCTGCAATATGAATAACAAGTATACACAATATACAAAGAGTCTCTAAGTATCAATAAATAATAGAAAACAGACTTTTTTAGAACTTGGAATAAGCTAAAACAACAGAGTAGTCTATAGTAGTTAAAATGAATGCATTGGAGCTCCATCTGTCAACACAGATAAATCTCAAAAACAGTGTTGGATGAGCAAACCAAATTGCCGTGTGATACAGCATATAATTTATACAAAATTTTTAAATAGGTAAAATAACAGCATATATTATTTATGGTTATACACCTATAATTATGGTTTAGAAACAAGCATTAGAAGTATAAATACCACAGTGAAGACAGTGGCTACCACTAATGAGAGAGAAGGGTTGGGAAGGGTTATCTATACTGACTATTTCTGATATTTTCTATATTTTATTTCTTACAGATAATTTCCTATTTATCTAAAGTTATATATATAGTCTATTTATCTGTGCATAAAGAGATATTGGAAAGGAAGTTGACGCAAATTGATACTGGATTTGGGGTGAGTTTTGAATCTTCTTTATAGCTGCTTGTTCTCCTTGAAACTTCTTCAGGAGAAATATTTACACAAAGTATAAATCATATTGCCATCTTTTGAGTAATCTCTCAAAAGCTTATCAATAAATGGGAAGACTTGTGATACCTACTCTGGTTGCTCAAATTTTATTATTGATAATGTGAAGAAGGCTGAGCGCCAAAGAATTGATGCTTTTGAACTGTGGTGTTGGAGAAGACTCTTGAGAGTCCCTTGGACTGCAAGGAGATCCAACCAATCCATTCTGAAGGAGATCAGCCCTGGGATTTCTTTGGAAGGAATGATGCTAAAGCTGAAACTCCAGTACTTTGGCCACCTCATGCAACGAGTTGACTCATTGGGAAAAAACTCTGATGCTGGGAGGGATTGGGGGCAGGAGGAGAAGGGGACGACCGAGGATGAGATGGCTGGATGGCATCACTGACTCGATGGACGTGAGTCTGAGTGAACTCCGGGAGATGGTGATGGACAGGGAGGCCTGGTGAGCTGCGATTCATGGGGTCGCAAAGAGTCAGACACGACTGAGCGACTGAACTGAACTGAACTGAAACTGGTGCAACTTTTCTGGAGAGCAATCTGGGTAATATGTATAATATTTGAAAATGTAAAAACCCTTTGACCTATTCATTTCATTTCTGGAATTTGTCATAAGGAAATAAATAATGAAATAAGTACAAACAGATGCGTATACAATAATGTTTGTATAGCAGAATAGCTATAAAAGCCAAAATAGTAACTTTTAGTCCCTAGATAATAAATTCAGAATTGACAGCTGAAAATTATTTCATTTTAGTTCCACAAGTTGTGGTCCATCTATATAGTGGAACACCATGCTGCCATTACACATGAATCTTTGACTTTACATTTATTGACATGGGAAAATGCCTATAACATGTTATTAAGTGCAAAACGTTACAGAGCAGCCAATATAATGTTGTATTTATTAAATTTCTTCAGGTTGTAAGCAAGAGGAGCTGATTCTAGCAGCATAAGCTCAGAGACCGAAGAAGGAAAGGAAGGGGAAGTGATGGGAGGAGGGATGATGAGGGAGAAGGGAGTTTACTGGAAATATGCTGGGCTATTTCATGGGTGAAGAAAGAATAAGACAAGTGAAAACAAAGAAAGGTCAGAAACCCGCATAGTTTTGGAGACCTCAGCAGAAAAAATTTCCAAAGTTTTAAAGTTGGTCTAGATTGGCTGAGATGTCTATATCAAAACCAATCAGCTTTGGTTCAGCAAATAACATAAACATGTTATTTTATGTTCATATGAGACTCACTCAACACTGATTATTGGGATGTTCCCAGCATAAGAAAAATTATTGTGCACATATGCAAGCATGCACCCAAATGGTATCTATTACCAGTATGATTCCATTTTTATAATGTGTGGGTACAGTATGTGTGCGTCTCATGGCAACAGAATAAGAAATGATATTTGTTTTCTTTATACCTCTCTGTCTTTTTTTTTTTTCAAGGAACATAGGTTATTTTTTACAATATAAAAAAAGCAATTTTCCTTTGAGTGGAAAGACTGTTACTCCAGAATTTGCTAACCTATTTTATGAGGCCCTGGACAGACATGACAGCCAGAGGGTGCAAAGCTTTCATCAAATACTCTTAAGAAAGGAAAGGAGCCACCAGCTCTCTCCTATCCTTGCCTCTCTGCTGTCTGCCCACCTCGGCTTCTCTGTCACTCACCCAAATAGAAGTCCTTAATACAAAACAAAGAGGAGATTATCTTGTAGAGTATAAGCTAAAAGTAAGGACAATAGATTCAAACCATCCAAATAGAAAAAAAAGTTTTCAACTGTCAGTTCTGAAATCATCATCTGGCAATTCAAGTCTTTCCAATATCTAGAGCCTTTGAGTCTATGTCTTTCCCTGCTACTGATTCACAGAATATGGTTTTTAGCTGCTGTTTTCTCTCCCTTTCCTTTATACACACATTGCAGGAGGAAAAAATCCAGATATTCTTTTAAAATCTTTTAAGCACCTCTTATGCACCCTGCTCTGCCTATCCTGGAAATATTCACATACGTCCCATGAATGAATATTCAGTTGACAAACATGGGCCATCAACTCTGTTAAGACAGACCAGCTCAGACTTTGGCATCAAAATGTCCTGGGCTTGAATTCTGGTTTTGCTTTTACTATTGGCATGGCTAAAATAAATCACGTGACTGCCAAGAGCTTTTGTTTCACAATCTATAAAAAGGTTATTGTGAGGAGCAACCGAGAAGGCAAGTGGGTAGAACAGCCTTAAACTCATGCACACACAAATTGTTATTCACACATCTACCTTACCCTCCAGATCATCAGAAAATTAAGGGAAGGAATTACAGCTTCTTCCTCTTTGTATCCCCAAGCCTAGCTTAGTGCATGGAGATGATGATGGGAACAGGGGAGGAGTATAGAAATAAGAACACCGTTTGTTGAGCTGTAGCAGCCACAATTCAAAACATATCCCCTCATCACATCTTTTTACTTGTCTACATTCCCAACTGTGCCCTAGCCACATTTAAACAAGTCTCTGTCTTTTGTGTCCAGAAGGATGCTAGGTGCATAGTAAGAGGTCCATCATTACTTATAGTTAATACATGCAGTCAGCCAGGCACGAAAGTGAAAGCGTTAGTCCCTGAGTCACGTCTGACTCTTTGTGACCCCCATGGACTGTAGCCCGCCAGGCTCCTCTGTCCTTGGAATTCTCCAGGCAAGAATATTGGAGTCTGTAGCCAATTCCCTTCTCCCAGGGATCTTCCTGACCCAGGGACTGAACCTGGGTCTCCTGCACTGCAGCAAGTTCTTTACCATCTAAGCCACCAGGAAAGCCTACATACACTCCTATATTTAACCAGCATCCCCTCCTCTTGTATCAAAGGTACTGTTCCCAATAAAGACAAAATGCGGTAAGAAGTTGGATGTTAATGCTGAACCATTGGAGAAACTGAGACACAAAGCTATTGATTGGCTCGTATTTAGCCACCCTCAAGCCAATGAGAAAATGTCACTCAGTGCACTCATGTCCATTCCCTATCCAGTTTAACTACTGTACAATTGTGCTTATTTCACATGCCAGCAAGGTAATGCTCAAAATCCTTCCCTGATAGCTCAGTTGGTAAAGAATCTGCCTGCAATACAAGCGATCTTCCTGGGTTGGGAAGATCTGCTAGAGAAGGGATAGGCTACCCACCCCAGTATTCTTGGGCTTCCCTTGTGGCTCAGCTGGTAAAGAATCCTCCTGCAATGCCAGAGACATGCGTTCAACCCCTGGGTTGGGAAGATCCCCTGGAGAAGGGAATGGCTACCCACTCTAGTATTCTGGCCTGGAGAATTCCATGGACTATATAGTCCATGAGGTTGCTAACAGTTGGCCAAAACTGAGTGATTTTTACTTTCAGGCATCAACAGTACATGAACTAAGAACTTCCAGGTGTACAAGATGGGCTTAGAAAAAGCAGAGGAACCAGAGACCAAATTGCTAACATTCGTTGGATCATAGAGAAAGCAATGAAATTCCAGAAAAACATCTACTTCTGCTTCATTGACTATGCTAAAGCCTTTGACTGTGTGCATCACAATAAACTGTGGAAAATTCTTAAAGAGATGGGAATACCAGACCACCTCATCTGCTTCCTGAGAAACCTGTATGCAGGTCAAGAAGCAACAGTTTAGAACCAGACATGAAACAACAGACTGCTTCAAAATTGGGAAAGGAGTATGTCAAGGCTGTATGTTGTCACCCTGCTTATTTAACTTGTATGCACAGTACATCATGTGAAATGCCAAGCGAGATGAATCACAAGCTGGAATCAAGACTGCTAGGAGAAATATCAATAACTTTACATACGTAGACTGCATTACTCTAATGGCAAAAAGCTAAGAGAAACTAAAGAGCCTCTTGATGAAAATGAAAGAGAAGAGTAAAAAAGCAGGCTTAGAGCTCAACATTCAAAAAGCTAATTGGATTATGGCATCCAATCCCATCACTTCCTGGCCAATAGACAGGAAAATAAAATAATAATGGAAACAGTGACAGACTCCAGGAGATCATGAAGGACGGGGAAGGCTGGCGTGTGGCAGTCCATGGGGGTTGCGAAGAGTCAGACACAACTTAGCAACTGAACAACCACCACCACCCAGTTTTCAACCAAGTGAGAGACACAGAGAAAGCCACTGGGTGGGAGACGAGCAGTAAGCAAGCCCTGGCATGAGGTCAGGACAAAGGAGACCGTCCACCAGGCTTCATGGAGCACACTGAGGGGGTAAGGGGCCTTTCAAAATGGGGACGGAAACAGCTACCTGGAAACCCCACCTTTACTCTAATCAGCCAAAGAGCCAAAGAGTGAGTTGCCCTGTTGGGAAGAACTCCCAGGAAGCAAATGGTGAGCACCTGTCTAGAGCTTCCTAACGCGCCATCTGTTCCCAGGGGACTCAGGGATCATGGACATCAGTGAGCACATCCACATTCCTCTCGGGAACGAGGGAAAGAGCCATTTTCTTTCTCAGATAAACTTTTCTTTCTGTAATTCCAGAATGTGCTCGGGCCGTCCAGTGGTGTTGTGCCAGAAGACGGGTCATGTTTTATTCCAGAGAGAGGTTGCTCTTTTTACCAATAATGGAAGCAAAACAAAACAACTGGAGGAATCTAGAAAAAAAAATGATACAAATGAACTTATTTATAAAACAGACTCGGAGACTTAGAAAACAAATATATGGTTACTGGGGGAGGAAGGGCTGGTGGGGGGTTAGGGATAGATTGGGAGTTTGGGACTGACATGTACGCACTGCTGTATTTAAAATAGATAACCAACCACATCCTGCTATACAGCATAGGGAACTGCTCAACACTCTGTAATAACCTAACTGGGGAGAGAATTTGAAAAGGAATAGATACAGATATAACCAAAAGTTTAACCGAATCACTTTGCTGTGTACCTGAAACTAACACAACATTGGTAATTAACTATACTTCTATATAAAACAAAAACTTTTTAACAAAAAAAAAAATTGGAGGAAGTGATCAAAACATTGTTGGTATATTTAATAAAAGAGAAACTCACTTGAAAAGATAAGCAAACCACGGGGACCATGTAGAATTAAGTGCCACTAATGAAATTTAGGATCAGAAGAGCCAGCAGGCACAATTCCTGCTCAGAACAATTAGGATCCCATCTAATGGAATGATATCTCTTTGTCACAGACCACACCCCAGTGCTGGCCAACCTTCACAGATCTGGCCAGTGCCACAAGGTAACAGCTGGGTCTATGTTACCTGGTCTCACAGCCAGAAAAACCACCCAAAGCACCATCTTCCCAAATAAGGGCAAAACACTAAATGACAGGCCGGCCAAGGGGTCCTTCCAGAGTTCTGGAAAAGAACTTTGTGGCTCCATTCAGTGCCATGGATGAATAACTGGGAATTAGGATTGCACTTCTAGGGCCAGGACTAGACTGAAACGGGTCCTGAAAAATTCTGTGTTTCAGATAAATAAAATTCTAATGCAATATTTTTTAAAAATTGAGATTAATGTAAAAGCTACTATAGGAATAATCTAGTGGTTCATGAAAAAATTAAACATAGAATTACTATATCATTCAGTAATTCCACTTCTGGGTATATACACAGAAGGAATTAAAACGGAGACTTGAATACTCATATCCCCATATTCATCACAGCACTGTTCACAATAGCTGAAGTAGAAACAACCCAAATGGATGAATGAATAATAAAAATGTGATATATACACAAAAATGGAATATTATTAAACCTTTAAAATGAAGGGAATTCTGGGACTTCCCTGGTGGTCCAGTGGTTAAAAATCTGCCTGCCAATGCAGGGACAATGGGTTTGATCTCTGGTCCAGGAAGATACCACATGCCACAGGGCAACTAAGCCCATGCAACACAAGTACCAAGCCCAGGTACCTAGAGCCTGTGCTATCACAGCTCAAAGCCCAACAGTGCACGTGGAGAGTGGCCCCTGCTAGCCACAGCTAGAGAAAACCCATGCACACCAATGAAGACACAGTGCAGCCAAACGCAAGTTAATTAAAAAAAATGTTTTTAAGGAAGGAAACTCTGACACAGAAGAACTATACAAAAAAGATCTTTATGACCCAGATAATCACGATGGTATGATCATCAGTCTAGAGCCAGACTTTTTGGAATGCGAAGCCAAGTGGGCCTTAGGAAGCATCACTATGAACAAAGCTAGTGGAGGCGATGGAATTCCAGTTGAGCTATTTCAAATCCTGAAAGATGATGCTGTGAAAGTGCTGCACTCAATATGCCAGCAAATTTGGAAAACTCAGCAGTGGCCACAGGACTGGAAAAGGTCAGTTTTCATTCCAATCCCAAAGAAAGGCAATGTCAAAGAATGCTCAAACTACCACACAATTGCGCTCATCTCACACGCTAGTGAAGTAATGCTCAAAATTCCCCAAGCCAGCTTTCAACAGTACGTGAACTGTGAACTTCCAGATGTTCAAGCTGGATTTAGAAAAGGCAGAGGAACCAGAGATCAAATTGCCAACATCCGCTAGATCATGGAAAAAGCAAGAGAGTTCCAGAAAAACATCTATTTCTGCTTTATTGACTATGTCAAAGCCTTTGACTGTGTGGATCACAATAAACTGTGGAAAAGTCTTCAAGAGATGGGAATACCAGACCACCTGACCTGCCTCTTGAGAAATCTATATGCAGGTCAGGAAGCAACAGTTAGAACTGGACATGGAATAACAGACTGGTTCCAAATCAGGAAAGGAGTACATCAAAGCTGTATATTGTCACCCTGCTTATTCAACTTATATGCAGAGTACATCATGAGAAATGCTGGGCTGGAGGAAGCACAAGCTAGAATCAAGATTTCCCGGAGAAATATCAGTAACCTCAGATATGCAGATGACATCACCCTTATGGCAGAAAGTGAAGAACTAAAGAGCCTCTTGATGAAAGTGAAAAAGGAGAATGAAAAAGTTGGCTTAAGTCCAGGTTCGATGCATGATACTGGATGCTTGGGGCTGGTGCGCTGAGATGACCCAAAGGGATGGTACGGGGAGGGAGGGGGGTTCAGGATGGGGAACACCTGTGGCAGATTCATGTTGGTATATAGCAAAACCAATACAATATTGTAAAGTAATTAACCTCCAATTAAAATTAATAAATTTATATTAAAAAAAAAAAGTTGGCTTAAAACTCAACATTCGGAAAACTAAGATCATGGCATCTGGTCTCATCACTTCACGGCAAATAGACGGGGAATCAGTGGAAACAGTGACAGACTTTATTTTTGGGGGCTCCAAAATCACTGCAGGTGGTGACTGCAGCCATGAAATTAAAAGACGCTTACTCCTTGGAAGGAAAGTTATGACCAACCTAGACTGCATATTAAAAAGTAGAGACATTACTTTGCCAGGAAAGGTCCATCTAGTCAAGGCTATGGTTTTTCCAGTGGTCGTGTATGGATGTGAGAGTTGGTCTACAAAGAAAGCTGAGTGCTGAAGAATTGATGCTTTTGAACTGTGGTGTTGGAAGACTCTTGAGAGTCCCTTGGACTGCAAGGAGATCCAACCAGTCCATCCTAAAGGAAACTAGTCCTGAATATTCATTGGAAGGACTGATGCTGAAGCTGAAACTCCAATCCTTTGGCCACCTGATGCAAAGAACTGACTCATCTGAAAAGACCCAGATGCAGGGAAAGATTGACGGGGGGGAGGAGAAGGGGACAACAGAGGATGAGATGGTTGGATGGCATCACTGACTCAATGGACATGAGTTTGAGTAAACTCCAGGAGTTGGCGATGGACAGGGAGGCCTGGCGTGCTGCAGTCCATGGGGTCACAAAGCGTCGGACACGACTGAGCAACTGAACTGAACTGAACTGAATTCTGACACTTGCTACAACGTGGGTGAACCTTGAGAACATTATGCTAAATAAAATAAGCTCGTCATAAAAGACATGTGCTGTGGGATTCCGCCTACAGAAGGAGTCCAGGAGCAGTCTAACGCTAGAGACAGAAAGCAGAACAGTGGCTGCAAGGGGAGGAGGATGGGGAATTAGTGTTTATGATACAGAATTTCAGTTTGGGAAAACGAAGGATGTTCTAGAGATCATGGTGGTTGAATTAAGAGTGAATGCATTCAATACCACTGAACTTTACACATGAAAATGGTTTAAATGGTACATTTTGTGTTATATGCTTCATCAAAACAAAAAAAATGCAAAAATGCAAAAAAAAATACATGTTGGACAAAATGGCAAAATTTTGAAGACAGGACCAATATTATTGATTTGCCCCTCTTCCTAAGGCTCCAACGTGCTCCATCCAGCACTGTTACTGTCCAGCCTTTCTTTAAAATTTTGGTATTTTGTTCACCACAGATTGTATCTGCATTAATTTTGATTTTTGTGATTCAAAGTATTACCTTGAAATACTGTTCATCTTGAGTTCTGAGGCTCAGGGCTCCTTAAATTTTGGGACCGAGCGAAGTGCCTCAGTGTCTTCTCTTGCCTCTCTCTGGCTCCCTCTGTCTTTCTACTGCTCCCTTTTGAGAGTCCAAACTCCTCCAGTCTCTCCTTTGCTGTGTCTGGACAGACAGATGAGACCCAGAAACTGGTGCCCCTCAGTCATCAGTCTTGCTTCCGTCTGTGAAGCTTCCTGACTTGCCCTGGGCCCATTACTACTATATCTTGGGCTTGTTTCACATGTCAGTTCCCTCTCACCCACCCCGTCATCACCTGGAATCTTCCAGCCTGTGACCCCACATTACCTTGGGCAAAGGGCCCTGCAGGGCTCCTGTGCCAGCTGTTTTTTTCCTCTTCTAGAGGAATTGATTCCTTGTGATCCTCTGAGCTGTAACCTCATCAGGCTGGAATAACTTGACACTCCCATTTGTCTGACACAGAAGTCATTTGTCTCCCAAACCTCAGGGTCAGGGTGGTTGTGAATTCCTCCCCCTGGCTTCCTCTTGGAGGGTTGTGACCACTTCATCAAATGCTTTTGCCTTGCCTCTGAGAGGTTCCATGACCAGCAGGGAAGGAGAGATATCCTGGGTAGAGAGTAAGTGAGAAAGCTATAGGCCAGGTGGGGCTGGAAGTCAATCCAGGACTGTTCTTGCTGAGAGCTCCTTGCCACCTTCAGGGGATCCAGACTCACCCAATCTGGCTCAAAAGGCAAGACAGAGCTCTGCAGCACTCTGCTAACCCAGAGGGTGCAGGACTGGCCAGCAAGGATCCTGGCTCTTGGGTAACGCTGCATCATAGCAGCACATGCCATTGTCATCAGGTATGACCACACTCCCACGATGCTGTCCACATAGCAGCAGGTGAGGCGTAAGGAAAGCTGGGGCCAAGTCCAACCCTGCCCCTCAGTAGCTATGCAACCTTGAGCCCTTTAGGCCTCAGGGGCTTGACTCCATGGTGGGGATAGTCATAGCTATTTCAGAGGGCAGCTCAGCCAATGAAATGAGTTCATCATCATGAAAATGGAATTCTCCAGGCAAGAATACTAGAGTGGGTTGCCATTCCCTTCTCCAGGGGATCTTCCTGACCCAAGCATTGAACCTGGGTCTCCTGGATTGCAGGCAGATTCTTTACTGTCCAAGCCACCATGGAAGCCCCAAAAGTGTGCTCTGTTAGTCATTCAGTTGTGTCGACTCTTTGTGACCCCATGGACTATAGCCCACCAGGCTCCTCTGCCCATGGGATTCTCCAGGCAAGAATATTGGAGTGAGTAGCCAATTCCCTTCTGCAGGGGCTCTTCCTGACCCAGGGATCAAACCTAGGTCTCTGGCATTGCAGGTGGATTCTTAATTGTCTGAGCCACCAGGAAACTAAATGGACCTTTGTTGGAAAAGTAATGTCTCTTCCTTTTAATACTCTGTCTAGGTTTGTCATAGCTTTTTACATCCAAGGAGTAAGTGTCTTTTAACTTCATGGCTGCAGTCACCATCTGCAGTCACTTCCTGGGCCAGCAGCAGAGCTGGTCCAAGCAGAGATGCCCAGTGTTCAGTGAAGGCAAAAAGCAGTTGCAGGGGCTTCACCAGGCTGTAGTTTGGAATGTGGTTGGGGTTGAGGTCCTAGCTAAAACCCAGTCTCTTGTTCAAGCCTGCTTTTCAAACTTGGTTCTGAAGGGTCTTGATCTGTAAAGTAAGTCTCTCTAACCTTCACGTAAGCAGAAGTAGTAGCTCGATTGCCTTGAATTTTGGGTGACATACCAAGTAGAAGACATATCACAAGCTCCTCTGTCCCAGTTCCAGATACATGCCCAGGGGCAGCCCTGACACCTACCATTCACTCGGCCCTTGAATTGCCAGCCCAGCTTCTTGGAGGCCCTGAAGCATTGACTTGGGGCATTAATGCAAGGAACGTGCTCTTCTGCTCAAGTCACATGGGGCAAGACGAAAATCTCCCTCAGGTGGGGAACGAAATGACAACAGTTCACGTCAAATTTTAAAGATGTTGCATATTTTGGATCTTCTGTTTCCATGGGCTTTGTCTTAATAAAAGAATTCTTCTGTACAGTGATTTTGGCCAGAATCTGGATTAACAGGGAGAACTTTTAAAAGTTAGAATGTATTCCTGGCACACGCCACCTTAGAGTGAACAAATGAGGACTTGGCTTGCTAATTCAGAAGGGTTGCCAACCCCTGAGTTAGGAAAATGCCAAAAACTCCTGGCCATTGAACAGAAAGAAGGTTCAGCAGAAAGGGCCTGGCTCCAAGCCAGCCTGCTCCCCAGCACCCGGCCTATTTCCCCATGTTAGTCAACACAGAGGTCCAGGTGAAGGCACTCTTCAGCCTCAGGTTTACTCCTTGGGAAAGGAACCAAACAGCATCTTATCCCCACTGCATGAAAAGGGGACTAATGAAAATGAAATAGCAGGATGAAATGGCAGGACTTCTTTTGAGATATGAAAATGGATTTCTTTTGAGATAACTGCATAAACTTAAGGTATAGTCACAGAATTCTGAAGCTGGAGATGGTGGTGTGTAGGTAAATACTTAAAAAATAGCTCTCCAAAAAAAAGTGAATCTATGTGTATGTGTATATATACATACACATACACACACACATAAGGCTATTGTAAATTTTACTGATACACATCACATATATTTATAATACACGATTTACAGATAGTAATGAAATACACAACTGTCTTTACTACAGAGCCTATACAGTTGATTTTTCCTCCCAGGACGCTCTTGAATCTGTAGTCAAACCACTGTTGCATTTGAACCATGATCCGACGAATGGAGTTGCATTTCAGTCTGCTCTTTCCCCCAATACATGTATTGTCATTACATATCACATCCACTGATAAATTCACTCTTGTACAAACTGTGTTCTTTGAGCTAAATCCTCTTCACCCTCATCTCTAGTCATTCCAGACTTTAAAGTTTAATCTGCATTATTAATATTTTCTCCTTGACTTTCTTAAATCTAGACAAGCAACAAAACAATAAACCGTGCACTGATTTCTAGCGCTTGCTGCGTTCCTCGGTGCACATACTCCTGATGTGGACGGTTTCAAGCTTCCAACACGACAGCACCAACCGCCAAGGAGAGGAGAAACCCAGGCGCTATGGCATAGTATTTCCACTGTGGCGAGACGATGGAATAAAATTCGCAAGACAAGAAAAAGTGGAACATAAAAGTTCTCTTTGCCTGTTTGGGCCTCCCTCCTTCCTCTTTACCGTGTGTCATACATCTGCGTTAACCAGACCTCCCTAGGAGACAACATTCTTTCTTAATCTCACAAGCCTCACAACTCCCCAGGAGATAACGTTCCTTCTAAATCTTGTGAAGAGTCGTGATGACCCGTGACTCGCTACTTGCTTTGTCTCTTAAATCTGGACTGTGCGAACTGTCAATAACCTGTCATTTAATACACCTAGGGCACTCGGTCTCAAAAAGTTGTAGAACCGCTTTAGCCTTTTAGCAAGTGAAACTGTTCTGAGTTTTCTGAGAGGCTGTTCCCAGGTTATAATCCTGTCTGGCTTGAACAAAATTTTCCATGTCTTTCTTAGATAGATCAACTATTGATTAATTTTTTGTCGACAGATAAAATCATCTTAAAAAACTCAAAAGCACAAATAAAATGTGTGCCATAATTAGGCAGTGATGTGTTTTGAGTATCACCTTTGTTTTTTAATACACTTACTTAGACACTTATATAACTTTTAATAATGGCTATATTTAACAAGCAGCCCACAAAATTCCTAAAAACGTAATAGCTAGCTCTCAAATTCTGATATGATCTGATCCCCTGTCCCCCCCTCACACACACACTACTGGTGGGAGAAGATCTGAGAGGGTCACGTCTAGTTCTCCACATATATAGAATATGTGGAGATGAGAGGTAGGGATGGTATATGTTGGGATCAGGAAATCCAACTGTCCCACAAACATGTCCCATGCACCCACATGTAGTTCTGGATGTCTAAAAAAAAGTGCCTCAACCCTGGTATGACTGCCCTGGCATGAAGCTCACTGCCTTTGTGGATCTGACCTATTTTCAGAGCAAAAAAAAAGATGCTGATTTACTCTCCAGTTGCCAACTCTGGCTACCAGTTGCACAGACCTCGCTCTACCCCTCCAGACACACCCCTAGGCTTTGACAGCATTTCCCAAAACTCTGCAGGTCTGGAAAGAATGACGCAGCTGGAGATCATTTTGAAGACAATTAAAGCTAATAAGCTGACTCAGCAAAAGAGGCAGGAAATGGCTCTGGCGAGAGGATAGCTTTGCCTGGGTAGTCGGAAAGAGACCAATAAGGAAGTAAAATGGAGAAGATCTGACTTCCAGCAGAAATTAACATTTGCTTAACCTAAGCCTTGACCATAGCTGAATTGCAGGAGGCACTGCTGGCACTTTTCTGTACTGATGTTGTTCAGTTGCTCAGTTGTGGCTGACCCTTTTCAACCCCATGGACTGCAGCATGCCAGGCTTCCCTGTCCTTCACCATCTCCCGGAGTCTGCTCAGGCGCATGTCCATTGACTCCTGTCCATCATCTGTCCTGATGGGAGCAGTGTAAACTGGTTCAGCCTTGGCTTCCCTGATGGCTCAGTGGGTAAAGAATCTGCCTCTAATGCAGGAGACACAGAAGATGCGAGTTTGATCCCTGGGTCAGGAAGATCCCCTGGAGAAGTAAATGGCTACCCACTCCAGTATTCTTGCCTGGAGAAATCTGTGAGGAGAGGAGCATGGAGGACCACTGTCCATGGGGTCACAAAGAGTCAGACATGACTGAGCAACCAACACTTCATTGTTTTAAATGCACATTCCCTTTGACCCAGACATTTGAGGATATTCATTACAGCATTACTTGTATTAATAATGGCACTTAATTAGAAGCAAACTGAAAGCCTATTAATAGGTGGCTTGATACATTTATAAAAGACAATACATCCAGATGAAGGAATACTATACAGCCCCTAAAAAGAGTGTGGCAGCTGTTACCTATTGAAGAACAATCTCAAATCTGTTAAGTAAGAAAAGCAAGGTAAAGAACACAGTATGCTACCATTTGGATGTTTTACATGATACATTTATGCCCTTAAATGTGCACAAAATACCTTTGGAAGTGTACACAAAGAAACTGGCCACAACTGCCTCTGAAAAGAAAACTGACAGAGGTCAAGAGTGGGAAAGACTAACTTAGCAACATACCCCTTTAAAATGTTTTAATTTTCCATTACAGACTCTCTTCTTTATGGAGGAGAAGGAAAGAATGACTTTACTACTTTACCAGGCAAAGGCAGAACACAGTTGGCTAGCACCTCGAGAACTGTGCCCCATCCCTGATGATCAAGGAGAGGTCAGACTCTCATTTTTTAATAACAATAATTAAGTATGTGGCTATTTTTTAAATGGCAACAAAAATTACACCTCCATGATTATTAACCACAGCCCTGAGCCTGCTCAAGCATTTCTCTAGTTAAATTTTAAAGGTGTTCCTCCACTCCAGTTTGCCTGGAACTGTCCAGATTTTAGCACTGAAAGTCCCAAGTCCTGGGAAACCCTTCAGTCCGGGCAAACTGGGAGGGCTGGATAGGTTCTTCCCTTCTCCAGACTGACGGGTGCCCTCAGGCCAGCCACAACCATCCATAGGCTTCTTTCTGTCTCCCAAACCCAGCCAGAACACAGAGACTAGGATGCTCCAGCTGTGGGCTAAGCAGGTCAGCCTCCTGGGCACTGAGCTGGGGGAAAGGATGGGGAGGGGTCCTGGAGGAGCCTAGTCCCTTACAGAGGCCTCACTGCATGGCCTGGGAATAAGAGGCAGGGACTGCGATCCCAGGCTCTAGCCTCAGCTCTGCCCTGAGTGGCCTTCAGTCAGTCCTGTTCCTTTCCTTGGCCTCTGTTGTCTCATTTGTAAACAAAAGGGGGAAGCAGGTGCCCATCACAGGCCCAAGGGCACATCTCCTCCCCTCTCAGACCCTTGAGCTCAGGGCCACTGCCCATCAAGGAGCAAGGTGAGGGCTCCCATGCACGCTTGGCACTCTCGAAGGAACAGCCAGAAACCACTTGGCTCTAGTTCAGAGACATTTCACAGGTAAAGAACCAGAAGCTTCTACCCAGAAAGCTCCTACTGAGGACGCAACTGAAAGCTTCCTTCTCTTAAAGCAGCATTTCTCAACATAGGGAATGAGTTCAAAATGTCAATCCAGGGCCCCACAACAGAGATTCTGATTCAGTAAGTCTTGTAGGAATTCAAGGTAGGTCCCCTGCCCCCTTCACCCACCGGCATCACCAGCACCACACTTTGAAACCCACTGTTTTAAAGAACAAAGCCACATCAGACTGTAAGCGTTTTAAAGTTCATTACCTCTTCAATGAAAACAAGCTATTACTCTCTAACAGTTATCTTTTAAAAACAACATGAGTTTGGAGGTATGCACTGCAGTCTGGAATGACACACGAAATAGTAAGATTGTGTTTCAAAACATGACCCAACGTCAGCCTCATCAGCCAGGTGTTAGACTCAATCACAAGCCTCAAAACACACAATCACGTATCAGTAAGCAGGTGTTTGAAGGGAAGATTGAGATAAACAGTTGCTTTTGTGGTTATTTAAGAGGTTTTGAAACATTAAAATGGAGTACCTCACGCTCAAGCTGGCAAACTTCAGGGGCTTCGCGGCTGAATACATCCAGGCAGTAATTAGCACCGGAGAGTTTAACAGGATTGCAATCAAAAAGCTTTGATCCTTATTGAGGAAATCTGTGTCCTTTCCTTTATTTCCACTATCTTTAAAGAGTTGCCCTTATGAGTGGCAACGCTTTGAAGAATCCCTAGAACACACTTCACTGTGTTCAGTTTGAAGATTCTGATTTCTTTAGAGAAAATCACACGCTGATGATGTGAGTACACTCAGTGCAATAGTGCCAGGGACCCACCCTACCTGTCTCCCCAGGGTGACAAGTCTGGAATAGGGAGTTCCAAAGAAAGAGCAAAGTTCCACTTTAAATATTAATTTTTGGTTTCATACCCTTTTCAAATGGCTTCTTGGTGGCCCAACTGCCCCATGAAAATCCCTGAAAGGTCTGGGGACAATTTACAGTGGATACTCTCAGGGCTCCCCTGGAGGCTCAGACTGTAAAGAAACCGCCTGCAATGCAGGAGACTCGGGTTCGATCCCTCGGTTGGGAAGATCCCCTGGTCAAAGGAATAAAGGGAATAGCTACCCACTCCAGTATTCTGGCCTGGAGCATTCCCATGGACTTGGTAGTCCATGGGGTCGCAAAGAGTTGGACACGACTGAGCAACTTTCACTCTCAGTAGAAGCCCCCGCCTTTCAGTTCAGTTGCTCAGTCATGTCCGACTCTTTGCAACCCCATGAATCGCAGCACGCCAGGCCTCCCTGTCCATCACCATCTCCCGGAGTTCACTCCGACTCACATCCGTCGAGTCAGTGATGCCATCCAGCCATCTCATCCTCGGTCGTCCCCTTCTCCTCCTGCCCCCAATCTCTCCCAGCATCAGAGTCTTTTCCAATGAGTCAACTCTTCACATGAGGTGGTCAAAGTACTGGAGCTTCAGCTTTAGCATCATTCCTTCCAAAGAAATCCCAGCGTTGATCTCCTTCAGAATGGACTGGTTGGATCTCCTTGCAGTCCAAGGGACCCTCAAGAGTCTTCTCCAACACCGCAGTTCAAATGCATCAATTCTTCAGCGCTCAGCCTTCTTCACAGTCCAACTCTCACATCCATACATGACCACAGGAAAAACCATAGCCTTGACTAGATGGACCTTAGTCAGCAAAGTAATGTCTCTGCTTTTGAATATATTATCTAGGTTGGTCATAACTTTTCTTCCAAGGAGTAAGTGTCTTTTAATTTCATGGCTGCAATCACCATCTGCAGTGATTTGGGAGCCCCCCAAAATAAAATCTGACACTGTTTCTACTGTTTCCCCATCTATTTCACGTGAAGTGATGGGACCTGATGCCATGATCTTCGTTTTCTGAATGTTGAGCTTTAAGCCAACTTCTTCACTCTCCTCTTTCACTTTCATCAAGAGGCTTTTTAGCTCCTCTTCACTTTCTGCCATAAGGGTGGTGTCATCTGCATATCTGAGGTTATTGATATTTCTCCTGGCAATCTTGATTCCAGCTTGTGTTTCTTCCAGTCCAGTGTTTCTCATGATGTACTCTGCATATAAGTTAAATAAGCAGGGTGACAATACACAGCCTTGATGTACTCCTTTTCCTATTTGGAACCAGTCTGTTGTTCCACGTCCAGTTCTAACTGTTGCCCCCTGACCTGCATACAGATTTCTCAAGAGGCAGGTCAGGTGGTCTGGTATTCCCATCTCTTTCAGAATTTTCCAGTTTGTTGTGATCCACACAATCAAAGGCTTTGGCATAGTCAATAAAGCAGAAATCGATGTTTTTCTGGAACTCTCTTGCTTTTTCCATGATCCAGTGGATGTTGGCAATTTGATCTCTGGTTCCTCTGCCTTTTCTAAAACCAGCTTGAACATCAGGGAGTTCACAGTTCACGTATTGCTGAAGTCTGGCTTGGAGAATTTTGAGCATTCCTTTACTAGCATGTGAGATGAGTGCAATTGTGGGGTAGTTTGAGCATTCTTTGGCATTGCCTTTCTTTGGGATTGGAATGAAAACTGACCTTTTCCAGTCCTGTGGCCACTGCTGAGTTTTTCAAATTTGCTGGCATATTGAGTGCAGCACTTTCACAGCATCATCTTTTAGGATTTGAAACAGCTCCACTGGAATTCCATCAACTCCACTAGCTTTGTTTGTAGTGGTGCTTTCTAAGGCCCGCTTGACTTCATATTCCAAGATGTCTGGCTCTAGATTAGTGATCACATCATGATTATCTGGGTCGTGAAGATCTTTTTTGTACAGTTCTTCTGTGTATTCTTGACACCTCTTCTTAATATCTTCTGCTTCTGTTAGGTCCATACCATTTCTGTCCTTTATCGAGCCCATCTTTGCATGAAATGTTCCCTTGGTATCTCTAATTTTCTTGAAGAGATCTCTAGTCTTTCCCATTCTGTTGTTTTCCTCTATTTCTCTGCATTGATTGCTGAAGAAGGCTTTCTTATGTCTTCTTGCTATTCTCTGGAACTCTTTCAGATGCTTATATCTTTCCTTTTCTCCTTTGAGTTTCACCTCTCTTTTTTTCACAGCTATTTGTAAGGCCTCCCCAGACAGCCATTTTGCTTTTTTGCATTTCTTTTCCATGGGGATGGTCTTGATCCCTGTCTCTTGTACAATGTCACGAACCTCATTCCATAGTTCATCAGGCACTCTATCAGATCTAGACCCTTAAATCTATTTCTCACTTCCACTGTATATCATAAGGGATTTGATTTAGGTCATACCTGAATGGTCTAGCGGTTTTCCCTACTTTCTTCAATTTAAGTCTGAATTTGGCAATAAGGAGTTCATGATCTGAGCCACAGCTAGCTCCCGGTCTTGTTTTTGTTGACTGTATAGAGCTTCTCCATCTTTGGCTGCAAAGAATATAATCATTCTGATTTCAGTGTTGACCATCTGGTGATGTCCATGTGTAGAGTCTTCTCTTGTGTTGTTGGAAGAGGGTGTTTGCTATGACCAGTGCATTTTCTTGGCAAAACTCTATTAGTCTTTGCCCTGCTTCATTCCACATTCCAAGGCCAAATTTGCCTGTTACTCCAGGTGTTTCTTGACTTCCTACTTTTGCATTCCAGTCCCCTATAATGAAAAGTACATCTTTTTTGGGTGTTAGTTCTAAAAGATCTTGTAGGTCTTCATAAAACCATTCAACTTCAGTTTCTTCAGTGTTACTGGTTGGGGCATAGACTTGGATAACTGTGATATTGAATGGTTTGCCTTGGAGACGAACAGAGATCATTCTGTCGTTTTTAAGATTGCATCCAAGTACTGCATTTTGGACTCTTTTGTTGACCATGATGGCTACTCCATTTCTTCTGAGGGATTCCTGCCCACAGTAGTAGATAGAATGGTCATCTGAGTTAAATTCACCCATTCCAGTCCATTTTAGTTCGCTGATTCCTAGAATGCTGATGTTCACCCTTGCCATCTCTTGTTTGACCACTTCCAATTTGCCTTGATTCATGGACCTGACATTCCAGGTTCCTGTGCAATATTGCTCTTTACAGCATGGGATCTTGCTTCTATCACCAGTCACATCCACAGCTGGGTATTGTTTTTGCTTTGGCTCCATCCCTTCATTCTTTCTTATTAATAAGACTAGCCCACCACTTAGGCTTAATAGCACTTGCCCGTGTGACTTATTTTAGGATATACTGCCAAAGGGTCCCTACTTAAAATTTTAGCTTGTTAATCTCTATTAATTCCCCTTAATTGTAAGTAGCCATTTAGTTTTGAGAAAATACTCTATGCTCCACTTTCTATTTCTCTTCTCTTCCCCTGGCCTTGGATTACCACCAAAACATTAGTTTCAGTTCTTATAATTGTACCTCCTACAGTTAAAGGTGCTGTTAGAGCATTTGGTCCTATGTGATACCAACTTAATAACAAAGCCCCAAGCACCTTTACCATCCAACAGACATAAAGGTTTTTGAGACATGAAAAAGTTTCACTGCCAATCATGGATATCAACATACTCCTCTGAAACAAAATCAAGAGAGGCTACCAAGTTTGAACAAATCAAGTGTACTGAGGCTGAAAAAGCCTGAAGGGCTTCATCCATTCCCCTCTGTAGTCAGTAATTGTGGACCACCCCATGACTTCTCTTTCATACCACCTTCCTCTTTTGAGCTAGAGGATTCCAGGGGGGTGCTGGTTAGTGAATAGTTGGGGCTTTTGTGACTCAGGACATTCAAACCTAAACTCTGAGTCTATTTGCAAAGATAAAAGTTCCTCTCTAATCCAGGGAGGCTGCCTCTCTTTAGGCTTTTCTGGTCTTCCTTCATCATGTAATATTCTACTCCCTTTGGTATTTGTCCTCTCTAATCTGTCCTCTCTGGTAGGAAAGCCACAGAGACAGCCCAGCCAGGAAGCATTAACCTCGACTTCTGGTGTGTGTGTATGTGTTAGTCACTCAGTCATGTCCGACTCTTTGCCACCCTATGGACTGTAGCCGGCCGGGCTCCTCTGTCTGTGGGACTCTCCAGGCAAGAATACTGGAGTAGGTTGTCATTTCATCCTCCATGACTTCTCCTTACACAGGAGGAATTCAGCAGCCCTTTCAGCAGCCCACGCTGTAGTAGGGGGTTTCACAACTTCACGTTGGACCGGAAATTCCTGAGGAATTCCATCATACAATTTATTCGGACTGATTCAGTCATTTTTTCCCCTTCATTATGCTTCTGGCTCAGATCATGAACTCCTTATTGCCAAATTCAGACTTAAATTGAAGAAAGTAGGGAAAACCACTAGACCATTTGGGTATGACCTAAATCAGATCCCTTACGATTATACAGTGGAAGTGACAAATAGATTGAAGGGATTAGATCTGATAGACAGGGTGCCTGATGAACTATGGACAGAGGTTTGTGACATTGTACAGGAGACAGGGATCAAGACCATCCCCAAGTAAAAGAAATGCAAAAAAGCAAAATGGCTGTCTGACGAGACCTTACAAATAGCTGTGGAAAGAAGAGAAGCAAAAAGGAGAAAAGGAGAGATATACCAATTTGAATGCAGAGTCCCAAAGAATAGCAAAGAGAGGTAAGAAAGCCTTCCTCAGCAATAAATGCAAAGAAATAGAGAAAAACAACAGAATGGGAAAGACTAGAGATCTCTTCAAGAAAATTAGAGATACCATTCATGCAAAGATGGGCTCAATAAAGGACAGAAATGGTCTGGACCTAACAGAAGCAGAAGATATTAAGAAGAAGTGGCAAGAAAACACAGAACTATACAAAAAAGATCTTCATGACCCAGATAATCATGATGGTATGATCACTCACCTAGAGCCAGATCCTGGAATGTGAAGTCAAGTGGGCCTTAGAAAGCATCACTACGAACAAAGCTAGAGGAGTTGATGGAATTCCAGTAGAGCTATTTCAAATCCTAAAAGATGATGCTGTGAAAGTGCTGCACTCAATATGCCAGCAAATTTGGAAAACTCAGCAGTGGCCACAGGACTGGAAAAGGTCAGTTTTCATTCCAATCCCAAAGAAAGGCAATGCCAAAGAATGCTCAAACTACCCCACAATTGCACTCATCTCACATGCTAGTAAAGGAATGCTCAAAATTCTCCAAGCCAGACTTCAGCAATACGTGAACTGTGAACTCCCTGATGTTCAAGCTGGTTTTAGAAAAGGCAGAGGAACCAGAGATCAAATTGCCAACATCCACTGGATCATGGAAAAAGCAAGAGAGTTCCAGAAAAACATCGATTTCTGCTTTATTGACTATGCCAAAGCCTTTGATTGTGTGGATCACAACAAACTGGAAAATTCTGAAAGAGATGGGAATACCAGACCACCTGACCTGCCTCTTGAGAAATCTGTATGCAGGTCAGGGGGCAACAGTTAGAACTGGACGTGGAACAACAGACTGGTTCCAAATAGGAAAAGGAGTACATCAAGGCTGTGTATTGTCACCCTGCTTATTTAACTTATATGCAGAGTACATCATGAGAAATACTGGGCTGGATGAAGCACAAGCTGGAATCAAGATTGCCAGGAGAAATATCAATAATATGCAGATGACACCACCCTTATGGCAGAAAGTGAAGAAGAACTAAAGAGCCTCTTGATAAAAATGAAAGAGGAGAGCGAAAAAGCTGGCCTAAAGCTCAACATTCAGAAAACTAAGATCATGGCATCTGGTCCCATCTCTTCATGGCAAATAGATGGGGAAACAGTGGAAACAGGGTCAGACTTTATTTTGGGGGGCTCCAAAATCACTGCAGATGGTGACTGCAGCCATGAAATTAAAAGATGTGCTTACTCCTTAGAAGAAAAGTTTTGACCAACTAGATAGCAGATAGCATATTCAAAAGCAGAGACATTACTTTGCCAACAAAGGTCCATCTAGTCAAGGCTATGGTTTTTCAATAGTCATGTACGGGTGTGAGAGTTGGTCTATAAAGAAAGCTGAGTGCCGAAGAATTGATGCTTTTGAACTGTGGTGTTGGAGAAGACCCTTAGAGTCCCTTGGACTGCAAAGAGATCCAGCTAGTCCATCCTAAAGGAAATCGGTCCTGAATATTCATTGGAAGGACTGATGTTGAAGCTGAAACTCCAATACTTTGGCCAACTGATGAGAAGAACTGACTCATTTGAAAAGACTCTGATGCTGGGAAAATTAAAGGTGGGAGGCAAAGGGGATGACAGAGGATGAGATGGTTAGATGCCATCAGCGACTCAATGGACATGAGTTTGAGTAAACTCTGGGAGTTGGTGATGGACAAGGAGACCTGGCATGCTGCAGTCCATGGGGTTGCAAAGAGTCAGACATGACTGAATCACTGAACTGAACTGATGCTTCTATATATCTCTGCTCTCCTGCTTCATGGAGAAAATAGAAGTCATCACAGGGAAGTTCTATCAACTCCTTGCCTGCCTCCATTAATCTAAGACTTGCCTTCTCCCTTCTCTTCTCTCACAAGGGAAAGAGACCCTCTTCCCCCTAGACCAATTTCCCACCAAAGTTTTGGACCCCAATTCCATTGGCCCCTCTTCTGCATCTTCAGCTTCTCCATCTGTATTAGCTGTGGCTCATCATTATTTGTATATAACAAAATGTTACGTTAGAAGGTGGGACTGTGGGTCTGCCCTGGTGGTCCAAGGGTTGAGACTTGGTGCTTCCAGTGCAGGGGGCGAATGTTCAATCCCTGGTCAGGGAACTGAGATCCCACATGGGACACAGCCAAAAAAAACCAACTAATTAATTTTAAAAAAAGAAGTTGGGACTGTGAAGCACCAAAATATAACCAAATCTACATTCCAAAGGATGTGCTAGGATGTATGTAAAATCTCAAAGTAGAATAACCAAGAACCAGTATTATGACTTTTAAATCCCCTCATTCAGCAGACAGATGAAGAGTCAATGGAATGGGGTTTCGAGTGGAGTCTTGAGTAAAGCATTAGAATGCTGTGGGTCTCAGACCCCAGGGATGTGGAGGATCTCTGCCTTCTCTTAAGCTGAGTGAGTATGCTTGAAGGGAGCAGCATGGAGAGATGAATGCATGTTCCCTGCAGTTGGGCACTGGGAGGACTGGGACCTACTCATGCCTGAGAAGGTCAGGGCAGCAGGGGAGAAGACTGGTCTGGGAAGTAACTCACTCCTGGAGACCAAACTAAGATTTCTGCTCAGGGAGAGGCTCCCCAAAAAGACATCCCAGAAGTAAGAGACTCTGAGCAGTCCTGGAAGGTGGAGGTGGGTTTGGGAGATGGGACAAGGCCAGCTGAAGAGGTGCAGCGGGGAGGCCCCACCAGGAGAGAAGCACTGGGTGTGCTGGGGAGAGAAGCACAATTGGCAGGCAGGGAATGAGGGGAAAGTGTGGATGTGGCAGAGAGCGGGGAAGAGGAGGGTTATGCCTGCCCCCACCATCAAAGCAAGGAGCCAGCTTGCTGTGAGGGCAGCGGGGAGAAGACCGAACAATAAAGCAGCTTCAGAATGTTGACTGGTATCTTGGAGCAGACATTCTAAATGAATTGAGACTGAGACTGTGACCTATCCTGATTCAGAATTTTAAGTAAGAGGAACTAAAGAAATGACCAGTCCCTGCAGCAGATTTAAAGGAACATTGAAAAACAAGAGTAAGACTGCTTTTAAGAAAACCTGCCATGAGCACTGATATCCCATGGACAGACAGATAGACATGCTTAGGCAAGCAGCAGAAACCTCCCCTTGACTCTTCGATTTCCAGCTTCTCTCTTGTATCTTCAGCTTCTCCCTCTTGACTTTATCTTCTTCCCCTCACTCGAGATTATTAAAGATTATCTCACACTCCCTGCCTCTATTCCATCTTCTCCCACAGCCATCTAGCTTCTGTCCTGTCATTACTGCCCAGAAACATCTCCAGACAAGGTCACCATCGACATATTTTTTCCTTCCTTTTTTTTCTCAAAATAACTTTTTATAAAGCAAATATGCTCATTTGGACCATAAAGAAGGCTGAGTGCCAAAGAATTGACGCTTTCAAACTGTGGTGCTGCAGATCAAACCAGTCAGTCCTAAAGGAAATCAATCCTGAATATTCATGGGAAGAACTGATGCTGACGCTCCAATACTTTGACCACCTGATGAGAAGAACTGACTCATTGGAAAAGAACCTGATGCTGGGAAAGACTGAAGTCAGAAGAGGATGGCAGAGCCTGAGACGCTTAGATAGCATCACTAACTCAATGGACATGAATTTGAGCAAACTCCAGGAGACAGTGAAGGTCAAGGAAGCCTGGCATGCTGCAGTCCATGGGGTTGCAAAGAGCCAGACACGACTTACTGACTGAACAGCAGCAACAATGCTCATTACAGAACAATTAGAAACGAAAAGCAACTAAAATGAACATTAAAAAATAAAATCCATAAACCCACCCACACCAAGCCAACCACTGTCAGTAGATTGATGTAGATTACCTTTTGTGCATATGTTCACGTATAGATGCAGAGCTATATGCACAGATAATACACACACATGTAAATATGAGTTATTTAAAGGTTCTCACTATTCAGTTCAGTTCAGTTCAGTCGCTCAGTCGTGTCCGACTCTTTGCAATCCCATGAATTGCAGCACGCCAAGCCTCCCTGTCCATCACCAATTCCCAGAGTTCACTCAGACTCACGTCCATCGAGTCTGTGATGCCATCCAGCTGTCTCATCCTGGGTTGTCCCCTTCTCCTCCTGCCCACAATCCCGCCCAGCATCAGAGTCTTTCCCAATAAGTCAACTCTTCGCATGAGGTGGCCAAAGTACTGGAGCTTCAGCTTTAGCATCATTTCTTCCAAAGAAATCCCAGGGCTGATGTCCTTCAGAATGGACTGGTTGGATCTCCTTGCAGTCCAAGGGACTCTCAAGAGTCTTCTCCAACACCACAGTTCAAAAGCATCAATTCTTCCGCGCTCAGCCTTCTTCACAGTCCAACTCTCACATCCATACATGACTACTGGAGAAACCATAGCCTTGACTAGACTGACCTTAGTCAGCAAAGCAATGTCTCTGCTTTTGAATATGCTATCTAGGTTGGTCATAACTTTCCTTCCAAGGAGTAAGCGTCTTTTAATTTCATGGCTGCAGTGATTTTGGAGCCCCCAAAAATAAAGTCTGACACTGTTTCCACTATTTCCCCATCTATTTCCCATGAAGTGATGGGACCAGATGCCAAAAAGCTAATTTAAATAACTTTGAATTCATATTATATTTATACTACTTAATATGTATGTATATGTACAAATTATATATGAATTTTCCCAAGTGCAGGTTTAAGTAGAATGCTCACCAAAAACATCAAACAAATAAGAACAAGATAATAGGAGTTGGCAATAGCTACAGGTATAGTCCTTGGGATAAGGAATACATACAGGTATATTCCTTACTGGGGACTGCCTTCTCTCGCATAGCGAACGTGTAAAACCTCGTCATCCACAGTCCGTGCTTTGTTTTCCTTGCTCAATCTTTCTGCTGTTTTATCTTTGCATATCTTACATAAATCAAAACTAGTTTATGCATCCTGCTGCTTCTACATTATCCAAAGACTTATAAAAGTGTTGGCTTCTGTTATTAAAGAAGGCACTCTGTGACAACTTGACACATCTATTTACATGTCAGAAAACAGGGGGAACCAAAGGATGTGATATTTGCTTAACAGTTTATCAAACAGTAAGACGTTATTTCATTTATTTTCTAATTACATATGTTGTGATGTTACGATAGGAAGGGACGATGCTGTAAGTCCTAGGCAGATGACTTTGACGTAAGGAACATATTTTGCACTCATAATTACGTTAAGTCCATCTTTACCAATATGCCAATATACAATTTTTACTACCAACCTTATGTAGACACATGCCACTACATTAAAAATAAACACACAATACAGAAAAGTAAAAAAAAAAAATAGGAGCTAAATATTTGACTCCCTGGAAAAGACAACACTGAATAAATCTGTGTAAGCCTTTCAAAACTTTTCCTAATCATTTATAACCATATCTACCAATGCATTTTATTTACTTATTTTCATAAGATGAGACCATGCCACTTAAACTGCTCTGGAACTTGCTTTTTTTCACATAATAATATCACAAGCAGTTTTCCAAATCAGGACCTACAGCTTGACTCATTTAAACAGATGAATACTGCTTTATCACTTATGATGGCCCATAATTTGTTGGATCATCTCCTTGTTAAGAAACATTTGAGGTATTTCAAAGTTTTTATTATCACCAATGAGGTCTACACATCTTATATCTATATCCTTTAATAGTTGTCCAATTCATGTAGGCTAAAGAGCCAAAAATACACACATTTACATTTTCATGGAACCAGATTACACTCTAAAAAGACTGTACTGGGTGCTCTCATTCACCCTCTCCCAAATTGGATATCATCAATCTTTCAATTTTTGCCAACCTGATTAATTAAAAAATGAACTTGTTTCAATTAGCATTTTGTTCATAGGGAGACTGAATTCGTCACAGGCTGATTGGCCATTTCATTTACTGTTCTAGGAATTGCCTACCCATCTTTGTTCATTTTTTTGTTGGGCTATCTGTCTTTTCTATAACATCAGTTTATACAACTTCTTTAGCTAATAGAGATACTAATTCTGTCATGCAGACTGCAAATAATTTTTCCTAGTTTTTCTTTTTGCTTTACTTTGTCTATGGATTTCCCCCAAGAGTCTTAACTTTTTATATAATCAAGTATATCCATCTTTTCCTCATGATTTCTTATTTTAATATTATATTATGCTAGGTTTCACCACTGTATGGTTATAAAAATATTCACCCTTATTTTCTTCTATTATTTTTATAATTTTACTTCTACACTTAAATTGTGATTTCATGCAGTACATATTTTGGCATAAAAAGTGAAATAAGGACTTGCCTGATGGTCCAGTGTTTAAGACTCTGCTTTTCCACTGCAGGGGTCATGAGTTTGATACCTGGTCATAGAAGTTCTGCATGCATGCTACAGCAGTGCTGCCAAAAAAAAAAGTGAAATAAGAATCCAATACTATCATACTCTACATACTATTTTACAGTAATTTCTTTCACTTACTGCATTGTGACCATATTTTCACATGAGTAGACATATTCTATATTATATTGGTTCCACAATTTATTTAATCTTCTATAACTGGACAATTAGGTTGTTTGCAACTATTTCAAATGGCTGTCTGATAAACACCATGAGCACTAAACCCTCATTCATTACCCTGACAATCTCCTCAGCACGCACTTCAGACTATTTGTATTCTCTCTATTATAAACCTTGCCCTGTCTTCTCATCACATCTCAATCCCATCCTATTGTCCAATTCAAAATCTTATAAGTAACTTTTGATTCTCACTTTCCCTCAACCTTCAAACCTAATCCATCAGAAAGATTCCATCAGCTCTACCTAGTCATCCACTTACATTCCATTCTCCTCACCCAGATGGCATGGCCTCTCTGTTTCCACTCTTGCCCACTGCAATCCTGTCTCTACAGCAGCCAGACTACCATTTCAAAATGTAAATCAGATCAGGTCACTTCACTGCTGACAATCTTCTAATCGTTTCCCATTGCACTTTCAAAAGTAAAATAAACATCCCTTACCTAGCCCTCCTTCCAAGGCCTCTATGACCTGGTCCTATCCACATCTCTAACTCAAGACTCCTGTTTCCCAGATGTTGAACTCTTTTCTACTCTCCTCAAATGAACCAAATTTGTTCCTAATTTAAGGTGGGATTTCTCATCCTTAGCACTAATGACATTTCAGTTCAGTTCAGTTGCTCAGTCTTGTCTGACTCTTTGCGACCCCATGAACTGCAGCACACCAGGCCTCCCTGTCCATCACCAACTCCTGGAGCCCACCCAGACTCATATCCATTGAGTCGGTGATGCCATCCAACCATCTCATCCTCTGTCGTCCCCTTCTCCTCCTGCCCTCAATCTTTCCCAGCATAAAGGTCTTTTCAAATGAGTCAGCTCTTCGCATCAGGTGGCCAAAGTATTGGAGTTTCAGCCTCAACATCAGTCCTTCCAATGAACACCCAGGACTGATCTCCTTTAGGATGGACTGGTTGGATCTCTTTGCAGTCCAAGGGACTCTCAAGAGTCTTCTCCAACACCACATTTCAAAAGCATCAATTCTTTGGCGCTCAGCTTTCTTTATAGCACAACACTCACATCCATACATGACCACTGGAAAAACCATAGCCTTAACTAGATGGACCTTTCTTGGCAAAGTAATGTCTCTGGTTTTGAATATGCTGTCTAGGTTGGTCATAACTTTCCTTCGAAGGAGTAAGCATCTTTTAATTTCATTGCTGAAGTCACCACCTGCAACGATTTTGGAGCCCTAAAAAATAAAGTCAGTCACTCTTTCCACTGCTTCCCCATCTATTTCCCATGAAGTGATGGGACCAGATGCCATGCTGGATAATTCTCTGTTGTGGGGCCTGTCCTGTGCATTGTAGGCTGTTTACCAGCATCCCTGGCCTCTACTCCCTAGATGTCAGTAACACTCCTTCCCCTTCCGGTGGTGTTTGTCTCCAGACATAGCAAATGTCCTCTAGGGACAAAATTAACCCAGCCTGAGAACCACTGATTTAGAGTCTTTGCACATGCTATTCCCTGTATCTGGAATGTTCTACCTCTTGGATCTTAATGTAAATATTTCTTAATCAGGACTTAGGTTAAATGTTACCTCCTCAAACAGGCCTTCCCTGTCCACCTAGTCTAAATAAGCCCCCTGCCCATCAACCTGCTTTGTTGGTTTTTTTAAATTGGAGTATAGTTAAATTCCCCTTCGTGGATCACAGCCTTCTCATGATGAAAGGGCTTGCATAACTCAGAGAAGCTACGAGCCATGCCATGCAGGGCCACTCAAGATGGCTGGGTCACAGTGGAGAGTTCTGACAAACGTAGTCCACGAGAGGAGGGAATGGCAAACCACGCCAGTATTCTTGTCGCGACAACCCCATGAACAGTATGAAAAGGCAAACAGATATGACACCAGAAGATGAGACCCCCAGCTTGGTAGGTGTCCAATATGCTAGTGGGGAAGAGTGGAGGGAAATTACTAATAGCTCCAGAAAAAATGAAGCGGCTGGCCAAAGCAGAAATGACATTCATTTGTGGACGTGAACGGTGGTGAAAGTAAAGTCCGATGCTGTAAAAAATAATGCTGCATAGGAACCTGGAATGTTAGGCCCATGAATCAAGGTAAAGTGGACTGTTGAAGCTGAAACTCCAACATTTTGGCCACCTGATGTGAAGACCTGACTCATTTGAAAAGACCCTGATGTTGAGAAAGATTGAAGGCAGGAGGAGAAGGGGATGACAAAGGATGAGATGTTTAGATGGCATCACTGACTCAATGGATATGAGTTTGAGTGGGCTCGGGGAGTTGGTGATGGACAGGGAGGCCTGGCGTGCTGTGGTTCATGGGGTCACAAAGAGTCGGACACGAGTGAGTGACTGAACTGACTGACTCACTGAGACATGGTCAAGCAGGAGATGCCAAGAGTGAACCTTGACATTATAGGAATCAGCGAATTAAAATGGACAGGAATAGGTGAATTTAGTTCAGATGACCACTATATCTACTACTGTGGACAAGAATCCCTTAGAAGAATGATGTGAAATTCTCTCAGTCGTGTCCGACTCTTTGCGAGCCCATGGACTATACAGTCCATGGAATTCTCTAGGCCAAAATGATGGGGTGAGTAGCCTTCCCTTTCTCCAGGGGATCTCCCAACCCAGAACCCAGGTCTCCTGCATTGCAGGCAGATTCTTTACCAGCTGAGCCAGCCACAAGGGAAGCCCCTAGAAGAGTGGAGTAGACCTCATACTCAACAAGAGAGTCAAAAATGCAATACTTGGGTGTAATCTCAAAAACAACAGAATGATCTCAGTTCATTTCCAAGGCAAACCATTCAACTTCACAGTAACCCAAGTGTATGCCCCAACCACTAATGCTGAAGAAACTGAAGTTGAATGGTTCTGTAAAGACCTACAAGACCTTCTAGAACTACCACCAAAAAAGATGTCCTTTTCATCCTAGGGGATTGGAATACAAAAGTACGAAGTTAAGAGATACCTGGAGTAACAAGCACGTTTGGCCTTGGAGTACAAAATAAAGCAGGGCAAAGGCTAACAGAGTTTTGTCAAGAGAACACACTGATCATAGCAAACATCCTTTTCCAACAACACAAGAGACAACTCTACATATGGACATCACCAAATGGTTAATACCAAACTGAGGTTGATTATATTCTTTGCAGCCTAAGATAGAGAAGCTCTATACAGTCAGCAAAACCAAGACCTGGAGGTGACGGTCACTCAGATTATCAGCTCCTTATTGCAAAATTCAGAGTTAAATTGAAGAAAGTAGAGAAAACCACTAAGTCATTCAGGTATGACCTAAAACAAATCCCTTATGATTATACAGTGGAGGTGACAAATAGATTCAAGGGATTAGATCTGGTAGACAGAGTGCCTGAAGAACTATGAACAGAGGTTCATAACATCATATAGGAGGCAATGACCAAAACAATGCCAAAGAAAAGAAATGCAAAAAGGCAAAGTCTGAGGAGGCTTTACATACAGCTGAGGAAAGAAGAGATGTGAAAAGCAAAGGAGAAAGGGAAAGATATACAAACTGAACAAAGAGTTCCAGAGAATAGCAAGGAGAGAGAAGGTTTTCTTCAATGAAACAAAGAAGTAGAGGAAAACAATAGAATAGGAAAGACTAGAGATCTCTTTAAGAAAATTGGAGATATCAAGGGAACATTTCATGTAAAGATGGGCACGATAAAGGCCAGAAATGGCAAGGACCTAATAGAGGCAGAAGAGATTAAGAAGAGGTGGCAAGAATACACAAAAGAGCTAGACAAAAAGAGGTCTTAATGGCTGGGATAACCAAAATGACGTAATTGCTCACCTAGAGCCAATCATCCTGGAGTATGAAGTTAAGTGGGCCTTAGGAAGCATTACTACAAATAAAGCTAGTGGAGTTGATGGAATTCCAGCTGAGCTAGTTCAAATCCTAGAAGATGATTCTGTTAATGTGCTGCACTCAGTATGTCAGCAAATTTGGAAAACTCAGCAGTGGCCACAGGACTGGAAATATCAGTTTTCATTCCAATCCCAAAGAAAGGCAATGCCAAAGAATGTTCAAACTACCACACAATTGCACTCATTTCACATGCTATCAAGGTAATGCTCAAAATCCTTCAAGCTAGGCTTCAACAGTACGTGAACTGAGAACTTCCAAGTGTAAAACCTGAATTTAGAAAAGGCAGAGGAACCAGAGATCAAATTGCCAACATCCACTGGATTATAGAAAAAGCAACGCAATTCCAGAAAAACATCTACTTCTGCTTCACTGACTATGCTAAAGCCTTTGCCTGTGTGAATCACAACAAATTACAAAAGATTCTTAAAGAGATAGGAATACCAGAGCACCTCACCTGACTTCTGAGAAACTTGTATACAGGACAAGAGGCAACAGTTTGAACTGGACATGGAACAAAGAACTGGTTCAAAATCAGGAAAGGAGTATGACAAGGCTGTACATTGTCACCATTTATTTCAACTATATGCAGAGTATGCCAGGCTGGATGAATCACAAGCTGGAATCAAGACTGCCAGGAGAACATCAACAACCTCAGATATGCAGATGATACCACTCTAGTGGCAGAAAGTGAAGAGGAACTTAAGAGCCTCTTGATGAGACTGAAAGAAGAGAGTGAAAAATCTGGCATAAAACAACATTAAAAAAAAACTAAGATCATGGCATTTGGTCTGATCACTTTAGAAGGGAAAAAAGTAGAAGCAGTGACAGATTTTATTTCCCTGGGCTTCAAAATCATTTTGGATGGTGACTATAGTCATGAAATTAAAAGATGCTTGCTCCTTGGAAGAAAACTATGGCAAACCTGCTGCTGCTGCTGCTAAGTCGCTTCAGTCGTGTCCGACTTTGTGTGACCCCATAGGCGACAGCCCACCAGGCTCCCCAGTCCCTGGGATTCTCCAGGCAAGAACACTGGAGTGGGTTGCCATTTCCTTCTCCAATGCATGAAAGTGAGAAGTGAAAGTGAAGTCGCTCAGTCGTGTCCAACTCTTCACAACCCCATGGACTGCAGCCTACCAGGCTCCTCCATCCATGGGATTTTCCAGGCAAGAGTACTGGAGTGGGGTGCCATCGCCTTCTCCGATGACAAGCCTGGACAGCATATATAAAGCAGAGATATCACTTTTTCAATAAAGGTCCATATAGTCAAAGCTATGATTTTTTCCAGTAGTCATGCATGGATATGAGATTTGGACCATAAAAAAGACTGAGCACTGAAGAATTGATGCTTTTGTGTTGTGATGCTGGAGAAGATTGTCGCGAGTTCCCTGGACTACAAGGGGCTCAGTTAGTCAATTTTAAAGGAAATCAATCCTGAGCATTCATGGGAAGAACTGATGCTGAAACTGAAGCTCCAAAACTTTGGCCACCTAATGCAAAGAGCCAGCTCATTGGAAAAGATCCTGATTCTAAGAAAGATTGAAGGCAAAAGAGAAGAGGACGGCAGAGGATGAGATGGTTAGATAGCATCACCAACTCAATGGGCATGAATTTGAGCAAACTCCAGGAGACAGTGAAGGACAGAGAAGCCAGGTGTGCTGCAGTCCATAGGGCTGCAAAGAGTCGGACACAACTGAGCGACTGAACAACAAATAGTTGATATACAATGTTAATTTCTGCTGTACAACAAAGTGACTCTGTTTCACATATGTATATATACACATAGGTTTCCCAGGTGGTGCTAGTGGTAAAGAATTAACCAGCCAATGCAGGAGATGTAAGAGCCACGGAATCCATCCCTGGGTCAGGAAGATCCCCTGGAGCAGGGCATGGCAACCCACTCCAATAAACTTACCTGGAGAATACCATGGACAGAGGAGCCTGGTGGGCTAGAGTTAGACACATACACTCTTTTTATAGGCTTTTCCATTATGGTTTATCATGGGGTATTGGTTATAGTTCCTTCTAGTTTGCTATAAGTAAGGCTTTGTTATTTATCCTTTCTATAAGAGCTCTTCGGAGAAGGCAATGGCACTCCACTCCAGTACTCTTGCCTGGAATATCCCATGGATGGAGGCGCCTGGTAGGCTGCAGTCCATGGGGTCGCTAAAAGCCAGACACAACTGAGCGACTTCATTTTCACTTTTCACTTTCATGCATTGCAGAAGGAAATGGCAACCCACTCCAGTGTTCTTGCCTGAAGAATCCCAGGGACAGGGGAGCCTGGTGGGCTGCCATTTATGGGGTTGCACAGAGTCAGACATGACTGAAGCGACTTAGTAGCATAATAGCTTTTATCATTGAGTGAAATAGCCTTCTCCTGTTACTGGCTTACTTCTTGGTTGCTTGTCTCTTCTACCAAAATGTAAATTTCAAACCAAGAGCAGCGCCTGGCATGAGTGAGCCAGGAAATATTTGCTAATTGAAAAAAATGAACCCCCCTAAGTGGAGACCAAAAATCTGTTTGTTCCAAATCTAATAGATAAAGTTCTTATATGAATTCTCTCCAACTCTGACACTCTTGATCACCTGCTCTTTCTTCACATCAGCACTTCCCTCGGCTTCTGTGACCCTGTGTTGAAACCCTGGTCTCAGGGACTCTCCCTGCCAGTTCCCCTCAGAGCTCCTCTTCCTCGGCCCATCTCCAACATACTGCTCTTCAGGGAGTCCCATCCTGGCCCCTCTTCTCCCACCCCATGTCATCCAGTGAGGGGACCTCCACCACTCCTATGCTTCATCAATGACAGCCTATTTTCTCATGATTCCCAAATCTGTACCACTACCCCCACATGCAAGCAGCCACCAGGAAGTCCCACAGGTCCCTCCAGTTGAATATTTCTGACCTGAACTCATCACGTCCAACAACCCCAAGCCACATCCTCAACAACCGCTCTCAGGAGATGCAGGTGTGACTCCTGCTGCTGAAGCTCCTAGTTTCGGTGGTGGAATTATTCTTCTGGGTTATTGTAGCATTGGATCACTATGCCCTCTAATGGCCTCCATGAAACCCTGGCTCCCAAATAACACACCTGACTCTCTCTCCCACTTGCAGCTCTCAGTGGCTTCCCATTGTCCTAAGTTTAAGATCCAAATTCCCACCCACACCTTCAAGACCCTTCATGATCAGTCCCTTTCACATGCCAACCATCCCAACTGTGTTCTCCCTTCACCCATGGAACCACGGATGCGCTTCTTCCCGTGTTGTAACTACCCTTGTCTCCCACCTCTCTTTACCAGGATTCAGACAGTATTTGTGAAAGCAACAGGTGAATGGAGGAATTTTCTTGGTGCTTCCAGGACCCTTGCTCTTGAGTCACTGTTTCTTTGGTCTTGATCTCATAAGGCTTTGGAGCTTCTTTTAAAACAGGCTTCTAGTCTCCTTCGGGGGCTTCCCTGGTGACTCAGACAGTAAAGAGTCTGCCTGCAATGCAGGAGACCTGGAGTCGATCTCTGGGTCAGGAAGATCTCCTGAAGAAGGGACTGGCTACCCGCTCCAGGATTCTTGCCTGGAGAATTCCATGGACAGAGGAGCCTGACAGGCTACAGTTCACGGGGTTGCAAAGAGTTGGACGCGACTGAGCAACTAACACTGCATATTCTCTTTCTTCCATTGCCTGTCCCCAAATAGTCTTTGCTTCCAGTGTAACTGGAGATCCCTCTTTGAAATGATCAGTGGCGTTTTTAATATCCTACCCATCTTTCTTCTCAGGCCCTAATCCTAATTTTTATATTCCTTTCTTCCATGCTGCATCACAAACCAACATCCTAACAAGTTTTGGAATATCTGGGTTGATGGGTAGTTAGAATTTGCATCTCCAAACTAAGAATTTAGCTCAATATTTACATTGTGCTACCACTGGGTACATTCAGTAACACTGACTAAGCATCTTGGCAGCTCTCAAACTGTATAAAAGAGAGTCAGACATAACGTAATAGATCAAGAATAACTGATGAACAAGCAATTTATTATAAATAAGACATGAATTCATGAGTTTCATGTTAAAACAAGGTAGCACTAGTGGTAAAGAACCTGCCTGCCAAGGCAGGAGACATAAGAGACACAAGTTCAATCCCTGGGTCAGGAAGATCCCCTGGAGGAGGGCGGGGCAACCCACTCCAGTATTCTTGCCCAGAGAATCCCATGGACAGAGGAGCCTGGTGGGCTACAGTCCATGGGGTCACCAAGAGGCAGACGTGACTGAAGCAACTTAGCACGCACATATTAAAACAAGCATTCAAGAGCTACAATAAAATTGCCGTCTGCTCCGGAACTGTGGCCGTTCAGCCTCTGTAGTCTGTCCCCAGCTCCGCTGTCACTGCCTTGCCAGTTCCTTGGCGTGCTGGACAGATTACGTGAACACACTCCCTGCTAAACCAACTCAGGAGTAGAACTGAGAGAATCCACTCCTGGCTATCAATCCACCCAGCTCCCCAGTCAGGCAGCCCCGGAGGCACTTTCAAATGACACGCCTCTCAAAGCGTCATGCCCCTGCTACCTTCCCCCATGTGTTACTATTCCGGGTGACGGTTACCCTGGGAGCTGACAAGCTGGTGGATGTGGCCGATGGTCTGTGCTGTTCTCCCCAACTGAACAGACCTAGGGAACAGCAGCAGCGAAGGACGACCCTGTGACCATCTCCCGGTGTCCTTGCCAGGCTCCCTCCGGGAGTGGTACAGCCAAGGGAGAGGGCAGGAAACCCATCACGCAGATGAATGGTGCTCACAGGGGATTCATGGGGGCAAAGCTCAGCCCCAACAGGCAGCTTCCACGTGACCCTGAATCGCAGTTTTGAGAACGCAGAGCCAGGCACTCCAGCATCACCTCACTCTTCTGGCCTCAGGGACACAGGATTCTATCAGTGGTGGGAGCCTGTTGTGGCCAGTTTCTCAAGGCTGTGCCACAGAAAGACTTTGAGAGGCCCATCTGAGTCTCCTAATGACCGTGTAAGCCACAGAGCGACAGGTTTCCAAGGCTTGGGAAGGAGACTCCTAACAATTAACAGCCACAAAATGTACATACACTGCAAAGTGTTAAACAGACTGGCCCTGGTGCTCAGCCGGGCACTCGGCGCCAGGTGGGAATTTTAAAAAGAAAACCCCTGCGTGGAGGTGGCTGTGACCTAGTTTAGGGAGAAAGACCTCTGCATAGAAAATGATACCTTGTGTTAGAGGTCTTGGCCCACTGCCCCACGCCGCCCAAGCCATGCTCAGCTGCTGGGAGGGTCAGCACAGGCAGGCTGTATCCGGGGGCCACAAAGGGCATGGTGCCCAGGGCCTGTGATAGGTTAGGGGGCCTGAAAATGTTTTAACTCCTTTTAAAACCAGAAAGACTGATGCTAAAGCTCCAATACTTTGGCCATCTGATGTGAAGCACCAACTCTTTGGACAAGACCCTGATGCTGGGAAAGATTGAAGGCTGTAAGAGAAGGGGATGACAGAGGACGAGATGGTTGGATGGCATCACCAACTCAATGGACATGAGTTTGAGCAAGCTTCGGGAGATGGTGAAGGACAGAAAAGCCTGGTATGCTGCAGTCCATGGCATTACAGAGAGTCAGACACAACTGAGCGACTGAACAACAGCAACAAAAATCAGGAGGAAAAAATTGAATATAATCCAATCTGACTTGCATTCACCTGTCTACCAGTGCAAGCGCAAAGTGTTTTTAAATTTTTTTTAATGCAAGAGGAGGCCCAAGAAAGGCATAACTTTCTGAGAACTCCAGAAATTGTAATGCAGCCCTGACCAAACCAAAGGGAAACCAAACCAGCAGCTGCACGAAATGCCCAATTCCTATTCCTCCCTTCCATGGGCAGCTACCAGCTGCTCAAGAAACATGCAAACCCCAAGAGTCCTGGAGCCAGTCCTGAGTAGCTGCTTTGCTCACAGGCGTGTGAGCATTGCCCTGGACCTGAAAACGAAGTGCTGATAGGAGTGATTATGGTGATAATCATTGCAACCATTTAATGAGTACTTCCTAGGTGCATCAGATTCAGTACTAGAAGCTTTACATGCTTGATCTTACTTAATCACCTCTAGGCCTTGGAAGGTAAACGTTATCACCTGCATTTTAGAGATGGAGAAACCACAGCTCAAAGAATTTACCTAACGAGCCCTGGCCTCAGAGCCCTACATTGGCAACCGCAGGGGGCACCAGCCACGGTGTATTCCCTGATACTGATCCCCAGAATCACACGAAATGACAATGCTGGCGGGGCTCACCTTATGGTTTTGCATCTTCACTCCTCTGCCTCTATAATGATAGACTTTTCCCAAGCAAGAGCACACGCCCCACCAGACAAGAGGGAGTACACGAGAAGAGGACCCCAAATTCCCTAAACCTAAAAGTCCAAGTTTTCCTTAAAGGACCACATACCTCAGGTCACAGGACAAGGGCTCCTCATGGCTGCTCCCCGTCACTGCTGCTGGGGGAGCCTGTGTGTACAGCGGCCTGCGGGAGGGCAGTGCGGCTGGATTTCCTGCTTTCTCCAGGCTTTCTCCTCTCTCTAGCATTATTGTTGAGCATGTCTTTGCCAGTTTTTCTTAGATGCTCTTTGTAAGCATGTCTGTATGAAGGAGATAAACTTAACTGCTAATTGTTGTCTGTGTGTTTCCTATAAAGCATCTTATATCTTCTATGGGCCAAGCTGTGTATAAACACTAAGTGATAAATCGTGTTGTCACTGTTTAGTCGCTCAGTCGTGTCCAACTCTTTTGAGACCCCATGAACTGTAGCCCACCAGGCTCCTCTGTCCATGGGATTTCCCAGGCAAGAATACAGGAGTGGGTTGCCATTTCCTTCTCCAGGGATCTTCCCAACCCAGGGACTCGAACCCACGTCTCCTGCGTTGGCAGGCAGATTCTTTACCACTGAGCCACCTGGGAAGCCCCATAAGTTGTGTAGTACTTTGCTATTCAAAGTATGGTCCCTGGACCAGCAGCGTTTGGAACTTGCTAGAAAGGCAGAACTCAGGCCCTGCGGGTGCCTTGTTGACTTGTGTGTGTCTTGAGGTTTGAGAGGTGTCACGGTGATATGGAAGAAGGGAACCACTGAGATTGTCAAATCTGGCTCTACGTTGAATCACCAAGAGCTTTAAAAGTTACTAATGCATGGATCCTATGCCAGAGACTCTTATATGACTGGTATAGGGAGTAGCCTGCGCATTTAGGATTTTTTAAAGCCCCCAGAGTGATTCTAACATGCAGCAAAGTCTTAGAACCCCTTGACTAAGTGGTGTGCAATGGTGAGGCTTCTAAAGAACTTGGAAAGGAGGGTGTGTGGTGTGTGGAGGGTGTGCAAGGTGTGGAGGTCAGTGTTCATGTATGTTCAGGGGGTAGTGAGAAGGCCCATCTGGAGAGAGAAAGCAGAGGTCCTGTAGAGGCCAGCTGGGACAAGGGTTAGGGGAGCAGGCTATGGTCACAGGATTCAGACTTGAAGTAGTAAGGATATGGTGCTGCAGGAGATAAAGACCGCTCTTAGCAAAGCTTGCTCTGACAAAGGTTTGCTGGACAGGATGGAGAGTGAGGAGCCTGGGTCAGAGAGAACAGCTGTTCATAGGAGCCCACATAAGAGTTGATGAGCTCGGAAGGGCAGAATGAGTCTCAGAAGAAATGCAAATGAGGACAGGCAAGTTGGGCTCATTTGCCGGGGCTGCTGCAAAAGCATCACAACCTGAGCAACACATACAGCAGCCGTTTATCGTCACACAGCCCTGAAGGCCAGAAGTCCACAGTCAAGGCGCCATGGGTCTATTCCTTCTGAGGGCTGTAGAGAAGAATCTGGCCCACGCCTCTCCCCTTGCTTCTTGTGGTTTGCTGGCAATCTTTAGGGTTGCTTGGCTTACAGAAGCATCACCCCTATCTCTGCCTTCTTGTTCTACGGCGGTCTCCCCACACATGTCTGTGACCAGATCTCCCCTTTTCATGAGGACATTAGGCTTCCCTGGTGGCTCAGATGGTAAAGAATCCACCTGCAATGTGGGAAACCTGGGTTCGATTCCTGGGTTGGGAAGATCCCCTGGAGAAGGAAACAGCTACCCACTCCAGTATTCTTTCTTGAAGAATTCCATGGACAGAGGACTCTGGCGGGCTACAGTTCATGGGATCGCAAAGAGTCAGACACAAAGCACCTCAGTTTACATAGGGGCTGTAAAGCCCCTATACCCAAATACAGTCACATTCTGAGCTACTTGCTTTAGGAGTTCAACAGATGAATATATGGGGCACATATTCAACCAGTAAGACACACCAAAGGGAAACAATCTATAAGAGATTGGTTTTTCTACTTCACAACACAAACAACTGAAGTCAGCTGGATGGAATCTCCATTCCCATCTTCTGAGGTTGGTGAAGATCTCGTTTATCTGGAGGCAGATGCAATAAAAATGAAACTAAAGGGGACTTTCTTTGGCAGGAAAGCCAGCCCAAAATCTTTTATAATTCAGTTTTCTTGCATCATAGCCATGACAGTTGGTTTAAATGTATCCACTTATCGAGCTGGGATTTACAGTTCCACGTGTAATATGAAAAAGCAAATGATCTTCTGTATATAGAAATAACTGTCACAGCCTAGCAGAGGTATCAGCAGGCCCTGGATGGTTGGACAGAAAAGGAAATGGAAGAGTCCCTAGGTAGGTGTTGGGCTCTAACAATGCAGCTGGTGGACTGTGGGCCAAGGGCTCAAGCCCATGTTCAAGGAGGCAGGAGCTGTCCAGGGTCAAGAGCAAAGGCCACAGAGGTAAAGGGAGCCAAAGGGTGAAGTCATGAAGGTGAGGTTTTTAGCAAGACACACTCAAACCTGCTGGACACCTCTGGGGACTCTGATCTGACAGCAGAGGCAGCGTGTGCAGTGGGAGAGTCAGTAATCTGGGTCTGAAGAGCCTAAGGGCCAAATCGCCACCCAGAGGAGGGCATGACCTTCCACAGCTTCAGGTGTGCCCAACGTGGTTCTGCTGCAACTCAGCAGCAGGGCACAGAGCTCCGTCAGCTTTGTTTTCTTCTCCTAGTAATACAGATGGGCTTGGAAGGGCAGCCGATCTCAGATGTTATATGCATCAGAACCACTGGAGGGGCTTAGTAAAACAGATTTTCTTGATCCACCCCTAGAATGTTTGATTTGGTAGCTCTGAGGTAGGTGTTGAGCATTTGCCTTCTGAACAAGCTTCCAGGTGGTGCTGACTGTGGGCCACCCCTTGAGAAGCACTCTGCAGAGTCAGGCTCTCTCCCTCTCTCCCCCTCATGATGAATGTTTGAGGAGCAACTGGCCAAGGTGCAGTCTGTGACCATGGGGTGCAATTGTCCTCATCACTATTTATTAAGGTTCAAGTTCAGATGGTTAGATAGCATCACCAACTCAATGGATATGAATTTGAGCAAACTCCAGGAGATAGAAGAAGACAGGGGCCCTGGGTGCTGCAGTCCATGGGGTCACAAAGGGTTGGCCACAGCCTACCGACCGAGCAACAACAAATTCAGTGTCTCCTCGGTTCGCTGGCTTCATGCTCTAACCAACAGAAGCAAGTGGCCTCCACTTTTAAATCTTCCGGGATCTAAAGGATCCTGACAAGAAGAGACCTATTTGATTTCCATGGGTGATCATTTAACCCAAAAGTACAACCTCAAGGATGTGAGAGATATCCTCACATGTACACAGAGTCATTGCTCTGTGCAATTACCTACTAGAATAGCCAAAGCTGGAAAAATCTAAAGGGCTAGCCAAAGGAGAATACATTATGGAATATCCATACTAAATAACGCAACACAGGGATTTAAAAGAACGTACAAACATGAAAAATCTACAAGGTATAATTAGAGGAAAAAAAGAAACTGCAAAACAATACATGCTAAATTATCTAGTTCATGATTTTTAAAACCCACAAAGATATGTGTACAAAGGCACAAAAATAGCCTGGAATGATACACATTAAGCTGTTAAGAACAGTTATTTTGAGGAGAGGAGGGAAAATGGGAGAAAGATTATCTCAGTTTCTCATACAAAGAAGATTCTGTCTTTGGCTCTTGCCATAGTGGAAAGTGCTGGGCTCCGCCGTGCCCATCGCAGTTCTGGGGTCCCCAGTACAACCAAGGTAGAATCTTGGCATCTAGTCCTATCACTTCATGGCAAATAGAAGGAGAAAAGTGGAAGCAGTGACAGATATTATTTTCTTGGGCTCCAAAATCACTGCAGATGGTTGACTGCACTCATGAAATTAAAAGACACTTGCTCCTTGGAAGGAAAACTATGACAAACCTAGACAGCATATTAAAAAGCAGAGACATCACTTTGCTGACAAAGGTCCGTATAGTCAAAAACTACTGGTTTTTCCAGTGGTCATGTATGGATGTGAGAGTTGGTCCACAAAGAAGGCTGAGCACCAAAGAATCGATGCTTTTGAATTATGGTGCGGGAGAAAACTCTTGAGAGTCCCTTGGACAGCAAGGAGATCAAATCAACCAATCCTAAAGGAAATCAACCCTGAATATTCATTGGGAGGACAGTTGCTGAAGCTCCAGTGCTTTGGCCGCCTGATTTGAAGAGCTGACTCACTGGAAAAGATCCTGATGCTGGGATAGATTGAAGGCAGGAGAAAGGGGTGGAAGAGGATGAGATGGTTAGATAGCATCACTGACTCAATGGACGTGAATTTGAGCAAACTCCAGAAGATAGTGGAGGACAGAGGAGCCTGGCGTGCTCCAGTCCACAGGGTCACAAAGAGTTAGGCACGACTTAGCAACTGAACAAGAACAATAGCAACAACCACCTTTGATCAATGAAAGACAGGAGGTAACATAAAGCTTCCTTGGGTATACCTTTGGTGTAACTGGTTTCTTGGCTATGTCCCTCATGACCAAGATCATCTGAGTTCTCTTATTTTCCTGTGAACCTGTGGTCTAGTTGGTAACCCCCACCTTATAGTTACCTTCTGCCTTCTGGACTCATATCCCTGTTTCTCTCAGTCTCAAGTATTAGCACAGTAAGTTTCATCTCTGACTCATTTTTTCCTAGAGAATCTGAACTCAGCCCATCTATTTCTCTGTTCCCTGAACTTTGTATAATGATAATGTATTCAGCTAATAACTTGTAAAAGGATAAAATAAGATTAAGAGGGGAAGGTTGATCAGTTTATTATGAAGAACAATATGAATGTCCTGGTGATTCAAGGTGCTTTGCTGGAGGAGGGTGAGGCAGAGGAGGTGCCTGCTTCAGCATTTTCCAGGTACTCCCAGAGGAGCTTGGAAACCAAAAGCTCCTCTGTCTGACAATGTGATGTTTTCATTTTTAACTGGGTCCCACTGCCCCTCCCAGTCAGGTCCACTGGGTCAGGCTCTCCAGGAACTATAGTGAAGTGATATGCAAGTCACTCAGTCATGTCTGACTCTGCGACCCCATGGACTATACAGTCCATGGAATTATCCAGGCCAGAATACTGGAGTGGGTAGCTTTCCCTTCTCCAGGGGATTTTCCCAACCAGGGATAGAACCCAGGTCTCCTGCATGGCAGGCAGATTCTTTACCAGCTGAGCCACAGGGAAGCCTAAGAACACTGAAGTGGGTAGCCTATCCCTTATCCAGCAGATCTTCCCGACCCAGGAATTGAACCAGGGAATCTTGCATTGCAGGCGGATTCTTTACCCACTGAGCTATCAGGGAATTATCACCCTCTCCGAAACCTCAGAGCCAGTTCCCCTTGCCTCCTCTTTCTTCCTCCCCTGCTTGTGAAAGGGGGCGGAAGTGTGTATGTGTGTTACTTTGATCATTTCAGATTGATTGAACTGGGGACTCAAAGTCCAAAGGAGAGCTAACTACCACATCCTTCTCTTCTTCCCATTCAAAAGAACCTTGAGGACTTCCTTGCTAGTCCAGAGGTTAAGAACCCACCTGCCAATGCAGGGGACATGGATTTGATGGATGGTCCGGGGAGACTGCACTTGCTGCCAGGCAACAGCCTATACATCACAACCACTGAGCCCGAGCACCTGGAGCCTGTGCTCCACAACAAGAGAAGCCAGCACAGTGAGAAGCCCACACATCTCACCTGCAGACTAACGCCCGCTAGCCACAACTAGAGAAAGCCCACACGCAGCAGCGAAGACCCAGGGCTGCCAAAAACCTCACCTGCAGACTAACACCCGCTAGCCACAACTAGAGAAAGCCCACATGCAGCAGCGAAGACCCAGGGCTGCCAAAAACCTCACCTGCAGACTAACGCCCGCTAGCCACAACTAGAGAAAGCCCACACGCAGCAGCGAAGACCCAGGGCTGCCAAAAACCTCACCTGCAGACTAACGCCCGCTAGCCACAACTAGAGAAAGCCCACACGCAGCAGCGAAGACCCAGGGCTGCCAAAAACAAGTGAGTCATAAAATTTTAAAGAGAGAGAGAGAGAAACTTGAGTCCTTCCTCGGAGGAGGCAAAGAATTGGAAGAGGAGAGGTGGAAAGCTTGACTTGAAGTTTAGCTGGGTGTAAGGGCCTCCCCCGCCTCTTGCCACAGCAAATGCCCCAGAAGTAAAAGCAACGGAAGGTAAAGCTCTCCAGATTATATATGAGAGTGCAAGATAGGGAAAGTTACTGGGGGTGGGGGAAATCAGTAAATGAGCAAGTTCATAGATGCAGTCACCAAAAGAAATTGTGTTTCACAACTTTCAAGTTCAAAAAGGAGCTCTAATAATAATACAAAGTCCTGCCCGTTCCTTGCATTCCTTGTACTTTTGCTCCAGAGGATAACAGCTGGGTGCTGACCTAGAAGGGTGGGGCCATCTGAGTTGAGTCTGCCTTGGCTAAGTGTGCTGGGTACAATTAAAGGAGATGTTTGACCTTGAAAGTCCCTTGGACTGCAAGGAGATCCAACTAGTCCATCCTAAAGGAGATCAGTCCTGGATATTCATTGGAAGGACTGATGCTGAAACTCCAATACTTTGGCCACCTGATGCAAAGAGCTGATTCATTGGAAAAGACCCTGATGCTGGGAAAGATTGAGGGCAGGAGAAGGGGACGACAGAGGATGAGATGGCTGGATGGCATCACCAACTCAATGGACATGGGTTTGGGTAGACTCTGGGAGCTGGTGATGGACAGGGAGGCCTGGCGTGCTGCGGTTCATGGGGTCTCAAAGAGTTGGACACAACTGAGTGACTGAACTGAACTTGACCTTCAGGGAAGTGTCTGTGGTCGCTGCATAAGGAACACAAAAGAGAAAGGAGTCTTTCTCAGGCAGTATTTGTTTTGTCTCAGAAAATCTCCCTTTATTCTGACTCAGGGATTGTTTGAAAAGACAGAACAAACACGAGCCTGCGGGTAACAGGGTCCTGGCTTTTAGGTGAGAGAGGATTTGGTCTCTCTTAGACAAGAATCCTGAGTCAGATACCCTATAATTGGATAGGCTTGCTGTAAGAACTTCACTGCAGGATTTGTTGAAAGGGAAGGTTTAACCAAAAGAAGTTTAAACAAGAAAAAGCCTGAGGTTTTTGATGTAAAATGATAGAGGTCTGGAATTGAACATCTTTTCTCAAAGCCAGCCCTGATTTCAGATTAAAAATGAAGTAAAGGGCTGAGAGATGCCTTCTCCACCAAGATCAGGCAAAAAGCCCACTGGGCCTCCCTCTGTCTGACATGACCCTGCTCCTGCTGGCAACTCTAGCAAATTAATTCACCTGGAGATGGTCAGGCCTGCTAGGAAATCCTTTGTTATGGACTCCTCTCCCACCCAAGCAGACCCAAGGAAGATCATTACATCCCATAAGAGTACTTTGAGAACTTTCCAGCATTTTCTGTGGATTTCTTTGGGAACTTGAGAAGCACTCCACCACAGAGTTCTTCCTTAAAATCTCTAGTCTTCACTTCCAAGGCCACCTGTGTCCTGCTGACCCCTGGCTCCCTGCTTCTGCCCCTACGGCTTGGTCCTACCTACAGTGCCCCCCACCTGCAGGCCCAGCCTTACCCAGCCCCAGGCCAGTCCTGACCAAGGCCGGAAAGAAATTCAGAGCCCCAGGTCACTGGCAGATGCGATGTGGAAACAGGTGCTGCTCTGGGAGGCCCAAACCTTCTCGTGCCCTCCAGGTCCTCCTGCCAAGTCCTGCCACACAGCTGGGTTTCCCCCAAATGCACTGAGGCCCTGGCACCTGCTCTGTTGTCAGTTTCTCTCTCTTAAGGATGGGCCGGACCCTGTATCCACAGTCAGGGGCTGGGGCTTGCTTTTTCACTGAACAGTCATCTGCATTCAAAGCCACGGCCTGCCGCCTGGGTTGCCTCGGTCATGCCTGTGGACAGCCATCCCCAATTCACCTAAGCTCCCTATGGCTTAAAGGTTCTCAGACTTCCATGTGGGGACCTCCTTAGTGGTCCAATGGCTAAGATGCCACACTCCCTATGCAGGGGGCCTGGGTTTGATCCCTGGTCAGGGAACTAGAACCCACATGTGGCAACTGAGAGTTCAAACACCACAGCTAAAAGTCATGCACGCCAGCAACTAAAGATTCCGCATGCCACACTGAGACTCAGCACAGCCAAACAAATAAATTTTTTTAGAAGGCATTCTTTAAAAATCACAAAACTTCAGTGTGCATCAGAATTCCTGGGAGCTTGTTAAGAGTGAAGTCCTGCGCCCACCCCTGGAGATTCTGGTCCATCCATTCATCCCAGTCCTGGGTGACGCAAGGGGAAGAGCTTCTGAACCCCATCTCGTACAACCCTGCTATGGATGAACCACCCATAGACCAAGTCCTGTTCAGCTCTGGATGCCTGCCCTGTGCTCCTCCTGACCGCACCTCTTCAATTCCCAGCCTGCTTTGCGGTCACGTCACTCAAGCCATGACACCTAAAACACTTTCACATTTGTTCTATTGCGTGTAAAGCAGTCTGCGGTTATGGGACATGAGCCATCTCTTCAACTAAATTGCACTCTGGCTTCCTAGACCAGGGTTTACACAAGATTCTACACACGTTGGCCACTCGCTACATTCTATATCTGGCAGAGACAAGAAGCTTATCTGAGGAATGGATATACACTGTAAAAGAGAAATGTGGTGCCGATAATTTCAAGCATGATGAGTTTTTAATAAACAGTAGTCAACAGAAACAGACTTAAGAAGGCTAAATAAAATAATTTTATATTTGTCCAATTTGGTCTGTCTGCCTCCTTTTCATGTTGAAGCAGACTACATTTTAATCTGACACCAGAAAGAACTTTCCACCATTGCTTTATTCCAGAAGACCTTGTGGACCAAGAGCTATTTGCCCAGACACCCTCTTTACAGCATAACCACCCTGAGGAGCCGGTGACTGTCCAATCCCACTTACTCTCCTCGCTGCGAGGGGTCCAGGCCTTGGGCTCAGCTCCCTCCTTCCCTCCCCCTCCAACCACTGCCCTCGCCTCCCTTTCCCAGTCTGTCATCTTGATTCACAAGACACAGCGTCGGGGGCCTATATTAGAGCAGAGAATGGCAGAGAGGAGCACAGGGTGTGGGAGAGCCTTCCGCTTTCTCCTTTCTCTGCAATTATCACTCAACTGCTTCAGTAAACAACAAAATTGTTCCCCACACACGTCATTACCATTTACAAGATTAAAATAGGCTGGAGGTCAGGAAAGGGAACACAGGTTAGCTTGAGTTTTTGAAATGAACTGCCATCCCTGGCTAGCCTCCCCCCTCACCCCCCTGACCCTTTCTTTCCTGAGGAAAATTGAGGACAAGAGGCCCAGGAGAAGTTAAGGTGCACCTCCCTTCTTGCTCATGGAAAGATGTGAGAGACAAAACGAGGAAAAGACAGAGCTCAGCGCAGGCCCGTGTCTGGGCGTAGGCCTGAGGCACTCCTGGCGCTCTGAACCCCTTTCTGGGCCGCGGCCAGCCTGGTCTCTCCTCCTCAGCACAAGGCCTCTGTTCTACCTGCAGGGCCCACAGCGCAAGTCCCAAATGAGTCCCTGGTGAGCAGCTTCACACTCACCTGTTCAGATTATAGTTTCCAGTGTGGGTACCCATCCCTAAGGGGCAGAAGCTTTTGGCATAACCAGGGCAGAGTAATAATGACCCAACAGGCTAGAGCTGAAAGCTCCTTACAGACTGCCAGGGCTCCCCGCCTATCCCAGGGGCTCCAGGCACACTGCCCTCTGTGTGAGCCATACCCTGGAGTTGGGTCACACCACGAAAGCCTTAAGGGTCAGAGACAAGAGCTTCCTGGCCTTCTTAGCTGGTGCTCTCTGATAAACAGCAGTCCTTCCAAATAAGATGTTTTCTGTTATCTTAAAACGTGTCCTGAAAGGGTTCATGAGGATCAGTCAAAAAAGAATAGATTTAGTGAGGCAGATGTTTCCACCCCAGCACAAAGTTTAAAAGACAAAGGTCAAAGTTTACAGGGCAAAGTGATGTGATAAAGGCGAGGAAGGTTATGTGAGCCAAGACAAGACCACCTGCAGGTCTTCAAATTCAAGTTTAAAAACATGCCGGCCAAACAAAATCCTTCTGAAGACCAGGAGCAACATTCTGGTCTCCAGTTTGCAAATCCTGAACTATCAGGGGGAAAGAAAGTAAAAGCAAGAGATCAGAATGAACAAGGGCAAAGTATTTTGTTCTACTAACTAGCAGCCCACATTCTCTCTCTGCTGAGAAAAAAAAAATGGGTTGACCAAAAAGTTCATTTGGTTTTTTTCCATAAGATGGCATAGAAAAACCCAAACCATTTCTTTTTGGCCAACCCAATATCATCCAGACTAGAGGAAATGATCACCATTAAAAGAACACACTTCCAGGATGTTTTTCTGGTCTCAGGATAGGTCCCGCCAACCAACCCCTCTCTCTGCTGAGGCGGGGCCTGATCTCCTTTGGGACCAGGGAACATCTATGACATCAGAAGTGCATCTGTGTCCACAAGATGGAGGGTTTTCTTCCACTGAATCTAATTAGCACTGGCCATAATAAAACCCCCATGTCCTTAATATTATCGGTTTGGTGCTGTGACAACAGGACTGGCTGTCATTGATGTTGGTGAAGACAGGAATGAGCAGACACGTGATGATCGCAGCCCGATTGCTCATCTTTGTGCCAAGCCCATTGGCTAACAGCATCACTACCATCCCACAGCTGAGAAGACGATGAATTAGGGCTCGATTACATCAGCCTAGATTAGAAGTGGGTGGAGCTCCAAGCTCAGGGAGCATCTGGCTGAAACAATTCCTGCGGCTTCTCCCAACACAGGTATCACTGGTCCGTGGAGACTCCCAACAGCTTGGTTGAGAGCAGATGGGAGAAGAGCTGCTGTGGCAGGGTCGGAAACCAGAAATGGAAAGAAATGTCAGGCTCTGGGGACTCGGATAATGTATGCGTCCCATGTGGCCTCCTCCCCTTAAGATCAATATTGTGGATGGTTGTGACAATTTGGGATCTAATTAGATTACAGTTGGTTAAGAACATTTTCTTCCCCAATCATGATGTCAGTCGAAGACACTGGTCGGTACCTCGTCCTTGTATTTTCCATAAGTTGGGAAACTCCAAGGATATGGGTACAGGAATGACGGTAGCTCCCTACTACATGCCTGATGAGGTTTGGAGAAATCTCTTGGGAAACAGCTGGGAAAGGGACGGCTGCAGAAAGAGGAAAAGGTTGGATGTCACCCTTTGGTCCCACACCACCACCTGCCCTGGGTCCCTGGAACCCTGGTTGTGTGCCGTTTTGCCACCTGGCACCCACCAGCCCACCAGCTATCCCAGCATGGTTTCTGCACTCCTGCCTCATTCCTGCAGGTCCCCGTGGCCAAAGCAGGCGCGGGGCTCCACAGACTCAGTGCCCTTTTGACCTCAAGTTGGTGGCTGCCTAGCAGCCAGCCAGCACTCCTCCAGGGACGCCCTCGTGTGGTCATCCACGGGAATTGTAGCCTCTGCTGCTCGATTCAGTTTAGACCAAGTGAGCTACCCTAGCTAAGACACCCCTGTCATCGCCCCAGGTAGAAAAAGCCCAGGTTTCAGTGCTAAGCATGCGCTAGAAGCTCCATAAGTACAAGCTAATTTCCTCTCCAGAACACTTGGACTTAACTGAAATAACTTACTGTACCAAAGAGAATCTCTAGGCGGGATTCAGGTCCTCAGGGACCTGAATTCAGAACTCAGGGATTCAGAACTCAGGTCCTGCCTAAAAGGTAAAAACAAACCCAGGGCACCAGTCAGGCATCCCGCTCATCAGAAATTAAAGCAGGCTTGAGAAAACCTACATTCGGGCAGCCTAGGGAGGGCCCAGGTCACAGCATTAGGGCTCGTCAGAATAGGTCCAAGGCCAGGAAGGAGGCCCCAGTCTGCCTTCCATCACTGGGGCTGGGGTCTTGAGCATCCCTCCACACCTCGTTTCTTTTTTCATGAAGTGTATTTAATAGCCTGTCCAGCATCAGGCTTCCCTGGTGGCTCAGCTAGTAAAGAATTCACCTGCAATGTGGGAGCCCAGGGTTAGATCCCTGGGTTGGGAAGATCCCCTGGAGAAGGGGACGGCTACCCACTCCAGTATTCTGGCCTGGAGAATTCCATGGACCGTGGGGTCACAAACAGTCGGACATGACTGAGCAACTTTCACTTTCTTTCAGTGTTTTTCCATTTAAGCCTACAAATAGCAAGGGTGAAGGTTTCACTCTGGGCAGACTGAGTTGCTGAATGGTCCTTAAGGGAAAGGGAGACCCCATGCCTCTACCACAAGAGAGCACAGCAACTGAGGCTTTCACCTTTTGTTTCTCACGTCCATGGCCACCAGTGAACTGTGGGTATAACACGGCAGGCAGGATGGGAGAGTCAACCAAGGTGTTGGCTAGATTTGAGGAGATGATGGAAGCGGGAGTCAGAAACCAGGCAAATAGTCAAGAGGCAGAAGAGGTAGCGGTGCCAGAGGATGGCGTGGTGGGAGCAGAAACCCAGAAGGCAGACACAAGACGCCGGAGCAAAGCTGCTTTGAACAAGAGGCAACTATTGGGAGAAATTGCTTACCGCTCTCCCGCGGGTTGGAGCTAATCGTCCAGTTAAAGTCCTCTCTGCAAGTGAATGAACTGCACCGTCTGCTCGGAGGGCCAAAGCAGTAATGAAGGAGGAAGGCTTCTCTCCTCCCCTCTCACAAATGCAGTTCATCCTGCCTCCTAACCTCTCTCTCCTCTTCAGCCCCACTGCTTCCTTCCTGATCCAGGCTGCTGTTTTGTAGCCAGATCAGTGGTTCCCAATCTTGGCTGCACCCTGGGAGCTCCACCCGCAAAGATTCTGATGTCACTGGTTCCAGCTGCAGTCAGGGCAAAGCCAGGTGCCTCTTCAGTTTCTCGAGATTGAGAATCACCCAGCCCAGGTGATAGCAGATCTCTTAGCAAGGCTCCTTCCCTCTGGTCTTGCTTCCATTCTCTCCAACCTGTTCTCCATGTGCTAACTGAAGGAAACCAATCAGATAATGCTACACCCTTCCCTGTAAACCTACAAATGGTCTCCCATTGCACTCAAGGTAAAGTTCAGATTCTATCACAGGGCTTGCAATAGCTTCATCAGCTGGTTCCTGCAAATTCTTCATATTCCCCCACGCTAATAGATGTCTGAGCATTTCTATTCCAGTTCCTCAGAGAAACCAGCCATCTTCCCTGATAGCTTAGTTGGTAAAGAATCTGCCTGCTATGCAGGAGACCCTGGTTCAATTCCTGGGTTGGGAAGATCCCCTGGAGAAGGGATAGGCTACCCACTCCAGTATTCTGGCCTGGAGAATTCCATGGACTGTATAGTCCATAGGGTTGCAAAGAGTCGGACACAACTGAGTGGCTTTCACTTTTCACTTTCATACCACCTTTCCCCTTCCAAGCTCTGTGGCTTAGTCACTCAATTGTATCCAACTTTTTTCAATTCCATGGACTATAGCCCGCCAGACTCCTCTGTCCATGGGATTCTCCAGGCAAGAATACCAGAGTGGGTTGCCATGCCCTCCTCCAGGGGATCTTCCCAACCCAGGGATCAAACCCAGGTCTCCTGCATTACAGGTAGATTCTCTACTATCTGAGTCACCAGGGAAGCCCTTCCCTTCCAAGAGCATTATCCAAGAATTTTCCTAGTTTATAAACAACAAAGAACAATAACTTCATTTCATTCAGCATCCCAAAAGAAATATCTCTGATGACATAGTAATATAAAACATTATTTAAAAATACATTAGGATAAGTTGGACTTCTTTACTTTATTGAAAAAAATTCTACCATGAACAAGAGAAAGAATTTCTGACCCATGTCTGGGCCAATCTAATATCAGTGATCAATGGGCTGGGTTTTGTGCTTGAGGATAGCCCATAATTTTTCCTTGTTTGGGAGTACTTGTGGACAAAAGAAAAGCTGAGCACCAAAGAATCCACTCCAGTGTTCTTGCCTGGAGAATCCCAGGGACGGGGGAGCCTGGTGGGCTGCCATCTATGGGGTCGCACAGAGTTGGACACGACCGAAGTGACTTACCAGCAGCAAAACTGTGTGTTGGAGAAGACTCTTGAGAGTCCCTTGGACTGCAAGGAGATCCACCCAGTCCATCCTAAAGGAGATCAGTCCGGAATATTCATTGGAAGGACTGAAGCTGAAGCTGAAACTCTAGTACTTTGGTCACCTGATGTGAAGAATTGACTTATTGGAAAAGACCCTGATGCTGAGAAAGATTGAAGGCAGGAGGAGAAGGGGACAACAGAGGAGCAGATGGTTGGATGATATCACCAACTCGATGGGCATGAGTTTGAGCAAGCTCCAGGAATTGGTGATGGACAGGGAAGCCTGGTGTGCTACAATCCATAGGGTCACAAAGAGTTGGACACGACTGAATTGAACTGTGGACAAAATGTTCAAAAGGATATAAGGTTGTCATTATAAGTTAAACCATAAGTTCTAAGAACCATAGTGGAGAGACACAAAGTCTCTTGGAAGAAATAAAATGACTCTCAAACCTATAAGACAGGACTGAAAGCCATCACATAGATGAAGCAAGAATAGGCCATCAGAAATGGGGTTGGCAACCCCTACCCAAGGTGTGTTCAGGAGTGATGCCCTGCCCATTTCAAGTCCATCAGAGCCAGTGACCATGTATTTTACATATAACTGTGGTTGACCAGGTTCTCACAATTTAATGTTATTAAATAGCAAAGCCATCTAACCAGGTCCCTTTGTTCTGATTTCAAACTCACCAAATGATCTACTGTTGACAACTGCCTTAAAGATTGTTCTATAGAAAGAGACAGATACAGGCCATTACCACATGTTTTACTTGGACGACAGTTGTGTTTTTCAGGATAAATCAAGGAAATGGCATTCTGAGTTGATTCACAAGCCTATAGATTTGGCTAGAGCAAATCTTTTCTAAGCATCGGATCTGCTCTTGATCCATGCTTTGAGCACATGAGGCTGGAGGCAGACCCTAGACTCTGAGCAGGGGTATCAATACCAACACCATTTGGGGAAGCCTCTTTGCATCTGCCAACTTTCCTGGATATACTTCACTCTAACCTTCAGTTCACCTCTATAACTTGCACTTGAGTTGTTTATTTTCTCAGTGTGTGTAGGGTTCAAAAGCGAAAGTGATAGTCATTCAGTCATGTCTGACTCTTTGCAACCCCATGGACTGTAGCCCACCAGGCTCCTCTGTCCATGGAACTCTCCAGGCAAGAATACTGGAGTGGATTGCTATTCCCTTCTCCAGGGAATCTTCCCCACCCAGGGACTGAAGCTGGGTCTGCCGCATTGCGGGAAATGCTCTATCAGCTGAGCCACCAGGGTTACCTGAGCCCAGAAGCAAGGACATAATCTGCAAGATGCCTGCCCCTGGATGTTTTTCTAATCAGTCACATGTTAATCTCTGAAAATTAAACTCACAGCCCAGGTTTCTGAGCACCTATCTCTGGTCAAATGAGTGAAGCATCTCTGGTGGAGGCACCATGAACACTCCTGACTTCAAGCACCTTATGTGGAGTTGGGTCCCCAGAGAGACAGCGACAGCTTCCAAAGTTAACAGAGGGGTTGTTGCCCCCCTTGCCCTTTGATCAGATTCTCACAGGCTCCCATTGATGGCAAGCTTCCCAAGGATGCCGACAGGTGCATCCTCTTAGCCTGCTCTTCCTGTCAATATTCCAGTGCCCAAGAGAGCCAGACACCTAGCAGGGGCTCAATAGGTGTTTCAGAGACAAATGAATGTGTGAATGAATGAAAGCCGGCAGACAATGTTTCCTCTCCCTTTCTTCTGCCCCTGAGTCGTTCACAAGCACATCGCGTCCCTGTGAGGAACATCGCTATTCAGAGTGATTCTCAGCAGTGTGGGATTGTGGGGAGTGGGGAGCCTCAAGCCTGTATCAAAATATCTGAGGCCTTAGGCTTGTTGGTGCCTCCCACACCCACCAGGAGGTCCTCAAACATCCCTGCCGACCCTTTGGAAAGAAGACTAAAGAAAGCACTTGCTGACTTCCTGTGGCTGGACATCTGGTCAATCTCGGATAAAGCCAGGGGCAGTAAACATGAGAGCATTGGCTCTCCAAGGCTCCAGTCCTCCTTCGCACCCATCCACATGTCAGCTGGGAGGCTCACTTGCAGGCTGGTGTCACCATGTCCCTGCACAGAAAATGATTAAGGTAATTTTTTTCAGAGAATCAAATTCTCCCAAATAGGTGATACCCAGAGAGAAGCCCGGGAACGTGAGCGCTCACCATGGGCTTAAGTGTGGAGCAGCATTTGCTTCTCAACAGAGACAGTCACGGCCGGTTCCCTCCCTTTGGTCAGGGGCGCAGCTGCCACCTTGCCATATACCTCTCCACGCTGGAGGCAGGCAGGCCAAACCCCCAGGCCACTGCCATGTGGGAATGAGCCACGTGGCACAATGAGAGCCAGAAACTCACTCTGTCATCGCCAACTATGTGCCTGGTGGGCCCACGACTTAGGTCCAGTTTCATGCGCGACATAGGTTTGACCAGCAGAGGAAGCACTCCGTAGTTACGCTGAATGGATGGATGAATGAATGGACAGCAAAACAGGACATGAGGACTGGGATAAAAGATGGCCCATTTTGAAATGAAGCTCGTTGATGTGGAATCTGAGAGAAGAATCCAGAGTGCAGAGCTGGTCTGAGAAGCGGCCACCTGAGACGCAGAATACCTAGAGCAGAAAGCTGTCAAATGTCACATCAGGACCGCAGCACGTACCCGCCCCTGGAGTGTCCAGGGCCTCTCAGTTCTTCCATGCGTGCGGAGAGCAGGATGTGGGTGGTGGCTGGCGATGGTCCCTCACAAGCTCACGTGGTCCTTTCTCCCACCTGCCACCAGGAGAAAACCAACAGAGCAAGGGGCACTGGCCCTGAAAGCATCGCGAAGCCCGAGATGAGGCAGGAGGCGGGAGGGGACGAGTGGGCGTGGCTTCAGGTTCCCAGGCATCCCCAGGCTCTGTGGGGGCGGGGCCCGGCTTTTCTAGAGGGACCTGCAGTGATTTGCAGGGAGACTTCAGAGTCAGGCCTCACTTGGGAGTTTTAGCAGCCTGGTGCGGCTGCTCTGGTTCCAGAGTTCCTGCCACATCAGCCTCGGTTCTACTCAGAAATGAGAACGAAAAGAGCAGGTTCCCAAGCACATCTGACTCCCCAACGGAAGAAGCCTGTGTAGAGCCTTAAATTCACAGGAAGAGCAGCCACAAAGCATGGCGCACTGGCCTCGCACCCAACCTGGGGCTAAACCTTCAAGGGGTCCCCTCCCTTTCAGGCTGGGGCTTTCGGTATGCCCTGTTTATAAAGGAGACTTGGAAGTGGGGAACCCCTACTCTTAATAATGCCCTTCGCCTCTCTGGCCAGGAGCGTCAGTTTGTGGAATTAGGACTTAGAAATAGATCTCTTGTCATAGAAGAGACTTTCCTTCCAGACAGGAGAATAGGAGACCACCCCCCAACACACACACACACACACACACCCTCCCACTTCCTCCCTTACTCCATCTGTCTATGAAATACACATCTCCCTGAGCCTGACGCCGACCTTCATTAGCCTCTCCTGGGGTGCTGATGTAGAACATTAGGTTTCAGGACAGGAGCGGTCAAGTGGCCCAGGGTTCCTGACACGGGGGTCCTGGCCTTTGGGAGCAGAGTGACTGTTTACTTGCTCCCCTGCCAGACACGTAAGAGACCAGGCTCCCTAAGATGTTTGCTTCATAGGCAGCTCAAAGCCACCCCCCAACCCCAAAGCAAAACTAAAAGGGCATCTGTCTTCAAGGACACCAGGATCCTTTTTATTTTAATAAAAGAGGGGGGGAAAAAGGCTTTGCAAAGTGCTGAGAGGACTGAATTATAAAACATCAGAAGAAGAGTATCCGCTGTTGTCCCTGCACTCAGTAGCCGGTTCAGTAGGAGGGACGGTGGAGGGGGCATGGCGGGGAGGGACACCTGAAGGATTTTACCACCAAACTCTGGCAAGGAGCAGCCCCTCTCCCAGAAAACCCAGCCCTTTGCAAGGGTTGAGCTGGGGCTCCTTCACGAAGGTTCTCCAGAGCAGAGGTTCTGAGTGCAGTCCCTGGACTACCAGCAGCAGCATCACCTGGGAGCTGGTTAGAAAAGCAAATTCTCAGCCCCACCCCCAGATCAGAAGCTCGGGGTGCTGGTGCCAGCTAGTTTGAGGACCTCTGCTCTGAAGGAGGAAAAGAAATCCCAGGTGTTTCTCCTTCCCACCGAGCTGCAGCCCAGTTGCCAAGCCCGTGACCACAAGCCCAGAGGAGCCCGTGTAACTGTTGAGCCTTGTGGCCAAGTTGGCACACTGAGTTCTGACTTCTGGAGTCATCTCAGAGCTGAGCCTGTTGCTTCCCTAACTGAACTGACACTCTAAACATCCTAAAGCTCCTTTTCTGGCCAGATTCTGCCTCCTGCTCCCATGCCAGGTAGATGGAGGCCAGACTCCCAAAAGGATCAAGGACAATCACAGACAAAATGAAGTCATTCTTCACAAAGCGCTCAGACAATGTCTGCACCTTCAAGGCCTCAAAACTGTCGGTTCCTTTTCCTTCTTGCTTTTCACATCTCCCCTGAGCTCAGTTCATCCTGATCCAATTCTGATATCAATATGAACCATAGACCCTCTGTAAGTATCTAATCCTGCCATAAGTACCACAACCTCCCCCACTGAGAAAAGTCTCAAATCATGCTTTTGTCTAATCATCCATCCCTACAGAGGGCTCAGAAGCCACATTGGGGCCTCGTTACTAAAATGTACAGTGTGACACTGTTTTAGCACAAAGACAAAGCCGTGCTGGAAAAGCATCAATTTGGTGAATCGCTTGTCAGCACAGACATCGCGATCCCCAGGAAGCCTTGCATTAGAGCAGGAGAAGGGCTATTTTCCATGGGTGATTTGCCTGTTTTCTATTTAAGGGATGAGAGGCAAGTGTGGGCTTAAGGGCCTCCAATTTCAACTTATTCCACCGTTAGATAGGCCTTCAGCAGCCACCGCAGAGGGTGTGAGATCCCGTTCCTCCCACAGCCTGCCTAGAAACAGTGACCCGTGATGCCAGGCGGCCAGTGAGGCCGAGAGAGAGCCCTTCAGAGGGCAAGGCCCCCACGGCAGGGCCTGTGAGTGTGGCTGATGACCGAGGTCTATTTGTAGCTGGGATCTGAGGCTCCTGTCTCCTGCCTGGCAGATGAGGGGAGGGCACAGGTGTGGCTTCTCCCGCCTCACTCCTTCCCCTTCAACGCAGAGCCTCTGCTCATCTGCCTGATTTGGAGGCCTGGTAGCTCAGCTGGTAAAGAATCCACCTGCAATGCAGGAGACCCCAGTTCAATTCCTGGGTCAGGAAGATTCCCTGGGGAAGGGATAGGCTACCCACTCCAGTATTCTTGGGCTTCCCTGGTGGCTCAGATGGCAAAGAATCTGCCCACAATGCAGGAGACCTGGGTTCGATCAGTCCCTGGGTTGGGAAGATCTCCTAGAGAAGGGAACGGCTACCCACTCCAGTATTCTGGCTTGGAGAATTCCATCAACAGAAAAAGTCCATGGGGTCGCAAAGAGTCAGACACGACTGAGTCATTTTCACTTCACTTTCTGAATTCTCAGGTGCTAGTTGGCCTGCCACTCTTCTCGTCTGGAGGGGAAGCCACAGGGCCTGGAAGCAAACGATCTTTAATGAACCTGGAAGGATCTCGTCTGAGCCAACCTGTTCTCAGCTGGCCAGACCCCCTCTCCCCACTCCCTGTCCCCAGAACCACCTCCTTCTCCAGCTCATTTAAAAGGACTGAAAGGCAAACAGGCTTCCCTGGTGGCTGAGACAGTAAAGAATCCGTCTGCAATGCAGGAGACCTGGGTTCTATCCCTGGGTTGGGAAGATCCCCTGGAGAAGGGAATGGCAACCCACTCCAATATTCTGGCCTGGAGAATGCCCAGGGACAGAGGAGCCTGGTGGGCTGCAGTTCATAGGGTCACAAAGAGTCAGACACGACTATGTACAGCACAGAAAGGCAAACAACTTCCAGACTCTTCTACCTCATAGTCTAAGCTCATTAATGGAGATCAAGAGGGACTGAAAAAAAAAAAAAACACACAAAATCACCAGATACAATCCACACTCTCCAAAAGTGAAATAGGTGTTCTTTTGTCTTCTGTTTAATATTCACTCATACGTGGGCCTAAGCATTGGCAAGCTCCGCCAGCCTCCCTGAAAGAACCTCATGGGAAAGAACAATCATTTATTCAGTAAATATTTACAACACACGTAGGTTAAGCCCCGCATTGTGTTAGGTTCTGGAGTTACAGTGCTGAGTCAGACTGCTGTAGTCCTTCTCTCACTGGACTTCAGTGTAGAAAGCAGACAGCATTCAGCAAGTAAGACAAACACACACCTGATTAGAATCCACGTTAGGTGCCGAGATGAGATGCTCCCAGGGAGCTGCCGGGACTATGGAGTCCTGTGGGCAGTTTTTGTGGAACATGGTGCAATGGAGCTGTTGCTGTTCAGTTGCTAAGTCGTGTCCAACTCTGAAACCCCATGGACTGCAACACGCCAGGCTTCCCTATCCTTCACTATCTCCCAGAGTTTGTTCAAATTCATGTCCATCCAACCATCTCATCCTGTGTCGTCCCCTTCCCCTCCTGCCTTCAATCATTCCCAGCATCAAGGTCTTTTCCCATGAGTCAGCTTTCCATATCAGGTGGCCAAAGTATTGGAGCTTCAGCTTTAGGATCAGTCCCTTCTAGTGAATATTCAGGGTTAATTTCTTTAGGATTGACTGGTTTGACCTTCTTGCTATCCAAGGGAATCTCAAGAGTTGGAGCAGCATATGGAAACTTGGATATGTACGAGCAGTGCCATCCAACCACAGCTGAAGCTCGAGTTGGCCCCAAAGATAATACACAGCATGGAGCTAGAGTAATCCTCACCGTCTCCTCTGCCCTGAAACAAACACGGCCACGAAGCCCTGCTCCCCTGCCAGGGCCTGGAGCCTGTCTCCCTTCCTCTGTGAATGCCCCCCACCACCTTCACGCCTGGATCCTGTAGGTCCCTATACAGAAGAAGGCTTTTAGATGCTTCTCCTGTATTTCTCAAGATAATGAATAAAACACCTAACTACATATAAACCAGCCCAAAACAAAATACACACTAATTAGATGACCAGGCGTGAGCAATGAAGACCCCAGGGGCTTTCCCAGAGCCGTTTCTCAGTGGAAAGAGGAGAAGAGGGGCTGGAATGCACACTCTGGGCTCCCCTATTTTCTCCCAGGAAAAACATTAGCAGGGTGGTAGGCACTCTCAGGGCTGCGTGTCTCACTTGTCCCTGTCCCTGGCTACTGCACTGGTCCTGTCCTACCCATTGTTAGACCCGTGGCAAACTCCTGATTCCTTGCATTGCTTAAATGCCCTTCCTTAACTGTTGGGAGATCAGAGAAGGAACAACACATAAATTTATTCGCTTCTGCCCGCCTCTGCAGATATGGAAGTGGCTTGGCCCCTGTCAAAATCTTCTTGCTGTCAACCAGTTGGTTCTAAACAACTCCAGATAGAGAAGAAGGAAGAATAAACCTTTCCAAGTGACCTTCTGTCCAAGCAACTCCAACACAGAGGAAAAGGCGTGGGTTTGACAAGAAGTCACTGATACCAATACCAAGTTAAGAGTGTAAGTGTCAACCAAACACAGGGAGCGGCTCTCAGTCACCTGTTCCCTGTCCCATCCAAGATCGGACAGGGACACATGTCCCCAGGACTGGCCGATTGCTGCCAGTAGCCATCCCAGCTGCAGGAGCAAGCCCAGCCAGGAAGGGCCAACTTCACCCTTCTGCAGTTGGGAATGAACCACGTAGGCAAGGGAATCTGTGACACTTGTCACACTCTGCCCCTACACACTCGCACACATTCACACACACACATTGACTTTCTGCTATATGAGTGATGTCAAGGACTCAGCAATAGCAACACCTGTCTTTTTGCTGCTTTTCTAGTACACCAAGAGGCTGAGGGCATTTTCTATGGGTGGTACATGCACTGTGGGTGGGAGGACGCAGAGAGAAAGAGGAGGAGTTACAGGCCACCGGGACACGCAGAGCCCACCATCGGCCCCGGTGCCCACAAGGCCTCTTACAATGTGAGTGGCTCTCAGTGCTGACGTGGGGGTGACCAACTGCTTGCTGGGGACCTGGGGGTCTCCTGAGACACAGAACTGATGGCATGAGAACCAGGACAGTTCTTGACAAGCTGGATAGTTGGTCCCCCTAAGAGCAGGACTGCTGTGTTGAAAAGTCATTCCCTTTGGCAGAGGTTCTCTGTTAAACACTGTGATATTGAATTTGTACTCGTCCCTATATTTTATACGCTGGTCATTACATACCACATAATTTGGCCCAGGATTTTACACACATAATAGTTTCACAGTAACACCAGAGATTTTTCAAAGACAGTTTTGAATCTGAGACTTTTATGTTATCTGATGACTTAGGATGACATGTAAGATGCAAGCTCACTGAGAAGGGACTGGGCCACCAAGAGTCCAGTATGAAATCTTCAGGCAGAGAAGAATGCTGTTGTGTGGGACACCAACTGGGCTGTGCATGGCCAAAGCCATCCGTGGCCCAGACTCACCTCAGACACTGCTCTTCTCAGCCAGGGTAATGCACCAGCTGCCCACCCCTGCGAGGCTCGGATGACGCGCTGACCCCTCTGTGTTCTCAGCGGCTCCTACCTTTAAGACAGTTGCAAACACCTGACTTCATGCCCAGACATTTGACATGAAAGGCTTTTTACAATGTTAACGTGAAGCCTTTGGGCTTCCCAGGGGGCCTAGAATCTACCTGCCAATGCAGGAGATGCAAGAGACATGGGTGTGATCTCTGAGTTGGGAAGATCCCCTGGAGGAGAAATGTCAACCCACTCCAGTATTCTCGCCTAGGACACCCCATGGACAGAGGAGCCCGGCAAGCTACAGTCCATGAGGTTGCAGAGTCAGACATGACTCAGTCCAAGCACATGCATGTGCGCACACACACACACACACGATAGCATTTCAAGGAAGCAAAGCCCCACCCCTCTGCCAGCCACCACCCCCCAGGCAGCCCACACCCAAGTGCTCACCAGTGTTAAGGTCGAAGACCTACAGAGGACAGGGAAGAATCCAAGCGGGACGTGGAGATAAGACCCAGATGGGCAAGCTGGGTCTGTTCACAACTCGGAGCTCCTGCGCTCTTGGGAGAGGGAGAGGGATGAGAAAGCAGAGCGAGTCCAAGGTGAACTCTTCTGTGGATCTGAGAAAGCCGTGCCAATACCACGCATGGAGAGGGTGTATCTGAGCTACATTTTGAAGACCTGGGACCTGAGAGAGGAGGCATATTGGAGATGGGGCAGCAGAGTGACTCACAGCCAGGACGACACATTTATTAGGCGCCTGCTGTGAGCAAGGTGACTGTACCAGGGGCTGGGGTGACAAACGGGCACAGGACCGGGCGGGACCTGGGCTGCCCACGCCATCAGCATCCCGGCTGCCAGCCTCCTCCCACTCTGCTCCATCCTGACTGCCAGCCTCACCTTCCTTAACTTCAGGCTTCAGCCCATCACAACTGCCTTGGGAATTTCCAGCAACTCCTGTGACTTTCGGGGACCAAGTGCAACATCGTCACAGAGCACAGCCCCTAGACAGCTTTCTCCCTCCATGCCTTCCCACACGCTTTACTCACACCCCTCAAACATCATCTACGTGGCTCATTGATGCCTTCACTCCACTTGGTGGATGAGGAAGAGGCGGAGAAGTGGTGGGGAAAGGGGTAGGAGGAGAGGGGACACTGAGGGGATGCCCTAGGAATTGCTTTTAGGATTCAGCTGCTGAGCTCTGGGGCCCTGCCTGGTCCCCTCATCTCTTGGGCCCCAGTGCCCTCACCCAGAGCAGGGAGCACGGCTTTCACTGACCACTTGCTCACTCAATTCAAACACTTAGACATACTCCTCCTGCCTCTTCACTTAATTCTCACAAACACCCAGTGAAGTTAAACATGACTGTGTCTGTCTTACAGCAGCGGCAAGCAGGTTGAACTATTTTATCTTCCAAAGGTGCTTTCCCTTCTAATATCTGCGACCCATGAAAGTTTAATTCTGAGGCTCGTCAGCAGGAGGACAAGCATACTCCCTCTATTGGCTTTCTTTTGCTGCATAGCAAGTTAATCCAAAAACTGCAGCTTAAAGCAACCAGCATTAATTATCTCATCCTTTCCACGGGTCCGGAATCAGGGAGGGGCTTAGCTGGGGGTTCTGGCTGTGTGTGTCTCTGGGGAGGTTTCTGCTGCGGCAGACTGGGGCCACAGTGATCTGGAGTGAAGGTGTCCCCTCCAAGCTCAGTCACACGGTTGTTGGCCGGCCTTGCTTTCTCCCTGGCTGTTGGCTGGAGGCCTCAGTTCCTTGCCATGTGGAGCTCTCCAGACAGCAGCTCACAACCCGTCAGCCTGCTTCCCTCGGAGGGAGCAGGCAATGCGAGAAAAGAGAGCAGGCGAGAAGCCCCAGTGCCTTCTGTGACCTAGCTGCTGTCACACATGACCACTTCACCGTATGCTGTTCATTACAAGCAAGACACAGGCTCAGCCCCAGGCAGAGCTCCACCTCTTCAAGGAAGGAGATCAAAGAAAGTGTGGTCATCTGCTTAAAATCAGAACAGTTGCTTTTCCAAAAAGCAGATGATGAGCAAAGGTAAATCCTTTGGGGGTTTACAGAACCTTCCTAACTGTGGAAGGAAGTAGATCCAGTGTTTGGAAACATAGGCCTTGAAATCAAAATACCTTGGTGGCTTAGACAATAAAAAACTCACCTGCAATAAAGGAGACCCTGGGTTCGTGGAGAGGGGAATGGCCAGCATTCTTGCCTAGAGAATTCCATGGGCAGAGGAGCCTGGCGGGCTACAGTCCCTGAGGTTGCAAAGAGTCGGACATGAATGAATGACTAACACTTTCACTTTCTTTTCCCAGTTACTTAACAAACGTACAACCCGGGGCAAGACCCTCAACCCCTCTCAGCTTTAATGTCAGTGTCCTCATCTGCAAAATGACGGCAATAACCACTCCTTCACGTGGTTATTGTGTTTAGAAAATGAAGTGATGGTTGTAAAGCTAATGGACCACAATAAGCATTCATGAAATAATAGCTGTCATCACAAGCAGTTCATCTCACAGTAATCCTGGCCCATCTTTAGCAACAACAAAAAGTTACTGGGTTAGAAGAACATGAGGCAATAGGAAAAATAATGATACACTTGGGAGAGGGGTGATGAACCCAGAAAACCGGGGGTTTGATTAGTAATATTGGGCTCACCTGAGTTCAACTTGGGATTAGACGGGTACGCGCTGCTATATTTAAAATGGATAACCAACAAAGACCTGCTGGGAGCTCTGCTCAGTGCTATATGGCAGCCTGGATGGGAGGGGGGTCTGGGGGAGAATGGATACATGTATACGCATGGCTGAGTCCCTTCACGGTTCACCTGAAACTGTCACCACGTTGTCAATCGACTATACCCCAATACAAAATGAAAAGTCTTTTTTTAAGTACAAAGGAAATACTCCGTATTTTAAAATATGCAATCCTTTATTACATCTGTGAAGTTCCCTTTGCCATGTAACCCAACCTATTCATTCAAAGGGATTAAGCCATGGACATCTTTGGGGCCATTATTCAGCCCACCACAGATGCTAAATGGCTCCCCCGAATCATAATAGAACCACCTAGATTGTCAGCAGGGTGCAAGAGCCAAGAGATCTGGCCAGAGGAGCTGGCTTCAGGGACAGGACTCCAGACGCTGAGAAGCACTGACAAGAGTCCCCGACACAGGATTAGCAGATAAGAGAACCAGGCAGAAATTCTAGAATGAGACAATAAGATGGAAACCAGCTACTGGAAGGGGCACTGCATGGACAAATAGTTCCTGGTACAAGGCAGAAGCCCAGTTAACTACCCACAAGGTCAGCAGCCTGGAGCAAGGCTGGCTAGATGTTGTGTTTTCTGGGCTCCTGAATTGGGGGTCCTTTAGCATTTTCTGAGAGTTGGGTGCCTTCCAGTGTCTTCAGCTGGAAAAAAAAAAAAAATTGACTTGAAGGGAGAGAGCAAGCTAAGTCCTCACAGATCTCTTTCTGCAAGCTCAAAGCAGGAAATATGGCAGGAAGAGGGGGGAATAATTCACAGATAGCTTTATCTTAGCAATACTGCCCTTCTGCATACATTCAAGTACCAGGAGAGAAAAAAATCCTCTAGTTAGTACATAGAGATGCCCGTTTGCTTTCCTTGTCTCTGATTCCTACGTCTCCTTGATTTTTACAGCTAGACCAATTCCTTTTATCCTCTGGACCTGGTGAGATGTTAATTCCACTATTATATGTTACAAAGCACTTCCCAGGTGTCTCAGGGGTAAAGAATCTGCCTGCCAGTTCAGGAGATGCGGGTTCAATCCCTGGGTTGGGAAGATCCTCTTGAGTAGGACGTGGCAACCTGCACCAATATTCTTGCCTGGAAAATTCCAAGAACAGAGGAACCTTGTAGGCGACAGTCCACAGGGCCATGAAGAGTCAGACATGACTGAATACATATATACACACACTACCACATACATTACAAAGCTGAAAAACGTCAAGTCCATAATCCAACAGAAACATAAGGGGCAACAGAGCCCTCCCTCGTGTATATTGCTTTGGTGTTGTTTTCGGTCACATCACTGAAGACCACAGCAGGTTGGTGGAGGAGGTGATGAAGAGAACCCCAGCCTACGTAGGAAAAGCTACAAAAGAGAAAGCCCGTGTCCAACACTGCCTCCCCTGTCACCAGAGACAGAAGGGAAACAGTTGTCTCAGCTTCCAGAAACATCGGGGCTTGTTCTTTCCCACCCTCTCCACTCCTACTCCATCCCTTATCCCTGACACTACTTTTCCTTCTAGCTTCTCTCCTGTCCCCTAGACGTTTACTGACAGCTGATCCAAATATGAGCACTCTCTCTGTTTCAATGTTTCTGTGACTATTTAAGTAGATTTTCCCAAAACAGGAGGACTACAGATCAGAGGGGGATACCCTTCCAGCCTTGTAGGTCCTAGACCCCAGAGGCCTTGGGATGGCTTTAGAACCCCAATGTAAGATGTACTTAGCAATCATTGCAGGTGGCAAATCGGCTCTAACTGCCTGAGTCCGAAAGCCCTTCCTGTGAATTTCCTCAGCTCGACAGCTGCACGAGGTGGGGGTGGGCAGAAATGAAGCCCCGAGTGCGGGAGTGCTGTGGGACCACTGAGCGAGGTTGGTGATATGTTCCTAATGGGTTCTGTAACGAATCTCTCTACCATGCCCCTTCTCAAGAGGAAGCTGCTTGTGGTGGCTAGTCCTTGTCTCTCCCTGGATGCCAGATGCTCTAGCTTGAGCCCAAAATTCACCTCCAGCTCTGCCAGGACCTCTGTGTGACCTCTGGCATATCATGTCATCTCTCTGGAATTCAGTGTCTTCAAAGGTAAACACAGGCATTTGGATTAGATAACTCCTAGTTCAAGAATTTACAAGTCTGCATTCTTACCTCCAATCCTCAACAAAACAACGGACAGATTAAGGGGCAGGAAAATATCAATGGACGAAATTCACAGCTAAACACACACACACAGACACTGTGGAAACACCCACCTCAATCCTGCCCTCTCCATCTTCTCTTCCAACACGGGCTCTACATTATTCTTATGAGCTTGATAGAACGAAATGCTGCTGAGTGTCTAAAATACCCATCCCCAACAAGACCGTAAGCTCCTCAAAGGCAATAGTAGGGTCATGATCCTTTTGTATCCCCACAACACTTAGCGTGGTGTAGGGTTGTGGTTCCCTAACTCATCACAAAGAAAGACGCAGATGCCAGGGCTCCATCCCAGACTGACTGAACTGGAGTCTCAACAAGGAAGAAACTGTACCTTATTAAAGCTCCCTGAGTGACCCGAATCACCGAATGAAGCCAGTGTTAGCAACGACTGCCCGAGCAGAGCTTGCACTAGGGACTCAACTGGGTGAAATCACAATGAAATCCAACTGCGCAGGAGACCCGATCGGAAAAAGAAAAATATTGTGCTAAAAGTAAGGGACTTATCCAGCCCACAGGAGGAAAGCCTCATTTGGCTGATTTCTGTCTTCCTCGTTATCAGGTTAGTTTTTTCTGCGATGGCTGGATTTGCCTTTCAGAATAATAATCATTATTTATGGAGTGTCAAGCACATTGAACTAAGAACCCAATGGTGCCAAATCTCTCCACCAGCTTTAAGGTAAAAGGAAGGGGTCTTGGATTTTAAGGGTATAAGACCAGCCTAGGGAGAGGAGATAAAGCTACTTGCACCCTTGGGCAACAGAGCTTTTGTCATACTTGCATTCTAGATTCATGTCAGGTCCAGGATGCAATGATGTGATGCTGAGGGGAGGATCAGAAGGAAGGGGAGAGGCCAGAACAGAGAAAATCCTTAGGTTCCTTTTTCTTCCTTTTTTTAAGTTTTTTTTTTTGGGGGGGGGTGATATGGACCATTTTTAAAGTCTTTCTTGAATTTGTTACATTATCATTTCTGTTTTATGTTTTGGTTTTCAGCCATGAGGCACCTGGGAATCTTAACTCATGACCAGGGATGGAACCCAAACCCCGTGCACTGGAAGATGAAGTCTTAACCACTGGACATCCAGGGAAGCCCCAGTTTCCTTTTTCTAATCGCCCTCCTTCTGAGCTGATACTGGAGAAGAGAGTCCTTGGCACTTGGCCTTCGACCTGCCAGTATGGATAACAGAGCCCTTGATCTGGACGAGACTCACAACTCTCAACACAGGCAAGAGATACAATATCGAAGCTACTTTCAGCCTTTTCTCTTTCCATGGCAGACATGTGATGGCTGCAAAAGAAAAGGAAGGTGCAGCTGCCAGCTGCAGAGGCAGGGAGGAGGTCAGGGGGGCACGGCGAGGCTCTGGTGGTGACTAAGACATTCTCAATCAGGAGAGTAAAACAGAAACGTCAGAGCAGCTCCCACCTGAATGGCCTGAAAGGCCACAGCAGCAGCCGACAGGCACTGGTTTGGTGGCAGAGGGAGGTTAGTGGGCCACAGATCAGTTCCCAGCCGTCCAGGGTGGCATCTCAGGATGGCCTTCACCAGGGGAGGGGGGGCAACTCTGAACCTCAGCAGGGTGGGAGGACCAACAGCACGGGTGCTCTTAGCACACTCCGCAGTCCTCCAGCTTGACAGCACTTCAGGATCACCTGCGGATCTTGTTTAAAACTCAGATTCCCGGGCCCTCAGGTGGTTTTGCCCTGCCACCTGTCGTGACCCAAAGCCCTGGAGTTCCTGTGGATGGAAGCTGGACTCTCCCTTTTGCCCTGTTTACATCCTAGAAAAGGGCACTGAGCCCACCCTTGGGGGCCCTAACAGGCATGCCCGCCAGGGCCAGCTTGGTCCCTAACTAACGCTGGGTATAGGACCCCTCTGCAGGGCATGTGGGTTGCAGTCAAACCCCACCCACAGAAGCTCCATTCTTGCACTGAAATGGTCGGCCAGGGACTTCCCTGGTGGTCCAGTGGCTAAGATTCTGTGCTCCCAATGCAGAGGGCACAGGTTCAATCCCTGGTTGGGGAACTAGGATCCCGAATGCCACAGGGTAGGACCTAAAAAGAAAGGAAAAAAAAAGACCTGAAATGATCTGGCGGCCTGGGCTAGCCCAGGGGGAAATTCAGGCCTGGGTACGTATCAGGAAGGCTGTCGATATCTGAGAACTCACTGAAAATGTGACCAGGATTGGATTACCCGCTCTGAGCCGGTCAGGTCAGATTTCCAGATGCAGGGAAGGTCTTCTTGGGACACATGTTCACATTGCCTCCCCATTCTTCTGTTCTGCTTCAGACCATCCCACTGCCCTGCAAACAAAGAAAGAGTGTATGAGTCTGGGTGTGTATACTCAGGAGTAGAGGCGTGTACTAGGACATATGGCAGCTGGATGGATGTACATGGGCAGGACTCTTGGAGATTATTGGGGTTTTTTATCTTCCCTTTTGTCAAGCTTAAAGACCTTTTTACTTCATAAGTATTGACTGAGCAGCTCCTCTATATTAAGCACCATGGGTGACACAAAGGCCCTTGTACATACCCGAACTTACAGCCTGGCTATGGCATTTTCCCAGAACATAAAGTATCTAATGAGAAGTAGAGGAGAAACAATGTTCTTTGAACTTTGCACCCTGCTGCTGCCATACGATCTACGGGATTTTGAGCTCTTTGAGAGTCAATGATTTCTATTATCTTGGTCCCCACAAACAACTCAGATGTCAGTAATGCTATTAAATGTTTGCTGATGAAAGGGACATTGAAAAGAATTTAAACATATTTGCTCTGCATGTATGAACTTCAGAAAATACTAATTTTTCAGTGATATCTTTTGCATAATTTTTAATCTCTTTGAAAGCAACCTCAGTTTGCTTGCCTTTATAAGGCAAAATTCCCTTTAATGTTTAAGGAAAAAAATATTTTGCAAGATAGGGACACATTTCACTCCATTTCTTTCTAATCCATTTCCAATCAATTTCACTCCACTCATGGAGCCCAGATCACTCCCACACAGCCCTGTATTTACCCACCCCCTATTACATGCCCAGTATTGTGCCTGGTGCTATGGGGTAAATCAAAGATGCGTGATAAATAATTGGAGAGCCCAGTTTATCGTTGCTTGTTGTTTAGCTGCCAAGCCATGTCTGGCTCTTTTTCAGCTGCATGGGCTGTCCGTGGGATTTTCCAGGTGAGAATACTGGAGTGGGTTGCGTTTCCTTCTCCAGGGGATCTTTCCGAACCAGGAATTGAACCCGGGGCTCCTGCCATGTCTTCTGCATTGCAGGTGAGTTCCTTACTGCTGAGCCACCAGGGAAGCCCAAGCTTATCATGCATAAATCTAACTGGAGGAGCACAGGAGACAAGTCTATAATGCCAATTACACAGACATAAGCCAAAGAGCTTTCTCCCAAATCTTAGTTTTTTTCAAACTAGAGTAATAAATAATCCCCTAAAAGGGAAGCCTTTTCAGGGACTTTCCAATTTGACTTAAAATTTTTATAATGTTATTTGAATATGCATAAACATAAAACTTGGAATAACTTTTTTAAATTTATAAAAACCAAAGGAAATTTATAACTTGCAATCCCTCAAAAGAATTCCTGAAAAATCAATAATAATTAACATCAATTTAATGATACTGTTCTGCTATAACCAAATTAGCAGTGTTGGGTGAGAAAGCCTCTGGTCTGGTTGTTTATTGAATCAGCTTGGCTTTGCGGTTTGACACTATAATACTAATTCAGAGAGGGCCTGCTTATGTAAGAGTGCTAGTCACAATTATATTCATGATGTCAAGGCTCTCTCTGCTCATTCAGAATAATCAGACCTCACACTTAACCAACATTCAGAAAACTAAGATCATGGCATCCGGTCCCATCACTTCATGGCAAATAGATGGGGAAACAGTGAAAACAGTGGCTGACTTTATTTTGGGGGGCTCCAAAATCACTCCAGATGGTGATTGCAGACATGAAATTAAAAGACGCTTACTCCTTGGAAGGAAAGTTATGACCAACCTAGACTGCATATTAAAAAGCAGAGACATTACTTTGCCAACAAAGGTCCGTCTAGTCAAGGCTATGGTTTTTCCAGTAGTCATGTAGGGATGTGAGAGTTGGACTATAAAGAAAGCTGAGTGCTGAAGAATTGATGCTTTTGAACTGTGGTGTTGGAGAAGACTCGAGAGTCCCTTGGAGATCCAAGGGAGATGCAAGGAGATCCAACCAGTCCATCCTAAGGGAGATCAGTCCTGGGTGTTCATTGGAAGGACTGATGCAGAAGCTGAAACTCCAATACTTTGGCCACCTGATGCGAAGGGCTGACTCATTTGAAAAGACCCTGAGGCTGGGAAAGATTGAGGGAAGATGGAGAAGGGGATGACAGAGGATGAGATGGTTGGATGGCATCACCGACTCGATGGACATGAGTTTGGGTAAACTCCGGGAGTTGGTGATAGACAGGGAGGCCTGGCATACTCTGGTTCATGGGGTTGCAAAGAGTCAGACACGACTTGGCAACTGAACTGACCGACTGACAGTTAACCAAAACTTGCTGTATAAAGTTCTCAAATGCCTTATGATGGCATGAATGATACGTCATCTGATAACACTGTGAAGCCAACTAATTCAGCTGAAGATTAACACTGTGACACTGTTGAGTCTGCATTAAATTTAATCGGATTATTGAACATATTAGGATAATTCTGTATCATGGGCTTCCCAGGTGGCACAGTGGTAAAGAATCTGCCTGCCAATGAGGGTTTGATCCCTGTGTTGGGAAGATCCCCTGGATTACCTGGAGGAGGAAATGGCAACCCACTCCAGTATTCTTGCCTGGGAAATTGCATGGACAGAAGAGCCTGGTGGGCTATAGTCCTTGGGGTCTCACAGAGCCAGACATGACTGAGCACACAGATTGTAAATTTACTCAACTCAGCTGAGTCATGCAGTGTATCTGCCTATACACTGCGATGGTTAATTTCATGTGTCAACTTGACTGAGCTAAGGGATGTCCAGAGAGCTAGCAAGACATTATTTCTGGGTGTGTCTATGAGGATGTTCCCAGAAAAGATTAGCATTTGAATCAATAGGCTGAGTAAAAATGATCGCTCTCACCATTACAGGCAGGCCTCTTGCCATCCATTAAGAGCCTGAATAGACCAAAAAGACGGATGAAGGGCGAATTTGCTCTCTGCTTGAGCTGGGATGTCCACCCTTCTCCTGCCCTCTCGTGTCATGCTGCTGACTCTCAGGCACTGGGGCTCAGATTGGGACTTACACCATGAGCTCCCCTGGTTCTCAGGTGTGTGGGCTGAAACCACAGCACTAGTTTCCTTGGGCCTCCACCCTGCAGTTGGCAGGTCATGGGACTCCTCAGTCACCATCATCCACGGGCCCCTCCCCTCATAATAAATCTCCTTCAGTGTATCTGCCCAAACGTGATTCTGCTTCTCAGGAGAAGCCTGGTTGATGCATACGTGGAGCTGCCCTGTGCAGGTGCGGTTCTCTGTCTGCACCACCTGATCCAGGAGATGACTCAGGCCTCCCACCTTGCTTCCTTATTTGAAGCATCTACAATTAAAAGACACTTACTCCTTAGAAGGAAACCTAGACAGTATATTAAACAGCAGAGACATTACTTTGCCAACAAAGGTCCATCTAGTCAAGGCTATGGTTTTTCCAGTGGTCGTGTATGGATGTGAGAGTTGGACTATAAAGAAAGGTGAGTGCTGAAGAATTGATGCTTTTGAACTGTGGTGTTGGAGAAGACTCTCGAGAGTCCCTTGGCCTGCAAGGAGATCCAACCAGTCCATTCTAGGGGAGATCAGTCCTGGGCGTTCTTTGGAAGGAATGATGCTAAAGCTGAAACTCCAGTACTTTGGCCACCTCATGCAAAGAGTTGACTCATTGGAAAAGACTCTGATGCTGGGAGGGATTGGGGGCAGGAGGAGAAGGGGACGACAGAGGATGAGATGGCTGGATGGCATCACTGACTCGATGGACATGGGTTTGAGTGAACTCTGGGTGTTGGTGGTGGACAGGGAGGCCTGGTGTGCTGCAGTTCATGGGGTCGCAAGGAGTCAGACATGGCTGAGCAACTGAACTGAACTGAACAGTCAAAGCTATGGTTTTTCCAGTAGTCATGTACAGATGCGAGAGTTGGACCATAAAGAAGGGTGAGTGCCAAAAAATTGATGCTTTCGAATTGTCATACTGGAAGAGATTCTTGACAGTCCCTTGGACAGCAAGGAGATCTAACCAGTCCATCCTAAAGGAAATCAACCTTAAATATTCATTGGAAGGACTGATGCTGAAGCTGAAGCTCCAATACTTTGGCCACCTGATGCGAAGAACTGACTCATTGGAAAAGACCCTGATGCTGGGAAAAGATGAGGGCAGGAGGAGAAGGGGGCAACAGACGATGAGATGGCTGGATAGCATCCCTGCCACAACGGACCTGAGTTTGAGCAAACTCCAGGAGATACAGTGAAGGACAGGGAGGGCTAGTGTGCTGCAGTCCATGGGGTCACAAAGAGATGCACACGACTGAGGCACTGAGCAACACCACAGTGAACACCCGACCGTGAAGAAGCCATAGGCCCCAAGAAGGCAGGGGCACACCAGGAACCCTCCATTATGACCTTCTCTGTCCCCTATGGCCTCAGGCCAGCTGTACAAGGTGTGCTCATGAGACTTAGGTCAATGAAGAGAATGAACTAATGTTGGAGGGGAAGGGATAAAGCCGAGTACTAAATATTGGGCTGACCAAAAATTTTGTTCAGGTTTTTCTGTAACATCGTATGGAAAAACCCAAATGACTTTTTGGCCAAACCAATAAAGGGGACTTTACTGGGCTCCAAAGGGACAGCATCTGAAATGTTAATGCCTCCACATAGGTGGCCCTCGGGGTGCAAATTTAGCCCCTAACCTGGCTCCCAGGAGTAGAACTCCCATATCTCCCCTCAAAGCATCTTCTTTCATCAAACCTCCCCAGCAGGATTCTCCAATGACCCTTGAGAAAACCCAATCTCTGTGAGTCAAAAGGGACCGCAATGCCACCACCATCTCCTTCCTCCCCTTCCAGTACATTTCTCAGAGGTAAATCACCTAGCCTGGAGAGGGTCCCTGACTTCTCCTAGATTAGCCGGTATCCACGGACCCCCAGATCCCACGAGCATCCAGTTTGGGCAGGTTTGGGGATGCCTGCTTTCCTTTGGGTCCAGAAGGACCTTGTGGGTCAGATTGCCTTTGTGATCTCGCATCTGAATGGTTATAGGCATGACTGTTTCTTTAACTGTTGCACCTGTTGAAACAGGTCCACTCACACACACACAGAACAAACAGTAGCTTCTGTCTCAGAGACAGTAGCTTCTACTTGTAGTTGCCGTTTAGTTGCTAAGTCATGTCCAACTCTTTGAGACCCCATGGACCAGAGCCTGCCAGGCTCCTCTATCTATGGGAATTCCCCAACAAGAATACTGGAGTCGGTTGCCATTTCCTTCTCCAGGAGATCTTTCTGATCTAGGAATCGAACCCATGTCTCCTGCATTGGAAGGTGGATTCTTTACTGCTGAGCCACCAGGGAAGCCCCAGCTTCTACTAGGAAGGAAATATTTCCTGTTTCATAATCTCCAAGGTGCAATCTCCACTCACAAGGTTAGAAAATCCTTTTTTTTTTCCTCCACCATGTGTCCTCTGCAGACTTACAGAACGGGAAACTGAGTAATTGTTCCTTACAGCTTTTCCCTCGGGTGCGACAGCAGCTTTTAATCAACAGTTCTGATGAGGATTCATCTAAATTCTCTGCCGTTGCCTTGCCCTCTAGAGACTGGTCACTGAGGGACGGGAAGGTTGAGAGACTCACTTTCAGTTCCAAGTGTTATATGTTCTCACAACACAGAAACATCAGCATTTTCTAGAGATACTAAGGAGGCTTCATGGGTGAGGTGAGGGCTGGGTGGAACCTTGCAGGGTCAGTGGGCTCAGCACAGGTGGAGTGGAGATGAGCAGAAGGGCAGGTGGGCAGGGAAGTGGCAGTGAGGGGCACGGATTGGGAAAGGCCCAGAGCCTGGCCATGCCAGAGTGTGGGAAACGGTATTGTTGTTATTGTCCAGCCACTGTCATGCCCGACTCTTTGCAACCCTGTGGACTGCAGCATGCCAGGCTTCCCTGTCCTTCACTATCTCCCAGCGAGATCTCCCATGCTCAAACTCAAGTCCTTCAAGTCGGCGATACCATCCAACCATCTCATCCTCTGTCGCTAGGCTGGTGCAGGTTATAGGGCTACTAAAGGACCAGACTAAGCTGGGCTTAGTCCAGAAGTTCTTGGAGAACCACTGGATTTCCTTGAGTAGAAAGAAGGGAACTCAGAAGTGAAGTGTGTTGGGGACAGATAAATCTGGCAGTGGTGAGCAGGATCTGGATACGAATTTAAGAGTCACTGTAATAATCCAGGTGATGAAGTGTGATTGCTGCGCTTTAGTTCCATATGGAAAGCGCCGTATCACTTGTGATAAACCCAAAATCTACCCATGCAGGAGTTGCTCCCTTCATCACCTAAACAGGCTGAATAATGTCTGGTTACCAGGAGGTGTCAATAATGGAGCCCAGGGAAGGATGATAAAGGTCCCTCCCTATATTCAGATAGATAGCACTCCTACATACATCTGGCTCAAAGAACCATGATCCTCTGTGTTCTTTCTTATGAAAATATGTCACCAGAATCTCTCAACACTTTCCCAATCTACTCCCAGTAGCCTAGAATGACAGAAAGGTGAGGGAAGAGGTTCCATCACTCCTAGAATCTCCAAGTGAGAACACTTCTGATGGCGCTCACATTCTATGCCAGGACAACTCTCTATGGCCACAGTGTTGTTGCATAAAAGCAACCACAAAACCTCAGCGGAGTGCGTAAACAGACCTTTCTTTCTGCTCCTGAGCAGATGCATTGCTGGGCCATCCTGCAGGTCAGCTGAGGACTGGTTGGTTTACGAGGGTCTTGGCTGATGCTTCAGCTCCATAGCCTCTCATCCTCCAGGAGGCTAGTCCAGGTGTATTCACATAAAGAAGCAGGAGCTGGAGATGGAGGAGAAAGCGGGCAAGTGTTTCGCACATCTGCACTCTCATCTGGTTTGTTCCTGTCCTGTTGGCCACAGCAAGCTCTGGGTCCCAGAATCAGACTGTGCGGAGGCTGCACAGCTTCCCAGCAAAGGGCAGAGATACAGACGGAGTGCTCAGGGGGCCAGTCATGCCATCAGTGTCACAGCGCCTGAAAGAAAAAAGGCTGGAAGAGATTGGAATCAAGGGCAGGTGGAGATCTGGACTGAGGAAGGGAACGTCCACAGTAATGTTAGGAAGGAAATGATAGGACTGGTCCTCAGGACACGTGAGCCCCACATGTCAGGAAGGCTGAGGAGTCTCAAACTGACCCCATGGCCCATTCTTGCTTTCTCTACACCTGTGAGCTGTAAGATCTTGGGTGAAGGATGGCTATTTTGTCCTCACTACAGGCAATCACAAATGCTTTTGCTTTCCCTACCAACTGGATCCTCCCCTTCAGCATTCAGATCCGATCTGTTCACCTTGAATAAACCCTCCCTTGATTTCAGGTGCCTCTCCAGCAACTGGCTGTCTTGAAATAGAAGAACTAGATGGGAAGCAAGGAATCCTGGCAACCTGACATGGCAGTTCCCTTCAGATCAGCCTAGCAAGAAAACTTGGAAGCAGAAGGACTTGGTCAGGACCAGGCCGAGAGAGGCAAGGTGGGGTCTTGGTCTATCTATGCCATTGGCAAAGGCTGCAGACACTTTGCACACTTGACTCTGATGTCTGGCATAATCTGACATGCACAGGATGTCGGCAGCCTCCTCAACATTTAACAGAGCGATGAGAGATTCATTTCGTGAGATTCCCAAGACTCTGCTTCCCCAGGGTGATTCCTGCTGAGCGGGCGATGCTGAGACCTTTTGGAAGGTGCTTTGTTTGCTGTGAGGCAGATGAACAACTTGAGAGGAGTTGGGGTAAGCACAGGGCTTGGGGAACAGGACCAGAAGTGCCCAATGGGCAGGTGAGGAAACTGGGAGCCAAGAGACGGGCAGAGCCTCTGAGGAGGACGGTGGGAGCAGGCTCAGCTCAGAGAAGCGAGGAGGGGACCGAGGGGCCGTGGTCAGAAGACAATGCTGGAGATGACGGCTGGAGGGAACACTAGCCAGGCCAGCAGGACAAGTGACCTCCAGCAGAGGTGGTCAGGAGCGAGAGCTGGCGTCTGTGAATGCAACGGGCCAAAGGGCAAAGCTTGGCCTCAGGCTGGGGGGTTCAGATCCAGTGGGCTGCCTGGGAGAGTGGGCACTCCAGGGCCTGCCAGGGAGGGTCAGTGAGGAGATGACTAACCAGAGAGCTCAAGCAGACGAGTCAGGGCCCGCGGCTGGGCTGAGCCCCCTCTCTCTGTGATGTACCTCCTCTGAGCAGCACTGCTTCCTTCTGAGCCCTGCAGCTCACAGCAGGGTTTCATCAAGGCTGTGAACTGGTGATGTGCAGAGGGCGGAAGGAGGGACCCCAGAGATGAGAGGAGCAGGAGGGGATCCTGGATTCAGAAGCACACTCTCCAGAGATCTCTGACATCTTGTTTACCTTCCATTTGGAGACAGAGGAACCCTCTGGTTCCTTATGAAAACTAAAGGCTCAGTATTTCCTCTGCTGGTAAGATGATTGGAGAGAACAGCAATGAAACACGTATATGACTATATGTGAAATAGATCACCAGTCCAAGTTGGATGCATGAAACAGGGCACTCAAAGCCAGTGCTCTGGGACAGCCCTGAGGGAGGGGATGGGAAGGAGGTGGAAGGGGTTTTCAGGATGGAGGACACATGTAATGTACACCCATGGCTGATTCATGTCAATGTATGGCAAAAACCACTACAATATTGTAAAGTAATTCACCTCCAATTAAAATAAATTAATTTTTTTAAAAAAAGAACTTCCTCTCCTTCATCGGTGAACATAAGACTCACCAGCTAGGGGCACACCCCCCACCCCACCTCCATGGCTGGGAGTTTTCTGCTCCTCTTCCTCCAGGAGCAGAAATAATGAACGCGGACTCACAGGATCACAGAGACGGATTTGCAAGGCAGCGGGCCAGTGACTTTAACCTTAGCATTGCTCAGCTCGAACCAATCGCGCCTAAGGCGGTAGATTACAAGGTGCTGCTGGTGCTGGGGCTAAGTCGCTTCACTCGTGCATATGAGCCCAATTCTCCGCAGCTCGTCGGCGGTGAGCATTTGTCTGATAGTTGAGAAGAGAGCGCCACCTTGTGGGGAAACACTGAAGTTCAGCATGTGCCGGCCCATTCTTTTCTTCTATGAAAACTCGACTTCACCTACTTTCTGCTAGGTCTGTACCTTCCCGCTTCATTTCCAGAGTGCACTGAGATGTTGGGTTATAAGAAACAGTATATTAAGCTATTTCCAGGTTCAAAAGGTAACACGAAAGATGTACCTGGTCCCCGGAGGGTGCCTTTCAAGTGTAGTTTTTAAGACCCGTCACTTGTCTTCCTCAGTTTGGAACTGAGAATCCCATAGACAGAGGAGCCTGGCGGGTGACAATCCATAGGGTTGCACAGAGTCAGACACGACTGGAGCAACTTAGCACACACACAGAAGTGGATTGAAGCCGAAAGGAGAAGGGGCAGCAGAGGACGAGAGGGTTGGATAGTATTACCGACTCAATGGACAGGAGTTTGAGCAATCTCTGGGAGATGGTGAAGGACAGGGAAGCCTGGCGTGCTGCAGTCCATGGGGTCGCAAAGAGTCAGACACGACTCTGTGGCTGAACAACAACAGAAGCGGAAAATCTGCCTATCTGAAATTCTCCACTTAGTGCATGTCTGTGAATTAAAGGTCTCCTGCAAGCACCTCCACTCAAGTCTGGAAAAGCCTGTTGAGTTTTCTCCAGCCCCTGAGTTGCTGTGAGAGGCCAGTGGGGGTCGGGAGGCAGCCAACCAGTTCGCAGGGAGAGAGGGGCTGGTCCTAATCTGTAGAATCTGCTCTCTTCCATGCTGCAAATACTTCTGTGATGGCTGATCTCAAGCGCCAGACCAACAGAGGAGATGCAAACCGTGAGCTCCAGCAGGGGGCGCAAGCCGGCCCGAGCACACCACCAGCTCCTAGACTCGCGTCTTAGTGCTCATCTCTGGAGTCCCGCTCACATCTCCAAGGTAATTATCAAAAGGGACAGCGGGCTGAGGCAAAAAGACCAGATTCGGGGACCCAAAGATCTGCAAAAGTGCCAGGCAATGCCAGAAGCGAGTTGGAAAGCAAAGAATATATATTTTTTTCATCATTTGACAAAGACACAGAATTCTGGGGACAGGGTCTGGGAAGCTGTGTCCCAGAAGAGTTGATTTTCACCAGAGCAATAACCCGTGGAGATGCTTCAAACAGTGCCTAACATTCAGGAAGGGCTCAATAAGTTGTCCTTTCTGATGTTCAGATTGCAACTTGTGGAACTTCCCTGGTGATCCAGTGGTTAATGCTGTGTTCCCAGTGCAGGGGGCCTGGGTTCAATCCCTGGTCGGGGAGCTAAACTCCATGGGCTGTGACTAAAGTGTGTGTGTGTGTGTGTGTGTGTGTGTGTGTGTGTGTGTGTGTGTGTGTGTATGCTGCTGCTAAGTCGCTTCACTCGTGTCCAACTCTGTGTGACCCCATAGATGGCAGCCCACCAGGCTCCCCCGTCCTTGGGATTCTTCCAGGCAAGAGCACTGGAGTGGGTTGCCATTTCCTTCTCCAATGCAGGAAAGTGAAAAGTGAAAGGGAAGTCGCTCAGTCCTGTCTGACCCTTAGCATGGACTGCAGCCTACCAGGCTCCTCCATCCATGGGATTCCCAGGCAGGAGTACTGGAGTGGGGTGCCACTGCCTTCTCCGATATACATATATACATACACACACACACACGCACACACACACACACATATATATATATATATATAATGGATTCCACACGCTTCAACTAAGAAATGGCACAACCAAATAAGCATAAATATATAAATATTTTTTAAAGATGGCAACTTTCTGGAATGTCCCAATAGGCCACATATCTTAATTTCTTATTTCCCTCAATTGAGCTTCAAGGGAAATAATTATATCTTTTTCTTCCTCCAACAGATATACCCTTGGCATTTCTTGAAGGCCCTGTTTATTTTCACTTGAAAAGGGCCAAAAATGAGATTGGCAAACACTCCTTCAATCAGACAACTCTCCTGGGAAATAGCATCTATGGAGCGCCTTATATATGCCATCTGATCAATATCAGGTCTCACTTCTTTCTCACAGCAATTCTGTAAAGGGGGTGCTATCATTTTCCTTTCATAAATAAGGAAACTGGAGTCTGAGATGTTATGAGAGTTGTCCAGGACCATTTAATGGGATGGTGACAGAAACGAAGGGATTCAAATTGTGATCTTCGGGGCTCAAAGCACATTACCCTCTCCATGCCTCCGTATTGCCCCCAAATAAGAGAAGGCAGAGCTCAAAGAAAGCATTTTCATCCAGCAAACCCCATTTTTCATATCACATCACAGTCCATGTGAACGAGACCCTGGATTTGTGCAGTGCACAGCCTGTGCACACTACCATAGCCGTATATGTATTTCTCTTCCCTCTTTTTCACTTGTACCATGGGGCCATCTTCTCTTCCCCAGGTTACACCAAAGTGGAAATGAAAAGCCAAAGAAATCACCGACTTCCACCTAAATGAGAGATAAATATTTCCTCCTCAGAGGCCTGAGGAAGGGGAGAGAATAGATGGTGGCCACTGAAAATAGGAGTGGGGGGCAGCCAGGAGGGATGAGGAGCACTCCAAGCAGAAGAAAGACCCTACTATGAGAGAGGTCCAGAGGGGAGGATGAGCTGCCCCAAGTGGAAAGGCTCCTCCAAGTTCACCTGGAAGGACATCCTGACATAGGTAAGTCCCTCTGATCTGCAGGTGGAGAGCTGGGCTGAGGGAGCCCTTCCGTGGGACAGAAAGGGACAACTGCGTCCCTGACCAAGGGGTGCCTGAGCAGAATCAGAGGCGGGGTGTCCCCGTGAGCAAGGGCAGCATGGAGCCCCCAACGACCTTACATGAACTGCAAACCCCACCATGTGGGCAGGAGACTCACCGTATGGATGGTATAACTGATACTAGGGATAAAACTATCCTCTTAAACAGCTGCCACCACCCCTCTTCAGGAAGAAACTCCTCGACTGGGAGAGGAAGCTGGTGAGGACTCGGGGTGCATGGTGAGCCCATGAGGGTGGGAGATATGGGGGGTACAAGAGCTTCCAAGGCGGGGAGCCGGGGCTGTCTGCTGGGGGGCGGTGGATGGGGTGTGGGGGGATGGAGGGGAGGAGGGGAGATGGTGAGAAGTCAGAAGATGGTGGGAGGCTGTGCGAAGAGGTGAGATGCCCCCTCTCTGCAAGTGCCCAACTCTAGGAACCATTCAACCGGGCTCAGTGGGGCTTTCCGGTCACTGGAGCCGCGGCTGTGGTCATATGTGGGCAGCTGAGCTGAGGGCAGGGACACATCCAAAGACTTGGGGGCCTGGAGGCTGCAGTGACCCCGACCAACTACATCAGCCCCCCTCCCTCCTGGAATTTGAAGAATTGGGAGATTCCAGCCAAGGGCTGTGGCGTGACCCCAGGAGGCCCCAGCGGGCACTCGCTTCACAGAGGATTCCATGACGAGGGGAGAAATGTAACTTCCACATGGGAGTTTCCGAGAGCACGTCCTGGAGCAAGCGTTGACTTAGCATGTGAGCTTCCTTAGCCAAATAGGAAATGGCTGCCCACTCCAGTATGCCTGCAAGAATCCCATGGACAGAGGAGCCTGGCGGGCTACGGTCCATGGGGTCACAAAGCATTAGACACGACTGAGCGGCTAACACACACGCACACACTTCAGGACACACTCTCAGAGGCCCTCTCCCCACCTCACCAACTGGGTGTCACCCACCTCTTTCCTGTGGAGATCGGCAGAGAAAGGGAGAGGAAGGCTGCTTTCTCCCTGGTTCTTCAGAAAGTATGAACGTGCTCAGGGAGAAACAGGGGTGAACAGTAGAGAGATTATTCTCACACTCAAAGGAAGCCTGGTTGCGTACGTTTGCCTTTAATCAAATGATGAGCTAGAGGGCTGTTTATCTTACCGCTTACAAATGATTGGGGAAGTATTTAAACTTTAAAGACTCGGGGACTGAGAATTTACTCCCATGCTGTTGGAATAATTTGACTGTTTTGGCAGTGTCTACATATAAGCACTGTAAGACACTTGTCCGCCTGAGACTAATACATTCACTGCGGTATAACTAGCACTGGGTCCATTAACTCGGAAATGCAACTCCAACCAGCTGGCTGATGGCAAGGTTAGCCCATGGTTGGCACACTCCACACACTTGTGGAGGGAGGGAGTCCCCATGAACTGAGGTTGACAGTGATTATGAACTTGGAATCGTGAAAGAAAAGTCAAGGGCTTTGAAGGCAGAGGGCGCTGTCCCGCAGGAGACAGAAGATAGCACTTGAACAGAGAATTCCTCTGCTTGCTGAGACTGCGGAAGCTGGAGTGAGGGGCTCAGATCCAAGCATCCACAGGCGCCCAAACCTTCCCGGCCAGCACAATGGTCTTCTCTGGGTCTCTTGTTTGCTTTCCTTTGATTCTGCCCTTCAAAGGAAATAGGGTGTGTTGATGTTCTGGAGAAAGAATGTGCCTTCTGGGCGACCTAATTCATCCTGCAGTAGAATGAAAAGGAAATGAAGGGGCAGAAAGAAGCAAGGCTCATGGAGTATCTCAGTAGAGTGAAAGCCTGTGAGTCTGTTAATATACTGCTCTGTGCACATGGACAGGTCCTGCTGCTGTGCTTTCACCCCCTAAACCATGGACAGCAAACAACTGGTGTGAAGAATAAACGTTACATGGGATCTGGATGAAGGGTGAGACAAAAAGGCCTAATGTGCTTGACACAGAAAAGAACGGATGCACACCCTATCTCATTTAATCCTCACACCAGCCCAAAGGTAATGGTATATAAGCAAATAAAAGCAAAACATACCAAAACAGGCTCACGAAGAAAACAGGCTTCACACCACTGGGAAGCATTAGGATCAAGACTCGAGGGTCTAGTTCAGTCTAATGCCAGAGTCCCTTCTCTTTCCACTGACTCCCAAAGCAACAAGCACTCTGAAAATCACAAAGAGCACTGGAAGTCCCCTGTCTATTGACCAGAGGCCAAAGATGCTTACTCCTGAAAATCCCCAGCTTAATAGAGGTCTCAGATCTTCAGAAGATGCAGTATAGATGAGATATTTTCAGCTAGCTACTTCTACTGGTCTACCAGGCTATACTTTTCCAGTTTAGCGATGGACAGGGTGAGTCATGGGATTTTGTTTTTAAGAAGGTTAAATTTCCACAACAAAGTAGCTGTGGTATGTCAGGCTAAGGGAGATGTTTTTGCCCAAGAAAGCTGGTTACTGGGGCCATGCAAGTTGATACATGCCTCTGAGTCCAGAAGCTTGAGGCAGACAGGTGCCCGAGAGGCGGGTATTAGATTCTGCCCATCCCCCCACCCCCACCCTCCTACCCTCTACCTCCCCCCCTCTACCTCCCCACCCCAACCCTGTTCTCATTTTATTTGACTTAAATTGGTCTTTAGTCAGCATCTGTGTTAATACAGAAATGCAGACTCTCTGTAGCTTGAACGACAGTCAGCCATTCAACCTTCTCTCTCCCAATGCCTGTGGTCTCTGCACTTGCTGAGTTGGTCACCGTCATCTACATATTTGGGTCTCTGTATGTTTAATGAACACAGGTGTTAGGGTTCCCGTAGAGTCAAACATTTGGGTCATAAACCATCGAGGACACACACGCAGTTGGTTTTTCACTCAGATATTTGATAATGTGTAGAGACTGCTTCCCAGGTGGCGCTAGTGGTAAAGAACTGGGAGATGTGGAAACCTTGGGTTTGATCTCTGGGTCAGGAAGATCCCCTGGAGGAGGAAACGGCAACCCACTCCAGTATGCTTGCCGTGGACAGAGGAGCCTGGCGGGCTATCATCCATAGGGTCACAAAGAGTTGGACGTGACCGAAGCAATTTAGCATGCGCACGCAAAGACGTTAAGCGCATCCCGGTCTTCTTAAGACTGGAGGTGTGAGCAAAGACCTGCTCCTCCCAAAAGTGCTAGAAAGTTCCTCGAAAAGGTAAACATAGAATTTCCATTTAAACCAGCAATTCCACAGCTAGGTATACACCCCCAAAGAACTGAACACTGGAATCCAAACAAATACTTGTACCCAATTGTTCATAGCAGAACTGTTCACAGTCCAATGCTCACCAGCAAAGGAGTGGATAAAGAAAATACGGTGTCTCCACACAATGGATAATTATTTGGCCTTAAGAAGGAGTGACGTGCTGATATATGCTACAACATAGGTGGGGTTTCAACACATGCTAAGTGACAGAAGCCAGACACAGAAGACCATATATTCTAGGGTTCGGTTTGTATGAAATATCCAAAATAGGCAAATCTATAGAGACAGAAAGCCAGTCAGTGGTTACCAGGGACTGGGAGCAGGAGAATGGGGAGTGACTGCCTAATGAGCACAGGGTATCCTTTGGGGTTGGGGAAAATGTTCCAGGACTAAAGACAGGTGATGGCTGCCCAACACTGTGAATATACTGAAAGGCACTAAACTGTGCATATTAAAAAAGTTACTTCTGTGCTATGTATGTCTTGCCTCACTTTTTCTTCTAAGTGCTGGGAGCATGGAGTAGGGAGCAGAGAATGAACGAACGGATGGAAGGCATGTGAGAAAACAGCACCACGGCGGGAGAAGCCAGGGACCAAGATACAGACGGCAGCAACTCTGCTACAAGCTGTGTGATGGTGGGCAAGTCACCCACCCGCTCAGGGCCTCCCTTCTCTCCTCTGTGGGAAGGGAGAGGCTCGGCACAGCCAGTTCTGAGGACACGCTGTCCATGTCAGTTACGGTTGCAAATACTCTTGTTAATTTCATGGATCTACACATTCTTCTCTAAGGACCTTCTTCTAGATGCATTCTGTTGTTGCTTTTTAAAAATATACCCTTCTAATCATTTTTAAATTTTGTTTGTTTCTGGCCGTGCTGGGTCATCACTGCTGGATGCAGACTTTCTCTAGTTGCAGCCCCACCCCTGCCCCACTACTCTCTAGGGCTTCAATAGCTGTGGCTCATGAGCTTCATTGCCCCACAGCAGGTGGGATAGTCCCGAACCAGGGATCAAACACATGTCCCCTGCATTGGCAGGTGGATTCTTAACCACTGGACCATGGGGGAAGTCCCATCCTGGCTTTTAAATCAGTTCACTCATTCAAGCTTCACCAACTTCCAAGAGAAAACTCAGAGAAGCCAGAAGAACCTGCTGTGCTGATTTAAAAAAAAAATTCTATGTTGAACAGGGGGATGTGAAAGGCAGAGCAGGGCTTGCAATTAGTGAGTACAGGGAGCAGATGACATCAATGCTTCTGGCCAAGGCTGTTAAAGAAATATACACTTTCACTTCACCGCCCTGCAAAGTTAAAACTCCCCACTATGTGTGATTCACTATGACCCTGTAAGTAATCCTGAGGCCATCTACTCCAAGGGAAGATCTGATTTGTAGCCAGGGGAGCCCACGACTGAGCAGACTGGCCATGATGAAGCTGGTGCCCCACCCCTGCTGGGTACACCCAAGGTGCCAAGGAGGCTGCAGGGCTGTCTGCTCTGTGACCGCAGCCCAGATGGGAAGGGCTACAGGCACTGGAGGCCCTGCAGGACACAACTTCAGACACACCTACGGGGCTGTGATCGGCAGGACATCCCATGCTGTGGTGTGACACCCTGCTCCACCTTCCAGAGAGCAAAGCACCAGTCTCCCCTCTGCTGGGCCACCCATTAAGGGAGGGCCCCAACTTCCCTGAGCAGCGCTGGCACCAGCAAGCCGGCAGGGCAGGGCAGGCCACGGTTTGATGGGAGGCTCCCCTGGAAAGACGGACCTGCTCCAGGGTGTTACCCGCTCTTGGCTGCCAACAGCTGGCTAGCCCTGGGAGCTCCGTGCACAGGGAAGAGAAATGCACAGACTCATTCATCTAGGTGTGATCCCCTGGACAAGTGGTCCCCAACATTTTAGCACCAGGAACGGGTTTCATGGAAGACAGTTTTTCCATGGACCATGGTATGTGGGGAGGGGGGCGGGGGGGAGAGATTTCCAGATGATTCAACTTATCGTGCTCTTTATTATTATTACATCAGCTCCATGTCAGATCAACAGACACTAGATCCCAGAGGTTGGGGACCCCTGCCCTAGACCTGTACCTTCTGATGCTGCCTACACAGGCTTTGCCTTGACCAAAGAACTCTCCTATGAGGCAGAAACCCAAGCACAGTCACCTGGGGTTCACGCTGCATTCAGTCTCCTCAGTATGCCAACTCTTATGCTGGCAAAAATGATCCGTGTGTGTCTACTTCACAATCGAACACTTACCAGTATGAACTGTGTTAGCACACTTCTGCTTAGTGCAGCGAGAGGTTCATAATAAACAGAAGGCCAGTGCTCTGCCTTACGGACTTTCATTTGTTCACTCCTTGATTCACTCCATTTTTGAGCCATCTATCAAGTGCCAGGCACTGATTCCACCTTCAAAGTCAATGGAGAGGAAAACTGCTCACACCTAAAACAGCTAGAGAATAATCCCAGACAGACAGAGAAAGTGAGAATGTTAGTCGCTCAGTTGTGTCCAACTCTTTTCAACCCCCTGGACAGACAGCCTCCTCTGTCCATGAAATTCTCCAGGCAAGGATACTGGAGTGGGTAGCCATTCCTTTCTCCAGGGGATCTGCCCAACCCAGGGGCTGAATGCAGGTCGCCTGCATTGCAGGCAGATTCTTTACTGCCTGAGCCACTAGCTGCTGCTGCTGCTAAGTCACTTCAGTCGTGTCCGACTCTGTGCGACCACATAGACGGCAGCCCACCAAGCTCCCTCGTCCCTGGGATTCTCCAGGCAAGAACACTGGAGTGGGCTGCCGTTTCCTTCTCCAATGCAGCAAAGTGAAAAGTGAAGTCACTCAGTCGTGTCCAACCCACCTGAGCCACTAGGGAAGCCCCCAGACAGACATAGCATGGAGGCAAATCATGACAACTACTGACACTCACTGTAAGTTTAGCCATTCAAGTTTTTCCTTATATATTCAAGTTTATCCTTATATATATGTGCATCCTTATATATTCAAGTTTGTCCTTATATATGCATCTACTTTCAAGCTAGAAAGAGTCCAAGTCACCACTGGGTCCAATGGCATGGTACCCTACCCAGGGACTGACAATTCCAGGATCTCTTGGACAGCTTATTAAACGTACAGATTCCTCATGCCCACCAGGGCTGCAAGGATGTGGAGAAGCTGGGCTTCTAAGACACTATTGGTGGGAACGTAAAACAGTGCAGCTGCAGGAGAAAACACTTTGATGGTTCCTCAAAAAATTAAAATTACCATGTGGTCCAGCAATTTCACTTCTGTGTATGTCCAAAAAAACTGAAAGTAGGGTCTCAGAGAGATGTATGTACACCCAAGTTCATAGCAGCACTATTTACAATAGTCAAAAGGTAGAAGACTTCCCTGGTAGCAGAGTGGATGGAATCTGCCTGCCAAAGCAGGGGACACGGGTTTGATCCCTTGTCTGGGAAGATTCCACGCAATGAGGGGCAACTGCTGTTGCTGCTGCTAAGTTGCTTCAGTTGTGTCCGACTCTGTGCAACCCCATAGACGGCAGCCCACCAGGCTCCCCCATCCCTGGGATTCTCCAGGCAAGAACACTGGAGTGGGTTGCCATTTCCTTCTCCAATGCATGAAAGTGAAAAGTGAAAGTGAAGTCGCTCAGTCGTGTCCGACCCTCAGCGACCCCATGGACTACAGCCTACCAGGCTCCTCTGCCCATGGGATTTCCAGGCAAGAGTACTGGAGTGGGGTGCCATTGCCTTCTCCAACTAAGCCAGTCCAAAGCTTACCTTGGACACCTAGAGCCCAAGCTCCAGAGCCCTCAAGCTGCAACTACTGAGCCCATGTGCCCGAACCACTGCCTGCGTGCTGAGAACCCAAGCTCTGTAACAAGAAGACGCCACAGTAAGAAGTCTGAACACCACAATTAGAGAGTAGCTCCTGCTCGCCACAGCTCGAGAAAGCGCATGCAAACCCAGTGCAATGAAAACCCAGCGCAGCCAAAACCAAATAAAAGGTAGAAGCAACCCCAGTTCCCACCAACAGATGAAGGAATAAACAAAATGTGGTCTATACATAGAGCAGAATGATAGTCATCCTGAAAGAGGAAGGAAATTCTGACACCTGCTTTACAATAAACCTTGAAGAGCTTATGCTAAGTGAAATAGGCCCAGCATAGACAGACAAATGCTGTATGATTCCAGCTATTAGGAGAGTACTGAGAGTCACAGACACAGGTGGTTGCCAGGCACTGGGGGAGGACAGAATGAGGAGCTGTTGTTTAATAGATACGGGGTTTCAGTTTTCCAAGATGAAAAATTTCTGGTGATTGGTTGCACAACAATATGAATATACTTACCATGACTGCACTGAATTAGTAAAAATAGTCCAGATGGTAAAATGTGTGTCATGCATTTTACCCCAATCTTTAAACACACAGGTTCCTGGGCCCTGGGCCCAAAGATCCAGACTCGGCCATCTGGAGAAGGACTCTGGAATCTGTTTCTAAGGCTTCCTGGGAGTTGCTGACTTGTGGCCAGTTTGGATACCTCCAATCCAAGTTCTTATTTTAGAGATGAGGAAACTGAAATCCGGAGAAGTAAAGTGATCTGCCAAAGGTCACTCTGCTCCCTGGTGATGCCTTAGGACAAGCCTAGACTGGTGCTTCCTAACCCTGGCTGGACATCTGAGTCACTCACCGGGCCCCAACCCAGACCAACTGAATGAGGATTTCTGGGGGAAGCGGCCTGAGCAACCAGAATTTGTAAACGCTCCATGAGTTCTTAAAATTTTGACGTGAGGCCAGAATTGAAGATGCCTGACCCAGTCTTCTGGTTCTTTTTCACTCTCACAGGCTGGACACCAGACGTTGGCTGGAAAGTGGGGACCACGTGTCTGCTGTTTGAGAGGCCTGCTACCGGCAGAACTTCCAGCCAAACTCGGTGGTTTAGCAACAGAAGTTTCTCTGTTGCATGTTTTGTGTTTCAGGGTCTAGTACATTGACTCTGTCTTCTCAGTGCAAAGGAGAACTCAGCCCCCTGGAAAAAACACGTTGAAGAAAGGGCAAAGTGTAACCACACTGCTCCACTTTGCTAGTCAGGGATGCAAAAGAAAGTCACATTTTTTATAAAGTCTCCAAGCTCCCAAGTGCTCTAGTAAGAAATCAAGACCCACTTCCAGAACTTCCTTCCAAAAACCACTCCAAAAAACCCCAGGCTAGCTTATGCAAACCAAAGGGTAGCCCTGCCTATACTCAGCACAGAGTGACAAGACAGCCTTCCTGCTTCAAGCAGGTCCAGTTCTAAAGGGCCGTGAGTCTAAAGTGAAGAAGCCACCTCTGCATTCACTGCCACCAATAGGACTGTGACTCAACCACGCGGAGCTTTAACACCACTTGTAGATGACATGTGTCATTTGGGGCAGTCATCAAAAAGATAAGAGATAATGAGTGTTGGGAGCCTGTGAAGAAAAGAGAACCCTTGTGCATCTCTGGTGGGAAAGTAAATGGTGCAGCCACCATGGAAAGCAGTATGGACTTTCCTCAGGAAAATTAAACACAGCACTACCATGCAATCCAGCAGTCTCATTTCTGGGTATAGATCCAAAGGACGCTAACACGGGATCTCGAAGAGGTATCTGTACTCCCCTGTTCACTGCAGCATCATGTACAATAATCAATACATGGACACAGCCCGAATGTCCATCAGCAGATGAACAGGTAAAGAAGATGTGGTGTACACATACACAATGGAATAGTATTCAGCCATGGAAACAAAGAAATCCTGCTGCTCGCTAAAACTTGGATGAAGCTTGAAGGCATTATGCTAAATGAAATAAGTCCGGCAGAGAAAGACAAATGCTATATGACCTCCTTTACATGTGGGATATAAAAATGCCTAACTCAGAGAAACAGAGAGTGGAATGGTGGTTACCAGGGGCTGGGCGTGGGGAAAATAGGGAGGTACTGGTCAAAAATCACAGACTTCCTGTTATAAAAATAACAAATTCTGGGGATCTAATACCTAGCATAGTGATTATAGTTAATGATACTATAGCATACATCGGATATTGCTGAGAGAGTAGATTTAAATGTTCTCATCACTAAAAAGAATACTAATTTGGGGGGATGGAAGTATTAGGTAATACTAACATGGTAATGATTTTGCAACATTTAAGTGTATCAAAAGAATACATTGTGCACTTTACCTTTTTTTTTTAACTTTGAAAGGAACAAGATTTATTATTTACAGGTCCTGGAAATTACACAGGACACCTGGAGGCCACACAGCAAGGTTGCACGTAGAGAGAAGGCGTCATTGTGCACATTAAACTTACACGATGTTATATGTCAATTACATCTTAATAAAGCTGGAAAATAAATACATAGGCCAATATTACCCACACCAAACACCTGTTGAGACAGGTAAACTACTCCCCGCCCCCCCACAATGATCTGTGCAAGTATCCTAAGAAAATCCTCAGCATCTGTGGTCTTCAGGCCAGTGTATCTGCAGTCAGCCCCTCAAATTCACTCTGTGATGTGGAGCAGATTTGAGCAGGCCTTAAACCTACGTGTGGCTTGTGATGGTTCAGCAGCAGCGTTTTTACCACCTATTGGCTTTAAGGTCCTGAACAGACTCCTAGCTCTCATCTGAATCGACATTAAGCCAAGACTTCTGACAACGGTACTCCTTTCATCACAGCAGTGAATGTCTTTGATTCCATCAGTCACTCTCCTTGCTCGCCTTTGACTTGGCAAATACCTCACGTGTTGCTTGGTCTACACTTTGTCCTTCTAACCATCGCTATGTCTAGAAATAATTCACTATACATACACAAAACACACATACATACACATACACAAAAGAGTATGGCTGCTATGCAAGGACCTCGTCTGATCACCTCTCCTGCTACCTGTTGGGGGCAGGCAGAGCTGGTGCGCTTCAGAAGGTTAGAGGTTTGTTTGGAGGTGGAGAAGCATCTATGCTCTTCCCAGTCCCCCAATATCCTCATTCTCCATCCTTGCTGCCTCTGCTCCTAAAACATGACATCACCTCCAATACAATGGGCCCGGCGCCCAGAACAGGCCCGTTCACCCCAGGAGTCACCAGGACGATGCTGTGAAGGCTGCAATCCAGAGGATGAAAGGCAGCCCTAAGCACAGCGCTCCCTGCAGCTGAGTACTACGGAGGGGTCCCCCAACCCTCAGCCCCACACCCAGCATCCCACGGAAGGAGCGTAGGAACTTGGACTTCAAATGTTACAGGTCCAATAACCCACTCTTCCCATCTATGCATGTAGGAAGATACACACACATGCACACACAGTTGTTTCTTTCCCCAAAGTCACATTCACGGCTCCGTAAGAGTTAAACCTAGAGGAGTTCCTAAAAAGGCCAAACACTGTAGGCTCTCTGAGCCCTAGGCTAGACTCCCTAACCCTATGTGAGCTTCCTCTCAGAGATGTCTGTTATTCTTTCTTGCCATCTAACCTGCTGGGCAACTCAGTTTATAACTTATAACAACATTGAACTTCCTAAAGAGGGGATTAGGGCCTCAAACCAGTCCCTCTCTAGTAGACACCTGTGCTCCATATGTAAATATGCCCAGGGGTTCACTGGTGGCTCAGTGGTTAAGAATCTGCCTGGCAATGCAGGAGACGCGGGTTCGATCTCCGATCCGGGAAGATCCCACATGGTCTGGAGCAGCGAGGCCTGTGCACCACAATTACTGAGCCTGTTTTCTAGAGTCCTGAAGCCACTGTGATGAGAAGCCCTCACACGGCAACTGAGAGTAGCCCCTGCTCACCAAAACCAGAGGAAAAGCCTGTGCAGCAAGAAAGACCCAAAGCAGCCAAAAATAAATAAATAAAATTTAAGTATATATATAGAGATAGATATATACACACACCCACACACCCAAACTCTCCCCATCCCAATAACCTTACTCTGCACAGGTATTGCTGAAGAACCATTCCATTAACTTTCCTATCACAAGACAAAAGAAAGTCTTTTGAGACTTTAAAGAGATATAAAAACAATTGGAAAGGAAGAGGTAAACATCACCATTTACAAATTCTGTGATGATATACCAGACAACCCCCAAAACACTGACAGAGAAACTATCTCAAAACAATAAGAATATTTAGTAATATAGTAGGCTCCAGAACTAATAAACAATAAACCTCTGAAGATACAATGGGAAAAACAGGCAGCATTTACAATAGGAACTAGAAAGAAAAAAGATAAAATTAACCAAAAATCTCAAGACCTAGAGGAAAAAAAACCTTGAAAACAGTTCTAAAAGGAAACAAAAGAGAATCTGAACAAAGAGAAAGGAATACTATGCTGTGATATGCCAATATTCTGTAAAAGAATTCATAAGCTTAATATATCAACATAAATACCCACAAACTTTTTTTTTTTTCTGGAGTAAGACAAGATGATTCTAATGTTCTCAGAGAAAATTCTGGAAAAAGTAATGAGTAGGATTTATATTAGTATTATTAATTATCACAGTAGTATTATTAAACTTCAAAATTTTAATTTAGTAGTACTAGTGAATAAATAAGCAGACTAATGAAATGGTAGAAAATCTAGAAATAGTCTGGAGAATACCCAGAAATAGTCTTCCTTTCAATGAAGGAATTTGGTATATAAGAACACTGGAAAATCTGTGGGGAAAACATAGACTTTTTGATAAAAGGTGTTATTACAACCTGGTAGGCCATCTGGAAACAATTTGTAAACCATACCTTCTGCCAAAAGCCAAGAAAATTTTCAAGTGGGTCAAGATTTAAATGTGATGACAAAAAAAAAAAAAATCAGAAAACATGAGAGAAATCTTTCATAACCTTAGAATGGTTAAAGCATTTCTAAAATGATTCAAAATCCAGATGAGAAAAAAAAGGTTAAAATTGTTTGCTTCATAAAAATTGAAACTTCTGCATGGATAAACACAAACAGCCGAATGAACCATTATAAAAACAAGGACCAGTGACAAATAGAAAAATATTTTCAGTTCACATTCCATAGATAAAAAAGGCTCTTACAAAATGATAGGTAAAATGATTAATGGCCCAAAGTTACATGGGTGAAGAATAGCCCATAAAAAGGAAATACAAATGCTCTACCTCACTCATAATAAAAGATGTAAATGAAAGGCACTGAAATACCATTTTCTTAATTAACAAATGGACAAGAATCCTAAAGTTTAATAAGGCAGAAGATTGTAGAGGAAACAGATCCTCTCACTTATGGCTGGTAGAGGTGTAAATTAATACAATCTGTTTGGAAGTAATTTGGCCATATTCCTTAAAGCACAAAGGTATGTTCCCTTTGACCCAACAATTCTACTTTCAGGGATTTATCCCACCGGCATTCTTTAACACATGCAAAATGAACCTCTGTACAAAGTTATTGACTGAAACGTTGTATGCAACAGCAAAAGATTAAAACCAACTTAGATTAGAATCAACTTTAATTAACATCTGAGTTGAGTACATAAGCTAAATGCAGGCAATGCAGGTTCGATCCCTCAGTTGGGAATCCCCTGGAGGAGGAGATGGCAACCCACTCCAGTATTTTTGCCTGGGAAATCCCATGGACAGAGGGGCCTGGTGGGCTACTGTCCACGGGGCCACAAAGAGTTGGACATGACTGAGCAACTGAGCACATTTATAGGAACTAAAAATACATACATTCACAATTAAAGCAATTATGAACAATAAGATACAAGAAGGCCACAAACCAATTGCCACTTCAGGGGTGCTGGGAGCAAAAGCAGGCAACTGCACGTGATCTCGGCACACAGCACCACCATGAGGGCGAACAGACCACCTAAGCCTCCCCTCTCGCCTGACCCGCCCATCTGCCTCTACCTTCACCCCATTAACCTGCCCTCCTTGGAGGGCGAGCAAGAGTGCTTATTACTTGTTTTCACTCCCTTGTGCTACAACCCGAGTCCCAGTAAAGCCTTGCCTGAATCTTTCATCTTGCCTTTTATCAATTTCTACTGATGAAAGAGTCTAAGGACCCAAGTCAGTAAGACAGCCACTAAATGGAACATTATACAACTCCAAAATGGAATGGGAAACTCTTCAGGGACTATTATGGAAAAGTCTCCTAGAGAAGACATTAAGAGGGAAAATTAAGGTACAAGTGTAGGGAGCACTGTTAGTTGTTACCAAGAAGTTGGGAGAGGAAAGCCTGTATATTCATATTTGTTTGCACCTGCTTTAATAATACATCTTAGAGAATGTTTGTCCCTACTTTAATAATACCTCTTAAAAATACTATGGGACAGCTGCTGGAGGAAGAGAAACTGGCAGGACAAGGGAGAGAATGGGGAAGGAGCCATTTTACCCCATCTATTTATAGTTTTCATTTTTGAACTATGCAAATGTATCACCTGTTTTTGAAAAACTAATTTTTTAAAGAACATGCTGAACAAGGGGGATTAAATGGTATTTCCCTTGATTAACACAGGTCATTAAAGCCACTCTCATGAAGCTTCCTGCCACAAACATCAATTAGACTACTTTCTGCATATTGCCTAGGGGGCCACTGTGCAATTCCACTCCCAACCCACGGGTTTCAGTCCCCAAGGTGGGGACATTGAATGGTCAGCCAAACCCCAACTGTCCCTGAATTGGTGAAAAAAAAAAAAAAGCAAAAGTAGATAACTTGGCCCAAGAAAGTCTTTCTTTGTTCAAGCTTATTTCCCAAATCATACAGTAAATGCTTAATGCTGCTGCTGCTGCTGCTGCTGCTGCTGCTGCTGCTGCTGCTGCTGCTGCTGCTGCTGCTGCTGCTGCTGGACGCTCAGTCACGTCTGACTGTCTGCGACTCCATGGACTGTAGCCCGCCAGGCTCCTCTGTTATGGGGATTCTCCAGGCCAGAATACTGGAGTGGGTTGCCATTTCCTTCTCCAGGGGACCTTCCTGACCCAGTAAATGTTTAATGAGTTAATGCAAACTCAATATTCATTATGGAGATACAACAAAATAATCTGTGATTATGTTTTAAGATAAAAGTTGCTTTTAGAGGCAAAATACAAGAGAATATACAGCCTAAATGCATCTGACACCGCCCACTAAAGTGATAAAGTGAAGTCACTCAGTCGTGCCCGACTCTTGGTGACCTCATGGATAGTAGCCCCCGTGGACGGAGTAGCTCCTCCATCCATGGGATTTTCAAGGCAAGAGTACTGGAGTGGGTTGCCATTTCCTTCTCCAGGGAATCTTCCCAATCCAGGGATCGAACCCAGGTCTCTCACATTGTAGACAGACACTTAACCGTCTGAGCCACCAGCCCACTGTTTCACCATAGCTGTTCTTTTCTTCATGATGGTGTGTGCTAAGTCACTTCAGTCATGTCCGACTCTGTAATGCTATGGGCTGCGGCCTTTCCAGGCTCCTCGGTCCATGGGATTCTCCAGGCAAAGATACGAGAGTGGGTTGCCATTTCCTCCTGCAGGGGATCTTACCTACCCAGGGATTGCCCCATGTCTCTGACTGTCCTGCACTGGCAGGCAGGGTCTTTTCTACATGCACCTCCTGGAAAGCCGCATATGAGGTGGTCGACAGTTCTCTCAGAAGCAACCTGTCAGGCTCTACTACATGATGTGTTAAGCTCAGTTCTTATCTCAGAGATACCACAGGCATAGACAGATTTTTAAATTACTTTCTTTCCATTAGAACTGTGGCTATTTAAGCAACGCTATCACTCTGAGTTAAAGCGAAGAAGTGGGGGCCCTTCCTGCCTGCCCACTGTTGACGTATCTATTCCTCTGACTTGTGCGCAAAGCAATAATGTGTTTGGAAAGGAGACTTTGCTCTTTTTCTGGATGGCTAAGCTCCTGAATACTGCCTATATTCTCAGCCAGAGTGGAAGCTGTGCCATATTTATCTGAATGCTCAAAGACTAAGATGTATCAACTGGCACACAGGAGGGGCTCAGCAAAGGTTTGGTAAATGAATGATGGGGTCAGAGAAAGGAAACTGAGCTACCAATGGTTAGGATAAAGCAGAGTCCAAGCCTTTCTTCTACTATCAGTTAGCAAATACAGGAGGGGTATTTAGGAAGCCTGAGAATTCTCCAGGGGCACGGGCACTCCATGCATTTCAGTCTCTGTTGGCACATCTTTAGGTGGATCACTAACTTTCTGTGGACAGTAGACAGTAGGCCAGCACGTTCCCCCACAGAGTCAGAGAAGATGTACCCAGCGTGGGTGAAAGAGCTCAGAAGACTGGGAAGGAAGGTGTTACAAATAGCAAAGATCCCAATGGGAAGCTGAGTCTCAAAGAAAGGGAGTTCAAAGCCAGAATTATTGGAGACTGGGGGGAGGAGGGGAAGAAAGGACAGAGACAAATGGCAGAGGGGATAGGACAAGCGGTGGACATGTGCCTCTATTTCCCTACCACCTTCCTTCTCTTTCCCCTGCTCCTCCCTTGAAAAGCTGGGCTGTGAGCTAGAGGGGGATCCTAATGTTGAGAAATAAAGTCCATACAACAGGTAACCACAAAAGAATTAAGATGAACAGGTAGAGCAAGAGCCATCCAAGGAAAATCGGGTGGAGGTGGCAATAGGGAGCTATTCTGAGTTCTTGAGCAAGGAGATGACAAAAGTGATGGTTTGATAAAATCAGGTTGACCAGACATGCGAGATTTACTGGGGGACTGCCAGACTGATCGAGCAGGATCCATGAATGGTTGGTAGAATGCTGAGAGCCAGAGTGAGAGTCAAGGCAAATGTTTCATTTCTAAGGAAGAAGATAGCTGCTGCCTGGAGGATCAGGTGTGACGTGCAGGGAGATTATCATAGAAGATTCTGAGACATCTGAAGGACAGACAATGAGTTCCCCTGGCAGGAACTGGGTAACTGGAAAAAGAAGCTAGGGTTCAGGGTGGGAAGAGGATCAGTGAGGTTAACTAACGAGATGAGTAGGATTGTGGGGAGGAGCCCACTGAGGAGATGGCAGAATCATCTTACTAAATACTCTCAGGCGGATCTTCAGCTGGAGGGGGCTGCCCATCCTGTCTCTGTGGTCCCATGGTACTGGACTTCCCCACATCAGTACATGTTCTCATATTTCGACTCAATGACAACTTCTATATTCTATGATAAGCCCATTGTCTTACGCTTACGCTTGGGAAAGGCATAAAGGCTGTCATTTGGGAAGTCCCTCTTCTTGAAATCAGGGTCATCGAGTTCAGTGAACTTGAGACTTAGACCTGAATGAGCTGCTTGCAGGTGGCTCTCCTCGCCAATCTGCCGAGGGGTCCATATTCCCTGGTAGCTCTCCCATAGTAACGTGTGTGTTTGCCTGTCTCATTTCACACCGCTGACAGGACCCCGGCCTTTGACTGAATTGGTTTTGAATAAGGTGCTCAGACTTGGTAGAACTCACGAATCTTTCCTTACTGAATGTCTCACTGAAGGTAAGTGTTTTCGAGTTGCCTTCCTTGGAAGGAAAAGGCCGCTCAGAATAGAAACACCGCAAATCGTCTTCGTCCAGAAATACGCTCCCCTCCCCGAATGAAGCCGACTTGCAGAGGGAGTCCCTGGAAAGCGCAGGGCCCAGGGTGGGAGTGGGTGAGGCGGAGGCTATTTTTAGGCGCTGATGTCGCCTCCTGACGGGCATTAGCGTCAGTGGGCGAAGGAGGGCCAGCCCATTGGACCACGTCCTGCAGCCCACATCCCAGGAGCTGCTGGCTGACGAAGGTTCTTTTCTGCAAGGAAAAACGTACTGTGCAGATGAATAGTGGGTCTGTCTGAGGACTTGCTGGAAGGTGTTGGTGTGTTTCAAAAGCAGTCCTGGCTCGGGGACTGAAGAGCTTCACTTCCAGGCCAGCTTGGGTCTCCTCCCGTCACACTCCCCCATCCTCCCACCTTCCCGGGCCTCCTTTGCCTTCTCTTGTCACTTGTCCTCCTTCCTTCCTCATGCCACCAGACAGCTGCCTTGGCAAGGAGGGAAGGGGAGGGGGAGGGGGTGCGGTGGGAGAATGCATTAGCCCCTCACCAGGAGGCGGGAGCAGCTGGGCCCACAGTTTTCAGGATTCCTGCCCAGACATGTGGCCAGAAACTGGGTCTTTCAGGACAGGAAGGACTGGGTTTACTGCCTTTCACCCTGCTTGAACCCAGCGTGTCCTGGTGGACCTCTCAGATCATGTCCTAGTTTTTGAAATAAAAGGTATGTTGGTATGATGTAGATACAAGGTTTAAAAAAAAAAAAAACACCCTGGAATCAGGGGAATTGATTTGAACAGGACTGAATTCATGTCAAGCTATCGAATTTGAGTTTTCCTAGTCCACCCTTCCTTGCCTCAAATAGGGCCTCGCCTAACCCCAGAGCCCAGCAGTGAGCTGAGAATGGAGATGGAGACCATCAGCTGGCCTCCCCATCGGGAGGGCAGAGTTTGGATGGTCGGGAGTTCTTTGTGATGCAGGCAGTCCTGAGGACGCCTGCGCTCCTGACTTAGGGCCCCTCATCACTCAGAAAAGCAGGTAAGGGTCCTCTTGTCAAAAATGGTAGGCAGCCGGGGGCCTAGCCTAGCCTATAGAAGGCTCGTCTGCAAAATATCTCAGCACATATATGTTTGCCTGAATGAGACCTGGTTTGGTTTTTGCAAGTCTGCAAACATTATGGAGTCATGTGTTCATTCGTGAATGGTTCCTTTCACTGAATATTGTTGCTGAGGGTTTTTTCCCCCAAGTTAATGCATGAGCTGTCGTGCGTTCGTTTTTTGGTATATATAGCACAGTTTATGCATTCATTTTCTCCTGGGTGGATATTGATGTTGTTTCTAGTTTTTTCTTTTGTTTTTAGCAACAGTTCTGCTACAAAGATTCTTGTGCTCCTCTCCTAGAGTTCAAATGGAGGAATTTCTCTAAGGGGTACGCAGTGGAATTTCTGCACCATGCAGCATCTTCAGCTTTTCTAGATACAGAACTTTTTCCCCAAAGTACTGATTTACACATCCACCAGTAGGGCGTTGCTCTCATCCATAGTATAGTCTGAATTATTCATTTCTGCCAGTCTGGTGGCATAAAATCATCATCTCCTCCTTGTTTTAATTTTCAGTCCATGTTTAATCATGAAATTAAGCAATTTTTAAAAATGTGCTGTTGTCTGTGTTTCCTTTCCTGTAATGTTCCTGCTCTCGTACCTTCTGTATTTGTATAGTGTGGTTTACCTGTTTCTTAGTGATTTTTGTAGGTTTTTTATATTATATATTCTGGATAATAATCTCTTTTGTTTATATGTGACAAATACTTTCTCCCTGTCTGGAGCTTTTGTTTTCACTCTTTATATAGTCTTATAGCAGTTCTTAGGCTTCCAGGTGGCACCAGTGGTAAAGAACCTGCCTGCCAAGGCAGCAGACACAAGAGACCTGAGTTCAGTCCGGGGGTCTGGAAGATCCCCTGGAGGAGGGCACGGCAACCCACTGCAGTATTCTTGCCTAGAAAAGTCCCATGGACAGAGGAGCCTGGCTGGCTACAGTCCATGGGGTCACAAAGAGTCAGACACAGCTGAGCACTTGTCAGCAGCAGCAACATAGCAGTTCTTAAGGTGGTAGAATTTCCAATCTTTTCCTTGCTGCTTTGCACTTTTGTGTAACATTTAAAAACTCCTCCCCCCTACCCTGATGTTCTATGTTTTAGAGATTAAAGATGTTCTATGCTTCTTCTAAAAGAACTTAAAATTTTGCCTTATACCTTTGAGCCCTTGATCATTCTAAAATGATTTTTGTACATGGAATGATATAGAGTTCCAATATCATTTACTTTCCATATGGATAATTACTGAAGGAAATGGCAACCCACTCCAGGATTCTTGCCTAGGAAATCCCATGAACAGAGGAGGCTGGCGGGCTACAGTTCATGGGGCCACAAGAGTCAGACATGACTTAGCAACTAAACAACAGCAATGAAATTATTGAATGGTGTTAACATTTCCCCGCTTTTCTATAATGCCCCTTTTGCCAATTATCAAATTTCCAAAATTGCTTAGGTCTGTGTCTGGGCTGTTTTGTTCCAGTGGTCTTTCTGTCTCTCCCTGAACTAACACCTCACTTTCTTCATTATTATTTTAAAATGAAGTTTGACACCTAAGAAGACAAATCCCTCCACTCTGTTCTTTTCCCTTCTAGACAGTGTTGGCTAGGCTTCAGACTTTAGCCCTGCCACATAAAAATCAGAACCAGCTTGCCAACTTCCATGAAAAACTATGTTGGTATTTTTATTGGAAATGCTTTAAATCTCGAGTCCAAATTTGGAAAAATGCACATACTTTCCTTACACTTCTATTGCTATTATAAATGATAGCTTTATCAAATTAAAATTTCCAAATGTTAACTGGTGTATAAAAATGCAATTGCCTTGTTTACATTGTGTTTATAGTTGGCAACCTTGCCACACTTTTATTATTCTAACACACTGTCTATGAATCTATGCAAACGATCACATCACCTGTGAATAATGACAGTGTGGTTTTTCCCTTTCTAATCCTTTACCTTATAAATCTTTCTTTTTCCCTTACTGTACTGGCTAGGAAGTGGTAAAAGCAGAGATTCTTGTCTTGTTCCTGCTTGCTAAAGGATCTGCTTTTTCAATTTCATCATTAAGTATGATATTTGCTGTAAGGTTGTTTTTTTTTTTTTCTTTGTACATTGATGTTCTTTATCCAGTTCAAAAAATTCCATTCTATTCCTGATATGTTGACTCTTTATCCTAAGTTGATGTTGGATTATATCAAACAGGTTTCTGCTTCTACTGAGAGAATTTTTGTGAAAATTCATGTGAATTTTTTCACTGGATCTGTGAACAAGGTAAGTTATATCAGTCTATTTCAAATGTTGAACCAGTCTCAGATTTCTGGGTTAAGCCTTTATTCCAATTTAGTTATGAATTGTTGCCTTATATATTATTCATTCAGTTTGCTAATATTTTGTTTAGGATATTTTTATCTGTGTTCACTGAGTAAAATCAGCCTACAGTTTTCCTTTCTTGTATTGTCCTCATCTGCTTTTGAAGATTTTCTTATTAGCTTCATAAATTGAGCTGGGAAGTGTTCTTTCTTTTTCTATTCTAAGAGTTTGTGTAATATTTTAATAATCTATTTCTTTAAGTCTAGAGAAACCTACCTATAAAAGTAGGGCTGGCATTTCCTAATGGGACAATTCCCTATTACCAGTGAGTATAGAGCTATTTCATTTTTATATTACTTTAAAGTCCATTTCAATATGCTCTATATTCCCACTACTTTTGGTATAAATTTGTTCATAACAGTCTCTTACTATCTTTAATCTCTGCTGTATCTGCTACACATTGCCTTTTCTATCCTTCATATCTGTTTCCATCTTTTTGCTTTGTCTCATCAGCATTTCTGGAAGTTTGTTAATTTAGTCATATCAGAGAACAAACTCTTTGTATTGATCATCAATTTATTCTCTATTTTACTCTATATTTGTTTACTACTTCATTAATTTCTTTTCATATCTTTGTTGCTTTCTTTATTCAACTTTCTTTGAACTACTTAATGTTCTTTTCGTAATTTCTTAAATTGAATGCTCAATTTCTTGATTTTTAGCCATTCTTACTTTGTAACATAAGTATTTAAAGCTATAAATTTCCCTCCAAATACCTCCTTACCTGCATTAACAAATTAAGATATGTAAACTCTCATTAGTTACAAGTCAAAGTGTGCATTTCATTTTTCACAAAGCAGCATATAGTTCAATGGTTTTTCTACCAAACACACACTCAAGTAACCATCAACTAGGTCAAAACATAGAATATTACTTGTACTCCCAGAAAACCCAAGCGTTGGTTCCCAGTCACAGGACTATCCCACCCGACCTAGGCTAATCATTATCGTGACTTTTATGGTTATCTTTTTTTCTAGTTTTAACTCCAAGGTGTTTGCCCCTAAACACAAGTTTTGTTTTGTCAAACTGTTTGGTTTTTGTTTGTTTTGGTATGTTTAAAATGGCTTCATAGAGACCACATTCTTTTGAATTTGGTTTCTTTCAGTCAACATTAGGCTTGTGAGATGCACCCACTTATTGCTTATAACTGGAGTTTGTTATAATTGCTCTATGTCTCCATTGTATAAATATTTCATGACTAATTATCATTCTACTGTTAATGAACATCTGAGTTATTGCCAGTTTGGGGCCACTATGAATCATGTTGCTATGAATAGCTTTGAAAGTCCCTGAATGAATACATGTCTGTATTTCTGTTCAGTCAGTTCAGTTCAGTCGCTCAGTCATGTCCGACTCTTTGTGACCCCATGAATCGCAAAACACCAGGCCTCCCTGTCCATCACCAACTCCCAGAGTTCACTCAGACTCACGTCCATCGAGTCAGTGATGCCATCCAGCCATCTCATCCTCTGCTGTCCCCTTCTCCTCCTGCCCCCAATCCCGCCCAGCATCAGAGTCTTTTCCAGTGAGTCAACTCCTTGCATGAGGTGGCCAAAACACTGGAGTTTCAGCTTTAGCTTCATTCCTTCCAAAGAAATCCCAGAGCTGATCTCCTTCAGAATGGACTGGTTGGATCTCCTTGCAGTCCAAGGGACTCTCAAGAGTCTTCTCCAACACCACAGTTCAAAAGCATCAATTCTTTGGCGCTCAGCTTTCTTCACAGTCCAACTCTCACATCCATACATGACCACTGGAAAAACCATAGCCTTAACTAGATGGACCTTTGTTGGCAAAGCAATGTCTCTGCTTTTGAATATGCTGCCTAGGTTGGTCATAACTTTTCTTCCAAGGAGTAAGCGTCTTTTAATTTCATGGCTGCAGTCACCATCTGCAGTGATTTTGGAGCCCAAAAAAATAAACTCTAACACTGTTTCCACTGTTTCCCCATCTATTTCCCATGAAGTGATGGGACCAGATACCATGATCTTTGTTTTCTGAATGTTGAGCTTTAAACCAGCTTTTTCACTCTCCACTTTCACTTTCATCAAGAGGCTTTTTAGTTCCTCTTCACTTTCTGCCATAAGGGTGGTGTCATCTGCATATCTGAGGTTATTGATATTTCTCCCGGCAATCTTGATTCCAGCTTGTGCTTCTTCCAGCCCAGCGTTTCTCATGATGTACTCTGCATAGAAGTTAAATAAGCAGGGTGACAATATACAGCATTGACGTTCTCCTTTTCCTATTTGGAACTAGTCTGTTGTTCCATGTCCAGTTCTAACTGTTGCTTCCTGACCTGCATACAGATTTCTCAAGAGGCAGGTCAGGTGGTCTGGTATTCCCATCTCTCTCAGAATTTTCCACAGTTTATTGTGATCCACACAGTCAAAGGCTTTGGCATAGTCAATAAAGCAGAAATAGATGTTTTTCTGGGACTCTCTTGCTTTTTCGATGATCCAGCAGATGTTGGCAATTTGGTCTCTGGTTCCTCTGCCTTTTCTAAAACCAGCTTGAACATTCGGAAGTTCACAGTTCACATATTGCTGAAGCCTGGCTTGGAGAATTTTGAGCATTACTTTACCAGCGTGTGAGATGAGTGCAATTGTGTGGTAGTTTGAGCATTCTTTGGCATTGCCTTTCTTTGGGATTGGAATGAAAACTGACCTTTTCCAGTCTTGTGGCCACTGCTGAGTTTTCCAAATTTGCTGGCATATTGAGTACAGCACTTTCACAGCATCATCTTTCAGGATTTGAAATAGCTCAACTGGAATTCCATCACCTCCACTAGCTCTGTTCATAGTGATGCTTTCTAGGGCCCACTTGACTTCACATTCCAGGATGTCTGGCTCACCATCGTGATTATCTTGGTCTTGAAGATCTTTTTTGTACAGTTCTTCTGTGTATTCTTGCCACCTCTTCTTAATATCTTCTGCTTCTGTTAGGTCCATACCATTTCTGTCCCTTATTGAGCCCATCTTTGCATGAAATGTTTCCTTGGTATCTCTAATTTTCTTGAAGAGATCTCTAGTCTTTCCCATTCTGTTGTTTTCCCCTATTTCTTTGCATTGATCACTGAGGAAGGCTTTCTTATCTCTTCTTGCTATTCTTTGGAACTCTGCATTCAGATGCTTATATCTTTCCTTTTCTCCTTGGCTTTTCACTTCTCTTCTTTTCACAGCTATTTGTAAGGCCTCCCCAGACAGCCATTTTGCTTTTTTGCATTTCTTTTCCATGGGGATAGTCTTGATTCCTGTGTCCTGTACAATGTCATAAACCTCAATCCATAGTTCATCAGGCACTCTATCTATCAGATCTAGTACCTTAAATCTCTTGGAAGTGGTCAAACAAGAGATGGCAAGAGTGAACATCGACATTCTAGGAATCAGCGAACTAAAATGGACTGGAATGGGTGAATTTAACTCAGATGACCATTATATCTACTACTGCGGGCAGGAATCCCTTAGAAGAAATGGAGTAGCTATCACGGTCAACAAAAGAGTCCGTAATGCAGTACTTGGATGCAATCTCAAAAATGACAGAATGATCTCTGTTTGTTTCCAAGGCAACCCATTCAGTATCACAGTAATCCAAGTCTATGCCCCAACCAGTAACACTGAAGAAGCTGAAGTTCAACAGTTCTATGAAGACCTACAAGATCTTTTAGAACTAACACCCAAAAAAGATGTCCTTTTCATTATAGGGGACTGGAATGCAAAAGTAGGAAGTCAAGAAACACCTGGAGTAACAGGTAAATTTGGCCTTGGAATACAGAATGAAGCAGGGCAAAGACTAATAGAGTTTTGCCAAGAAAATGCACTGGTCATAACAAACACCCTCTTCCGACAACACAATGGAAGACTCTACACATGGACATCACCCGATGGGCAACACCGAAATCAGATTGATTATATTCTTTGCAGCCAAAGATGGAGAAGCTCTATACAGTCAACAAAAACAAGATCAGGAGCTGATTGTATTTCTGTTAATATACACTTATCAGTAGAATTACAAACTCAAAGAGGGTGAAGACCTCAACAAGAGTAAATAATGACAATTGTTTCCTAAAAGTGTCATACCCAATTACACTTCCACCAGTAGTGTAACAACTGGCCTATAATAATATAAAAATGGGAAGAGATAATATTTAAGTGATATTAATAGAATTTTTCAAAGAATTGATGAAAACCACGAATCCTGAGAATTAGGAAGCCCTATGAATTTCAAGAGATGTAAATTTTAAAAATCCATGCTGAGATTTTTTTTTTAGTTGAAGAATACTGAAGAAAAAAAAGAAGATCTTAAAAGCAACCAGAGAGAAAATAAAAATTACCTATGACAGAATAACTATTAGATTTCTTTAACTTCTTAATAGAAACAAGTGAAGCCAGAAGACACTAGAATAGCCAGAAGACAGTAGAATATCTAAGAGAGAGTCTTAGAATGTCAACTTAGAATGTATATCCAGCGGTAGTTCCTTTCAGGAACAAAAATGAAATAAATGTATTTCAGACCAAAAAAGACTGAAAAAGTATAGTAACAGCAAACTCTCACTAAAGCAAAAGACTGGTAAATTGTTGTGGAAGTCATTAAAAAACAGGAAATTCAAAGGAACCAAAATAGAAGCTATTGTAGATAACTTTGAAGTAACAACTCAATCCTCCTCCCCTTTATTCTGAAAACTGAGAAAAATATAAAGTTCAAAAAGTTAACAACATGCCTCTCATACAAATACAAAAAAATAAACATATGTCAAGATGTGCCCAATTTGTTTCTCAGGAAATGAACAGGATAGTGAAGCTAGTTCAAAGGAAAAGTATAGACTAAGGGAATACACAGTCATTAAAGAAAGAAAATATCGGAATAAGGTTAGGTACAAAACTAGTTAACATGACTATGAGCAATAAAGTCATAATCTGTGGTTATAATCTCTATGAGATAAAATTAACTGAGTATCTACTAGATAAACATTTGGCTAAAAATTACCATGTAACTGCAGAATCTGGGTCTTTCATCAATAGTAGAAAGTGAGTCATATAAAGATACATTCCTCACGATAATTAAAGAACCCTAAGGTGGTTAAGCAAGACTCCAATATGACATTAAAAGGACAAGTTGTCTTTCTTTTGCTTTTATTTCCAAATTTGAGATAATTATTCTTAACAGAATAAATCCCCACCTTAGTTAGAGAGTTTGGGATGGGCGTGTACACACCACTATATTTGAAATGGATAATCAGCAAGGACCTACTATATAGCACTATAGTTAAAATATAGCCATTTTATGGCAGCCATATCTGTCATTCTTATGCCAAAGCAGTATAAGCTGGTCTACAGACACAAAGAAGCATGAATCAATCTTCAGAAAGAAACAAAGAGTCCAGCTGGCCACGAGTGTGAGAGAGAAAAGTGAGAATGAAATACCTACTGGCTCTTGATGGCTTTGCACCCACTTCCTAGTTCCAGGCCTTCATGAAGCTCAAGCTATAGTCTTGGCCTTGGATTCTTGAGAGATTCCAATACTCATCCAATAAATTCCCTTTTGTGCTTAGAGTGAGTTTAGGGAGCTTAAAAATACAAGGAAAATCAAAAGAGTAACCCATAATTTGAAAACCCAGAGAATCAAGACAGAGCAATGAGACTTTGTCCAAGCAGTGCAGATCCGCAGATCCTGGTACAAGACCCCCTTCTTATGTCAGAAGATATCAGTTCTTACGTGTTTCTTGTTAGCCCAGTGTAAGGGTTCTCTGCTGTGCAGCCAAGTACCACACAGTAGACAATTAGTTAGGACTTATCATGAGCCAAGAGCTGCACTAGGCTAAGCCCGTGGACATTTTTACATGACGTATGTGGCAGATCAAGGAGGACTGTCACGTCTCTACACTGCCCAGCGTGTAATCAGCCAGATAGCTTACAGCTGAAATCTCACAGTCCTCTCTTGTCTACATTCATATGAAGAAAAGCACAAGAAAATCTCCATAGTTCTTTGGTTTATCAGGTTAACTCAGGGGGTGCAATTATGAAATTAAAATACCAATATCTCCAGTAGGAATTTTCACTTTTATATTGGATTTTATTTTATTTTATTTTTATATGTTTGAGCATTCAAGCTAATACGAGATACTAAGTCCTGTCTAGAAAGATGCAAAGAAAAAGGAGAGAGAGTCACAGGGACCAGAAAAGGCAGGGCAGTGACGAATGTACAGGAAGGTAGCTGCAGTGGGATAGGCCCCTGTGAGAGAGGGAAAGTGTGGCTGAAATGGCATAAATTAAATCTGTTAATCTATGACAAACATGGGAAAACCAGACATTACTAATTGCTTGCTCTGTGTAAATCTTTATAAGTTTACCCTGGGGCGTGTGACAGCAAATAAGAACCTAGAGAGGGGCTTTTATGAAAAAGCTTTTCTGAATACGTGAAATAACAAAAGGTCCAGTTCTCCACCTCAGCTCTTTTGTGCAATCACATCAAATAGAAACTCAGCAGGCCCGAGGGCCACTGCTGCTTCTAATTAAGGCCTCAAGGTAAGGCGGCGCTTTAGGGGGTATCTTCCCAGCAAAACAGAAATTCCACCTCTGTCTCTAGCAGCAGAAGGCTGTGTTTGTTCTCAGCTTGCATTAAAAGTGGCAAGCTGCACCTGCCTTCCAGACACCCTGCAAGCAAGCTTATTCTAACGCTGATGTTCTTGTTAAAACAACTCAAAGCCCGGGTAACAGATGTTAGATAGAGGAGGAATGAGAAGCAAAGCATTTTTCCTTTTTCTGTGTATTTTTGTGTGTCTGTGTGTGGAGGGGAGGGGTTTTATACATGAAAGAATTACTATTGCCTTCCTTTGCAAAATTGATATGCCATCTGTCATAGAGGTGTCAACACTGAAATCCTGGGTGCTGGTGGAAGGACTTATTTCAGTCACCAGTCTCGAGGAGAGGGGTTCTCAAACTTCAGTGATCATTTAAACCACCAGAAGAGCTTATTCAACCACAGGTCAGCAGCCTTACCCTCAGAGTTGCTCTTTTTTTTTTTAACTTTTCATTTTATTTTGGAATATAGCTGATTAACCATGTTGTGAAAGTTTCAGGTGGACAGCAGAGCAGCTCAGCCATACATATACATGTATCCATTCTCCCTCAAACTCGCCTCCCATCCAGGCTGCCACATAACACTGAGCAGAGTTTCCTGTCCTATACAGTAGGCCCTTGTTGGTTATCTATTTTAAATACAGCAGCATGTACATGTCCATCCCAAACTTCCTATCTCTTGCCCCCTCTTTCTCCCCCCACTCCGCCCCCAGTAATCTTAAATTCATTCTCTAAGTCTGTGAGTCTGTTGCCCTGAGAGTTTTTTATTCCATAGGTCTGGGGTGGCATCCACAAATTAGTATTTCTATCAATTTCCAAGGTAAGGCTGATGTTGCCAGTTCAGGAACCCCACCTTGAGAATCACTGTTCTAGTAGGGCAGAGAGAAAGCGAAAAAGTGAAGAATCATCCGCTATGGCAGTGCAGACCCGGACTGATTGGTTTTTCGAGACACAGGTGGTAGACAAAGAGGAGACAGCTGTGTTTGGATCTGAGCCCGTATGTGAAAGGGCAGGCTGACAGCAGGCAGAAGAGGGTTTTGAAATGATCACCAAGTGTGGAACAGCTCGTCCTGACAAGAGGATACTGAGCCAGACAGCGGGATACACGTTTGTTGCAGGAGAGGGCGGGGGTCTCCTTAACCCCTGCCCCAGCTTCCTAGGCTTCTATCAGGCGGGGTCTAGCTCTTCTTTCTTCTCTTAGAGAGTGTGGGTGCCTAGGCTCCCCAGGCCCACCCCTCACTTCCCCGTTATTGCCACCACTCTTGATCCTTGTAGGAAAACTGGGCTGGTGAGAAAGGATCCCCCTCAGTTTGGCTCCTAGTGATGGACGGCTGAGAAAGCACCTGGGTTTTGCTGTTTTGGCCTGAGCCCCAGGGCATCGTCTGCCTCCGAACTCATGCCCTGCCAAACGTCCCTCACAGTCAGTCCGGCCCGAGGTGGTCCTTTCGTCAATAGCAGGAGGGTGAGGAAGGGGTGCTGTCTTACAGGGGATGCTAAATGAATTAAACAAGGAGACTGTTAAATCTTGTTAGAGGAGGCCTTAATGAAGGGGGTAGCCTACTTAAGCAAACCAAAGTCTAACCTGTAAATGCCTGAAAGTCAAGACGCTAAGGACCACCATTCACAAACAGCTAACCAGGCTTCACGCTACAGCCAGTCGGCCAACCAGGCTTCACGCTACAGCCAATCGGCCAACCAGGCTTCACGTTACGGCCAATCAGCCAAGGCTTCACGCTATAGCCAATCACCAACCAGGCTTCAAGTTACAGCCAATCGCCCAACCAGGCTTCACGTTACAGCCAGTTGACCAACCATGCTTCACAATACAGCCAATCAAATAGTTTCCTCGCTTTTCTTCCTCACTTTCTCTCTCTGTCTCTCTTCAGCTCCTGCAGGTCAGAGGGCTCCTAACCACTTCCAGTTTGGTGCTGCTTGATTCCAGTCGATTTTTATTCAAATAAACTCTTAAGAGCCTTAACGTGCCTCAGTTTATCTTTGAACATCGGAAACAGAAATACAGCGTTCATTTTCCCACATGGCTTCCCTTCCTCGCTTTCTACCTCCCCCAACTCACCACTTTGCATCAGTCTTCAGTGAGACAGCACAGGGTTGTACTAAGGAAACAGCCTCGACCCCTCGTCTCGACGATGAGGCAGGAGTATGAGTGAGTCATGGCATAGCTGCCTATGTAATTTTCAGGCCCAGTGTAAAATGAAAATGCAGATCCTCTTTTTCAAAAGTATTAAGAATTTCAAGATGACGCCAGCAGAGTGTTAAACCAAGCTTGAGGTTCCTCTGTGTACCAGACCTGGTCGTGAATCGTGGGAGCCTCAGTATGCAGGTAACAAGCTCCAAGCTTTCCCTACTGCCCCCCACTGGGCTGGAAGGAGCCTCTCCTGTGGAAGGAATGGGAAGGGGAGTGAGTCAGACAAACAGGAAGCACAGTCCCTGTGACCTCTGAGACTTTCCGGGACCCTGGGAAGGCAGACACCAACTGCTAAAGAATAGACTCCTGGAACAACTTCCCACGGCCAACACAATGCGGCTGACCATCTATATATCTGACTCTGCTTGCTGGCATTTTTCCAGCAAGGTTATCCAGGAAAGGTAAACACAGGAAATCCCTCGCTTTCAAGGGCAGGAAAGCAAAACTGAAACTAGGAGGCCCAGGCACTTTCTGTAGGATCACGGGGCATTTTTGACATCAGTTTCTGGACTCCTCTTCCAGTACTCAGAATGTGCACATCAGAGAGCTGAAGTACCTGATCTCCAGTCTCTCCCAGTCCTATGAATATGTGCCCAGCCCTCTTTATAACAAGGTTCCAAGTATCTCACAGAGATAACAAACTACCCTAAACCTTGGTGACTTAAAACAACCACTCTGTTACTATCTCACAATTCTATGGGCTAGAAATTCAGAGAGGGCTCAACCATTCAAGTTTTCTGTTCCACATGGTATCAATGAAGGACCCAAGGTGGCTACACTCACATGTCTTCATGGGGATGGCTAGAAAGCCGAGCCCAACTGGGACTGTCCTCTGGAGCACCCATATGTGGCCTTTCAAGCCTGGGGAACTCATGGTAGTGAATTTTTAGATGGCAGTTCCCATGAGCTTCCAGAGCTCAGGGCTCCCAGAAGAGCATTCCAAGGTGCCCAGAAGGGAGTTTCAAGTCTAACCATGGAATTCCCAGAATGTCACTTCCGCTGTGTTCTGTAAGTCAAGAAAATCACCAAGGTAAGCTCAGATCCAAGTAGAGGAGAATTGGGCTCCACTCCTCAACAAAGGAGTAGCAAAGCATCTGTGGCCATTATCGATCCATTGTGGATGCTGACCATACAAGAAAGAAAATAGGAAACTCCAATCAGTATCCCCCAGGTCAGAGAGAAAAGTCTAAGTTCAACAATGAAATATTAGTGCTGAGCTGTGCTCAGTGGTGTCCGACTCTTTGCTACCCCATGGACTGTACCCTGGCAGGCTTCTATGTCCATGGGATTTTCCAGGCAAGAATACTGGATTGGGTTGCCATTTCCTCCTCCCAGGGTTCTTCCCAACTCAGGGATTGAACCCGCGTCTCTTGAGTCTCCTGCATTGGCAGACAGATTCTTTATCACTGAGCCACCTTGGAAGCCCAAAATGTTAGGGAATGTACATTTTATCTTTTAAATTACAGTGCTTAAGATACAATGCTTAGGTCCTATTTTTACATTGATTTGTCAACATTTTTATTTTGACCAATTGTATGGAATAAGAATCTCTACCATAAGTTTCTAGAAATTCAAGAACTTAGCTCCATGACAATTTCTTATTTGTCCTCAGGATTAAAAGCACAAAGCACAGGGTGTGCTTGCTAATTTAGTGCAAAAACAAGCAAACAAAAAAAAAAAAACCAGGCACCCATTATTTTTGCCCTGGAGCTTCCTGCTACAGCCTCCACGGTTAATATTGTGGGGCACCAGTCCCTAGAGCTAAGTCGCCTTTGTTGTCGGCCATCTGCTTGTCATCTCTCCACCTTATCCTGGCAGAACCTGCCATTTTCCAGAGCACTCTTCAGCCCCATTCCTCTCAAACACAGAGACTCTCTTTCTCTGACTGCTTCTAACTTCAGCTGGGTAACGTGCCTCACTCCAGAATTCCAAGGAAAGCCAACATTTTCCTGAGATTTTGAAACAGCCACCATCTACCAACCCCTCCATGAAATTAAAAGACACTTGCTCCTTGGAAGAAAAGTTATGGCCAACCTAGACAGCATATTAAAAAGCAGAGACATTAGTTTGCCAACAAAGGTCCATCTAGTCAAAGCTTTGGTTTTTCCAGTAGTCATGTATGGATGTGAGAGTTGGACCATAAAGAAAGTCGAGTGCCAAAGAATTGATGCTTTTGAACTGCGGTGTTGGAAAAGACACTTGAGAGTCCCTTGGATAGCAAGGAGATCCAACCAGTCCACCCTAAAGGAAATCAATCCTGAATATTCATTGGAAGGAATGATGCTGAAGCTGAAACACCAATAGTTTGGCCACCTAATGCGAAGAGCTGACTCATCTGAAAAGACCCTGATGCTGTGAATGATCGAAGGCGGGAGGAGAAGGGGACAGCAGAGGATGAGATGATTGGATGGCATCACTGACTCAATGGATATGAGTTTGAGTGAACTCCAGGAGTTGGTGATGGACAGGGAGGCCTGGCGTGCTGCAGCCCATGGGGTCGTAAAGAGTCAGACTCGACTGAGCGACTGAACTGAACTGAACCAACCCCTCTGGGCTTTCCCGGTAGCAAGTGGTAAAAAAAAAAATCCACCTGCAATGCAGGAGATGCAGGTTCCATCCCTCCTTGGGTCAGGAAAATCCCCTGGAGGAGAGCAGGGTAACCCACGCCAGCATTCTTGCCTGCAGAATCCCAGGGGCAGAGGAGACTGGCGGGCTACAATCCATAGTGTCACAAAGAGTCAGACAAGGCTGAAGCGACTGAGCACGCCTGCATACCAACCCCTCTCCTGAAGCCCTTACTGGTCGGGCCCCTGACAGTCTGGCTAATGATCTCAGCCCAGAGGCCATCCCAGCCTCAGCTCCTATGGACCCATCAATGGCCCATCACACCCTGCATGCCTCAGAATCCTCTTATCCTCTGTTGCCCTGGTAACCATCTCTGGGCTTCCTCACCCTTTCCCCATGCCTAGAGTGCCTTCTCCAATAGTCTTGGACAAAATTGTACCTCCACTTTCAGACTATCCTTCCCCATTAAGCCTTTTCCAACTGGCCTCATGACTGCCCTTGCCTCACTTTAAACCCCAACACTCCTGCCTGTGCTCCACGCCACCTCCCTCCCTATGGCCTGTGTATCCCATGAAGTCTGTTTCTGACTTGTCACACGTGTCTTGTCATTTCCCTCCAAAATCCAAACACTCTGAGAGCAGAGACCACGGTTTGTGTGTGTGTGGTTGTAGTTTTTATTATCATTATTATTAGTATTCAGTACAGAGAATAGGATTGGGCTTCACAATACATGCTCTAAAGATGCATATCGAAATTAAATGTCTAAAAAGTGTTTTATAAATTGGGCCAGACATGTTATTCAATTCACACATTTAATTCTCATCTATCCCACTCATTAATTCTTCCTCTCAGGTCTAATTTTAACAAAATTCCACCAGAAGGAAAGAATTTGGATGCCCACACAGTTCATTAGAATGGGATTTGGCATCTGGGACAAGTTCGTGAGGCTCAGCACGTCAGATAAAGACATGAACATCGTCAAATGGGTCAGTGGCAGTGGTTTCCTGACATGTGAGCTGCAGTTGCATTAGGAGGAATGGAGAGGGAAACAAAAACGCCTGAGCCATGGGAACCAGGCATTTGTGAGCCCCGAGAAGTCTGTTTCCTGTTCTGGAGGAGAGGAGCCGTCCTGTGGAGGAGTTGGGAAGGAGGAAGTTGTGGAAGTGAGGGGTGGACCTCCAATCCCACGCCCTCACGAAGGTCAGACTTTAATTATTTTATTATATCTTTTACAAAAACTGGAACCAGAGAGAATGAGAACAAGCCACAGAAACGCACTCTTGGCTCCTCTCAGGCAACTGAGCCCCAAACCACAACCCTAAAGTCTGTTTGCTATTGAACAGGAGATTCAAGGACCGAAAGCACTGGCACGTCGAGTGGGCTCGTTGGCGCAGTTGCCGAGTTGGAGACTTGGGGACATTTGCCAGCAGCCTGCTCCGGAACACTCTGTCCCTGCCCAAATCAACTGCAGTAATTAGCTTTGCTCATTAGTTTCAAGTAAATAATCTCCTTGTCACAGCTGGGATCCTTTATCAGAATGGTGGACATGAGGGTTTGCAGAAGTGAATGATTTTTCTTGCCCTCTGAATTCCCCGGAACACTAAGTCATGACCCAGAGATCTGAATAAGGCATAGAAACTCCCAAAAATGCCTAAAATTTTGAAGAATAGCTCTGCCTAAAGGGCAGAATCACTGAGTATTAACAACAAATGTAAAAGAACAACAAAACTTTTGAAATGGTTATTGATCTTTTCTTCAACTCAAAGCTCAAGTTCAGATCAACAAACGTGCCGGAGTTTGTGCTACATGCCGGGAAATGTACCTGCTACATGCCAGGCTCCCAAGGAGCCTACGAGGAGACTGACGGGAAACCGGCAATAAATGTACTAGTGGTGATGTACTCTGAGAGCAGAACACACAGAGGGAGGGCGCCCTGACCCAGCCTGCTTCTTCAGGGAAGGCTTCCTGGACATGTGACTCCGACACTGATGTAAGAAGGGAAGTAGCCGTCAGGAGCACTTCTGCAAGACTCACATAGGAGGGAGGCATGGGGTTGATTCTGAGCCTTCTGAAACAACTGGCAAAACATACGTTCTCAACCTTTTATGCCTTGGTATCCTATCATTATGAGGCTTCCCAGATAGCTTAATGGGTTAAAAAAAAAAACCCCACTTGTCAATGCAAGAGACGTAAGAGACTCAGCTGCGATCTCTGGGTCAGGAAGATCCCCTGGAGGAGGGCATGGCAACCCACTCCAGTATTCCTGCCTGGAGAATCCCACGGACTGCGGAGCCTGGTGGGCTACAGTCCATGGGGTTGCAGTCAGACACGACTGAGGTGACTTAGCAAGCACACATGCACGCATCCCATCATTATGCCCATTTCACAGAAGGAGGAAGTAGAAAGAGAGACTTCAGCTCTGTCCTTGGATTGCCTATGGGGATGGAGTTAGAGGCACAGTGCTGGTCGGACCCCCACCAGCCTCAGGAGCACCCGTGGTGGCAGAATGGCTGGTCCCTGAAACTTTAAGTTCTGCCCCCACCCCCAAGCACTGCCAGGGGCATCTGCCACACCCTTAGTGCCAGGGGTATGGTCATTGCCAAAGAGAGGGCCAGACAGCTTAATACCTCAAAGCCTGCCTGGGGGACTTCTCTGGTGGTCTAGTGGCTAAGACTCCACACTCTCAATGCAAGGGGCTTGGGTTCAACCCCTGGTCAGAGAACTAGATCCCACATGCTGCAACTAAGACCCAGCACCCCCAAATAAATAAACTTTTTTATTTTTAAGGACATTTAAAAAAAAAAAAAACCTGCTTGGGCCAGAGCACAACACCAAAGCCCAGTCTCCTTTCAGGGCAGCATAGGCTCACTGTGGGACTCAGCCCAGGGCTGCACGGCAGAAGAAAAGAGACATGGATAGTTAGAGGGCAAAAGGGACAAGTGGTCTCTTATATTGATTGGAAATTGCAAGTTGGGGAAAAAAGGCAAAGAGGTTAATAATTCCGTGGTGGTTAAGAGTATGGGTTTTGTAATCAGACAGCTCTGAATCTAAGCCCCAGCCCTGCTACTTCCTGGTCTTCCCTGGTGGCTCAGCAATAAAGAACCCATCTGCAATGCAGGAGACACAGATTCAATCCCTGCATCAGGAAGATGCCCTGAAGAAGGGAATGGCAACCCATTCCACTATTCTAACTTTGGAAATCCCATGGTCGGAGGAGCCTGGCAGGCTACAGTCCGTGGGGTCACAAAAGAGTTGGACACAACTCAGCAACTAAAACAAAAAACTACTACTTCCTAGCTGTAGGGGTACACCCCCCCCCATCTCTCTGCACCTCTGTTTCCTTATCTGCAAAGTGGTGAAATAGTAGTTACCCAAGTGGGTTGATGTGAGACTTAAATGCAGTAACACATGTAAACACTTCATGCTGTGCCTGGAACATAGTAGCTAATGCAGTAACACATGTAAACACTTCATGCAGTGTCTGGAACGTAGTAGCTACTCAGTAAATACTAACCATTGCTGCTTCTATCCATTTGCATTCCCCAGGACCACACAGAGGATGCCTGAGTTCACTAAGTTTTTTACCAGAATCATGGGATGATTGCCTTCTTTTGATGAATTTGGAGACAGCCAATGAAATTTCACACTAACCTATTTTTTGTCATCAAGAAATTAAAAATTACTTTCTAGTAGCAAAGAAGTTGGATGGCATCACAGACTCAATGGACATGAGTCTGAGCAAGCTCCAGGAGATGGGGAAGAACAGGGAAGCCTGGCACGCTGAAGTCCATGGGGTTGCAAAGAGTTGTACATGACTGAGTGACTGAACAACAACAAGCAGAGTTCCTGGGGAAGATCAGAGCTAGAACAAGGGTGTCCAACCAGGAAGTGGTTCTCATGTCCTTTGAGGCAGAAAGGACTCCTTCAACTGGACTGTGCCTTACTGGTGGCCAGCCCTGGCTCACAGTCACATTTCAGTTCAGTTCAGTCGTTCAGTCGTGTCCGACTCTTTGTGACCCCATGAACTGCAGCACGCCAGGCCTCCCTGTTCATCACCATCTCCCGGAGTTCACTCAGACTCACATCCATCGAGTCCATGATGCCATCCAGCCATCTCATCCTTGGTCGTCCCCTTCTCCTCCTGCCCCCAATCCCTCCCAGCATCAGAGTTTTTTCCAATGAGTCAACTCTTCTCATGAGGTGGCCAAAGTACTGGAGCTTCAGCTTTAGCATCATTCGTTCCAAAGAAATCCCAGGGTTGATCTCCTTCAGAATGGACTGGCACATTTAGTGATGTGTAATGTCTTAGAACAGATAATCCCTTTGAAGAGTCTGGCTGTACCACAGCAATCCTAGTCCTGGGGTGAGATGAAACAGGGCAAAAATGACATTTGCCATTTGTTCATCTGAATTAATTCATACCACTTTTACTTTGATTAGCACCTGCTTTGTTCAAGGCATTGCTTTAGAAACCACTGTCTTGGTCAGGGACAATCAGGGGTCAAGCTGTCAAATGGACTGTCCTTTGATTATGAAATTAACCCTCTACATCCACAGGTGTGATCACAGTCAGCAACCTATACTTATTTAAGGCTGTGTAATAGGTCAGCCCTTGAAATTCCCATTCATATCCATGACCCTTCTATGAGAGCAACAACCCAGGATTTTTATCCCTATCTCTTACAGAGGAGGAAACAGTCTGAGCGCTTAAGTACTGTCTGGCTCTGTCCACCTAGAGAGGGGAAGAAACCAGGGCTTTACATCCTGGCCTGATCCCAAAACTTACTGTCACTAAGTCAGGCAGCTTTTGCCACATAGAAGGGACATGCTACACATTCTTTATCCTTTGGAACCTAAAGGACACATTTCTAGGACAGCTGGCTCTGGTCAGAATGTAGGCTATGACACTGGGGCCATTCATTCCCATTTATGTCATACTCTAGCCATCCACCGGAGAAGGCAATGGCGACCCACTCCAGTACTCTTGCCTGGAAAATCCCATGGGTAGAGGAGCCTGGGCTGCAGTCCATGGGGTCACTGGGAGTCAGACACGACTGAGCGACTTCGCTTTCACTCTTCATTTTCATGCATTGGAGAAGGACATGGCAACCCACTCCAGTGTTCTTGCCTGGAGAATCCCAGGGATGGGGGAGCCTGGTGGGCTGCCGTCTATGGGGTCGCACAGAGTCGGACACAACTGAAGCGGCTTAGCAGCAGCAGCAGCAGCAGCAGCTAGCCATCCACAGAGAGAATTTTGCAACTGTCTTTATCACAGTCCAAATTCTGCAGTTATCAGAATGAGAAATTTTATTCATTCAGCTGGCCAAGACTGAGGAGAGGGCAACCTTGGGGATTTACAGACCTGCTGGGGAGAGGAGGAATGTTCATTCCCAGTGGAAAAGTGCATGCGTTGCTCCAGCTAGCCCAAGCTCTCTGACCTTCAAGACATACACTGTATCTTTTCTCAGGCTCTAGTCTTCAGGAATGAACTGGAATGGTGGCAAAAGACTTCTTTGGATAGAGGAGGCAAAGTTGTAACCATTGCTCTTCTGGAAAGTAGGTTTTGGATGGAAAGCTCAGGGGGGAAAAAATCATCCTGTGTCCAGACAGTCTATGGAGATCCCTGCACCAAACTGGCCCCTGCAGTGTTCTTAAAGCGAGATGAAAGTTGCTCAGTCATGTCTGACTCTTTGCGACCCCATGGACTTCTCCAGTCCATGGAATTCTCCAGGCCAGAGTACTGGAGTGGGTAGCCTTTCTCTTCTCCAAGAGATTTTCCCAACCCAGGGACTATCCCAGGTCTCCTGCATTGCAGGTGGATTCTTTACCAGCTGAGCCACAAAGGAAGCCCCAAATACTGGAGTGGGTAGCCTATCCCTTCTCCAGTGGATCTTCCCAGCCCAGGAATCAAACCGGGGTCTCTTGCATTGCAGGCGGATTCTTTACCAACTGAGCTATCAGGGAAGCCTAGAAGTCTAGTGTTCTTGGCACCCTCCCAAATAGAGGGGGAGACCCAGGGGGTGCCTAGATGGGGTCAAATATCTGTGGGGGAAATGAAACATTCAACCACTCATTGAGATGAATGGTACTGGATGGAACTTCCCTGGTGGTCCACTGGTTAAGAATCCACCTGCCAATGCAGGGGTCATGGGTTCAATCCCTGGTCCAGGAAGATCCCACATACCCCAGGGCAAATAAGCCTGTGAGCCACAACTACTGAAGCCCTCAAGCCCAGAGCCCATGCTCCACAACAAGAGAAGACAGCACAGTGAGAAGCCTGTGCACCGGAACCAGAGAGTAGGCCCACTTGCTGCAACTAGAGGAAGCCCTACTCAGCATCAAAGACCCAGCACAGCCAAAAAAGTTTTAAAAATAAAGATGAGTGGTGCTGGGAAGCACAATCTCGGGATGGTGAGCTTGTCTCCAGGTGGCAAACAGAAAGGCCCAGAATGCCAGGGCTACTTGAATATCTGCCAGGGATTTTCTTCTGGGCCACTGCAGCTCACTGAACACCAAGCCCCATGCCTTCTTCAACCGCAGGCTGACAGATGTAGTCCATATCCCCGGTGACATGCTCAAGCTTCAGGCCAGCCCATACCGACTACTCGGACTTGCTGTCACATGAGAAAAAGAGACCCCATTAAGGTTCAATCCCCTGGATATAAGCTTTCCCTTCCCTGCAGCCTAATGCACCCCTCCAGGCTTTAGCTGGACAGAAACTTCCCTCTCTGTGGTTTCATTTGTCTCCTGACATTTGGGAGGAACAGGTGAGAAAATCAAATAGAACTGACTGACTCTGACTGTCTCAGAGGAGCAAGACAGGAACTCAGTGTCCTGACCTCAGCCATGCCCAACCCAAACTTGTCTGAGATGCTCCTATCCATGGAGCCCCAGCCAATACGGCAGCAAGTGAAGGGGGTAGTTTCACCCCATCCTCTCCTCGGGCTCTCCTGTCTCTTGTTCCTCCCCTCCCCACCTTCCCCAGTCCTCGTGAACTGCCCAGTCCCTTAATTTCTAGGTTTTTGTCATATTCTGCCTCTGTGGGTCAACCTCTCTTATCTCTCAGGCCCCCAAAGAATTGCCTGGCCTAGAATCCAACGACACTTAAGACCCTGCTCTCAGCCAAATGTGGGGTTAGGAAGACTCTAGGGAACTAATTCAATGAGAAATAAGTTTCCCTTGTTTATAAGCTTTAAAAAAAAATGGGGTCAATTCATTCCAAGAGGATGTTTTGATTCACAGAGAAATATGCATTTTTTACGGTGAAGTTCATTAACCTTAAGACTTATGGCAGACCTTTGGGCATTAAGACAGCCAGTGGGGAAAGATTTTGCAGCAGGCTTTGCAGCAGGGTCTTTTTCACCACAGGGGGCTCCCAGGTGTGGTGGCTCTCCCTGCCCCCTCTGTCCAACATGGCCAGCCCCAGGTCACCCGTTTTCCTCAGAAATCAGAATGTCCTCATCCAGCTGCCGGGAAAAGAGAACAAAACTGCCAACTGATTATTATTCAGGAACAAAGCAGACCATTTATTTTAGCAGGGTGAGAGCCATCATCTCCCCAGGACACACGCTCCAGAGTGCGGTAGCTTTATCCAGTCACATTTCCTCTGTCCACAAATCCTTAAAGGACTGAGTTGTTCCTCTTGCTGGAGCAAGACAAAAGGGAACTGGAGAAAGAACTTTACGGTAGCAATGACCTACAAATGCTATTCTGTCCTTCCTTTACTGCCTGGACATCTACAAGGCAAGAGGACTTCCTGGCTCATCTAGAGACCCCAGGTGATGGGAGGTGTGAGAGAGGGGACCTGAGCAGCCACCTTCCATCTGATACAGAGGCATCACAATGCCCTCCACATCACTACCATAATCAAGGATCCCGGCTTCTTGGCTGCTGAGAGTCCTAAGAAAGGATGCCAGATAAAACACAGGAAGCCTGGTTAGATTTGAATTTCAGATGAACAGTGAATAATGTTTTAAGTATATAAGTATATCCGTGCGCTACAGGGGATATGACTTCCCTGGTGGCCTAGATGGCAAAACGTTTGCCTGCAAAGCAGGCAATCCAGGTTCAATCCCTGGGTTGGGAAGATCCCCTGGAGAAGGAAATGGCAACCCACTCCAGTACTCTTGCCTGGAAAATCCCATGGATGGAGGAGCCTGGTAAGTCTACAGCCCATGGTGTCACAAAGAGTCAGACATGACTGAGTGACTTAACTTTCACTTTCACAGGGGATATACTTATACTTTTTTTAAAAAAAGCTTTTTTTTATCTGAAATTCAAGTTTAACTGGGTCCTGTGTTTTTATGTGTTAAGTCTGAACCTGATCCCATCATCCCTCCCCGCACTCATCTACTGTACCCTCCCCAGCAGCTGGCTCTGGCTACCACACAGTTTTAGACAGTTGTTGTTCAGTCACTAAGTTGTGTCCAACTCTTCGCAATCCCATGGACTACAGCATACCAGGCTTCCCTGTCCTTCACTATCTTTCAGAATTTGCTCTAACTCGTGTCCATTGAGTTGGTGATGCTGTCTAACCATCTCATCCTCTGCTGACCCCTTCTCCTTTTGCCTTCAATCTTTCCCAGCATCAGGGTCTTTTCCAATGAGTCGGCTCTTTGTATCACATGACCAAAGTATTGCAGCTTCAGGTTTAGTCCTTTCAGTGAATATTCAGAGTTGGTTTCTTTTAGGACTGACTGGTTTGGACTGGTCAACTGGAAAGGAGCATCTGTGTGCATACACACCAGAAGCATATAAAATGATATGGGTCTAAGTTCAGCACTGAGAAGCATCAGAGATAAATCTCACTGGGAATATTTCGTGTCTGATTGCTTCAGACTTGTTTGCTAAGGTCATGTGCTGTGCTGTGTTTAGTCGCTCAGTCATGTCTGACTCTTTGTAGCCCCATGGACTGTAGCCCACCAAACTCCTCTGAGCAAGAATACTGGAATGGGTTGCCATATCTTCCTCCAGGGAATCTTCCCAACTGAGGGATCGAACCCAGGTCTCCTGCATTGCAGGCAGATTCTTTGCCAACTGAGCTATCAGGGAAGCCTACATATATATATATATATATATATATATATATATATAAAACTGAGTCACTTTCCTGTACAGCAGAAATTAAACACAGCATTGTAAATCAACTATATGTCAATAAATTTTTTTTAATTAAGTCATTATCCATGATAAAATTTAGGCTGAAGAGCTATCATATAAATGCTAACAGCATGTGGCCAGACATGATGGTTCTATGGTCCTGGATGCACTTCAGCAGCTTGGTAAAATCCACCTTTAAAATCATCTTAGGCCAATAGCACCCAATCATTCTAACAAAATCATTCTTCCCTCTCACTGCCACTTCTTTATTTCCCTTTTTGTTCTTATTTCTGTTTATATCCTCTTTCACCATTTACATTCAAGTCAACTTGTCCATTTGAATTAATTTCCCAGTAAAATCTTTGGAAATGTCAGTCTTTTTTAATTAATTCCCCTATAAGATCCATGTAACCCACAGCTTGTTTTTTCTATTACTTCCACTTTTATTCTGCCCAAAGTAAACCATAAAACATAAAGTTCCAGTCACAAGAATCCGGTGACTCTTAAAAATGACTGGAATTTATACTTTATAACTTTGAATATAAGCTCCTCTGAAAGCTTTTTTTTCCCCATCTTACAAAAAAGAACTCTACCCTCTCAAGCACTTAATTGTTTGGAAAACAGACACACAAGAGTCCAGTCACTTGCACAAACACAACACTGGTGAAAATTTCTGGGATTTTAAGAGAAACGGTAGCAGAGGTTTTTGTGGTAGGAATGTTTCCTCTTAAACTTTACATATGAATTTTCCCAATGTCAGAATTTTATGACTCCTTAGTATTTAGGGACCTCTGGCTTCCAAATGTGAGAATCTCGGGCTTAACATTCCAGAATTCTGGCTTAACCCTCAGTGAGAAAAGTCTCTGTGATACAGTATCCATTTCTATTGTTTTGCAAGAATGAAAAGAAGCCACATAATTAAGCCTGGAGCACAAGGAAAGGAGCTCAAGGAGAAGATACTTCTGTGGGGCCAGGACCATGGATGACCAAGCAAATTACGAACAGGAGGCCCCCCCTTCCTGCTGATGGAAGGTCATGCAGGTCACTCTCCTGCTCCTCCTCATCCTTCAGCCTGGCTGATGCTTAACATAATACAAGATATCCAGGGAGTGGAAGTTTACATTTCAGGGTCTCCCAGGGAGTTGGTTCATTCACTCATTCAAAACCCTTGATTGCCTGTCTCTCACCTGCCAGGTACTGTCTCAAGACACAGGAAACATCAAGGTAAATCAGACCCTGTCTGTGCCCTCGAAGAACTTACAGACTAATACCCAAACAGCTTTACAAAAAAGTAAGTGGACCACAGTGCATCTTTGCACGTTGAATTGACAGCACGGGCTTTCCGTTGCACTGCTTCTCATTGTTCAGTTGCTAAGCTGTGTCCAATTCTTTGTGACCCCACAGACTGCAGCACACCAGGCTTCCCTGTCCTTCACTATCTCCCAGAGTTTGCTCAATCTCATGTACACAGAGTCAGTGATATTATCCAACCATCTCATCCTTGGTCGTCCCCTTCTCCTCCTGCCTTCAGTCTTTCCCAGCATCAGGGTCTTTCCAATGAGTTGGTTCTTCACATCAGGTGGCCAAAGTATTGGAGCTTCAGGTTCAGCATCCGTCCTTCCAATGATTATTCGAGGTTGATTTCCTTTAGGATTGACTGGTTGGATCTCCTTGGTGTCCAAGGGACTCTCAAGGTTCTTCTCCAACACCACAGTTCAAAAGCATCAGTTCTTCGATGCTCAGCTTTCTTTATGATCCAACCATCTCATCTGTACATGACTACCAGAAAAACCATAGCTTTGACTCTATGGACCTTTGTCAGCAAAGTGATGTCTCTGCTTTTTAATACACTATCTAGGTTTGTCATAGCTTTTCTTCCAAGGAGCAAGCATCTTTTAGCTTCTCAACCATGGACAATTCCATCCCCCAGAAGACATCTAGCAGTGTCTGGGGCATTTTTGGTTATCACAACTGGGTCCCAGGTAGTTCAGATGGTAAAGTGTCTGCCCGCAATGTGGGTGACCTGGGTTCGATCCCTGCGTCAGGAAGATCCCCTGGAGAAGGAGATGACAACCCACTCTAGTATTCTTGCCTGGAAGATTCCATGGATGGAGGAGCCTGGTAGGCTACAGTCCATGGAGTCACAAAGAGTCGGACACAACTGAGTGACTTCACTTCACTTCACTTCACTAGCATTTAGTTGGTAGAAGTCAGGAATACTGCTAAACATCCTACAATGCACAGAACAGCGCCCCAAAACAAGGAAGTATCCAGGCCAAAATGTGAGTAGTACCAAGGTTGAGAAGCCTGGTCTACAGGGGCAAATATGCTATGATCAATTCTATCCAGTTGGCTCAGGAATTTTGAGTCCACATGGCCACTTCTGTTCTTTTCCTGGTTCTATCACTGATTGGCCTTTGCCTCTGAGCAAGTTACTTCCCAGCTTATGTTTCCTCATCTATAAACTAGCCCTGGAGTCTCTGATCTCCATTTTTCTTCCTGCCTAAGAATCTATGGTTTTCACAGGGTCAATATTTGTGCTTTCACTGAACTCTGCTCCTGTGAGAAGAATGTCTAGACCAAGGTCTGTTGATTCTGCTCCCAGTCGAGATGACAAGCTGGCTTCCTGTGTGGATCCTGAGTGTAAATTGGGGAGGGCAAGTATGACCTCTGCCCAGGACCTCCACTAGGAGGTCTTTATCTAGGAGCTTAGTTTTCCCATCAGCAAACAAGAGACACAACCTGTCTGCCTCCCTGCATCAGGAGGAAAGGCTTGAGTAAACGAAGCAAGATGGAAAATTACCCAGATGCTACTCTGGTATCCAGGTCCAAATTATACACCCCCCCCCACCTTGTCCCCCCTTCTGGGGGGCTCTGAGGCAGTGAAGGGATAGGAGGGACCCCACTCAAAGCCAGCTCAGTGGCCTGGGTGCGCTGGACTGGGGAGGGGAGGCGTCAGTCCCTCTGTATGGTCTTTGGAACTACCTGAAGGAGGAACTTTGTCATCTGTCTCCCTGCAGGGAAGAAAGACTGGGATTCTTGGCCACCTATTTTAGGCACTGGGACTGGGTGTGAGGCAAGTGCCCTCAGATTCATTCTCTCTCTTTCTGTCTCTGTCCCTCCCTCCCTGGCTTCAGATGCATTCCCCAAACAGAAAGAGCCTTTCAAGGCTGTTGGGCTGGAGGACAAGAGTGGCTTTGGATCACAGGAGAAGCAATGCTCTGGGAGGAAGGAGAGAGGCTCCCGTCTGGCCCTAAACACAGGTCTTTTCACAGCTCCTGCGGTGCTGGCTGTAACCAGAAAAGCAGGAGAGGGAGGCAGGGCAGGGCCGGCTTTGGCAGCCACGCTGGTTTCTGTGTGGCTGCACTCCCTCCTCTGGCAGCATAGCCTCAGGTCTGCAATCGGGGCCTGTGTCCTCCTCCCGCGAACCCAGTGCCATCTGACGTGGCAGACTGTGCGCAACAAACAAATGAGCCCTCTCTTTTTTTAATGGAAGAAAAACGAAAATTCAGAGACATTAAGTAACAGGTCCAAGTCGCTCAAACTGCTGGGCAAGTGGACTTCTATCAGTTTTGTTTACTATTCCGTTTTCTTCATCGAGCTTATCAACAATCGATGTTCCTTGGTCAGTTAACCACATATTTTCCATTCTGTATTGCTCACTGTTTGGATTTTGATTTTTTTTTTTTTCGTTTCTGGTATAATTTACATGCCGTAAAATGTACAGCTCTTAAGTATACAGCTCAGTGACAGACACACACCCTTGCAGCCTGCAGCTGGATAAAAGTAGAAAACATTTCCATCATTTCAGAAAGCTCTTGCATGCCTTGTTCCAGTCAATAGCCACCCTCACCACAACAGGTGACCACTTTTTTTTTTTACTTCTATCACTCTAGTATAGTTTTGCCTATTCTTCAACCTCATATTCTTCTGCTCAGTTTAATAAAATTTTTTAGGTTTATCCATGATGGATCAGTAATTCGTTCTTTTTATTTGGGGATGGCATTCTATTCTACGAACATACCACATTTTGTTTATCCGTTCTCCTGTTGATGGATATTTGCCTTTTTTCAGTTTATGTTGACGTGATTTTTAAAAAATTAGTGTTATGTGCCTATTTCAATTCTCCACTCAGATGAACTTTAGCTAAAGTCACCCTCCACAGGTCACAGCATGTGAGAGAAAAGAGCTGACCCTGAGGCTCCTTTCATCCCTGGAGTCCTCCAGTTCAACCTATTCTCCGATTAAGAGCTGCCACCAAGCTCTTATATTATGACAATGTTTTCTCTGAACTGCAGAGCAGATGGTGGTTGCTTCCGCACAGAGTTGTAACTCCTGCACCAACAAAGACAACAAGTCTTATTCAAGCACAAGAAACACACGCATTCCATTTCTTGTCAGCAAATGATGTATATTCATGAAGGAAACATGCTGTGCTTCTACCCACTGGAAGCAACTTGAGCGAGGCCAGCCACCATGGTAAGATGTACATAAATGTGTCTACTCCATCCAGCTCTCCTGTCCTCCATGGAAAACTACAGTAGTTTCTCCTTTGAGGTGTGTGGGAAAGAACCAGGCTCACAGAGGGACTGTGGACCAGGTCTCTGAAACACTTCCAGCAAATGGAGCTGCCCGTTCCTTCCATGAGTTCCCATCACTCATTCTTCTTCCTTCTGCTGTTTGTCTAACACTGGCTCTAACCATGTCCACACCACACCTTGTGAGCCTAAGTGCAGTGCACGCTGAAACTCCAGCACACAGTCAGGCATCTGTTGAACCACAGAAAAGGTCTTTCTGGGCCATGCAAAGAGAAGACTGGAGGGAAGTTCCCTGGCAGTGTAGTGGTTAGGACACAGCACTCTCCCTGTCATGGGCCCAGGGTTTAATCACTGGTCAGGATCTAAGATCCTGCAAGCCAAGTGGAGCGGCCAAAACACAAAAAGAAAGAAAGAAGATAAAAGCTTGGGAACAATCATTTGGGTGATACATATAAAAAATAATCACTCTGCCTTAAGATTCAGTCAACAAATACTGCTTGAACCCACAAAGACGTGAACTCCTAATGGCCTGAATGATTACTACTGTGCTGTCTAACATTTAGCCTGAGCACCCACCAGTGAAGTCCTCCTGTCCTCACACATTTCCTGGGATAGAACAGACCACAGGGAAGCATGGGGGCTGGGGACACAAATTCCACCTCATTCCCTCTTGCTCTTCTCTCTCAGCCCTTGATCTCACCTTTCTTCCGCACCACACCTCCTCTTCCTTTTCCTAATGAATTCCACTTTCTCTACTAAGAAAAGGGAAGAGGACAATCAGGTGTAGATTTCGTTGCTAAACAGCCTTTACTCGAGCCTTTCAGATCTCCCATCTCCCCTTTAAGCAGTCTGTCCCTCCAAGTACCCCCATGTGTACCCCAGGAACACTTTGTCTGCACCAGCTGACCTAATCCATTACTGTTTTCCCAGCTCCTTCAAATCGAGACACACACCTCCCACTTGGCTTTTCTAAGATAGGGAGGAAGTCTTCACAGATAGCTCAGTTGGTAAAGAATCTGCCTGCAATGCAGGCAACCCCGGTTCAATTCCTGGGTCGACAAGATCCCCTGGGAAAGGGAGAGGCTACCCACTTCAGTATTCTTGGGTTTCCCTTGTGGCTCAGTTGGTAAAGAATCCATCTGCAATGCAGGAAACCTGGGTTCAATCCCTGGGTTGGGAAGATCCCCTGGAGAAGGGAGATGGTTGGCTGGCACCATCAATTCGATGGACATGAATTTGATCAAGCTCTGGGAGTTGGTGATGGACAGGGAAGCCTGGCATGCTGCAGTCCATGGGGTCACAAACAGTTGGACACGACTGAGCGACTGAACTAAGTCAAATAAGTTGAAGATAGGGAGACTGTTCCCTGGGGTCCTAATGAGTGCCCCATGGGGTCACAGCTCACATCTCTCACAACCTCACAACAGGCAGGGGTGGTGCCTGTCTGTTACTTAAATTCCTTGTTCCTTTCCCTGGACGGGTCTCCCCCCTTCTCTTAAAATGACGACACTGTGTATAATCAGCCACCGACAGCCTCAACCCACCCCAGTCAGTCCCATTCCAGCCCCTGGCCGGCACCAGCTCCGATGGCGCCATCCAAAATCCGAAGCATTTTCCTAACCTCTCCCAGCTCTCCACCCACTTCTTAATCTTTCAAGAACAAATTCTCCCTGACCCCAAAATTTCTTTAAAAAGAAGAAAAAAAAGATGAGTTTCTTCCATTTTGACAGTGGATGAAATAAACTAGGTGTCAGGGTTTTTGTTTTACTAAAATCTGATTCAGAAATGAACAGCCCTGAACTGGGTTTGGATTTTAAGGACAAACCCAAAAGAGCTTGTGAGGTTTTTGTTGTGGTTTTTTTTTTTTTTTTCTTTTTTTCAAATTCCCCCAAAGTAGCCAGGAGGTGGATTTGCTAAGCTGTGGTTATTGGCATGAAGGATTGCGAAGGCAGGAAATTCCCCTCATAGCTACCTCTCTTCCTGAAGCCTGCTGGGCTCAGAGACTAGCCTCCTCCATTGCTACCTCTCCAGGGTTCCAGCCGGGCCACCCACTGGCTCCGACAGCGACAGGCTGGGCCGCTGGGCCACTTACTGTAAATTACAGCTTCATGGTGTAACTTCACACCCATTCATCAGATCCCTCCCAGGCGAGAGTTCAGGGGAGAAGATGGGATTTAACTCACAGATAAACTAACCACTTCCTCCATAAAATTTCAGCACTGTCCTCCTTCTGCGGAATCTAGTCGAAGAGCAGCCAAGATGCCCACCCCAGAGAACTTTCCATTCTGAGAAATTCCTTCTGAATCTTTCATGCCTGCCTCCCCAGAACACACACACACACACACACACACACACACACACACACACACACACACACTACATTCGCCTAGCTGTAACAAACATTCCAAACACCTCAGTGGATTAACATACTGAAGAGTTACCTGTCTCTCACATTTTAACACCTGCTTACCAAAAATTGCCTTGATTGTGAATTCTGTTCTAAACTATATGTCTTGCCTTCTGGTCATAATTCTTGGAAGAATTGTGACTTATACATTTTCATGTAACTGAGATGTCCGTCTTTACAGTCTGCAGCCCAACAACAAACCTCAACCACGCCTCAGGTGGTAGTAGCTGGAAACCCGGTTTATATTTTTCCAAAGCCCCAACTCCTTTTCTCTATATATCCAAAAACATGTGAGTTCTTTTTTTTTTTTTTTTTTAGTTTTTTATTTTTTAAATTTTAAAATCTTTAATTCTTACATGCATTCCCAAACATGAACCCCCCTCCCACCTCCCTCCCCATAACATCTCTCTGGGTCATCCCCATGCACCAGCCCCAAACATGCTGTATCCTGCGTCAGACATAGACTGGCGATTCAATTCTTACATGATAGTATACATGTTTCAATGCCATTCTCCCAAATCATCCCACCCTCTCCCTCTCCCTCTGAGTCCCAAAGTCCATTATACACATCTGTGTCTTTTTTCCTGTCTTGCATACAGGGTCGTCATTGCCATCTTCCTAAATTCCATAAATATATGTTAGTATACTGTATTGGTGTTTTTCTTTCTGGCTTACTTCACTCTGTATAATCGGCTCCAGTTTCATCCATCTCATCAGAACTGATTCAAATGAATTCTTTTTAACGGCTGAGTAATACTCCATTGTGTATATGAACCACAGTGAGTTCTTATTAGTACGTAGGTAGGGGATAGAGGAAGAGAAAATGCAAAGGAAATGAGAAGCCTTGGGAAAGTTGGCACGGGGCAAATCTTATTTAGTTGGCTCTAGCTCCGCTAACATCAGTGGCAGCCTAGAGGCTGAGGAAGAGTTTTATTTCCATGATTGTAGAGTTAAAATAAGCAAAGTGCCTCTTGGAACCCACCCCTGGACTAGGCTCGGTCAAGAAACTACACCAGAGGGAAGAGGATTTGGAGAAAAGTGATCAGAAGATACAAAATTTCAGTTATAAAGCAAATAAATACTAAAGATGTAATGTACAGCATGATGACTACACTTAACACTGCTCTGTGATATATGGACAAGTTGGTAAGCGAGTCGATTCTAAGAGTTCTCATCACAGGGAGAATATTTTTTCTTTCTTTTTATTGTATCTACAAAATTACTGCAGATGGTGACTGCAGCCATGAAATTAAAAGACGCTTACTCCTTGAAAGGAAAGTTATGACCAACCTAGACAGCATATTCAAAAGCAGAGATATTACTTTGCCAACAAAGATCCATCTAGTCAAGGCTATGGTTTTTCCAGTGGTCACTTATGGATGTGAGAGTTGGACTGTGAAGAAAGCTGAGCGCCTAAGAATTGATGCTTTTGAACTGTGGTGTCGGAGAAGACTCTTGAGAGTCCCTTGGACTGCAAGGAGATCCAACCAGTCCATCCTAAAGGAGATCAGTCCTGGGTGTTCATTGGAAGGACTGATGCTGAAGCTGAAACTCCAGTACTTTGGCCACCTCATGCAAAGAGCTGATGCATTGGAAAAGACTCTGATGCTGGGAGGGATTGGGGGCAGGAGGAGAAGGGGATGACAGAGGATGAGATGGCTGGATGGCATCACCAACTCGATGGACGTGAGTTTGAGTGAACTCTGGGAGTTGGTGATGGACAGGGAGGCCTGGCGTGCTGTGATTCATGGGGTTGCAAGGAGTTGGACACGACTGACCAACTAAACTGAACCGATATGACATGATAAATGTTAACTAATTGTGGTAATCAGTTTACAATATATATAAGTCAATTATGCTGTACACCTTAAACTTATACTGTGATGTATGTCAATGGCTTCTTAATAAAACTATGACAAAAAGAAAACCATATCGTCAGGAAACTGTACTCAGTGTCCTGTGGTGACCAAGATGGGAAGGAAATCCAAAAAGAGGGAATATATATACACATTAAAAAGCAGAGACATCACTTTGCCAACAAAGCTCCATTTAGTTAAAGCTATGATTTTTCTAGTAGTCATGTATAGATGCAAGAGTTGGACCATAAAGAAAGCTGAGGGCCCAAGAATTGATGCTTTCATACTGTGGTGCTGGAGAAGACTCTTGAGAGTCCTTTGGGCAGCAAGGAGATCTAACAAATTAATCCTAAAGGACATCAACCCTGAATATTCATGGGAAGGACTGATGCTGGAAGCTGATGCTCCAATTTTCTGGCCACCTGACATGAAGACCCAGCTCATCGGAAAAGACCCTAAAGTTAGGAAAGACTGAAGGCAAAAGGAGAAGGGGGCAGCAGAGGATGAGATAGTTGGATGGCATCACCGAATCAATGGACAGGAATTTGAGCAAGCTCCTGGAGATAGTGAAGGACGGGGGAGCCTGGTGTGCTGCAGTCCAGGGGGTCACAGAGTCGGACACGACTTAGCAGCTAAACAATGAACAACAGCAATATGTATATGTATGACTGATTCATTTTCCTGTACAGCAGAAACCAACACAACGCTGTAAAGCGACTCTACTCCAATAAAAATTAATATATATGTAAAAAAGAAAACTACACCAAAACTCCGAGCTTGTCTCCCAAGTACCTCTTTATCTGCTTCTCAGCTGCTGTTGGAGAACTAAGTCAGGATGGGATCCAGCAACCACCTCGTGGACCCAGAACCATTACCCCTTTGTCTCCAGCCTCACTCAGATGGACCCATCAGATCTCTCTCTCTCTCACTTTGAGAATCCAGTTGCCCATCCCTCCAACTGGCTGTGATTAAAGCCTCATGGTGCCAAACACAGTGGATTGCCCTAATTCTGCAGTCAAGTGCTCTGCCCTTGAGCTATACCCCTATCTCCCTAATTCTGAATTTCAGGAGGAAGGTATAAATATATACAACAGATTGTATTAATGTTCACCAAACATTCCACTTTTCCATCCTATGGGAGAATTATGCATCTCTGCCCTGCTGAACTCAGGAATTTCCCCATGACTTGTTTTAGCCACTGAAATATGGGAGGAATTGAAATGTGGGACGTGTGTCCCTTTGGAGCAGAAACTGTAAGAACCAGAGTGTGGTTTACCTGAACCTTTCTTCCTCTGCTACGATGGCCAAGGAGTGCTTCATATAGAAGCTGCTCCACTAGCCAGGATCCCCAGACATCAAGAAGTTAAGCCATGGCCAACTCAGGATACATAGCTCACATAAATGAGAAATAAACTTGTATTATTGTTGTTGGGAGTAACTGAAAGTTTGGGGTCATTTGTTAAAGCAGCATAACCTTGCAAATTCTGTCTAATATCCAGTCCTTCCCTCCTTGAGTACCCAGGGATCCTTGTGCAAATGAGACCACCTTCTCCCCAGAGCATTTCACACCAAAAGAGGCTTCTCCAAGAATTCATTTCGCATCTCCTCTCCAAGTCTCCTGCCTGCTTTACATCTGTTTAGTAAATGAGGAGTCTCAACATGTGCCTTGAGGCACCCTTCAGCTTTAACTTCTACAGAAACTGTTTGGTGGTAAAATTTGCTAAAAAGGGGGGAAAAATAATCTCTCATAGGGCAGAGCCACCGCTTCTGTTTTCCCCAGAGTGGCTTGTACACGGTGGACACCAATGAATGCTTGTCATCTGGGATAATTCTGAGAAGAATTCACAGCATTCTTAGCATAGCTAGAAAACTTGAGTGATGGATGGGAACACCGGAATTTTTTCCATCCAAATCTCTACTCACGCCATTGCCGTTTTAACAACCTCCCTTCTGGCGCTGGGAAAAGTTGAGGGCAGGAGGAGAAGGGGGTGACAGCGGATGAGTTGGTTGGATGATGTCACGGACTCAATGGACATGAGTTTGAGCAAACTCCAGGATATAGTGAGGGACAGGGAAGCCAGGCGTGCTGCAGTCTATGGGGTTACAAAGGGTCAGAAACGACTGAGCAACTGAACAACAACTCTAAACAAACAAACAATCCTAGAAGCAAAGGGTATGACTAGTTACTTTTGATCTGAGAAAGACAAAGATCCCAGACAGAGCAGGTCAAGCTACCTGATGGAGAATGGAGATTATGCAAGTCATCATGTCTACGCAGAGCTGAACCGATCATCACACGGCAGGTGTTCTCATGACACAGAAACCAGCATCAGAAGCTCTGCCAGTACAGCCTGGTCTTGACAGTATTTACACCAGATGAGAGGTCTAGCCCCTTTGGTTCAACTAGGCCATCAACGGGTGGGCTACTTTGACGCACCTATGTCACTCACTGCTCTGGCTGGCAGCACCTGGCCGCTGAGGCCCCACGTGGACACGGGAGCTGAATCAGCCCAGTGCTCCTCTTGGCCGGTGCACGTAGCCAGGGGTGGTGGGGGACCAGCCTGGCCTGCCTGGCACGAGCCCGCATGTAAGACTGAGTCACTCCAGTTGGCATCCCTCAAGGGGCAACAATGTTTTTGCTTTGGAGGCTGGCACTTCATAATCACAGCTGTGTTTCTGTTGTCGTACCAAATTACCTCACTTAAGAGCCTGAAAATAGCATCCAGCCTGAAGGTGCTGGTTGCACAAAGAGGGAGGCTTCGCAAGACTCAGAACCTGGGTGCTGAGCCAGAGGGCAGGGCTGGAAGCTACACCCAAAGTCCTAACGGAGAGAATCCTATGACTCCTCTCTTCTCTCCTCGTGATGGAAACAGAACAGTGCCATGAAACCGTCCACTCCCAAACTGGAAACGAGAACTACCCTGCAGTTCTCTCTCCGGCTTCATTCATTCACTCATTCATGCATCCGATATTTGTATGCACTTCCTCTATGGAACCGACTCACCTTGCCCTCCAGATCACTCCCCTGACCCCTTTGCCCTGTGCCTGGGAGACTGACTTCCACAGACTACATCTCCAAGCTCCCTTGTCCTCTGACTGCCAGATAGGCTAGGCTAATGGGAGCAGGAGAGGGAAATTAGGAAGTGGGAGAGGTGGGAGGTCAAAGCGGTAACTCCCCTGTTCGCTCCCTGCTGGGCCAGGGTATGCGGTAGTTGAATTCTTCTATCTGGGCCACAGCTCCTGGCAGGTGGTCCCTCTGCTAAGGTCACTGCAAAGAGTTCAAATCCTCCTTTTGTCCCTTCAGGCCCAGAAGGAGTATATGAATTGTCTAGGGATGTTATAACAAAGTCCCACAAACTAGGTGGCTGAAAACAGTAGAAATGTAATGCCTCACAGTTCTGGAAACTAGAAGTCTGAAACCAAGTTGTCAGCAAGGCCATGCCTCCTCAAAACTTGTAGAGGAACTTTCTTGTGTCTTCTAGCCTCTGGTGGTTACCAACAATCTTTGGCATCCCTGGCTTATAGGTACATCATTCCAATCTCTGTCCCCATCACCACGTGGCTGTCTTCTCCCTGGGTGTGTCTGTGTGAGTCTCCTCTTACGAGGACACCAGTCAGTCTGGATGAGAACCCACCCTAATGACCTCATCTTCCCTTGACTACATCTGCAAAGGCCCTATTTCCAAATAAGATCACATTCACAGAACCTGGGACTTAGGACTTCAAACTTTCTTGGGTGACCTATTTCACTCCCTGACAAGGGATAACAGCCTCCCACCGTGGCCAGGCCCCCACCTGGGACTGTCCCAGTAGTCCTTTTACTCCTTTATAAACAATTCCTTCATTCTCATCTTTTTCAGCTCCTTTTTAGAAAGTGCCATCTGTTTCCTGCCAGGACTCTGACTGAGACCTCTATTGCCTGGCTGCCCTAGGGCCCCTAGTAGGTGCCAGAAGGTACCAGAAATACAAAGAAGGGCAAACACTACCCTGTCCTGCCTTCATAGGGTGTACAGTCTGCCGTTTAACCAGCTGAATCAAAGTATCACAGAGTAACAGTGCGGCTGGGATGTGAATCAAAGGAGAGGTTCACAGCGCCTTGGACGTGCTTAATCAGGAGAGAAAATGTAGTCAGGGAGGTCAGGCAGGGCTTCCCAGGGAGAGGGACCCTGCTGCAGCCAGAATGTGGAGGATGAGCGGAGTCAACCTGATAAAGAGGGGACCTTGCCTAAGCATCCCCACTGGCGCCAAGGGAGAGGACCCAGCAGAGGGGAGTCAGCGTCCCCGTTTCCCTCCAATGGCAGATCTACCTTCCCTTATATCCCAGTCCGGACACAGGTGACATCTCTCCGGGAAAGATAAATACCCTCTTCCATCCTCACAGCTGCAGACCTCAGCAGAGAACCCCGGGGCAGCGAGAACACCCAAGTCAGGGAGTAAGAGCCCACCCCCAGGGCTACAGGTAAAGAGCAGCAGCATGTCACGGAGGGCACAGCAGGGAACAAGCACCCTAGAAACCAAGGAACAGAGACGCCCAGCACACACCTCAGCCTCAACGGGTCCAATATCAAAATTACAGCATCTGTCTGTTCCCAGCTTCACTGGGGCCACCCCAGAACTTCTCATCTGCTCCCTCGCTCAGCTCCTCCTCTGAGAAATCATTGTGTGTTTCTGATTTTACCTCAATCTTTTTTTTAAGTGTATTTTTATTTTCTATTTTTGGGCTTCATGTGCCGCATGTGGGGTTTTTAGATCCCAAATCAGGGATTGAACCCACAAACTCTGCATTGGAAGCATGAAGTCTTAACCACTGGACCACCACAATCTTTCTCAAACCCGCACCTTCCTCTCCTTCGCCGCTGGCTCCTGCCCTGTTTCAGACCCTCGCCATCTCACCCTAGAACTTGCCTCTGCTCCTTCCTTGTCTGATCTCTACTCTGGCAAATCCACCCACAGAAAGCAAACCATCTCACTCCCCTGAAGGTGGCCCTCCCTGGCGCTTCCCTCCCAGGAGGGCACAGTCCAGGTGTCACACACAAAGCCCTCCTTCCCACCAACCTGCTTCCCCCTGCTCATCCTCAATCTTCCAACAAGGCCAAGCCACTTTTATCTCGTACATATCCCATCATCTCTCCCTCTTTGTGCCCTTTTTCAGGTTGTCTCCTCCTTCACCATACCCTCTCCCACAATCTAATTAAATCCAACTCATGCCTAAAATCTTAATTCAGGTGTCAACCCCTCCAAGAAGCCTTCCTTGACACCCCTCCCCTCTCCTTTCCTATCACAGTGTCTGGCATCGTTAAATCTAACATCACATGCTCTAAGTCTCTGTGGAGCTACTTCCCTCACTAGAATGAAGATTCCTGATGGCAGGGTCCATGTCTAACTTGCTTTGCTATACCTATCGCCTGGCATAGAGGAGATGCTTTAAAAGTAGATAAATGAATGAGTGCATGACAACCATATGTGGGTAGACCATGCCACTTCTGTGCTGGAGACAGAAGCCCTCAAAATGAAGAGAATTTCCACACACACACACACATACACACACACCCATCACTATTAGTGGGTCCCACCAGGGAATAGTGACTTCCCTGGTGGCTCAGACCGTAAAGCGTCTGTCTATGATGCGGGAGACCCAGGTTTGATCCCTGGGTCGGGAAGATCCCTTGGAGAAGGAAATGGCAATCCACTCCAGTACTATTGCCTGGAAAATCCCATGGACAGAGAAGCCTGGTAGGCTACAGCCCATGGGGTCGCAAAGAGTCGGACACGACTGAGCGACTTCATGTTCACATTCATTCACCCAGTCAGTACTCCAGCTACTGATCATGTTTCCAACATACAGAAGCTGCTTCAATGGTGTTTGTTTTGCTCAGCCCCTAGTAGGTAGTATTATGGAAGCGTCTGCCTTGCAGATATTGTGTGATTTGTCCTTTTTAAGCTTCAGTTTTCCATGTGTAAAATGAACTCTATTACAGTATCCACTGAACAGAATTACTGTTAAATTGAATGAAATAAAGTAAGGTGTACGGTCAGAACTCAGTAAACAGTAGATATCACTACGTTGGAAAATGGTGCTGACGATAAACGCACAGGTAGATGCAGTGGGAATTCAGAGGTGAAAATGCACTTGAACACTGTTGTTTTTAGTAAAACACCGCTCCCCCTCAAAAAAAGATCTTTTATACATAATCGATAGCTCTGGAAAGTTCCATCGTTGTGGGTTTGCTGTGTTGTTATAAAAGGCAGTGTTTACATCCACTTGCCAGGCTTAACCGGTGTGCATACAATGGCAGCAAGAATAAGAACCGCATGGAGAGAAAAAAAAATCAGTGCATTGGGCCAGGATTTCCCAAGACTTCAGTCAGGCTCCTGGAGAAATTGTGCACATTCACCTCCTGCTGCTGGGCGAAATGGTTGGAGGGAAGGCCTGGCTCATCATCTTACAAAATCAAGAGTTATAAACTCATTTGTTCCCAGCCCAGATCCAAAAGCAAATCCTCATCCTAGTGATAGTAGGTGATCATTTGATGAGTCCCATCTGCAGATGAGAAAGCCCAGGACTGGAGGCCAAGATTGTGATTCCTGTTCTGGTTTCCCGGGGGCCAGGCCAGTTCCTGTCCATCTTCCCTCCTCAGCAACCTCCTCGCTTATGGAAGTCCTCTTGGCAAGACAATGGGAGGAGTGGAAGCTTTTTCAGCTTCAGCATCAATCAACAAATATTCAATGGGCAACTTCAGAGCACCCAGTCTGTGCCAGGTCCTTTGCGCAAGTTTTGCAGATTTAAAAAGGATGTACACTGAACAGCAAAGGAAACCATCAACAAAAGGAAAAGGTAATCTACAGAATGAACTGGAGAAGGTATTTGCAAATAGTGTATCTGACAAGGGGTTAATATTCACAATATATAAAGAATACATACAACTCAATAGCGAAAAAACAAAAAACCTGATTAAAAAATGGGCAGAGGAAATAAATAGATCTTTTCCCAAAGAAGTACAAATGACCAACAGATCCATGAAAAGGTGCTCAACATCACTAAATGTCAGGGAAATGGAAATCAAAACCACAAGATATCACTTCATATCTGTTACAGTGGTCATCATCAAAGAGACAGTGATCAAAAGTATTGATGAGGATGTAGAGAAAAGGTAGCCTGAGTTGGTGGAAATAAAGAGTGGTTCAGCCACTACAGAAAACAGTTTGGAGGATCCTCAAACAGTTAAAAAGAGAACTACCATAGGATCCAGCAATCCCATTTCTGGGGATATTTCTGAAGAAATGAAATCACTGTCTCAAAAAGATGTCTGCACCCCATGTTAATTGCAGCATTATTTACAATAACCATAGAAACAACCTAAGTGGCAATCAACAAACAGACGGATAAAGAAAATGTGGTGTGCATATATACAGTGGAATGCTATTCGGCCATTAAAAAGAAGGAAACCATGCCATTTGCCACAACATGGGTGGACCTTGAGGATACTATGCTACGTGAAATGTCAAAGAATGACAAATACCGTATGATCTCACTTATACGAGGAATCTGAAACACCAGTCACAGAAACAGAAAACAGATGGGTGGTTGCCAGAGCCGGGGGAGAGGGGAGTAAAGGGTAAAGGTGGTCAAAAGGTACGAACTTTCAGCTCTAAGACAAATCAGTTCTAGGATGTAATGTATGTCATGGTGACCACAGTCATCTGCCTCTTACCTTCCAGCCCTGAACTGCCTGGCGCAGTAGCCGCTGGCCACATGTGAACTGTTACTCGAAATGTGACTGAGCTGAACTGAAATATGACAGAAGTGTGAAATATACATTGGCTTTCAAAGACTTGGTGTAAACAAAGGAATATAAAATATCTTCTTAAACTTGTGTTTATTACACGTAGAAATGGTAATATTTTAGATATATTGGGTTAAATAAAATGTATTATGACAATTGATTTCCTATGTACTTTCTCAGCATGACTACTAGAACATCTTGAATTACATTTGTTTTTCAAATTCTATTTCCATTGGAGAGGGCAGTTCTAAATTGACCTCACAGTCTGCTGCGAGCATTAATTCAATAAATACTCAAGAAGAGCACCTAGCCCCGAGCCTGGAACAAAGTACCCAACAGCTAGTCTGAATGCTAGAAAAACCAGTGTTTTTCAAAAGCTATAGAGCCACGTTTCCTTTTTCAAGCAACTTCCTCTAACAGATTTTTTTTTTTAAGAAGCACTTCTGATTAAAACAAAGGGGTGTCCTCTCCAGTTGTCCATTCACCTTGGCCACCACCTCCACAGCTTAGAAATCCAAGGGGTGAGATCAGCTACAACTGTGGCTAATTCATGTTGATGTATGGCAGAAATCAAGCCAAAACTGTAAAACAATCATGAATCAATTAAAAATAAATAAAAACAGTTTCTTAAAAAAATAAATGAATGTCCTGCACATCACACATCTGTAATTTCAGAGAAGGTAAGAACGTGGTACTGGACAAAATCAAGGTGTCTGTGGCAGAACTTTCCAAATGGTCATGGAGAGTTTCCCTGGTGGTCCAGTGGTTAAGAATCAGCCTGCAAAGCAGGAGACACCAGTTTGATCCCTGGTCTGAGAAGATCCCACATAGGGCAGGGCCACTAAGCCAAAACTAGAGAAAGCCTTTGTGCAACAACCAGGACCCAGCACAGCCAAAAATAAACTTAAAAAAAAATTTTTTTAATGGTCACAGATCTTAAATGTTCTCACCACAAAAAAAGAAATGATGATTCGGTGATGTAATGGAGTTGCTCGCTAAGGCTATGGTGGCAATCACGCTGCAAAAGAGAAGCATATCGAATCAACATGTTGGAGGACTTCCTGGTGGTACGGTGACTAGGTAATCCACTTGCCAATGCAAGGGACATGGGCTCAACCCCTGATCCAGGAAGATTCCACATGCGGAGGTGAACCAAAGCCCGTGTGTCACAGCTGCTGAGCCCGTGCTCCACAAGAGAAGCCACCGCAATGAGAAGACCAGGCACCGCAACAGAGTAGCCCCAGCTCACCGCAACTAGAGAGAGCCCACACAGCAATGAAGACCCAGTGAAACCAAAGGAGGGGGGAATTCAATGCGCTGTACACCTCGAACTTCCTTACACAGTGTTATATGTCAAGGATATCTCAATAAAAATTAATCAAATGCCAAAAGTATGATCATGGAAAAACACTACTATTTTGCTTGGGAGAATCAAAGTGGTTTGGTACCATGTCTAGACAGTCCAGAAATCGAGGTATCATGAATGCAAATGGGGTCACCTGTGGGCCCCTGGATCATCACCTGCCCACACAATAACCTACACACCACAGCAGCTCTCTCCTGCTCCTCACGAGGACTAGTTCCACAGAAGGGTAACGGGACGCTCAGCCCAGACACCACAATGACTCTGCTGTTCTGGGTTCAGTCGGTCCTGGTGTCTGCCAGGCAAGTCTCCCAGCTCTCGCTGTAGCTCTCGTCCCTGGCGCTGGTGTGAGTGTGTGTGTGTGTGTGTGTGTGTGTGTGTGTGTGTGTGTATGGGGACAGCAGCCAGCTCTTTGCTGGGCTCTCTAACAAGTTCCGCGAGTCTGTTTGTTAAAGAAAAATTCCAGTGGGTGCATCCAACACATGGAACTCAAGAACAGAAATTATATTTATCTGCCCCACTGCCAAAGAGATCACATGCCCCGTGAGTCACTCCAGATGTGCTCAAAAACAGAGTCTCTCTGTGGAAGCCCAGTGCCCCAATCCCAGAGAGAGTAGGAGTAACAGAGGGCCCACTCCTGTCCTCCCCAGGAGTAACCCCCGCTCCACCCTTGGGAGGCAGGAGAGGGCGTCTCTGCACGTCTGAAGACGGAGGGGTGGTAAGAACCTCACCACTGCCCTGAGAGGACCAGCACAGGCATACCTGTGGCTCCTGGGGTCCCCTTGGGTTCGAGGGCGACGTCTCACCTTTTTGGAGGAAAAGATGTGTTGGAAGACGTTGCTGCTTCTGCTGCTGTATTCCGATGCTCAGGCCACTCTGTCTCACAGGTGGACCAGGGGTGAGTTGTCTTTCCTTTATTTGTTTGATGCTTATGATTCTTTCTTGAATATCATTAGGAATCTGGAGGGGTGGAGGGAGCAGAAGGAAATTAGAAGCCCTGTGGCCTCCTTTGATCTCCTCTCTGTCAAATGCTTTATGCTTCTCAACAGGCTAGAAGGTGTTAGAAGGTGATGGGGGAAATGACACCCAAAAAAATGGGATTGAGAAAATGGGATTGAGGTGGAGAGTGCAGAGAGCATCCCTTCCTGGCAGGCCGGGGAGAAGGTCATCTTTGCTTCGTAGAATGTGGACAGACTCCTGCAAGTGCCCTGCAGGCTGCTACCAGCTGGGCAGGGTGTGGGGAGAGCAGGTGCCCAGGGCTGACGCTAATATGATGGCACTGGGGGTGCTGGCTGGCCAGAGTTCTGCTCCCTGGGGGACATGGCGTGTCCACGTGGAGGGCTCCACACTGCTTCCTGAGCAGGAGTGGTCACACCTTTCCAGCTGGAGAGAGCTGGCCCAGCAACAGAAGAGGAATAGTAATCCCCTCAGCAACCTGGTGTCTGCCTGGCTGCTACCACCCCGGCCAGCCTCCCCCGGAAAGGAAGAAGCCCAGCAAGGCTTCTCCCCATGGCCGACTTCCTTCCCCTTGGGACACGGCTCCTCAGAGCTGGCCTGGCATCTTTTTCTGGTTTCCGTGGGCAGACACTGGCAGCACCTCCAGTCAACTAAGGTGTATCACTTAGGAAGCGAGGGGCCTATCGCACTGACCATTGCATGCCAACCTGAACTGAAATCTTTCTGCTGCCTAAAGTCAATGAGATCTCTGCCCTGTAAAGAACTAAAAAAAGAAGTCAGGTTTGCTGGTATTCCCAGAGATCCAAAGTGAGGTGAAGACGGCACAGCAGCAAGGGGATGAGCTCCCTCTTGTTCTCAAGGAGAGAGTCAGGGAAGGAAGAAGCCGCCAGCTGGGGCACAGAGCAGCATGGAGCAGGTGGATCTGATATGGGGGAAAGCAAAAGTCAAGGCACTTATTAGGGTTCTTACTCCCTTACTTGTAAACCTGAGATTAGGGACTTGCCAATTCTCTATACTGGGCAGTGAAATGATTCTTGTCTAGGGGTCGCACAGAGTCGGACACGACTGAAGCAACTTAGCAGCAACAGCAGGGACAGATAATTAATGAAGCACTTTCCTTTTTTTTTTTCCTGGTAAACATCACCCCCCCCCCACACACACACACACACACACTTCCCTGCTCATCCTGTGCACAAATTTGGGGGGCAACACTTGGAAGCACAGAGCAAAGAGACCTTGGCGTTGTGATCTGTCGTTTAGCCCTGTGTGACACTGGGGCCTACCTTAATCTGCCTGTTAAAAAAGGATGATAATATCCACTCTTCCTAACACACAGGCTGTTAGAAAGCCGAATGAGATGGTTTGATTTTTTTTTTTTAACAAGTCTTATAAATACAATATAGCTGCATCATGAACTGCAAGGAACTCAAAAAATTTTAAGTTCTGCCTCTAATTGGCTGTGTGATGTCTGGCAAGTCTCTTGACCTCTCTGAGCTTTAGTTCATGAACAGATAACACATTAACAATAACAAAAAGTGACCCTCATTGCGTTGTCATGTGAGGGTCATATTCAAATATGTAAATAAAATGCTTCCTAGATAATGAGGAGCTATATCAAGGTCAATTATTACCTACCACTTAAAAAAATTTCATTAAAGAAGATGTGAGGTTCTCAACAGAAAACCTATAGGTTCTACAGCAACATCCAGAGAGCAGTTGCTCTGGCCCTCTCCCCACTCTTCCCGGGGGAAGGTCTCCCCCCCGCTCCCCCCCGTATCAATAACAATCTATATAAAGACACAAAGCCAACACAGCTGAAATGGAGGCCTCCATGAGGCCACTGATACTAAGTGCTGGATTAGCGGTTCATGTCAGCGTTCAGAGCCAACAAATGATATGGGAGCCCTTCCAACCAGCATCAAGTCTTCCACGTGGTTGATTTTTTAAAATTCATTTTTAACATTTTGTCTAATCATGAAAATAATCCACAGTTGTCATTTTTTTAAGATGGAATGGGAGTCACACCCAAAGAAAACCAATTTTTCCAAACACATAAATGGTCCCTTTCACTTTCATCCTTACCCCAGCCCCACCCCCGCCTCCACCGCCAGGCCTAATTCAGAAGAATTCCCTATGGAAAGAGTCGGAGGGCGACTTCTCCCTACAAATCCTCCTCCCCCAATCCCACAGCCCCACACCAGCCTCCACCCTCCCCCTCCGCCTGGCCCCTCGGGTGAAAGTGGGGAAATAAACCCAACAGGAATACACCCTGAGGCAGGACATCTTTTTTCCCCTCCCATTCTCCCAGCCTCTCCCTCAGACGCGCTCTCTAGGATTCCGCCCTGGGAGGTGGCTCCCTGGGCCAGCACGGCTACTCCAGCCTCACTGACTGGATTAAGATTAAATGACTCACCTGTGGTTAGCGAGGCCTCCTGGAAGTGGACACACCTGGCCCAAGTCCTTGTCCCACCCGGTCCTGCCAGCGCACCACTTGAGGGACCGCAGGGAACCTAGCCAGTCTTAAAACACAGAAAGATGCATGAATTCCTATAAATATTTAATTTTTACTCCATATACATGTTATTTCTGTTTAAAGTAGTTTCATAAGGAAGGTGGCTCTCCAGTGCCATTTTCAGGTGTCCAGCTCAGTGTTTTGTGTGTTTTCAATCATGAACGTTCTGTGGAGCGAAGGGCCCCACGTAGGGACTGACTCACTGGTCCGGCATGACTGAGCAGCCACTTTGCTGCTTGGCACTGCGTTTATGCAGCTGTTGTTCTGAACACTAACAGGTAGGAAAACTGGAGGAAGGGAAGAAGTTAACACACCCCCAGATCCCTCCGTTGAAAGCCTAGAGCTCAACCTCACTCCCGCGCTCAGATTCTAGCAGCAGAGCCTTGCTGTCCTCATCCTCACCTCTCCACCCCTTCCAGGTGCTCCCAGCATCCCCTGACTCCACTTGGGTGGTGGAGCTCCCCCTGGGCGGTGGGGCTCCCCTTGGGTGGTGGCATGTTCTGGCCAAGGGGAGCTGACTCACAGCAGCCCTTTCAAAATCACTCCAGGAAGATGCCCAGCACAAGGGACTAAGATTCTGACTTCTTCAGAATGGCACTGTGTTTCTAAAGGCAAGGGTTCCCAGCCACCCCCCGCCCCCCATCTAATGCCTGATGATCTGAGATGGAGCCGATGTAATAATAGAAATAAAGTGCACAATAAATGTAATGCACTTGAATCATCTTGAAGCCATCCCCCGCCCCGGTCCATGAAAAAATTGTCTTCCACGAAACCAATCCGTAGTACCAAAAAGATTGGGGACTGCTGTCTGAAGGGCTGGCCCAGGAGCCAAAAAGTAAATGACATCAGTAGGATTTGGCAAAAGAGCTTTTATAAATGAGGGCTTTTCCTTTCCACATCCATGGCTGTTTCCATAGAGTTGCTTCAACTGATTCATTGGAAATATGGTTTTATTTCGGCTTGATATGGTCTACCTTTTGAGTCCTTTCCAACAAGTTCTTTGGCACAGATGCTGTACACAGTTACACAGAAGCCATAGTCTTATTACTGTTCTGTTTGTTTGCTTTTTTAACCTATTTGAGAGATGGGAAGGGAGAAGAGATTTCTGCCACAAGTTATAAAAGTCAACGAGAAGATCAGGCTCAAAGCAAAAATAGGCTCTCCCATTTAGACAGGCTTCTGCTTGCATGTCTGGGCAAGAAAGCCTGAAGGAGCTAGGGCATAGAGAGGAAGACAGGTGCCAGGCTTGACTGAAATAATTAAAAGTAGCTTCTCTGGTGTGAAGAAAAGGGAACCCTTCTTCGCTGTTGGTAGGAATGTAAGTTAGTGCAGCCACTATGGAGAACAGTATGGAGGTCCCTCAAAAAATTAAAAATAGAGCTACCATACGATCCAGCAATCCCACCTCTGAGTACATATCTGAAGAAAACTCTAGTTCCAAAAAATGCATGCACCTCAATGTTCACGGCAGCACTATTCACAATAGCCAAGACATGGAAGCACCTAGGTGTCCATTGACAGAAAATGGATAAAGAAGATATGGTACCTATATACAATGGAATACTGCTGCTGCTGCTGCTGCTGCTGCTGCTGCTGCTGCTGCTGCTGCTGCTGCTAAGTCACTTCAGTCGTGTCTGACTCTGTGCGACTCAGCCGTAAAAATGAAATAATGCCATTTGCAGCAACATGGATGGATCTAGAGGTTATTGTAGTAAGTAAAGTCAGACAGAGAAAGACAGATATCATAGGATACCACTTATATGTGAAATCTAAAATATGATACAAATGAACTTGTTTACAAAACAGAAACAGACACAGAAAACAAACATGCAGTTACTAAAGGAGAAAACGGGTGGGAGAGGGATGAATTAAAAACTTGGGATTAGCAGATACAAACTACTATATATAACATAGATAAAAATAAGGACTTACTGTATAGCACAGGGAACCATATTCAACATCTTACATAACCTATAATGAAAAAGAATCCATATGTTTATATGTGTGCGCTCAGGTGCTTAGTCATGTCTGACTCTTTGCAGTCCCACGGACAAAAGCCCACAAGGCTCTTCTGTCCATGGAATTTTCCAGGCAAGAATACAGGAGTGGGCTGCCATTTCCTACATCTGAAGATTTTTGGCTTTTACTCGCAGGGAGATGAGAAGTCACAGAAGCTTCCTGGCAGAAGATTGATATCATGGAACCTGTGTTTTCACAGAATTGCTCTAGTTGCTTTGTTAAGAATACAATGAGGTGGGTTTCCTTCCAGTGGTTAAGACTCATTGCTTCCTATGCAGGGAGCATGGGTTCCATGCCTGGTAGGCAAACTAAGATCCCTCCCTGTGTGGCATGGTCAAAAAAAAAAAAGAATGCAATGAGGATGATGATGGCCGCCAAGAATGGAAGCAGAAGCACTATTAGGAGAAATGTTCAAGGTTTAGACACCTGGAGGTTAGCAGGGATGTGGTAAGAAGTAGCCAGATCCCACGTACGTTCTGAAGATAAAGCCAATGAGATTTGCTGATTTGTTGGGTGTGAAATGTGAAAGAGATAAGGCAAAGATGACTCATGACTCCTAGGTTTTGGCTTGAGCAGCTGCGAGAGATGGAAAGACAGCAGGCAAGGCAGGGGAAGAGGAACAGGTGCGAGGGGTGGTGGGGACTGGCATTGGGTCGGGATCAGGAAAGACAACTGTTACAAATCCAAAAGGAGATTCCCATAGGCAGGTGGGTATCTAGAAATCTGACCTGGAAATACAAAGCAGACGATCAGTACGAAGGTCAGGGTGGTGAGGAGAGAGGAGTCATGCACCCTGACACAGGCTGAGGTCAGGAGTCAGCAATACAAAGAGATGGATGAGGAGCAAGAGCGGCTGGCAAGGGAGGATTTGTTTTTTTTTAAGAAGCAGCAAGCAGCAATGTGTTTTCATGCCAGTTTGAAAAATCAGTAGAGAAGGGAAAACTAATGATGTGGGAGAGAAAGGTGGAAAGGTGAGTGAGTCTTTATTGGAGACCTGGTCCAAGGCTCTAGATGAGAGCAGGGAAAGAATAACAGAAGGGAAGTCAGAGGATCCGGGCAAGAGGTGGGTAACTGGTGTCAGAAAAAAGGAGGAGGTGTGGAATCATCTATTTCATGCTGAAATAGAGAGGAATCAGGAAACGTGAGTAACGCTTAGGCAGCATTTCAGGCCCCTCCTGAGAATGTTGTTGTTCAATCGCTCAGTCGTGTCTGACTCTTTGAGACCGCATGGACTGTAGCACACCAGGCTTCCCTGTCCTTCACTATTTCCGGGGGTTTGCTCAAATCCATATCCATTGAGTCAGTGATGCCATCTAACCATCTCATCCTCTGCCACCCCCTTCTCCTCCTGCCTTCAGTGTTTCCCAGGATAAGAATCTTTTCCAATGAGTCAGCTCTTCACATCAGGTGGCCAAAGTATTGGAGCTTCAGCTTCAGCATCAGTCCTTCAGTGAATATTCAGGACTGATTTCCTTTAGGATTGATTAGGTTGATCTCCTTGCAGTCCAAGGGACTCTCAAGAGTCTTCTCCAACACCACAGTTCAAAAGCATCACTTTTTTGGCACTCAGCCTTCCTTATGGTCCAACTCACATCCATACATGACTACTGAAAAAGCCACAGCTTTGACTATACATACCTTTGTTGGCAAAGTGATGTCTCTGTTTCTGAATATGCTGCCTAGGTCTGTCACAGCTTTCCTTCCAGGGAGAGTCTTTTAAATCCATGACTGCAGTCACTGTTTGCAGTGATTTTGGAGCCCAAGGAAATAACTTTGCATAACACATTATAAATCAAAGTTAGAGATTTGTTTTAAAAACATGTGTGATTCATTTAAGCGTATGTTTTACACCATATATATTCATTCATTTCTAATTAACTATATCCTTCCTGTAGGACCTCCCTGGTGACTCAGACCAGGATCTGCCTGTAATGTAGGAGACCTGGGTTCAATCCCTGGGTCAGAAGATGCCCTGGAGAAGGGAATGGCTACCCACTCCAGTATTCTTGCCTGGAGAATTCCATGGATGGAGGAGCCTGGCGGCCTACAATCCATGGGGTTGAAGAGAGTCAGACATGATTGAGCGACTAACACAGACACACACACACACATGAGCACACATACACACCCCGTCAGTGAGATTGGAGGAGTTTTTGTTCATCTGATTTTTGGTTTTGATTTGTTATTATTAATTCTTAGTTTGTATTGAGTAGAGTTGATTAACAGTGTTTTATTAGTTTCAGGTGTACAGCAACCTGATTCAGTTATACATGTATCTATTCTTCAAATTTTTTTCTTATTTAGGTTCTTACAGAGTAGTGAGCAGAGTTTCCTGTGCTATACAATAGATCCTTGTTGGTTATCTATTTTAAATATAGCAGTGTTGGGTTTTGAAGCCCATGAGACCTGGATTTTAATCCCATTCTTTATTACAAACCAGTTGGGTGGCCGAAGGCAAGTTTCTTAGCCTCCAAGTTTCTTCATCTATAAAATGGAATGTGAACCCTTACCTCACAAGGTACAAAAAGCCCCCTGCCCCACATGCACCGTCAAGCAGCCACAGCAACCTGAGGGGTACATGCAGAGGCAGGGGATGGGAGGAGAGGGGAGGGTCCATCTTTGAGATTACTGTGCTCCCCACACAGACTTTCTGAAGCAATAACCAGCCCCAGTCCAGAGGCTGACCTTATTTCTAACAATCTTCCCTGAACTGTTATTATTTTAAAAACTTTAAGAATAAGCGCTACTGGAAAAATGTTTCCATTATTAAACACAGCTTTCATCAGGAAGCCTTTTCTTCCCGACTCTTGAGAATTAGTGGTCCACCAGAGTGTCTGCACGTTAAAGGAAGTGACTATTCCCGGGGAAACAATTGAGTGAAGAAAGTGCAGGTCTGAATAACTTTAGGGCCCATGCTGGGACCTTGTTCCCTTCTCTGCCCTTCCCCTGCTGCTGAGTGATTTTTTTTTTTTTTAAGAGAACAAGACCTTTCATTTCACAATCGCAGAGAAGACATAAAGAAGTTGCTCTCAGATCCTACCTTGAAAAGGGGTTTCATGGTCAGAAGAAGACATAGCCCACATCTGTCCCTCCTCCCACCAAGGAAAGTGCACCCCTCCTTGTGTCTCCATCTCTGTATCCAAGAACACAAGGGAATTGGTCTCTTCAGTTCAGTTCAGTTGCTCAGTTGTGTCCGACTCTTTGTGACCCCATGGACTGCCAGGCCTCCCTGTCCATCACCAACTCCCAGAGTTTACTCAAACTCATGTCCATTGAGTCAGTGATGCCATCCAACCATCTCATCCTCTGTCGTCCCCTTCTCCTCCTGCCTTCAATCTTTCCCAGCATCAGGGTCTTTTCAAATGAATCAGTTCTTTACATCAGGTAGCCAGTACTGGAGTTTCAGCTTCAGCTTCAGTCCTTCCAATGAATATTCAGGACTGATTTCCTTTAGGATGTCTCTTTCACCTCTTCAGATGCCCGCATAAGGCCCCGTCAGATGGGAAGCAGCTCTCAACTTTAGCAGTGCACCCGCTGCTTGGCAGTGGGTCTGGATAACACAGTGGTTACAGACCCTGCCTGCCTGTTGGAACACCTGGGAGCTGTCAGGAGTCCCGACGCCTACATCCATCCACCCCAGAGATGCCTGTGAACTGGCCTGGGAGGCAATTTGGGGCATTTAGGCCTTTAAAGTTCCCAGGTGATTCTAAGGCATGGTCAAAGTTGAGAAGCCCAGGGCTAAACTGGGAGTGGCCACTCAGCCTGGCCAGCTCCTTCTACACAGCCTTCGGTCAAGCACCCTCTGATTCTCAACCCAGGCTGCCATTAGAAGCACCTAGAAAGCTTTCAAAAAGTTGACTATCCCAATCACACCATAGTCACTTCAATCAGAACTTCTCTGCGTGCCCTGGGTGACTCTCACGTGGGGTCAAGGCTGTAAACACGTGGAGTAGATGCCTTGTCCTCTTTGGCTCCACAGGCAGAGGTTGCAAGTGAGCAGAGGCTCATTCAAGCCCTAAAATCTATGCTTCTGTGGGAAAGGGGCACTTTTCTGGCAAAGAGAAAAATTCTGCCAAAATTCTGGGCAAGGAACTACTGTTCTGGAGTTCATAGGCTCCGTCCCCCAAGGTGGTCTGGGGAGGTAGGGCTGTCCCTCTGCCCGCCCAGGTCCTCCTCAATGTAAGGATCCTGTCTGTCAACATCTGCATCTTGTGTGCACCCTGAAAGCCTGCCAGGTTCTCCGCCGGGCAGACAGAAATCTGAAAGCATATTTATCCAAGCTCCTGAGGAACTTGTGGGCTAGATAATAAATGGATTACAGAGATGGCAGTATTACAGCAATTCTACAGCCAGGCAGTTTTTCCAGGAGGTTAGGATCTTACCATGAAATGTCCTTTACATCAAAGATGTTTCACTGTTATCACTTCTGATAGAAATCCTTCTAAATGCTTCTGCAGTTCCCTTCTTCAACACTGTACTCTGGACATCACTGGACCCTTCCCTGGTGGTCCAAGGTCACCATATTCAAGAAACAGAGCGATCATGTATAATTATAGCAAATTGTGCTTTGCACAACTTCAGGGAATGAACCTTCCCTTGAAGTCTCACCTGTTTTTATAGCTACTTGCCCAGTTTTCTGGTAGATCACAACCAAGTGTCTCAAAGAAGTGGCCCATTTTTCTTACAGCTGGCAGTGGGCTTGCCAATCCTTTCTGCACCATGTCTTGGGACATGCAGGGGCTGTGAGGGTGGATGGGGCCACCTGCTTCTAGCCTGATGGGTCCAGGAGAAGTGCAGTCTCTAATGACTATTCCTACAGCGGGCTTCTCGTGTGGCTCAGTGGTAAAGGATTCACCTGCCAATGCAGGAAACGTGGGTTCGATCCCTGGGTCAGTAAGATCCCCTGGAGAAGGAAATGGCAACACACTCCAGTATTCTTCCCTGGGAAATCCCATGGACAGAGGAGCCTGGCAGGCTCTAATCCATGGGGTCACAAAGAGTTGGACACAACTTAGTGACTAAACAGCAACAGCAGTTCCTATAATATTCTGTCTTCTGTTCCTCATGTCCTCTGTCAGCTCCTCATTCTTGGTCCTCTTTGCCTCTAGCACTTCGCCCATCTTCTCCCAGCTACTCCATCTCTATGCAGCCACTGAGGAACTCCTGTGTCAAGTCACTGGTTTTATATCCAATGCCTTTCTGAGTCAAGCCCTTGGCGCCACACCCCCCCAGAGCCAGTGTCAGGGGCTGTGCAGCTCTCTTCCTACACGCCGTCACCTGTGCTTCGATTCTTGGCAGCCCTACTCCAGGCGGCAGGGGAATGAGCCAGAAGTCTGAGTCTCTGGTTCAAGGGGTTGTCAATAAACACAAACCAGTACACTTCATTCTGTAAAGTGCTGAAATGTGCAGTGTTAGTAGGGAACAGTAGTGTTAGGGAGTTGTTTGTTGAATTGCGGGGGGGGCATTGAGGGGTGGTGGTCAGTGGTTTGCTCATCTCTTTTTTTATTTGTATTGAAATATAGTTGATTTCTAATGTGTTAGTTTCAGGTGTACAGCCAAGTGACTCAGTTATACATACTGAGAGTCTTTTTCTAGATACTTTTCCATTACTTGTTATTACAAGATATTGGGTAGAGTCCCCTGTGCTATCCAGTAGGTCCTTGTTGCTTATCTATTCTATATATAATAGTTTGCCTCTACTAATCCCAAACACCTAATTTACCACCCCCCTCCACCTTTGGTAACCATAGGTTTGTTTTCTGTGTCTGTGAGTCTATTTCCATTTTGTTAATAAGTTTCATTCTATTTTAGATTCCATATATAAGCAATATCATATGTGTTTTCCTCTGACTTACTTCCCTTTGCATGACCATCTCTAGTTGCACCCATGTTGCAGCAAATGGCATTGTTTCATTCTATTTGATAGCTGAGTAACATCCCATTGTTTATGTATACATACCACTTCTTTATCCATTCATCCGTCAATGAACACTTAGGTTGCTTCCATGTCTTAAATACTATAAATGTTTTTGTTCTAACATAAAGGCCCATGGTGATTCATACTCCTTAGACATACATATTTTTCAAAACTTTCTGAAATGATTCTGATAAGAAGCCAGGTTTGAAATTATTGGTGTGAAATAGTAACCTCTGATATGCCTGGGACTCTCTGGGACACACCAGGGCGGTCTGTCACCTCTCCCCCTCGGCATCCACCACCACTCAGAGTCACTCTCAAGAGTGGCTGGCTGACCTTGGAGTTCACCCACGGGGAAAAGCCGGTGCACACAACAAGCTCTCAAGCTCACTCTTAATTTCTTGCAGCCGTGCTCTTCCCTGCCGCCTACCGGCCAAAGAGATCCTCAACGCTGCCCTTGAACCCGGTCCTGCAGAGCTCCCTGGAGGAAGTAGAACTGCTCTATGAGGTAGGCAGAGGGCAGAGTGAGCAACTCAAGTCATGGAGAAGGCATTCCTCCTTCTCTGTGGTTTTTGGAGGAGTGACCTGAACCCCTGACAGTGGGTGGCCTCTGCTGCCTGGGGAACCAGACTGGACTTGTGTGTGGAGGTCCCAGAATCCTGCCCACCTCAAAGGCAAGTGGTCTTTGTACCCCTCTCCTGTCCCACCTGTCATCCCAGGGATGGACAACATTAGGAATTCAGTGGAGGCAAAATTAGAGATTTATACTGGGCTCAGAGGTGCCCCTACCAGCACCTAAGCAGCAGAACAGGGCAGTCTGCCCCGGCCAGGGCTTTAAGCCAGGATGGGTCAGCAGCATCCAGACAATGCCACACCTGTTGTCTGAGTGGAGCCGAGTCTCCGTAACCTCACACAGGGAGAGCCCCATTTTCAAGTCTGGGGCCACCCCAAAGGCTCTCTTCCTCTGCCTCTCACACCTCTGGAACCATGACCCCCTTTCTCCTCCAGACCAGAGTGAATTTCCCAAGGCCCTGCAGTCTGGTTTAGTGGTGAAGACGCAGGCTCAAAATCTGAGCTTTAGTTCCGCTTCCTCCACCCATCGGCCACGTAGCCTTACACAAGCCACCGTGTCTCTCTGGACCCGAGTCTCCTCAGCTGTTAAACAAAGGGCTCCAGTGATCACCCAAGTCCCCCTCCTGCCTTGAGGTCCTCAAGGACTAGAACTGTCTGGCTGAGAAGGAGACAGCCTGCCGCAGCCACGTGGCTGAGCCAGGCAGCAGATTTCAAACACTGCCTCGGGGAACAAACTGGAAAATGCATAGCCTTTGCCAAGTCATCAACATGGGAGTCTGAGGAACAGATCTGCTTTAGGAAGATAACAGACAGTAGCATGGAAAATGGGTCAGACCTGGGGAAAGCCAGAGACAGGGGGAAGAGTCAGGACTTACTAGATTCCTGATATGAGCCTGGCACAGAGCAAATGACAGACCTTACCCCTACCCTTAAAGAACAGGTAAGAAACGAGGACAGATCTCTGTGGCCCACTTAATTCATAGGACAATTCTCTGTATCCTTCAAATTCCCAGATTCTGCTTTTAAAGTATCCAAAACAGTCAGTTTGTGCTGTAGAAGATTTTTGGTTGGCGGGAGGGAGAAACGAGAGAAGGGGGTGACTTGGGACACTGGAAACAACAGTCACTTAACAGTGGTTTTGAACCAGGCACAGTGTTAGATGCCGCCCATATTTGTCTTACTTATTCCTCACACTATCCCAGTGAAGTGTTGTTGTTAACCACATCACAGAGGGATAAAACCAAGCTGAGAGAAGTAAAGTAACTCATCCAAGGTTACACAGTGGGAAAGCCAGACCCGGGACCCAGGTCTCTTGATTCCGAAGCTCTTTGTGAGCCACCTCCCTTACATGAACGCATGTGATCATGACTCTGGTGATGCTATGTCCTCAATGACCGTGGGTGCCTCATGCCTTTCCACATCCCGTGTTTCTCCCCAGTTCCTGCTGGCCGAACTTGAGATCAGCCCTGACCTGAAGATCTCCATCAAGGACGAGGAGCTGGCCTCCCTGCGGAAGGCCTCGGACTTCCGCGCCGTCTGCAATGATGTGATCCCCAAGAGCATCCCCGACATCCGGCGGCTTAGTGCCAGCCTCTCCAGCCGCCCGGGCATCCTCAAGAAAGAGGACTTCGAAAGGACAGCGCTGACCCTAGCCTACACGGCCTACCGCACGGCCTTGTCCCAAGGGTATCAGAAGGACGTCTGGGCCCAGTCCCTCCTCAGCCTCTTTCGTGCCTTGAGGCATGACTTGATGCGGTCCTCAGGTCCGAGAGCATCTCCCTGAGGGACTGGCCCGCACCAGGGCCACGGAGCGGGGACCAGCATACAGCAATCCAGAAATTCCTCATTCTCGACTCCATTTACAGAGACCAGGCACAGAATACACACTGCCAGCTCAGAGCTGCAGAGATCAAATACGGAGCCCTGCTGCTCTTTGCCCCTTGTGACTTCTTGATAAGCGAAAGATTGTGATTTATACCATAATGTGCCCTGAGATGGAGAAAAGGGCTGCGATGGTAATTCAAGACGCCTCCAGAGGGTGCATGGTTGGCCTGGTGCATCGCAGCAGTCTAACATAGGCTTTAGCACTGACTGCCCGTGACACAAACACCCAGGAGTCAGGAAAGAGACAGAAGAGACATCATAAAAGTTTGGGCATGACAGGAAGGTGGGGGGTGGGGGACAGATTTCTTTGGCCCTAAGAGATCAGGGTGCTGGATTGAATGAACGTCTTTCCAAGGTTCTGTAATAAGATATAAAGAAACTAGTGTGTGTGTGTGTGTGTGTGTGTGTGTGTGTGTGTGTAAAGTCGCTTTAGTCATGTCTGACTCTGTGATCCCATGGACTGTAACACTCCAGCCTTCTATGTCCATAGGAGTCTCCAGGCAAGAATACTGGAGTGGGTTGCCGGGCCCTACTTCAGGGGCTCTTCCCGACCCCGGGATCTGAACCCGCCTTTCCTGTGTCTCCTGAACTGGCAGGCGGGCTCCTTACTGCTAGTGCCACCTGGGAAGCCCTAAAGAAACTAAAGCCATAGCCAAATAAATATATTGTTAACCAAGGGCCCACTCCTCAACTTTTTCAAAAGTCCCCAAGAAGAATCAGCCAGAAAATCAGTTATGACTTATATACCAAGCTGCTTCTTTCCTGAAGGCTGGTCTAATTTAGCAGAGAAATATGAAGGAGGCCCAAAGAAATGCTACTGTCATGCCTTGCCTTTTGAACAGAGAAGTCAAGCTAACGCAGAGAGGGTCATCCTGACAAGAGAGGTGGCACCCATGCCCTGGTCTGTCTATTCTAATGCTAAAATTATTGAGCATCCTCAGAGAATTAAGTGCACCAAATAAAAGTGATTTTCAGATGACAAAATGTTACCCCCTCAAATGCCAAATCTTTCATTTCAGAATTATTGACTTGATATATTTTAAATTATACATATGAAATGCCTTACATTTTTATTTAGTATCTTGGAGACATCCTAGTGTAGGAGTTAGATAAGATCTAAGATCCCTCTCCTTCTCAAATTTCCACCGTCATTTAACTAACTATGAAATGTTACCTGGACCTGTGTTGTCAGTCTGCTGGACTGCTTGTATCAACCCTGAAAGTTCCCAGGCTTTGTTAACTCTGAATCTGGTATATTTCTGCAGCCTTCCTCAGAGTCAGGCTATAAGAGTGCACTTTCCTCTGCTACCAACATGACTTGACCTTTGTAATTTGTTCTTTCTAACTGGCCATGGCCTGAAAGATAAGATAGCAAGTCTTTTTAGCATTCTATGTTAAATAAGAGTTAATCCATGAAGGTCCCTGACAGAAGTAAATCACCTCAGTTCTAATTAAGATTCCTCACCAGCTCAGAGATGTTTCCAGCTTCTCCAATCCAAGGTTTACGACTGGGTTCGAGAGGCTAAATTGCAAGAAGTCTAATCTCTGAATAAGCAAGGACTCACTGAGCTAAATCTGATTCTGAAATGGGTTTTTAACAATTGTCGTTTAATGATGATGAAAGCTGGTCTCGACTTCTTTAAAATCTTTGACTAAGGGAGCCTTACCTAGCAGTACAAGCTGCAGGATCTTTTGAAGAAATATCAGGATGAAGAAATAGGTATTTATCATCAAAGAAAAGTCTCACTTTGCATCCTCACTCTCAGGCTCAGAAGACTAACCAGCCAGTCTCTCATTCTCATTCCCCAGTTATACCTCTTGTACACCCCTCAGATACAGACTCTGATATATGCCTTTCCATTCCATTTCTTCCTAAGATCACATGTTCTCTTTGACATCATTGCTCCACTTGTCTCTTTGTGGTCATCGCTGTCTCTGCTGCTCTGTCTTTGGGTCCGATTCTGATATCTCTATATCCATTGCTCAAGGCACGTCTTGATTTCTTCCGGCTAACCTCTCACTGTCTCTGCCTGGCTCTCTCTGATGCTCACTGTCTCCTTCAGGGATTGTTGTCTGAATAAAACAAAGGCAAAACAAAGGTACAGACAAGTTTGGGATTGCCCAGAAAGCAGATTAGCCTCACAGCCTACCTTCAGTGTTGGGGCTTTGCCCGCATGAGGGTTGGGGAGGGGTCAGCTGAGGCCTCAGTCCCTGGACACTGGGTAATAGTCTGACAGAGTCCTGCATCTGCTCTAGGGCTCCACGGCTATCAGAACGGATCTAAGAGCTTTCCTCAGTCACCAAGCAGAAAGGCCCACACTTGGTGTCCCTGAGCACCATGTGAGGATACTTACAGCTGCTCCCAAGGGCAGGAGATCCCTGGATAGGAGAGGGTTGTTCTCAGGACTGGTGATAGCAGTGGCAGTTCATTCATTCACCCTGCCGCAAATAAATTACAGGCACTTTTGTACTGATAATCGAGTCCAAACTTACGTGGCAGTCAACTGGAAAAAAAAAAATAATCAGAAGGACACAACCTTTTTAAAGACAAATGAAATTTTCATTTTTGTTACTAGATGTGTGCGTGTTCAGTCATTCAGTCGTGTCTGACTCTTTGCGACCCTATGGACATTAACCCTGCAGGCTCCTCTGTCCATGGGATTATCCAGGCAAGAATACTGGAGTGGGTTGCCATGCCTTCCTTCAGGGGATCTTCCCAACCCAAGGATCAAACCCACATCTCCTGCAGCTCCTGCATTTCAGGTGGATTCTTTACCACCGAGCCACCAGAGAAGCCAGTTATACTGGATATTTAAACGCTATTTTAGTCTGAATACAAATTGTTTACCCACAAAGAGTTTTCCAGCAATGACTTCATTCATAAACAAAATCAAATATTCTGCTCAACACCACCACCCCAAATCGCAACTCTTTGCCCAGAGAGCAGTGAAGGAGTAGCCTGGACAGCAATGGACCCTCCCATTTTGTCTCATGAATGCCACACTGTACACACCACAGTCTCAACCAGACACATTTTGTCACATTCACTCAAAGCATAATTCAGAGTGTGACATCAGCGGAAACTTGCCTGTGACTCAGTGGAACCCTTCTGCCATTTCTAGATGCTGGGTCATTGTAGCATCTAAAAATCCTGGAAGTTTCTTCTATAGTTGGCATTCTCGTGGCTACCTCTGGTGTCCCTCAAGGACACTGAAAAACATCTGTAGGCTGAAACTTCCATTGCTCTGTCCTCTCACCTGGAATCTAACTAAAGGAGAAGCACATAAGTAGTGAATCAGAAGATATTTCCACAGGGCGTGCATGCAAGTCTCTTCAATTGTGTCTGACTCTTTGAGACCTCATGGACTGCAGCCCACCAGGCTCCTCTGTCCATGGGATTCTCCAGGCAAGAATACTGGAGTGGGTTGCCATGCCCTCCTCCAGGAGATCTTCTGGACCCAGGGATCGAATCCGTGTCTCTTGTGTCTCCTGCATTGGCAGGCGAGCTCTTTACCTGGGAAGCAGGGCGCTGATCTAAAATTTAATGCTTGTTAAATGGTGCTCCTTACTTCCCTAACCCATTTTAATGTCTTTCTTTTCTTTTTATTGTGGTTATAAAACATGTCATATGAAATTTACCATTTGAACCAAACCATTTCTAGGAATACAGGTACAGAACAGTTAACTACAGGCACACTGCTGTGTGAAAGATCTCTAGAACCTATTTATGTTGCAAAAACAATACCTATGAAACGACATTCCACTTTGCCCTCTCCTCATGACCCCTGGTAACTACCATTCAACTTTCTAATTGTTAGACTACTTTTGATACCTCATATAAATGGAATTTGTCTTATATTTCTGAAGCAATGTGTAAAATTTCCTTAAGAAAATGTTTTGTCTGAAAAAATGGAGAGTCCTGAAGGAGAACTACTGGAATGACCGTGTCACATAATTTTATTTAACAAATATTCACTTATGTTGTAATAAAAATGTCATGATCGAGTTTCCAGGCTCAGTGGAATCCTTGTTATCTCAGATTATCTCACCAAAGAATTTGAAGTGGCTCATGGGTTTAACATCAAATGTTGACTTCCACAGCTGTCTGCATCCACTCTCTTTAGTGTTTGCCACCAAAACATCACACACGTGTTACTGTTCTTCCTGAGTTTCAAAATCATCACCCCAAAATCAGGCTTGAATGTAGTAAATATGACAGCCAGTCTTTAATAAGCATTTAAAGAGATGAGTCATAGTAACTCATCCTCCAGTGGCAAGACAATTTCAAACCAGGTCACCCACAGCTGCTCCTGCTTTAGGGGTCAAGAAGAACTGGTTTTCAAGACTCACCTTTCCAGATTCACTTCACCTTTAGCCTGGGGATTATTTTCAACTGGCATAGCTGCAGACCTTAGAATGCCATTTTTGGGTTCTGTGAATTCAAGAACATGAATTTCATAACCTTTGACTTCCCCACAGCACCTCTCAGATCAGGGCAATGCTGCCAAAGACCACCAATGATAAAAGCGTGGGTGCTTTCTCTCTCTCTTTCTTCCTTGCCCCATATCCACATGACCTTTCTGAGAAAAGAGAAACACTTCTCTTCTATAAGGAGCAGAAAGTGTCCAAAGGCTGCAAAGGCCCTATTCTTGAACACATCCATTTTTTTCTGCCCTCCCACCTCCTCCTTGCACACCAGTCAAAGGAAGCCTTCGGCTTCTATTTTGGTAAAGAGCCTCAGAGAGGAGCATTTGAACACCTACTCCAGCCAGAAGGACCAAGGACATCCTCCAAATGCCTCTGAAATAAAATTGGTGTCTAGACTTTTCCAGAGAGGCAGTACCCTTCCCACTCTCCCTAAAAGGTCTGTGGTCTTTCTGAGAGGCTAACATCCTCTGCTGACTCAGATGCTTTGTATTCACCTGGGCGCTGAAGCAAATGGTCTTTGCCACCAGGGAAATCTGAAATACTTAATGTTGTACAGTGGTGGTGGTGGGTGGCTTAGTTGTTAAGTTGTGTCGGACTCTTTGCGACCTCGTGGACTGTAGCCAGCCAGGTTCCTCCTGGAATTCTCCAGGCAAGAATACTGGAGTGGGTTGCTATGCCCTCCTCCAGGGGATCTTCCCAACTCAGGGATCAAACTCGCATTTCCTGCATCTTCTCCGTTTCAGGCACATTCTTTACCACTGAGCCACCAGAGAAGCCTCTTGATGTTGTATCCTCTGGGGCAAATGTCTCCAGGGTTGATGTTTCATTTTCTCCCTGCTACCAGACATATCTTCCTGAGGACTAGGTCAGCAAGTGGCCCTCAAAGAGAAAGCTCAGTGTCTTATGCTTTGCATCGTTAAAGCAGTGTGTGGGGAGGTGGGATTATGTTTACCGTGATGGTCATCACTCCAGCCCCTAGCATGTTTGAGGAACAAAAATAAGCTTTGCAAGTTTCTTGGGTTCTGCGGAATCAGCAGGCCCCTGCTGGGACCAATCCCCAACCACCTTTGGAAGAGATACTGACTCATTCTTTCCAACGTGCTGATTGGCTGCGAGAAATGGGCGTGGCTACCGCCTCTGTCCCGCTTCCCATAGGTGAAGGAGTGTTAAGGTGGGCCTCCAGCAGGATTTTGTCCCGTGACGAAAAAAGGAATGTCTTGGGGACTTTTTTTTTTTTTTTTTTTTTTTCCTGCTCTGGAGGCCCAGGCTCAAGGCAAATTTATAATGGGAAACCAATTAGAAGGAAAGAAGTCTGAACAGAGTTAAGGTGCCAGGTCCTGGGAGAAGAGACCAGCATGCTCTGCTGACAACCCTGGGGGTTTGTTTTAAGGGAAGGGGGGCGGGGACGACTAGACTTTTTAAGGGAAGGGGGCACAGCCGGCAGAGGTAGAAAGTGAAGATGGTACTGCACAAAGCAGGCCATCAGTGAGAAGAAGAATGATGGAGGGCGCCACAGACTCTTGGCATCTTTTATTTTTTTGAAGCTTTTAAATGACTTCGAGGCCAGACAGCTGCAGCAGAGGTGTACTCTTGATCGATTAAGGGGGCTTTTGCTGAGCTGTAGAATAAAGTGACTTCATTACTGATCTAGCAAAGGGAACGAGCCACTATGTTCCCGTGGATCATGCTTTCCCACTTTCTTTTTGCTGGGCATGAGGCTATGCTCACCAATCCCACCTAAAACCGGAGGCGAGGTGCCCGGCTTTTGGTGTAGACAGGGGCTCTACCTGCCCTCCTGTTCTGCCCATAAAACGAAAGAGGACTCTTGGAAGCCGAGAAAGGTTGGAGAAGTCTTTCTGGACGGAGGCGAGCGTCGCCAAGCAGCACAGCACTTGGCTGGCGCGGGCTCCAAGGGGCGGAGGTCCAGGATGGGCTTGCTGAAGGGACTTCTCGGAGCCAGGAAGCTGCTGCTCGTCATCCTCGTGCCGCTCCTGCTGCTGCCCCTGCCCATGCTCTACCCCAGCAGCGTGAGTACCGGCCGTCCCCTCCCGAGGCCAGTGGGTCAGCTGGGAGGTCAGAGGGGAGGTCGCTGGAGGGAAGAGGGGCGCTCAGTGCAAAGTTCAGCATGCTCTTCTGTCGGTGTCAAGAAGTGGAAATGCTTTCCTGGAGGAGGCTCACATGCTTTCTGCCCCAAAACTGCCATTTTCAATCCCCAGTTACCCCAGCCTTACGGCCCCCAACCGGGAGTGAGATAAGAAGGGGGGTGGGTCAGTGGCTGAAGCGACCCGTCTTTGGTCCAGGTGGACACCGATAAGGATGCTCTGGGCAGTGGTGTTTGCCAAGAGTCAACATGTGGCCATGGCATGGGAGAGAGACTGGACATGCAGGAAGACCTCCCCATAGAGGAGGGGGCGGGGAGGGAGGGGACTGTGGACCCCAGCCTGCGGTGTGCTGGGAGCAGTCCCCAGCCGGGCTCTCGTCCATCGAGCCAGGGTCCGCGGGTGACCCACAGTAGGCTCTGATAACCACAACTGGAAACTGTTAATAAGTTCCTCCTGAACTTTAAGTTGAAGGTGGAACTTGGCTGCCTGCCCTGGCCCCATGCATATGGCCCTTTGATTATCTGTATCCTCTCTGTTTCCTTCTCTGAGCGGTGGAAGGAGAGACAACAAATGACTCGTTTTAAAGAAAGAGTAAGAGCCCCCAACTCTAGACAGTGACCCAATTTTTTTGTCCAGGTTGGTGTGAGCCGAAGACGCAGAGCTTCCCTTTCTTTCTTTCCTCTGGCTCCTTTTCTCCTCCTCCCCCTCCTCTCCTCCCCATCCCTCCTCCTGCTTCCCTCCTCCTCTCCCCTCCTTGTGTTCCCTCTCTTCCTCCTTGTCCTTCTTCTCCTCCCAGTGTCTTTACCCCTTCCCCTAGCTGGCACTACCCTTGAGACTTTAGGAAAAATAAGCCAAGAAAGGTTAATCATGTTTGTGGGAGGGGAAGGGCTGTCTTTCCATTCAGCTCCCTGAGTAACTTAGTAACCAAAAGTAATTATAAAGTTAGAGGGGATTAGGACTGTTTCTTAAAAACAAACTGGTTTAAGTCTTCAGTAGAACAAATACCTCAGAGTGCCAAGCTGATGAAAGCCGGGCTGGGATTAGCAGACAGTGATTGGTGCTGACAGTTTTCCTGGCCGATATACTTGTCTGCTTTTGGCTTTGTCCCCAATAGGGTGATTTTCATTTCTGTCCATGTTGTTGTTTTGTTTTACTCAATGTCAGATGGATTTAGGGAATGCCAACCAAGTGGCACCCACTCTTCTCCATGGCAGCATCAAGCACCCCCACCCCCTGCAAGTTTCCTAAGTCAGCTCTGTCTGGGGACCATGACTGCAGAGAGGCATTGCCATTTCATTCTGGGAGCCTGTCTTTGAGCTTCTCGGTTAACAATGCCTAGTGAGAAGAACCCATGAGAAGAAAAAGAACAGAAAAACAAATTATTGAAGTAGGCAAAATCATCCATAAATTTTGACAGAAAAGCGATGTTGTGGGGGGAGAAAAGAGAAGAGAAATGGAAGGAAAGGTGAGCCTCTGCTCTGTTGGGGTCTATACATAATTTTTGAATAGGTTTTTAAAGATAGACTCACTAAGATCAAGAGGCACTTATGTCCTTCACTGACTTATCGCCTTCTGTCCAACTGAGTTTCACCTTAGGGAAGGGACAGCCTCACTGGTGACATTTGGTGGAGGGTGGAGGGGAGAGAAAATTCTCTGTCACAAGGGAAGGACCATGCTGAACTGTAGAACGTTCAGCAGCATTCCTGGTCGCTGCCTGGTAGGTGCTTAGGTGCCAGTGCAGCCCCCGCCATTGTGATGGAGAGATGCTTCCAGATGCTTACAACATCCCCGGGGGCCAAAATCACCCCCAGCTGAGAATCAGTACCTTGAGAAAGTGGGCTTCCCTGGTGGTCCATTGGTAAAGAATCCACCTGCCAATGCAGGAGACACGAGTTCGATCCCTGGTCCAGGAAGATCCACTGGAGAAGGGAGTGGCAACCCACTCCAGTATTGTTGCCTGGACAGAGGAGACTGGTGGGCTACAGTCCATGGGGTCGCAAAGAGTGAGATACGACTAAGGGGTTAAATAAGAGCAGAGCTTCCCAGTCTGTGTTAATGGGGTTGGGGAGGGTAGATGATTCGGACCCCCTACAACCCTTGGGACCGCTGGGTGGAACCCGGGTGGACCAAGCCCTCAGAGGTGAATACAGCCTGCTTGCCACTCGCTCCTGCGTGGCCCGCGGCAACGAATCCTCCGTGGGTGACAGTGTTGGTAAGACACTACCTCTCTCTGCAAGGAGGAGGCACATCATAGAGGATGTGGTCACAGCACCCACAGCTGGCACAAGCCACCACAGAAACTGGCCCCGTCACTTCAGCCCCCTTGCCTCACACTTACATTCTGATATTTAATCCTTGAGATTCCTAAACGGCCTTGTTTTCCCTGGGCTGGAGCTGAGAGGAGTGACCTAGGCAGAAGGTCCTGGCCTGCAGTTCTCATGGTCCTTCCAAAGGACAAGCCACAGCTACATTTCGGAAAGGATTAGAAGGACCTCCCTGCTTTTCTTGCCCAGCTCTCTAGCACCAGAGGCCCAGACTCAGACCCCCGTATGACAGAAGAGGAAGCGGGGGCCGGGGGGTGCATCCATAACTAAGCCCGGCTTCAGTGTCCCAGTGGGATAAAAGTTATACCCAACTCCCAGACTAAATTCTCAAAAGCCCTTGCAATCATTTATGACACCAAATAACCAGACCTCAAGCTCCTTCCAGTGGGGTTTCATCAAGGTGGTCGAACTGTGGGGAAAGGAGCAGATGCAAGCACCAGTTGGCAGCAGAGTCAGGAAGTGTCTGCTGTGGGGAGACGCCACTTTTGAACTCACTCCCTTGTTTGTTAACAGGAGCCAAGAAGAACTGACAACACTCTCTTAAAGGCACTGCGTGAATACATACCAATACATACTTGCTGACCAGGGGCAGTGATAAGGGGCGGGGGCTTCCAGAACATTTTCTTCAGCAGATAAGAGAGACCTGCTAGCCAGCAGAGAAGCCCAGTTCAGTTCACCCAACACGGACTGAGTAACCTGCCGGACCCCAGACCAGATGCAGGGACACACAGAGTGTTCTGGGTTATAGCATATAAGCTTTCTTGCTGAATTTTGAAATGGTTGAGAAGAAGCAAAAGGAAATTTATGTGAATTCCATGAGTGAACTGAGTGTGAAATGGAAAGGTTATCTGAAGGTGGTCCTTTACCCATTCTTCTAATGAAAGTTAGAAAACTCTAAGGAAAGTTCAGATAAAAATGATGGCAGGAGAGCTTGAGGTCTGGTTATTTGGTGTCATAAATGATTGCAAGGGCTTTTGAGAATTTAGTCTGGGAGCTGGACATAACTTTTATCCCATTGGGACACTGAAGCCGGGCAGGACAGCACTAGTGGTAAAGAACCCGCCTGCCAATGCAGGAGACATGGGCTCAATCCCTGGGTCCGGAAGATCCCCTGGAGGAGGATGTGGCAACTCCAGTATTCTTGCCTGGAGAATCCCATGGACGGAGGAGCCTGGTGGGCTATAGTCCACGGGGTAGCAAAGAGTCGGACACGACTGGGTGACTGAGTGCAAAAGGAGAAAAAGCTCGTGAATATGAATATAAAAATACATAGAAAATAAAAACAAAAAGCTATTTTTAAAAATTGATGGCAGGAGAAACTTCCCTCATGGGCCAGTGATTAAGACTCCTTGATTCCAATGCAGGGGGGCACATGTTTGATCTCTGGTTGGGGAAGTAAGATCCCACGTGCCGTGAGATCTTAAAAAAGAAAAAAAAAAAAAAGATGGCAGTTTATCCTGTTCTTAATACTGCTGAATGAAGGTGGCTTGGTCACTTCCTCCAGTAACCTGTTCTAATTCCTAACTGTAGTTACAATCAAAAAGTTTACCTTGGCTTATCTAAATTCTCCTAATTCAAACCAAAATGGTGCGTGGTAGAAGGAAATGGCACTTTCGCATGCTTTCTCTCTCTGCATGCCGCCCCGCCCCCCCACCCCCTGCTTCATTCCTAGACCTGTAATGATGAAGGCATAAGAACTGAAGTTTCTTCAGGAGGAATAAGGGCTTCTCAGAGAGAGAAAGACATTCTATCTCCTTTTCATCAACTAGAATCAACACCTGCCATTCCGTTTCTTTCCCAGAAAGGAAATGGGAATGAGTGAGCTCAGGTGGGCTGAAGAACTTTGAACCCCTTTAGGTATTTTTATTTCTGCAATAAAGGGAGCATGTCTCTAAGTTGCAATCTTTTTCAAAGGGAGCCTTTTCTTCCCCCGCCCCCGCCAGTATTAGTTGTGTTGTCTTATCAGCATTTCCAAAAGTTTTAACTTCTCTCTGAATTCTGGCCCCAGAGGAAACCTCAGTGGGAGCCCCAGTCAACAATTGCTGGGCCCAGTTCCCATTTCTCAAACCCCAGCCCTCTAATCCATGCATATCAGGAGGGAGCAAGGTCCCATCCAGCCAGGCTGGATTAATCTCCCCTGACGCCCCTCACTGATCACAGCGACCTTTTGTAACTTTTGTGTAAGAGTCTGAGGACACTTGTTCTGAACCCAAGGGAGAGATAAACAGAACAAGGTTTATCAGGTTCCTTGATCGCCAGCCAGCCTCAGGGGAGGTCAGACTTGAGCCCAGATGGTTTAGAACTAGGTATAAACAGAGGAATCCACAGCCTGCTTGGATCTTCTACTCAGGGCCCTCCAGAGTCCATGGTTAAGGCCTTTAGACAGAAACCTTTCCCACCACTATTAATCAGCACCATTACTGGCAACCAGCCTCACTGGAGCTCTAATTTTTTTTATAAGAACATTATACTTTATTATTATTATTATTATTATTATTATTATTATTATGTGCACCCCAAGGCTGTTCAAATAACAAAGCAGGTGGGCTGGGAAAAACCCTGGTGAATTTCCAGGCCCTCCCTTCCAGGCAGAGAGCAGTCTTATTCCCTTTTGTCAGGAGGATGTTTCCATGCGTATCAGTCAAGCATAATAAAGTCCCAGACTGGTTAGGGCACTGGTTCTCAACAAGGACAATTCCCCCCTTCTCCCACTGCCAAGGGACATCTGGAATGTCCAGAGGCATTTTTCGGTTTCCCTGGTGGCTCAGCAGTAAAGAGTCCACCTGCAATGCAGGAGACACAGGTTCAGTCGGGGTCAGGAGGATCTCCTGGGGGAGGGCATGGCAACCCACTCCAGTATTCTTGCCTGGAACACCCCATGGACACACATTTTTGGTTGTCACAACTGGGGAGGTGCTGCTGACATCTAGTGGGCGGAGGCCAAGGGTGCTGCTAAAGGGTTTACAAGGCACAGGACAGTTCCCAGCCCCACCCTCACCCCCCAGCCAGGAGTGATCCAGCTTCAAATGGCCCAGTTTCAGAATTCACATGTGAACCAGTTACACAAATCGATCTCCGCCTTCAGCCACCCCTAAGAACTTCTAGCATCTGATCAACTTGACACCAAAATATTGCGTATGAACTCCTTTATGATATACGATATACCTTTATGATATATGATCTTGGATCTGGACACTGCAGTTAATTTCTGTCCCTACCCTGCTCAGTTTCAGGGACCAATAGAGCCGTGACAGCATGACTGTCCAGGGGCCTCCCTGTTGCAAACCCATGCAAACCACGTGCCAGACATCAATCTCCCCAAGAAGCAGCCATACCTTCACCCACCATAATATGATGGCACTTGCCCACCAAACTGCTTCCCTGGAGGCTCATTGGTAAAGAATCCACCTGACAGTGCAGGAGATGCAGGTTCGATCCCTGAGTCGGAAAGATCCTCTGGAGGGAAAAATGGCAACCCACTCCAGTATTCTTGCCTGGGAAATCTCATGGACAGAGGGGGCTGGCGGGCTACAGTCCATGGGGTCATAAAGAATCGGACATTACTTAGTGACTAAACAACAACAATCCAGCACACTCCTCTGCCAAGTCCAGCTTTGCACCCACCCCCAGGGCTGTGTGCCAGCGCCCGTGTTGACGTCTGTGTGACCGCTGCCTCTGCCCCGGCTCTCCTTTGGACTCTCGGTGGCGACGCTGTCTCTAACCACCCGCTCTCCCCCCCTTGCAGGAGGCCTCATGTGCTTATGTGCTGGCTGTGACCGCCGTGTACTGGGTGTCCGAGGCAGTGCCTCTTGGAGCTGCAGCCCTGGTGCCTGCCTTCCTCTACCCGCTCTTCGGAGTCCTGCGATCCAGCGAGGTTAGACCACTGGTGGCCCCTGCCTGGTCCCTGCCAGGCCAGTGAGAGAGGGCTGGAGGTGAAGGGAGAGTCACAGAGCATTGAGGAGGGGCTTCTTTCACCCTCTGGACCAACCCATTAGCACTAAGCCTTTGCACCTGCTCTTCTGGATCCCTTTCCTTCAACCCATGACCTGCATCTCCCTTGAACTGCCACTTTCAGGAAGCCTTTTGGATCCAAATGCTCCTTCAACCTGAAAACCTTTAGGAAGCATGTGATTGGCACATTCAACCAGATTGCTCCCTATTCCTTTCTCTGTCTTTCAATTTTCCCTTTAGACTCTAAACACTCAAAAGAGGAGTCAGGTCTCGGGTCTTTGGAATCTCATGATAAAGTTGAGCCTCTGTGGAGCAGGGGCTCAATAAATGCTTGCCGACAGAGAAACTTACCATGTTTCCCTGAGGCCTGACAATGTCTTCATTCAGTTCCTCTAAAAAACATGTCTCCCCCTTCTTCCCCAACTCAGGATTACTGCATATTCTTTCCTTGACTGCTGTCTACCTAGAGTCTGCCCTCTGTTCACTCTCTCTGGCATTCTGACAGAAATTGTCAACAGGAAGCCCAGAGTGGTGCCAAATTTGAAGGCAAACAGTTAAGCCTCCCACAAATAGGAAAGAAGAATATCACAGCCAGACACCAAGAGCAAGATGAAGAACGGTCCTCATTCATTAACACCTGGTTCCATTTGGACTATCTCGTTATAGCACCTGGTCCCTGCTTAGGGTTTCTGAAGAAGATTGAATGTAGAGGTTAGTTAAGGACAGAGGCTCAGAAGAAAAGAGGAAAGGGACCTATTGTTTGAATGCCTGCTAAGACTCAGGCACAATCCCAGAAGTACTGTATTAGTTAATACTCCCAAGAGCTCTACCAGATAGACATTTAATATTTCCATTCTACAGAATGAGGAAAGATGTTCAGAGTTAAGATCACATAGTAGGAAACAGCAGAATTGGATTCACACTCATACCTATTAGATTTCAGGCTATGTACTTGCTTACTGTACAGTCAGAAAAATACCCCATTAAGTACTACATAGCTTCATGATGAGTTACTGCTAAGAACTGTATAACTCTTCACTTGTGTGATATGAGGAAGGAATAATGAACCTGGGTCCATAGGATGCCTTAACCATGAATAACAACTTTTTGTGAAGTCCAAAGATAAAATTAGGCTCCCTCTAATTGCAGTTAGTCACATCCTGTAGGAGACCTGGGTTCAATCTCTGGGTCAGGAAGATCCCCTGGAGAAGGGAATGGCAACCCACTCCAGTATCCTTGCCTAAAAAATTCCATGGACAGAGGAGCCTGGTGGGCTACAGTACATGGGGTCATGAAGAGTCAGACAGAACAGAGCAACTAATTGCTGTACCTGACTACAAACTAACATGTCCTTCTACGGGATGGACTCAACTGGCCAGTTTTTATTTGGCTCTTTTTGGTTTGCAACATTTTGGTTTAGGGATGGTTAGTACATTAGTTTGTTGGTTGGTTGGCATTTAGTAGTTGTAACAGCTTCAGACTCTCCAAAAAGGATACGATCCCCCAAACGCTCAGCAGTGCTTTGATTCCTGAAATGGGTCTAACGCCAGTATCCTGGGACCCACATAAAACTCACCTGGGACCTGAAGCACTAGCCAGTCTCTCCAATTGCCCCCCTTCCTTTGTGGAAAGAGAGGAGGTAGTTCAGGTCTATATGCATGCCTAAAAGAACAAGCGTCAATATTACTTTTCTTAAGAGAAAAGTATGAACTTGTCTGCCAGGTTTCTCTTCAAAATTGTGACAGCAAAAGCCAATGAATCAAAAAAAAAAAAAAGCCAGTGTGTCGGAAGGTGAAAGTAGAGAGCAGAGAAAAAAGTTACAGAAAGAACTTGAGTAACATTTTAAAAGTGAGCTAACTATTCATTTAAAAACTAATATCTTTGTATTTCACTACAGGCAGCCCAAAAGCCAACAGCATGCTGCAACCTTAAAACAGATGATGTCTCTATTTCTCCAAGGGCTTCCTGCAGCAGGATCCTACAGACTGGTGGGCCAATCAGCCCCTCCACACACTAGGGATGTTGCTAGGCAACAATTCATCCTAGGGTCTGCCCACCGCACTGGTAGGAAGGCTCAACCCATAAGAAGTCTAGGGAGGCAGTTGTTTTCAAAGGCAATGGCACTTTGTAAGGAGAAAAAGGAGACTGTCTGGGGAGAGATTAGGTGTTGTTATTGCTGGAGCTAGAGATGGAAAACACTGGAAGAGCCAGGGAGCCAATTTTATCATTTGAGGTGAAAAATTCTACCCCATTGGCCTGATAAAGTGGCTTTGGTTGGTGATGATATTTAACAGCTGGGCTCCAGGGTGCAGTTTAGACCAAATATAATCTGTTTAGCTAGCCTTTTAAACTCAGATTAAAGGAAATGCCAATTGGGTACAGGACATGGGTGATAACCCTGTGTGAGCCTGTTGACTTTGCAGACAAGAGAACATATCTATTCCTCAGCCGTTGACTTATCTCCTATACCAGCACGTACTTTAGCTTTCTGGGAAAAATGAGATGGGGGTCTACAGGAACCCCCCTCTTCAGATACAGCATCCATTTGTCACTCCCTAAACCCACCTGCGCTTTCCCAGCCCCTTGCCAGGACTCAGGCCACCCTTCCACCTCAGAAAGTTCTCCCCAATCCTTTAAGCTTTTAAAATCCTAGGCAGTTACCCTGTTGGATGAAGCCTTTCCAAAACCTTTCTAACACTAAATGCGTTGGTCCCTTCCTTTGGGACCGCCCTGATATCTTTGTCCTTTGATTTTTTTAGTTGGAGTATAATTGCCTTACAACGTTGAGTTAGTTTCTGCTGTACAACAACAGCAATGTATGCAAATAACAACATACATGTGTGTATATATATATCTCCTCCCCCTTGAACCTCCCTCCCACCCCTCCAGGTCGTCACAGGGCACCGCGCTGAGTTCCCTGTGGTTTGCAGTAGCTTCCCACTGGCTATCTCCTTTACACATGGCAGTGTATATACGTTAATGCTATACTCTCTTCCCTCACTGTGTGCAAATGTCCATTCTCTACATGTGTCTCTACTCCTGCCCTGCAAATGGGTTCATCTGTGCAAATGGGTTCATCTGTCCCTTAAATGGTACAGGAGAGCATCAGATTAAAACCTTGCCATAGACGTATCGTCTCTCCACCCAGCTGCGCACCTTCTATGTCCTCTCGCCACCCAGCTTCAGCCCTTCTAGGATTTATGATGTCTTTTTCATCTGGTCTACTCTCACGCCAGCCTCAGTTAATGTTTCTCCACTGCAGTGTTCCTGATGGTGTGTGTCAGTAGTGTACTCTCCATGTGAAGGAAGGCGAGTGAATAGGATCAGTGTGACCCTGAATCTGTGGCTTCTGTCTCTTGGGTTATTCAGTCAACATTCAGAAAAATATTTTTTCTGAGTGCTATACTTACTGTGTGCACTGTGGGATGTTACAGATACCTTGCAGGTGATAAAAAATGAAAGCGAAATATATTTTTGCCTTCTTGAATCTCATAGCTAATGCTTTGGGTTTCCCACTGGGGCTGGATGTGTGCATATAAGTGGCTAAATTTTACAGTGATGGATTGTCAGTCTGCAGGTTAAGAGGTCACTGTGCAAAGCTTAGATTGTCCTCTCTCAGCTGAACTCAGGTGCTGAAAAGAGACAGAAATGGCTCCTGACCTTGAGAAGTTTCTATTCTAGTCTAGTAGAGAGAAAGTATAAACCACATGGAGTAACACAGAAGACTCTATGCAGTATGCCACTATTATTGGCATTGCAGAGGATTTACACAATTTCCCATGAGAGAATGTTCTAGATAAGTGAAATTTACCCTTGATTATCAAGTGCCCAAAATGTATACTGACTGCTCTTTGATTGAAGTCTTTCCATAAAGCTTTACAATTTCCCTGGTCTTTTAAACAGAAGTTGCTGAACATAAATTAACTTTTTCTTTGGAGCCTTCAGTATTTCCAGGGATAAAAATTTCTCAATCAGCGGAGCCCATGTGGGCTGGATAATAGCACGGTTGAGTAGCTTGAGTACTGGTTGAATAGCTGCACTTAAAGGATCTTTCATAACATGTTGGCATCGTGCTGGAGAGAGAACACAAATGAAAATATGAAAGGCATATTACTGGGATTGCAGATGACGCAGAGCTGGATGGACCAGCTAATGCACAGTGACAGAATCAACGCTGCCAGGAAGAGGCAATGGACTGGGACTGGCAAAATGAAGTTTAATAAGGATGAGTGTCAGCAGCTTGCGTGAAAAAGAACCTGGCTTTCAGCTGAGTACAGCCTCGGTGTAAGCTTTCCATCCAAGGTGGCTGCCAAAGTGCAGAGGTCCTTTACACGCACTGTGCCTCTTAATGGGCTTCCCTGGTGGCACAGTCGGTAAAGAATCCGCTTGCAGTACAGGAGACCCTGGTTTGATCCCTGGGTCAGGAAAAACCATGGAGGAGGGAAATGGCAACCCACTTCAGTATTCCTGCCTGGGAAATCCTGTGGTCAGAGGAGCCTATCTCTTAATCCTCTATAAGTGACTGTTATGTTCGCTGTACAAGGCAGTAAATTCTGGATAAGTTGCTCATTCAGAGGTGGGTACCCGAGATGTCTAAAATCTAGCTGAGTCACATGAGAAAGGAAGAGAGGCCTCGAGAAGGGCATGATTCCTGGCTTGTGCAGCCCAACACACCAAGCTCAGAGGGGCCAAACCAGAACCAGAGGCAAAGCAGCATAAGGGAGATTCCCCTCTTTGAGAGGGAAGACTCTGAAGTGGGGACCCCATGTGGTCCTGTTGTTCCTGTCCCTAGAGGCACAAGCTGGCTGACTGAATCAGGGACATTAGAGGTAGACGCCATTCCCTGGGGGAGGGCCTGGGCTCTAAGGGCCCTCTGACTTTAGGATTCTCTCAAGCTTGTAAGCACCCAGCCACTGCTCCCCTTTGCTGGTGCCCAGAGCTCAGTTCTGTATTTCAGATTTGTTTTTTGGCATGTTTTTGCTTGCTTTGCTTGCATTGTGACTCTCGTTACTATCATCATATCTGCCTTGAAAGTCCTCTAAGCCCTTCTAATGTATTACTGTAGCCGAGAACAGTACCTGTGTCAATCAAGTGAGCTGAGAGTCACTGTTTATAGGAGAATGGCATAGAGATGGGGGCCCAGGGGTACTCTGGGGAACTAAATGGCATAGTTTGAATACTGAAGCTTGGAAAGAGTCTCAGGAGTGCCCAGGGTCAGAAACTATTTCTGGTAGTGATTACACCTGCTCTCTATCTACCCACCAAACACATGTGCATGCACACACACACACACACACACACACACACAGACACACACACACACACACAGACACACACACACAGACACACAGACACACACACACACAGACACACACACACACACACACACACACACACACACACACACACACACACACACACACGCCCTCTGCTGTCTCAGTGGCCTACACTGCAGGCCTCTAGCAACTCCCATTTAGATTCTAGCTCCTGCCAGGGCCAGAGAAGAGGCAAGGCAGCTCCAGCTGTAAAAACAAAACAGCCTCTACAGCCAAGTGATGCTAGAGTCTGATATCCTGAAATCTGCTTCCCTATTGGCTTCTGATCTTTCCGACCCACCAATTCCTGACCGGTGCCCAGACCCTGACTGTTTGTTTAAATCTGGGGGCATTTCATATGCCACTCTCTACTCTGCCTTTCTGGCCTCTGCTTACTATAGAGGCTGACACCCCGCCCCCTTGACCTCCCACCCTATTCCCTCCCCCCCAACATATACAAGCCTGTGAGGATAAACTGAGCATCTGTTTATCAGATGCCCATCACCCACAGCCATTCAGACACAGCCCAGAGCTGAGCCCATGCCCAGGCCACAAGGGGGGCCCAAAACCCAGGAACCTACAGATCTTGCAGCCCTTTGAGGCCAAGCCAGTGTTTCCACAGCAACAGCAGAAACTAGGGGCACCTGGTAAGTCTGCACTTCTAAGCTCTGCAGGAGTTGGGCTGACTTCTGGCCAGGTCAGCATCCATCTGGGTCTCTCTGCTCTAGCCTTCCCTAAGATAGGGTTTCGGAGAAGGCAATGGCAACCCACTCCAGTACTCTTGCCTGGAAAATCCCATGGGCAAAGGAGCCTGATAGGCTGCAGTCCATGGGATCGCGCAGAGTCGGACACGACTGAGCAACTTCACTTTCACTTTTCACTTTCATGCATTGGAGAAGGAAATGGCAACCCACTCCGGTATTCTTGTCTGGAGAATCCCAGGGATGGGGGATCCAGGTAGGCTGCCGTCTATAGGGTCGCACAGAGTCGGACACGACTGAAGTGACTTAGCAGCAGCAGCAGCAGGGTGAGGTTTGCAAAGCATGTTTTTTTTAAGTAACGAAACCTTTTCTTGAAACTAAATCTTAGGAGAATCAATATATGAAACTGATGGAAGAGGAAGTCCTACTCTGATTGGTCATGAGGGCTCAGAGCCCTGGCCACCTGGGCCCGCTGCAACAGCTTGTGGCCACCCCATTCCCACAGCAGCCCCTGAGGTTTCAGGGGCAGCGAGTAGTTTGCACACCTCTGTCCTCAGGGAATACAGACAGGTGGTTAGGAGGGTGTCTGAGCTTGCACAGACTTAACCAGTAGAATCAGCATTCCTGCCCCCAGGGAAGGGCAGAGAGGCAGCTACACTGGACATAGCTTCTTTGCCAGGGAGGTGGTTGGGATGATGCCGTGAAGTCTCTAGCTCTGATGGGCTTAGCTCAGTGCTGAGGGGGACCTGCCCAGGATCCCATCCTGGACTCACTGCAAATTGTTCAGATGAACGAAAAGAGCCTCAATATAGGCCCATCTCCAGCGACCACCACCGATCTTCTGGGGGACTGCCACCTTCCCGATATGTGACAAGGCTCACCCCCAGCCGACCTGCAAGGAGAGCCTGGGTGTGCGCAGCCAACAGCAGGGTGCTGAGCAGCTGCATTTCTGACAGTACCCATGCAATGCCACCCGTGCCCGTGTCAGGACACAGTCAGATCCACACATCTGGCCAGGCTCTGGCTGTCACCACCATAAGCAGGGACAGTGGCAACATGGTAGGGTCAGGGTCCAAGATGGGAGCAAGGAAGATCTGAGTTTGAATCCAGTGTTGTCACTACCTAGTCTTGAGCAAATTGTGTGTTGGCTGAAATAAAAGTTGCAAGTTAAGTTTTATTTGGGTACCTTACTGAGGACTATGGCCTGGGAGACAGGCTGGGTTACTGAGAAACTGCTCCAAAGAGCTGAGGCAGGAGCCAGGAAATATATGAATTTATTTTTCTGGGAAAAAAAAAAAAAACATGTAGTCAAACATCAGAAGACTACTGCTAATCACAACAGACATCTCCAGTTAATGATTTTAGTGCTTTTCTATTTATGAGAAGATATAAGAATCTGGAGCCATTGAAATGATTCCTTAGATACCCATCTTAACTATTTAGGGCCAATACCCAAAGTACAGAGGCTTCCTGTTTTTCTCCATCCTGCATTCCCCTCAGGGTGCATGACTGCAGGAGCTAAGGGCTTGATCCTTATAGAACTGGAATGGGCAACATTCTTTTCTTTCCCTGTAACCTCTCTAAACTGTAACCATTTTACTCACCTGGAAAATCAGAACAATAGAAGTACCTGCCTCATGGGGAGTTGGAGGATGTTAAAAGCTTTCTGAGTGAGAAAGTGCGCATCAGAGTGCCCAGCTCATCTTCTCGAATGATTGGTTGGTCCATCTCTGTCTTTCTTCCTGACGATGCCCTTGATGATGTTCTTAGTGAGAAAAGCACCGAACCAAGATCAACATCCAGTCTGTTCTCCTCAGACTGCTATGATTAAAGCCACAACTGCCCTCTTCCTATTAAAAAACAACAGCAACAACTTTCTAAAAACAATTAAAACCTGACATATCTAGAGAGCAATAAATAATCCCAATCCAAAGAGAATGATGTTTTTAAAAGCTCATCACTAAGAGATGTCACCTGCAATTCACTAACAATGAACTAGTTCATTAGTAGACTGCACTGCTCACCACTTAGGTCTTTGTACCTCTCAGTCCAGGCTGGGTTAGAAAACTCTAGAGATGTCCTCACCCTTCACTTAAGAAAGTTTGGAAGAATCTTTTTCTTTGAAATCCACCTTGCTCCTTCTTATTTCATTTCTTCCTCTACATGGTCATGCTGGCATACCTGATTCCTGACCCTGAATCTCATCTTGAAGCATTTCATCTTTTTACTTCATTTAACAATAATAATGGGCCTTTTCTGAGGACTTCCTATATGCCAGGCCTTTCCTGCATCATTTTACTTAAGGCACACATATGATGGTTTCAAAGTGTTGGGTATTACTACACAGAGTGATGAGGGTATCTGGGTTCAATGTTTGGTCCCAGACCATCTGTGGGTGCAGGCATTTGAACCCAGGTCATCTTAACTCCAGAACCTGAGCTTGCTATCCTCTGCTCCACCTTTTCAAAGCTGTCTCTTTGAGCCCATCTCTTCTTAAGCACTGTCCGGAAATACCTCTGCTCTCCAAGCCCAGGGTTTTGGCACACCGAGAAAAACCACAGAGCAGAAAAGCAGTAAGGCAGTAACACTGCCAACATAAATGTCATGAATCCACGCACTCTAGCCATAGGAGGAGCTCTCATCTTAGAATCTAATTTTTCTTTGCAAATAGTTCTGACGATTTCCGTTATCTAGTTTCCCAATTCACAGAATATTAGTCTTGGAAATTAGATAGTGGGGAAAGGAAGGCTCATGGCAAATGTGAGGATGCAACACATTTTAGAAAATGATTAATCCTTAAGAATCCTGGAACTCCCAGAGGGGTTCTGAATAACCAAGGTTTTATTGTAAAAGAAAAATCAGCAGGCTAGAAAACTAACTGACACCACCACCAGACAGGGTTTTATTTATTGTGCCTCAGCCTTCTCTGTGTGCCAGTGTCCATAGACCTGGACTGCGGGACCACCGAGTAACAGGAGAACCACCAGGAACCCCAGCTGTCAAGGTGGCGGGCCAGGCTAGCTGGTTTGCACGTGTCATTTCATCTTCACAACAGCTTTACCAAAGACTGGGAGTCATAGAGTCCTCATTTATTTTTTTAGATGAGAGAAATGAAGCCCAGAGAGGTTGAATAACTTGCCCAGGGTCACACATCCAAGTCCTGGCTGACTCCAGAGCCCTCGCTCTTCCCCACTTGACGCACCATCTCATAATCACAGACCACACCCAGGCTAAATCACCAAGCACGTGGCATCACTCACAGTGGAGAGGGGAATGTCTGAACAGACCTGAGCCCACCGAACACCACATGAGAAAACAGCACAGTTGTTTTCTAAACAACTAACAACTATCCCGCTAAAGCTGAGCCTGGGGCTGCCATTGGACCAGGCCCAGGTATTTGGGGCCAGCGTCAGGACTGTGATTGTGAATAAAGATAAGGAACCTGGGCTGGCCCATGCTGTCTGGGGGACCAAGAATTTCCCCTGGGGTTGAATTAGATGAGTGGTTTCCAGCTGGCTGCCATGAAAGGCATGTCGCATGGTAGCTTTAGATTCAGAGGGACCTGGATTGATATCTCGACTCCACCCCTCACATCGGGGGCCCTGGAACGTCTTCCCTAACCTCTTTGGGTCTGTTTCCTCACCTTAAATGAGAAAGCGAACGCAAAATACAACATTCCTGGTATGCAGAAGGCACTCTACACAGGTTGATTCCTTTCTCCTCCCTTTTGAGAGGAACCCAGAGAAAGTAGCCCCACCGATTGTGCAGGCTCTGAGCCTCCTGAAAGGCCATCACAAACTGGAGTTCTATTAGGATTTGTGCCAAAGAGGCAGAAAATGGAAAGGCTGTCTGTCTGTCGGTCCTCTCGGAAAGTAACCCTGGCCGCACTGAGTCTTTTTTTTTTTTGTGTAAGTTACATTTATTTATTTATTTATTTTTATTTTTTATTTTTTTAAATTTTAAAATCTTTAATTCTTACATGCATTCCCAACACTGAGTCTTTAGAAGCTTCACAGAGGGCCATGAGTCATGGGGCCGGTGGGGGACCGTCGCCCAGGTCTAGCGGTGTCTCAGACCTTCTGCAGGTCTCCCTCCTTGATCAACAGAGGAAAGGGAAACACTGATTCCACCTTCAAGCTGCCTCTCAGCTGCCTGGGACCATGAGCGGGCCCTGAGGAAGGTCCAGTTCAGCACCCCCTGGCCTTCCCAGCAGTGCTCCTACCTCCCGCGAGGGGGCAGCACCTCCACCCACCGTCAGGGTCCAAGCACTCCCTGCCCCTCCCAGAGGGCACTCTCCTCCCGAGTCACAAGCTCAGCAGAGCTTCTCTGTCCTCCCGGAGAATTAGTGACAGTGTCCACAAGGGCTGGGTTAACCAGAAGCACAGGGCTTTTCTTCCAGCAAATGGTCAGAGAGGAAAGACGGTCCTTCTGCAGCACAGCACTCATCAGTCAGACACAAGGAAATCTCCATGGGGGGAACAAGAGAGAAGAGGGAAATGGAGCAGGCTGCCTTCTGGAGCAGCTCTTATCTTACCAAAGTGCTCCTAGCAGGGTTAAAAAATCAAATAATACTGAAAAAGATCATAATAAAAAAAATAGCTGTCTCTTCCACAGACCTCCCCCAACCCAGAGCCAAAAACTTAACTTTCCTAATCGCTGCTTCTGGTATTAAGTGCCACAGTCCTATATGACTTTCCTATTTTAATTGTAGCTTCCTGGGTGGCGCTAATGGTAAAGAACCTGCCTGCCAAAGCAGGAGACATAAAAGAGGTGGGTTCGATCCCTGGGTCGGGAAGATCCCCTGGAGGAAGGCATAGCAACCCATTCCAGTATTCTTGCCTGAAGAATCCCATGGACAGAGGAACCTGGTAGGCTACAGTCCACAGGATCACAAAGAGTTGGACACGACTGAAGCGACTTAACATGCACATATTAATTGTTATCACTTTTAGACATTATCAGTTGTCTTCTGATTATAGTCAATGAGGATTTTGTACTCTTACATCACCCAATTCTCCTCCATCTCTCAGTACAGGCATATGATTCAATAATCAAATTTCAACACTATGGTTATGTAAATTCCATCTACTTCAAACATCACAGAATTGACTATATCTGCATTTCCTTCCCTGTTCAGTTTTGATTTTTCTTGCAGTCAGAAGTGTTATTGTTTTCTCACTTTAAGAGGGTTTCTAAGTTAGGAGTTCAACTTTTCTATATCTTTTCCTTTCAGTTTATATCATGGTCCCATTGTTGGGAACAACTCTCTTGTATGTGACTCAGTATTTACTGAGTGTCTACTTTTGCAATTTATCCTATTAGGTGTTAAGAGATATAGAAACATGTTCTTTGGCCTTTTGCAGCCTAGAATTCAGTTAAGAGAATTAACTGACTGCTGCTGCTAAGTCACTTCAGTCGTGTCCGACTCTGTGTGACCCCATAGACAGCAGCCCACCAGGCTCCCCCATCCCTAGGATTCTCCAGGCAAGAACACTGGAGTGGGTTGCCATTTCCTTCTCCAATGCATGAAAATGAAAAGTGAAAGTGAAGTCGCTCAGTCGTGTCCGACTCTTAGCGACCCCATGGACTGCAGCCTACCAGGCTCCTCCGTCCATGGGATTTTCCAGGCAAGAATACTGGAGTGGGGTGCCATTGCCTTCTCCGAAGAGACAAGCAAGGTACACATAAAAAGATAAATAAACAGGGCAAGCATGAAGCAACGATTTAAGCATTGCCCTGTGTGCTCTGTGATGCGTGTGGAGTTAATAGGACCCACAAGGAATGTTCTGGAGCCAGAGGCTAGAGGCACACAGAAGGTTTTCTGGGGGGCACCAGGCCTGAACTGGCTTTGAAGTCTCATCAAAGCAGAGATAAGAAGAGAATATTCCAAGGGAGGGGATCAATGAAGAGATGATCCTGGACCCCAAACATAGGAAACATCTTTGAACAGGACTCAGTCTCAATTTTCTCATTATTAAAATGCAAGGAGAAGCTGCAACTGGTACTATGGTTGTTTGAGAGAAAACCTCTAATCTTAGGAAATAAACACTGAAATACTTAGGGCCAAAAATGTATGTAACCTTCAAATGGTTCAGAAACAAACAAAAATGGATACAGTGTAGGACATCCCTTGCACTATTATAATTTTGGGACCCTTTGGAACTTTGTAATTATTTGGCAAGTTATAAAGACACCTTCAAGAACTCTATCTTAAGGAAATAATCACATTCATATAAGCTTAATGATTTAAGCAGAAAATTATTCTTTGTTCCATTGTAGCAAAGAAAGAAAAGAAATTAATTTAAATATTCAACAAAAGGAAAATGGCTAAGTAAATTCTATAGTACTTCATGCTGCCAGGAGCATGGATTTTTCCAGTAAATTTAAGTCTCAAAAGAAAATGATCAAAGTACAATGTGAAATGAAAAAACGGAGGATAAAAGCCAGCACATACTATGTAAATCCAATTATGTATCTATATAGACATTAAAAATTGAAGAAAATATACCACAGTATTAACAGTAGTAAGATTGAGGGTAATTTTATATTTAAGTTTTCTATATTTTAAAGTTTTCCATAGTGAACAGGTGTTTTTCTAATAAGAAAATGAATATAGTTTTATAAAAGGCTAAAGAAAATAAGATTAGTGGACAGACCCAGGGTTATTTTCATAATTTTTAAGGACATAACTCAGTTGGTAAAGAATCTGCCTGCATTGCAGGAGACCCCGGTTTGATTCCTGGGTCAGGAAGATGTGCTGGAGAAGGGATAGGCTACCCACTCCAGTATTCTTGGGCTTCCCTTGTGGATCAGCTGGCAAAGAATCAACCTGCAATGAGGGAGACCTGGGTTCAATCCCTGGGTTGGGAAGATCCCCTGGAGAAGGGATAGGCTGTATTCTGGCCCGGAGAATTCCATGGACTGTATAGTCCATATGGTCGTAAAGAGCCGGACACGACTGACTGACTTTCACTTCACTCACAGGATAGAATTGTTAATGTTTATTTTTTGAAATCATATTCATAATGGGTGTTTTTTATATCTCTTAAAAAATGGAGAAGACTATTTACCCTTTAGAGTTATTGGCAGGATTAAATGAAATAATCTTTGTAATGTGCTAAGCCAACTCACTGGAAAAGCCTCTGATGCTGGGAGAGATTGAAGGCAAAAGAAGAAGAGGGCAGCAGAGGATAAGCTGGTTAGACAGCATCACTGACTCACTGGACATGAACTTGAGCAAATTCCAGGAGATAGCGAAGGACAGGGAGGCCTGGCGTGGTGTGGTCCATGGGGTCACAAAGAGTTGGACACGACTTGGCAACTTAACAGCAAAGCAGCACAGAGCCGCCCAAGGAAGAGTATATATATGTAATGTTGTTGTTGTTTAGCTGCTAAGTCATATCTGACTCTTCTGTGACCCAGAGACTGTAGCCCACCAGGCTCCTCTGTCCATGGAATTCTTCAGGCAAGAATACTGAAGTGGGCTGTCATTTCCTCGTCCAGGGGTTCTTCCCGACTCCGGGGATCAAACCCCAGTCTCCTGCATTGGCAGGTGGATTCTTTACCACTGAGCCAGCAGGGAAGCCCACATATGTAATATACACCATAGCTAGCTATTTTAATAAACCTCATCTCCCTGCTTCTTGCTTGCCAGCCTGTAGTTGATAGTGAGTTTAGTCGGACGGGGGCTGGGCCCCGGGTCGGGCAGGGGTGACCCACCCTGGCCTCCGCAGGTGGCGGGCGAGTACTTCAAGAACACCACGCTGCTGCTGGTGGGTGTCATCTGCGTGGCGGCGGCCGTGGAGAAGTGGAACCTGCACAAGCGCATTGCTCTGCGCATGGTCCTGATGGCTGGAGCCAAGCCGGGCATGTAAGTCACACTTAGTGCATCTCCCCAGCTCCCAGTGGGCCCCCTGGACAGTCAGAGGGATGTCCACTTGCGGTTTTCTACCAAAAGGGATGGGAGGACACCAGGGCCGCGAGGCTCCCTCCTCCCCTTCCAGGGAGAGGGACTGTGACCATGGAATGGAGACTTTAGTGTCCTTTATTGTCACAATCTTCCCTGGTGGCTCAGAGGTTAAGGCGTCTGCCTCCAACGCGGGAGACCCGGGTTCAACCCCTGGGTCGGGAAGATCCCCTGGAGAAGGAAATGGTAACCCACTCCAGTATTCTTGCCTGGAGAATCCCATGGACGGAGAAGCCTGGTAGGCTACAGTCCATGGGGTCACAAAGAGTCGGACACGACTGAGAGACTTCACTTACTTACTTACTTATTGTCACAATCTAAGTAACCCGAGTAACCAAGACTCCTGGTACAGCAGGTTACAGCATCTAAGGGGCTCATTCAATAAAGCAACATAGACCAGCGTAAACTGTTTCCCAACCTTTTTCCCGGTGTATCAGGTAACAGGCTGGATGAGGAAGAGGTGTCTCCTCGGTCATTTAAGGAGGTGTGGCAGTTTCCTGCCATCCACCCCAGCTCTTGTTGTCACTGGTTCAGACCACAGGCCCGTCAAACATGGCGTCTGACCTGATCTGCAGTCCCTCAGCTGTCCCCTCTCTTTGCTGTCAGGAGGGGCACTTGGGAATGTGTAGGAGGTCAGGACTGAAGGTGTTGTGTGAACTCACTCCCACTCTGCTGGATAATAACCCTGCCCTTCCCTTTGGAATACTGTCCTCACCTGCTTCTAGCTTACAACTTTCTTGCAACCCTTTTTCCCTGGCTCCTTTGGGAATCCAACAGAACGTAAATAAATAATATGGTATTCGTTTTCAACATTAGTCATTAGATGAATACAGGTTATAATTCAAAAGATGTTCCCGTCTCCCACTTAACCACAGCTTTAACTCACAGCATAATTCTCAGCAATACCCTGAGTAATAACCTGAGTAATTACCCCTAACTCAATAATAATCTAATATTGTACCCCACACTCGACCTGCTGGACACAGTTTGGCACTTCCCCACATGATATTTGGACTCTGCAGCTCTTTAAAACCCCTGAATACCATCTTCGAGAATTTTTATCCCATTGTATTTCCACTCATCTCGGTTCACCGCACCTCCCACCCCCGTGGGGCCCTCTGTTTGCTGGTGAGGGTCCAAGTCAAACAAATTCTTGTCTCCATCAGCCTACACAGAGGCTCCATTGGGGCTCTGGCACCTACCCAGTCATGATCCACAGGACATGCTGGCCCCCTCATCTACATGCTTCCCTCCCCTCATCTCCTGCACATCAGTGATCCCACCTAAGGCGGTCCACACCTTTACGTTGACTTCTCCTATGGAAATGAGAACTGTATCTGTACACACAGAGCATGTTTTCAAAGCCAAGGAGAACCTGGATGTTATCTTTGTTAGCCTTTCTCCAAGCCTCAACTCTTTAAGATACCAGCTTGAAAAAGTGGACACAGTGAAATTGAGCACTGGGGCCTTTGAGGGCTAAGCTTTCCACGTGTTAGTAGTGGAACAAGTAGTGGGTGGAACCATCAGCTCCATCCATTCATCTCTATTCGGTCGCTAATGACTACAGTGACGTGGCTGCAAAGCAAGGAATGTGAAGGTATTCAGAGGTTTGCTGGCTGTGAGGGCCAAAAAAGAATTCCTTTATACCCACACAAAGAAACACACATCATCACCAGGCTAATGTCACCAAGCTCTCTCCACAGAGAGATGAGGAATCAGCTAAGTCCATGCCCTGTGACCCTATGACTGAAGCTACTCTTTGCTTAAGTAAGGGCTTTTTCTGGTGGTGTGTGTTTGGGGGTGGAGGGGGGTGGAATGCCAAGGCCACACTAGCCCATGAAGTGTGCTTCATTCATTCAACACATCTTTACATCTTCAATGTTTACTCTTGTGCCAAGCCCTGGGAGTACCACGTATGACATAAAACCCCAATGTTCTGGATAAACACCAGCGCCTGTGGGCTGGTAGGAGGCCCTGAGGGAGCCCGTGAGGTCAGAGGTTGGGCCGGGGGGGTGGCCTTCGGTGAGGCTGTCCCCCCACCCCACGCCCCTCCCTGCCTTCCAGGCTGCTGCTCTGCTTCATGTGTTGCACCACGCTGCTGTCCATGTGGCTCTCCAACACGTCCACCACCGCCATGGTCATGCCCATCGTGGAGGCCGTGCTGCAGGAGCTGGTCAGTGCCGAGGAGGAGCAGCTCGTGGCTGGCAACCCCAGCGCCGAAGAGGCCGAGCCCATCAGTACAGTTTGCTGGAGTTCATCTCCCCCTTGCTACTCCACCCCTCCTCCAGTGACACCGCCCAGCTTGGCACCTGCTCCCACCGCCCCCCCTCACCTGCTTCCCTCCCCTCATCTTCTGATGTCCCCCTCCCCGGCCCTTTATCCCCCAACCTCCAGCCCTGCTCATCCAGAGGCTCCCTGTGACCCCCATTCCCAGCTGTTCCTTCCTGCCCTGCTTCCAGCAGCCTCTGCTGCTCCCTGCCCCTAGATGCTCAAGGATTAGCCCAGGACCCCAGCCTTTTGTCTGTGTCGCTGAGTCTCACCACATCCTCAGAGCGGAGGGAAGGGGAGTTGCCAGGCACCAGGCCCAGCGGGAGCCTGCATGCCTCTGGGTCCCTCTAGTCCAGCCCCAGCCTGGAGTCCCTGCCCTTCAGGGTCAAGTCCGGACTCCATGTCTCACTTTCTGCTTTCCTTTGCGGCTGTAGATCTCGATGTAAACAACAGCCAACCTCCCCTGGAACTCATCTTCGTCAATGAAGAGTGAGTATGACTGCCCTCCTCCCAGACGGAGCCCCGCCAGGTCCATCCCAGAGGTCAGGAAAGAGCCTGGGGAACAGCCCTTTCAGCTGGGCGGGCCACACTCACAGGTTGGCACACCACCACCACCACCACCCCCCGCCCGCCCTGATTTCCTCTCTGCCCAAGATCCCGAGGGCAACTCCCTTCAAAACTGGGTACTACAGGGCTGAGGGAAGAGGCGGAAAGACTACGCTGAACCTGATGGGACATACAGACTGTACATACATCTCCCAAGTAGAATTTCATCTAAACTGATGTCCCTCTTGGGAGAATGATATTTTAAAAATCTATCAGTGAAGAAAGTCTTGCATATTAGATATTGCTGGAGACACTTAAAGAACCACAAAGTATTTTATAGGTATTGGATATGGCCTTACTAGGTTTGGTCTTGTTACATACGGCAAGGAAAAATTAAGTGGCACGTAGGGGATAACAGGACAGTTGGTGAGAGAGCCACGTGATGATGAAAACAAGCTTTTTTAGAAAAGGAGAAATCTGGTCTCAAACACTCATGTGAGGCAGATTCATGAACAGCTGATTTCTTCTGGACATCTGATATCAATATATGGCCTTCAAGGAAGACTGTGATGAATAGGACATTTTAAAAGCTGGATTTGTACTAGAGCTCCGTTGCGCAGTTTGCTCTTTTCATAAAAAAACAGGGAACCCACAGTGAGCGAGACCAGCACTATGTGGAGAAACAGATGCAGGGTGGCCCCTCCTCCCACCACCATCACTGATCAGAATACTCTGGCCTTCCCTCCCCACCCTTGATGATGTCTCAGGCAAATCCCACAGCTCCTTCCAGATACCAGGACAATCTCATTTTCAGATATTTGGCCATCGGGTCCAGGCTCGTGTCAAAACTTCACTCTCATTTGAAGCTTCTCCCCACACTCTCGCGCTCACACTCAAGCCCCCGTCAGCCCAGGTCTGCAGGATGAGAGGTGACCGCGAGCAGGGGAGACAGCTGGCTTTTTCTCAGTCTTCCTCTACCTTCCCCTCCCCTCACCAACCCTCTCAGCTACTTCTGACTTCTCCAGGGTCAGGACAGAGGCTGAAGGGAGCAGGAAAGATACAGGGGCACAGCGGGTCTTGGCTGGAGGTGTTGGAGAGTGCGGCCAGTGCCTGGGGACTCAGGTCCCTACTCTTTCCCAGATCGGGCATTTCCCTTCAGCGTCTTTAGTGTCCCCTGGAGGCCACCTCTGTGCAGGGCCTAAAGGCACGAGGGGCTCTTGGAGAGCTGCTAGGCCCCTTGGTTCTGTGTTCTGGTGGCTGTCTCCCCAGCCCCTTCCATCTGGGGTTGCCTCTGCCTCCATGATGGGGCCTTTTCATGGTGAGCACCTTCCCTGTGGGCCTGCCCCCGGCAGGAACCACTGGACACCGAAAGCACTAGCTGCTCCTGGTGCAGGGGTCCTTTCCCTTCTCACTCTGGCCTCCTGGGCAGTGATCACTGGCCCCTTGCCCTTGTTCTTTTCCAGACGAAAACACACGTCCCAAACTCCAAAGCTGAAGCTCAGGATGTCCCTGGTCTCTTTCAGCAGCACTGGGGAAGGGGGGCGGCGTCTGGGGAGGGGGTTGCCAGGGTTGGTGGTGGTGTGAGGACGGCAGGATGGCACTCTGAGGGGCTCCTCACCAGCCTCCTCACCTGATTTGGGAAGGAGGACAGGGAAATATCACAATACTCCCCCCAGGCTGACAACTCCCTCCAATGAACGCTTCCCTCTGAGCTCCACCAACTCCTGATAGAGCCTGGAGGTGGGTGACGACCGCAGGGCCCCACGTCCTACATGTGTGTCCAGCACCTCACTGGCTTTCCCAGTGGCTGAGCTCACAGGACCCACTGTCCTCAGAGCTCAGACAGACCAGAAACGTGCCTTTAGTGCTGAGTGGAGTCAGTAAGGCTGGTGTTACATCCCCACCTTCCTCTCTTCCAGCTCTCTCAAGGGTGGGAGGGACTTGGCACTCGGGGCGACTCCCACCCTAGGGGGGTGCAGCTGCTGCTGAGAAGCTCGCCCCTCTCTCCTGTGCCTTTCACCACATGTGGCCCTGGCCCTCCCTGCTCCTGTTCACCTTAGAGAAGCATTTCACGTTTCTCCTTCTAGATGGTCAGCCAGTGAGGCCACAGTCCAGGGCCCCAGGCTCTCCAGGAAGGCAGACATGTTCCTCTCTGGCACCGTCACTTAGTACCCTGGCCACCCGGGGAAGCTAGTAACCTCCCTCTGCCTAGATTCCTACCCTGTAAATGTAGGTAACAGTACCTGCCCCACAGATCTGCTGTGAGGATCAACAAGGTCATGAGGATTGAAATCCATTCTTGAGTGCTCAGCTCCATGTTAGCTATTATTAGGAGTCTCGGGTTCCCTTCAAATGCATCACCCTGCCCTTGTCGCCACAAATCCTTACCACATCTCTCAAAGGTGAGATTCATCTTCTTTGTAGCCGAGTCTGGAAGGGTCCTTTATACCAAACCCTGATGTGGGGAGAATCCCCATCTCAGCCATTCTGGGCCACTGCCATTTTTTCCACCTTCTTTGTTCTCTTCCAGCACGTCGAACGCAGACTTCAGTTCCCTGATGCAGAACAAGGTATGGCCTTGGGTTTCTTCGGTGCTTTGAGATACTTAAAAGACCCTCAAGATAACTCATGGGGCCTTCCCTGGCAGTCCAGGGGTTAAGATGCTGCCTTTTCACTGCAAGGGGTGCAGGTTTGATCCCTGCTTGGGGAATGGAGAGCCTGCAAGCCGCACGGTGCAGCCAAAAAAAAAAAAATTATACAAAATAAAGGTAACTCAGAGACAGAGATGCCTGGCAGCTTGTCGAGAGCCCAGTGGCCTTCTCAGATGTGAGGGCAGAGAGGTGTTCACCTGAGCCTGGACATGTGAGGCTTCAGGCAATTCTGAACCCCAGGCCTGGTTTCTGGGCTTAGCTTCACAAAGGGACAGGCTAACTAACCTTACCTCATAGAAACCCAATAGTCAGCCATCCACGGATTCACCCTTAGGACTCCTTTCAGGAGGGATTCATTTCCAAAAATCCTACTACAAAAGGGGACAGTTTAAAGGTGCAAGTCAAGTTGCCCACACACTGCTCAGCCTTGCCCCTCCCCTAGGGCTGGTTTTACACCACTTCTCACCTCAGTCCCAGTGGATGGGCCTTGATCGGTCCAAACTATGGACTTGGTTGTGTGCATTTTGTTTCATTTTCTCTGTGTTAAAATGAAGGGTTCTTCATGAGCTAATGGAGTTCTAGAAAGCCAAGCTCTCCTCTAAGGACAGAGCCATGTTTTTCCAAATTTCAAAAGCCTCTTCATATGGGGAGCTTGGCTCCAGTCAGACGGGAACCTGTGAAAAGGAGGCAGGCACAGTGAGGGTGGCTGTCTACCACCTGTTCACCCTGGCTCTGCTCCCCAAGTCCCCAGGGAGGGGAGACAGGCGTGGTGCTCCCCCCGCCAGGGTGATACAGTGGCTTCCCCAGACCCCACATCCTCCTCCTGACGGTGTGATGGTCTTTGTCCCGACAGAACCGGAATGGTGTGCCCACAGTCACCAACTCTGCCGAAACAGCAAACCTCCCAGGCAGGAAGCAGCACCCATCCCAGGTAATGGAGCGGAACCTCCTGATCCTGTTTCCTTCGTGAAGCACCCGAGCTCCCAGGGGGCGTGGTTCCCGCAGCTGTGAGGGTGTCAGGCGGGCGGGCTGTCACCAGACCACTTCAGCCGCCTGTGGGTGAGGTCTGTGTGCGCCGCGGAGACGACGCATCCCACTCACTGCTGACTTCAGCAAGTTATCCCACTGCCCGAGCCCCAGTCTCATCAGCTTTAAAACTTAGGCTCAGTCTAGATCAGAGGTGTCCACACTACTCCTCAAAGGTGCTTCGGGGCCACTGCAAATATTGTGTTCACGTATCCTGAGATTTTTAAGGCAACTGCTTTTCTGTTCCCTGATTTTCCTGGAACTTTTATCACTGAAACAAAAACGCAGAAGTAAAACAGATGTGAAAGCTGGCGTCACACTGCAACTCTTACTTATAACCCTAGCTTTCAAGTTTTAGTGTTCATCAAAATCATCTCAATTATGTAACATCCGTCTCATCATAAATAAATACCACTGTTTATTGAATACCAAGCACTGTGCCGTGCATTTGCCCTCTAGTCTTGGCTCAATGAAGTAGCAACTTTGAACTGCATTTTTACAGAGATGCAGAGAGATGTACCCAAGGCTTTGGAGCTAGTAAGAGGAGAACCTTGATTCAAATAGACTTTCAGTTAAAACATCGATATATGCCCATTAAGCGCCATATTTGTTTCCTCTATTGGAGGTCCATGTCAGTTTTCATTAGGAGAAAGGATCATGGAAAACCACTGGACAAGAGACTCTCTGAGGTCTTCTCCAGCTCTTATAATCAAGGACTCTTTCAGGAGAATGTGGAAGCCTCCAGCCTTTTCTGGGCCCTTGTAGGAAGATGGGGCAGAGGTTATGGGCTTTGAGAATTGTGGCAGGGTGGCCTCTGCCCCCCGGTCTCCCCATGGCCTGGCCTGGTGACATTTGTACCAGGCTACTCCTAGTCTCATGGATATGGCAGGACAGAGGGGCACTGGCTTCTTAAGCCCAGAGCTGAGATCAGAGGTCAGAAACCTCTGACCCTGAAAGGCCATCACATGGACCATGCAGGGCCTGAGCAGACCAGGGCAAGGCTGAGATTTCTATGCAAACTGAGGGGGAGGAGAAAGAGGGGAGGAAAAATCAGTAGGCAAGAAGGAAGAAGTGAGAAAGAAGGGAGGAGAGAAACACACTTTGACTCTCTGTCCAGTGAAAGCTGGACTCTTTCTATAATGCAAAGCTTATTTTTCAGTCATTTCCCAACCAGGACTGTATTGTAACTCCACAGAGAATAACCATCTTCCATTTGGTACTTAAACATGAAGTGGAGAACAGTGAGTTTTACTGGAATTCAAGTAAAAAAAAAAAATTGTTAATATTTATAACAACAAAAATAACAATATTAATAGCTTACCGTTTGTTAAATACCGGGAAGGGTTCCAAGTACTTTCTATTTACTCTTTACAACAACCTGGCAGAGAAAACTGGATTTTCCCCATTTCACAGAAGAAGCTATAGTTCAGATAGGGATGCCCTAGCAGGTCAAGAGAACTAGGACTGGGACCCATCTGACACCCAAGCTCAAAACATTTCCGCTGCACAATGGTCTTTCATGCTTTGTGGGCCAGAAGCCCAAGCTGGGTTAGAGAAGTTCACTGACTTTCCTTTGGTAGGAAAAGCCACCAGTCCTCACCCCCAGCTCCAGGAACCAGGAGCTCAAAAGAAAGTACAAGTCCCAGCACGACCAAATCATCTGCAAGTGCCTCTCTCTGAGCATCTCCTATGCCGCCACCATCGGGGGCCTGACCACCATCATCGGCACCTCCACCAGCCTCATCTTCTTGGAGCACTTCAATAAGTAAGTAATCCACTTGGTGAACAAGTATTTACAAAGCATCATGTGTCAGGAACAGACCCGGATGCTAAGGATACGGCAGAAAATATAGAATCAGAGCAGCTTTTGTACCAAGGGCCAGAGAAATGATCAAGTCATTACAGTTAAATGTGATGAGAAGGGTGGGATTCTGCAAGGGTGGCGGGGGTGGGTGGGGGGAATCAGTCTAGAGGGAGGAAATGCCTCCCCAAAGAGGTGGCAGTGAAAGCGGAGACCTGGAGCCTGAGCTGGAGTAAACTAGACAAAGGGAGATCTTCCAGACAAAACAGTTTAAGAGGTTCAGAGGCAAGAGAGCAGAGAAAATAAAGACAACGGCAGAGGGCGAAAGGAGGCCAGGGAGATGGATGCGCAGACCACACAGGGCCTCACAAGGCCCATGAAGGAACTTGGACTTCATCCGAAAAAGCTGGGAGAAGCCTTTGAAGAATTATAGGCAGGGAGTGAGGTGATCACATTTACAGTTTTGAAAATGCATTCTGGATTTTTAAAATGGACAGTGGAATTTGGGAAGGAAAAGGCAGGAAGACAATCCAGGCTGCGGCTGCCAGTGCCCAGGACAGAGCTGACGGTGGCCTGGATAACAGTGGGAGGAGAAATGGCCCGATCTGAGTGAGCTTCTGAGGTCGGGTTAGGAAAAGCCTGAGAGAGGGGAAGCCCTGGACTCATTTTCAGAGTCGGGGCTTCAGCAGCTGGGGAAGCAGAGCTGTCCTTGACCTACACGAGGGTAAAGATGAGGAAATGCTGATAGAGAAGTGGACATGTCCGGGTGGACACGTCCCTGAATTTCAAGAGCCATTTTTAGGATAAAGACACAGATGTGGAGTCGGGGTGGCCACCTGTGCCACCCCCAGGCCACCAGGCTCACAAGGGCCTCACGTGGGTTTTAATGTCCTGCTGTCAGTGAACAAGTGGCCTTACATTTGCCTTTTGCACTGGGCCCCACAAAGTAGATGACAGCTAGTCCGAGTGACTTGCTTATGGAAACTGAAGCCCTACTCAGGGAGAACACACAGAGTAAGGAGATCAGGGGCATAAACATTAAGCACAAACATTTAGGGACTTCCCTGTTGGTCCAGTGATTATTACTCTGCCTTGCAATGCAGGGGACAGGTTCTATCTCTGGTTGGGCAACTAATATCCCACATGCCTCAGAGCAATGAACCCACACACCACAGCTCAAGAGTATAGGCACTGCAATGAGAGATCCCCCGTGCTGCAACCAAGACCTGACACAGCCAAATAATAAACAAGTAAATAATTTTTTAGAAGAACATTTAAATTAGACTAGAAAAGGGAGAATAAAACAGTATCAGACAGAGAAGAGGAAAATCTAGTGTCATGCTACCCAAAGGAAGAAAGTGGTCCATATGGTTTACAGTTGTTGAATGACCAGGCAAAGTAAGGACAAAAATGCATCCATTAGATCTGACGATATGGAGGTTACTGGTGGTCTAGGCAAGAACAATTTGGTCAAGTGACCTGAAAAGAAGCCAAATTTCAGTAGTTTGAGGAGTAAGATGGAAATGAGGAAATGCAGAGTTGGCTGTGAAGGGAAGGGGAGAGACGGGGTGGTAATAAAGGGAGGGCAAAGCATGGGAAATAGATGGAGAAACAATGGAAATAGTCACAGATTTCATTTTCTTGGGCTCCAAAATCACTGCAGATGGTGACTGCAGCCATGAAACTGAGACGCTTTCTCCTTGGAAGAAAGGCAATGACAAACCTAGACAGAGACATTACTTTGCCAACAAAGGTCTGTCTAGTCAAGGCTATGGTTTTTCCAGTGGTCATGTATGGATGTGAGAGTTGACTGAAGAAAGCTGAGCACCAAAGAATTGATGGTTTTGAACTGCGCTGTTGGAGAAGACTTTTGAGAGTCCCTTGGACTGCAAGAGGATCAAACCAGTCAATCCTAAAGGAAATCAGTCCTGAATATTCACTGGAAGGACTGATGCTGAAAGTGAAGCTCCAGCACTCTGGCCACCTGACAGTCTGTGAAGAGCCAATTCACTGGAAAAGACCCTGATGCTGGGAAAGACTGAAGGCAGGAAGAGAAGGGGATGACAGAGGCCGAGATGGTTGGATGGCATCACCAACTCAGTGGAGATGAGTTTGGGCAAGCTTCGAGAGATGGTGAAGAACAGGCAAGACTGGCATGCTGCAGTCCGTGGGGTCACAAAGAGTTGGACACGACTGACTGACGAAACAGGGTCAAGAATGGGCTGTTAAGATGAAAGACGTGTAAGCACTGATAGGAATGATCCAGATGAGAGAATAGTTAAACCCTCGAGAGAGGGGATGGCTGACAGGGTGATGGCACTAAGAAACAAGAGGGGGTGGAGAGTTGGAGAGTTCTCGCCCAAGCAGGGAGAGAAGGAAGGAAAATGGAGGAAAACGAGGAAGGAGATGGGAGGAGGAAGGATCGAGCAAAGCTTAAGACCTAACTCCCCAAGACCTGAGCTCTTCACACCACAGTACTCTGCCCGAGCTCTGAGTTTCTGCCCTTCTGATTTAGTTTCTGGGACAATTCCTATTCCTTTAGGCTATGTCTTGGGTGGTAAATTTATCTTTACATAAATTAAGAAGAAACAGATCTGAGTGATTCTCTGGAGTGCGACGTGTATACACTTCCATGATATCAATTTTGGTTGCTTGGATGCCGTTTTAGCTTATTTCATAATTCTTGGCTGGGCTCAGTACAGCTGCAGCTGTCAAGTGACTTCTCAATAATATATTACCATATTTTTAACATTAGCTGTTCTGTTAACTCTGCTGTATGTTTTCTTAAGGACCATTTAGCTTACTAGCCCCCAAAATACTACATGGAAATCCACCCTTTTCTAACCACTAACCTGGTTCTTTCCCTTCCAGCCAGTATCCAGCTGCAGAAGTGGTCAACTTTGGCACCTGGTTCCTCTTCAGCTTCCCCATCTCCCTCATCATGCTGGTGGTCAGCTGGTTCTGGATGCACTGGCTGTTCCTGGGCTGCAAGTGAGTCCTAGGGCCCTGAGAGCAAGGCTCTCCCATCCATCCAGGGCCATGGCCCAAGCCCTGAGGGGGACACTCAACTGGGAGCTGCCAAGTAACCATCAAGGATGCCCAGAAGAGAAGGCAGTGGAGTAGACGAGGACTCAGGCATCATGTTTTCTAGATACTCCAGACTCACACGGACGTCGCACTTCTCTGTGAGCTCTATGATGGAGTGTTCTTAAGGTCAACCGACTGGTTAGAGGAAGGGCTGGATTCATAAAAGGTCTGAATGGGAGAGTAGTTAATGTAGTTTCATGGAGAGTAATTTGAACTAATTTCTAAAGAAATGACTCCAAGTAGAAGTTGCCTTAGGCTTAATTTTATAGACGTGACTGATTTATACTTAATAGTTGTATAAAATATGCTCATATCACTCAAAATAACATTAGACATTCCTCTTGCAATACTATTTCTAATATTAATCTATTTAGCCAGCTTTCCATTACTGATGCTTGCTCCAAATTTGATCAGTTTCAAACGCATAAAGGAAAGATATACTTGTTTTACTATTAGTCCAGGGGACCCAACTTTCCCACTGCTCAGGGAATGTTCTCTAAGCTGAGCTTTTTTAAAAAGAAATAACTCAAGAGACAATCGTCAAATCAATGACAACTGTGTACTTCTATGCTCCCACTATTGCTAGTTGAAAACTAATACCCACATTCACCCCAAACAACCCTGTCTCTAGACAGATACACACACACACACACACACACACACACACACTCTTACGTGTGCTTGCAAAAAATAAATATATAAGCATCTAGATACATATGCTGCATCACAATGATTCTCACTTATGTAAAGGATGAGTGTGTAGGGACTTCCCTGGAAGTCCAGTGGCTAAGACTCTGCGCTTCCAATGCAGGGGGCACAGGTTTGATTCTAGTTCGGAATAGAACAGGATCCCACAAGCCACACAGTGCAGCCTAATTAGGTAATTTAAAAACCCAACTGGGAACGGGGGAAAGATGAGTGTGTAGAAACAACCAAACATAAATACCCTCACACAAGTCCATGAGACATGACTTCACATTTATATACCAGAGATTCACCCGGGAAGCTGGGGAGAAGGCTGCCGAGGGGCTGTGCTAACTTGCAGACGAAGTCACATGATAGGCGGGACGAGGGGAGAGGAGAACCATCACAGCCAGCCAGTAGTTTGTGTTTGCTTACGACTTGCTCTCCACTTGCTTTCAGAAGTGGCCTTCATTCCTCTGCTCATTCTTCCCTTCTCAGTTTTAAAGAGACCTGCTCTCTGAGTAAGAAGAAGAAGACCAAAAGGGAGGAGTTATCAGAGAAGAGGATCCAAGAGGAATATGAAAAGCTGGGAGCCATTACGTAAGAATCAGCCCTTCACCCTTTTTCTCTTTCCCCAGGGGAAAATCACAGCAGGTAAAGTGCGCAAAGAAGCAGCCTTGTTCTCGGTGGCCTCCTGAGCTGGGGGAGTTTTCCTCAAGTACAACTAGAGGTGCTATTTAATGCCAAAGTCAAGCTGGCCCCCAGGCCCTAGGGGCCACCCTTCCCCATTGCAGTATTCCAAGTGGTTGAGCAGAAGCTGCGTCTCAGGTCTCCAGTCCTGGAACCCTGATCGCAAGAGCATCCCGAAGCAAAGGGAGGAGGCCAAGAGAAAAGTCCCAGTTCCTGGAGGAGGTCTTCCTGTTTTCTCTTCTAGCTACCCGGAAATGGTCACTGGATTCTTCTTCGTCCTGATGACCGTGCTGTGGTTTACTCGGGAGCCCGGCTTTGTTCCTGGTTGGGATTCCTTCTTTGAAAAGTAAATGATACCATCTCTGTGAACAACCGCCTCACCCGAACTCTTCAGGCAGTACCCACCAGGGTCCCCTCCTAGACTCTTAGGGATAGTCAAGAACCGAGGAAGCACTGTCCTCTTAAAAATCCCCCTTTTTTAGGGAAGTTGCAGTGCAGACTCAGGAAGAAAATAGTCTTTGGAGTCTGCCTCCAGGGTTGGGGTCAGGAGCTGCCGCTTACCATCCACATGACCTTGGTCTTGTTACCTAAGTGCTTGTTTCCAGAGTTAAAGGAGAAAATGTAGAGTAAAACACCACCTGTAAAGGCTATGGTCGCAGTGGCCAAGGCGTGTCCTGCCCCCCATATTCCCGAGGGCCAGGGCCACAGGCCACAAGCTCTCAGCACCAGCTTGTGACCCTCCCAGGAAAGAGAACGCCTCCTTTTCTCTTCTCCTCTATCTAAAATAACTCCTGCTCACTCCTTCCAACAGGTCCATAAATTCACACTAAGACATTTACCCTAGTCAGGCCCTGCCTCCAGACATTAAATCCACCAGTGGATGGCATGGGAGCAGCTGGCCAGAAGGAAGGCTGAGGTCCCCACTAGACTAGGTGCCCTGGGAAGGCACCACGTTCAGACAGGCTGTCCCAGGCCCGGTGTGACCCCTGGGCCTCCTGACTCTCCTCCCCAGCTCTGCTTGTCTCTGGCAGGAAGGGCTATCGCACCGATGCCACGGTCTCTGTCTTCCTTGGCTTCCTCCTCTTCCTGATTCCAGCGAAGAAGCCTTGCTTCGGGAAAAAGAGAGATGGTGAGAGGAGTTCAAGGGAAGAGTCGGGGCTGGCTCCAGTCAAATAATGGTCTAAGTTCAGAATTTCTGGAAGGAGCCTTACCAAAGCCCTTCTGACTCCTCCCGGCGTAGCAGAGTATCCTCTCGTTCAACAACGAGACCCCTGTCTCCACGAGTCACACCAGGAGGGTTCATCTGGCTCTGCCTCCCTGTCATCTAGGGGACGACCGGGGGCCCTCACCGGGCATGGAGCCCATCATCACGTGGAAGGACTTCCAGAAGACGATGCCCTGGGAGATCGTCATTCTGGTGGGAGGAGGCTATGCCCTGGCTTCTGGCAGCAAGGTAACCCGAGTCGTCGTGTTGCGCCAAGTAGTTTTCAGTATGTAAACTATGTAAAGCCAGTCCTTATGGTTCTGGGAGGGAAGATTCAAAGGTGCTAAGAGGTGAGTGTTCACCCGTCACTGGGAAGGGAAGCCAGGAATGGACATCGTGTCCCACCCGGAACAAATGGCACTACTAAATGGCGCTACTGGGAGCAGAGTTACAGTCCCGGCACACGGGCATCCACACCCCGGGGATGGGCCCACGCCGCTGCAGGCGAGAGAAGCACTGGACTTTGTAGCCATCCCCTTCCGGGGATCTGACAGTGGTGACAGCTGTAAGGGCTCAGAGATGCCCCCGACTGATCCCTTAGTTAGTCTGTATGCCTATCCTGAGGCCCTTTGGAGAATGTATGCTAAAGCGGGTGTAGATGCCCCCTGATTTCCTGAGTGGGAGGATTTGGGATGAGATCTTTTAAAGGGGGCTGGTGGAAAAGAGTTGATTTGCCTAACCCTTTCCTGAAGTAAACAACCATTAACAATCAGGTTAAGGTTCTCACTGTTTGCTCCCTCTGTCTTCTCTATGTGTTTAACACACTAACCCATTCTCAACTTGGCTCAGTTTTGACTGCCCCTTGTGTGGGCCTCAGTGCTATCTGCATCAGTAATAAGGTCCCTGGGTCCTCCGCTTGGAAGGAACCGTAGAGGACACTGGGTCCCCTAGCCCACCCAAGAGAGACTTCGTCCCTCTAGGACACCTTGGGTGACAGGGACAGCCCTGCACAGCCAGCAGAGAAGTCACTCTTGACTTTCAGCTCAGGTCTTCTGGATGTCTTCCACTCCTTGGTCTGGCTTTCTTCTCAGGAACCCTCTCCTGAGTAATAATTATTAAAACAATAAAGACACTTACTATGTTCCCCTATATCATGCTTTCTTTCAACTAAAACTCCCCAGTTCCTTTAACCATTCTTCATAGGAGTAGTGACCCCTGACCACACTGGTCTCTCTCCTTAGGACTCACTACGCTTTGCCTTTGATCAAACACAGTCCAGGGGTGGTCAGTCTGCTGCAGAGTAGAGCAGTTATTAACAATAACTCACGCCCCATCCTTTATTTTACGGAAGCTTTTACAAGGCTTCATTGGCACTCATGTCAGTGCTTACACTGAAACCACAGTCAACTAATACCCTTCATTCTTTTCATTGTTAGCCATTATTAAGCTTCAGGTCCTTCAGTAAGTTCTGTATATATGCTTTCAATATTTCTGACTCCAAGTTCATATTATCGTATTTATCCTTGTTGAATTTCAGTGGTTAGTTTTGGCCACTGAGCCCAGCCTGGCAAGATTTTTTTTTTTTACTAAAATTGTACATGTACAGATGGTATGGCTATAAAACCTACTCACTCTACTACTTTAATAATATAATTTAGATATAGTATGTGTGATTCCTCCTGAATCTGCAATAATTTCAGAGTCTTAACATTAGTGAGAAAAATTCAATAAAAATGTTTTCATCCCAAGGATTTAAAAAATAAAGGTTTCTTTTATTGTGTTTTCTCCCCTAACTTTACAGTCTAATTTATCAGTTTATTTCAAATTATAGTATAAGCTAGTTCTTCTGGAAAAAAAAAATTGCCCTTATTTCACTTTACTTACAAGTACTATTGGATAACATGATAAATAAATACTCCAATTCTTCATAAAACCTACTGCTCCCACTCAGCTAACTTCTCTGCCTCCTCTGTCTGTCTGGTGAGCACAGTTTTATGTGTCACAAGCAATGGAAATTACAGAGGTTCCAGGCACTGCACCCTCCATTAATTGAGGTAGTCCTCACATATTGCATTTATAGCTCTCAGTCAGTGGAGGAAAAAAAAAAAAAAGAGGAAGTGCTCAAGGTAAAAATGGCTACATGAGCGAATTCTGAAGCCCTTTGATTATCAGTTGTCTATGAGCGTGCCATGAAGCGGCCCAGGTGCTGTGGAGATGAAATGAGCTTTTGATGAACGTGGAGAAGAGAAAGAGTGGTCTGCTGACAACATAGTGAGGCCATCCTTAATAGCAGAATATGAGGAAGGCCCGCAGTTTGAGAAATCCTAAACCGTCTCACCCTGTTTCTTGCCCTAGTCCTCACTTCTTTATTGCATTTGCAGTCTGGAGGGTGAACATGAAAAGTCAGAGCATGTCAACTAGAGAAGGCAGAGGAGGGAGGGGGAAGAGCTGGAGAGTGCATACGGCAACCTGGGGTTTTTTAAGAACATAAACTCAATTGTGCCCTTCATTTTTAGGGGATGGGGAGAGCCCTCATCATTGGCAGATGAACATCTTCCAACCAAATGAATTACTCCAAGTGGAAATAATCATTTATTTGAGTTGATGTGTGTAGGTGTTGCTAATGGAAAAGGTTCAAGCTTTTATTTCATATTGACAAGAAGTATGGGCAGATGGTAGATCCTGATGTCAGCTGTGATGAGACCTGAACCTAACACAGGCTGAGGCTGAATGACCATTTCCAGGCTAGTGAGGTGGCACCTTTGCCACGACATGGAATTCCTCTCTCCTTCATTGCTCACGTAAAATTTCTAATGCCCAGCCCTGCCTACTCAGGCCCCAAAGACCAGAGGAAAAGTTACTATCCAAACATGGTGATAATTTTTTCCCTTTCGTGGGTGATAACAGAAATAGATTTCAAAAGCAGGAATAAGGATTACACTTGGCGACCTGTGCAAAGGGCACTGTTGAATGAACGGACAGCATGATGCTGTCGGAGGCTGGAGAAAGAGTAGCAGGTGTGAAGCTGAGCGGCCCATCACCCCCAAGGTCTCCAATCCCTGCCAAGTCACCAGAGCGCCGAGGAGGATCGCAGCAAGTGGAGGCTCTCCGTGCCCTGTGACAACGACTGACCAGGCGGCTCTAAGACTAAATGTGCAATCAATAAGAAAAAAAAAAAAAAAATGCTGAGACCCTTGTGGTCCAGTGGCTAAGACTCCACACTCCCAGTGCAGGGGGCTCAGGTTTGATCCTTGGCCAGGGAACTAGATCCTGCATGCTGCAACTAAGACCCAGCACAGCTAAATAAATAAATATTAAAAACAAACAAAAAAAAGAATTTGCTGGGCTACGAAGTGACTTAATCATAAAAAAAAAAAAAAAAAAAAAAAAAACCAGGAATGCCTGTGGATCCAGCCTGCCTAAAAATAGGGAGGCAAATTAGATGGCTCCTGGTGGTCCTGTCCAGCCCCCACCATCCCTGACCTTCTGGAGGCTAAGAGTGCCACTCTCTCCTCACTGCATCGCCTTGTCTCCCTGCAGACCTCCGGTCTCTCCACGTGGATCGGGCAGCAGATGCTGTCTCTGAGCAGCCTCCCGCCTTGGGCTGTCACCCTGCTGGCGTGCATCCTGGTGTCCATTGTCACAGAGTTCGTGAGCAACCCAGCCACCATCACCATCTTCCTGCCCATCGTGTGCAGTCTGGTGAGTAGAGCAGGGCTCTGAGATGTCCGGTAACTGATAAGTAAATAGATAATAAAAGCAAGAGCTCTAGAAACCCTTTCCCAAAAGTCTAGGCTTAGTTTAGGGGCAGTTCTGAATGGAAACAAGAATGGACAAGATAACTGTAAAACCCTAGGATTCTAATACCCCACAATCGCCATCCATCTTCCTCTCCTATGGAAGTGAAATGAAAGTCACTCAGTCGTATCCGATTCTTTGTGACCCCATGGACTATACAGTCCATGGAATTCTCCACGCCAGAATATTGGAGTGAGTAGCCTTTCCCTTCTCCAGGGATGAGACCTAACAGGAGGGCAGGAGAAATAGCTACAGAAAATGGAGACAAAAATGTTCCCAGAAGTACTCTCAGCTGCAGAGACCAAAACCACAGCTCGGTCATCACCGCCTCCACCCAGCTTCTCTGTCCAGGAGACTCTGAGAATTATGAGCAATGCCAGCCTCATTCCTGGGTCTCAGAACAATTTGTGATTAATAGAGTAGGTGTTTGCACAGTCAGATGGTGGGGGTGGAGCCACTGGCAGATCTCGGCCTGGCTAAGGAGCCCCAGAGGTGATCCACCAAACACAATGCTGCCTCCATCCCATTCTGTGAGGTGGAACCTGTAAGATGAAGGCTCTTCCTCATCACCAACAAGATAATATCTTCCTACTCTATCAGCCCCAAACTCCTCCCACTCAGCCACTCTCTGCTCACTGCTCCCTCCAACTTCTCCCTCTCATCAGCCTGCCTACATGAGTGCAGGAATGCACTTAAAACGTGGTACCATTGAGAGTAAGACCACAGGTTCCCACAGGTTCAGGTCCCACATAAGGCAGTTATCATAACTCGGGGGAAAAAAAAAAAAAACACCTTAGTTCTGCACGCCAAGAGCGAGAAATGTCTACCTCGATCAACGCAACTTGTTCATGAGATTTGTATTGCAAGAATTTCTCAGCTGAAATGTCAAATTTTAAAACTACTCCCTTAGACCAGCACCAAGAAATGAAACATCGCTTCTAGTAAGGAGGCAACTTGGAGTCCATGTTTCCATGGGGAGTGAGCGAGCAGCAGGGACCCATCAAAGAAGCCCGGGACTCCAGCTTTTGAGGGCGTGGTTTACCTGTCCGTCGCACATGGTATTCAGTCAAGGGCAGCTGACACTCAGCCATCATTTAGGCACACTCATGATGGTAAGCATGGCAAATGCAAGTCTAACCTCCATGCTAATGTTTCTGTGAATTCTCTGTTCTAGTCTGAAACACTGCAAATAAATCCACTCTACACCCTGATCCCGGTCACCATGTGCATCTCCTTTGCAGTGATGCTGCCAGTGGGCAATCCCCCCAACGCCATCGTCTTCAGCTATGGGCACTGCCAGATTAAAGATATGGTGAGTCGTGGGTGGCCTCTTCCCACCAGGCCCACCTGCCATGAAGACAGAGATGACTGGCCCTATATAGCTTTCTAAAGTTTATTATTTTATAAGCAGTACCCCTGATCTGTCATAGCTCAGCCCCAGGGTGGCAGAAAGAATGGTTCTGGTGAAAGGTTTTTCTTTGGTCCACAAGCACCAAAAACAGCAATCATGTGCTCTCCCCAGCCCTAATCTGGGAAGAGAGTGGGAACGTAGACAGAAAAGGCTGGGACCAACCTAGGGTGTGACTCACTCTGGAAGCCGAGAGCTTGTTCTGGTTTTTGCTTAGTTCCTGCACTGAACTGTGGGGATATTGGCCCAGAGTTGCTGGCTTATTCATAAAAGGTTAAGTGTGAGACACTTTATGAACTGAGGGTGAAAGATACTTTGTAAGAACAAGATTCTCCTCCCTGTCCAACCCTCTCCCCAAGCAAGAAACCCCCAAAGCAACAACCGTAAAATGAAGCACCCATAGCTCATTTCTTAGTTTTCAGCGAGGCTCACGAGACACGGCTTGCAGGGGACGCTTTGCGGCTGGTTTTAGTGTGGGGCCACCCTCCACCCCTCAGCCTGTGCTCACTGCTGTGCTTCTCGACTCCCAGGGCTGATCAGGTTGGGGAGGGAGGAACCCCTCATACAGGTAACTGGGCCCGGCCGACTGAAATGGCCCGTCCTTCCTTGCTGGGGGCTAGTTTCTCACTCAAATCCAAACTAGATCTTGGCAGCTCTGTAAATATGAAACGGAGGAAAGGAAGAGCGAGCTTCAGGCTGGGAGCAGATATTCAGATCCTCTCTACTCTCAAAATGATCATCCAAGTCATCTGAATTACCTCGGGAAGGGGGTCACAGCCACCCGTCCCCTTCCACCCCCAGATCTTACTGCGCAGCCCCATCCACTCCTGCCGAGCTCCACCACGACTCTCCTGTCCCCTCGACCTGCCCCTGCACCCCCGATCCTGCTCCCTCTGCCGAGTGCTCCCACCGCTGACCCTCAGCCTTTACCCTGGAATCAAGGGACCAGAGCCAGTCATTTTTAGAGGCACCAGATGACGAGCAGTGAGCCTAACCCTAACCCTAACCCTAACCCAGTGCCAGCCTGGGCACTGACTCAAGACTTCACTTTCCTCATCTGCTAAGTGAGCAGGTTCAGCCCAGATGCTCTGTGTGGTCCCTCTCAGCTCTAAATGACCTTCACTTAGCTCCTTTAGAACCCGCTTCCTCTTACCCGCTGGGAAACATGGGCAGTTCTCCACGCCGCAAGGTTCAGGGGGACGGGATGATTCATAAGTACAAGGCTTGGGCCAGAAGGCTGAAGCGCGACTCATCATCAACCATTTCCTCACATTCACTTTTCCCTCGCAACCTGCCCAGCTCAGTCCTGGTTAGCGGACTTGCGGTGGCTCGCTGTGCACTTGGGTTGTCACCCGCTAGGATGCCAGCCCTCCTTAGCGAACACTTTCCCAGACGGCCCTGGCTCTGCCATCCTTCTTCCCCCACGTCCCCCTTCCGCCTGGGCATGTCAGTGCCACAACAGAAACGAAGCGGTCAGAGCCTTGGCGGTGACGTTCCCCCGGGAGAAAGCAGCAAAGGCCCCACACCCCCAGCCTGGGCGCTGTCTGTTGCCTTTCTGTGGAAGGGCTGGTGCAGGCGGCTGACCTTTGCCCAGGTGAACCCAAGGACACTACTTCCTTAGCTGTTCCTTGTGGGGAAAAGGCAACAGTCACAGAACGAAGGCTCTCCCGGGAGGCCCCCCGCCGTGAAGGCACAGTGACGGCTCTGATAGGCTTCAGCTTCGAGGAGCTCCCCTATCTCAGCGAACACATTTCCCAGTCATGTAGCTGTTTCCGTGCAACCTAACATTCCAAGATTTGGCGTCCCAAGCACACACCTCCTAGGCCTCCATGCAATAGTGAGCGTGCTACAAAAGGAGAGATGATGCCAAAGGCCGTCTCCCAGCCCCGAGTCCTTCCTGTCCGCCGGTCCTCTACAGACCTGTGCCCGCTATAAGGCACCACTAGAGTACCAGGGGGCAGTGACGGGAACAAGTCAGGGCCATGCAGGGGGGCTGGGGTCATGTCAGGAGGAGAGGCTCAGGCAGGGGGCACCTGGGCACTTGTGCTGTCTGCTCACAGGGACCGTGGGCTGTGCGCCCTGCTGCTTGTGCCCTGCAGGTGAAAGCTGGTCTGGGGGTCAATGTCATTGGCCTGGTGACAGTGATGGTGGCCATCAATACGTGGGGAATAAGCCTCTTCGACCTCAACACGTTTCCTGCCTGGGCCAAGGTCAGTAATATCACTGATCAGGCCTGACCCCTGCGGGCGAACAGCCCAACCCCAGGAGCGACCAGCACCCAGCAGAGGCTGACCAACAGGCTGAGAGGACCACCAGGAGCACAGGACCCCCTCAGAAGATTCCTCCGTCTTCCACCTCCGGTGACATGCGGAGAGCCTCCAAGCATAATGCACAGGCCCAGACGTCAGTGTCTTCCGCTCTGCCCTCCTTCCTCAGCGCTGCAGTGGAAGGAAACCTAAAACCCTTCTCCCTCCCTTGTAGCTTGTCTCTCCAACCAGCTCTTTCTGAAAGCTGGCAAGAGACAAGTCTGTCTTCGTTGCCCCTCAGAGGCTAAGCCTCACAAACTGACCAGTCCCCCTGGGTTTGATGTTATTCTTAAATTCTCAGCCCCGTTTAGGAATAGAAGGAGAAAACCCAAATCATGCTACCAAGTGCAGAGAGTGAAACCAGTGTCATCTCCTCTTCGGGGGAAGTCTCACCCAGAACCTGAGACCTGGCGTCGGCTCCTTTCTCCTAGGTGTTTCTCGCCAAGCTCTCCCCACAAAAGGGCAGTTCTCAGGGAGCCTCTTTGTGGCCCTCAGTACTCTTATCACTCCTCTTTTAAGTATCTCTCATCAATGGCTTCTCTATACCGTGGCACCGAATCCCTGCAAAGAAACAGTGTCCCCTGCAGAATGAGGCTGGTGCTGTTCTCTGTCAAAGGAAAAGGAGGCAGAAAGAAGACACACTGAGATCAGTGTCTCTCTCTCCACTCAGCACTAACCATCAATACCACCATGCTGGTTAAGCGTTGGGAGGAAGGAAAAACCTTCATAGTTCGTACCTGTCTTACTGAGGAGGTGGAAACTAAGGCCACAGCACTATTAATGATATGTCGATGGGTTTTCTTCAGGAGGCAATGAGTAGTTCGCCCCCAAAAAGATAAGCACAGTTGATGAGCCTCTGGAGAGGAGGGGAGATGTCTTATGTCTCTTAAAGTCTCCAGCAACTTATATGGTACGGTAAACTGTGTGCCTGTCTGCTCAATAAATGTCTTCCTTGAAATGACTCTGAAGTCCAGGCCTCCTCCTTCTTCCCGAACTGCACCCCTATCCCCATGACAGAAGTCTTTGCCACAGGACTGGATGTTGCTCCCAACCCCTCCAGCGTGATTTTTACCATCAGCTACTTCCCTGGTGGCTCAGAGGTTAAAGCATCTGCCTCCAATGCGGGAGACCCAGGTTCGATCCCTGGGTCGGGAAGATTCCCTGGAGAAGGAAATGGTAACCCACTCCGGGATTCTTGCCTGGAAAATCCCATGGATAGAGAAGCCTGGTAGGCTACAGTCCATGGGGTCGCAAAGTCGGACATGACCGAGTGACTTCACTCACTTCACTTGCTAAATATACCTTATGGGAAAAGGAGGAAACCATGGTTACAGCACTGCTTGAATTGATTTTAAGTTACTAATGACAGCAACTGCAGTTTTCCCACAATGATTTACCAACAAAGTCACTCTCTTAGTTTATCATCTATCTGTAAGTTACAAAGTCTCTTTTGTGCCAGTCAAAAACCCGCACCAGGTTTAACCAGGAATATTACTGCTGCTTCCAGTTAGCGTAGGCCAAATTATCTGGCCACTTACAAAAGTGAATGAGCCCAAATGAAATGCCAATGTGAGGTACGTCTGAGGGACCAGCTGGTCTGTATGGCTGGTCTGAGGAACCAGCATCGCTACCGGTCATGCTGCTTTGAAATATTTCTGAGTCAGGATGTCACTCCTATTGTCAGGGTAGCCAAATGGTCAAGTGTCTGACCTGTTACAGAATTTAAGACGCCAAACCTTTAAGTCAGACAACAAGGCAATGCACAGATAATTAATAAGATGCTGGCAGTATAAACAAGCAAAAGGAGAAAGAAAAGGTGACAGAGAATTAAGTTGACTTCAGACTTTCTTGGTGGTCCAGTGGTTAAGAATCCACCTGCCAATTCAGGGGACACAGATTCAATCCCTGGTCTGGGAAGATTCCCCATCCTACAGGGCAACTAGGCCCACAAGTCCTAGGCCCGTGCTTAGTAACAAGAGAAGCCACTACAATGAGAAGCTCTCACACAGCAACTAGACAGAAAGCCTGCACATAGCAACAAAGACCCAAAAATAAATTAAAAAAAAAAAAAAAGAATTCAGTTGACTTAGAATGATTGGCCCCTGTTCAGCTATTTGAGACCCTGACTCACTCTGAAACAGAAAGCAGAGCAGCTCCATGAAGCTGCTACCACGTCCATCAGGCGGCTAACACTCTCGAGCAGTCAGTTCAGAAAGGGTGTTTATTTTGGTCTGGTCAGTAGACCGAACAGCACCGTTCTGTCCCCAGACCACAGACTCAGTCCAAAGAAGCCTGCTCATTCCAGATATGACTCACGAGCGTCAGCTGTGACTCACAACTCCTTGTCTTCTAAAATCGCTCTGCTGCTGGACAGGACCTAATAGCTCTGCTTAGTAGTGCTGTCTTTTGCAAATACATTAAATTTGATCCTTCTCTTCTCATATCACAACTCTATATGGGTGGAAAAGCTATAAACAATCATCTTATACAGCTCCTTTTATAGCTGATGAAACTGAGAAACAAAAACACCAAGTAGAGGTGCATCTTATTCTTGATTATACATCAAATTCTGCTTAAAGTTGCCTCGGAAATTCCTTTAAGTCACCCATGAAGTACATAGTATACAACCTTTTATGTAAGAATTCACATGAAACAAAGACTCGTGTGCCATTTTAGTAAGTGAAAAAGAACTAATTTTTTCCTCCGTTGTCAAGAGTAGATCTCTTATTTAGCTGAACCCAAATAAAGCAGATGGCTTCATATTTAGACACCTGTGTGAAAAGTGCATCTCAACACTAGGATCACTCTCAGGCGAGAGAGATAACTGAACCACTGTTAAGACAGGGAGCTGAGAGCACCCAAGAGCTCAGGCAGCTGTCCTGGGGCTGCCGTCACTGAACAAATCTGAGCACACCGCCTGCTCTATTTACAGGGCGCCTTCCGCTTGGCCCAGTCTGGCACAGCTGTACGTGTAAGAGATGCGCTTTCCATATGCAGGCACAGGACTCAGGTTTTGCAATGTCCCACCACACCCCAGGCACTTTCCACAAAACTTCACTATTGGCCTGTTTCTCTCCCATGCCATCTGCTAGGTCTTCAGTGCTTGACTATGTGGCATCCAGATTTAGGAAAGGTATAAATAGAACATGTGAAAATCCAAGTTTCACAGACTCCCTTTTAAGACCAGGCAACATCTCAAAGTATTTCCCCTTCACTGTCCTGCTCCTTTCCACGAGGCAAGGCGTTAACAGACAGTGGGGAAAAAAAGAACTCATTCATCTGAGTAAGGCTGGGAAATGCTATGTGCAAAGTTCAGACCGGGGAGCTGAAGAAAAGTCTCCTTTGCTTCAGCACAGTACAGAGTGTTCCGTCAGGAGGAGTAACAGGGAAAGTATTTAAAACGTGGGAGAGTTTAGCAGAAAAGCAAACACGAGTACAGTATCTAGGGAGTGAACCACTTGGAGGAAATGAAAACATCATGCATGTTACACATGCTTCATGGACCCGCCAAGTACGGACAACTGGAAAACCCACATATCCCAACTTTTCTCGAGTCGCAGAAATGAAAATTAAGTAAATGAGTTAGAAAGAAGCAAATAAAACTGTCCCTTTAAACCCAAAACTGCTTAATTATCACTTAATTAACACTAAACCAGAAGAGAGGTCTACAGACATCAGCTGGTAACTTCAATTCATAAAATACAGTGCCAAGTAAGGTTCTTCTGGTTTTTTCTTTCTTTGGGTATTTTGTTTAGGAGGTTACAGTTTAAGGATAAGGTTTCTAGTTCAATGTATTTTTTAGGTTCCCAACATCAACCCTGAAGTCTTACTTTTCACACGAGTAACTTTAGTAGTATTTTATGTAATCCTCCTTTTAAGGTCAGGAGTAGCAGAAAGTCTCCTTAAATCACAACAGTGATTTTCAAACTTTTTAATAAGAAAACAAAGCCTGTCTCTCAGTGGTTCTTCCCATCCCTCCACTGCTTTGCGAGGCAAGGCTCTCGACAAAACACCCAGGGAGTGCACCAGCCAGTGCCGTCATTACCGCCACAACATCCCCTAAAATCCGTGGTGGTTCTGGGCTCCTCCAACACTGTATCTCAGTGAAGACAACCCTGTCTGAGAACTCAAAGCTCCTTTTCACTCCTGCAAGGACCTAAAACTAGGAGAGGGGCTCTGAAGGGTGACCAGGAAGTCAGCCTGTGTTCACTGTGGAGCAGTTTACATGGTGAAGGTCATTTCCCGGATGGCTCCCACTGGAAGAAATGATCCCCCTCATCAAGGTTACGTGTCACTTCTGATGGGACGCTCTAAGTCCAAATGAGTTTCACTTACAACATATAATTATAGAGACCTAATACTACAACATCTAAGTGACCCTCGCCCCCAAAGAAGCTGGTCTGGGAGAACACATCCACAAGTAACAATGCTCCATAGGTGATAAAAAAAAAAAAGAATCTGTCTTTGAAAATGGTTCTCTAAGTTTGTGGCATTTTGAATATTCTCAAGGATGGTAAATCTCTCTCCTTCAAGATTGCAGTTCACCCTGCTAATAATTCAGTCATTCAAGAGCAAACCTTGTAAGCCAGGTGGTATGATCAATGTGGATACTATAGATTTTCACCAACAAAGCGAGTGACCAAAGAATAGTAACAAATTTTGCACAGTTCATAGACTTTTGCTCCAAAAGTGAGTGCAGGGGGAAAAAAAAAAGTATTCGGACCCAAAGCAACATGTTTGGAGCAGTATCTACTATTTATTGGATAATTTGCAAAGCACTGCACTACACATCACACACATTATTTCAGCTGTTTCTCATGGAAGCCCTCTGAGGTAGGTACAGAGAATACAACAGTTTCAGAAAATTAAGCTGCTTGCCCCTGATCACACTTCAAGGGAGAAGTCAGTCCATAATATGATCCTAATCTATCTCACACACCAGTGCAACTCAACAGGGACAAAACTCATCTCCATGTATGAAAGATCCATGTTTCCCAAGAGAAGGAGAATCACTTCATTTTATCATCACAGTAACAGTGGCATCACTGTCTGAAAAAAAGGTCCCTAAGCCATTCTTCCAGTTTACTGACTCTGCTAAAATGTCTTCAGAAATGGCATTATCAGTGAAGCTGCCCAAAAAGCTCTCTGAAACAAAACGCCCAGTGAGATGGGACTTTATTTATATTTAGTGCAAATTACCCTTCTAGGACTTCAGGATGGAGCTATCCCCCGCATTGACAAGTATAAAAACATCAGGTTTAACGTCACCACTGTAGTAGCAAGACAGGGAAAAATTTAGCATTTCTCAGGAGTGGATTAAATACATTATAGTATATTTGCTCAATACAACCTTATGCAGCCAAAAAAAGAAAGCAGTTCTTTGTCCCTTCCAGACTGCCATGTAGTGATCCCCACCGGGGAAGACTGTATACAGCTTTTTATCACTTGTATAAAAACCCCCATGTATGTGTGTGTATTTAAGCACAAAATCTTTCTCAAAAGGATACAAGAAACTAACCACAGTGTCTGACTCCAATGAGAGGAACTAGGAGCTGGAGGATAATACAAATCACTTTCGTATTGACCCAGAGGAAAGTTATGTATTTAAACATTTTTTCACAACTAAAAAATTTTATGGACTGATTATACATTTGAAAAATTATAAAAATAATGTCTGACTGCAGGAGAAAAACACCAAGTCTTATGAGAATCACTCTAAAGTTATAATGTACACACTTTTTTAATGTAAAAATGCAGAAATTTTCCTTTATAGACAATTTCTCATAGATCTACCATGTGATGTCAAAGGTACCTGTAATCCCATTAACTATGATTCTCATGACTGAAAAGAGATCAAATACATCTAGAAAAAACAGGCACACTAGATTATGAATTCTACTGAAGACAAAGACCATTATTTTAAATACTTTTAAATTCCCCAATTCCTGATAGGATTCTCAGAACACAGTTTCTTGGTTAATGAATAGTAAATTGATTTATTGGTGAAATTAGCAGCTATGGAGCTTCCTGACGATATAAAATCAGTGGATAATTCACAGAAACTAGCTTCCAGATTTTCATTTTAATTACTACTGTGAAACAACATAATTCAGTACCAAATGTTTAAAAACCCATTATAATTACCAGACTCTGAAATACGCATCATTTGGATCTCATCAACTACACAAAACTCATCCATTTTTCTTTTGAAAAAGGTAGTAGAAATCCCAAAGAATAAGGGAAAGACTACTAATTAAAGGTATGATAACTAATCGAGCACCATGATTTCATTCTCAGGACCTCCCAAGAGGCTGGAAGGAGGAAGGGAAGAAGTGAGGATGTTGGAGAAATAAGGGTTGCTCTTAACTTCTGACCCCTTTTGTGCTGTGAGGCAATGCAAGGTCTAGCAAAAAAGAAAACTGCGGAGGCTAGAGATTAAAACAAAAGCTTTTGGTTCAGACGGTAAAGGAGGCCCTGGAGAACAGTAGACTCAGTTTATCCAAAAGGCAGTGCTGCAATTGGTTTCAGCAACTAGGGGGTTTCTTCTTGGCGTCCAAGTCCTTTTTAATTTCTTCAAGTTTTTTAGCCAGGTTTGGTATCTTTAAAGAGAAAAGAGAATATCATCATTTTATGTCTATCTAGTCAGTATTTTTTCATTTCTCTTCCTCTAAAGAGAAATGGTTTACCTTTCCTCTAAAAGAAACCTGAAAAACAGCGGTGTTTCTTAGCCTCATAACTGCCTAAGAAAGATCCCAAAAGTGCTAAGTTAAAGCAGGCTCCCTCCCCAAAAGTCAGACCCTGAGTTCTACTTTTATATACCCACTGAACTCCCTCAATCCAGTGCCAAGCAAAGTTGTTCAGTTCAGTCACTCAGTCGTGTCCGAGTCTTTGCAACCCCATGGACTGCAGCACGCCAGGCCTCCCTGTCCATCATCAACTCCCGGAGTTCACTCAAACTCATGTCCATTCAGTTGGTGATGCCATCCAACCATCTCATCCTCGGTCGTTTCCTTCTCCTCCTGCCTTCAATCTTTCCCAGCATCAGGGTCTTTTCAAATGAGTTAGCTCTTTCCATGAGGTGGCCAAAATATTGGAGTTTCAGCGTCAACATCAGTCCTTCCAGTGAACACTTAGGACTGATTTCCTTTAGGATGGACTGGCTGGATCTCCTTGAAGTCCAAGGGACTCTCAAGAGTCTTCTCCAACACCACAGTTCAAAAGCATCAATTCTTTGGTGCTTAGCTTTATGGTCCAAATTTTCTTTATAGTCCAACAGGTTGTACATGTAAACAATAAATGTGACGTAACTTAATAAGCACCTGCCTAGAAAACCACATGACTCAAGTTTAAGGATGACAAAGCTAACTCCCTTTGTCACACTAAAAACTTTACTACAAATCAAGTTCAAATCGTGTCTTCTTTCCTTGTCTCCTTAAAACAAACATTACATTTCAGGGTTCCCATTCATGGGCAGCTCTGTCACCCGATTTTCAACTGACACATCTGTAAGGTGAAGCTAACGCTACTCCCTACTGCACGGAATTCTGTCCTTACATGTATAGCACTAAATGGATCCACCTCCAAACTACTCAGTCACCTCTACAACCGGGTAGCAGGGACTGGAAAGACTGTCCAGCGAAGTCTCACTCCACGTGATTTCCCACAGAACTGTAAGAGCCCAACAATGTTACTCTGTGCTAACAAACACAGCACACGGTCACCATGAGGCCACCTGAACTGATGGGATTTTGTTCTCTTAGGGTGAAATGTAGGTCAGGTGCTTCTGTGAGTTCTAGTATTTTCTCAGACAATGGAAAATCTTTCTGTAACATTCAGGACTTTCCTCTCAGACCTATGGACCATCTTGTTTATGCTAGAAGGCATACTTTACTTCAACAAACACAAGTCACTATACACTAGGTGCGTGGAATCAAGGAAGACATGAATATGGTCACTTACGTCATAGTTTTGAGCCAGATACATTCCCACCACGTTGCCAAGAGTAAATCCAAGCTGTAAGAACAGAATAGGAGAGTCACACTGGAGACTGAGTTCTGTGCCAACCGGACGACAAGGACAGTATTCTTACCAAACCAGAAGACATGGAGAGTATTCTCCTAAGGAACTCAGGACAGTTAGAGACCTCAGCGCCCAGTCCAGAGGAGTGCATAGCATGAAATTCACATCTTTCTTCTATAAAATAGGCATGGAAATAGCCTCCCACAAGGTTAAATAGTATATGGTAGAACTATATAGACCTTACAAAGACTTGGCTGTAAGTTCTAGAAACTCAAGCCAAAATCTGATTTTTGTTAAGAGCCACAGTTTGGTATTTTTTTATTGGGGGGGGGGTGGAGTGGTTATGAGATTTGTTATTTCTTGCTACATCAGGTAAAAAGTATGCAATTTTTAAAAGTATCCAGCTAAATCATAGAATTTTAGAAAATGAAGGGATGTTCACAGTTCAAGCTCTTCACATTTTAAGAGGCACCTGGTCTAAGACATGAAGTAACTTGTTCAGGGTCTTTCATCACAGGAGCACAGGGCAACCTAAAGCAGATTCACACTCAAAAACTAAAATATACAATGACAGAAAGCAAGACTGTCACACAACTGAGAGAGCATATGGCTTAGCTCTCTGGCATGGGTGGAGTCTGATGGGCAGGGCACTTAAGACCTGCAGAGACCACAGGTCCCCTAACCAGCTCTGAATCCGTGGCAAGAGACATGCACAACCTTTAGAGAACTCTAGTGTTTATCTCACTGGGTGACTATCTTCCTCAACAATAACTGCTTCATGAAAATCCCTTCACACCAAAAGAGCTTCAAAGTTCCTTCAGCTTGGAGTTTTAATGATGATCTATAATTTTCTGGGATCCACACCCCCACCCCCACCCCCGCGCCACCGCACTGGGCTTCCCTGGTGGCTCAGATGGTAAAAAATCTGCCTGCAATTCAGGAGAGCCAGGTTTAATCCCTGGATCGGGAAGATCTCCTGGAGATGGGAACAGCAACCCACTACAGCATTCTTGCCTGGAGAATCCCATGAACAGAGGGGCCTGGTGGGCAACAGTCATGGGGTAGCAGAGAGCTGGACACGACTGAGCATCTAACACTTTCACCCCAAAATTTAAAATGTCCAACTGAACACCTAACTTCTAATTTTATAAATTTGAACTTGCAACTGATTTTTAATTATTTTCTTTAGTCACTGTTGCTCCTAATAAATACACAGCTGAGGTTAACATAGAAAAATAAAGCATCGCACTTAGCACCAGTGGTCATATATGGCATAGTGGAATTGTCTTCAAGGTGGAGACGCATATGGGAGAGAGAACATAGCTGGATCCTTACTAAGCCTTAAGCTTACTAAGCTTTAAACACCCATAATTTAAATGCGTTTGTTAGTAGGAAGCAGAAAAGAGACTATCAAGTCTAAACATAGACTGTTTTCTGAACATTTGATTATTCAAACATAGCTTGTGAAATACTTTTACCAACGTGGCACCAAGAAGCCAAATGATTTTTTTCCACGCCTATGGGTTGAAACCAGGTAGTAAGAGGTTTTCCAAATCCAGAAAGAAACAGTATTAAGTTTGCTTAAAAAGGGGCGGAAATCACCTAAGTATGTTAGCTCTAACACCAAACAGAAAGAAGGTTGAAAAATTTCAAGAAAAATAAATTTTGGTTCTACCACTGATCTAGCTGTGTACCTTCAGGCAAGACACTTAACCTCCTTGGTGCTATGCTGATTTGAGGCTCCTGACTTATAAAAAATTATACTAACAATCTTCCTTCCAGCTTCAAATTTCTAGGGTTCTTGGTTCTTACCAAGTGTGTCTCAAAATTAATAAAGCAAATCTAAATATGATTTCATTTTGGCAATTTCACTAGCACCAGGGCGATTAACAAACAAAACAGTTATTTGAAACACAAAACAAAAATCATGGGTCTCTAGACCAGTCATGAGTCTCTGGACAAGTCATTCAACTCCAGTTTCCAAATACTGCTATGTCTACCAATGGGATATGGTAAAACTACATACACAATGTAAGAGAAATGGAGCACATGAAGAGCAGCTGGAGGAAAATGCATGACAGTAGAAAAGCATTTGTATGTTGTTCATGGAATACTCGATAGGCAAGTTTAGAGACATAAGAAATTTTAATCGGAATAAATAAAGGATTAAAAAAAATAACATCTGTATCTGAGGAACGGTGACTGAGAAGTTAAGACCAGGGTCAGAGCTCAGGTCACGAATGAGCCAGAAGCCTCTCCACTGCGCAGGAATGCTTAACTTCCTCCAGGTCAAGACCTGGAGGCCTCCTCAGGGGTCCATCCGGATGGCTGGATGCTATCACCACAGCCCACTCCCCGCTCCCCCGGAGCACCCCTGCAGAGGTGTGCCTTCCTCCCAAGCTCAACACTAAATACATCATGATTATGTCCTTTCTGCAATGATTCTGAGACTCTAGGAATATGTAGCTGCTTCTCACAAACATATTGGGCACAATAAATGGTAAAACACCAGAAGTATGGGGACTGAGGAGTGCCATGAGCAAAGCTGCACAGAGGACAAATGGGTGAGAAGAAATCTGAAAAACATCCTCCCAAATACATCTGGCCTCTAAAGGTTTTGACTGAAGGATTGCAGTCCCTTATATACCAAAAATCAGTTTCATATCCAGCCCTGTGAAAAGATTTCAAAATGGTCTCTTTTCTTAAAGAATTTATATGATGTACAGAAAGAAAAGCTACACACTAAGTACAATAGTTATAACAACAGACAGGACGCTGCACAGGACCTTGAATGTAACAGATGCATGAAAGACCAGAACTGGGTCATGCATTAAGTAACAAAATGAATGATACAGAAGTGCTTCTTTTAAGAAACCATACCTGAAAGAGATCAGTGTACCTCAACTTGTTATTAAAGGCTCTACAGATGCTAAGGAAGTGTTAAAATTTACACTGGCAAGGGAAGTGACTCTGGAGAATCAAGGTACAAGACAGGAATGACAATGCGATGACCTGAATAAAAGAAATAGGCCCGATAAGATATGAAGATTTGAACAAAAAATGGAGAGAAATACCAGTATAGAGAGCTGGGTGGAACTAACTGATGGACTTCAAAAAACCAGCAAGCACGTTTAGTTCTCATGTAAAACAGTAGGAAACGACTGACTGCTCTTTACCAGCAGCAACATGATGAAAGCACCATTCTGTCAGCATTCACCTGACAGCTGTACCCAAAAACAGCTGAATAAATAGAAAGCAGAGAAGGCAAGCAAACATGAATGGTTTTCCTTCTTAAAAATCAAGATCAATAGAATAAAGGGTCCAAGAATAAACCTTTACATTTATGGTCATGTGATTTTCAACAAGGGTGCTAAGCAGCCAATGGGAGAAAGATGGTCTTTGCAAGGAATGATGTTAGGCCAACTGCATATCCACATACAAAGGAACAAAGCTGACACCTACTTCACATCACAAACAAAACTTAACTCAAAAGGGATCAAAGACCTAAATATAAGAGCTTAAACTATAAATCTCTTTTAAAAATGGATAAATCTTACTTTATCAAAATTTCAAGTGTTTGTATTTCAAAGAATACCAAGACGGTGAAGACAACCACAGAATGAAATATGCGCACATCATATATCTGATAAAGGACCTGTACTCAGAATATATAAGGAGCTCTTGACTGAATGATAAATAAGACAACCCAGTTTTAAAATGAGCAAAGGATTCGAAGAGACATTTCTCCAAAGAAGAAATACAAATAAACAGCCAACAAACACATGGAAAGATGCTCAACGTCATTAGTCATTAAGGAAATGCAAATCAAACCCACAACAAGGTGCCTCATTACATCCACCAGGATGACTTGAATGAAAAAGAGGAGCAAGTGTTGGCAAGGAAATGGAGAAACTGGAACATACGCTGCTGGTGGGAATGTAACATGATACAGCCACTATGGAAAAGTCTTGCAAATCCTCCGAAAGCTGAGCACAGTTACCATCTGATCCACCAATTTCACTTTAGAGTATATAAGCAATAAAACTGAAACATGTATCTACACAAAAACTTGTACATGAATGTTCACAGCAGGAGTATTCGTAATAGCCAAAAGGTGGAAACAACCCAAACGTCCATCAACTGGTGAATGAATGGACAAAATGTGGTGTATTCGCACGATGCAGTATAGCCATGAAAAGGAATGAAGTATGATCCATGCTAAAACATGGATGAACCTTGAAAACACAATGCCAAGTGAGAGGCGGTCAGACAAGACCACATATTATATGATTTCACTACAAGAAAAGTCCAGGACAGGCAGATCCAGAGAGACACAAAATGAGTGCTTGTCCAGGGTTGGGTGTGAGGGGAATGAGAAATGAATGCTAATGGTATGGTGTTTCTTTGGGAGGCAATGAAATATAGTTGTTGTTTAATCACTAAGTCATGTCTGACTCTTTGTGACCCCATGGAATGAAGCGTGCTAGACATCCCTGTCCTTCACTATCTCCCAGAGTTTGCGCAAACTCACGTCCATTGAGTCAGTGAGGCCATCCCACCATCTCATCCTCTGTCACCCCCTTCTCCTCCTGCCTTCAGTCTTTCCCAGCATCAGGGTCTTTTCCAATGAGTCAGCTCTTCACATCAGCTGGCCAAGGTATTGGAGCTTCAGCATCAGTCCTTCTAATGAATATTCAGAGCTGATTTCCTTTAAGACTGACTGATCTCCTTGCTGTCCAAGGGATTCTCAAGAGTCTTCTCCAGCACTACAGCTCAAAAGCATCATTTATTTTTCGACGCTCAGTCTTTAGTCTGCCACATCCATACATGACTACTGGAAAAACCATAACTTTGATATATACAGACCTTTGTCAGCAAAGTGACGTCTCTGCTTTTTAACACTCTCTAGGTTTGCCAGGGCTTCCCTTGTGGCTCAGCTGGTAAAGCATCCGCCTGCAGGGCAGGAGACCTGGGTTCAATCCCTGGGTTGGGAGGATCCCCTGGCGAAAGGAAAGGCTACCCACTCCAGTATTCTGGCCTGGAGAATTCCATGGACTGTATAATCCACGGGGTCACAAACAGTAGGACACAAATGAACAACTGTCACTTTCACAGGTTTGCCATAAATATCCTTCCAAGGAGCAAGTGTCTTTTAACTTCACGTGGAGCCCACGGAAATAAAATCTGTCACTACGTCCATGTTCTCCCCTTCTATTTACCATGAAGTGACAGAATCGAATGCCATGACCATAGTTTTTTTTTGAATGTTGAGTTTTAAGCCAGCTTTTTTCACTCTCTTTCACTCTTATCAAGAGGCTTTTTTTAGTTCCTCTATTCCTGCAATTAGTGGTATCACCTGCATGTCTGAGGTTGTTGATATTTCTCCCAGCAATTTTGATTCCAGCTTGTGATTGATCCAGCCTGGCATTTCGCATGATGTATCCTGAATAAAAGTTAAATAAGCAGAGTGACAATACACAGCCTTAACTTACTCCTTTCCCAATTTGGAACCAGTCCATTGATCCATGTCTGGTTTTAACTGTTGCTTCTTGACCTGCATACAGGTTTCTCAGGAGATAAGTAAGGTTAGATATAAAAATCAGATAGTGGTGATTCTTGCACAAGTCTGTGAACATATCACTAAATCCTACACTTTCAATGGGTGAACTGTATGGTTTGGGAACTAGATTTCAAAACTATTACAAAATGAATAAAGTAAGATTTGGGACTTTCCCGGCGGCCCAGAGGTTAGGACTCCACCCTTCCCTTACAGGGGGGCAAGGGTTCAATCCCTGGTTGGGGGACTAAGATCCTGCATGCAACACAACCCAGCCAAAACAAACAGAAAGAACGGGTAGAATATCAGCTCTATGGGATAAAACAGAGGACACCAAAGACAACTTTGAGGTTTCCAGATTGGACAAAAGTTTAAAAAGAATGGAAATGTCAGATGAAAAAATGAGGACCATTAGACTAAGGCTTTGTTTTGTATATGACAGGTCTATTGAAAATGTTGTCTTGTCAATTTTTTTTTAATATATAGACACATGAAGGGCTTAGTTACAACACTGTATCTCTTAACATAAAGAAGCACCAAGTCTTAAAAAGTAGAGAGACAACTTTGAAGCAATCTGACTCCTCTCAATGCTGCTCAACTCCTGCCCCCAACAAAAAGTTGCTATGTGTGTAGCTCCATAAATAAAGCTACAATTTTTATCTGGAAATGGTTACTGGCAATAATCCAGAATGAATACTACCTGACATGTCTGAAATAAGACCTATTAAATTACATTTTCAAAAAGTACACACCTAAACCAAGTTACAACATAGAATCTGAACCATCTTATATTTGCCGAGAAGGATTTACAAAATCTGAAAATAATCTGATTGTGTTTAGCAAATATAACTAGCATTCAAAGGGAAGGGAAAGTTGCTCAGTCGTGTCCGACTCTTTGCAACCCCATGGACTGTAGCCTACCAGGCTTCTCAGTCCATGGGATTTTCCAGGCAAGAGTACTGGAGTGGGTTGCCATTTCCTTCTCCAGGGGATCTTCCTGACCCAGGGATCGAACCCGGGTCTCCCACATTGGAGGCAGATGCTTTGCCATCTGAGCCATCAGGGAAGCCCATAAACCTAAAAATGTTTCACAGTCTCAAATGAAAAAAACTACACACTGACAAGAAAACCAAAAGTATATATTATTTTACATTAATAAAAAAGTAAACTGACAATTGTACTTCTCAAGCTTAGTCTCAGCTACAGAAGCTATCAGAGGATCTCTCCGTTCCAAGGAAGCAGGGAAAAAAGTTATCTTTTTTGTGCCTTAGTCTTTTAAACACTCAACACTTGGTGTAGAGATAATCATCAATTATGTTTAACAACTGCTTCAGTAATAATAAAACTCAAATTCTATCCCCCTCTACTAACACTACATAGAAATACATTTTTAAGGTGTAAGCTAGGTTTTATATTCAATACTTTTCCTTAAAGAATGAATAAAGAAAAACAACCAAAAAAAAAAGCTATTAATTCTTCAATTGAACCAGTAAATTAAACAGGGACGTTCATGGAAATTAGCCAGTAACACTCTGAAAAGCAGGGCATCAGGTAGAACTGGTCTGCCTATTCTCAAAGAAGCTAATTCAAATATTCAAATATCTTTTGAATATCTGACAAGAGTAATCAAGCAAAAAAGGAATATCTAATTATAAATAAATGAAATCAATCCCAAAGTACTAAGTGCCATCTGCTTGGGAGATCTAACTGTAAAAGTATGTTTCCTCTTCCTGTGAACTTTATGATCTATTCTAGAAAGACAAGACAAAATAAAATAGTGTACATCAAGATGCAGTAAACGAAACACAGCACATTAGCAAATGATCTGAATGGGCCACACAGATTAAATGCCTTGCGTTAGAAATCTAATCATATTAACATATTAAAGGAGAAAAGCCATGATCACCAGATGAGGAAAAAGCACAATAAAATTTTATTGCCTATCTCAATAAAAACACCTAAGAAATAGAAGTGAGTGAGTGAGTGAAAGTCGCTCAGTCGTGTCTGACTCTTTTCGATACCACGGACTACACAGTCCATGGAATTCTCCAGGCCAGAATACCGGAGTGGGTAGCCTATCCCTTCTCCAGTGGATCTTCTCGACCCAGGAATCAAACCGGGGTCTCCTGCACTGCAGGTGGATTCTTTACCAACTGAGCTATCAAAAGAGTTCCATGAATCTGTTAGAAAATATCAGAAATACAAACATCCTACTAAAACCTGAGAAGCATTTCCACTCAAAGCAGAAACAAAACTAGGATATTCACTCTACTTCTGCTACAAGTCCTGACTTGAGAGTGAGAACAGGAGAGCGGGAAGGAAGAACTGGAAGAGAACACAGAACTGTCGTATTTGTCTTCCCTGGAGATGTGAGCGCCTTCATAGTACTGCCTTCTCCAAGTCACTGCGAAGTGAATCTACAAACTACTGGAGCTAAAAGGTAGACAAGGGTGCTAGATACAAAATCAATATACCAGAATCATTAGCATTTCTATACATCAGCAACAACTAATTCAACAATGGTGAAATTCCCATTTTCTTCTCCCCTCTGACCTCAACCCTGTGCTAAATGAACACTAATCAACCAGTGTTAGATGACTAAAGTTGCTGCTAATGCTATCATTAATAAAACACGGTCCTACTGTATATTACAGGGAACTACAGTCAGTACCTTGTGACAAACCATAATGGAAAAGAGTATGAAAAGGAATGTTTATGTGTATATATGTATGGCTGAATCACTTTGCTGTACAGCAGAAATTAACACATTATAAATTAACTGTACTTCAATAAAATTTTTAAAATAGTATCATTAATGTACTAAAAGTGCTACTGTCAAGAACATCATTAATGCACCAAAACTGCTGTTGTGCATAACATCACTAATATACAAACTCAGGTTCCTTCTCCAGGATAAGATGAGCTAACAGACTCCTGAGTCACAGGCCACAGAACTGTAAACCAGGACAACACTGATGCCAAAACTACCACTAAGAAAGGTCACAGAAACATCACAAGACAATGACCCCAGCTTCTTTGTTCTTCCCCTTTTAAAAGCCTCAATCTCAAAGACCAAGCTGGAGCAGATGTGAGCCTTGTCTCCCACTCCCTTGCTTGGCACCTCGCAATACAATCCTTACTTTGCAGCAAACACTGCTGTCAGAGTTTATTTTTCTGTACAGCAGGCACACAAGCCCTCTGCTCAGTTATAATGTAATGATAAAAAGGATGTCACATGAACCAACAATAAAACTAAAAAGCACCTAGGCATACTAGGCAAGACTAAACACAGTAAAAGTGAAAAAAAAAAAAAAAACACTAGGCAGAACTAAAAAGTACCTAGGAAAAGCAAGACTATCACTAAGAAATTAAAAACAAAACAAACAAACAAAAAAACCCTGATGAAAGACCCTAAATAAATGAGAAGATGGAGCACAACAACATAAGCTTTCAAGAGTAAAGTCATCAGTATGGCTTGTGGAATAAGGCAGGAGTTGGGCCACTAAGAGGAGCTGTGAAGGCAAAAAGGAGGATAAAGGGGAAGTGGGATGATGTGACAGCAGGAAGCGGCTGGTGGGGGGGGGGGGGGGAAGCAGTGAGATTAGCCCAGCAACCGTCAGAGGATGCATGCTGCAGGGCGGTGGGAAAGGAAACCTCAAAAATCAAGTGAAAGTGGTTATGACTTGATGGTGAAGGACATGGGGACCAACCACAGGTTCTGAGCACGTGAATAAGACCATCCTGGCTGACTACTCTGGCAGCTGCGAGACAGGAGAAGACCAAGCGTGTCAAGGGAAACACAACGAACCAGAGGCAACAGCCTTGCTATTCTACAGCTGATCAGATTATACTGGGAGTGCTATGTTTTAAAAAAAAATTCAAAAACCAGAATATTCAGAGAAGGATGACCACGAAGAAAGAGTGGAGGAAATAGACAGCCTAAAGACAAGACTGGTGGGAGCAGGGAGTTAGAGAGCAGCACCAAGGTAATGCTCTTACACAGGTAAAAAAGGTCATGTGAACTAGAACTGCTTTTTAACATCAAAGAGTAGAACCAGGTAAGAAGACACTGACCAAAAGTGAAAGAGAACCTGAGAAAATGGAGAGCCTGCTGTAACTGGAGGTGACTGAATATGAACTGGATGCTTCCTGAGAAGCAGACACTTAAGCACTTAAGTCTTAAGACTTATTCAACTAGAGAATCTAAAATAACTTCTCTAACTCATACCTACTAGGCTGGTGCAGCCAGTCCAAGGATGGACGGAAGAAGACCTGCTCTACAAACTTGGCAATGGAAACACAGAGACAGAACTTGTCCTAAGGTAAGTAATGAAGACGTGATGGCTTAAAGCAAAAATAACTCTTACTGAGTGCTTACTATGTGCAAGGCAGCATTTTAACTCCTTTTCAGGAATTAATTCATGTTCTTCACAACCCTGCTAAAGCAGGTACTATTACTGTCCACTTTATGTTGGGGAAACTGAGGGACAGAGCAGTTAAGTAACCTGCCCAAAAAATATACAGCACATAAATGTGCCAGACACAGCAAGTAAATGAGATGAAGAATGAAGGAGAGAACTAAGTCGAGATTATGTCAATATTTCAAGTTAATGAAAGCCAGGGCTAGGGGAGAAAGAAGTTAGGTGTGGAGTGCGAGGTGGGGAGGGAAAGAGGTAACGGGTCCCCCACATGTTGGGTCTAAGAGGGTTGGACAAGAGATGTTCAGGAGGCAGCCGATGACGGGGAACTGAACTCAGAGCAAAGGACTCAAGGTAGTTTTGGAAGCGGTCAACGGAGTGAAGACAACAGCGTGACAAGGAACATGTCCCTAAGGGTGTTGGAAAAAAGAAAGTCAAGGTCTGAGACCTGAGAAACACCCAGAAACCAAAAGAAGGGAACAGCAGCCAGTACAAACCGGAGAGCTTAGATAAGGCAATTTCCCAGCTGGTGCACCGAGATACTGCTCCTCCGGGCCCTTGGAGCAGCCAGGACCCGGGGCTTGCCACCTGTACTCTATGCAGCTTCTTCCAGAAAAACAAGTCCCCGGGTGGTACACTGGGTAAGAATACTGAAAAGCGCTGAGACGCGGGATCCAAAAGCTGGGGCAGGACGGATTAAAGAGGAGTAAGAGGAACAGAGGCTGCTCCTGCGAGAGAGAAGAGAACCAACGCGTCACCCCATGAGTGTACAGAAGGCAGCGCACACAAGCCACCAGCAGAGCCCGTCACACCAGGCTTCCCTCCAAAGGCTTCAAAGTTTCCTTAAACCAAACCGTGGCGACACCATGCTGCAAGACAGGAGGCCACTGCAGTAAAATCAAGGCGGAAAGAGGCGCCAGGACCACAGGAGTAAGTTTCAACACGTGAGGGATGGATAATGGGCAAATACTGTAATTCAAAGAGAAAGGAAGAATGAAGAGAACATATTAATATAAGCAACACGATCAGGTGCAGTGGTTCTCAAATGGTGTTCCAGGAAATGACAACTGCTGGAAACATCTTGGAGGGTTCCAAAATGGGTGGTGACAATACGCCCTCCAAGATATTTACTTGTGACTATCCCATCACTTTCCAAACCTGTTCCAGCACCATCTTTCTGAATCCATGTCCTTCCAGTTACCAGTGAGCTACCACTGAAGTAAGAGACTCAATGGCACCACCTTACACTTTGGGGCCCATACTGTTTTTAACCTGAGAGCTTCCTACAACTATAAGGCAGTAATTATTTCTACTGACTCCTAGTCAGGGCACTGGAGAAACTTCCAGAGGTGTAGCCATGTCTTGGTTAGGCAGTTTACTGTCAGGGATACCCTCTTTTGGTCTATAAGATTGAAAAATCAACTGCCATCTCAAAAAGGACAGAGGGACACTTTTTCTTCTTTAATCCCTTTGATAAAGAATATAACAATTGGAACGAACACAACATTGTAATTATTCTCCAACAAAAATTGAAAAAATTAAAAAAAAATTATCCCAAACTTGGAAATAAAACAAAAGGACAGCATCTCGTTTCAGCATGCTGGGGGAAAAAAAAAAGAATGTAACATTTGGGAAAGTACCTCATCCCTAGAGTACTCAGTTTCCATGAGCCACCTGGAAGGTTTTCAAAATACTCCACTCTTATCATTCAGAGTTTAAGAATCAAGTTTTGAAGGCACAAAAGCCTGGGAAGAAAGACTTTCAGGCTGAAAATTGGCAAGTCCTCCTGAAACCTTCAACAAGACAATCTTTGCCAGAAAACCTGTTTCTGACTTAAGGAGAGCCATGAAAAATAATTTGCTTACTCACGGTAACACTCATTTTTCCCCAGAATGAGCATTCTGGAAAAATTACTTGTTCACCACGGCCTGACTCACGTATGTCAGCAACCAGCCATCCTCAGTCTGGAAGCTATAAAAGGTCTGAGGAGGGCTCCCTCGGTCTCTTAACTCCGGCGGCTCACGAATTTCGAGTTCATTCCTGGCCTTCCTGTGTTCTCAAAGATGGCAACCAGCAGGGCTGCAAGCCGCGGACGGGGTACGTGTTTAAGTCGGGGGTGGGAGGGCCGAAGTCATTAAGGAGCCTGAACACGAGGAACGCACACAAAGCACGCCTGGCCCATCACACAACAGCTTGAAAAAACACCTATGCTCTGACTCCTCAAAAGTTTTAGGGACTTGAACGGCGTCAGAAAAATGTTGGTGAAAGGATATGAGTGAGGCAGAGCAAAAACACCCACAGCCCACCCGGACAGGCGACGGGCAGGCGCCGGGGTTTGCGGGACCCACGCCCAGGACCCCCCAGGCCGGCACGAGGCGGGGGGCGTCCGGAGCCCCCGAGAGCTCTGGGCCAAGCTCCGGGTCGCTCCTCGGCAGCTCCACTCACCAAGAACTGGAGCATAGTGTCGGCAAATAGTGCGCGAACAGCGGCTGCAGTTCCGAGGGCCGTCGGGACCTGCCTCCCCCGGCGCGATGGGCGGCGCCCGCAGCCAACTTCCGGTTCACGCCCCGCTCCGCGCCTCCCGCCTTGCTTCACCCGGAAGCTATCCTGGCGCCCCCTAGTGGAGCGCCTGGGGATCACCTCCTGAACTGCCTGTCTGGAGAGAGCGCGCTGTGGCCTGGTAGGAGCAAGTCCCAAGGCCCAAGCCAGGCTGGAAGCTTTGAACAGATTCTAGAGCCCGGTCCTCAAATATCGCTTCTATAGACCTGGGTCGGGGCCCAGTAGTCTGTATGATTACCGGCATCCCAAAGACCAGTCTGAATTCCCTGACCTAGAAGGACCACAGGAGGTCTTTGTTCCCATCCGCACAGGCAAAGCAAAAAATCACCTGTGGAGTTTTTGCGGCTTACTCCACTGGGACTTCCCAAGTGGCGCTAGTGATAAAGAAACTGCCTGCCAATACAGGAGTCTCGAGCTTGATCCCTGGGTGGGGAAGAAATGACAAGCTGCCCCAGTATTCTTGCCTAAGAAATCCCATGGACAGATGACCCTGGCAGGCTACAGTCCATGGGGTCTGTAAAGAGTCAAACCAATTTACTGACTAAACAACCACAGTTTATCAAAACTAAAACCCTAATAACTAGGAAGAACGTACTCACCTCCTTTTGATTTTCTAATTCCCGCAAACGAACACAGTAAGAGCAACACATTAAGGTCCTATATTTGTCTAGTATTGTTGAGGAATGGGCTTCCCTGATAGCTCAGTTGGTAAAGAATCTGCCTGCAATGCAGGATAACCCAGTTCAGTTGCTGTAGGGAAGATCCCCTGGAGAAGGGATAGGCTGCTGCTGCTGCTGCTGCTAAGTCACTTCAGTCGTGTCCGACTGTGTGTGACCCCACAGACGGCAGCCAACCAGGCTCCCCCATCCCTGGGATTCTCTAGGCAAGAATACTGGAGTGGGTTGCCATTTCCTTCTCCAATGGATGAAAGTGAAAAGTGAAAGTGAAGTTGCTCAGTCGTGTCCGACTCTTAGCGACCCCATGGACTGCAGCCCACCAGCCTCCCTCCATGGGATTTTCCAGGCAAGAGTACTGGAGTGGGGTGCCATTGCCTTCTCCGAGGGATAGGCTACCCACTCCAGTATTCTTGGGCTTCCCTTGTGACTCAGCTGGTAAAGAATTGAAGAATAGATAATCTGTGCTCCAAAAAAGGATTGAGGAATAGGTGACCTACGCTCCAAATGCTTAAAACAAACAAAAAAAAACACAAAAACACAACCATCTAAAATCTTTTTCTATCTCCTTCGCTTTGCTGAAGAGCACAGGCAACATCCACCAGCCTCTCTCCCAGTGCCCCAGGGAACAATGCTGAGTCAGACGTGCGCCCCAAGTGTTAGCCTCTCCCTGTTATATTTATTACACAAACTGCATTTCTCATCAGCCTTTAAAGCAATATACAGTGCAGCTGCAGTTCTTCCAGCTTCTTTTCCACACACTTCTCCACTGCCCCAACTTCTGATCCCCATTCTGCTATTTATTTTGGAAGAAGTGGTGGTAAAACAAAATAATGAAGCTCAGTAAATCCCAATCTGTCCTATGGAATGCTTCACATATCAGAGGTTTATAAAATGCTTTGATTCTGTGCCTCAGGCTCTTTCCTGATGTTTCTGTGTTCATGCCTGTGTGCAACATGATAAAGCTCACCATATGCCTGATTAGTGGAGCAACAGTCAGGCTTACTGGAGAAGGAAATGGCAACCCACTCCAGTATTCTTGCCTAGAAAATCCTGTGGACAAAGCAACCTGGTGGGATGCTGTCCATACGGTTGCACAGTTGGACACAACTGAAGCGACTTAGCATGCATGCATGCACTGGAAAAGGAAATGGCAACCCACTTCAGTATTCTTGCCTGGAGAATCCCAGGGACAGAGGAGCCTGGTGGGCTGTCGTCTATGGGGTAGCACAGAGTTGGACATGACTGGAGCAACTTAGCAGCAGCAGCAGCAGCAGCAGTCAGGCTTACTATGTCTTGGACCAGTTACTTATTCATTCACATCCCTCTAAAAATGCTCTTTATTAACAGGATGCTTTGCAGTTAAAGATTGATGTTTGTCAGTGTTAGGCAGTATATTAATTTCAAAATATAAGAATGACAAAGTCTTTTTAAAATGCCTAAAATGTCATGGACATTTTATTAAGAAAAAAAATTACAGAATTAAGTATTAATTTTCTGCCACTACTTGAGGGTCAAGACTCTTTCCCCTCTCAGCAGTCTTTTCTATATACTGGGCTGAAATAACTGGTGACTGGAAAGTGGGTCATGGACTTTCAGATGATGTAGTCACATGCACATAAATACTACCAAGCAAGAAATAAGAATGCTAACAGCAGTCACCCTATTAACTATGTGTAAAATACAGGTAAATGATTAATTTGAAAAATTCCATAATTATTTTAGGGAATAAATGCAAGTGATTATTTCATCATTTACATGCAGGAAAGAAAAAAATACCTTTAGTAAAGGGATGCCTTGACTCTGAAACATTTCTGTAACACATTGTATTGAGTATACTTTTCTATTAAAAAAGCATTATCATAAAATGTGTAATATGGCTACAAAGGAAGGAAAAATAGAGGTTTTTTAGACTATGCCTTTAATTTGGCATTCAGAATAATACCCCTGGGAAAAAACCAGCACTGGGGAAGGACTGTTTGTTGAATTCCTGATAATGCTGACCATTTTCTAGATAAAATTTCAAGAGACTGACCACGTGTTTGTTTTTTTAAAAAGTTGTTTTTTGTTTTTTGTTTTTTTAAACTAGTGAGCACGGCACCAGGCAAAGAAGTTTACAGAAAAGAAGTCCATATATAAAGAAAGAAATAGCAAAATATCTTCTGGTCATAATTTAGAAGGAAACTATAAAAAGGAGACAGGTTTCCCCAATTTGTCTCTTCCTCAGGAGAGTATAAGCACAGGCTCTCAGTTCCGTGATATCCTCAGCAGGCCTCGGATGCGTCTGACAAGAGCTTGTATGAAACTATATCGAGATCGCACTTTTGAATACAATCCTTCAATGTCCAGAAGTTTCTTCTGCAGTGATTCTCCAAAAGCGCTGATAGCGTCAGCTTGAAGCTAGAGATAACACGGGTGACATTTCATGATTAAGAAGTCTAAAATATTTCTTTTATTCTTTGTTTTCCTATTTAAAATACCTTTGAATTTTTGTAATGTGATCCCTTCTCAGATGCCAGATTAACTCAACATTCACATTTTCCACCTTGAAGTTTATTGGTATGATAGTAACATTTTTCCTTCTTGTGTAAGTATATACAGTTTTAAATTTGCTTTAAATTGCAGTAACTGTTGATATATGGAGTTTCCAAATCATAACACCTATTAATTACTGAACTCTTACTACTTTCTAGGCACTGCCCTGGTGTCTCACACATGAAGGCCTCATTTAATTCTGACAAAACACTTCAAGGTTGAATTATCACTTCCATTCTGAGCTGAGGAAATGGAGGCTCAGAGGCTAAGTTGCTCTGAGTCACACAGCTATTAGGTTGCTATCCCAGAATTCAAATCAGCTCTTTGCATGCAACTGTGAAAACTATTATCTTACTCACATACCAGGCTTTCCCTTTGTACTTGCAAAAAAAGAACAAGAGTATGAGAACAGAACGTTACCTGGTCTATATCATGCTGGCTCACTGTAGTTAGCCCACTTCTAAAATCTAGATTGCTTTCCGAAGCGAAGGAATCTAGAGATAAAAGACACGGTCAAACTAGGTTTGCAGGTGTGTCTCCTCCACAGAACAGAAGAACCCAATGACAATGAACCACAGTGTCTGTGACCAGCATAGGTCAAAGCTGAGGACTCTCTTTTAGCATTCAGTAAATGGAAGCCCCTAGGAAGCATTTCAATGTTCCAAGCCAGGGTTCTCAAGCTTTCCTTCTGCTTCCTGCCACTTAAGGGATCCAATACATGCTCATCAGTCACAAAAGACCCCTTTAGCCAAGGCTGACCCATTTCCACTCCTCTGGACCAGAGGACTCTGGACCTGCGTCAGCCATGCGAGAAGCTGAGGAGCAGCTGAAGACAGCCTCTAAGATGCTCTTGTGCTCTGCACAATCTCCCATGGACAGGAGGGAAATAAAAAAACTAGCTATGCTTAGTAACTAAGTAGTTACTTAGTTACCTAGTCCATACTTTGTAACCAGAGAAGGCATCGGTTAAGTGTAACTAGTTTTGCAAGTTGCTGAAGTCTGTAGGCATCTGTGGTTCACTAATTTTCAGAATAAAGTTTACCTTGTAGCCTTCTGCTTTTAAATAAGGACCTGGAGGCAAATAAGGAATCCTGAGAATCGGTGGGTGTGCAGTGTAACAAGTAGTACTCCAGATGGCGCCAGAGAATAAACAGGCAGGTCTCTATGATGACTACAGGGGAGAGGCCAGATTCAAGGAAAACAATCTCATCACATGATTTTCAAACCAGTTTCTGAGACTGCACCATTCAGTGATGTACCCACAGCTTCAGTCTAACAAGCTGGTTGTAAGGTCTCTCCAGAAAGCAGCAAGCTGTGCTGAGAGGAAGGAGATCAGACCCTCGGGCGCAGTATAGTAGAGCCTTCAGTGTCCTTATCTCCTGTCTCGACACAAAGTATCTGCATATATTATGAGGATTACTAGTTACTCTAAGGAATAAGAAAATTTTTTCCATTTAGAAATATGTCCGGCATTCAACTAGAAAAAAATAATGGTAATAATGTCCCTTTCCATTTGGTTCTGATACCCAAATACTGTGAGAATAAGAGTTCCTACATTTGAAGATTCCCTTAGAGGTCACCCTTCAAGCACCTGCAGTCTCGATGACTGCATTAAGGATACAAGAACAAAGGGAAAGCAGTTTAGCTCGATTGTTGATCAGCTTCACCAAACGCCGTCTTGCTAGAACATATTTCTGGGCAGTAGAGATTTTATCAACACCAGCAGGCATCACTGACTGACACAACTTAAAAAAAAAAATCAAACACAGTATTAAGAATGACACACATTGTAACAAAAATTTAACGAAAATCTACTATAAGCAGTCATTTGTGATAAGTATTGTGAAAAACATTCAAGTGAATTGAAACAGCCTTGCAGACAAGAGTTTAGCATCTAGTTAGGAAGCTAGTAATTTAAAACAAGAGCCAAAGAAGCAGTTGAATTCATAAATGAATGTTCATCTGTGGCTTTTTGAAAAAGTCCAGTCCCTCAAATAGATGTTTCCAATCTGTTGATGGGCCAACCAACCCTGAATTTCTTGTCAAATTAAAATAAAACAAAACGAAACAGTGCATTTTCAAGCAGCAAATGCCACACTGCAGTGGAGAATATCTGTAACAGCCATCGGGTACCTTCTGAAGAAACTACAGATGAGACTTGTACAGCGTAACAAATGTACCATCATAAACCAGAAACTCCCCTGGTCCCTCCCCCATCTGGCATACCTTCAAGCACAACAGGTCAATTTAACCTGCAGGCCCTGGGTGTGGCGGCAGGAGTGCTGCGGAGGGGCTGGGGAAGTGCCACGTGCTCTGTTGTGACACCGCAGCTCCTTCTTGCGAGTGCCAGAGTCACCCGTAAGCCACACACGAAGGGGAAGGGCTGCTGGGGGTAAACCACTCACCTTCGGAGATCACCTGAGCCCACTCAGTAACACCTGCTCCCATCGGTACTTGCTGGCTGTGTGGCTTTGAGTCAACTATACCCTCTTTCTGGAGAAGGCAATGACACCCCACTACAGTTCTCTTGCCTGGAAAATCCCATGGACGGAGGAGCCTGGTAGGCTGCAGTCCATGGGGTCGCTAAGAGTTGGGCACGACTGAGCGACTTCACTTTCGCTTTTCACTTTCGTGCATTGGAGAAGGAAATGGCAACCCACTCCGGTATTCTTGCCTGGAGAATCCCAGAGACAGAGGAGCCTACTGGGCTGCCGTCTGTGGGGTCGCACAGAGTCGGACACGACTGAAGCGACTTAGCAGCAGCAGCAGCATACCCTCTTTCAGTGCCTCAGTTTCCCCATCTCGGAAAGAGGAGCAGCAACAGTATCTGCCTCATGTATTCAGGTGGCACGTGGAGCTCAGGGCTGGGCACATCATGAACTCTGATGCTCCCTAGAGTTATCAGAAGGATGCAAAGAGGGAGTGGGCTCTGACTAGTCCGGTGGGTGACATGCTATAATTTAGAAAACCTGGTGTGAACCAGGAATGGCAAAATGGATCAACAACCAGGCTGCCACACAGGACGCCAGGAGGCTTCAGCACTGGCCACATATGTTTTACAGTTCAGCTGTGCCAAATGGAAAGGAAGGCGGGCTGCTTAGGGAGCAAGCCCAGTAACTCAGCCTCTTCAGTTACAGTAAGTGCCAGGGAATGGTTCTGGGTCGTTGAGAGAAGGTGGTCAAGTCTGACACGCCATCCCATTTGTCTGAAAAATTCACTTAACAGATACTGAAGTTGTTGGAGGGACAGAGACATCTTACCTAAGGAAATCACTTCTAACTGAAAAAGCATCTGCAATAGAAACCTAAGTTTCTCAGCACAGATGTTTACAGTATAAATTACCAAATTTTATTCAAAGGCCAACTGCTTTTAAGCAGGTGGTTTTCTTGAACAGGTGCAACTTTCGGTTGGTCACTCAGTCAAGTTTCTACCCTTATGAAGTGTGGAACTTAGGTGAGGGACTCTTCTTCAAGCCACCAGAGAAGAGTCAGTGGAGTTCCTTTTGTCTCACCGGATGCAGCATCTTTACCTATCAGTCTGACACTGGTCTCCTGCCTTATCAGGAAAAGCAATGGTTTCTCAGAAGTCTCCATTGCCCATTATAAGATTCATACCTCTTTTATCTCATCTGGGGGAAGCTGCTCGACGTTCTGTAGCTTGTTGACACTCCGTCGATGACTGTCGTAATAGCTGAAGAAATCATTAGCGCTCTGTCTTAGCAGGTAGACGATAATTCCCAAACCAGGCAGGTGCCAGTATGGAACCACTGGAGCTTGGGTATCTAATGGAGTTGATAAGAAAAAGAAAAACCAATGTTCTACCTACAGCCATTTTATATGAATTTCAAATGACCTGTTTTGTTTTGTTTTTTTTTTTTAAAAAGGAAGGCCCAGGAATTTAAAGGCATGTAAGCTATTATTAAAAACAATCCAGGAGTACTTTTAAACACCACTAACAGTTCAAAGATGTGGTTAGGAGCTACTGTAATGAGGTAGGTACATAAGGCTAGAGCCTTGAGACAATAAGTAAGTCTGGCTGATGGACACTGAGAAAACTTACCCTTTACTGGGTGAAGACCTCTTTGAGAACTCTATGGAAGCTATAAGCCTATACACCCATCTCTCTACCACCCCACCACCCCATTTGCACAGATACAGCTTTGTTTCCTGACCCCAGGTGAGTAAGTCCTGCTTCACCCTATGGCTTTACTTATATGGATTCATTTCCAGTCTGCATCTTTCTGGTTGCTGAGTTCCCAGCTCAAAATCATTCTTCCAAACAGACAAGCAGAATACTAACACACAGCTAAAAAACAGATGACAGAATTTTTAAAGTTTAATTCTTCCACCACAATAGTTCCATTTGGCTAGCAAAACAAAATGATCTGCCTTTTACGGGACCACTTTCTGATGAAAGTGGAAAGGAACAATGTGATGCTGGAAAAACTGTCTGTAGAAGGAAGAAAAACTAGAGAGCAGCAACGTTATTATTCTAGACATGCTTTGCGTGGTACAAATAAAGCAATTTCCTCTTGCAACGAAGGGATTTCTTTGAGAAACACCTTAGTAATTTCAAGTTTAATTTGGAGACAAACTTTGTTTAATGGCCCCAACTGCCATTGGTACATGAGTACTGAGGGAGAGATCTACACTTGCTTCCTTCACTGCCATCTCCCTGAACTTTGCTCCAAAGTCGGATCTCACAGACCTTCTTCACATGGAGGGAAAAAGAAGAGTCCTTTGTCAACGGATTTTGCCTAGACTCATCTGATTTGCCAGGTCTCCTCTCCCAGTCTTCAGTAAGGATGTGACCATCTCTATGACCCAGGTCATCACAAAAAGCCTTCTCCTAGTGAAATTAGGAATGCTGGTCCCTGGATAACATTTGTGAGACCTCGACTTGGTAGGAAACTATCCACAAATGCGACGGTCTAATGCTGAGCATGTTTCAGATTTCTTCAGGAATTCTTATACAATAATTTGCTCCAGTCTAGAAAATATTCAGAGGCACCAGACTTAGACATCAGGTGAGGATGGCTCATGAGATATTTAATTACAGAAATAGATTCTGCACGAAAGAGAACGAGGTCAAGGAAATAGAACTGCTACAGGAAAGGGTCCCTCGATCACAAGGAACAGTAAATATACCAGAGGATAACAATACTAGAGCAATAATAAAAATAACAATAGCTAACACTGATATTGTGCTGTCAGGCACTGTTCTAAAGCACTTTATACTCATTAACACATTTAATTCTTAAAATAATTCACTAGAGGAGACCTTGTTATTACTTCTACTTTATAGACAAAGAAACTGAGTCACAAAGAGCTAAGTCATTTTTCTTAAGTCACTTGTAGAACTGGGATTCAAATCCAGGCAGTTCATCAGCAGGCTGTGCTCTTAACCCTAGGTTAACCACTAGGTTAAACTGTATCTCTGTTACTATTCTAGAACCTACTGAATACCTACCCATTTATATGTCTAGAATTGGCAGAGAAGAATATGCTTATTAGTTCTTAAAAAAGTCTGAAGAAAAATAAATCCAAATTTATATGGTCAATTGATTTCTGACAAAAGCTATCAAAGTAATCAAATAAAAAGATAAATATTTTCAGCAAATGGTACTAGACCTAGACACAGGCTCATCACTAGTCATCAAGGAAATGCAAATTAAAACCATAATGAGATACCACAACACACCCAGTACAACAGCTGAAACTTAAAAAGTTGGATGTGGATCAACTAGAACTCTTTACACGGCTGGTAGAAATACAAAATGATTTTCACTTTGTAAAACAGAATGGCAGTATCTTACTTAGTTAAACATATCACACAAGCCAGCAATTGCATTCCTAGGCATCTAATCAAGGGGTATGAAAACACGTCCACATTAAGATCTATATCCAAATATTCATAGCAGCATTATTCACAACAGTGAAACATCTGGAAATAACCCAAAAGTCTATCAACTAGTAGATAGATAAATTCATATGGAATACCAGCCAGAAATAAAAAGAACAAAATAGTAATGCACACACGAGTGGATTTCAAAAACACTGAGCTAAATGAATGTCAAAACACAAAAAAGACTACATGTTGTAAGATTCTATTTATATGAAATTCTGGAAAAGGCAAAGTAATAGACACCTTGACCAAAGGGTCAAAGGAAACAATCAAATGCAAAGGACAAAAGAAACGTCAAAGGATGAGGGAATTATTCTCTAGTTTAGCTGTGACAGTAGTTCCACGCTGCATAAAATTACAAAAATTACTCAAATGGTCCACCTAAGACGGGTGAACTTTGTTGTATTTAAATAATACTTTAATAAAATTCTCTTAATCCCACTACCTAGGACATTTATAACAGAGTAAGACAAACCCTAAAATGATTCTCAGAAATCTCAAATAGAATGTTTCTTGAAATTACCACCAGTCCATCACAAACAACCACCAAGATCCAAAAGGGCTTTTGGCCTTTGAGTGTCCCATGGAAAACGGCTTTAACCAACCCATAATCCTGCCTTAGATTCCTAATCTTCCCTACTGGGTCATAGGGAAATCACAGGCTACATGAGCCTATTAAGTATCTAAATTTTACTGTGCGATGGTATGGCACATACCATACATTGGTATCACACAAAATCCAACTGAGATACTAAAAATGCAGTTTAACATGATTTAACATATAAACTATCTGCAATATTTTCATACTTCTCACCTAGCTAGCTTAGTCTCCAATCCCAGACTCTATGGGGTCTCACACACTATATAAAACTATCCTGCATGGCTCTTCCAGATTCATTCTCAGAAAATCTAAAATTTCTCTATTCTTTCAAGCTCTCCAGTTGCATCCACAGGTCTGACAACAGTACCTCCTTATAACTTCTTCTTAAAGAAGTCGATTTAAAAATTCCCATTACTGGTTTAAAAAAAAAAAAAAAAAGGTGCACCCTACTGGAGCCAAATAAAGGTTCTCACAATCCTAGCAACTTAATTCCTCAAATACAGAAAGAAAGCAGCAGCTCACCTTGTCGGGGCCCATCTCTGTTAATGGTTTCTGAAAGGCTAGGGGTGAAGAGACACACAGCATGCTGGAAGGTAGGGGAACTCTGTAACATGAGGGACTGGCAGTATTCCATGACATTGGCACAAATCTGCAAAGCAAGAAGAGCAGTAACAAAAATATGAGCTCCCCAAATGCCTCATCTCATGGAGATCCAGATGTGAAGGAGAACAAAATTAAGAGCAATTTGTAAAATTACAACAAAGTCACAAATCAGTTTTAAAATTATCCACGGGTATTGTTTTTCTCAAATATTTCCAGAAACGTAAAAGCCTTAACGAATAGCTACATGACTGCCACTCCTCTTACCTGCTGCATAGCCAGTTCAACCTCATCTTTCCTGCTCACTCTATCTCCCTCCACATTATCATCTTGAAATTTAAACTGACGCAGTTTATCGGAGCCACCAAAGCGACTTAGTAGTCCTAAGCACTGGCGCTGAGGAAGGAAAAGACAAAACATGAGCAAAAGTTCACATCTAGCTGGATGTGTTTAAAGTTAGTGACCTCTCTTTCTTGAGGGAGATAAAGAAAAACTCAGCTCAGAGGAGAGTTAAATCCTCTTTAATGTTTATGATTTCTGACTTCCAACTAGGCCAACTATAAGTTAATAATACTAAAATTCATCTTTTTGCAAATGTATTTACTTGGCAGACAACTCATTAAAAGAATATTAATTTTTTAGCAGTCAACAGTCACTAAAGTCTAAGTGTTTGCCCTAAATTTTTTGTATCATACCAAATAATTCCTTAGTAGACACCCATTAAATAAACACCAATTAAGAAACACTGAGAAGCAAAATGAGATGGTGAACAGAAGCAGATCCATGATCATTTTGTCTACCAAGGCTCAAATTTAAAGGCTCTGACTCCTATGGCTTCTTCTGGAGATGTCATCAAGGAGGTGGGAAAACAGAGGTGACCTTAGCAGATAAAATGCAAAGGTCATTTTGTTTGACATGTTGGTACTTGTCACCTGAGAATACAATTGTTCCTACAGTTCTCAGCAGGAAAGGACAAGCTTCACAAAATTGGCAATATGTCCAGAATCAGAGATGTGGGTTCCAATTGCAGGCACATGACTTTTTGCTATTTGTCCTGGGACTAGTTACTTAACTTCTTCAAGCCTCTGTGCTCACATTTCTAGAGTGATAATAGCAATTTTCACCTTGAAAATTATTATTTGGATTACCTGAGACACTGAATTATATTTAAAGTGCTTAGTATAGTGTTTTGCACACAGGATGTGCCCAGTCGCTCAGTCGTGTCTGACTCTTATGACCCCATGGACTGTAGCCCACCAGGATCCCCTGTCCATGGGATTCTCCAGGCAAGAATACTGGAGTGGGTGCCATTCCTTCTCCACTGCACGTAGTAAGTGCACAATAAAAATGTGTTTGAAACACTGGTATTATATATACACACACACCTATATACACATATATACCTACATATTATATAATATCTACTTTAAACTCACGTTAGAGTAAGTTTGGATAAGGCAAAACAGACTAAGGAGACTGTAATATAAATTCATTTTGTCAAAACAGCTGTATCTATTTTTAAAACTTACAGCTGGCTGTTTGCTACACTGATAGATAAAACAGACGCAGCAACACACTTCCAGAGGCCACCTTATGAAAGATGCATCAGAAATATTTTCATCCCCATCAATTAATATTTTAGAAGACTGAGGGAAAAAACCCAGAGTATTTTGGTCTGGTTACAGAGAACACAAGCCCTTCTGGAGTGCTATCTTGACAATGACTCAAAATGTAGTACTTACATACCCTGGGTCCCAGAGATAACAGTAATATTACATAAAAAGGTATACACTAAAAAGCTGATGACAGCATTTTTCTTTTGGAAACTTGAAAAACAGTTCATGAAAAGAGGACTGGTTATGACAATTACTGTATAAAAACAATGGAATATAAATTCTACTATATAAATATAATTCCTCTGCGGCCCCCAAAAGTGAAGCTGTCTAGATCAAAGCAGGCCAGGAGGCTCCCAGAAGGACTGTGATAAAATACTGAATTGATAAGCTATCTACTATGTTTAAATATATTAAAAGGAGATTAAACAACTGGAGGAGAGTTTGACAATAAATCAGAAGTACAAAAACCAAGCAAAAAAAGCAACAATTATTTACTCTAAGGAAAACATAATGTTTAGAAAAGTAACATATGGTCCATCCATGGCTTATTTATAAATGACATTTACACAGTAATAATAGTATAACACTAAATGTTAATCTAATCAAAATTATGATATGATTTGAGTTGGGGGTGGGGGCATGTTATGAGAGATACACATATCATATGGAAGAACAGGAGTAAAGAGATCTAAATTCTTATCCTCTTTGATGGAAGGTCAATAGATGATTCTTAAAATCAAATAGTAGCAACATAAACAAAATTATTTAGCGATATGAAAGACTCAATTAAAACCATTTCTGGGTTTACCCAAATTAAGGTGGCTGTATAAGGAGGATCAGAGAGGATTGTTGTATTTTATTACAAGTTTTACTACTGCTCTTTAAAGATGCAAGAATCAATTTTTTTTAATTAAAAAAATAAAAAAGTAAAGAATCAGCTACCTGGAATCTTCCAATATGTCCTTGTAGCTCCATTAGTGATCCTTCATTTACATCAACATCAAGTTCACTTAGTATACCTACAAAATTTAGAATGTTTTTAAATGTAGCTTTGTAACTGACAAGATATAGACATTAAAAAACTAGGAAGAGTAGTTTTACTCTTTCACATTCTTTAATGCATGAATAGACAGACTCTGCCATGAAGGAGGTTTGAGAAATACCTTACAACTTTACAGATTGTTAAGTGTACCACCACACGTTCAGTCATATGCAAAATAAATCTAGATTGGATCAGAGATTCAAAAGTGCATTTTAAAAAGTCTTTTGAGAAAAATCTATTTTTATTTATAAATATAAAACAAAATTTTCTAAACTCCACAGTAAATTACTTTCTCATAAAACAGTTCAGAATATAAAACACTAAGAATGAAATGCATTCCTTTTTTCTTTTAACTCTTCTATGCATCATTTGATTTTTTTCCTCTTCCCTTAAGCAAAGTATAACTTACACATACAGAAAAAAAGCTTCCATTCAATTTTTCAGTTTGGGCCCACTACAAAATCCCTACATTAAGCTAATCAACCTTTATAGTACCATGGATTTCCCTTATTTCTAATGAGCCCTCCAAGTAAACCCATGGGTCATTATTCCCATTGGTTTATTTCTTTGTTCCATTACTGCAGCCATACAGAGAACCCAGGTGACCCTGTCCTAGCCACCCTAACTTTCCATGTGTTTTCACAATCCTTTTAACCCATTTCTTACTTCCAAGCATACGCTCCATAGCACGTACCCCAGAACCTTATCCTTTGTTCCTCATAATGACAAACTCTCCTCTTTTTAGATTTCCAAGCCCATCACAAACTACAGAGGACACTCGCATCCCCTGGCAGGTGCCGTCATGCTACCTCAGCTGCCCTCCACTGCTCCACTAGATCCAATCCCTTCCCACCCTCCACCTCCACTTGGAGTCTGCTCCCAAATCACTTTATTTACTTTCTAACATTACTCTGCCATAGAGGATTTTTCCTCACTATTTGAAAATGTGCTCAGGTCTCCCCTGTATGCCAAAACAAAGCAAAATCAAGCAAAAACCTCATTAATATCAAATTCTTGAAATATTTTTTCTACATTTGTTGCTTCTGATTCTTATGCCATCCTTTTCCATTTTAATTCCTTGACAGTCAGAGTTTGCACTTAACACTATCATGGAACTTTGGCTTTTTCCTGTTTCTCTTTAATTTTTCTTATCTCTTCAACCTGCCTTGCGGTTCCTCAGTTCTTTCATTCCTCCTGCTGCCTCTATTTAAAGACAAGCAATTTTTACATTCCTTTTTTTTACTGCACCACGAGGTATGCAAAACTTCCCCAACCGGGGATCAAACCCGTGTCCCTGTAGTGGTAACACAGTCTTAACCACTGGACCACTGCGGAAGTCCAATTCTCAGATTCTTAAGACTTCTGCTACAGGGCACCTCAGTACTGTGGACCGTATGTATCACCCTCAACTCTAAAACACTTTACAGAATATCCATGGGTCACAGATAAAAAATTAACCTCCTGATAAGTAGTTGAGAAGGTACAACGTATCTGGTACTGGACTAGCATTTTAAACAAAAACATAGGATGAAACTGTAGGATAATACAAAACCATATATGTAACCAAGGGCTGAACTGGGAGCAGGGTTAACAGGAGCATAAATTCTTTTCAAAAATGATTTCAAAAAATTAGGAGGTACTTGGCATTATCTTTTAAAATTATTTTAAATAGTATATACCAAGTCTACCAGCTCAAATATACAAAAATGTATATGTAAACACACACATACAAAGTTATTAAATGCCACACTATTTGAAAATTTTAAAAAGACTGGAAACAGTCAACATGTCATAGAGGTCTGGATAAATACCTCAGAACCGGAAAACTGTTCTGCCAATTAAGGAGTGAGGTGGGAACTGTATATGTTGATGAAAAAAGATCTCCAAGACATAATGGGCACAGGGGGCGAGTTATAGAGCAGTGTGTATAGTATGATTTCATTTTGTAGGGAGGAAAAAATTTTTACACCATATACAGAGAAACTGCCACAAAAATAAAGTATAAATTGATAACTGGTTCCTTTCAGGAAGCAGGGTTATGTCAGAGTGCTTTTACTCTATTTTATTTGTTTGAATTTATCATGAGCATGTTACAATACACTGAGCTTTTCTGAAAGTAATTTTAATATGGTGACAGGGTCAAATGCCACTATCAGCAAAATTCAGAATGTTTCAAGTATTTTTAAAAAGTAATGAAAGGCAAATTCATCCAAAAAATCACCTTGCCAGAGTATCTGATAAAAGGCTCATGGCTTCTGGATTAAGATGGCAGAATGAAGTAGTATCACAGAATGTCCCTTCTACAATCAACCTACGAATAAATGAAACTCACCAAAAAAAGGAAAGAAGCCAACTTATACCACAAATACTGAAGAATGGTGGTAGTTAAGGGGAAAAAAAAGATTGAAAAAATTCCAGGGGAATAAGTAACATGATTCATCGCATGACCCGCATCCCAGCCCTCAGAAGCAGTACAGGGGAAAGAGGATAAGCCAACAAACTCTTGCAATCTACAAAGAAGCATATTAGACTGATGATGTAAATTAAGTAATCAGGAGAAATCCAAGTAAAAGCCATTAGGAAGAGAACCACTATACAGCACTATGGGACTACAGTAAAGGCAAGAAGGGTGGCCTGCCTTTGCATCATTCAAGGCCACCGGAATGAACTGGGGAAATGACCATAATAAGCACACAGGACTAAAACACGACAAGGTGAGGCAGAGCTGACCCTAGGATCTCCTCAGAATGAGCACAGGCTCTGAGTACCTTAACAAACACTGCTCTCGGCCCTGCCAAACTCTCCTCCTCCCAACACAAAGGGTTCAGGCACAGATGAACGTCCAGAAAGAAAAAATCTGTGCGGGGTCATTGCGGCAGAATCAGGGGTTGGCCTCAGGCTTCTCCACAGCAACGTGAAATTGGAGGTAGAACAGCTGAGTAGTTCAGTGCACAGGCTCAGAGGCCACGGTTCCTGGAAAGCCCTACAGCGTTATCCATGGGACTTGGGAGAAGCAAACCTCTTTGTGCCTCAGTTTCCTCACCTATAAAAGGTGGATAATAAAGGTTCTAACTCTCAAGACTGTTGTGATGATTAAATCAATTGACATGCTAAGTGTCTAAAATACTACCCAGCATATAAATGCTTAAAAATATGAGTTATTGTCATTAATATTAGGCCATGCTGTCATTCAATAAGGCAGTCTTCAGATGCTCACAAACATTAGAGAATTCAAGGAATATTATATATTTTTTCTTGGGGGAGAGGACCTCAATACAAATTAAAAATTCCAAGAGATAAATTAAAAGAAAGAACTCAGAAATGGTGAAGTTGTAAGAGGGAAAAAAAAAAACAAAACTGGTGCATTTCTATGAGTCCACGTAAATATACAAGTAAAATTAAATAGCTGAAGGTATTATGGTTCCAGAACTGAATGAAAATTATATTTACTTCGCAAAGTAAAAATACAAATAAACATAACGTGAGGGTAGAAGAAGTGTAAAATAACTCACACTTAATCTTTCACACAGAGTTAGTTGATTCTGTCTAAAATTCATATGTAGTAAAACAAATTTTTTAAATGACCAAATTATCTTACTAACTTATCATAATCTTTTCTTAATCATAGCAATCTTTTAAGAACTAATATCTCTTGTAAGAACTAACATCTCTTGTACACCTGTATTTAAGAAAAGTCTGTCTAGAATTCATTAATGTCTTCAGTTTCTTGTCAACTAGTTTTTCATCTGTAAAGTTTATGTAAAATTAAATAGCTGCTTTCTAACACTGCATACAAAAGGCATCCCATTTTCATATATTATCTCTATATGTCTGTTTCTTTCCACCATGCCCCCTCACCCACCAATATATACATACACATAGGACACTGGTTAAAAAGCTACTTACCAAAAGTTAACATCTGGCAATTTCTAGATAGTGGGATTTGAGTGTTAATTATTTTCTTTAACTTTCTGAATTTTTTATACTGACCATAAACCATTTTTACAAACATATGACTTCACAAAAGGTAGTTAACTTTGTTAGTTCCAATCTCAAATAAGCCATATATAGCTGCAAAGTAATAACCTCACTCTACTAAGTGTATGTCTATAAAGCCATTGTTTAAAAATTCAACATAATCAACTCACCAGGAAGTGCTGCTTTACTTATAATTCCCGTCAGCAGAGCCAATTCCTGCAAAGACCCTGGGCTAATGTCCTGACAGCGCAGAATTGCTTGTATGGTATCTGAATGAGAAATGAGAAACTGCAACACCTACCAAGGAAAGAGAGGAAAAGGAAAAAACAGAGATGGGAGAGTAGAAAAGTATATTATAAATTTATATCCATCAGTTTAATAACACTGACGCAAATAATTTAATGTAATGAAGAATATTAGATGAACAGTTATCCTTTGCATTTACACAGTTTATTTTTCCAAGAAGCCAACATTCATAAGAAAGCTCAAAATAAGGATTATTTCAAAGTTTAGAAATTTAACACACTTAAGAGCTACTGCAGAAGAGTATAAAATAACTTGGAATGACTGCATGAAAACTATTATCTGACCCATATTTTATTTTTAACTTTTTGTCTAAATGGATCTAGAACATGAATTTAAAATGAGTGTGTATAAAAATGACTTCCTGAACTCAAGCTGGCGCTATGACACGGGGACAATCACATAAAAGCTTTTGTCTAACTCTCCTTCCGATAAGGTGAAAATAAAGGCGAAACAAACCTTGACCTCCAAACTCTGCCCTTCCAGCTTAGCGTTCAACAGTGTCTCGTCACAGAGGACTCTACTCTTTTCACACCCAAACATCTTCTCAACTAGATTACAGATGCCTCAAAGGCAGGGACTACACCACAACAGGCTGAACATCTGAATCTCTCAGGAATTGTGCCCCTTTATTTCTTCAATATAGATTCCTGGCCTCAGCCCATCATTGTTGGACATGTAACTCAGTAATCTGTATTTTTCAAAGAAGCTATTCAGGTAATTCTGCTATGCTCAGGGTTAAGTCTGGTCTTATTTCACATCTACTAAAAAATATTAATGTCAATAAAGTAGAAGACAGAGTCTTTGCATGTTAAAGAACTAACTCAAAGGCCACATATGAAAGGGACAGAATGTCACCAAGACCAATGCAGTATAAAATCAGGTGCCACACTAGAAACAGCAGCATTCTATCTTGGTGAGGCAAGCCTAAAGACTGATGGCAGGGAAAGCAGATAAAATCACCATAAATTATTAAATGGACACAGTTTCTGAGAGTATCGTAAGAACAGAGCAATACAATAAAAAATAGCAGACTCATGAATGATAAGCCTAACTAACCAGTGAAACGCTAAATTGTACATTGCATTATTAAATAAAGAAACATATTTTGAAGATTTCCCTGAAAAGCACTAAAAATAATATCACAACTAAATGTAGCATTACCATCTATCTTTTGTATTTTCTGTAAGGCCTAAAAAAGTGTATAGCATTCTCTAATAAATACGCGGTTAAATTACATTTTAGAAGTCAGCTTATTTCTATCACAGTAACTGCATCCTTCTATAAAACAACTGATTTAGACCCCTTGCTTCCCATCTCATTATTCTATTAATTGGCTATAACATTTCATTCAAACAAGAGTACAAAAATAAACCAATGATGTTCAGAGCAAAGTACATGGGGCCTAAGGAAATTCATGTGAGCGGTCCACCTTCTGCATTTGTAAAATAAAGCTTTTGTACCTTATGATTTTATGCACTAAGGGCTCCTCTTACCTGCCCTGCTGCCTGCAAGTGCTGAGCCATGCTGGACGTAAGGATGACTTGGCACAAGCGAAGGGCCGGAAGGAGAATCTGGCGGTATCGGTCTCCTGGGGTAGGGATGAACACTGGGGGGTCCCTCATGCCAAACACGCTTGATTCATATCCAGTCAAGGAGACAGCAACAGTCCAAGAGTTAAGGCACATCCCAACAGTCCCTGACCGACCCATGGCAAATAACCACAGTGACTGATTAAGATGTGACGCTACTAACGAGGACTCTGTATCCCACATGTACAGTGAAGACAGTTATGTGAATCTTGAAAAAAATCTTAGAAGACAAAATTCCCCAAACATACTTATTCTACTCTAAATGTTCCCTTAAGCCATAGAAACTATGAGTGAGAAACAGTCACAAAAGTTGCTTCCCCAAAATTTCCCTCTCATGTACACAAAGCCAAAAAGGAATCTACATTGTCTATTATATAAAATAAAACAAGATTTTAAAACCTAAAATGAAGTTGTAAAATAACTTAACCTTTAAGTTTAGGTCTCAGAACCACTGTATTAATAAACTATTTGCTTACTGTGAATACTTCTATTTAAAATTTTGGACCCAAAAAAAATGATCGCCTGTTGAGAAGGGAATGAAAGCAGAATATGGAAATAAAAAGAGATAACAGAAAGGCTTTCCAAAGATGGGCAATAATGACACATCATGAAGGGAGGAATATAACGTAATCCCCTTCACCTAAGGTGAAAGTGAAAACTCGCATGTTTAAAACTTCAGAAAGTGATGTTAATTTTTCTCGAAGTAAAATATGTCTATAGCTAAACCTGAAAAACTCAAAACACACAATTTGGCAATGGATCTTTTGAAAAAAATTACTAAAACTGAAATAATGTTATTTGATAGTAGGTGGGTAGGCTATATATAGGCTTGACAATGTCGGAGCCACGTAGACAAAAAAGAAAAAAACATCCACATTCAAACCCAACTGAGAAATCTGCTAGTTTGGAACTTAAAATAATTTCATTTGAAGCTTTCAAATTAGCAAGCAGCTGGCAAAATGTTAAAATGAGAAAAACATAAAATATTACTCAAGTCATCAAGGAAAGAAAATCCACCACAAATTATAATTTCATTACAGGACTTTAAAAGACAAATGGAAAATATATACTTCCACTAAACAGAACAATAAAGTTTGGGAAAGTAACATCTACTAACAAAATGCTCTCCCATCTTCCTCTTACATCACTGCTCTAAAATAAAAAGCACTCGCCTCCCAGGCGATGCTAGTGGTAAAGAACCTGCTTGTCGGGAATGTAAGATACACATGTTCAATCCTTGGGTCAGGAAGATCCCCTGGAGGAGCGCATGGCAACCCACTCCAGTATTCTTGCCTGGGGAATCCCGTGGACAGCAGAGCCTCGGGGCTACAGCCTATGGGGTCACAAAGAATCAGACACGACTGAGCACGCAGACATGTCTCTACTCACTTTCACCCTGACCAGGAACTTTCATTTATTAGCATCAAATGGCAGGGGGGTATGACCAAACAAAACCATTAAGATGAGAGTGCTAATCAAACAGAATTATAAAGGGCAAAATTATGCTTAAAAATCTTTTTCCTTAATAAACCTTTACTGGTAACTTAAAAAAAGCCAAATGATACAGACACTTACCCCTGTGGGTCCATTTCTGGGCGCATGTCATAGACTTGGCACTGTGCCAGCCTCACAATCACGCCAGACCTCAGCAGCTCTAAAGCACCCTGCTGAATCTTGGCCACTCTTGTGAGAAATGCCTAAGAAGTTACAGAACAAAATTCATCAGTACAGAGATTGCAGTCACGGGTCTCATATAAAAATGAGGCTTTCTCATAGCACATTTCTTAAGCTGAAGTATAGTTGATTTACAATGTTGTTTTTATTTAATTCTTGGCCACACCCTGAGACATGTGGGATCTTAGTTCCCCACACCCCCTGCGCTAGAAGGGAAACTCTCAACCACTGGACCACCAGACATGTCCCCATCATAGCACATTTCTAATCTGTAATTACTGGTGACTAGCTAGGAAGGGGCACATTATACCCCTATGGCTTCCCTTGTGGCTCAGCTGATAAAGAACCCGCCTGCAATGCAGGAGACCTGGGTTCGATCCCTGGGTTGGGAAGATCCCCTGGAAAAGGGAAAGGCTACCCACTCCAGTATTCTGGCCTGGAGAATTCCATAGACTGTACAGTCCGTGGGTTTACAAAGAGTTGCACGTGAGCGAGCGACTTTCACTTTCACCATAAGATCTTCATGAGGAATAAATGGTACAGCGTATCTGAAGTGCCACACAGGCCTTGCATGGGTTACGCATTCAAGTAAAATCATCACATGGGCTTATGGAGGGCAGGAAAGGCTGTTTTGCTCACAGATGTATCTCTACTACCTCACACAATACCTGGCACATAACAGATATTTACCAGATAATTGTTGAATAAATGAAGGAGGGAGGGAAAACAGAGTTAATGAACAATCTAAGATTTTAGTGCTTCTCCTATTGCGACATTCGTGGCATTCTTAAGCAGGAGGAAACAGAAACTAAAACAAGATTTGGAGGAAAGGAAATTAAATATATATAGGAGACTGAAAAATCCTGTGCTTAAAGTAGAGCCAGCACACGTACAGTGGAACTCCATCAGGCAACAGGCACAGGCTGACTTTCTTCGGGAAGGACATGCATGCTCACTGGCCTCCTCAGGGAGCACTGAGTGTCACGTGGCTCTGGCATCACCAGCAACAGTGAGTGAGCAGCAGTCTCAGCACCCAGCCAGCCTTCATAGGACCGTTTCAACTCAACTCTGCACGCTCAGAAGATGCATTCCTAGCACATGTACCCAAACTTAAAACTCCTCAGAAATTACGCATGTATGATAAAAATATTAGAAACGTAGGCCACATTCATTTTCTTTAATATAGCTTTAACTTCAACAGGAAATGACCTGCTGATCTAACCTCAAGTGAACATAAAGCCTTACCATTTTGGATTCATAAGTATAAAGGGCTTTTAAAAGGGGAGGCTGTGGAGTGAGTAGGCTTTGCAAAGTACGGTCATCTTCTACCAAGCTGTCCACAAGCACCTTCAGATAGCCACTGTTAGACAGATATAGGAGCCACTGCTGCTGCTTATCCACAGAGACAATTCGATCAAGGAGAGCCAGCGCCAGCATCTGAAGGAAGAATAAATCAAAGTCCAAAATGTGGAGATGGCTACCAAGTCAACAGCAGTAACTCCCTTTACCTGGAAACATTTAAAAGTTTTCTTACAAGGAGAACTGTTGCATGCAATACAACCCTCTCCTTCTTTTTTGAGAAGTTGAAAGCTATGTATCCAGAATCTTGATTTATTAATAAAACGAAAATGTTCAGGGTAAAGCTACATTTCTGAAACAAAATCTAACATTAAAATAATAGCATTAAACATATTTTAACAGAATCTAAACATTACTTGTTGGAGGAAAGGAGGAAATTGATTTTTAAAAATAGCATTTTTCCCCTGCTGTGAAGTGTTACATGCTCACTGTAGAAAACACAAAAAAACAAAAAACAAAAATATGGAAAATACACTATCTGATAAACAAGACCACTTTGGCCTATTTCTTCCCAAATACTGTTTTTTAACATAATTAAGAGCACACTACATGATTCAAATGCTACGTGATTTTCCATCAGTAGGAAATTATCTTCTCAATATATTATCACCAGTATGACAAAACATTTTAAAGATACATAAATGTAAGTAAATGTAAATACTTCTCAAAAAAGCAGAGAAAGATATATTCAATATAAAAGCTATTTACCCCCATTCTCTTATTCAAGGATCTTTATTAACCAGTACCTCTGCTGTTTCTACCAGTGTAAGGCAAATCTCAAAATCAGCAAAAAGATTATTCTGAGGGCCCAGTCTGAACTAATAAGGATTATGAATGTAAGTGAATGAAACATATGAATAAACAAAATATAAATTCCAAATTAGAGTAAATAAGAAAATTCACTAAAATATATTATAAAAAATAATTCCCAGTATATAACATCCACTTGAAAAGTTGATCCAATTTATGCCTTAATACAAAGTCAAAATATCTGTCCAAGTACAATACTGAGCAGGAGTTATTGTACCCTTCCAATCTCATGACCATCACAAGCATCTCGACAGACCACTTCCATGAGGGCGGCACCATAGCTCTCGATGATGGCTATGTTTTCTCGCTGTAATTTACTAAACACATCTTCAGGGGCAGTCAGCCTTTCCCACATGGTTTTCTTGGCTAAAGGGTTACAAGAGAAGACATATGAAACACTCCAGCAAAAAAATAGCTTGCTAACTGAATAATTATACCTTATACATTTCCATTAATGCCTGTGCACAAAGGCCCATCAACCAATGAGTCTGGGCAGGTAAATTTCAAGAACACAATGCACTACTCCATGCACGTACACTGAGATAACAATGCTATTAGGAAAAGGAGAAACTATCCTTAAAGAAATCAAAATGAATTAGAGGCTCCAGGAGAACCAATTCCTGTATTTGTTCTGCTAATTGATCTGGTTTTATTTTTTACTGAGATCTATGAGAATTTGGCTACAAAGGATCAGGTACAAAGCAGACAAAGATCCACTTCCAAAAAGCAGATATTTTATTCTTTTATACTTTTTAATTGAAATACTTACTAAAAAGGAAAAGGTATATTCATTATGAAGACAACTCAAATTTAATTCAAAGTACAATGATAATTAAAGATAGGATTATAAATTTTACATAGATTTCTGAAAATCTTTTAGAAAAAAGTTTCATAAATATACTACATAAAGCAATATAGCTGAAACTAATCTTATGATTTTCCCCAACTAGGATGATGGCATCAGTTTTCAAACTGAGGAAAAATTCTTAAGACAGGGTGCTCAGAATGGAGAATAAAACAAAGCAGACATAATCATGAAAAATAAATAATGCCACAATGTGGTCTATATTTCACTATAAAGTCTGCAGCAGGCAAATCTTCAGAGTTTTAATGATACTTTTCCCTAAAATATTTTCATCACTACTTTAGTTTTATTTTAGTCATATTTCATTTCCAATAGTGTTAAAGGAGGGTATGAGATTATAAATCTTCTCATTCATGTAACTTCCTTAGGTCATCTGATCCCATCTAGTTTTCTATTTCACCTCCTTCCATTCTCCACTTCTACACTACCACCACACTAGCCGTTCTGTCCCTCAAACTCAGCACTTACTTCAGTCTCAGGATCTCTGCACTAACTGTTCTCCATATTCTTCCCCAGATCGTAGCTTGGCTACCTCCTGTCTTCACCATTCCAGCCTCTATTCAATATCACTTCCCCAGATACATCCAATACTCCCTCCTCCCCCATCCCCCACACAACATATCACAGTACTATTTTATTTTCTCCACAGTACTTATTTGCTAGATTTACTAAAATAATGTTATTTGAGGGGGAGATGGATTTCCATGCTTGTTCCCTGTCTCCCCACATCGACCACATCGAACGTAAGCTTATTAACAATGGGATTGTGTCCTGTCTACTTAGCACATGAGGAGAAGCTCAAATATGAATCATTGACTGATTGACGGCTTAAAGGAAAGTTTAGAAACTCTGCTCCAGAGAGGCCATCAGATGCCCTCAGGGGGTTGTTCCATGGTGAGTGGCTTCTCAGGAACCTAATCTGAGGAGATACAGCTTCTCCTGTTCTACACACAAAACTGCCACAAAATTATGTGAGTCAAGAATTTGGGCAAGTCTGAAAGCCATCGCTTTACAGGTGTAATGCTTTTTAGCCATGAATTCTTTAGCTCAAACATTCTGACTGAAATGAGGGTAAAGAGATGCTGGCATATCACTCTAGAGATTCTTCCCCAAAACCCCTGAGGAACCCCTGCAAGAACCTTGGGGCCTCACAGTGAAATCTGAAAAACAAGGGATTGAAGAAGACCAGTTAAGTATCCAAGAAATATTTGATTTCAAACTGTGAACAGATCTCAGAGTTTCAATATTACTTATTGACAGCACTACCTAGAAATAAAAAAAATCTGATAACAACAAAGCCCTACTGTATAACTCAAGAGAATTATATTCAATATCCTATGATAAATCATAATGGAACATAGTTTTTTTAAAAAGGCCTTTCTTTAAAATCCTTATCTTTTAAGAGGATAAATTAATTCATTAGAAATCACCAAAATGATTTCTTCTACTCAATCTGTCCCTTCTTCCAACATACCATATAAATCACCGCCACACATATTTTCCTAAACTACGAACTTCTTATCAAGTTACTCAAAAATGTTAAATGTCTATTGCTTAATTCTACTAGCTCTAACACTATAGTTTCATTTTCAAGGTCGTTAATAATATGGTCCTACCATCTCAGATTGGCTTAATCTGCTATCAACCCTCTCCCCTGCTTATGGCCTGATTCTTTACTCCTTCCTAGTTTGGGCCTTACTGAAAAGCCCCCCATTTATTCTTAGGTAAATGCAACCCAACCAGAAAAGTCCAGCAAAATCCTTGATTTCCTTTCTCCTCTTAAATCCTGTAAAACTTGTAATTTATAATTGGGGTTGGCAAACTAAGGCCCGTGGGCGAAATGTGATCTCCCACCTGTTTTTGTAAATAAAATTTCAATGTAACATAGCATATGTCTCTGGTTGCTTTTGTACTATAATGGCAGAGTTAAGGATTTACAGCAGAGAGCATATGGCTTGCAAAGCCTAAAATAGTTACTATCTGGTCCTTTACAGAAAAAGTTTGCAGGCATCCACTTTATATCATCCAATTTAAGGCTTACTGTTTCATAAGCACGTATACTGCCATTTCTACTAGGATATAAGATTTTATGAAAGCAAGAACCCAATTCATGCTTTCTGGAACAACTTAAAATAATAAACCACCAAATGATTACTAATTTTTATTTGTATTGTGAAAACTAGAAATAAGCTAAGGATCTAAAAATGGGTAGGGCATTTGCTACATATCCATAAGTGGCAAAATCTATAGAAGCATTAAAATGTTATTAACCGAGAGAGGGAAAGCTCATAATATACTAAGTAGAAAGAAAAAGGAAGATACAAACCAATACAAAAAGACGGTTGGCTATAACCAAAATGTCCTGACAGTTATCTTGGAAGGGTGGAGTGTGTGACTTTCCTCTTCCTTTCATTTATTAGCATGTCCTAAATTTCCTTCAATCAACACTTATTTTTAAATAAAAAAGAAAAGCTAAATGCTATTTTTTAAATACCTGATTATTTTTAGTCAGGTTCTAAGGTCCTAAGATCTGACTCCGGTTGTAAAACAAAAGGACTGGTGAGAAATGTACATCTAAATTCACATTAAGCAAAAAGTTTGCACCTACTACACAACAGCTGTAGTAGGTATTTTTAAGTCACTTATTGGAGTTGGATGCAAAAGAACAGAGTCAACAAGAGGCACGATGCTCTATGGAATCCTTTCAGTCCCACTACTTCATGACTAAAATCATAGGTGTACTTGTACTATGATTCTAGAGCATATTAACACCTAGACCATAAAATGAAAATCTCATGATACGATTCTCAAAAATTTAGTAACAGCAATAGATCATCTTTTCTAGTCTCCTTTAAATAGATGACTGGATATTACAATTTCATAAACAAAGCACAACAAGAAAAATCTGATCAAAAGTCACAATAGCCCAAAAGAATTATGAGCAGAGCAGAAAATTCATCATTCTTATTATAATTTTTCATTCTTATTTACTGAATACTATCAACTTGTCAAAACTAAAGAAAAAGAAAAGCCAATTTAGAAGAAAATAGAACAAATGAGAAAAACATATTAAAACTACTTAAAATTGCGAAAACAATTTTAAAATGAAGAATTCAAACTGACATCTTCCATACAGCTCATCAATCAATTATAAATTAAAGTTGAATGCTAAGCTCCTAGAAAATAAAAAGTTAAAAACGAATCTGGTTTAAAGCAATAAAATCCATTTTATGGAAATTAGAACAAAACAGTCAAACAGGGCTAATCTCAGAAATGAAACTAAAGAGGATGCACCTCCACACTGAGCTGTCAACATAACTTTATAGGTTGGCTTTATCAACTTCTAGTGAAAACATTAATCTGATTAAAAATATGCTGAAAATATATATCTTTGTCATCATCAATCTATTTTTAAATGTGAAATTTTTTATAATACTAGAATATAAGAAACAGTTCAATTAAAAAATCAAGAATATAATAATCGTGGTTCATATTAAACATTTAAGCTCTGGTCAGATTATCCACTTTTTGTTTCTAGTGGTCACTGGTAGAAAAGAGAGAAAATAAAAAGTGAAAAGAATGCAGAGAGATATTTATGACAATAATAGCTGTCAGCTAACCCCCAGGAATTACATATGCAAAAGCAATGTCAGATTTCAACTACACTGTTCTTAATTAGGGAAACACATAACATTCTCAAAATAATTTTGTCAAAAAACATATACTTTGGTTCCTCCCCAGACGTACAGCATTGGCAGCTCAAGGCGATAGGATCCACCCATAAGGATTTTCAAAAACTTAACTGTAAGTTTAAGAGACCTTTGAATTTCATTTTCCTTAAACAGTCTGCTCATATCTTCTGCTCATTTTTCTGTTGGGTTATTGATTTGTAGATGTTCTTTACTTATTAGAAATTAGTCACGCATGATATAAGTTACAAATATATTGGTGACATTTTCTACCAAATTAGAGTAAGGAAAAACTACAGATTACAAAAAGATAAAATAAAAAGATGAAGATGTGATGTCCCAAGGTCAGGAGAATTCTGTTACAAATTGAGAAAACTGAATTCTAATTCTCAGATGTCACATACAACTAAGTCACTTAACCTCTCTAAGTCAGATTCCTATTTTACCAAACAGGGAAAATGTCTGCCCAGTATTCAATATATATGGTTATGTAAAAATAAAGTAAAAGTGGTATGAAAAACTAAGTATGTAAACATTAAAATTCACTTTTAGTTTTAAAACAACAGAAGGTATGTACAGTGTCTTGCACAACAATGTATGCTAAGAGTTTTCAAATTTAATATTTCTAATTTGAAAATTAAAAGTAATAGTATCTAGAAAATACTTTGCTACCTAAATCAAGTCAAAATAAGCAGTAATTATGACTAAGAAAAAATTAATTAAGGGATAAAACTGCTCCAAAAATAGATCATTTGAAAATTAAAAACAAAGGAGAATTTCCTTTTATGGTCACACTACTTTTACCACATCTTGGTAATAACTTCTTATAAAGCATGTTATAAAGCTCCACCTAGTGGTTCAGTGATGATTTTTCCCAATTCAACTAAATCCAATGTTAAAATTTTTATAAGTCAAGAGGAAAATGTGGGAGGTATGCTGGCAGATTATCACTCTTAAAAAGCTCCTATTTGTTCAAAAACTTTCTCTGAAGTATCATTTTTAATGACCTAAAACTACTTTTGTGCATTATTTATGCCAGTAGGACATTCCCATAAATGCATGATTTGGCTATTACTACCTTTTAAGGATATTATACAAAAAATATAGCCAGTAAAGAATAATATGAGATAATCTGAGTCTTATACACAGAGTGTATAAGAATAAAAGCGTTTTTAAGAATCTGTATACAAAATTAATATTTATGAAGGTTATAAGAAGGTGCCTATGACAAGTTCTTAAATATCACTGTTTTGAACAGTTAAAAACATTTTCCAAACATGGCAATCAAAGACTATATATAATTACTCTTACTTTAAAATGCTAATTATATAGGAATTCTGTGGTGCTCTAGTGGTTAGGAATCCATGTTCTCACTGTCAAAGGCCCAGGTTCAATCCCTGGTCAGGGGACTAAGATGCCACAAGTGAGCAGCATGGTCAAAAAAGAAAAAAATAAACACACACACACACATACACAAACTATAGTTTACAAAGCCTCTATCATTATTTCAAATACGCAGACCTTCTGACCAAGAAATTCTACTCCGTGACATTTACTCAAGAAAACCTTCACCTTAAGTACAAGAAGACTTATGTATGCTATTGGTGAGAGTTTAAACTGGTAGAAAGCCATTCGGTAGAATCTGTTGAAATAAAAATGTGCATCCTCTTTCATATGGAAATTCCACTATCAAGTATCCTTCTTGAGAAATATATAGTCATATAAAAGAATATTCAATGCAGCATTTTTGTAATAGTAAAAAATTAGAAACAATTTAACTACTTATGAATGAGGCAAATGATTAAATAAATGTTACTTCTATACTAAACTAAAGAGCCTCTTGATGAAAGTGAAAGAGGAGAGTGAAAAAGTTGCCTTAAAACTCAACATTCAGAAAACTAAGATCATGGCATCTGGTCCCACCACGTCATGGCAAATAGATAGGGAAACAGTGGAAACCGTGAGACTTTATTTTTTGGGGCTCTGAAATCATTGCAGATGGTGACTGTAGCCATGAAATTAAAAGACACTTGCTCCTTGGAAGAAAAAGCTATGACCAATCTAGACAGCATATGGTTTTTCCTGTGGTCATGTATGGATGTGAGAGCTGGACTATAAAGAAAGCTCAGCACTGAAGAATTGATGCTTTTGAACTGTGGTGTTGGAGAAGACTCTTGAGAATCCCTTGGACTGCAAGGAGATCCAACCAGTCCATCCTAAAGGGAATCAGTCCTGAATATTCATTGGAAGGACTGATGCTGAAGCTCAAAGTCCAATACTCTGGCCACCTGATGCGAAGAACTGACTCACTGGAAAAGCCCCTGATGCTGGGAAAGATTGAAGGCGGGAGGAGAAGGGGACGACAGAGGATGAGATGGTTGGATGGCATCACTGACTCAATGGAGATGAGTTTGGGTGAACTCCAGGAGTCGGTAATGGACAGGGAGGCCTGGTGTGCTGCAGTCCATGGGGTCACAAAGATTCAGACACGACTGAGTGATTGAACTGACTTGACTTCTATACTGCGGAATGACAGCTATTTTAAAAGACATGTACTGTTAATGGGACCAGAAGTGAGCAGGAGTTACAAAAATATGTAAGCTAAAGTCGTATTTGAAGGTTTGTGCTTACATTACTTTTGTACTCCTGTCACTTTTTTCCCTTCTTTTTTAACTTGGCTGCCCCAGGTCTTGGCTGCAGCGCACAGGCCCTTTAGCTGCAGCATGTGGGCTCTAGTTCCCTGACCAGGGATCAAACCTGGGCCCCCTATATTGGCAGTGCAGAGTCTTAGCCACTAGGCCAACAGGGAAGCTCCTATTGCCACAATTTTACAAAACTAAACATTTTCCTTTGACTTTATAGTAAGTACTTTAATGATTCTTTAAAGACTCATTTATTATAGCTTTGCTTAGCCAAAAGGTGAAAAGGTGATAAAACAAAAAAAAAATTTGAAGTAACCAATCTCTAAACACAGAAAAGATTAGCACTTACCCACTTCTAAGGTATCTGGCTCATCCGGCCTCTGGGCAATCTGCAAGTAATAAAGCAGGGAGCCATACAGGTGTGTCCTTACTCGCTGGAATCCACCACCTAGGAAGATACAGCAGAGTAAAAATCTTTTTTCAAATTAAAGTTAAAACAAATACAGAAGTCGTAATTTGTAGAAAATTTAAACAAACAAACAAAAAAAAACCTGTCTTCAAAATGAAGTCTAACAGTTTCTTCAATATGATGTGAAGTGAAGAATCTCCAATAGAAGCAAACCCCACCACTGGGTTCTCTGTGGGCGGAGGCGAGGTGAAAGAGCTATCAAGAGTGAAAGCACAATGGACCTCTCCAGGTCCCAAGACTAAGGGTTGCTTCTGCTCTGTGCGAACGGCTTGGCTTAGGTGAGCGGTCAGGGTGAACACAGCACCTGCTACCACGGGCATTAATTCCTGCGCTGCTTCATCATCCAGGATCTTAAAGCAGAAAGACAAACCACAGTGAGGGCCCTGCTTTCAGCTACAGTCATTAACGTGTCTCACACACACAGCTTTTCAACTACCCAAGATTTTAAAAACGATTTGTCCTATTCAAAGATAAAAGCTAATACATAGAAAGAAATTTAAATAGGATGCTGAGTAAAATGTTCTTAACCAGAAGGGAGCCCTAGCAGAATTCCCTAGAGGTTTTTAATGGAAATTAACATAATGGCCTCCCCACTAGAACCTCCCATTTAATAGGTCTAGGGTAGGGATCTGTAATGTAAATTTTTTAAAAAGCTCCCTAGGGAATTCTGACACACACTCTGGTTGAGAGCCATTATTGTACAGTAACACTGGCATTGCTCAACTCTACTGACTCCACATCTAAAATGGAAAAACAGGTGGGGCAAACTATATATTTAAATGGGATCAAAACTTGTTCAGCAGCATACAGTAATTTAGGAAACATGTCACCTTATCATGCACATCTTGTAAAAGATCACGAATAATCAGTTGGCGATCCTCTGCTTGGATGAGGTCCTGGGGACAGGCTGTCAGGATAATTTCTACCAGCTGCCGCCATGACTCCAGAGCATGCCGTTTTGCATGAAGACACTGCAACAATTTGTTTCTTCCTACCACGTACTGGAGTATGGTGCTGATTTCCTACAGCCGCAGAAATTGAAGTGCAAGGTTAACACTTAGACAAATAAAGTCTTACCAATAGACCGCTATTTTTAACCCTGTCAGTTAATCTGAAAACATTTACAGTACCCTCTGGAAAGCTTCCACATGCTTGCTAAACAGCAGATTAACTTTTTATGTTACACTGGTGGCCAGAATATTATTTTTCATAAAAAAATAATAAAGCTCTGTGTGTGTGCATGTATGTTTAAGATGGGTGGCAGAGGTGATGTGGGTGGAAATGAGTTTTTCACCCCATCTTCTTTCTTCTTTCAACTGTCTATTATACTTACTCTGTAACACTGCTGCTGCTGCTGCTAAGTTGCTTCAGTCGTGTCCGACTCTGTGCGACCCAATAGATGGCAGCCTACCAGGCTCCCCCGTCCCTGGGATTCTCCAGGCAAGAACACTGGAGTGGGTTGCCATTTCCTTCTCCAATGCATGAAAGTGAGAAGTGAAAATGAAGTCGCTCAGTTGTGTCTGACTTGTAGCAACCCCATGAAATGTAGCCCACCAGGCTCCTCCATCCATGGGATTTTCCAGGCAAGAGTACTGGAGTGGGTTGCAATTGCCTTCTCCGACTCTGTTACACTAGAGCTCCCTAAAACCCAAGTTTGACAGCACATTTTCTCGATGTGTCTTCTATTTGTTTGCCTCTGGCTTTGGCCTAGCCAGCTGTGTTTCCACATATGTGGTCCTTCCCACTCAATCTCTGACCCATATCTCCCCATTTGTGATGACTCTTCCCTCACTGACTGGGAACAAGTAAAATCTATTACACAATATGAAAAGGTTGTAAATCCTCAACTAGCTTAGCAGAAAGGATATGATTTTTATTCTGGCATCAAGACATTAACTTCAGTTCAGCTTTTAACATTACAAAGTCAAAAGTGAAAGACTCCATTTCTATCAGATCCACTTCTCAACTGTAAAAAGCGTAATCAGAACTCTAAAAGAGGCAGGATCCAATCATGCCTGTGAGATGATTAGAAAAGTTTGTGCTTAATTTGCATGTAAAACACATATTAGAATATCTTGGGTCATGCTGGCTCAGCGTGACAAACTCCACTGTGTATTTGTGTATATGAATAGAGCAAAATGTGAATACTTTTAACAATAATAAAATGGCAATGACGAGTGACTTTTAATTTTTAAGTTGTTTCCTAATAATGAATTAGAAGTCAGTTCGCTGTTTTGTCATCTAACTGGCGATTTAAGTAGCTTAAGGAGTTAAAAGGTGTCAGCAGGGCTTACATCCATCAGGAGAGGTCTTTGTCCTATGGCTGCCATACCCTGAAGGGCGTTCACTTCGGCCACAAGAACTCTGTGAAGAAGCTACATTATTGAGAGAAGGGAGAAAAATAAGATCATTCCCGACACTGGTACAACAATAACCTAGCAGTTACTTTAAACTGCCCTAGAGGGGAAAGTTTCAGAGAGTAGTACCAAAGAGCCTCTGTGGCAGGAAAGTTGGTCCAAATGCACAGGATATCTTCTTCCTACTAGTCAGGTCATTACCACCTACCTGGTAGAGAGTTAAATAATTAAAACCACCCTGAGTGACAGCTGGGTGGCATGACTACTAACACGAAGGAGATGGGAAACCTAACAGATAAAATTAGTGCAGGCTATTCAATTTTCTTTCACTGCTGCTTGAAAAGTGTAAACCACAGTCTAATAAACCAACACCTCCATTAGAAAAAAAAAAAAAAGTTATTTTTTCCTAATGACTCAAAGACTGTGAACCACTTGATACTTCACACACTCTAAAGCAATGCTCACCTTGACATTGCAGACTGTTTGTCCCCGTAAATTCTTGTGTTCACAGTTAGCAATAACTTGTTCAATCTGGGCCCGATCAAAGAAATCCAACTGCAAAGGCTCAGGGATCTCCTGACTGAAGTCAATGGAGTCGAGAATATTGAGAATTTTGCGACGTACTAGAAAAAATGAAAAGTCATTTTACTTTAGCTGGGACATTGAAGAGAAAAGCAAACCACAGTACTCAGCTCACTCTCAAAGACAGTACTATATCTATGTTCAGAAAGGGCCTCAGTCTGGAAATTGAAGACTGTATTGAAATCTAAATTGGATTTTATTTCTAACACATTCATTTGCAAAAATGTTTTTCCCATGCTATCATCTTGCTATAAAAAGATTTTTTTGTTGACAAATAATTTTCACATAGCTTTTCAACATCAGTTCAGAATTTGCAGATACAGGCATTAATTACCTCCTAAAATTTTAAGCAATTTAATATATACATATCTAGCTTCCCTTGTAGCTCAGTCGGTAAAGAATTTGCCTGCAGTGCAGGAGACCTGGGTTCGATCCCTGGGTTGGGAAAATCCCCTGGAGAAGGAAATGGCAACCCACTCCAGTATCCTTGCCTGGAAAATCTCATGGACAGAGGAGCCTGGTGGGCTGCAGTCCACGGGGTTGCAAAGAGTCAGGCACGACTGAGTGACTAACACTTACTTACAAATTTATTACAGATTCAAAGAGCTTTACCTTTTGTAGAAGTGTCAAAGTGCAGGAACCCAGAGACAGACCTATTTTCATCTTCCATGCCTCCTTCCCCATCTGTTGGAGCATCAGTAATAAAAGATCAGAAAAAGAACACATTCACAAAATTTATTTGGAAATAACAAATATCAGGTTATTATATTTCTATGTCATTGTTTCTAGGTCAAAGAGCCCCTTGCAAATGGATAATTAAAATGCAAAGATGATGAGAACTTATCAACAACATTCATCTAATTCTTTCTGTTTCTATCAGATCCACTTCACAAATGTAAAAAGCATAATCAGAACTCTAAAAGAGGCAGGGTCCAATCATGCCTGTGAGATGATTAGAAAAGTCTGTGCTTAATTTGCATGTAAAACACATATTAGAATATCTTGGGTCATGCTGGCTCAGCGTGACAAACTCCACTGTGTATTTGTGTATATGAATAGAGCAAAATGTGAATGCTTTTAACAATAATAAAATGGCAATGATGGGTGACTTTTAATTTCGTGTTCTGAAGGGAAAAAATTCTAAAGGCAGAAAGAACATGCTTGGCCTACAATCACAGACTAACCATAAGACTCAGATTTGCACTTGCATTCACACAGCCCAGCCAGCAGCACGGCAACACAAATGCCAACATGCAGATGTTCACCTGAGTAGGGTTTCACTGGCATGTCATCCAGCAGGAGGTGGAGGAGCCTCTGGGTGTGTGAGCGCTGGCGATTCAAAGAAGTTACCCTTAGTTCTATTGAGGCAGTCTTCATCAGCCATGACATCTGGTTCAGCATAGATATTTCATATTCTGGAATTTAAATATATATGTTTAGTTTCCCAGTATACGACACAAAATCAGAACAGACATAGTCTGTAACTCATCAGTATTTTCCCATGCAACATAGTCAATAATTTATGAAACTATGCACCATAATAATTTGCCACTCTATAAGATTAAAAAAGAAAAAACCAGATGCCAAGAGAAAAAATAAGCCAGTGTATGTCTATGAAAGGTAAGCAAAAGCAACTGAAGAACAAAAGAGAATCAAGTTTCTGTTGCTAGAATAACTTCACACAGATCTAGAGAATTCTGGATCTATCATAGTTTGACATTAATAGAGAATTTAATACTTAAAAAGATAATCCAAGTACTTTTCAACTATTTATCTTGACAAAAAAAGACTATCATAAAATCTGATTTTTATTTCAGAAAAAAATACATTTTAAAAACTAAAATAAATACATAATTTGCATAACTTTAAAATGCAAAATTTTCTGCTATCTTGAGATTATCAATGCCGTTTTGGTCTAACATATAGTTAGGACTGGGAATCACTTATACAATAAAAGTTTTTGAATCCAATATTATTGTAATATGCCTGGCTTTGAAGTCTTAAATTATGAGTTTTATAAACATACAAACACTGCTACTACTGCTAATAATAATAATTACAAGCAAAGCTACATCAATATTTAAAAAGTAGACAGCAAGATACGCAAGATAGAAATTCTTTTTTCCTATTAGGAATAAAAAAGGGTTTCTTAAAAATTTTGTTATAAACAATATCTTGGGGTTAAAAATAACATATACTGATTATGAAAATGAAGTCAAACTCTTCTGCCATTAGGTAATTCCCAATCTCTCACACCATACCCAAAGAAGTAAAGCAGGGGCTTCCCTAGCGACTCGGTGGTAAAGAATCCTGCTGCCAATGCAGGAGACGCGGGTTCCACCCCTGATCTGGGAAGGTCCCACATGCTGAGGAGCAACAATGCTTGTGCGCCACGGCTACTGAGCCTGTGCTCTAGAGCCCTGGAGCTGCAACTACTGAAGTCCTGGCACCCTAAAGCCCTTGTTCCACAAGAGAAGCCACCTAGTGAGAAGGCCCCACTCACCGCAACTAGAGAGAAAAAAGCCCTCCCAGCAATGAAGACTCAGCACAGTCGAAAATAAACAAATACAAGCTTTCTAAAAAATCCTTACAAAGCAGAGTTGACAATTACCAGTAATGGCAACTTACTATGAAATCTGTGAGCCTAGACTTCCTAAAACATAAAGATGATACAAAATAAACTTTTAAAAAGCCTCAATAAAATGATCACTGGCTAGATATAATATAAACTAAGAAAACTGTTATAAATTGATCAAAAAGAAAATTACATAAAATAGAACCCTATAAAACACAGGAAGCCTGGATAACTGTGTGACCAGGTCAATAAACTAAAGGTATAGTTTCTATCATAATTAGCTTCCTATTTTTCATTTCAAGACCTGATCATAAACAAGAAACAAAGTAAAACACAGATTTTTACAAAACAATTTCACTCAAAAAAAAAAAATCTCTGAAATCTTACGTAAATATTTTCTTATCCCTTAAACACAATTTTAAAATTCTGATGGTAAAAATTCCATCCTTAACAGGCTATTTGAAAATAATTTTATGCTGACAGTTAAAACATCAAGTTTCTCAAGCACAAATTACAAAAACAAAGGAACACAGAAACAAAGTAATAAAATGAGGACAGAATTCCACAAATGCTAAAACTGCTATCCCAGTTCAGTTGCTCAGTCGAGTCCAACCCTTTGCCACCCCATGGCCTGGCAGCATGCCAGGCCTCCCTGTCCCTCACCAACTCCAGGAATTTACCCAAACTCATGTCCACTGAGTTGGTGATACCATTCAACCATCTCATCCTCTATTGTCCCCTTCTCCTCCCACTTTCAATCTTTCCCAGCATCAGGGTCTTTCCCAATGAGTCAGTTCTTTGCATCAGGTAACCAAAGTATTGGAGCTTCAGCTTCAGCATCAGTCCTTCCAATGAATATTCAGGACTAATTTCCTTTAGTATGGACTGGCGGAATCTCCTGACAGTCCAAGGGACTATCAAGAGTCTTCTCCAACACCACAGTTCAAAAGCATCAATTCTTTGGCACTCAGCTTCCTTTATAGTCCAACTCTCACATCCATACATGACTACTGGAAAAACCATAGCTTTGACTAGACAGACCTTTGCTGGCAAAGTAATGTCTCTGCTTTTTAATATGCTGTCTAGGTTGGTCATAACTTTTCTTCCAAGGAGTAAAAGTCTTTTAATTTCATGGCTGCAGTCACCATCTGCAGTGATTGTGGAGCCCCCCAAAATAAAGTCTGACACTGTTTCCACTCTTTCCCCATCTATTTGCCATGAAGTGACGGGACCGGATGCCATTATCTTAGTTTTCTGAATGTTGAGTCTTAAGCCAACTTTTTCACTCTCCTCTTGATACTGTCATCAAGAGGCTCCTTAGTTCTTCTTTGCTTTCTGCGATAAAGGTGGTGTCATCTGCATATCTGAGGTTACCAATATTCTTCCCAGCAATCTTAATTCCAGCTTGTGCTTCATCCAGCCCAGCATTCCACATGCTACACTCTGCATATAAGTTAAATAAGCAGGGTGACAGTATACAGCCTTGATGTACTCCTTTTCTGATTTGGAACCAGTGTGTTGTTCCATGTCCAATTCTAACTGTTGCTTCCTGACCTGCATATAGGTTTCTCAAGAGGCAGGTCAGAAAGTCTGGTATTCCCATCTCTTTCAGAATTTTCCATAGTTTTTTGTACTCCACACTGTCAAAGGCTTTGGCATAGTCAATAAAGCAGAAGTAGAAGTTTTTCTAGGACTCTCTTGCTTTTTCCATGATCCAATCGAAATTTAATCTCTGGTTCTTCTGCCTTTTCTAAAATCAGCTTGAACATCTGGGAGTTCACGGTTCACACACTGGTGAAGCCTGGCTTGGAGAATTTTGAGCATTACTTTGCTAGCATGTTAGTGAGATGAGTATAATTGTGTAGTAGTTTGAGCATTCTTTGGTATTGCCTTTCTTTGGGATTGGAATGAAAACTGACCTTTTCCAGTCCTGTGGCCACTGCTGAGTTTTCCAAATTTGCTGGCATATTGAGTGCAGCACTTTCACAGCATCATCTTTCAGGATTTGAAATAGTTCAACGGGAATTCCATCACCTCCACTAGCTTTGTTCGTAGTGATGCTTTCTAAGGCCCACTTGACTTCACATTCCAGGATCTGGCTCTAGGTGAGTGATCACACCATCGTTATTATCTGGGTCATAAAGATCTTTTTTGTATAATTCTTCTGTGTATTCTTGTTATCTCTTCTTAATATCTTCTGCTTCTGTTAGGTCCATACCAGATGTCCTTTATTGAGCCCATCTTTGCATGAAATGTTCCCTTGGTATGTCTAATTTTCTTGAAGAGATCTCTAGTCTTTCCCCTTCTATTGTTTTCCTCTATTTCTTTGCACTGATCACTGTGGAAGGCTATTCTTATTCAAATGGGTATCTTTCCTTTTCTCCTTTGCCTTTAGCTTATCTTCTTTTATCAGCTATTTGTGAGGCCTCCTCAGACAACAATTTTGCCTTTTTGCATTTCTTTTTCTTGGGGATGGTCTTGATCCCCTCCTCCTGTACAATGTCACGAACCTCAATACATAGTTCTTCAGGCACTCTGTTTATCATATCTAGTCCCTTAAATCTATTTCTCACTTCCACTGTTTAATAGCAAGGGATTTGATTTAGGTCATACCTGAATGGTCTAGTGGTTTTCCCGACTTTCTTCAAGTTAAGTCTGAATTTGGCAATAAGGAGTTCATGATCTGAGCAACAGTTAGCTCCCAGCCTTGTTTTTGCTGAGTGTATAGAGCTTCTCCACCTTTGGCTGCATAGAATATAATCAATCTGATTTCAGTGTTGACCATCTGGTGATGTCCATTTGTAGAGTCTACTCTTGTGTTGTTGGAAGAGGGTGTTGACCAGCGTGTTCTCTTGGCAAAATTCTATTAGCCTTTGCCGTGCTTCATTCTGTACTCCAAATATGCCTGTTACTCCAGGTGTTTCTTGACTTCCTACTTTTCATTCCAGTCCCCTATAATGAAAAGGACATCTTTTTGGGGTGTTAGTTCTAGAAGGTCTTGTAGGTCTTCTTAGAACTGTTCAACTTCAGCTTCTTCAGCATTACTGGTTGGGGCATAGGCTTGGATTAACTTCTTTATCATTACTGGTTTAAGCATAGACTTGGACTTGTCAAATGCTACCCCAAAATGTTATAAAATTAAAATCACTCAACACAGACTTTATATATTTGTTTTAATAGTAAGGGAGAAAAATGTCCTACCTTTGTTAGAAAATGGCAAATGCTGCAATTGAGAAAATAAGAAGTCCTGGCTGGTTCTCAAGTACCTCATAGTAGGACCAGATGTATCAGAGCATGCACATAACTGGTAAATCACCTACAGAATTACAGTAACATAAGAAAATCCCCAAATTAGCTTTTTATATTACAGATTTAAATAAAAAGGTTGAACTTAAATCTATTAAGTGGAAACTAAGAACCATAAACAACTAAAGCAAAAAGGATAAACATAATGTATATATAAAACAAAAATGCAGAGTAACAAGCAGTTCTTAGCATCCTAACTCAAAATATACAAAAATGCAACTGGAGAATGCTAACAACATTCTTATAGGACTAATCTTTTAAAATCACCCTAAATATATTAACATATATACATGTAGTTTAAAAATAAGTTTTAGTATTTTAACTATTATTAGCAGCAAATTACTCAGAAGTAACTTCTAAAAACCAAGGTTATATGTTAATTAGTTGATATAATTATTGGGATCTAAGACTATGCCAAAGGCTTTGACTGTGTGGATCACAATAAACTGTGGAAAACTCTGAGAGAGATGGGAATACCAGACCACCTGACCTGCCTCTTGAGAATCTGTATGCAGGTCAGGAGGCAACAGTTAGAACTGGACATGGAACAACAGACTGGTTTCAAATAAGAAAAGGAGTGCGTCAAGGCTGTATATTGTCACCCTGCTTATTTAACTTCTATGCAGAGTACATCATGAGAAACGCTGGGCTGGAAGAAGCACAAGCTGGAATCAAGATTACTGGGAGAAATATCAATAAGCTCAGATATGCAGATGACACCACCTTTATGGCAGAAAGTGAAGAAGAACTAAGAAGCCTCTTGATGAAAGTGAAAGAGGAGAGTGAAAAAGTTGGCTTAAAGCTCAACATTCAGAAAATGATGATCATGGCATCTGGTGCCATCACTTCATGGGAAATAGATGGGAAACAGTGGAAACAGTGTCAGACTTTTTTTGGGCTCCACAATCACTGCAGATGGTGACTGCAGCCATGAAATTAAAAGACACTTACTCCTTGGAAGGAAAGTTATGACCAACCTAGATAGCATATTCAAAAGCAGAGACATTACTTTGCCGACTAAGGTCCATATAGTCAAGGCTATGGTTTTTCCTGTGGTCATGTATGGATGTGAGAGTTGGACTGTGAAGAAAGCTGAGCGGCGAAGAATTGATGCTTTTGAACTGTGGTGTTGGAGAAGACTCTTGAGAGTCCCTTGGACTGCAAGGAGATCCGACCAGTCCATTCTAAAGGAGATCAGCCCTGGGATTTCTTTGGAAGGAATGATGCTAAAGCTGAAACTCCAGTACTTTGGTGACCTCATGAGAAGAGTTGACTCACTGGAAAAGACTCTGATGCTGGGAGGGATTGGGGGGCAGGAGGAGAAGGGGATGACCGAGGATGAGATGGCTGGATGGCATCACCGACTTGATGGATGTGAGTTGGGAGTTGGTGATGGAAAAGGGAGGCCTGGCATGCTGTGATTCATGGGATTGCAAAGAGTCGGACACGACTGAGCAAGTGAACTGAACTGAACTGAAGAATCCCCTGTGCAAATTTAATCCTATGTATTCCCAAAGAGCAATGGTTCAGTATTCACCAATTCAGCGTTCTCTGCGACTTTATAAAATTAGTAATAACTGAATGTAAATTCAATATAGATCTAGAAACACAGTCTTAAGAAAAATACAAAACAACAAAGCATAACTAAAGTCACTGAGTAAAGCAGAGTAAAAAACTGGCAACAACCTAAGTGTAATTTATATTGTAGCACATAGAAAGTTTCTCCCCTCCCTCGGGGGGAGGGAAGGACGCAAAATTGTAAATATATATTTAATATATACAAGGAAAAGACAGGAAGGGAACACAAGGTAACGCTTAAATACTTGTAGACATATGCTTGTCTTTCAAACAGCTTTGATATTATATTGTTTTTGACACTATAAATACTGAACTTCTCAAAACAAAATCAAGTTATTCATATTAGATGGTAAGTTAAGAGGATAGAAGAACAGATGCTCCAAGATATGGGGGAGGTTAATACTGCTCGAGGGAGGACAAAAAAAGTGAATTCCAAAAGCATGACAAGCTACTCTACAGGGGTTTGCCTGACACCCTTCCTAGTTTCCAAGACCAAGTAGGAAAACTCTGCACTGTTCAAGAGAAGACAGCAAAGACACAAGGCTCGGGGTCAGCTCTTCCCTCAGACGGCCCTGTGCTGCTGGATGATGAAGACGTCAGTAAAGCCCAGAGTGTTTCCCTTTCACATCGTTAGATTTATTTTTAAATAAGCTCTTCTTAGAGGTTCAATTTTTTTCTGAAACACAGTGAAGTATAAACCTAGAGGTAAAGGATGCCTCTTTCGTTAACAACAGAGAAGTGCTTCTTGTTAAAAATGCAGATTCTGACCCAGAAGGGCTGGAGTGGGGCCTGAAATTCTGCATTAACAAGCTCCCAGGAGGTGACGCTGCTAATGCGGTGCACATTTTGAGTCACAGAACATATGTATTAAACTGACAAATCTGTTGGTTTAGACATGATTTGTTTGGCTGGTATAGTGTTTAGGAAAGCAGAGGATCTGACAAACCACGGTGTGTAATCCAACAGGGTAGAAATGAGCAGGGGCTGAGTAGCAGGGTAGATGGTCTCCAGTCTGCTGGATTCTCCTCTCCCCCAGATCCTCTCCCCACCTATTTGTCTTAAATCTGGTTTTACTCACTTCTTACACCTGCCTAACTCCTTTAACCCAGATAATTAACCTTATCAATTTCTTCTACCTAAGTACATCAAAATCAGTAACACTATGCTAAAATATACATCAAGTTTGTTCCCTCATTAAGGGAGTCAGAGGAAGACCGAGCTGTAGTACTGAGAAGTGAAGTTTGGAGAGACAGAGGATAGAAGAAGACAGTAAAGAATAACAAAAAGAAAAACAGAAGAATAACTAAAATCTCCAGGTTACTAGAAGTTAATGATACATTTCTTACCATGAAAATGAGAATCAGGGTGTCACTTAAATTGAGAAAGTAGTTGTATCTTATAAAGTCTAGTTCCTAAAATACTTATGATATAAAGAAAACAAGAAATAAAAGAATAAAACACAAGTGAAACAACAGTTCTCACTAAAGTTAAACTTACATTAATTTGACTATCTACCACCTTACATATAGCTGTATGTATAATGCTCATGGTTCTTAAAAAGTACTTTCACTTACATTCTTGCATTCTCATTAAAGTCTCACAATAGCCCATTTCACAGATTTAAAAACTGAGAGAAGTTTCCTGGCAGACCCAAGGTGACTTAGCTAGTTAAGGGGCAGAGATAGGAACCAGAGGTCTTCTGACCCTAATCCACTACTCTCTCCACCAAACAGAAACAACCTGAAACACAGCATCCTTGGAAAATTTCTGTATCAGTGCGTCTAAATCCATCCCTTATTTTTCAAGAGATCAACGTACAGGATCTTGTAGATCTATAAGATCTTGAGTTTGCGCTTTTTGGATTTTACCCATAAATGAAAGACTGGTCAAACCGCTAGATGAACTCATTTCAACTTAGTCCTACTGTGGTACTTGCATATCTGCGAAGGATTCGCGCATAAGCTTCTGCTCACAGGTGCTACAAAGTCCAGCCCTCTGCATACCTGGTAACACAGCTCAGCGAGTTGAGGGGATTCCTTCACTGCCAGTGGGCCGGTTCTCCCTTCAGTTCCCTTCTCCAGGATGTTCAAGATGGCGTGAAGGCAAGTCCGAGGACAACCTAACACTCCTGCATGAAACCAAAAGAAAATTTAGCTTCTCTTTTCAAATTTTGGCATTAAAAACCTTAGAATACATTTATAAAACTTAAAGTTTTGTACACATACACTCTACTGTAAGTATTTTAAACACTGATACAGAAAATTTGTTACATACTAATTTTCCAAGGCTTAATTTGTCCAGACTTCATCTAAATCCCCCAAAAATCAACCTGTCACATAATTTTTCATACATTATTTCTTTCAGTGAATTATCCCATGAGCTTAGAATTCAATACATAACCATTTAGCGACAAATATGAAAAAAAAATGGCTGTGTGTCTTGTGGCGATACCTGGGTCTTGCAGGTTTGTGGTACTGACAGGTTTCTTTAATTCAAAGCCCAGCAGGTAGAGAGCAAGATTGGGTGGATTGCGTTCCAGAGAGGTAATGAGAAGATTCAAGATGTGGATTCTTGTTTCATGACGGATTCCAGCTAATTTCTTTTCAAGTTCTGAGCCTAAATGTGGAAATAACAAAGCAATAAAAAGTTACCATGGGTCAAACTGAAAAATATAAAACTTGTATCTCAAACCTCAGATGTTTTCTTTAGCTTTAGTTTACTTGATTAGCTATTACATTAAGTTCAGATTTAAGAGGTTTCCCAAAAATCTTATTTACTGTTACGCTAGCAAATTCTCAAAATTCCCTTGTCACCACTAGACATTCAACAGTGTTTTTATTTACACAAAATAAAAAATACACGTTAATCTAAGACATACCCTCTTCTAGACGTACAAATTCTTCTGTATCTTCACTATCCAAACACTCTACAAAACCAGCCATCAGCTTCTGACTTACACTCTGAAATCATATAAAGATTTTAAAATGACAATTTATTAAAAGGTCCTAAGTATTAGAGAAACTATGATAAATATGATATATAATTATAAATGCTTGGCTATAAAGACAAAAGGCAAATCTGCTCCAAGGAAAGTATTAGGTTTTAGCCACATTTTTAATTAATATAAAACTCAGTTCCTTAACTGAGTGTCATTTAGCTTGCTATAGAAGTAACTAAAGAGGACTTCACTGGTAGAGCAGTGGGTAAGAATCTGTCTGCCAATGCCGGGCACACAGGTTCGATTCCTGGCCCGGGAAGATCCCACAAGCCATGGAGCAACTGAGCCTGTGTGCCACAGCTACTGAACCCGCTCTAAGGCCCATGAGTGGCAACTACTGGAGCCTGCACACCACAACTCCTGAGCCCACATGCTGCGACTACTGTAGCCTGTGCACCCACAGCCAGTGCTCCACACCAAGAGAAGCCACCGCAATGAGAAGCCTGTGCATCACAATGAAGAGTAGCCCCTACTCTCCGCAACTAGAGAAAGCCCACACAAAGCAGAGAAAACCCAGCAAAGCCAAAAATAAGTAAAGACAAATGATTTAAGAAACAAAAACTTAAAGTTTACTGCCTTTAAAACTTGCTTCATTAATTTTCTTTCCCAAAGAATGAAACTAGTTTTTAAAAACAATAACATTAAATTGCTATTTCATAACCTCTTCATTATATACTCTATGCTATTGATCTTAACTAAAATATAAAATAAATTCTCATTTTTTCTCTTTAGAAATGTATTACTTATACCAGTTTTATATTTCTGGGCTGAGAGATTAGATACTACTCTATCTCCTTTAAGAACTCTACGTATGTGTGTGTGTGTGTACGCTAAGCCATGTCCAACTCTTTGCAGTCTCATAGACTATAGCCCTCCAGGCTTCTCTGTCCATGGGATTCTCCCCAGGGATTGAACCCATGTCTCCTGCTTGGCAGGCATATTCCTTCCCACTGAGCCACCTGGGAAGCCCTTAAGAACTCTAGCAGGATACTAAAACTGGTAATAATTCAAACTCGAACACCAGTGAACTGAAAATCTGCATCCAAAATCTTCTAATTAATTATGTGGGTTCATGAACTTCATTCAAAAACCAGACTAGACATCTGAAATTTACTATAAATAGTGGTTCTCAACCTGGGTGGTACTGCCACTCTAAAAGGCCCTTAGAATTATATGAGAGCATTTTGAGTCTTTAGGCCAGGGACTGCTACTCAAAGACAGTGGCAAGGGACCAGGGATGCTAAAAGTCCTGCAATTTGAGAGACAGTTACACTAAAATGAAGATATGTCCACCCAAAATGCCAGAAGAATCCCTGTTTCAAAATACCAAAACCCAATAATATTCTTCAACTAGCTAGCGCAGTGATTTCAGCATGAAATACACAAGGGGAGGAATGTCTATAAAGAGAAAGAAAAATAACAGATTCTCCAATTATAGCTATTCAGTGAATAGAAAGAGAACTAGACCAAAAGAAGAAAACATCTACAACACTGTGCTGCTGCTGCTGCTGCTGTGGGGTCGCACAGTCGGACGCGACTGAAGCAACTTAGCAGCAGCAGCAAAACACTCTGCAGTGTATCAAATGAAGTGACATGATTGTGGGTCACCAAAAAGCCACAGAGGCTTCCCTGGTAGCTCAGTGGTAATGAATCTGACTGCCAATGCAGGAGACACAGGTTCCACCCCTGTGTAGTGGGAGATCCCCTGGAGAAAGAAATGGCAACTCACTCCAATATTCTTGCCTGGGAAATCCTATGTACAGAGGAGTCAGGCATGCTACAGTCCACAGGGTCACAAAGACTTGGACATGAGTTAGCAGCTAAACAACAACAGCAAAGAACAACAACAAAACCACAGAAGCAGACAACTCACAGCAGTGAAATCAAAACCGCAGAGGCTCACTCAGCACAGAGGCCACTGCGGAGGAGTGAAACAAAGGATGCAAAAAACAAACAGAAGGTGCACTTACAAACCCATCAGCCCTTTAACGTGCTTCTGGAAGCTCATTAAACGGTCTCATTAGGCCATACAGTTACACACTATAATAAAGAGTATAACTGCACACTACAGTATACATATTAAGAGTATCCCTGGGAATGGTATCATCGCCAAACACAAATCACAGCCCAGTACATGGGTAGGCTTTCATCCATCATATACAAATATACTTACTCTCAGAATCTTCCCACATACAAGAATAAGATGTATTCTGGATGTACCAAAAAAATAATAAGAAAAGCAATAACAAAATCAGTTACCTGGTCATGTGTGAAATCTCCAACCAATTTTATCTGAATATTGGAATTGCAAGAGATACAGCAGAGGATCTTGGCACTTTCAAAAGCCAATTCTGGATTAGTATTGCCATGATACAGGTATCTTTAAAACAAGAAAACATTTGAGGAACAATGTGATGAAATTTTTGCTTCTTACTATATACATACTCAATACAGAACATTCACAACCAGGGCTCTCCTACCCATACTGCACTTTTGGTAAGTCAGACAAAGGTTTCCCCTTCTATCAATAACTAGATGTAACCTGTTATGGGGGCTTCACTGGTGGCTCAGTGGCAAAGAATCTGCCTGCAATGCAGGAGACACAGGAGACCTGGATTCAGTCCCTGGGTTGGGAAGAACCCCTGGAGGAGGGCATGGCAGCCCACTTCAATATTCTTGCCTGGAGAATCCCATGGACAGAGGAGCCTCGCAGGCTACAGTTCAGAGTCACAAAGGGTCAGACATGACTGAAGTGACTGAGCAACCTTGTTATGGATTGAATCATGTTTCCCCAAAATTCACATGTTGATAGCCAAACCCAAAATGATCTTATTTGGAAACAGAATCTTTGAAGATATAATTAACCAAGTAAAGATGAGACCATTGAGGAGAGCCCTAATTCAACGACTGATAGCCTTATAAAAAAGGGACAAGTAGACACAGCCACACACACAGGGAGAATGCCATGATGTAAAGCTGAAGGCAGAGACTGGGATGATGTGCCCACCATTTACAGAACACTGCATTGCCAGCAAACGACCAGAGGCTCAAACACACACAAGGAAAAGTTTGCTCCCCAGCCCTATAATCCCCAAACATCCAACTTCCCTACAGGAGACAATATTAAGATGTCATTTTATATTTGGAAATATTTAGGGCACAAAATAAATCAGAAGAAAAAAGAAATTACAAGGTTCAGAGTCATTAAAATCAGAGACACAAAAGAAGACAATAATAAAATGAGACCAAAAAAATGCTTACGTGATGCCTTACGGATCTGATCAGATTTGGACATCAAAGTTAGAATGCCATCTGATTCACATCACCATTTCTCTACCTACACACGGAACTCACCTGGCGATGTTCACCACGTTATCCGCCTTCTTGGTTCTGGGATTGATTCCTTGCAATAGCTGTTCTAAAGGAGAGACGATCAGAGCCAGCTGACTCTCTCTTAGCAGATCCATGAAGAGGTTTTCCTTCTGCAGAGTAAGATTGAGAAGTGCAAGGCAATGCTGCACTGCTTTCTCGAGGTGCTTCTTCCCTACAGAGCAAAATCAAAGTTAGGGAGTTCTACATGAATCTTAGAAACTCAGAATCAATTCTCAGGAAAACAAGAAAAAGGGTAAGTTCCAGATTCAAAAAGTCCTCTAGTTTTCAAACCTTTAGCAGTTAACATCATAGAACTGCTCACTCAGACAAGTCACTATAACTTTTGTGACTCAGATTAGTTTAATGCAATGGTTTCTCAGTAATTTTTCCTGCATTCTTTCCTTAATTATTTAGAGCAGAGTTCTCAGATGGGAGTGAGTCTGGCCCCAGAGGACATCTGGCAATATCTGGAGACGTTTGATTATCACAGCAAGGGATGTAGTATAGGCATCTAGTGGGTAGAGGTCTACAACACACAGGACAGCCTCCACGTCAAAGAATTATTCTGCCAAAAATGCCGGTGGTGCTGAGGCTGAGAAGCTGATTTAGAATAATACATAACCACCGTGGAAAATTTGGACAATAAAGAGGCAAAAAATATAAACAAGGGCTACATATAGTGCCACCTCTCAACTTACAACTCATGGGCTCTGGAGTCAAATCACCTAAGCTCAAATCATAGCCTTGACCCTGGAGAAAGATGTGAAACCCCTTCATGCATCAATTTCCTTATTCATTAAATGGAAATAATATCATCTACCACACAGGCCTTTCATACAGGTTAAATATATTAATACATGTAATGAGCTTTTAAAATTGCCAAGTGCATAGTAAGCACTTAAATAAATAATAACATAGTAATAGTAAATGAAATTTATTGATCATATACCACGCCTATAGTAAGTGCTTTTACAAATACAATGGAGAAAACAAAACAAAAAGTACTGTTAATTTAGAGATGTTACAGTTGTAGAAGAGAACTATGATTACCTATCAAAGACCCTGCAATAAGACAGTTATAATGAGAGTCTGCTCTCACTTTTAATTTACTTTCATGGTATGACTCACTAAAACAACACTGTAGATACAGAAAAAATCTTATGGTGAAAAGAAGTTCAGAGGTCATCTACTTCAAAGCTTCAATTTACACACGACAAAAACAGCAAAACTGTTTTCAAGCTATAAAGACATTCAGGCACATACCAGGGAAAGGAGCATAGGTATCAAGCTGTTTAACACCTTCCTCCAGTAAACTAAGGGCAAGCTCCAACATCGGTGACTCATTCAGAAGGTGATACATCAGACTAAATCCTGGCGGCTTATAGGCTATTATTTCTTCTCCTAAATAGAACATAACATAGTCCAAGAGATGGTGAATTAGTGTTTTTGCCACACCCTTTTTTATGATACATGAGATTTGTAAATTAAATAGTATCTAAACAAATGAAGCAAGCTTCAATTTAGAGACAGTAACACAAACTATATACAATGGTTATTTCCAAAAGGGCTGATCTGCACATAGTAGTTGGTTCACACGGTACACTGATATGTAACTCATTAATCTGTAGGCAATGTCCTTACTCTTACATTCAGTGAAATTTTACTTTATTTTCTCTTGCTTAGAACAATCAAAATGACTAAAACAATGTAACAAAACATATAAAATTATAATTTAGTTTATAACCAGAAGCAATTTACATCTTATGTATAGTAATTTATAAATTATAAACAGGTGTATAAACAGCTGACACTTTGTTTGAAAGTGACAGAATTAAATTACCTTGTAGTTCCACAAACTGATCCACAAAATCTTCAAGTTGAGGTTCATAATCTCTGAGCAATTTATAAAACACCTCCAAAACAACCTCAGCAACTTCCCACTACAGAAAGACACAAATATTTCAGTAACAATAACAGCTCAAGGTGACAGACTGGGTAAGTTTTTCATCTCTCTCACTTTCTTCCAGAAAATGTGTGAAGCCCCTTTTCTACTTTGTTTATTCGAAGCAATACAGAAAGCCCAATTCATTCTGCTTTGTTTTGCTAAAGGACAGTGGACTGGCTAGTTTTTCAAGGTAAAACAGGTATAAAAGAATTAGTAAAAGAAACATTTCTAAAAAAGAAACATTTCTACAGCAGATATTTGAGCTTTGTCAACAAATCTAAAGCACCCAATATCTATCCATACAGGATTCCATTTATAAATTAAAATTTATAAATAAATTTAGTTCATAAATCTAGTTCAACTTATAATGAAAACCATCACATTTGAACACTTCTCCAAAAGCATCAAACATTCAGTTTCTCTAAGGATCTCAGCTGGGCAAGATCTGAGAAAACATCTCATCAACTCTTATTTTGCAGGTGAAGCAAGTGAAGCTCAGAGCACTGACTGATTTCCCGAGACCATAAAGCTTGGCAACCAACGTGCTGGAGGCCCAGCCCCACACTTCTAATTCCCAGAGCAGTGTTCACGGCTCTAGCCAAAGTTAAGAATCACTGGTAGGCTTCCTCCAAATGACCTCATCTTTACCTCTTTGTTTAAAATGCTTTTAAAAGCTATGTAACACCAAGGAAAAATATTTATGCCAAAGAGAAAATACACTGTACAGACATAACTGTACAGACAGTAAAATTAAACTGTTCAAAAATATCTACTACATAAAATTTTAATAAGGCTGAGTCTAGTGACTGTAGATGGTGGTTTTTAAAATGATTACTTTAGTCATTATTTCCAATGAATATAATTTTATCAAAGCTGATCTTTAAAACTAGGACTACGACAATCTTAATTTTAAATTATTTTAATTACTCATTTTTCTCTATTTTCTAAATTTTTCAAAATAATTTATTTAAATAAAAAATGTTTATCACCACATGATATTGGACTTTAGGATTACTAAATATATATGCTGCCTCAAACACTGCTTATATTTATTTATCTTAAACCGAAGCACTGTTTTTGTGACAAGCTAGTGTTCTAAAATACAATATAAATTAAACCTAAAAAAGACTTTCTAGTGAAATATATTCACAAAATTGAGGGAAATTTTCTTAGGGTAATATGCTAGGAAATCATTGGTAGCTGGAAGAGCAGCAGTGCTAGAAATATAAAAATGCATGGGGGAAAAATAATAAGCACAGAAAAAGAGTAGCTGACTAAAGCTCTAAACCCTTAGGTCATACTGACCTTTTAAAGAAAAAGCAAGTAAGATATTTAAAAGAAATGCCAAAAAGTATCAGAACATTTTGTTGAAGAGACTGCAACTGTTAGCATCCATTATCCATCTGAAATGACTTTTATTAATAAGGCATGACTGCTATTAATGCTTTCATCCAAAGAGGTAATACTAGGCCTTTAGTAAAACATATACCTCTGTTGGTATTGATTTTTAACCACATGAGAAGCAAAACTTATAGACCAACTGACAAAAAATAAACTTCAGCTATCTGGGACTAAATATTAGAAACAAACTATGTCCAAAAATATGGCAATGAAAAATAAGCTGTGTGAGTGAGACACAAGTAATGATTATGCAGTTATTAAAAAGACTCTTCTCAAAGAATCTTTAATAGCATGAAAAAAATCCTCATAATACTATGTTTAGTGGTCAAAAAGGGATATAAGCTAATGTCACTAATTACCTCAATTTAAGTAGATATGCAAAGGAAAAAGAATAAAAGCAGTTACCCCTTCCTTCAGTAACAAGATTATGGGTGATGTAATTTCTTCACATATTTTTCTGTATTTTCCTAATTTTCCTAATTTCCCAAAGTAGCATGAACTAAATTATTTTATAATCATTAATACAACAAATAAACCCAACAGGTTCAAAAACGGCAAACTATAAAAATAAACTAGAAATGTCCCTATAAGGTATTCTGTCTGCGAGGGTATTCTGTGAACCAATAAACAGTATTATAGACTAAAGTGAATTACGTCAGAACCTGAAAGGGTCTCTTACATAGCTTAGTGGTTATGAGCTTGGATCTGGAATCAGAGTCCTAGGTTCAAATCCTGGTCCTGGACCTTAGGCAAGTTCCTGAACTTTGCTAAGCCTCCATCTGTAAAATGGGAATATTAATAGTACCTGCCTCGCAGCAGTATTATAATTACATAAGATGACATATACAAAAGCCCAGTTGTGAGTGTACTACAACCAGAGCAAATATGAGCGTGAACGTCAGTGTTCCCTCGGCCTCTCTCCAAGGCTTGTATATCTCATGAACCACAAAATGCCTTCCCACTAAGCCAAGACTCCACAACCCAGAAGTGCTACTTACTAACCAATACTAACTGGTGTGTAAGTTAAAACTTATTTCAATCTCTAACCTAAACATCCCAATAAAGGATAGTGTGTTTCCAACTGCCAAGGGTATATCATTTTTGGTTCAATTTTGGTCAAAATTTGTTCAATTAAGGATTTAATGACTATGACTTCATATCAGTTAAACTGGTGGTGACAGTTGGTGGTTCAGTAAAGTCATGTCCTACTCTTGCAACCCCATGGACTGTAGCCCACCAGGCTCCTCTGTCCATGGGATTCTCCAGGCAAGAATACTGGACTGGGTTGCCATTTCCTTCTCAGGAGATCTTCCCAACCCAAGAACCAAGCTTGGGTCTCCTGCACTGCAGGCAGATTCTTTACTGGCTGAGCTATGAGGGATGCACACGTTTTTTTTTGGTATAACCAGACTCAAATCTGAAAATTAAATGAGGAAACTGGGGAAAAGTTGACAGAAAAACTAAGAACAGAAATTTACAAAACAAGGACTTCTGAGGATAAACAAAAGAAATCAAACTTACGTGGCAAAGGTACACATCCTGCTTTGAGCACCAGATGTGTTCTTGAAAATGCATATTGACCCCCATTTCTTAAACTGTACTGTATTTTATAAAGCAAATAGTAACACTCTCCCCTCTTTGAGACCATGATCAAAGCATCATTGTACATAAAGCCAGCAGTGTGCTTCTCTGTTATAAGTCAATTAAATTACTGATCACTACTTTGGTTTTAATGCTTGAATGTATTTTTTAATACATTTAAACCAAGCAGACCATGGATATGTCAGTTTAAGACTATAAATTTTACTTTCAAAAGCTAAAATGAATTTATAGCACCTCATACCTCTAATAAAAGAAAAAGAAGCAATAAAATAAATAAAGAAACAAAAGTTTTTCTCTGAACATAACCTTTTCAGCTGCTCTCCGGTAAGCCCTTGTACGAAATCGGAGAAACACGGAATCTCGCAGGAACTGCAAATAAGGGTCAAAACCGGGGGGCCGCAGCCCAGCACCCAAATTAGAAGGAAAGGAGCTCTCCACCAGGATACTAATTAACTGGCAAAAGGCACGAGTCAAAGGGTATTCTTCACACCGGGATTCTATTTCATTTAGTTCCACCTTCCAAAGAAAAATGAAGGAAATTCAGTAACATAAAACCCCTAGCTTTAAAGTGCAAACCACTTTTCAGACTTTAACTCATTATTACTGGTATAATATCACACTCAAAGACCCACAAAGACATTACAATTTTTTTATTTAGAGGTAAAGATACAAAAGTTAAAAACAGATATCTTAAATGTTTCTTTTAAAAAAAGAGGAAGGGGGCTTAGAGAGAAAAAAGGAAACTTCAGTAAATTCGTACTTCACAGCTGACCCAAGTAGCCAAATTAAATTCAGTTCAAACCAAACTTTCAGTCTTGATGGCTGCCACTAACATACTTTTCCAGCTCTGAAACCAAAAGTGTTTTGATCTCTTTCATAAAGTTTCATCTGCATTTCAACACAGAAAACCCTCAAATGAAAACACATCAAATTTGAAAACTACAGAAACATAATACAGTAAGAATATATTTTTCTTAGTCTTTTAATCATGTGAATGCATGACTACAGAATTTAAACTAAAAGGAAACTTTTACCTCAATACCAATAGCTTGCCTCTGGCTTGGAACCCGAACGGTCTGCAGTATCTTCAAAGAAGAAGAAGAATGCGATGTTAGGAGCATTCCTCATTGACATGAGTTTGAGTAAACTCTGGGAGTTGGTGATGGACAGGGAGGCCTGGCATGCTATAGTCCATGAGGTCACAAAGAGTCGGACACAACTGAATGACTGAACTGAACTGAAGCACTTAGGACAATAATAAGTACTCACATGCTTCTGAATGAAAAAAATGAAGTATCAATACTAAAAGAAAAGTGGCCCAGCTTCCCAGCACATATCAACTTTCTTCATTTTCATTTTTATAAAGTATCATTAACATCTTCAAGACACATATGTTAGAAATCAACTAGAATACTGCTCCAAAACAGTAGCTTCTACCAATGTGTCAGAATCAGTCTCCCTTATCTCATATTATTTTGAAGACAAATGCATGTTCCACCTAACCATTTTCCTAGAAATATCTCTATAGAACACATTCTTATTTTCCTTTGTTACTCCATCATTTATAGAATAAGTCCATCTTGACATAAAAATTCCAATAGGGCTTATATCTAAAGAAATAAGAATTGATAAGACATTTTACTCGACTGTTATAAGACAGGAAGGGTCACAGAAGGAAGCAGTTAAAAAGAAAACTAGGCATACTCCACATTTAATGAGTATAGGTGACTTCTGAAGGCTTATCGCAGGCTAGTACCCAAAGACAGACTTGAGGAATTCTGTCCATTTATTAATCTTACACATACTGAATAACAAAGTCTTAAGAAAAATGCAGTCTCTAGTAACCTGGTGAAGTTGTCAACTGATCCAAGAGAAAGATCCAAGTCTGTTAGTTTCTGAAGTTATGTTTAGTACCAAAATCATAACTTTCTATTCAGGAAGTTCACGGTATACTTTAAGTTTCAAATAGATGCACTTGCTTGTTCAATAGTATCAAAACTCACTTCCAAACTGTAGTAATGTAAATAAGAGAGCACACAGTACTACCTGAGTGTATTCTAACGACTGCCAGAGAGAAGCAGCAATTTCAGGAGATTTTCCAAACGCTGCAAGTGTCTTCAGTAGTTCGGCCTTTAGTACAGGAGGGATGCTGCACTGCAGGAGTCCCAGGATCACCACCACGGGCGTCCACTGAGGATGCTCACAGAGTGCCAAACGAGCATTTTCACTCTGTGAATTGAATACAAAAAGAACAAGACAGGCTTCGCATGTTTAAAAGCTAAGAAAAACGACCAGTAAAATCATCTAAATTGCTAACACTTACACTGAGTATTCACAGGCTCAATTAACACATACTAAAACAGAGCGAATGCCTGAACTCTACCAGTAGATCAAATCAGATCACAAGTTCAGTTAGTATAAAGAATGGAGGAAAGAAATAGCCTTTACTGAATTACAGCTCTAAGACTAGAAAACAATATATACAAACAGAGATAAACAGTCTTCCAGGGCATAAATCTTACCTAGGCATCTTAAATCCTTTCTGGAACAATGTCATATATAAATGAGAAAAATAGCTTGTCCTTTTCTGAGAAGAAAAATAGAAATACACACACACACACACACACACACACACAGAGTACCAAGTATCACTCCAATTTAATTCAACAGTAAATAATTACAAACTTTATGTTTTGACTTTGAATAATGTTTAGCATTACTGGAAAAACCAATAAAGTTAGAAGACACTATTCCTGTTCTTCTGAGAGAATGTCAGACAAAGGAACTTAGCTTTGCACTAGCGAATAACAGAAACAACCAGAAGAACAAATGGGACCTAATTAAACTTAAAAGCTTTAGCACAGCAAAGTAAACCACTAACAAAATGAAGACAACCTATATACAGAATGGGAGAAAATATTTGTAAATGAAATGACCAGTAAGGGGTTAATACCCAAAATATATAAATAGTTCGTACAATTCAACATCAAAAAATACAAACAACACAATTTGGCTATTATTTTCATACACGCTTCTGGCAGTAAGCAGGGAATACCACAGCCTTTAAAGATGAAAAAACAAAGGACTTAGAAGAACAGAATGCCAAATATAAATGCTAAATTTATTGCTTATAAGCTTTAAGCATTATAAGAAAACTTGGGGGCTCCTTAAAATGCCACTGTGTTAGAATACAAATAAAATTACCCTGTACTCACATGCTGCGGGTGGGTTACCTACCCAAGTAATGATGGTAGATGTCAGCTGCAGAAAAGCAATCAACCCATCTTGCTCCTTCTGGGTGATACCACGCGAAGGGAGGTGACGGTATTGGACACTATCTGCACTCGGAAGATCTTTCCGGAGGTGCTCGTGGTAAAGCATCAGGGAGTGAAAGAAATGTTCCCAGGAAACAGGACTGCCACCTGCTCCCTGAATATTTTCCACTGTAAAGAAACAGCACAGAATTTCCTTTCAAAACTGTCTAAGTACTTGCTTGGAAATGGAGGGAGAAAATAAACGTAAAACAACACATTTTGTTTGCCTTTATCCTAGATATGTTGTGTGTTGAAAATCTGTTAGAAACCCTCTGTAAACTAGAACTCTGGATTAATTTTTCCCTGGGACTAAGACATGGGTGGTGCCCATGCAAGTACAAAGGTAAATTACTCTGGACGCCAGGTGCCCTGCCCTGCGTGTGCTCAGCCATGGCCAACGCTCGGCAACCGCATGGACTGCAGCCCACCAGGCTCCTCTGTCCATGGGATGTCCCAGGCAAGAATACTACAGTGGATTCCATTTCCTCCTCTAGGGGATCTTCCTGATCCAGGGATCGAACCCACATTTTCTGCACCTCTTGCACTGGGAGGCAGATTCTTTACTGCTGAGTCACCTAGGAAGCCCTGGATGTCAGTTACCTACTTCTAACCCAGGACGTTTCTCCATGTTGTCATCTGACTATTCAGGGCTGCTTTTCCCATGAGCAGTTCCCAAATGTTGAGCTTAAATTAAATTCCCAAAGAGAGAGATAACTACAATCTTGATTTGCAGATTACAGTACTCTATTACATACTAAGCACTGAGAGTAAAGGCCTAGCAGACAAGACAAAGAAGCCTTAACAAAATGGTCAAAACCCCAGTCTTGGAGTCAGGTAGATCTCAATTATGGCTTGCCTATGCCTTGTGACCTTAAATTCCTTCACTTTGCTAAACCTGTTTCCTCAAATGTAAAAATGAAAGTAATCTACCTGACAGATGTCTAATAAATATTTTTCTCTTCCCTTTTGCACTATCTTTGGTGTGGTCGGTGGTTTAGTCACTAAGTCGTGTCCTACTCTTGCAACCCCATGGGCTAGAGACCACCAGCTCCTCGGTCCCTGGGATTCTCCAGGCAAGAATACTGGACTGGGTTGCCATTTCCTTCTCCAGGAGATCTCCCCAACCCAAGAAGCGAACCCAGGTCTCCTGCACTGCAGGCAGATTCTTTACCGACTGAGCTATGAGGGATGCACACTTTTTTTGGTATAACCAGACTCAAATCTGAAAATTAAATGACGAAACTGGGGGAAAACTGAGAGAAAATCTAAGAACAGAAATTTAGAAAACAAGGACTTCTGACGAGAAACTAAAGAAATCAAAGTTATGTGGGAAGGGTATACACCTTGCTTTGAGCACCAGATGTGTTCTTGAAAATGCATATTAACCCTCATTTCTTAAACTGTACTGTATTTTATAAAGGAAATGGTAACACTCTCCCCTCTTTGAGACCATGATCAAAGCATCATCATACATAAAGCCAGCAGTGTGCTTCTCTGTTATAAATATAATGTATACGTCCAGTAGAACCCAGCACAAATAACCAATATGCTTTAATAGGTAGAAGGATACTGAATGTCATGACAAACTTAGAAAACATCTGGATTTTTCTTACCATGACTGCTCCCATTGACTTTGAGCAGGCTGAAACAGTAGTGGGCACACTGGGGCCCATTGGCCAATCCTTGCAGCATCTTCAAGTAAGGAATATAAATAGTTGGAGGCAACAGGTCGCCCATTTGCCTAACAAACTTTGACAAGACAACCTGAAATACGAAAAAGCCAACAGTTTACATAAAGCATAGCTTAACTTTAAGCCAACATGGACTAGCCAATAAAGACTACATATGAACCAAAACTAAGTACTCTCATTTAACTTCCCCCAAGGCAGAATAATCTGGAATTCTATTTATGAAAAACTGCATTTCCAAGTTTATCATTAGTAACTTAACGCAACTACAGAATATCTTTGTGAACCCAACGTACATCTAGGTGCCATAAACAAGAGCAACTACTCATATTCTAAATATGTAAAACAATTGAAGAATTTACTCATCTAAAATTAACCAGCAAATTCAAAGATATACTTAGAACCCAGAGTTCCTAACCCCAGTAAAACTGAGTACGAAGATCTAGGAACCTGGAAGAATTTTTGATAGTAACCTAAACATACCGTTTTATCTTGCCGATATATGTTTCTATACTCCTGTTCTCTAAGTCCACTTCTTAGGTTTCTCTTTTCTCCTGCTTAAGCCTTAAATCTATTATCAACAACTAAATATATTACTTAGACTAATTAGTTGGAACCCGAACCAAAAATGTTATAGATCTCTGGAAATTTTTGTTAAATATGTTGCGTTTAACAATGATCTTATGATTATATAGAAAAATATCCTTATTTTCAAGAGATATTAACTTAGCCAGTGAGAAGTGAAAAAGTCATATTTTAAAGTCATAATTTACTTTAAAATAACCCAGCAAAAAAAAAAAGCAGTAGAAATAACAAGAGCAGAAGTAAACACAGCAAGATGTTAACAGCTATTAAATTAAGATACTGGATGTTCACTGTAATTATTCTCCCATATGTCTGAAAATCTTCATAATGGAAATTACTTTAATCTCTAAAAAATTTTAATAAATCCTTCCCTGAAATATAGTGAGGAAAAAAGTGAAACAATAAATATAAGAAATACAGTTTAAAAAGAGGCATCCTGACCTTTGACTCTTAGCAAAAATGAAAATATAGTACATGGCATGAAACCATTTAAAATAGAAAACTGCAAAAAGATGAAGACAGATATAGTGATCCCTCTTATTTGCTAATGCATAACATATTTTAAAAGTTAATATAGGATAGAGAATGAACTTTTTCCTACATTATCTACTGACTCATAGGCATTTTGGCATTAATTATAACTCCTAAGCCTTTTTCATTTAGTGTCCGTACCTCTCCTATCTTACCCAACTTGCTAAGAAAGATGGATATTCATTGTTATGTCTATAGAGAACAGAATAAGCTAATAAATATTAATTTTAATTAGTCACTTATTTAGTGACTACAATGAAACTGGACAGTTTTCTACATCTAATGATTCAATACATAGCTAGTATCTAATAAAAGGCTGACTGTAGAAACTTTGAAATGATCAGATCAATTTAAGAGTTTCCATTTCCTTAAATAAGTATAAACGCCTAACGGTTACAAGTGTTCATTTTGCATGAACAGCAATAACATGAGGAAAATACCATTCTTCATGTTTCTATGATTTCCAAGGTAAAAAGCAGGAAAACCAAGAGCTCACCTGGCGTTGAGGGGGTCGCTGATGAGCCACCCCAAGATAAGAACCCAGGATAGTAGAAGTCTGAAGAGGCTCTGACGGACACCAGTATTCTAGCGCAAGTTCCAAATTGAAAGGATTCTTTTTATATAGCTCACCGATCTGCAAAGTGTAAACAAAAACTGTGTGAAAATGTCTGTAACTCAAAAACTACTTTTAAATAAAAAGTTGCATTTTATTGAATTCACCTGCATGTGTAAGATATTAGGCCTGAAACTTTCCAAAGGTAGGGAAAAAACTGAAATTTTCCAAAGTTAGGGGAAAAGTAATGGAGAAAGGGAGATGATGATCCAAAATAAAACTTACCAAGAGCATTAAGTGTTCCAGATCCCTTCTAAGCGAAATGGGGGGATCATTCCCCATCTGCATACTCATGTGAATCATTCGAGCATCTTCATCGGCCCGATTCCTCAACTGCTTCACCTATGAAATTTATTACAGGCATTTCATAGTAAATTTATTATATGGGTTAACAATAATGAAACAGAAAATCAGGCAACTAAGTTATTACATAAAAGAAAAATATTGTTTAAATATCAACTCCACTTTAGTTGTGGAAATGAATATACCAGGAATTTTATTACAATATTACTATCTATGATTTCTAAGATCTTAAAACTCAATGCAATTTCCACTATAGATAATTTAACTACAGTGTTTCTCAATTACTGACATTTTGGGCAGGGCACTTCTTCACTGGGTTGAATGATTCTGAACATTACAGGATATTTAGCATTCCTAGTACTACTTAGTAACTACCAATACCAATACTACAGTCAATATTAGTCTAGACTAATAATTAGGAAAAAGTTAAAGCCTTAACCTTTTCTAAAGCTTCATTTCCACAAACATAAAATGAAAAAACTTCTTTCTACTCCAAATTTCTAGCATGTTAGTCTATCATGTCCTTCAAGGCCGATGAGGTCTGAAGTTATCTGTTAAATTCTCCTGGACTATTCTAGTCTAAGCGAGCTACCCTTAGCCTAAAAAAGGCACAGCAATTTACTGTCTTCACCTTCGTTTACTTCCTATTACTATATATATTTTTCTGTGTGTATCTTCTTTCTCCAACTAGACAATATATACATTCTTTGCTGGCAGGCAATGAGTCTCCTACTTATTTGTCTTCTTCACAATTCCTAGCATAGTTACGTGGAACACAGGAGAAACTCAATGAACACTTGATTCATTATAGCATGAGTAAGCACTGAACTAGAGAAGGCACTGACACCCCACTCCAGTACTCTTGCCTGGAAAATCCCATGGATGGAGGAGCCTGGTAGGCTGCAGTCCAACGACTGAGCAACTTCACTTTCACTTTTCACTTTTATGCATTGGAGAAGGAAATGGCAACCCACCCCAGTGTTCTTGCCTGGAGAAACCCAGGGACGGGGGAGCCTGGTGGGCTGCCGTCTATGGGGTCGCACAGAGTTGGACACGACTGAAGCGACTTAGCAGCAGCAGCAAGCACTTAACTCTTTGTTTGCTACCATTCCAGGTATTTTTTCCACTTGTGTTTTTTAAGATGTATCGTACCAGAACTCCACATCAGTATTACAAGTGTAGACACTTCAGGTGTTTTCTCATGCATGCATGCACACACACACACATACAGAGCAGTTTTATAGGACTTTACTAACCTCAGATATGCAAATGACACCACCCTTATGGCAGAAAGTAAAGAGGAACTATAGAGCCTCTTGATGGAAGTGAAAGAGGAGAGTGAAAAAGTTGGCTTAAAGCTCAACATTCAGAAAACGAAGATCATGGCATCTGGTCCCATCACTTCATGGCAAATAGATGGGGAAACAGTAGAAACAGTGAGATTTTATTTTGGGGGGCTCCAAAATCACTGCAGATGGTGATTGCAGCCATGAAATTAAAAGACGCTTACTCCTTGGAAGGAAAGTTATGACCAACCTAGATAGCATATTCAAAAGCAGAGACATTACTTTGCCAACAAAGGTCCGTCTAGACAAGGCTATGGTTTTTTCAGTGATCATGTATGGATGTGAGAGTTGGACTGTGAAGAAAGCTGAGCGCCGAAGAAGTGATGCTTTTGAACTGTGGTGTTGGAGAAGACTGTTGAGAGTCCCTTGGACTGCAAGGATATCCAACCAGTCCACTCTAAAGATCAGTCCTGGGTGTTCATTGGAAGGACTGATGATAAAGCTGAAACTCCAATACTTTGGCCACCTCATGCAAAGAGTTGACTCACTGGAAAAGACCCTGATGCTGGGGAGGGATTGGGGGCAGGAAGAGAAGGGGACTACAGAGGAGATGGCTGGATGGCATCACCGACTCTATGGACATGAGTTTGAGTAAACTCCGGGGGTTGGTGATGGACAGGGAGGCCTGGCATGCTGCGATTCACGGGGTCGCAAAGAGTTGGACACGACCTAGAGACTGACCTGGAACTGGACTCTCTCTTTTACTTACTGCCACAACTTCCTTGGCACAAAATGGCACAAAGAAATATACTATGAAGGAACTGTCTGAAATGGCTCTAAGAATCCCTTTCTGGAACAAAGCTATAGCTCCAGCACTTTATTTATATGTAATCTCACACTAGAGGTGGGCAGGGCCCCTGGGCCCTATTATTTAAAAAAAAAAATTAAAGAAAAAGAAAAACTAACCTTTGCATTAGTTTCTTAAAACCATTATCTGTATCTATGTGGAGGTCCAGTTACACACTATAATTAAGTGTTTAAACAATTATCTATAAAACTGGAGATTCTCCACTATGCATGTTTCAAATCATGTATAAAAAGCATTAAATAAGGCAACCTTAACACTGATTCCTCAGGATAGCATGGAGTTAATAATTTTCTCCCCACAGAAGCATTTTCACTTGCTTACTACTTTCTCATTATAAACCACTCTCAATGTCAAATATTACTTTCTTTTAGTTTGTCCTCAGTTAATGAGTCTTATATTATCTTCTACCACTCTTACCCTACATTATTACACTTACCTTCATTGGCATAAGTGCCAAGAAATCTGTAATGAGATTGTGGATTCTACGAATGTAAAATTCTTCCTGATAAAAGTTTTCTGACACCACTACAGATTCGGTGAGGAAGAGGAAAACGTTGTCAGAAATTGCGAGCTCTGCCATTGCTTCATCTGCTTCTGTGAATTCAGCCAGAGCTAGAAATGTATTTAGAAAAATAGCACATGGAGGAAAAGTTACTAGATTATAATACCTCATAATACTCTATTGATAATTCAAAATTCAGATCTCTTCTCAACCTTTCGTTTGTGTATATTTTGAGTTACACACGAAACAAAACAGTGTGTAACTGTAATTGATTAATAAACCCCAAAGAACTACCAAAAATGTGCATTAGAAAAACCATCTGCTCTTCACAGTAACATTAAGAGTGATTAAAATAAAAAATAAACACTTAACAGACGTATGATGTAACATAAATGTAGTCAGAAAGCTATTATAAAAATGTTAACAAGTTTAAATGATGCCAAGGCTTTAATCTCAATGAAATGAACTGGATCATTCAGCAAAAGTCTTCAGTTGACAAGTGAAAATCAAAAACATGGCCACTTAAGCAACTCTATTAATCTGGTAAACAAGCAGCAAACACTGAAAACCTAAATAAATCTTAACCTAAAAACAAAGTGGTCTATTTGTAACATTTTTAAGCTTTGTACTTGGAAAACTTTAAACAGATAAGTGAAAAAAGAGAAAACAAGTATAACGAACCTCCACATCCCCAACACCTAGCTACAATATTACCCCTTTACGGTTAACTTTACTCATTTAGATCTCCATGCATTCTTCCTCTGCACTTAATTAAGACTGAAGCAAATACCACACAATTTAACACTACACTTCTAAGTATACAACTCAAAATGGCACTTAAAAAAAAAAGGAAAAAAAATTAACCACATATGTAATGCCATTAGTATTTTGCCACACAATTCAATACCAAAACTCCAGTCAGTGGTCAAATTCACAACTGTCCCGTAAATGTTATAAAAGATTTTAGTTTTGTCTTTCTGCTTCTTCTCTTTAGGGCAATTTGTTTGTTAGAATCTGTATCCAAATAAGGTCTACACACTGCAATTAACTGATATATCTGTAGGCTCCTCTTACATCTTTTTCATTTTTCTCTTGCCCTTTATTCTGATGAAAAAAACTAAGTCTTATACTGTAGCATTTTCCACCATGTGGTTTAGCATTGCATCCCAGTGGTATAGTTACTATATTCCTTTTCCTCTGGTTACAAACTGATAAGTTTGATCTTAAGCAGCTTAATTAATTACATTCCATTTTTTCAGTAAAAGTATATCAAGGGTGATGCTGCACCTTTCATCGGAAACTACATTGCTGTTCACTTCTTTCAAACTTTAAAACTGCTGGTAATTTTGTGATAATCTGGCTTTGGAAAATAACTGTTAAATAGCTTATTCTGTTTCACTGTCATAGAGACCACATATTATCTGTTACTTAAGGTACATTTTCAATGCCTTGGAATAGATATAAACCAGGATATTCTCAACCACAGGAAATGATATTGGTTGTTTTTTTCTTTTTTTGTTTATGGACTGTTTGGCATTTTGAAATAAAGCCTGTATATCTACCCATATTATACAAACTCCTTGAGAACAAAACAGTTTCCTAATTATTTATTACTACTACTACTAATTACTGAAATGGTTAATTAAATATATAATAACAATAATAATTAGTTCCAAGTCTTCACTTGAATTCAGAAATACTAGAATTAAGAAATACTAGAATTAAGAACTACTTTTTAAAGACTACTTAGGTAATAAAGTACACTAATATCATAATGTAAAATGAGTTTTAATGTTTCAAAACAGTATACAAAAATTTTACAGTTTAATAAAACTCAAAATATACTTATAAAATAATGTAATAAACACATTTGATAAAATTTACAGATGTCTATAATAAAAAGTAGAAACCAATTCTTCAAAATTCAGATCTTGGTAAAACTTGTCTGGATTATTTCAAGAAATCACCATTTCTGCAATATAAGATAAGTTTTCATTTTTTCTAGTAATTTTTAAAATATAAATTAACAGAAAAAAATTTGTATTTAAAATGTTCATTCAAAAAAAAAAAATGTTCATTCAGTCAGTTCAGTTGCTCAGTCGTGTCCAACTCTTTGCGACCCCATGAATCGCAGCATGCCAGGCCTCCCTGTCCATCACCAACTCCCGGAGTTCACTCAGACTCACGTCCATCGAGTTGGTGATGCCATCCAGCCATCTCATCCTCTGTCGTCCCCTTCTTCTCCTGCCCCCAATCCCTCCCAGCATCAGAGTCTTTTCCAATGAGTCAACTCTTCGCATGAGGTGGCCACATTAGAATGTCCCTAATTTCAAAGATTATGAAAGGATATGAGCATGCAAAACCAAAGAGATTAAGCAGCCAAAGGTCTAGGGCTTGAAACCAGGTCCACATTCCTAGACTATTCTTATCTACTATTCAGTAATGAAGTACAGCATATTCTATGTGCCTCTCAAGATTAGGGCAATGGTACAGTAATTTACAGTATATGAATTTAATTAACTATCACAAAGCTATTTAAAGGTACATAGGGTCATTTTATGCCCCAAAAGTACTGAAATAAGACTCATAAATGAAGAGGCAAAGTTAAAAAACAGAATTTGTACATGAATGTAAACATCTAATTAGCCTTATATCAGCTTTAATATAAAAAACACTCAGCCAAAGAAAAATCTGTAACACAGAAAAAGCTTTCCACAGCCCACCTGGGAACAACATGAGACTAGTGAGCAAAATGTTCTGCAGTCACACAATTGATAAGATACCAGAATCTGCTGACACTCTACAACTAGAAAACTGACGTACATGCTCAGTCACTCACTCGTTTCCCACTTTTGCGACTCCAGGGACTATAGCCCTCCTACCAGCTTCCTCTGTCCCTGGGATTCTCCAGGCAAGAGTACAGGAGTGGGTTGCCATTGCCTCCTCCAGAGGATCTTCCCAACCCACGGATCGAATCCATGTCTCCTGTGTCTCCTGCACTGACAAGCAGATTCTTTACCACTGTGCCACCTGAGAAGCCCATGGACTGTAAATTTTAATAAAACCTTTCCAAATTTACCATAAAAACCTACAGAAGTGACAATTTCAGGGGCTTCAAATAACAACAAAAGCTTATTTCTCATCCTGTTACAGTAAACCACTAGTATGATGATAAACCACGTGTATGATGAACATACACAGCAGAAGAGGATATGCTACAGTAGAAAATTGTTAGAAGACAGAATTCCACATCCATTACTGACTGAACCAAATACCTCCTAATACACTGCATTTTAAAATCATGTTAGTTTTTAATCTGACACAATGTGAGAAAAATGTTTGTGAACAAACCCAAGAAGAAAAAGTTAAAATACATATATGTATGTTACACTGTCATTTTCAAATTTCAAACTTTTAAGGAAAAAATAAGCTAAAAGAGAATTATCACTAGCTACAAGAAAGGGAAAAAAATTTTTGAATAGTTTCTTTTGAGAGACAAGAAAAAAACAAAAGATTCATTCACCACAACTCTAAGTATCTCCCTCGGCTCATGTTTAGACATGTCAAATGTCACACCTTTCCTGAAATAGTAAATGCAGATACGTCGTTTCTCATAAGAAAATGACCTACAAGTGGTTTACCTGTCACATCAGGCAGCTGGGATATCCCCCTCAAGGCCAGGGCCCAGGCAAGTCTCACTGTGGCTTGCAGCCCTGGCAGCTTCCAAGGCTGTGAGTCTTGAAGGCGAGAGTGAATCGTTGCAATGTATTGTCTCTCTGTCAACAGTGGAAGTTGATGAATCATATCTGAAAACAAAAATAGACACTATACCAAAAAATAGAGAAAATTTCCACTTTTGATGTATAGGAATGATATCTAAGAATAAGAAAGTCAGAGAATCCCTATAAAAAAAGACTAACTAAACATTAATCTTTGAAATAAGTACACTATTGGAAAAACTTTACACAAACTAAAAATGAAAGAAATGACAATAATCCTAAATTTTAGTTTCATTACTTTCAGTGGTTTTTTTTGTTTGTTTAAGTGTTCTACTAACAAATTTGAAAAAAGTTAAACAGCCACTCATTTTTTTCTGTGCACAAATTCCAAAATATAAACCAAGGTTAAAGATTAAAGAACAATACTTTTATGAGATATATAATAGCCTGAATTTAAAATATTAAAAAGAAAACCCTAATCAAAACAAAGCATGCCAATTGCAAACATGCATCTAGTCTGATTATAACAAAAATGAAACAACCAAATAATTAAGGTATTTTCAATAATACTAAGGGACTTCAAAAAAGCACAAGGTCCCAAATCTAAAATAGTGGGAAACATCACTGATCACCTATGAATTTTATTTTACTTCATTGTTTTCTTATATTTTGTTTTGATGTCATTCTGTGAATAACTAGTTCAGTGGTTCCAACCTTAAACCAGGAAGAACACTTTCTTTAATTTTCTGTATTTTTAAAGTTTATGTCTACTATTATACATGAATTAGTAATTCACTACTCCCGTTAACAAAAGATTTCAACAAGTAATTAAGATGAGATAATCAAAATAAGTACCCTAAATGAATATCAAGCCTATGAAACTTCCCAGGCATTCATTCTATTTAGCATTTCAAAGTTCCAGCTTACAAACTCCCATTAACACAGCCAACATCTAGACTTAATTCTGTGCTTCATTTCATTCAATACAGGAAATCTGACCAATGAATTAACTGGCAGCATTCCTATGAGTAGCACAGGTCAATGGACATGAGTCTGAACAAGCTCCAGGAGATGGTGAAGGACAGGGAAGCCTGGCGTGCTGCAGTCCGTGGGGTCGCAAGAGTCGGATGCGACTGAGCGACTTAACAATGAAGCACAGGTGCTGCTTGTGATGTGACATGATGTATCAGCCGACAACTGACTGGAGGTACGGGATAGCTGTGTTACTTAAGCCTTTCCTAACGGCTAGGGATGACCTCCAAAGACGAATGGGAACTGTCTGTGCTCTTCACATACCTAACGAAAGCAGACTGGGATGATACAATAAAGAGCGGACAGGGGATAACTGTTGGAATAATTACAAATATTTGTGACATTAAATGGGCTTCCCAGGTGGCGCTAGTGGTAAAGAACCTGCCTGCCAAGGCAGAAGACATAAGAGAAGCAGGTTCAATCCCTGGTTTGGGAAGATCCTCTGGAGGGTGTGGCAACCCACTCCAGTATTCTTGCCTAGAGAGTCCCATGGGTGGAGGAGCCTGGCAGTCAAAAGGGTCACAAAGAGACGTGACTGAAGCGACTTACCATGCACGCATGACATTAAATAGCAATAATCTTCCTTTGTCAGAATCATTCTTAAGATCCTCAGCTCTAAGCAATAACTGTTTATAAGGTTGTTTAAGTTGTTTAGTCGCTAAGTCATGTCTGACTCTTTTGTGACCCCATGGACTGCAGCCTGCCAAGCTCCTCTCTCCATGGGATTTCCCAGGCAAGAATACTAGAGTGGGTTGCCATTTCCTTCTCCAGGGGATCTTCTCAACCCAGGGATCAAACGTGTATATCCTGCATTGCCAAATGGATTCTTTACTGCTGAGCCACCAGAGAAGCCTGTTTACAAGGTTAACAAGAGAAATTCTACCTACTTCACAGAAAACAACACCAAAGATGATATGTTACTAAAAATTATAGTCATCCTCCTGTAGAATGAAAGGTTTAAAACGTGAATAAATAACAAGCACGTTATGCATGCATAATTCACACACACTGCAAATCCTTTAGCCACTCTTCTATTTCAAAATCCCAAACGATAAAAGAAACATCAAACAGGGTTGAAATTACTTTCACAATGTGATCGTATATCTAAATATTCAAATATGGATGAATTACACACAAAGGAATAAACTATACAATTTATATTTTAGTTGTTAGACTGTCACCTTTCTTAAATGTCATCTCCACAATTAAATCTGATTTTTTAAAATAAATGTATTAATGGATACAAAGTTCACTACCATCACGTTCCTCTGTGCTTTCTTCTATAAAGCTGCTATCGAAGCAGTACAAAAGCGCCATAAGAAGACCCAGGTTCACTGCATCCAACGAGCCATTGGCCTCAACCGTCACTCTTTCCAAATGTCCAATAAGGAGGAGAGTGTCATCTTTGCCTAAAGGTGACTGGCAAGCCCAGGCGAAAAGGCTTTCTGCCAGAGACTGCCTGCACTCCTTGATAAGATCAGAAACCTAGAAATAAAGGTGAAGGTGAATGATTATCATTATAAATGAATTACTATGAAGCCTGATCTTATTCCAAAGTGTCAATCATCTATTATAAAGGTGAACTAAATAAATGTATCTGAGTCCATAAGTGACCCTAAAATCTCAACTCTGCAATTCTGAACAAATCCTAACTCCAGTTTCCTCTACAGGATAACCAATTTCTTAAAGGCCTCATTCTAGAAAAAGTGCTAGCATGGCACATAGTGACTAGAAAGAGGTTGAAACAAGTGCAAGTCAGTTTCATGAACTGACATCACTTCAATATGTTATTAATTTTCCTACGCATGTATTAGAAGAATGTTCTGGTTGACACGACTTTTCTGCCTTCAGGATTTGACACAGACAACTATGAACTGACGCATCGAACACTTACCTCTTTCCGATGTTTTTCACTACCCAAACCTCTCTCACGCTGCAGTTTCTCAAACTCATTGTTAACATCAATCTGTGACACCAGAGTAAGAACTTTGTAAGTCAATCCTTGCTCCATCAGCTCATCAGTAAACCGTGTGGTCATAGAAACCAGCTCCGGACTGTGATAAAAAATCAAGTTACAATGAATGATAGCGTTTAAACTTCCTCATCACATGGATATAGCAAATACTCTTTTGACAATAATGTTAGATAACTGGAAACAACCAGGATTAGTTATAACCTAGCTCTTTTCATTCTTTTCAGATCACTGTATTTCAGTAAACGTTTAACCATAAATAACTGAGTAATATTTCATTTGTAAATGAAATAAAGCAGGTTTAAACTGTTGTGTTATTCCTGGCACAACAAGGAAGGGTTTATTACTCAACTTATGTTATACACTTTACTTCAATTATACATACCAAAGAGAAAGTTTTGTTTCTAAAATTATAATTCTTCAAGCAATTTCTAATTAAGCCCTGAAATCCTAGAATGCAAACAGACCTGAGTTCAAGGGTCCATGTCTTTCCTCGTCGGGACTGTACCAAGGCTTTCAGGGAATTTGCAATGCACCGCTTTCCATCCCAGTATAGAAGAACAGCTACTAATCCTCTGGTGAGGCCAGGAAAATGTGGCTGTTGGTGCTCTCCTGGAAAAGGAAGTTGAGAAATAATTTAGGAAGCAAACATGTATGTGTTTAGGCTGCGACAAAAATCATGATATCAATGCTCAGTTAAAAGAAATTATGAAATCTCAGGGTCATGTATGGATGTGAGAGTTGGACTATGAAAAAGGCTGAGCGCCGAAGAATTGATGCTTTTGAACTGCGGTGTTGGAGAAGACTCTTAAGAGTCCCTTGGACTGTAAGGAGATCCAACCAGTCCATTCTGAAGGAGATTAGCCCTGGGATTTCTTTGGAGGGAATGATGCTGAAGCTGAAACTCCAATACTTTGGCCACCTCATGCGAAGAGTTGACTCCCTGGCAAAGACTCTGATGCTGGGAGGAATTGGGGGCAGGAGGAGAAGGGGACGACAGAGGATGAGATGGCTGGATGGCATCACCGACTCGATGGACTTGAGTCTGAGTGAACTCCGGGAGTTGGTGATGGACAGGGAGGCCTGGCGTGCTACGATTCATGGGGTCGTGAAGAGCCGGACATGACTGAGCTGAACTGAACTGGAGGGGCCCTACCTCAGGGTTTAAGGGGCTCTACTTCAAACACCTATCCATTGTTTTATTTCAGATAAAATCTTTCAAATATTTTTAAGATTCTTCCCCTAGTAAATTAAGTAACCTTTTCTTATGTTTCAACTTTTACTCACTCTTTTGCACTACTCCCCTCTGCGAAAATTCTGCTTTGTCTTTTCTGAACAACCCTGCCCACAGTTTCATTTCCTATGGTTTCCTTTTGCCCTTGGCCCAGTCACTCCTACACTCTCCACCCTTCTCTTCCCCAAATTCATCTCACTGCCTCACAGTTCTTACAGGCGACCTCTTCTGTCTGGATGTCCTTTGTCTTCCGAGTGAGCACCTACTCTACCTGACAGACGCCTAATTACTTTCAACGACCACTGCAAGCCTCGTGATTTCTGTGGACTTCTCTACAACAACCTGAGGTCAATTTAAACATCTCCCTGCTGGGCCATCCCCAAACTTTGCATGAATGCACTTAATGGGTCACAATTACTGGTTTCTATGTCTTTCTCAGTTATTAGACTATCAGAGACTGAACTGAACTGAATAACTTCACTTATAATGACTTATAAGCTAGTTGAGGTTTTATTCATCTTTATATCTCTGGAATCTTAACACAGTGCCTGACCCATAATATGCACAGGAAAAATATTTGGTAAATGAAGTTTTGAATTAAACTCACAACTGGAGCATGCCCAGTTAACATCTCCATCACAGAATGGGAAAATGACCTTAGTCATTCTCAATATCTTACTTCTTTTAATGCAACCTTAGGTCAAAAGCCAGATATTATTCTGGCAGCTGCATGGTTATCTTCAGACATATTAGACTGTCTTTCAATTAAAATGTTCACCTGGCTTCTTCACACAGCTCCCCAGCTATGATTGAAATGAACTACTTATTTTACAGAAATTTCAATCTTTTCTCTATATAGCAGCAGGACAAATAATTTCAGTTTTTCCAGATTCTATAACTCTTATGCTTAAAGCCCCTGCCAACAACTTCCCACTGCAATTGGAATAAAATCCTTACAATTTTCACAGCCTGCAAGACTATGATCTGACTCCTTTGATGTCCTTGCCCTCTTTCGCTCTCGCCCTAATTCATGATGTTCTGGCCACTGTGGTCTTTTTGTCCTTTGGCAGGCCTTTGCTCTCACCTCATGCTCTGCAATCCCTGGAACACCCTTCCTCAACAACTCTGGTATCTCGTCATCATATAGGTTCCAGATCGAATGCTCCAGTCTCAGAGAGGCCTTCCCTTAGTACACTCCTTACAGTTCCCTCTACCAGCCCCCATCTCTATCCCGCTGCCTTGTTTTATTTCCTTCCTAGAACTCAGTATTATTGAAATTATCTTATTCTTTACCTAGGAACTTCCCTTGTGGTTCAGATGGTATAGAGTCTGCCTTTAGTGAGGTAGACCTGGGTTCAATCCCTGGGTCGGGAAGATCCCCTGGGGAAGGAAATGACAACCCACTCCAGTATTATGCCTGGAGAATTCCATGGATGGAGGAGCCTGGCAAGCTATAGTCCATGGGGTCACAAAGAGTCAGACCCGACTGAGCAATTTCACTCAGTCATGAATATTCTTTACCTATTCATTGTCCGAATCACCCCCTCAAAGAGAAACGCCAAAAAAGCAGTGACCTTACCTTCTTACTCGTTGTATGACAAGAAATGCTCTGTGCTATAAAAACGTCTGAGATGCAGTCAGCTATTCTTTGTGAGTCAATGACAGAGAAAAAGTCTATCTTAAAACAGTTAAATTTCCTTAAACAACTCTGACCACTAAACTAAAGCCTTCCCATTAGTCAAAGATAAACAAAAGGCAATACTGTGATATGAAATAAACTGCATCTTTAGAAACTATTGTGGAATCTAAATGGTGTAATATTTGAAATCACAAGTGAATAATTTTATACGTATGTACTGCCTTACCATAGGTTAAGTGTCAACTCACCAGCCAAAAGAAGTTCAACAGCTGCCAGTTCTCCAATATCAAAAAGGTCACTGAGGATAAACGCCTCTTTAATGAGCTGTTCGGGAAGAAGTCGGGTTCCCTGTTGACCCTGAATGGCAACTCCCTCTGTGCTGGCTTTCTGAACCTTCTCATGTTGTTGAACGTTTTTTGGCTACAAGAGTAAAAATAAATAAATAGGATCATTTCATGAAAATGGCACATGGAAACAAGGTGTAAAACTGTTACCTAGAGAAGTTCATTCACAAAGCAGTCTGGTAAGAAGACAAACAGTATTTCTTATCATATGATCTACAGTTAGAACTTTATGAGGTAACATTTTACATCCCTTTCAACTTTTTACACTCTGAGTACCTTCTCAATAACTATTTCTGCTCAACTCGGAAAGGTTGAGAAATCACACAAAACAGCATCCAACTTTTCAAGTGTCTAAGGAACTTTCCAATCATATCTTTAAGAAGTATAAAAGCAATGAATCTTCAAGTGGAAGACAGCAAATGGAAATGAATTGCTGAATTAAATAGGAGGATTAATGATAGTTTGTTAGTATGTTATTTTAAAATGTAGTCTTTATTTGCAAAAAGATTTACCTGCAAATATTTAACACATAACATAGTATAGAATTACTTGATGGGCCATAAAATCTTAGGTATTTCTACACTGAAAAAGGCCATATAGTCATTTAATCCACCTTTTCTATTTGCAGAAGGGAAGAACTCATGCCCAGAGAAGTCAGGTGGCTTGCCTATGGTCACACAACTCTTCAGTGGGAGAGCCAAGACTGGAACTCAGTTCAACTGGCTCCCAGGCCAGGGCTCTTTCTGGTAAGACAAACCCATAAATAGCTCTTAGATGGCCTTGCTAGTGTATAAAGAAAACTGTCAAACAGCAGGGAAAGGAGTTTCCAAATATGAACCCCCCACGCTGAAGTAATCTACTCCTCATTGAAAAGTATGTCAAGATGCAGTGATTAACGATATGTAAGAATTAACTCATTCAGTTAACACAACTTACGCAATGTTATAAAGAATTAAAATGTTGAAGTGTACCTGGAAATAAATAAAATAATCAAGCTTACTAAGCTTAGGTGGATTAACTGCAAGTTAGAAGTTCCAAAAAGGCTTCTATTTCCGGAATATGTAGGCCTTCCAAAATCGTATTCAAATACTATCAAGATACCTGCTAGCTAGAATTAAAAGCTATATTAACTTCCATGGAAAACAGAAAGAATAATTGCTCCTAGGAAATTTCCATCTTTAGAAAAAACTTGAATCAACAGACTAGAACAAGTAACATATTGCATTTAAATGCATTAAGAATTTACTTGCTCCTTCAATCTTGAAAGGAAAAAGCAAATTCAAGAAGCAAAAAAAGAAAATCTCCTACAGGGTTTTTGAACAATGAGATGAAGTCAGGTTTGTGCTTCTTCAAAATCATGTCAAGGAGATGGACTGCTTCAGGTTGTCTTCTCCAAAGAGCATTCCCCACAGTCTGCCAAATGTCTTTGTAAGGGCCCCACAGACTAGCGGCTTAAAGGAAAAATAAATAAAATCAGCATTAAGTAGAACATACATTTGGAAAAGAAGGCAAAGTTATTGTCTACGCATTTTAGTCACACTCACAGAAACTTTTAAATATAAGGAATTATATATACAACCCAAACATTAATATAAAAGAGTATTAGAATTCACAAGCAATAACACAAACATCATTTTACCCACCTTAATATAAAGTAAATCCTGACTTTAAACTGAAGCATTAGTGGAACCTGGTTTTGTCACTTTATTAGTTATGTGACATGCAGTGAGAAACTAACCTCTCTGAATTTCAGTTTCCTTATATACAAAATAGGGACATCACCTGCTTCTTACGGTTGAATCGACTAAGAATAAACTAAGTAAAACACACAACACAGTGTCTGGCATATCACAATCACTCAATAAATGTAACTGCCTTTCCTTCCCTCTCTATCATCCAGAGGAAAAGCAGGAATGGGAGGAGGAGGAACCAGAGTCTGTAAAACTTAGAAGCTGAAAAAAAGTATTTTACTTTGGCTGGGACACTAGCTGTTAAAAAACAGCACAGAAATACAGAATTCTTCTGTAAACTCACTTAATAAAGGATCACATTTTTCTTTGTAAAGATACTAAGAATAAGAAGTAATACTTACAGAGCTCTTGCTATGTGCTACTAAGTACGGTTTGAAAAAAATGACACAGAAGCCCAAAGTTTCTGTTTGCAAACAATCAGACATAGTACCCCTATATGTTAATAAAGACTCTGAAAGGGAAACTAACCAAAACCAATCACTCACTCAACTGATGCACTAACTATAGCTCAAATCGTGAAGAGTGGGCTGCAAACATGTTTAACTGATATCTAAGAAAACACAAATCCCACTAAAGTCACCAGGACAGTCAGAAAGACATGCAAGATAACTGTAACCTAACTAAGTGCATTACAATCTTATGAACAGTGTTGTCAGAAGGCAACAAAGTACTGTGCAAACTTTTTTAAAGGGATGTGCAAGAAAGTAAAAGTCGCAAAGTCATGTCCAACTCTGTGACCCTATGGACTATACAGTCCATGGAATTCTCCAGGCCAGAATACTGGAGTGAGTAGCATTCCCTTCTCTAGGGGATCTTCCCAACCCAGGGATTGAACCCAGGTCTTCTGCATTGCAGGTGGATTCTTTACCAGCTAAGCCACAAGGGAAGCCCGATGTGCAAGACAAGGACAGACTAAACCAGTCAAGCTAGAGCATTCATTCATTGTACTGAGGACCTTCCATGTGCCAGGGACTATACAGCAAGCAGAACAGACAGGATCCCTGGGCTTACAGAACTTATACACTGATGAGAAAGACAGGCATTAAATGAGAATTCAAAACACAACTAACAGTCTAATGAAAGGTATGATGAAGAAGTAGAGTCCTATGAGAAGATACAAAAGGAAGCATCTAACTTGATGTGATGGGCAGGGAGGAAGTTGTGTGTCAGGTCTTTGCTATGGGGATGTGAGCGAATGGGGATCACTTGTCTCAACCTTACATAGAGAACAATCACCTAACTCCCAGCTTTGCTTTTCCCATCTTGACTCTAAACTTGCCAATCTTCTGATGGAAAATACAGCATGTCATATAAACTTTCCAGAATAAAATGAGGACCCACGCAGATGTACTTCCCACTAAAGATCAATTAATTGGCATACTGGTTTACATATCTGTCTTAGGGTGAGTAGAGATAATAAATTACTGGCATCTACTCGACTCTGGATACTACTCACAAATATCACAGCTCCAGGCCTGCTAAGATGAGGACCCGACCCTGGATCCTGGTGACTGCCTATGAGGGGCCAGCTGGATGGTGGCTACCTGACTTCCCTAGAGATTATTTCTTTGGCTCTTTCCAGCTGCTGAGGACAGAGCAGGTTTGAGCCTTGTCTTCCTGGCCAAGATGGAACTTTTCCCATTAGTAAATGGGCAAGTTTCAAGTAGTAGATGACAAAATGCATGCATCCTCAGTCACTCACTCGTGTCTGATTCTTCGAGACCTGGTGGACTATGTCCCTCTATCCACGGTATTCTCCAGGCAAGAACACTGGAGTGGTTGCCATTTCCTTCTCCAAGGGACCTTGCCAACTCAGGGACTGAACCTGCATCTCCCGCACTGGCAGGCAGATTCTTTACCACTGAGCCACATGGGAAGCCCCAGAAGACAAAATAAACCTGGACAATGGTGTGATGGGCAGACTAACTAGAATATGAAGCGTCAGGACCCAAGGATGATCGGTGGGTAAGTTACTCGTGAGGTGACGGAACCTTAAGCAGGACGAGGGCAGGAAAACAGAAAGGTGAGAGCTGTTGGTAGAGTCAGAACTGGCTCCTGATTGGCACAGGGTATGAAGGAAAGTTATCAAAACTGACTTGTAGGAACTTCCTAGTGGTTCAGTGGGTACGGCTCAGTGCTCCCAAGGCAGGGGGCCCAGGTTCATTCCTTGGCCAGGGAACTGAGTCTCACATTTGGCAACTAAGACCCAAAGCAGCCAAATTAAAAGAAATACATAATTTAAAAAAAAGAAAACTGACTTGTAGGCAAATGTGAAAGTCACCTTACCACAAGTATTTTTAAAATCTGACAAAAAGCTAACAAAAATAGACTGTCTGTAAAAATAATACTTAATAGAACCTCTGATGAACGATTCTTCGCAGTATATACAGCTTAAATAAGTTCAGTGAATTCTAGAGAAAATTCTACTTCCCTCCTTTTATGGGAAGGCATCCAGTAACAGATCAAAAATCCCACCTATTCACTCATTCATCATGGACTAGGTATGCATAAGCTCGCAGTGTAGTGGGAAGCACATTTCCCACACAGTCACACTTCAGGGCAATCTCCAATATGGAGCAAGGGCTATGACAGTGAAGCACCCAGGGCAAAGACCCCACAACAGAGGAATGTGACCTTGCCAGGGAGATCAGGGAAGGCAAGGATGCACCGAGCAAGAGATGGTTATTAGGCTGAAATGCGAAGGATAAAAGGGGGAGTGGAAGGTGGTAGACATAACACTCCAGGAAAAAAAGACAACACATGGGTTCCCAAGGCAAGAGGAAATGCTGCATTCTCAAACTGCTGAAAACGCCAAGAGAGCCAGAGTACCAAGAGGGTTTGCAAGGGGGGCAACTGGCACACCATGCAGGGCTGACTAGCTCCTGCTAAGGATTTTGGTCTTACCCTTGAAGATCAGTGAGAAAAAGATCTCACATGTCTGCTGGACTTACTGAAACTGAAAAGTATGTAAGAGTTGACAGCCGTTTAGGAGGATGGGAACAGACTAGAGAGGCTTCCCTGGTGGCTCAGCAGGAAAGAATCTGCCTGCCAAGGCACAAGATGCAGGTTCAATCCCTCCATTGGGACGATCCCCTGGAGAAGGAAATGGCAACCCACTGCAGTATTCTTGCCTGGAAAACCCTGTGGACAGAGGAGCCTGGCGGGCTACAGTCCATGGGGTCACAAAGAGTCTCATGCAACTTAGTGACTAAACAGCAACAAGAGACTAGAGTGGGTGGAGGAGGAGAAGGTACGGAAACAGTCAGTGAACACTGATGAATGTTTGAAAGATCTGACTGTGAAGAGGAGCAAGAGGACAGTAACTGGGGTGCGGCATGAAATCAAGAAAGAGGGCACTTAGTGGAAAGAAAAGGAACAAGACACAGAGGCAAATCGACAAGAGGAGGGAGTAACAGGGATAAGGCTGTAAAGGGTAGGATCTACCTTAGACAGGAAAACAGGGAAACTGACTCAAGGGTGTAGATATACCTACCTTTGTAGGTTTAAGGGTGAAAAAGGAGTTCATGCCTTTTGGCTTCTTTCTGTGTGACTAGGAGACTAAGGGATCAGTTGGAGGTTAAAGATTTGATGAGCGTGGAAAAGGTCTGAAATAGACAATGCTATGAACAGGACAGGGGTGACCAGAGAGCCCTCCAAGGATTGTCAGTGTTAATGGCTGCTTACTCACAAGCCTATAGGTCTACTCAGCCAGGCTGACATGGGTCACAATACTAGTAAACCACTCAGCTGAAACTCAAGCATAGGTCTTTGAACTCTACAATCTACTTTTTTCCCTTTCTACAATTCTAAGATGTTTAAGTTTTTTCTTGAACCATGATTAAAAAGCACATAGCATAGAATTTTCCATCTTAAATGTTTTTAAGTATGCAGTTCAGTAGCATTAAGGGCAATCATACTGTTGTATAACAGATCTCCGGAACTATTTCATCTTGCAAAACTGAAATTTTGTACCTGTTAAACAAGCCCCCATTTCCCCCTCCCCTCAGCCTCTGGCAACCAACATTTTTTGCTTCTGTGAGTGTGACTACTTTCAATCCCTCACATGAGTGTGACTACTTTCAATCCCTCACATAAGTAGAATTATACAGTATTTGTCTTTGTTACTGGCTTACTTCATTTAGCAGAAAGTCTTCAAGGTTTATTCATGTCGTAGCATAGAACAGATTTCCTTTTCAAAGCTGAATAACATTCAATTATAGATGTACAGACCACAGTATTTACCCATTAACTTGTCAATGGGCATTTGGGTTACTTTCCTGGACATCTTTTTTTTTCTTTTTAATATTCTCCTGGGACTTCCCTGGTGGTTCAGTGGCTAATACTCCACACTCCCAAAGCAGGGGGCCGGGTTTGATGTCTGGTCAGGAACTAGATCACGCATGTCACAACTAAAGATCTCGCATGCCACAACTAAGACCCAGTGTAGTCAAATAAATAAATAAGTATATATATATATATATATATATATATATAATTTCTCCTGACTCAGCTCTTAAAAATGTTTCCTTTCTACGTGGTCAATTAAACACTTCTGCCACAAGACATTATTATACAATGTATACTCTTTGCAGCTGTTGGCAACAGCATTTTCCTTCAATGATTTATGTTTAAGAATAGTAACTTACAATGAGTATATACTAAAGAAAAGTATGCTACTAAGTCACTTCAGTCAAGTCACTTCAGTCGTGTTCAACTCTGTGCAACCCCATAGAGAGCAGCCCACCAGGCTCCCCTGTCCCTGGGATTCTCCAGGCAAGAACACTGGAGTGGGTTGCCATTTCCTTCTCCAATGCATGAAAGTGAAAAGTGAAAGTGAAGTCGCTCAGTTGTGTCCGACTCTTAGCGACCCCATGGACTGCAGCCTACCAGGCTCCTCCATCCATGGGATTTTCCAGGCAAGAGTACTGGAGTGGGTTGCCATTGCCTTCTCCAAAGAAAAGTATATAACCACACATATAACATGCAAGACTTGTTTTAAGTTTGTATCTGGGTGGGAGGACAGGACAGCAATATTAGGAAAGCAACTTCACTGCTAACATTCAAATACATGAAAATACTATGTAATGAAATGAATTAGGTTTTGCTTAAGTAGGGCTTCCCTGGTGGCTCAGACCGTGGAAAACATCTGCTGTAATGCAGACCTAGATTCAATCCCTGGGTCAGAAAGATTCCTTGGAGAAGGGAATGGCAACCCACTCCAGTATTCTTGCCTGGAGAATTCCATGGACAGAGAAGCCTGGTGGGCTGCAGTCCACAGGGGTTGCAGAGTCAGACATGACTGAGTGACTAACATTTTCACAAGTAGGTTCACGTAGAAATTTAAGTATCAAAGACTGGCTTCCAGTTGGGGGCGGGGGGAAGACTGGCTTTAAATCATTAGCTGTATAACCTTCAAGTAGTTAAGCACTCTAAGACTCCTATCTCCAAATCTGTAAAATGATGTATTTAATACCAACCCCAGAGCTGTATAAGAGGGACTACATGAAAGCACAACTCTAGGTCTAGTGCCTGGGAAAAGGAGGTGCTCAATTAACAGAATTCATTATTACAAAACAATTTATCATAGTGGTTCTGGAAGGGTTTAATTTACGAAAGTCAGATTTAGACAAGTTTTCAAAAATGTCAGTCATGTGAAAAGAGTAAGTGAAAAGTGAAAGTGGCTCAACAGTGTCCCACTCTTTGCAACCCCACGAACTATATACGGTCCATGGAATTCTCCAGGCCAGAATACTGGAGTGGGTAGCTGTTCCCTTCTCCAGAGCATCTTCCCAACCCAGGGATCGAACCCACACTGCTTGCAGGCGGATTCTTTACCAGCGGAGCCACCAGGGAAGCCCATGAAAAGAATGTATAAGCAACAAGAAAAGACGGTACAGAGACGGAAAGAAAAGGCGCCCAGAAAAAGAGTTCTCTTGAGTGAAATGCCCTACAAGCATTTACCACACAGATGTGCTCTTAACTACCCATGAAGCTCAGCACGGCTTAATCAAGGTATTCTAAGCAGGAAATTCTTCATTTACCAGGCACGTTCCGGGCGCCACAGCACTTCTGGCATCCCTGGCCCGCCCGCTAGGCGCCAGCAGTGCATCCCAGGAATTGTGACAAGCAGAATGCACCCACTCTTTCAAACGCCCAGGTGGAGACACGGGGGTGGGGTGGCGGGGGGTACGCGCCCGACTGAGAATTGACAAGACAACCCAAACCGAGTCCTTCAACCTTTCTTCTCTCTCTTCTAGATTCTGCCCGTCCCCGACGGTCTACTGCTCCAAGGGTTCAGGAACATCCAGGCACGGGCCACAAAAGCCAAGCCGGGAGTCACGGCCCTCTGGACCACCTTCCGGATTGCAGGCTTCATAACCAAGGGACCTCGCTTTCTGTAGAACTACCCATCCACCCACCCAACCTAGAGGGGCCCCAGAGACTATTTTGAGGTGGGAGTTTTCATTTTAAGCCTGCGCTCGTGGCTGAAAAATATCTCTGGTCTCCTGGCCCCACTGAAAGAGACTTGCAAGTCCTGCAGGAATTCGGACCGCAGACACATACTGGATAGGGAGTGGAAAGCACTAGACTAGGCCCTGGTTATGAGAACTGCCCGTCCTGTTCCAGTGGACCAAGCCTCCCTGTCTCGAGCCTTAAGATCCAATTCTAGGGCTAGAGCCGCAGTGCCGACACGCGCCATTCAAACTGGGGAGGGGCGGGACTCCAGCCCCGGAGCTAAGGACAAGCGGGCACTTATGCACAAGTGGGGTCCTGGACTCCGAGAAAACTCACTACCTGGGTCTCTCCCTAAAGGACGGGTCAGCACCCTGCCCACAGTTTGCATTCTGCCCCGGCCGCACCTACCCGAATTTACCGCCAACAGCGTCGCCATCTTGGAGGCGCAATAACGGAGCCCTCCTGCCGCACGAAAGCCCCAGAAGAGAGTGAGGCTGCCCGGGGCGACGCCTGATCGGGAAGGTACCACGCTGTCCCTCTCGAACTGCACTCTCGACCGACCCAGGCGTACGGATACTCGAAAATCTGCTCTGAGTCACAGACGTCAATTTTCGCTGGGATTATTCCCATTCAAGTAAAGGCGAGGGCAACTAGTTCGGAGACGCAGGGTCCTCGAGTTGACGTCCATCGTGCAGTGCATTTTGGGACTTGTAGTTCAGTTTCTAATGATTCCAGTAGGTTAGCTAGGGACTTCCCTGAGTCCCATGATTAAGACTCCGTGCTTCCACCGTAGGGAGCTCAGTTCGATCCCTAGTCGGGGAAAGAAGATCCTGCGTGCCACGAAACTCATCCAAAAGGAAAAATAAATAAAAGGAGAATGTTTCCAAAAAAAGTTAACTGAACAGAAAAAGATTAGCTATTGAAATGACACCCACTTATGATATTATGAAAGCTGTAAATTCAAAAATTCTACTTTAAATCTTCCTTGCATCACTCCCTTACTTTGGGGAGTTGAGTGCGGTGTACGGTGACAATCCTCAAAAAGCAACTTGACCGGTTACAAACTAAATTTTCATTACATTTCATCTATATACCAAGCATATTGTGTGAATATAGTTGTATGCAATTAATCATAATTTTTTCTTATGAAAATTTCAGATGTGTACAAAATTAGAATAATCAATGCTCAGCTTCAATAACTGGTCAATTCCTGTACCTCACCCCCAACATGGGAGATTATATTGAAGCAATTTCCAAACATATCATTTCATAAACACCAAATATCTTCCTGCCTGCTGCTGCTGCTAAGTCGCTTCAGTCTTGTCCGACTCTGTGCGACCCCATAGACGGCAGCCCGCCAGGCTCCCCCGTCCCTGGGATGTTCCAGGCAAGGACACTGGAGTGGGTTGCCATTTCCTTCTCCAATGCATGAAAGTGAAAGTGAAGTCGCTCAGCCGTGACCGACGCACCTCCAAATAGCCGGACCTTCTTTTTCACTTGCTGAATTTTAGTTTTCTAATTTTCAAACTAAAATACAGTCTTTACCATTTCCTGTCCCATGCGGAGAAGGCAATGGCACCTACTCTAGTACTCTTGCCTGGAAAAATCCCACGGGCAGAGGAGCCTGGAAGGCTGCAGTCCATGGGGTCGCAGAGTCGGACACGACTGAGCGACTTCACTTTCACTTATCAATTTCATGCATTGAAGAAGGAAATAGCAACTCACTCCAGTGTCCTCGCCTGGAGAATCCCAAGGACAGGGGAGCCTGGTGGGCTGCCGTCTATGGGGTTGCGCAGAGTCGAACACGACTGAAGTGACTTAGCAGTAGCAGCATCCAGATATTTATTAAGAATTTATCAAACAAGGCACTACTGTATAGCACAGGGAAATATATTCAATATCCTGTGATAAAACATACTAAAAAAGAATATGAAAAAGAAGGTAGGTATATATGTGCATAACTGAGTCACTTTGCATCTGCTTGCAGTGCAGGAGACCTGGGTTCAATCCCTGGGTCAGGAAGATCCCCTGAAGAAGGCAATGGCACCCCACTCCAGTACTCTTGCCTGGAAAATCCCAAGGACGGAGGAGCCTGGTGGGCTACATGGGGTTACATGAGTCCGACACGACTGAGTGATGACACCTTACTAGTAATTAATACAACATTGTAACTCAACTACATTTCAATAAAAAATAAATTTAAAAAAGAATTTGCTTAAAATATGCCAGATATTTATTAGAAATATTTATTAAGAATGTTGTTGTTGTTACATTATCTCACTTAATCCCTGAAATAATCCTACTAGGGAAACATAATTATAGCTACTTATCTCAGAGATGTTTTATGTACCTTACAACCTCACTTTCTCGACTCCTCCAACATTTCACTGAGTTTGGGAGAAATTAGAATTTATATTCCCATTTCACTGTTGGAAAAAAAAAACAAATAATTTAGACAAAATCAGAGAGTATGTTGTTGAGAATAGCAAACATTCATTCTTTAGAATGAATAATATGGAATGACACAGTGTACATTAGGTGGAACACAAAATTCAGTGATAAATTTTTTGAAAGTCATTGTCAAATAGAGACAAATGCCAGATTGCAATAAAAGTGATTTTAAGGCAAGAAGGGGAAGAGCAAATGAAAAGGTGAAGGGATTTTTCCTGAAGTTTATCACGAAAGTGAGAAGAATTTTCAGCAGAAACTTGGCAGGAAGTAGCATTCAAAGATTTTCTTTCTCAGCACAACTATTATGAGCCTTCTCCTCGCACTCTTTAAGCCCACACATTTCCCTTTCGGTAGATCACTCACTTTCGATGAAGGAACTCTAACTCTTTAACTTCCTGCAACTCCCCCTCGCCCATCATCTCATGTACAAGCATGCTCTCATAGGTTTCCTCAATCCATAGCAATTGGGGTATTGGCATTATAACTCTCCTAAAACTGTTCTCAGTATGGTCACCAGTGCTTAATTGTCAAATCTCACAAGCACTTTTCCAAATACCATAGAAATTCTTTTCTCCCTTGACTCGTGGGGTACCACTCCTCCTGGTTTTCCTCCTGTCTTTATAGTTCTGTTTTTAATAGTTCTTTTAAAATCTCCTTTATGGCTTTCTCTTTCTCTTCTCATTATTAAATGTAGTTCTTCTCTTTTGATCATTCCCAGCCTGGATTTTTTTTTTTTTTTTAAGGTTTATTTACTTACTTATTTGGCTGTGCCAGATCTTAGTTGCAGAATGCAGGGTTTTTTTTTTTTTTTTTTTTGGTTAAAGCATGCCAACTGTTAGTTGCACCATGTGGGAATCTAATTCCCTGACCAGGAATCAAACTTCGGCCCGTTGCACTGGGTGCACAGAGTCTTAGACTCTGGACCATCAGGGAAGTACCCCACCCCCCACCAGCCTCTATTCTACCATTCTGCATACTTCTGGGAAATCTATGGCTTCTTACAGCCACCTGCTTGCTGATGAATTTTATATCTTTAACCCAGACCTCTCTCCTAGAATTCAAATTTGTATATCCAACTAGTCTACCCCACACTTTTATTGATTGCCATACAGGCATCTCAAAATTAATTGATCCAAAGCTTAAATGAGCACTTTCTTTCATAAAACTCAATCACTTGTATCTACTCAGTTGCCAAAGTCACAAACTTGAGAATCATTCCATATTCTTCCTTCAAATGCCATATCCTATTCATCTTGCCTTGTAAATGTTTCTGAAGCCCTTTTCCTCTTCTCTGCTCCCTGTGCCGTTGTTGCATGAGACCTCATCATCTTATATCTGCTATTTCACAATAGCCTTCTCACTGGTCTTCCTGATTTCCATCTCACCCTTTCCCATGGTCTCACAAAGTGATATTCAAATACTCACATCAGGTGCTTGAAGTGAAAGTCACTCAGTCGTGTTCGACTCTTTGTGATTCAATGGACCATACAGTCCATGGAATTCTCCAGAATACTGGAGTGGGTAGCCTTTCCCTTTTCCAGGGGATCTTCCCAACCCAGGGATCAAACCCGGGTCTCCCACATCGCAGGCAGATTCTTTACCAGCTGAGCCACAAGGGAAGCCCTAATCATGTGCTTGCCCTAAACAAAATTTCTCAGAAACAAACAAAACTTCTTAATGCCCTAGTCCCTAAGGGTAACATTGGGAACTTCTTAACATGGCACTCATGCCATGTCCTGATCTGGTTCCATCCTCTCCTTCAACCTCCCTAGCCTTTTTCTTCCTCAAGTGCCCTTTTTACTCTAATCACTCTCAAGTATTTGTTATTCCCCAGGTACAACATGCTTTCTTTTACCATGTACTTGTGCAACTAGTATGTTATCTGCCTAGAATGTCTATCTTTCCTTCTCCGTCCTCTGTGGACCACCCACCAAGTTATCACCACCCACAACCCTAAATTCAAGGCATTATGTGATCATCTGCCACACTGATGACTCGCTTGGACCAAAAAAGTACAGTGTAAGTAACATTGAGTGAGTTCCAAGTTTAGCATCTGAGAGGCCTTGCTGCTTCCACTTTTGCTTTCTTTTTTTTTTTTTTTGCTGCTCTGAGACATCATGAAAGGAAATCCCTCCTTGAGAATGAAAGACCAGGAGGAGAGAAGTCTAACTAGCCTCCAGCTATTCCAGCTAAACCAGCCAAGAGTCTAGACTTGAGTAAGGTCATCTCGTATCCTCTACTCCTAGTTGAACCATCACTTGACTGCAAACGGGTAAGTGAGTCCAGCCCACATTTTGGAATCATGAGTAAGTAAAAGGCTGCTGTTTTAAGCCACAGTTTTGTGGTTTGTTATGTTCAATAAACAACTGATTTCCTCCCAGAGAGCACAACTATGTCTTTTTATATTTGCATTCCCTTCTGCTGCCACATCCCTAGCTTACAGTCACAACTCAGGAAAAAACAATCTGCAGAACCTGGTGCTTCCAAGATCTACTGGCAGGGAGAGAGGACACATACACGCAATTGTGGCTGAGAGTATAGAACCTAGAGCTAGGCTTCCTGGGTTCAAATTCTTACATATTAGCTGTGAAACCCTCCTTAGTGGCTTAGTTTTCTCATCTCTAGATGGGGGTGATAAGATGAGCTTCTACATTGCAGAGTCCTTAAGAGGCTTATTTGTGGGAATTCCCCGGTGGTCCAGTGGCTAAAACTCTGTGCTCAAGATACAGGGGGGCTGGGTTTGATCCCTGGTCAGGGAACTAGTTCCCATGTGCCACAACTAAGACTCTATGCAGCCAAATAAATAAAAATAAATATTTTTTAAAAAGAGGCTTATTTGTAAAGTGCTTAGATTGTGCCTGACCTTAAGTGCTATGTGAGTGTTTTTTAAATAAACTTTTGCTAAGGCAAAATAAGTGTAAGTGGAGGTATAGTCAACTACTTCAGTTCAGTTCAGTCGCTCAGTCATGTCTGACTCTTTTGTAACCTCATGGACTGCAGTACGCCAGGCCTCCCTGTCCATCACCAACTTCCCAGAGTTTACTCAAACTCATGTCCATTGAGTCGGTGAAGCCATCCAGCCATCTCATCTACTTAGGAGGAACTTAACCAAGTTGTTGGAATACACCACAAACATGAAAGCACCCAGCCATTGAACAATTTGTGATTTATCTAGGGTGAGGGGTAGGACTGTGTCCTAGTCTAACTGATCTGTTATTTGTAATTTCCTTCCTTGCTCCAATTTATTGAGTTTTAACTGTACACACAAAATTCTTTGAAATCTTAAAATAAGAAAGGTTAATTCTTTTTTATACATACACCATATTAGTTTCAGGTGTACACCATAATGCTACAACATGTGTATGTACTGCAAAATGATCGTTCATAATAAATCTTGATAATATGGTCACCATGTTACAGATTTTTTTCCCTGCGATGACAGCTTTTATGATTCATTCTCTTTAACAACTTTCAAATATGAAATACAGTATTATTAACTATGGTTAAGAAAGTGAAAGTGAAATCACTCAGTGGTGTCTGACTCTTTGTGACCCCATGGACTGTTGCCCACCAGGCTCCTCTGTCCATGGGATTCTCCATGCAAGAATACTGGAGTGGGTTGCCATTTCCTTCTCCAGGGGATCTTCCCAACCCAGGGATCAAACCCAGGTCTCCTGCATTGCAGGCAGACGCTTTAACCTCTGAGCCACCAGGGAAGCCAGGCTATAATTCAATCCCCATGGCTTATTTATTTTATGACTAGGAAATGTGTACCTTTTGATTGTCTTCACTTCCACTCATCCTCCAACTTCTGCCTCTGGCAACCACCAATCTTTTCTTTGTTATGTATGAACTTGGTTTCATATGGTTTGAGGTTTTTTGTGTTGTTTCAGGGGAGGGTTATTTTTGACCATGCCACACAGTTTGTAGGATCTTAGTTCCTCCACCAGGAACTGAATCTGGGCTTTCAAGGCAGTGAAAGCACTAAGTCCTAACTACTGGATCACCAGGGAAGTCCCAAGATTTCCTTCTTTTTAACAGCTAAATTATATCCCATTATATATATTATAATATATAGCATTTTCTTTTTCCATTTATCCATCAATGGACATTTCGGTTGCTTCTATATCTTTATAAAGTGAAGTCGCTCAGTCGTGTCCAACTCTTTGTGACCCCATGGACTATAGCCTACCAGGCTCCTCCCTCCAAGGGATTCTCCAGGCAAGAGTACTGGAGTGGGTTGCCATTTCCTTCTCCAGGGGATCTTCCCAACCCAGGGATTGAACCCAGGTCTCCCTCATTCCAGGCAGACGCTTTAACCTCTGAGCCACCAGGGAAGCCTATATCTTTATAAAAGGAATCCAAATTGGAAAAGAAGAAGTAAAACTCTCACTGTTTGCAGATAACATGATCCTCTACATAGAAAACCCTAAAGACTCCACCAGAAAATTACTAGAGCTAATCAATGAATATAGTAAAGTGGCAGGATATAAAAGCAACACACAGAAATCCCTTGCATTCCTATACACTAATAATGAGAAAGTAGAAAAAGAAACTAAGGAAAGAATTCCATTCACCATTGCAACGAAAAGAATAAAATACTTAGGAATATATCTACTTAAAGAAACTAAAGACCTATATATAGAAAATTATAAAACACTGATGAAAGAAATCAAAGAGGACACTAATATGATGGAGAAATATACCATGTTCATGGATTGGAAGAATCAATATAGTGAAAATGAGTATACTACCCAAAGCAATCTACAGATTCAATGCAATCCCTATCAAGCTACCAGTGGTATTTTTCACAGAGCTAGAACAAATAATTTCCCAATTTGTATGGAAATACAAAAAACCTCGAATAGCCAAAGCAATCTTGAGAAAGAAGAATGGAACTGGAGGAATAAACTTGCCTGACTTCAGGCTCAACTACAAAGCCACAGTCATCAAGATAGTATGGTACTGACACAAAGACAGAAATATAGATCAATGGAACAAAATAGAAAGCCCGGAGATAAATCCACACACAAATGGACACCTTATCTTCAACAAAGGAGGCAGGAATATACAATGGAGTAAAGACAATCTCTTTAACAAGTGGTGCTGGGAAAACTGGTCAACCACTTGTAAAAGAATGAAACTAGATCACTTTCTAACACCATACACAAAAATAAACTCAAAATGGATTAAAGATCTAAATGTAAGACCAGAAACTATAAAACTCCTAGAGGAGAACATAGGCAAAACACTCTCCAACATAAATCACAGCAGGATCTTCTATGATCCACCTCCCAGAATACTGGAAATAAAAGCAAAAATAAACAAATGGGATCTAATTAAAATTAAAAGCTTCTGCACAACAAAGGAAACTATAAGCAAGGTGAAAAGACAGCCTTCGGAATGGGAGAAAATAATAGCAAATGAAGCAACTGACAAACAACTAATCTCAAAAATATACAAGCAACTTATGCACCTCAATTCCAGAAAAATAAACAACCCAATCAAAAAATGGGCCAAAGAGCTAAATAGACATTTCTCCAAAGAAGACATACGGATGGCTAACAAACACATGAAAAGATGCTCAACATCACTTATTATCAAAGAAATGCAAATCAAGACCACAATGAGGTACCATTTCACACCAGTCAGAATGGCAGCGACCCAAAAGTCTACAAGCAATAAATGCTGGAGAGGGTGTGGAGAAAAGGGAACCCTCTTACACTGTTAGTGGGAATGCAAACTAGTACAGCCACTATGGAGAACAGTGTGGAGATTCCTTAAAAAATTGCAAATAGAACTGCCCTATGACCCAGCAATCCCACCACTGGGCATATACACCGAGGAAACCAGAATTGAAAGAGACACGTGTACCCCAGTGTTCATCGCAGCACTGTTTATAATAGCCAGGACATGGAAGCAACCTAGATGTCCATCAGCAGATGAATGGATAAGAAAGCTGTGGTACATATACACAATGGAGTATTACTCAGCCATTAAAAAGAATACATTTGAATCAGTTCTAATGAGGTGGATGAAACTGGAGCCTATTATACAGAGTGAAGTAAGCCAGAAAGAAAAACACCAATACAGTATACGAACACATATATATGGAATTTAGAAAGATGGTAACGATAACCCTGTATGCAAGACAGCAAAAGAGACACAGATATATAGAACGGACTTTTGGACTCTGTGGGAGAGGGAGAGGGTGGGATGATTTGGGAGAATGGCATTGAAACATGTATACTATTATGTAAGAAACGAATCGTCAGTCTATGTTCAATACAGGATACAGGATGCTTTGGGCTGGTGCACGGGGATGATCCAGAGAGATGATATGGGGTGGGAGGTGGGAGGGGGGTTCAGGATTGGGAACTCATGTACACCCATGGTGGATTCATGTCAATGTATGGCAGAACCAATACAGTATTGTAAAGCAAAATAAAGTAAACATAAAAATAAAAATATAAATAAAAATTTAAAAAATAAAAATAAAAGGTTTTTGTAAATAAGATCGCAGTGAACATGAGGATGTATAGAGCTTTTCTGGACAGTTAACTCTTGTTTGGAGTCCAGGAAAAATTACATGAAGAAAACGGCACTTGAATGACAGATGTTAGAATTTTACATGGTTGCGAGAGCGTATGGGGCTGGGAGAGGGAACAGATCAGTGAAACAGTAACAAAGCCCAAGTTTTCATATTTACAGATCTGTAACAATTCCTCTGGACAGGCCTTAGACATTGAGGTGAGTTTCAAGTTCTGAGATTTTCCATATCCAGCCAGTGAGGATTCCAGATATGATAGATTCACCATCATGTTTGACCCCAGTCAGTAGCCAGCTGTGGAAAGTTTGCAATGGCAGAACTATTAGCCGTGGAACACCGGCCGAGGAGGAAACAAATCTTCCCAAGATCTTCCCTGAGAGAGTCACAACCACCATGCAGCAAATGACTCTGTGTAAAAGCTTCCCTTCAAAGGCAGAATTATTCCCATTGCCTCCTAATTGGTCTTCCTGCTGCCAGTCTCACTCATGCCCACTTTATCTCCTGCACCATAACCAGAGGGACCACTTCATCCTCTCCCTAAAACCCTCCGAGTTCTTGTCAGTGCCCTGAGGGCTAGTCCGCCCTTCTTACAGTAGTTCAGTTCAGTCTCTCAGTCGTGTCCCACAATTTGCGACCCCAGGGACTGCAGCATGCAAGGCCTCCCTGTCCATCACCAACGTCCAGAGTTTACTCAAACTTATGTCCATCAAGTCAGTGCTGCCATCCAGCCATCTCATCCTTTATCGTCCCCTTCTCCTCCCACCTTCAATCTTTGCCAGCATCATGGTCTTTTCAAATGAGTCAGCTCTTCGCATCAGGTGGCCAAAGTATTGGAGTTTCAGCTTCAACATCAGTCCTTCCAATGAATATTCAGGACTGATTTCCTTTAGGATGGACTTGTTGGACCTCCTTGCAGTCCAGGGGACTCTCAAGAGTCTTCTCCAACACCACAGTTCAAAAGCATCAATTCTTCGGCGCTCAGCTTTCTTTATAGTCCAACTCTCACATCCATGCATGACTATTGGAAAAACCATAGACTTGCCTAGATGGACCTTTGTTGACAAACTAATGTCTCTGCTTTTTAATATGCTGTCTAGGTTGGTCATAACTTTTCTTCCAAGGAGTAAGTGTGTTTTAATTTCATGACTGCAGTCACCATCTGCAGTGATTTTGGAGCCCCCCATAAAAAGTCTGCCACTGTTTCCACTGTTACCCCATCTATTTCCTATGAAGTGATGGGACCAGATACCATGATCTTAGTTTTCTGAATGTTGAGTTTTAAGCCAACTTTTTCACTCTCCTCTTTCACTCTCATCAAGAGGGTCATTAGCTCTTCTTCACTTTCTGCCATAAGGGTGGTGTTATCTGCATACCTGAGGTTACTGATATTTCTCCCGGCAATCTTGATGGCAGATTTGCTTCTTCTTACAGTAGAACACAAGACAGTTGACGATCTGGCCCCTTCAGGCCTCTTTACTTTACTCTCACACCTCTTCCCCTAAGGCTCTTTAGTGATGACTGTGGTTACTTAGATACAGATTCTTAGCTCCTCCAGCTTACACAGCAGTCCCTTCTTCATGGAGTATTCCCTCTGGCATTTTGATGCTTTCGAACTGTGGTACTGGAGAAGAATCTTGTGAGTCCCTTGGATAGCAAGAAGATCAAACCAGCCAATTCTAAAGGAAGTCAATCCCAAATACTCATTGGAAGGACTGATGCTGAAGCTGAAACTACAACACTTTGACCACCTGATGCAAAGGGCCGACTTATTGGAAAGGACCCTGAAGCTGGCAAAGATTGAGGGCAGGAGGAGAAGGGAACGACAGAGGATGAAATGGTTGGATGGCATTACCAACTCAATGGACATGAACTTGGACAGACTCAGGGAGATAATGAGTGACAGGAAGGCCTGATGGGCTGCAGTCCATGGGTTTGCAAAGAGTCAGACATGACTTAACAACTAAACAACAACAATTAGAGTCACAACTTTTTGCCTCTGAATCCTTGTTGGCATGATCTTCTTCTTCTAGAATACCTGTAGCCTCTTCACCTAGTTACTCTCCTCAGGTGTCACTTCCCCCCATGGAACTCCTACCTCAGCTCGGACGATATGCCCTCCTGTGCTCTCCAGTAATGTACTATAATGTCCCACAGGTTTGTCAGTCCTTCTGGACAGAAAGCTGCACACAGAAAAGGAGAGGCACCCAGGAGCCAACAAACATTTGTTGAATGAATAAAGGTCAGGAGAGGTCGGGCTGCTGTCTTCCACTCATTGCCTGACTATACCATGGGCTCCTTGAAAAATGGCTCCATATACCACCATCTCTCTTGTAAGTGCCTGAAAACTCCAGGAAAAGAAGGCTGGTCCCTCTTTTCCTGATGCATGGATTACCAATACAGAACTGAAGGGGATAGCGTTCTCCATACTCCCCTACATGACACACACCAGGGCACCAGCTAAGGAACTAGCTGGCGGAATCCCCTTGCGATGGACATGAATCTGAACAAACTCAGGGAGATAGTGAAGGACAGGGAAGCCTGGTGTGCTGCAGTTCACGGGGTCGCAAAGAGTCAGACATGACTGAGCGACTGGACAACAACAACCCTTTCAGAGGTTTTCCTATCTAGATAAGGCGGGAACATTGGTCCTGACAGGAGGCATACGCCACAGCAGTGCATGGCATGGAAAATGAAAATGAGCAGGGGTAAAGGAGTGTAAATGTACTGACGGCAACATCAATTTATCTGCTCAAAAAAGAGTCTGGCTTTTCCGCCCGCTCCCCCCTCCCCCCGAGCGCCGCTCTGGCCGCACTGCGCTCGCTCTGAGCTCCGGGCTCCTGCTAAGCCAGCGCCGCTGTCGCCTCCCTCCAGTCGCCATCATGATCATCTACCGGGACCTCATCAGCCATGACGAGATGTTCTCCGACATCTCCAAGATCTGGGAGGTCGCGGACGGGCTGTGTCTGGAGGTGGAGGGGAAGATGGTCAGTAGGACAGAGGGTAACATCGATGACTCGCTCATTGGTGGAAATGCCTCCGCTGAAGGCCCCGAGGGCGAAGGTACCGAAAGCACAGTAATCACTGGTGTCGACATTGTCATGAACCATCACTTGCAGGAAACCAGCTTCACAAAAGAAGCCTACAAGAAGTACATCAAAGATTACATGAAGTCAATCAAAGGGAAACTTGAAGAACAGAGACCAGAAAGAGTAAAACCTTTTATGACAGGGGCTGTAGAACAAATCAAGCACATCCTTGCTAATTTCAAAAACTATCAGTTCTTTATTGGTGAAAACATGAATCCAGATGGCATGGTTGCTCTGCTGGACTACCGTGAGGATGGTGTAACCCCATATATGATTTTCTTTAAGGATGGTTTAGAGATGGAAAAATGTTAACAAAGTTGGCAGTTACTTTGGATCAATCACCTGTCCTCAAAACTGGCTGGCCACTGCTTTTCATCCACACAACACCAGGACTTAGACAGATGGGACTGATGTCATCTCGAGCTCTTCATTTGTTTTGAACATTGATTTATTTGGAGCGGAGGCATTGTTTTTGAGAAAACGTGTCATGTAGGTTGTCTAAAAATAAAACACATTTAAACTAAAAAAAAAAAAAAAAAAGAGTCTGGACTGTACTCTGGGATAGCATGGATACTTGGCCGCAGTCTGGGACGCCAGTGTGTGATGGAGAATGGGGAGTCACTGAGGAAAGCAGAATTCTGTCTGAGGGTGATGAAAGAGCAGGACATTCATCCTATGAGAATACTCAAAGTGAAATTATGTACCAGGAACAAGAAAGCATTAACTGAAATAAACTACCGTAGTATTTCAAACATGATGTAAACTCCAAAACAAAGGACAATAGGAAACATTGCCAAGTGCAAACAAGCGCAAAAATAAATAAATTAGAGAAAGATTTTTTAGATATCAGATTACCACAAAGCCGTTATATGTATCATTTCCGTGCTTCCATTTGGCTTAGGATCCTTCTTCAGCCATGTGCATTTTCTGTCTCGCTACTTCATGAAAGAGTTAGATTTCAGGAAGGAACCAATCAACAATGTAAGGTGTAGCATGCTGGTGGAGTTGAGAGCTTTTGAGACAGGTTGCCTGGAAGATCCCATGGACAGAGGAACCTGGTGGGCTGCAGTCCATGGGGTCGCTAAGAGTTGGACACGACTGAATGACTTCACTTTCACTTTTTACTTTCATGCATTGGAGAAGGAAATAGCAACCCACTCCAGTGTTCTTGCCTGGAGAATCCCAGAGGCAGGGGAGCCTGGTGGGCTGCCGTCTATGGGGTCACACAGAGTCGGACTCGACTGAAGCGATTTAGCAGCAGCAGCAGCCCTGAATCTAAATTTCTACCTTGCCAGCGACTCACTGTGTGATTGTAAGCAAGTTTTTCAATCTCTCTGAGTTTCCTCATCCATTAAAATAGAAGTAATACTTTCCTTGAATTGCTGTGAAGAATCGTAAACTAATATATGAACTTGACATAAAATACTTAGAAGATATTCTGCTGTGGTCATAGAATGATCAGAAGGAAAACAGTGAAGGTAAAATATGGGGATTACACAAAGAAAAAAGGAGCCATTGAATAAGAGTGTCTGATGAAGCTATGCTAATATAGTCAGCCCTCTGTATCTGTGGGTTCCACAACTGAGGATTCAACCAACCAGAGGTGGAAGAAATTTGAAGGAAAAATTACAGAAAGTTCCAAAACACAAAACTTTTGTTTGCCTTGTACTGGCAATTATATACATAGTATTTACAATGTGTTGGGTATTACAAGCAATTTAGAGATGATTTAAAGTATGGTAGGAGGGGAAGGACATGTAATATAGTTATATGCAAATTCTATACCATTTTATATAAGGGACTTGAGCATCCTCAGAATTTGGTATTGGTGGGGAGTCCTGGATCTAATCCCCTGTGAATACCCAGGGATGACTGTGTTAATAATAGTATAGCATCAGTGAGCTCTTTTAATGAGGCTCCCATGGTAGTGTTAACTCAGCCATGTTGCACAACCCTATACATTTTAAGCTGTCCATTTAATGAGCATAGAAGCAGTGAAAGTGAAAAGTGTTAGTCCCTCAGTCATGTCTGACTCTTTTCAACCCTATGGATGACCCCTTCAGGCTCCTCTGTCCATGGGATTCTCCAGGCAAGAATAATGGAGTGGGTTGCCATTCCCTACTCCAGAGAATCCTCCCGACGAAGGGATTGAACCTGGGTCTCCCGCGCTGCACACAAATTCTTTACTGTCAGAGCTACGAGGGATATTTGAAATTAGACAGAAAATTAGTGTGGTCGCTAAAACTTAGTTGAGTATATTGTGATTTTAAGATTTTAATCTTCAGTCATAAGTGTGACAATGCCAAAGAAGGTAATCATTTTTAAAACGTGGTTTTCTTAAAAAGGTACTATCTAGCATTGAAATATTGTTGCTTCTTGGTTTCTAAAATTACATCTGCACAGTACCTAGACCAAGTCTGGGGACTCATTTTTTTAAATTGTGATAAGATAAACACGGTGCCACAGTGGTAAAGAATCCACCTACCAGTGGAGGAGATGGAAGAGACATGGGTTTGACCCCCCAGTCAGGAAAATCCCCTGCAGTAGGAAATGGCAACGCATTCTAGCATCCTTGCCTGGAAACTCCATGAGCAGAGGAGGCTGGCGGGCTACAGTCCATGAGGCCACAAAGAGTCAGACATGACTGACTGAGCAACTGAGCACACACACACACACAAGATAAACATAACCTAAAATTATGACCATTTTTGGGTGTATGGATCTATGTTGTTAAGAGCATTCATGCTGTTCTCAAAGCATCACCACCATCCATATCTCCAGAATTTCTTCATCTTTCCCCACTAAACTTTGTACCCGTTAAACAACTCCCTATTTTCCCCTCTTCCCAGTCCCTTGGAGACCACCATTCTGCTTTCTGGTTCTATGAATTGACTACTCGGGGTATCTCATGTAATAGGAATCATATAATACTTGTCCTTCTGTGACTGGTTTATTTTTACTTAGCATAATGTCAAGGCTCATCTACATTGTAACAGGTATCAGAATTTCCTTCTTTTTAAAGGTTAAATAATAGCCCATTGTATTGTATACATAGACCACATTTTGTTTATCCATTCATCTGTTGAACAGGTTGCTTCCGCCTTTCTGCTATTGTGAATAATGCTGCTATTAACATAGGTGTAGAAATATTTCCAGCCCCTACATTCAGTTATTCTGGAATGATACCCAGAGTGGAACTGTTGGATCATATGGTAATTCTGTTTAATTTTTAAAATGTATTTGTTTATTATGATTATTTTTGGCTGTGCCACGTCTTCTTTACTGGGCATGGGTTTTCTCTGGCTGCAGTGAGCGGGGGCTTCTTGTTGTGTTGGCTTCTCTTGCTGCAGAGCATGGGCTCTAGGCACATGGGTTTTAGTAGGTGTGGCACGTGGGCTGTAGAGTTCAGGCTCAGTGGTTGTGGCACACAGGCTTAGTTGCTCCGCAGAATGTGGACTCTTCCTGGACCAGGGATTGAAACCTATGTCCCCTGCATTGGCAGGCAGATTCCCAATCACTGGAGCATCAGGGAAGGCCTGTGTTTAATTTTCAAGGAATCTCCATAACATTTCCATAGGAGCTTCACCATTTTACATTCCCACTAAACAGTGCACAAGCTTTCCAATTTCTCCACATTCTTAATAATATTTGTTATTTGTTCAATAATAGCCATTTTAATGGATATGAAGTGGTATCTCCTTTAGTTTTTATTGCATTTCCATAGTGATGAATGATGTTGAACATCTTTTCACATGCTTATTGGCCATTTGTATATCTTCTTTGGAAAAATGCTTATTCTAGTCCTTTGTCCATTCTTTATTTGAATTTTTGTTGTTGGACTTGTAAAGTTCTTTATATATTGTGGACATGAATCCCTTATCAGCTATTCACTTTTTTGCTTCATTTTATATGCATTTGGGAATACCCTGTTGGGCCAGTGGTTAAGACTCTGTGCCTCCAATGTAGGGGGCATGAGTTTGATAACTGGTTGGGGAACTAAGATCCCACCTGCCATGTGTAATATATTAAAAAAAATTTTTAGGGGCCTTCCCTGGTGGTCCAGTGCCTAAGACTACAAGCTCCCAGTGCAGGGAGCCCAGGTTTGATCCCTGGTCAGGGAACTAGATCCCACATGCTGCAACTAAGATCTGGGGCAGCCAAACAAATAAATAAATATTTTTAAAAACAACATTTTATATGCATTTTTTTTTACTGCATTATCTATGATCATCCCACAAGTGCTCAGGAAAGGTTGTTAATTACATTCAAAGTCACCAGAAAGTTTCCATAATTTGTTGATTTTTCAAACAATGAAAAGATACAAGAAAACATTTATTTTATTTTTGGCTGCGTAAGGTTTTCATTGCTGCTCAGGCTTTCTCCAGTTGCGGAGAGCCCCATGCCCTGTTGCAGAGCATAGGTTTCTCACTGCAGGGGCATCTCCTGTTGCTGAGCACAGGCTCTAGGCACACAGGCTTCAGTAGTTGTAGCACACGAGCTTAATAGTCGTGGCCTGTAGGCTCTGGGGTGCCTGGGCTTCAATAGTTGCAGCACACAGGCTCAGTACTTGTGGGTCACAGGCCCTAGAGCACGGGCTTGGTAGCTGTGGTGCATGGGCTTAGTTGCTCCACGGCACGTGGAATCTTCTTGGACCAGGGATTGAACCCGTGTCCTCTGCATTGGCAGATGGATTCTTATCCACCACTCCATGAGAGAAGTCCAAAAGAGAAAATTTAAATCAGCATGATCTCAGAATTTTTTTTTTTGGTTGACAATATTAGGAAACCTTGGTTATGATTCAACCCTAAAGCTAGCTGATGCTTATGAAAATTCAGTCCATCTTCCTGAGTTCAGACAGAACAAGGCATAAATATGACAGAGACGAACACATCTCCCAATAAATACCATCTGTCTCAAAAACATGATTATAAATTTAGGAAATATATATAGACAGGAGGTTTGAATCTACTGTTTAAGTATAAATATGAGGCATTAAGGATTGATTTTTTAAAGTGAGGTTTATCTTAATTTATTATTTTTAATGTATTTTATTTATTTATGTTTGGCCATGCTGCACAGCATGTGGAATCTTAGTTCCCTGACCGTGGCTCGAACCTGTGCTCCTTGCGCTGAAAGCACAGTATTAAACACTAGACTGCCAGGGAAGTCTCCCTAAGTACATACTTTTTAAGTGAAAAAGTCACCAGTATCATTTCATAGTTGCAAATGAGTTCTGTAAAGTCATCATGGAGATATAAGAAGGAAATAGTATCTCAAGACTTCAAAAGGAAGGTGACCCTTTGATAGGAGTAAATACCGACCAAATCATAAAACAGTAACTCCTAATAAAATACATGTTCTGTGTAGGAGGCTTCCCTGGTGGCTCAGATGGTAAAGAATCTGCCTGCAAGGCAGGAGACCCAAGTTTAATCCCTAGGTTGGAAAGATCCCCTGGAGTAAGAAATGGCAACCCGCTCTGGTATTCTTGCCTGGAGAATCCCATGGACAGAGGAGCCTGGCAGGGTATAGTCCATGGGGTCACAAAGAGTTGGACATGACTGAGTGACTGACCCTACAATAAAATACATGTCTGTGTGGATAGGGATATTTATTTTATTCACTCTGCTTCTCAAGTACCTAGAACAGTACCTAGCACTTCACAGAAGATGATCAACAAATATTTGCTGGATGAATAAAAATACAGGAGAAAAAAGCTGCTGCACAAGGCAGTGTGAGATTGAGAGAGAAAAAACTACTGAGAAGGACCCAAGGGGGGAAAAATCACAAACAAAATTAGACAATATTTTTAACTGAATGAAAATTAAACATGGCTCACTTAATATTTTGTAATAGCTTACACTGTTGGTGGGAATGTAAATTGGTACAGCCACTATGGAAAACAGTATCGGGATCTCTCAAAAAAAAAAAAACAAAACGGAAAATAGAGTTACCATGTGATCAAGCAATCACACTCCTGGGCATATATCCCAACAAAACTATAATTAAAAAAGATACATGCACCCCTATGTTCATAGCAGCACTGTTCACAAAAGCCAAGGCATAGAAACAACATAAATGTCCATCAACAGACGATTGGTTAAAGAAGATGTAGTGCCTATGTATAAAATGAATGGCTGAAAAAAATAAAATAAAATGAATGGCTGGATGGCATCACTGACTCAATGGATGTGAGTCTGAGTGAACTCCGGGAGTTGGTGATGGACAGGGAGGCCTGGTGTGCTGCGATTCATGGGGTCGCAAAGAGTCAGAAACGACTGAGCGACTGAACTGAACTGAACTCAGTCATAAAAAGAATAAATAATACCATTTGCAGCAACATGAACACAGCTAGAGATTATCATACTAAGTGAAGTAAGTCAGAAAGAAAGACAAATACTATGTGATAACACTTATATGTGGAATTCTAAAAAAGATGATACAAATGAGCTTATTTACAAAACAGAAATAGAGAACAAATACATACTCACCAAAGGGGATAGTGGGAGGGTTGAGAGATAAATTAGGAGCTTGGGATTGACATATACACACTTATTTTTTTTCCTTTTTATTCTTTTTAAAAATATTTATTTATTTTTAGTTGATGATTGCTTTAAAATATTGGCTTGACTTCTATCATACATCAACATGAATTAACCATAGGTGTACATATGTCCCCTCCCTCTTGAATCTCCTTCCCACTTCCTGCCACATACACACTATTATATATAAAATAGATAAACAACAAGGTCCTATGGTATAGCACAGGGAACTATTCTTAATATCTTAAATAACCTAAAATGAAAAAGAATCTGAAAAATGAGTATATAGGTATGTTTAACTGAATCACGTTGCTGTACACTTGAAAATAACACAACGTTGTAAATTAACTATACTTCAATAAAAAAATAAATAAAAAGAAAATAAGGGGAGAAAAAAAGGAAAAGTATAAAATTTTTTCAACAAATAGAACCAGTCCAGCTCTTGAATACAGATGTGAGTGGCAGTACTACTTACAGTTATCCAGGACACCATTTCTACTTAGGGCCAACTGAAAGAGGTTTGAGTGACAATACCTGAATCCCAGCCTCCCCAGAGGGTCACTCCCCCAACAGGCCCTCTTGCTTTCTTGACCTCTAACTCATCTCAGATGATCACCCCACCCCTAACCTGCTCACTCATAGGTGACCTGATGGAGCTCTGGGAAGTATTTCCCTGTTCGCTGCTCAGGTAGAAAACCTGTATCAGTAGCGAGCAGAAACTCTCTAGGGTGACACCTCACTTGCAGGGGCTGCTGCTGGCCTTCTGGCTCCTGGGTGTTTTGGATCATGACTCCAATTTTCAGAGTCCTCATTTCACCTGCCACCCAAGCGTCCAGTCAGTCCTGGACCTCTACTGGAGTGGAACTGTGTCCTTATAGCTAACCTTAATTTGCTGAATCTGAAATATGGAGCTACGTAGTGCAGTTAAGCTTCAGGGCACAGACCGTTAGCTATGTAGGTGGCTCATTCCCTCCTTCTGCCTCACCCAGAGGGAGAAAGGCTGATTGCTCAACAGGGTAAAGGCAAGGTGAGGCTGAGGACAGAGGGAGGTGAGCTAGGTGCTGCCCATCACCTAGGGCCTGAACTGAGATGGTAATAACTGTAGCAAGTCAAATCCCCCAGCAGGTTTGGGAGGATAATAGGAGACAGAGCCTGGGGCCATTTCCAGGAAATGTGAAAGCCAGGAAGTGGTTGCAGAGGGCAGCCTGCAGCCTCAGCCTAAACCTAGAGGTGCTACTGATGTTTGGACATCATCCTGTATGGGACTATCATAGTGTGATGCCAACTAGCATTAAGATGATTTGACTCAGCGATTTTGAAATTGCAAGTTGTGATTCTAGTAGATCCTGAAATCAATTTAGTGGGCCTGTGCCTCAGTATTTTTTTTACTGAAAAAAAATAAATATAACAAAATATCAGTGTCTCGTGTAAGAAGAGCATGTTCTGATTTGTAAAAATTTTGTTTCAGCTCTATTTTGTGTGGTGTAAATAGATCTCCATGGAATGGATACCTGTGTAATGTATGGCTGAATCCTTTTGCTGTCTGCCTACAATTATCACAACATTGTTAATCAGCTATACTCCAATATAAAATTAAAAGTTAAAAAAATAATAAATAAACGAGGTGTCCATGTAAAATGTATTTCCAACAAGGGGTTATGCCAACTAAGTTTGCTGGCAATGACTCTCCCTAACTCCTCTTGCTCTGATTTTTTTGCAGTCCTATCCAATAATCTATTGATTTGAATTTAGCTACCCATGTATGGCATTAATCAATAAACACAGGAATTCAGTTGCTGACAGTGTTACCTCTCATTGTAAATTAATAAATTGGCATCCCAATTCTACTATTATCACTCTCTTGTGAATTTTTTTAGCATGAGGCAACTCCTTGCTGCACACATTCCACTGGGTAATTAATAAAACAGATTTCTAAGTCGACCAAAGTATTATAAGTATTATAAGAGGGTTATTTCAAAGCAACCACAACCTTACTGATCTTTTCCCTGCCTTCTCATCTGTCTGCCATCTATCCTCCACCCAGCAGCCAGGGTGACCTTTTAAAAATATAAATCCAGTCGTTGCAGCCCCTGTTTTAATGGTGTTGAAGGGCATTAAGTTGAACCAAGTGAAACGAACTGAGCAGGACCCTGTGGAGCTCCTGGGCAGAGAAGACTTCCTGCATCCACTGTTTCTTATTTATACCCAAGGCCAGGACTAGACTCAGCCTCCGTGACTTTCCCTGAGCTCCCAAGGGCAGCTTGGAACAGCTGCTAATCAAAAAAGCGAGAGGATGCAGAGACAAGGGAGGAGCAGCCAAGACAATAGTGCAGTCTTAGGTCAGGGCAGCCTGGTTCTACCTCAAGGGATACATTTAACAGTATGGAGCTCCTTGGCAGCTCAGATGGTAAAGAATCTGCCTGCAATGCAGGAGACCTGGGTTCGATCCCTGGATCTGGAAGATTCCCTGGAGAAGAGAATGGCAACTCACTCCAGTATTCTTGCCTGGAAAATTGCATGGACAGAGAAGCCTGGCTGACTACAGTCCATGGGGTCACAAAGAGTCAGACACAACTGACCAACACACAGACCTTGAGCTCTTTACATAACTAAATACTCCAATACTTTGGCCATCTGATGCAACGAGCCGACTCAATTGGAAAAGACCCTGATTGAGGGCAGGAGGAGAAGGGAGTGACAGAGAATGAAACAGTTGGATGGAAACACTGACTCAATGGACATGAATTTGGATAAACTCCAGGAGATAATGAAGGATAGGGAAGCCTACTGTGTTGCAGTCCATGGGGTCGCAAAGAGTTGGAGGTGACTTAGTGACTTAGCAACTAAACAACAAAAACAGAATTAAAACCCCCAACAAATGGAAGATGTTAGCATTCTTCACTCCAGAGAAGACCACCTGAGGCCAGATTAAAGGAACCAGAGAAGCTCAACAAGACTTCCTGAGACCAGATTAAAGGAGTAGAGGCCCTGCACACATCCTAATCCTTATCAGCAACCCCATTCTTGAACCTTGCTATAAAACTCCTTATCAAACCTTTCTCCAGTTGAGACATACAATTTTGATACAGTTTGTATCATTTTTTTAGAATTCCACATACAAGTGATATCATACAGTGTTTGTCTTTCTGTTTCTGACTACTTTACTCAGCACAATAATCTCTAGTTGCATCAAATGGTATTTCATTCTTTTTACAGCCAAGTAATTGTTCATTGTATACATATATACCACATCTTCTTTTTTACATAGCATCTTTTTACAAGCCTGCTATGACCCCCTTTAACTGGCAAAGCAATAAAGCTACTCTTTTCTACTTCACCCAAACTCTGAGGTTCGATTTGGCACTAGTGCACGAAGGCTGAGTTTTCGGCATCAAAATCACTGGTCAAAACTGAAAATCAACAATTTTATGTTGATCAATTTAATAAAAATAAAACAGAAACGCCTCGCCTATAAGGATTTATATGATCTGGATCCAATTTCCTTATTTTACTCATGTTCATATCTTCATCATGCAATGGTTTCCTCCCCCGCTTTTTTTCCTTTTGACAACCCACAATAAGAAATATATGTACAGGCTTCCCTGGTGGCTCTGTGGTAAAGAATCTGCCTGCCAATGCAGGAGACACAGGTTCGATTCCTGATCTGGGAAGATTGTGCCTCAGAGCAAATATGCCCAAGAGCCACAACAACTGAGCCTGTTGTCTAGAGCCTGGGAACCACAACTACTGAGCCCAACTGCCCTACAGTTTGTGCTCTGCAACAAGAGAAACTACTGCAATGAGAAGCTCTCATCATAACTAGAAAATAGCCCCCACTCACTGCAACTTGAAAAAAGCCTGAGCAGCAGTGAAGACCTAGCACAGTCATAAATGAGTACACTTTGTTGTTTTAAAGAAACATGTTTACAGCATCATCCAGGATCCACATGTATGTAAGCAAGTGTAATGCATTTCTGATCTTGAATGGAACATTGCTTCCTAAGGGAAGCTTTCTTTAACCAACCTCTGCAAATGGATCCCACCCTAACCTTGATTCTCTACCATTCAGTTCAGTTCAGTTCAGTTCAGTCACTGAGTCATGTTCAACTCTTTGCGACCCCATGGACTGCAGCACACCAGGTTTCCCTGTCCATTACCAAGTCCCAGAGCTTGCTCAAAGTCATGTCCATCAACTCAGTGATGCCCTCTAATCATCTCATCCTCTGTCATCCCCTTCTCCTCCTGCCTTCAATCTTTCCCAGCATCATGGTCTTTTCCAATGAGTCAGTTCTTTACATCAGGTGGCCACAGTATTGGAGTTCTGAAACTGAAACACTAGTCCTTCCAATGAATATTCAGGACTGATTTCCTTTAGGATTGACTGCTTTAATCTTGTAGTCCAAGGGACTCTCAAGAGTCTTCTCCAACACCACAGTTCAAAAGCATCACCTCTTTGGCACTCAGTTTTCTTTATGGTCCAACTCTCAAATCTATACATGACTACTGGAAAAACCATAGCTTTGACTAGATGGACCTGTGTTGGCAAAGTAATGTCTCTGCTTTTTAATATGCTGTCTAGGTTGGTCATAACTTTTCTTCCAAGGAGTAAGTGTCTTTTTATTTCATGGCTGCAGTCACCATCTGCAGTGATTTTGGAGCTCAAAAAAATAAAGTCTGTCACTGTTTCCATTGCTTCCCCATGGACCAGATGCCATGAGCTCAGTTTTCTGAACGTTGAGTTTTAAGCCAGCTTTTTCACTTGCCTCTTTAGTTCCTCTTCACTTTCTGCCATAAGGGTGGTGTCATCTGCATATCTGAGGTTATTGATATTTCTCTCAGAAATCTTGATGCCCGCTTATGCTTCATCCAGCCCAGCATTTCGCATGATGCACTCTGCATATAAGTTAAATAAGCAGGGTAACAATATACAGCCTTGACATACTCCTTTCCTAATTTGGAACCATTCTGTTGTTTCATGTCCAGTTCTAACTGTTGCTTCTTGACCTGCATACAGATTTCTCAGGAGGCAGGTCAGGTGGTCTGGTATTCCTATCTCTTGAAGAATTTTCCAGTTTGTTGTGATCCACATAGTCAAAGGCTTTGGTATAGTTAATAAAGCAGAAGTAGATGTTTTTCTGGAACTTTCTTGCTTTTTTGATGATCCAATGGATGTTGGCAATTTGATCTTTGGTTCCTCTGCCTTTTATAAATCCAGCTTGAACATTTGGAAGTTCATGGTTCATGTACTGTTGAAGCCTAGCTTGGAGAATTTTGAGCATTACTTTGCTAACATGTGAGATGAGTGCAATGGTGCGGTAGTTTGAGCATTCTTTGGCATTGCCTTTCTTTGGGATTAGGATGAAAACTGATCTTTTTCCAGTCCTGTGACCACTGCTGAGTTTTTCAAATTTGCTGGCATACTGAGTGCAGCATTTTCACAGCATCATCTTTTAGGATTTGAAATAGCTCAACTGAAATTCCATCACCTCCGCTACCTTTGTTTATAATGATGCTTCCTAAGGCCCATTTGACTTTGCATTCCAGGATGTCTGGCTCTAGTTGTGTGATCATACCATCATGGTTATCTGGGTCATGAAGATCTTTCTTGTATAGTTCTTCTGTGTATTCCTGTCACATCTTCTTAATATCTTCTGCTTCTGTTAGGTCCATACCATTTCTGTCCTTTATTGTGCCCATCTTTGCATGAAATATTCCCCTGGTATCTCCAATTTTGTTGAAGAGATCTCTAGTCTTTCCCAGTCTATTGTTTTCCTCTATTTCTTTGCATCGATCACTGAGGAAGGCTATCTCTCCTTGTTATAATATAATATAACAAGTGTAATCTGAAGTTCTACATTTACTTACTTCCTTTTGATAAAGAGAGAAGCAGCCCCCTGATATCCAGAAGCTGGCTAGATATTATTAATCAGTTAGGCCTTGGTGCTGCTATGAGTTGGCCCAGCACTCGTAACTAGATCTTGATGTGTTCCCACTGAACATAAACAATGTCACACAATATCAAGGACAGATAAAGGCATGCTGTGACCATGATGAATCAAGACCAAAACAAGTCTACTCTGTAATCAATTTGAAAAGAGAAAAAAATGATAACATTGTCCAAGTTATAGAAAACCAAATATCCTCCCTTCAGCTAACATGAGGGACTGTCACTTCTTTCACAACTACAGTTTTAGCCTTACTCCAGTTGCCCTTTGCCCTCCCTAGAGATAAGACAGATTGATGTGATGAACCATAGAATTATTCCTTCTTCCTGAAAGCACTCAATCTTTAGACCAAGCTTCTGTTTCCTTGAATCCTCCCTCAAATTACCCAACTCAAACCCAAATCCTTTCTAACACACTTTTACTAATAGGTCCTTTCTAATACTCTTTTACTGACATGCCCCATGGATCCCTGAGGTGTGTATTCTTGTTTGCAGCAACAAGTTAATAAACTCAACTTGTTCAACTATACTTGCATTCCTGGTGTATTATTTACCAACATATTCCCTTGACTTTGCAGAGTGTCTGATACTTACAAGGTGCTTAATAAATATCTTAGATAAATAAATAAATAGAGAATAATTAGTGACTTATTTTCCACCTTCCTGGGAAGAAATGGGGGACCTGTCTGGGTGACTGGCCGACCTTCCCAGACACTGTTCTGCCTTGCTGTGTAACTTCATAGCTATTAGCTTTCCTTAAATTCTTTGTACTCTCTTCTCTGAAATTCTCTCCTGCTAGAGAGAGGGATTTTCATTTCTTCTAAGCATGTTCAAACCAAAGTCTTCCATGATCTTGGCTTTCTGAGTCCTTAGCACATAAATATTCTCTGGATGGCAATAGGCAAAGCCTAACTCTCACCCCTGGGTCTGTAGAGCGGTCTCCTGTGATGCTTTTTCCAAGCAAGAATTTCTTTAACAAACCCCTCCTGACTGCCTCACTCACCCCACCTGGTTTCTAACATAACAGTTTATCTACTTGTTGAGGTTCACTGTTAAACCTTCATAATTTTAAATTATTTTTTTCTGATTATAACAATAGCACATGCTCATTAAAGAGCATTTAGAAAACACAGAATAGTTCTAAGAATAAAAAACTGAAATTAGCTAGAGATCTTGCTTTAATTCCAGTTGGACACATTGATATTAATATAAGTTATTAACATTATATATTTACTTTGTTTCTTATATTCTCAATATGAACATCATGAGCCTTATCTTCATCATTAAATATTCTTCAGGATCACTGTTTTCCACTTTGTCATTCTGCTCAGAGAACATTTATGTGGTAAGAACTCAAAAGCCAAAATATTAATCCTGTGCATGAGCATACAATCCTACATTTACGTAGTTGAGCTCCTAATACTGAATATTGAGGTTTCTCCTAATTTTTCATTGTTTCAAATACTTTGATGAACATCTTTATGTATGAATCTCTGTCCACATTCTTTGCAAATGTTTCCTAGAAGTAATATTATTAGTTTAACAAGCAAGCATTTTTAAATGCTCTGTGTCAATATTACAAAATTGTTTTAAAGACATTACATTCCTTCCATAGAATGGACCTGATTCTCCAACCTTCACCAATACTAAATACTATAACTTTTAAATTTTATTACTAGGAAGTTTTTTTTTAAAAAGTGATATCTAATTTTTTAAAAATCACATTTTTTATTCCTTGTCAAGTTTGGGAATTTCTTCAAAGAAATTGCTTTAGGAATCCAAGAACTCTCTGTATGCTATGTGTAAAAACATAATTAAATGAAGCATAAGATCTTAAAAAGTGTCATTTTTCTCATATAACATATTTACCATAGACAGTATGTTATGCTCAGTTATGTCCGACTCTTTGTGACCCCACGGACTGTAGCCCACCAGGCTCCCGTGCGCACAGGATTTCCCAGGCAAGAAGACAGGAGTGGGTTGCCATTTCCTCCTCCAGGGGATCTTTCCAACCCAGGGATCGAACGCACATGTCTTGCATCTCCTGCATTGGCAGGCAGATTCTTTACCACTGTGCCTTCTGGGAAGTTACCCAATTTACTATAGGAGCCCCATAAATATGAACCAGAACAGAAACAAGTCTGATACTGAGATAATATTTTATATCAAAACCGTGATGGGAAAGCCAGGATATGCAGTTGCCATATTTATATTCCATGTTGAATTCAGAATTATTGGTGGGGGAAGAAATTGCAAGGTCATAATTTCAAGGGATGAGGATTTAGAAAAAGATTTCTATAAATTTTGCTTATTTATTATGTGCTACTGGGTTAAGCCATGACTGAGATTAGAGACGTGAGTGAAGAGAAGGAAGTATATTCCAGACAGAAATACATCTCTGCCAAAGGTTCAAAATACCCAGACATTTCCCTAGTGGTGTTTTGCAATTCTTCATATTTGCATTTTTCTCATTACAAAGACCCTAGCCTGCAGCCAGAGCTGTTTTACCCACTTGAAAGTCTCTGAACAAAACTGCCTGAATCCAGATTTCTATTTTTAACCCCTTTGAAACTCTTTTTGAATAAATCACTTGATCTGAGTGTGTGGAATACGCTCTGAATAGCTTCAATTATGTTACATTCTATTCAGGTAAATTCAATCCAACAAACATTTATTGAGAACCCACCAGGAGAAACAAACAAACAAAGAAAAAAGAGGTGGCAGGGGAAGAACACACACATCAACACATAACCACAATATACCATGACTCTCTATGCGATACAGATGGAAATAAAGGACCATAGCAATACAGGTAAGGAACAGGAAGAAAAACTCCTCTTACCTCTTATTTTGTTGAATGGGTGGTTCAAAAGTTTTCCAGGAAGTAAAGGAGAGAGAAAAGAAAGAGGATGGGGTGAAAAAGAAAACAATGTTAGTTTCTTTCCCATACTCAAAAACCCACCCCTCTTGCAATTTAAGCCCTAGTTAGGCTTCCAAGATTGATCTAGAATTGACATAAGTAGCCAAAGCTTTGGGGAAAATGGCTGAGGATTTATTGGGCAACATGAATGGGCCACAGGAGTGACCAGCTATGTGGAAAACTAGATCAGATGTTATATGCATATGGCTATATTTCTATTTTTTTCTACTTTGTTGAGATATGATTGACATGTACACAGCCTGATATGTTTGGGTTAAGTATATACTTGTGAAACCATCATCATCAAAGCCATAAATGTATCCCAAAGTTTCCTCTCACCTCCTTCATTAGTGTTGTTATTTGTGTGTGTGTGTGGCAAGAGCACTTGAGTTACTCAGCAAATTTTAAAAGTAAACAATAGTTACCTATAGGTACTATTCTGTATAGAAGATCTTCAGAACTTAATTATCTTGCATAACTGAAACTTCATACCCTTCAACCTCATTCCCCCTCCCCCAGCCCCTGGAAATCACTTCTACTCTCTGCTTCTATGAGTTTGACTATTTTCTTAAAATTTTTTATATATTTATTTTCAGCTGGACAGGGTCTTTGCTGCTGCGTGAGCCTTTCTCTAGTTGAGGCAAGTGTGAGTATCTGTCTAGCTGCTGTACACGGGCTTCTCATTATGGTGGTTTCTCTTGCTGTGGCTGGAGAAGGCGATGCACCCCACTCCAGTACTCCTGCCTGGAAAATCCCATGGACGGAGGAGCCTGGTAGGCTGCAGTCCATAGGGTCGCTAAGAGTCGGACATGACAGAGCTACTTCACTTTCACTTTTCACTTTCTTGCACTGGGGAAGGAAATGGCAACCCACTCCAGTGTTCTTGCCTGGAGAATCCCAGGGACGGAGGAGCCTGGTGGGCTGCCATCTATGAGGTGGCACAGAGTCGGGCACGACTGAAGAGACTTAGCAGCAGCAGCTTGTTGTGGAGCATGGGCTCTAGAACAAGAGGGTTTCAATAGTTGTGACATGAGGGCTGAGTAGTTGTGGCTCCCAGGTTCTAGAGCACAAGCTCAATAGTTGTGGCCCACAGGTTTCATCACTCTGCTGCATGTGAGACCTTCCTGGTTTAGGGATTGAACCTGTATCTCCTGTATTGGCAAGTAGATTCTTTACCACTGAGCCACCAGGGAATCCCTGAATTTGACTATTTTAGATTCCACATATAAGTGAGATCAGCTGTATTTCTAATTGAATAGACCTTTACAGGTTACAAAGTCCTCCCTTCCTTCATATGTAATCTCAATTGTCCCCATAACAACTTGGTAAATGAGGAATTATTCTCCAATTTTACAGATGAGAAAACTGAAGATCAGACAAGTTAGATGACTTGCCCAAGACCACCCAGAAAGTGGCAGAGCCAGGCATGAAACCTAAGTCTCCTGAGTGCAAGTTGAGTGCTCTTTCCAGTAGAGGAAAGCCAAAATACAATAGCAGGCATTTTAGTATTGCCCAGGCGTGCAATGACTCCAGCTTCTATCATTTTAAAGTCCTCGGTAAAACCTGTTTAGAAGCTAGACTTCAGAGGGGAGGAAGTGAGGAGGAAGTTTTTAGTTATACCAATGATTTAGACAAAAGATGCAAGGAAAACATAATGCTCTAAAATTTTCACTTGTCTCATAAAAGGAGACGTAAAGCTAAAGAAGAGAGCTAGCCTACTAGCACCTCTATCCGTGGAATTCTTCAGGCAAGGATATTGGAGTGGGTTGCCATGTCCTTCTCCAGGGGGTCTTCCCGACCCAGCAATTGAACCTGGGTCTCTGCAATGTAGATTCTTTACCATCTGAGCCACCAGGGAAGCCCCAAAGAAGAGAGCTAGACAAGATCAACTACAAGAGTATTACCATATGTCATTCTATTTTCATGATGTAATAATACTTATTTTTAAGTAGTAATATTAATGCTCAAGTAATACTTATTATTAAGATACTTAAAAAGTGCTTACAATATTCCAGGTACCATTTAAGTATTTTAGATGTATAAATTCATTGATTCCTCACTATAACTCTAAGGGGCAGATATAATTATGATTTCCATTTTATAGATGAAGAACTTGAGGTACAGAGAGGTTAAGTAAGTTGCTCAAGTTCACACGAGCAGTAAGTGATGGAGCCATGATGTAAACCCAGAAAGCTGGGCTTCTCAGGGTCACTTAACCACTAGCCTCTACTGCCCCTTGTGGTGCCCGAAAAGTTCCTCCCAAGAACAGCCAGACTTCCCTTTGATATGGGTTAGGGATGTCCCTCCATACTGTGTTCCCATAATGCCTTCTACATCCCCTATCAAAATACTCCTCAGATTTTCTGTTATCACAAGTTTGTGTCTTTCTCTATCATCTCAAAGTTAAGGAGGCAGATTCTGTGCCTCTTATTCACTGCTGTAGCCTAAGCATCAGGCTCAATGCCTGGACCACATAGTTGCTTGGTGCATATTTGTTAAACTAATGTTAAGTTAATCTAACTAGCACTTCTACGTTTACTATGGGTCAGGCACTGTTCAAAGGACAAATATTAAACACCCTATAAAGCAATAGGTACTATTTTACAGATAAAGAAACTGAGGCACAGAGAAGATGAATGATTGGAACCAGGTCACATACTAGTAATGTTACCAAGTTACAAAGATTAAAACCCAGGCAGTCTGATTTCAGAGTCCACATTACTACTAAATTGAATGAATGAATGAAATGAATGAAACCTGAATGAATGAATGAAACCTCTGTCTGTATGCACTGTATAATCTAGGGCTGCTGCCCCTTAGGTTTTTGTGGCCAGTTAGTTTTCCAAATGGCTTCTTGATGGCTTCCTTTATGACTCCGGCTTATTTTCACTCATCTCTCCAGTAGAAAGATGATGAACATCACAATTGCAACTTGGCTGAGTGAAGTACCAGACATTTCTGTCTCAGTTACTCTGATTTTTATTTCGTCTCTACAAATGTCTCAAGGTGGAAATAGTTGTCTAAATCTTTGGAAAAGAACTATAGAACTGGATTTTCACAGCATTGCTAGACGTCAGTAGAGTGCCAAATGGGAAAAAAATGGCTAAAAGAATGATTTTATTTCCAAACATGCAGCATTATTTTGCTGCAATCTCTCAGGTCCCAAGTAAATTTTGTGAAAAAATATTGAAACAAAATTAAAAATGCATATTTAAAATATTCTAACAGAAACTTCTATGATATTTTCTACAGTTTATAACTTACTTAATTGTTCTACAAAATCTTGTGCTGTGAAAATTGAATCCTGCTTTCTTAAAAACTATTTGATACCTACTGGACTACTGATAGGAAAAAAAGGCATAGTCTGGAAGTAAATGTGCCTGAACATAAAAAAAATTTTTTTTAATTCTTGAGTCTCTTTACTGGTATTTCAATTACTTGGAACGAGAAAGTCACACAGAACTGTGCCCTCAGTGATGGAGCAAGAGTTATCATGGTCAAGTTTATCTTTTATCCCACTTCATTCTCATCAGAATATGAAATATGTTTGCAGCATATGGGCCACTTCCATGTGTAGCATCGGGCCTGGTTCCAACAGGTGTTCAATGAATACTTGTTGAAGAGGGAGTAACATAGAAGATTAGACCAACTGATTTAGAATGACTCTCCCAAAATGCAGATCAGCCTTTCCAAAGAGATAATGTGGAACCTCAAATCCTGTTTTCCCCAACTTTTTGTTGCAATCAAACCCAGGCGAGAAATCAGAAAATATTTAAACCATGAACCCAAAGTCATTAAATGGAGTTGTTTCTCAAGGTCTTTCAGATGAATTATAAATTATTACAGTTTTGGTCTTTGTGTCTGGATTTTCTCCTCAGTAGAAATAATTTATTTTATTTTGGTACCATATTGAGCATGCAGTGAAGACAATCTCTCCCTCTCACCTCTTCCTCCAGCCCACAGATTCCATCTCTAGAGGGAATCACCATTACTAGTTTCTCATATATCCTTCTGAAGACATTCTTTCATACACACACATTTTTTTCACAAATAATAATATACCGTACACACACTTCTGGTCTCTCCTTTTTTTTTTACACACCAGGACATGATGGACATGGCTCCACACCAGTATATACGCATGTGTATCATTACTTAATATGACTATACAGAATCCCACCATATGAATATACTATAATTTCTTTAGCCTGTCTACTATCATTGGACAATTAAAACTTTTATAAACAATTACAAGCTATTATAAACAATGCTGAGAAGAAAATATCTAACATACAGACAACTGGTATTTCAGAGGGAAGTAGCATTTGGTAAACACTGAGAAAGAAAGCACTTTGAAACCCTTTGGCTGTGCTGTTTGCTTAGTCGCTCAGTCCTGTCCAACTCTTTGCAACCCCATGGACTGTAGCCCACCAGGCATCTCTGTCCATGGGGATTCTCCAGGCAAGAATACTGGAGTGGGTTGCCATCCCTCCTCTAGGGGATCTTCCCAACCTAAGGATCAGGTCTCCCACATTGCAGGTGGATTGTTTACTGTCTGAGCCACTGGAGAAGCCCTTGAAACCCTTTTAGGGGTACTCATTTTGAAAATTTTTAAAAGGAAAATATTTTAAATCTTTAATAATGTAGGAGGACAGTGAGTATAATAGAATTAGAGGCTTGTAACACGACTGAGAGACTGAACTGAACTGAACTGAACTGAACACGCAAAGGAAAACTTGAGTTTTGGGAACGGACGTTCTCTTTATGAGTACGTTGATTTAAGAGTTAAGTTGTTTGGATAGCAGCACAAGGTGGTTGAAGAGAAATAACTTTAGCTACATGTGCACAGATTTTTCCACTGTACAAAAGCCTTCTTTTACATAAATACAGAGCTTTCATTTATTATTATTATTATTGGCTGTGCTGGGTATGCGCTGTGGCACAGAGGCTTCTCTAGCTGTGGTTTACAAAAGCCTTAGAGCTGGAAAAGGTATAGAACATGGGAGTTACAAGTTTGAAATGATTAAAGCTGAGAGAAGAGTCCTAGTCACAAAAACAGAGTAGAACAGTATAGTTCAGTTGCTCAGTCATGTCCGACTCTTCGCAACCCCATGAATCGCAGCACGCCAGGCCTCCCTGTCCATCACCAACTCCCAGAGTTCACTCAAACTCAAGTCCATCGAGTCGGTGATGCCATCCAGCCATCTCATCCTCTGTCATCCCCCTTCTCCTCCTGCCCCCAACCCCTCCCAGCATCAGAGAATTTTCCAATGAGTCAACTCTTCGCAGGAGGTGGCCAAAGTACTGGAGTTTCAACTTGAGCATCATTCCTTCCAAAGAAACCCAGGACTGATCTCCTTTAGAATGGACTGGTTGGATCTCTTTGCAGTCCAGGGGACTCTCAAGAGTCTTCTCCAACACCACAGTTCAAAAGCATCAATTCTTCGGCGCTCAGCTTTCTTCACAGTCCAACTCTCACATCCATACATGACCACTGGAAAAACCATAGCCTTGACCAGACGGACCTTAGTCGGCAAAGTAATGTCTCTGCTTTTAAATATGCTGCCTAGGTTGGTCATAACTTTCCCTCCAAGGAGTAAGCGTCTTTTAATTTCATGGCTGCAATCACCATCTGCAGTGATTTTGGAGCCCAAAAAATGAAGTCTGACACTGTTTCTACTGTTTCCCCATCTATTTCCCATGAAGTGATCGGACCAGATGCCATGATCTTCGTTTGCTGAATGTTGAGCTTTCAGCCAACTTTCCCCCTCTCCTCTTTCACTTTCATCAAGAGGCTTTTTAGTTCCTCTTCACTTTCTGCTATAAGGGTGGTGTCATTTGCATATCTGAGGTTATTGATATTTCTCCCAGGAATCTTGATTCCAGCTTGTGCTTCTTCCAGCCCAGCATTTCTCATGATGTACTCTGCATATAAGTTAAATAAGCAGGGTGACAATATACAGCCTTGACGTACTCCTTTTCCTATTTGGAATAAACAGGTTCAAATAGTGTTGCAGATAAACATGGCAAAGAAAAAGACAGAGAACAAGGGCAAGGGGGTTAAAATGGAACTACAGGCTAGTCTCAAGTTGAAAAGAAAGGATAATATCCAAAGGATGGCTCTGCAATGATCAGTCCAAGCAGGGTCAGCATGAAATGCATGGAAGCATCCTGGCTAACAGGATTTTACACCTCCACAACCAGTCCTGATCCTTTCAACTTGGAAGAGTATCAGCCAGGGGGAACCAGGGAAACAAAGCAAAAATGCCAATTAATATGCCAATGAGTTTTGCCTGAGTATCTGGACAGCTAGAGACCATGCATGTGAGAGGCTAGGTCTCTAGGCTCTGCAGGCTCTTTCTGGGACTCTGAGCAATGCAAGGAGGCAGACTGAGTTAGACTGACCTGTGGCAGCATGCAACAGAGGCAACAGGGCCATTTAAGCCGTGAGAACAGTGGTGATAGAAGTGGAGGCTGTGACATTTATGCTCTTAACCAGATTGCTACAGCTGCCAACCCCCAGGTTCCTGCCTGTTTTCCAAGCCTGGTTCTCCATTTCTAAGCCAACTGAGTGAGTCATCCAATGTCCTTCTAGTACATTTATTTCCCACTTTTGTTAGCCAGGCCCCATCGCTGTTCTTTGTCTTCAAGAACCCCAACTGATACAGTGAACATACAGTGATTGGGGCCAGCGTCCAACAGAAAAAAAGAGAAGAGCAGAGATCCCGAGAACTGGGTTCAAAATGGGAAAACCTCTTACACTGGCCTGTAGACTTGGTCTCATCATGTGAGGCCATGAAAGTAAAAGGCAGGGCAAGGTACATAAAGGCTGAACTGGTATGTTGGGATTAGATAACCCTCCTTTCTTCCAGTGGTGCTTCCCTTGTGGCTCAGCTAATAAAGAATATGCCTGCAATGTGGGAGACCAGGGTTTGATCCCTGGGTTGGGAAGATCCTCTGGAGAAGGGAAAGGCTACCCACTCCAGTATTCTGGTCTGGAGAATCCATGTATAGTCCATGAGGTCGCAAAAAGTCAGACACGACTGAGCGATTTTCACTTCACTTCACTTCTCTTCCAATGAGATTATCAGGATTATTGGAGGAGAAATGTCTGAATGCTTTTCTCCCCAGCAAGTAGGAACTGGTTGCACGTAAGAAAGGGAAAGGACAGAGAATCAAGAGGAAACTGATTAAGATAGCCAAGGCAAAACTGCAGATTTCAAATCCAGTTGTTCAAAGGGAGCTTGGTGGAAAGAGGCAAAGGCTCTATAACTTGGGAACAGTAAGGCACCATGAGCAGGTTGCGTGGTTCTTTGTAATACTAGCACAGAGGGAGTTGAGGCCTTGAGCTCATTTGCTTTGCTCACTCAAAGGTGCCTGGTACACTGTAGGTCCTCAATAAGCATGTGTTGAATGAATGAAAGAATCGTTAAAATCAGACACCTGCCAGTGACAGATTTAATCTTCTTGGGCTCCAAAATCACTGTAGATGGTGACTTCACCCATGAAATTAAAAGACACTTGCTCATTGGAAGAAAAGCTATGACAAACCTAGACAGCATATTAAAAAGCAGAAACATCACTTTGCCCACAAAAATCTGTATAGTCAAAACTATGGTTTTTCCAGTAGTCATGTATGGATGTGAGTTGGATCATAAAGAAGGCTAAGCGCCAAAGAATTGATGGTTTTGAATTGTGATGCTGGAAAAGATTTTGAGAGTCCCTTGGACTCCAAGGAGATCAAACCCATCAATCCTAAAGGAAATCAACCCTGAATATTCATTGGAAGGATAGATGCTGCACCTGAAGCTCCAATACTTTGGCCACCTGATGTGAAGAGCCGACTCATTGGAAAAGACCATAATGCTGGGAAAGATTGAGGGCAAGAAAAGAAGGGAGGTGACAGAGGATGAGATGGCTGGATGGCATTATTGATTCAATGGATATGAGTTTGAGCAAATTCTGGGAGATAGTGAAGGACAGGGAAGCCTGGTGTGCTGCAGTTCATAGGGTTGCAAAGAGTCACATACAACTTAGTGACTGAACAGCAACAGTGCCACCATTAGTTGGTACTTCATCGGGCACCTCATGTAGGTAGGATGGGATCATATTTGGAGTTTCATTCTAGACCTGTCTGACTCCAAAGTTCAGATTCTTAGTCATTGGGATATACTGTTTACTTCCTGGACTCCAGTAGCATAATTGCTCAGGGTTCTGCCTCCTGTCAAGTCATGTGAAGGCGCCCATCATGACTGCTGGTGCTCACTAAACTGTCACTTGTCCTAGTCATGATCGCCTCCCTCTCTGTGCATTGTCATGGAAGATATGCTGGATTTTTCAGGGTGCCAAAGCTCCTCTGAGTTCTGGGCAAATGTGCTTTGGATGTCATGCTTCTGAATGAGTATCAGTGATGTGAAGCTCGTATATCAATGTCACACAGAGACTGTAGGGACATTGCTCTTTCAGAGTTGACTCATGGCTCATGTTTCCGTCTCTTCCTAGTACATACACCTGCATTACCCAGATATGAGTTTATGGAGGGGGCTGAATTGTGATGCAGATCTGAGTAACACACATGAGTCAGTATCATCCCCTGGCCCTCCAATGACTAAGGCTTTCTTACAGTCCTTTATGCCAGGCTCTTTCCTGGAGACTCATGTCTCTCAGGAGATTCTTTGGGATCTTCTACAGATAGAATTCTGGTGACCATCCCTCAGCCTCCCAAAGATATCAGACATATATAAATCCTATAATAATGGTAGATACAAATGAGATTCTCCCTGGGGTCCTTCCTGGACAAGGTTAGCAGTTTCAATCACACATAATAAATTCACTTTAAACTGCCATTCAAGAAAATCAACAAGGTAAAAGAAATTTTAAATCATTTCCATGTTATTTGAAAATATGTTAAAAGCAAAATGATAGTGATAGAAAGCAGGTCTGCAGCTGCTTGAGAATTGGGTAGGGGGAGAGGACTGACGGCAAAGGGGTACTGGGAAACTTACTAGGATGCAGGCACTGCCTCATATCATTCATTTATTTAGTGGCATACTAGATCTTTGTTGCAGCCTGTGGGACCTTGAGTTGCAGTGTGTAGCATCTTTTTCTTTTTATAGTCCAGCGTTCGGAATCCCTTTTTATTGTCCAGGAAATGAACCCAGGCCCCCTGCACTGGGAGTGTGGAGTCTTAACCACTGGACTACCAGGGAAATCCTTGCCCTCTATCTTGATTGTGCTGGGGGTTCTGTGATTGTCCCACCTGTTGGGTGAGCTTAGAGCCCTTCAGAAGCAAATCCAGAGGTAAGAACTTGGGTGAAAGAAGTTATGAGGGAGATGATTCCAAGAAATGCAGAAGTACAGAGGAAGCATGGAAAGTAAGACAGGGAAGAGAGAAAAAAGGACACATTAATAACCAGACCACTTGACCTGCCTCTTTAGAAACCTGTATGCAGGTCAGGGAGCAACAGTTAGAACTGGACATGGAACAACAGACTAGTTCCAAATAGGAGAAGGGGTGCATCAAGGCTGTATATTGTCACCCTGCTTATTTAACTTATATGCAGAGTACATCATGAGAAATGCTGGGCTGGAAGAAGTACAAGCTGGAACCAAGACATGGGAGAAATATCAATAACCTCAGATATGCAGATGACACCACCCTTATAGCAGAAAGTGAAGAACTAAAGACCCTCTTGATGAAAGTGAAAGAGGAGAGTGAAAAAGTTGGCTTAAAGCTCAACATTCAGAAAACGAAGATCATGGCATCCGGTCCCATCACTTCATAGCAAATAGGTGGGGAAACAGTGGAAACAGGTTCCCCATCTATATAACACAGCTGACTTTATTTTTTTGAGCTCCAAAATCACTGCAGATGGTGACTGCAGCTATGAAATTAAAAGACGCTTAATCCTTGGAACGAAGTTATGACCAACCTAGATAGCATATTAAAAAGCAGAGACATTACTTTGTCAACAAAGGTTCGTCTAGTCAAGACTATGGTTTTTCTAGTAGTCATGTATGGATGTGAGAGTTGGACTATAAAGAAAGCTGAGCGCCAACAAATTGATGCTTTTGAACTGTGGTGTTGGAGAAAACTCTTCAGAGTCCCTTGGACTGCAAGGAGATCCAACCAGCCCATCCTAAAGGATCAGTCCTGGGTGTTCATTGGAAGGACTGATGTTGAAGCTGAAACTCCAATACTTTGGCCACCTGATGCAAAGAGCTGACTCATTGGCAAAGACCCTGATGCTGGGAAAGTTGAAGGTGGAAGGAGAAGGGGATAACAGAGGATTAGATGGTTGGATGGCATCACTGACTTCATGGACATGAGTTTGAGTAAACTCCGGGAGTTGGTGTTGGACAGGGAGGCCTGGTGTGTTGTGGTTCATGGGGTCACAAAGAGTCGGACACGACTGAGTGACAGAATTAAACTGAATGATGCATCTGCTGCAGTGGGCAACTGGTGTTCAATCCTGCCTTGTTGTGACTTGAGGTATATTCCATAATCTTTCACTGTTTCTTAGACATTTTATTTTAAATATTATCTTTAGGATTAACTTAAAAGCTAAGATAATGTAAATTTCCTCCAGCAAATTTTTGTTTTCTTCAACCAAGTACCTGATGGTTCATGTAGTCAAAGGCAAGACTGGGTTACTGAGATGACCCACTGGAGGGTACCTACCCTTACTTTTTGAAATAGGAGTGTTCTGGGTCCCAGTCAAGGGTAGAAGATCTCCACATTCAGATGTGTTGAATCCCAACCCCTGTTTCTTAAACCTCAGGTGTCCATGAAGTTAGTCCATTTTTAAGCTATTCCCCTCAGATTAACAAATGCCTCCAGAGTGAAAGCAGTAGCTCTTTAGCATATTTAACAGGAGGGGGATCTTTACCTCTGGCACCTTTGTCTCTCAGATGCCCCTCATCCCCTTTATTTGGTATAAGCAAATGCCCCTTGGACAGAAATGGCTTCAGTTAATCCCAAGTTCCAAATCTTTCCCAGGTTTAAGGCCTGCCACACTGATGCTTTTTAGTAAATGCTTCTTGGTATTTATTCAACTTCTTCTCAGTTGTCTTTAGTGAAGGGATAAAGCGACTCACTTAATGAGGCCCCAAAAGCCAGGAAGTGAAGAGAGACAAATCTAGATGACCCTAGAGATTCACTCCTGTCCCTCTTGTAGTATTGTGATAGATTAGATTATTGTCCAGCAAATTTTCATTCTACCTATCCCAACTGGCACAGCGGTAAAGAATCTACCTGCCAATGCAGGAGATGCAAGAGATGTGGGTTTGATCCCTGGGTTGGGAAAATCTGGAGTAGGAAATGGCAACTCACTCCAGTATTCTTGCCTGGAGAATCAGTCCCATGGACAGAGGAGCCTGGTGGGCTACAGTCCATGGGGTCACAGAACAGACATAACTGAGCACAGCACAGCAATCTTCCTAAGAAGAGTCTACTTTCCAGGTCTTTTGATGTTGAAGCTGGCTGGGTGACTTGCTTTGACTACTGAGCTGTTACCCAATGTGCCTGCATATTTGGACTTGCCCCCCTGCATCTATCTCCCTCATTGCCATGAGAACTTTCCTCAAGAAGCTGCTGCCCCTTCAGCCTGGGCCCAGAAGAAACACACATGAAAGCAGTCTTGAGCCCAATCTGCAGAACAGCCAACTCCAACTGGACTTGCAGATGGAAGCAGAGGCACCCAGGTGAGCCCCACCCCAGCTAATTTACAGTTGTGTAAGAGACAGCAAATGATAATTCTTTTTAAGTCACTGCTTTTAGGGGATAGTTAGTACTTTTTCTGTAATAACTACTCATACAGGTATGTGAGTTATCACAACAGAAAAAAAGGCTATTATAAGAATCTGAGCTCCAGAAGCTTCTATCTTCTAACAGGTCATTCCTCAACCAGGAGATTCTCATTTTTACACAATTGCCTAGATGCTCCCCATTTTCCATTCTGTATAAGAGTCAATAGTATCTTGGGAGTTTGGTTTATCACTTGGAAAACTCTGTTACAGGGAGTATACCCCGTATATTTATGCCAGGCTTAAGCATGTGTCTCTGGGATAAATGAGGAATAATATCTGTGCTTCATCTCCAGAATGTTTTCCTCACTAAATCTTATTTGTATTTATACTATATAGCATGAGCAGTGTGTGTGGGCCTCTGTTCCTTTTGCACAATAGTGGAAAGGTTGATCAAAATCATTTTGCATGCTATTACCAAAAAGAAATCCTAACCTCTCAGTTGAACACCCATCACCCAAACTTAACAAATCGATTTTGTCACGTGGATTTTTTGCAGTTTCATATTGATTGCTGACATATAGGAATGCTCGATTCCTGTATATTGATGTGTTCAATGACCTTGCTGAATGCTCTTTAGTTTTCATTATTTGTTCATATATCCTCTTTTGAATTTTCTATGCTGACAATCATATTTGTATATAATGAGTAGGTCATTTTTCTTCCTAGTTTTCTTATATCTTTTGTTTCCTTTTTATGTCTTTTTGCATTGTCTAGGCCCTCTGGTATGATATGGGATAGTAACAATGATAGCATGACATCCTTGCCATATTTTAAAGAAAATGCTTTTAAAATTCCACTATTATGTATAATATTTGTTATAGGTTTTTAGTGGATTAAGGAAGTTCCGTTTTATTTCTGTTTTGCTAAAATATATATTTTAATAATTGACCATTGTCTTTTATTGAAAGCTTTTTCTGCATCTATTAGAATGATTACATGTATTTTCTATTTTAATCTGCTGATGTGGTAAATTATGCTGCATTTATCTCCATAACTGAAGAAATTGAATAAGAGAGGCATTATCGATTTCTTTGAATGATTGGTAAAATGAGCCTGCAAAAATATTCAGATGTGGTGTCTTTCAGCTGGGGAAACCTGATTAGTAATTCAATTTTTTCATGAGTATGTCCCTGAATAATATAATTGTTTTCACCATAAGCAAATCACACAAAGGAGAGTACAAAATGCATTTGCATCTGTTAAAAATAATAGTAACCTGAACACCTGTAGGTCTACAAGATAAAGAAATAGCATCAGTTCTTTAGAAGTTCCCTGTGTAACCCTCCAAGGTCATGTCTGTTTCTCCCTCATGTAAGGATAACCATGTCCTGAATTTTGTATAAAATATGTCCTAATTTTTCTTTGTAGTTTTAACTCTACCTATGTATCCCTGGGCAATATTATTTAATTCTGCCTATTTTTGAACTCCATATAAAATGTATCATACCGTTATATATTTATGTATGATTTTCTTCTTTTGCCCTATATTTTGTTTTCGGAATTCATCCTTTGAAATTGAAATGTGCAAACTCGGGGTCAGATTTTGTCTTTATTTTATATTTTAAAGTTTTTTCACCATGGACTTTTTGGATTAATGTTGATTTTAAATGTATAGCATCAAAATGTTATTTACCTTGCTGACTGCATCTTTGAGAGCTTGCTTAAATTCTGTGCCCAAGGCAAGATCCTCCCTCACTTTGTCCTAGTTGCAGCCCTGCCATAGTCTAAACTAATCATCTCCAGGTTGCACTTTTGCAATAGCTTCCTAACTGGTCTCTCCACTTCTATATACTCTTGCCAACCATCTTTGATCCACTCTTCACATCACTGCCCCACTGATCTTTTGAAAATACAAATTGATTATATCACTTCTCTTTTTCAAACCATTCAATTGTCTCAATCTACTTGGAACAAAATCCAAATTCCATGTAAAACCCTTTATAGACTAGATTTTACCTTCTTCCCTAACTCCATCTTCTACCATTCTGCCTTTGAAGGCCCTGACTTCACTAGTAAACTTTCCATTCCTGGAATATGCTAAATTCATTCCCACATTGGGATCTTAACACAGGCCATTCTTTAAATGGGTAGCAGTGTTAATTGCTCAGTCGTGTGCTTTTCAGACCCAGTGGACTATAGCCTGCCCGGTTTCTTGATCCAGGCAAGAATACTGGAATGGGTTGCCATTTCCTTCTTCTCTCTTCTTTAAATGGGTGATTTCTTCCAATCCTTTAAATTTCAGATTAAGTCATCTCTTTAGAGAGGCTGTCCAATATAAAGTAAATCCTCTCCTGATGTATCTATTACTCTGTTCTTTTTCCTTCTTAATACTTTGACAACAAATAAATAGAGTTTTACTTGCTTTTTAACTTATTTTCTGTCTTTCCTTTTAAACTCTAAGATCTTTGAGGGAGCTTAGTGCTTTGTTCACTTCCACATAACTCAATATTTAGCACTCAAATACCAAATAATTAAAACTAGAAAAGATAAATAAGAACAATAAAACTCCAAGCAAATGGATTTTTGGGAAGAAAAAGCCTCCATGTAAAATGGCATTAATATTCACTAATACTAAAGCAGTCTGGCCATAACAAGGGTCAAAAAGCTGATTATTTCCTTTGACCCTGTAGATCTATATTTGAGACTATATGAATATAACTTGAATTTTTTTAATTTAAAATATCCATATATTATTTGTTAAGGTTAAAAAATATGGGAAATAACCCATAATGTCTCCTGTTTTCATTCTCCTTCTCCAGCCTAGATAAATGCAGCTGTATGTTATTTCTTTGGCAGAACCCAAGCAGATAAGCATTATTAGAGATAAACCACTAAGTTAGGCAAAATACAATCAGCAGGACTTTTAAGATCACCCAACTCAGATGGGCAATGATTTCCCTGAAATGCTGTTGTGTTCTGGATGAAGCTGTTCTTCTCCCTACAGATGTTATTTCAATATTCACCATTCTCCTGGGATCAAAGGAGCCACCATCTACAAAGCCAAATAAATCAGAAAACCTGAGAGTTACTCATTGGACTGCCTCCTGGTCCATTATATCACAGTCCTGTTGTTTCCACCTCAGGAAATAGATCTTGAATTCATCACCTCTATGCTATCTTCACTGCCACCACTATCAGAACCACCATATGGATAACTGAAATATTCTCTTAATTAGTTGTTCCATTTCATTCTATAGCTTTTCTCCTATCCATTGTCCAAACAGCAGATTGATCTGTTTTTTAAATGTATAAGATTAATTCATACACATAATAGATCCATAAAGACAAAGTTGTATACTCCCTCTACCCCTTTCCAACTGAAATCCCCCAAACTAACCAGCTGCCCATTCTTTTCTCTGAGCTCTGCATAAATATAGATTGATTCTTTCTTATTTCTAAAATATGGGTAACATTATACACAATATATCATGTTATAATTTATTTATTTTTTACATAATAACATGTCATGGACATTCTTTCAGGTTGATATACAGTTCTTTCCCTTTCTCTTTTTTATATGGCTGTATATTATTCCAGAGAATGGAAGTATAGAAATTAAATTGGCAACTTCCTCAGTGACAAACATTCCATAGCATGGCCTTTTAAAAATAAAACTTTTCTTTCTCTGTGGAATAAGATCCTCATTACCTACCATGGCCTGCAAGGCTCTGGTATGATACGGCCCTTGCTTCTTTTTAATTCACCTTACACCCCCACCTTGCCTTGCTCACCATAATCCATACTGGCCTTCTAATAAGGTCCCTCCCCCTCATAATTCTTGTTTATTTTTAATTCTTAACCTGTAAAGATTTCCCCTGACTATCGTCCTCTTGCTCAAGAATGGCAACCCACTCTAGTATTCTTGTCTGGAGAATCCCATGGACAGAGGAGCCTGGTGGGCTACAGTTCATAGGGTCGCAAAGAGTCGGACATGACTGAAGTAACTGACCACACACACGTGCACACATCCTCCTCTTGCTCACTCATTTAAATTAGGTTTACCTCAAAATAATTGCATTTGCAGCAACACGGATGCAACTTAGAGATGATACTAAGTGAAATAAGTCAGCAAGAGCAGGACAAATACCATATGATATCATTTACGTATGGAATCTAGAATATGGCCCAAATGAATCTATCTACAGAGCAGAGATAGACTCACAGACATAGAGACCTATGGTTGTGGGTGGCAGCGAGGAGGGAGAGGGATGGATCGGAAGTTTGTGGTTGGTAGATACAAACTATAAAAAACAGAAAAAAAAAGTTTCCCCTCTTAAACACTCTCATAGCATCTTGTAAACACCTTCACGGTACTCATCACCAGTTATAATAATCTATAAGAAATTATATTTATATATTGTATTTATTTAAATGTCTGATTATTTCATCTCTGTCTTCTCTACTAGGTACCATGTTCTATGAGGACAGAGGCAATGTTTTGCTGTACTGTACCACCAACACCTCCTAGCACAATACTCAAAGGCAGAAAACATTTATTGAGTGAATAGATTGTATATGCTACACCAAGGAATCGATCATTGTGTGTGCTTAGTCATTCAGTTGTGTTTGGCTCTTTTTTTGTGTGACCCTACGGACTGTAGCCTGCCAGGCTCCTCTGTCCATGGAATTTTCCAGGCAAGAATACTAGAGTAGGTTGCCATTTCCTCCTCCAGGGGATCTTCCCAACCCAAGGATTGAACCCACATCTCTTGGGTCTCTCACATTGGCAGGAGGATTCTCTACCACTGAGCTACCTAGGAAGTCCTAAGGAATCACTGGGTAGTGAGGTCATAGAATTTAATGTTAATTAATTTTTTTAATGATATGAAAAAAATGTTGGATGTCTATATGGACATCCATGGATGTCTATATGAAATTAGGCATACAACACATACACATATACATATATGAAAAACTGGTAAAATACTGTAAAAGGAGCATTGGCCTGGGAGGGTTGTGACTCTGTCACTAATTAGTTGGTGACCTAGGAAATGTCACTTTACTCTTTATCTCCAGGAATAAATGACTGTCAGTAGGTATGGTATTGCCCCCTAGTGTTGAATACTTCGGGAGGTACTACTGACCTTTAGAGGATAGGGGCCAGGTAAGCTAGTGAATTGAAGAAGGAATTGGCAACCCACTCCAGTATTCTTGCCTGGAGAATCCCGTGGACAGAGGAGCCTGGTGGGCTACAGTCCACAGGGTCGCAAAGAGTCGGACATGAATGAGCGACTTCACTTCACTTCACTTCACTTCAAGCTAGAAGTTGCATCTGACTCTTCAAGATCCCATAGACTATAGAAGTCCATGGAATTCTCCAGGCCAGTATATTGGAGTTGGTAGCCATTCCCCTTTCCAAGGGATCTTCCCAATCCGGGGATCAAACCCAGGTCTCCCACATTACAGGCAGATTCTTTACCAGCTGAGCCACCAGGGAAGCCCAAGACCTTCTGCAAAACATGGGAATCTTCCTTACATGAAAATTTTTTTTGTGTCCTTCATATCTTTTAAATGTCCTCAGTATAGGTGAAAAACCTGTGTGTGTGTATATATATATATATGAACCACTATTTTGCATATGAACACAAGGGTTTTTTTTTCTTTTTAAAAAATTTATCTTTTAAATGGAGGAAAATTACTTTACAATGTTGCATTGGTTTCTGCCATACAAAAATCAGCCATAATTATACATATATCACCTTCCTCTTGAGTCTCCCTCTCTTCCCCACATCCCACCCTTCTAGTTCCTCACAGAGCACCAGACTGGGCTACCTGTGTTATTGAGCAACTTCTCACCAACACTGCTTCTAATTATTATACAATTCTAACAGTGAGTGCTTTGGGACTGCATCTACAGTGGACACTGAGGACAGTTTAGCATTGTCACCAGAGGTGGCCAAATCACCATACTTGTGTCAGTTGGTAGTTGGAGCTTTCACATTCCTGGAGATTTACAGGAGCCAACAAATGATGATTTGATTATATTTTCTAGACTAGTTATATCTGAGCATTTACATACTGAACTACAAATCACTGTATTATAAATTACTTTTTTGTACTTTTTATATCATATATAGGACATTATTTTGATTTAAAACAAAATCACATATGCAAATAAAATTTATAAATTATCCCTGAATTTCATTTTAGGCTAATACAAGAGACACTGTGAAGACACTGTTCTTAAGAAAAGGTGTGTAGGATAAGATGATGGATTAAATGATGATTAAGATCTTTTCTAGAAGTCTTAATGTGGTGGTTCTAATCTTTAATAAGGTTAAGGATTTTTTTTATTTTGGTCTTTGCATTACTTGGCTTATATTTCACCATATAATTGGTAATTAAAGAAACAAACACACACACACACAAAAAACCACGTCTCCTATACTGAATGTTTAGACAGTTACCTAAAGGTGGTGAAGCCAAATAATTTTCCCAATTTTGCTTGCTAGATAATAATCTCATGATTCTACAATTTCAAGTTTTGGGGAAATTGTGAGTTTATAACATATTTTAGGTATTCACCAAATAATTGCGTCTAGGCTTGACAGTGAAGAAACTGAAACACAAATAACTAATGTATTTTTTTAAAATGAAAAAGCTGCTCACTACGGGATTAGGTTCACAGATTTAAAACTGCAACTTCTCCCTATTCCCCTTCTGGTTTTTTCCATCAGTTACAATGCACTATGCATTTTAATCATATGTTGCTTCCTCTCCCTTTTCTCTCACCCTAACACACACACTGGAATAGATACAGGAATTCCTAGAATAGAAACGGAGAATGCTATCTATTTTGCTCACCGTCGCCTCCCCATGTATAGAACTGTGCCGGGCACACAGAAGGAGCTCCATGAGTATCCGTTGTATGAATGGGTGAGGAATACACGCAATAAGCAAAAACGACTGCGTGGAGCGCCACTTCCACCAGAATTCTAGGATGACTGTTGGCGGGACCAGTAAATTGACTGATTTTTGAGACTAAGGATTCCTCAGCGCTCGTAGAAATTGCGAGTGCATTTTTATATTCGTTGGCATGTATTGATGTGTGAAGGGTTTGTGAACTCCGCGCGCAGAGCTGTGCAGGCTGGAAACCGAACTAACACTAATATGCAAAGTCCGCAAAATGTTCTCAAATTGACCTCATCAGAAACACATTTTTGTAAGTGCGTGGGTCTGCCGTTCTCTTGTACTTCTGTACAGGACAATTTAGGATTACATCTGCAGTGGAGATTAATGACGAGGATGGGAAGAAGGGTGGTGGCTCCAAAAAGCGCAAACAGGGGAAACGAGATAACAGTCACTTTTCGAAAAACAAACGCTAATTCAGTATCTAATTCCCACCCTAGATCAAATCCCGCGCTCCTCCTACCCCCGAATCTGCCTCTACCCCGCCCTCTCTGATACCTATGGTGGGCGGAGCAGAGAAAAGACTTTCTCGGCTCCCCCCAAATTGGTTACGCCCGCCCCGAGTTTTGGTTTCCCATATTTGAACAAACACTGAGGAAACGGAACCGCTAACGTAGGCCGCCGACCAAATGACAGCGGAGCAGCACACACGAGGGCCGAGAAGGAAGCAAAACACGAAAAAAGGCAATAGTATAGCAGCCACGTGAGGCAGACGATGCCACCCGCCCTCCGAGTGAGAACTTCAACTCCCGGCTTGCAGCTGGGCGGTTACCCTCCCAGAACTACAACTCCCAGGGTGCTGCGGGAGCGGCCACCCGCCACTCCTCCCGCCCCTCCCCCGCCCCTCCCGGCCGGATCGGCGTGCGCCTGCGCACGGGAGGCCGGAGGAGTCTTACCCTAATGTAAGATGGTGGCCCGTCTGGCTGTGGAACCCACCGAAAGCTGAGAGTCTGTCTCTCAGCCGTAAAGGTCGGACTCGCTGAAGCAATCAGACTCGGTTCTGAAGAGTTTTTTCCCCCGACACTCGTTCAGTGGTCTCTCGTGAGGACGCGGCAGCGCGTGGAGTCGGCTAAGGGAAAAGCGAGGCAAGGCAGGCGGGTGAGTCTATGCGGGGCTGGGCTTTAGGGGAAACCCAGGGCTGACCGGCTACGAGAGAGCGGAGGCTTCGCTGGGACTGTGCAGGCCGCACCCCCCTTTCTCCCCACCCCCCCCCCCTCGCCTCATCTTCACCCTCCTCCTTCTCGATCTTCCTCCTCCTCCTCCTCTTCCTCCCTCTCCCCTCTACGCCACAGCAGTTACCACCAGGAAAAGGGAGCGGGGCAGAAGGCAGCGCGGCGGCGAGCGCCGGCTGCTTCGAAAATCTCTTCAATTGGGCAGCTGAGGCGGCTGCTCGTCTTCAGCGCTTTCCTCTACATTTTTGTAGGAGCAGCAATCTTAAGTCTCAGGACTCCTTGTTTTCCCAGCCCCCTTGCCCCTCTCTGACGTCCTTTCCCAGTGGACCCCGTCTCCCAGGACCAAAGCCATCACTCCCACTCTGACCCGTGCCGCTGCTGCTGCTCATTAATCCTACTGCTCGTTGCCCACTCGTCCTGCTGCTTGTTTTTTTTTTTTTTTTTTGCTACCACTCTGGAGTTAGCCTTTGCCCCCCTCTGTTGCTTGCAGTCAGCCCCTGAGCCTGTCTTGCTGCCCTGGAGCTTCTTCCGATTTGCTGTCTTTCCTTTAACCACATCTGTCATTTTTAAAGCTGCCCCTTAACTATCTCGATTGTGCCGCTGCTCGTTCTAACCCACCTGTTTCACAGCTTTCTTGGGTATTGTCCTTTCCTTCCCTCTTTCCTAACTGATTCTTTCAGCATACTCTTCCAGAAAAAAAAAAAAGGGGGGGGACGCCCCGTGTTGGCCCCTGAAAAGTCAAGGAAGTTGGGAAGTGAATGAAGTGAGGTAGGATACTATTAAACATTTTGAGTGAAGATCGTTTATTCAGGCTACTCCGGAGAGGAGCGTCTTCGTTTTGCTCCCAGTGATCAATTTGTGGATTATTTGCTCTGTTGGGACGTGGTTTTGTTTTGGTTTGTTTTTCTTTTTTCATTTTGGACCGGTTTCTCCATGCTACCAAACGTTCTTCTGAATTGCATCTCCCCAGGACACTTAGTATGGGCTCTGATTATACCAACAAATATTAGCCTAGGCGTTTAAAAATAAGATAAATCTGGCACACAGTCAAATTCATCTGTGAGCTTCACGAGCAAATATAAGTGGTATTTTGATTATATGCAGGTTATATGTGGATTACGGATTCCTTCCAAATTGAGAATTGATTATTGACTCAGTTTTATTGATGTTCAGCTTAATTGATGACATTTTATTTATAGTTTGAGTGGAAATTTCCTCTCTGGCTAATACCAGATTGACTTAATATTTTTGGATTTGGTAAGTTCTTTCTTTTAACATTTCTAGAATGGTAGGTATCAGAATACATTATCTTCTTTTGAAAACCATTAGGTATATAAGCAAAAGGAAAATCGATTTTTTTCTAGAACGAAATCCCTCATTTTTTTCATAGGAATGAAGGGGGCTGGGAAAAGAAATGACAAAGCTGTGCACATAAATGCATTTGGTAACACTCACTGTCATTATTGTTTACATTAAGAAACAGAAAGCTAGAAGCCAAGGGTGGCTTATGATGTCTGTTTTGGTGATAGCGAAATTAAAATGTCCTGAGTAATGGCATAAAGTGAAGAAGGAGCTTTTGCTATAATCAGACTACTGTGAAGTAAAGAATTACCAGAAAAATAGACAGGATTACATAGATCAGATACATACATCTCAAATTTAAACATGAATAAGACATTGTATTCGTAAGATATATATAAAAATGTTAAAAGTCATAGTAGCAATCTCATGCAGCAATATACCTCTTACTTGCAAAAGTAATAATACCTCTTGTAAATATAAATACATACAGCTGCCTTCTAAATCACTTTTGAAGATTACTGCATTAATTGTGATTTTTACAGACTTTATTTGTAGTACTTGAGGAATCTTATTTTTGACATTACATTCACTTGATTGTGGTAAATGGTCTGTTTCATCAAATGTAAACCAAGGTTAGGAAAAGATGTTTATAAAGCTTCATTTTTCCTTTCAGCCACTTAAGCCACAATTTGGGGAAACTGAATTAATCCCTACTCTTCTGAGATTTAGAAGTAATTCATGTAGCAAACCTTGTGTTGAGTTATAACCTGAGCTTTTTTTTTTTTAAGTATTACTTTTAGTTTATATTAGTGGGAAAATATTTAATGCAATTGATCTTCAACTGTAAGCAAAAAATACATTTCATTTTTCTTTGTAATACACTGGTGGAGAAGCTTTCTACTATGAAAAATCCGAATGGGTTTAGAAACCTTTGGCAGTCATGCTTTGCTGAATTGTAAGCAATGTATTCTAGGAGAGGACTGTCTGGCAGAAGGTAAATGATTTTAATGTATCTTTTTTTTGTAAAGCTATTTTGCTTCAATAAAAAATGTTCTCAAGTAGTTTTCTCCACTCTATACTTTCTTTACCTGCAGTCATCAAATTCTTATTTTCAGCACTGTGAAGTCAAAATGAATTCACTTTGGGATCTTTAACACATCTGAAGAAGATAATCTAAAGTGCTTTGATATTTTGATAGGAAATAGCTGAAATTTCAAAATATTTTTGTATGGTTTATTGCAGTTTCATAATTTTATGGGGTTTTTTGGGGGGGAGGGAGGGGATAGTTTGGAATACTTTTTGCCGGGTTCAGTAGTTGAATTCTTCAATTGAATAGATTATTTCTAAAGGAGAGTTTTTGAATGTGAATTGCTTAAGGTTAACTTATTATAAAATTTGTTTATATAAAGTTCTGTAGACAAACCTTTTATGAGGGATAAGACTATAACCACATGGCAAAGTGCAGAAAAATTGTTTTGTAATGCCCTTCAACTTCAGTCTGAATGGAGCACTAGCGATAACTTGCAGTTTGTTACTTCGTAAAAGAAAGAGAGCATTGCTTAAGGATGAACATCTTGCATTAGGGGAGTTTTAGGATGATGTTATATATATATATATATATATATTAAGTTAATGAAAAAATACCTTCTCAGTTTAAGCACTATGATTTTAGAAATCTTCCCTTTCTCTCCTTCACTACTCCTGTCTTAAGGTGAAGCCACACTATTGATTAAAACATTTTTTTTCTTTTTGGTGCCTGCAAATAGCACTTGATTGAATCCTTTCAACTCAGTGTTGCTATTTTTATAGACCATTCAAGTGAAGTTAGAAAGTTTTAATTTGTGAAAACTTAAGCATTTGCTGAAAATTCAGTTAGTTTTTTGTCATTAGATATACTACTATCTTGACTTTTTGTGAAGGAAGTTATATTCATCTCAGCTGGTTCTAAAGAAAAATAGTAGGGAAATAGGTTATAGAGATTTTTGGTGCTCTAGAAATAGTATAACTGGAATGTACTACATACTTTTCTCCACGGATTTCTTAATCTAAGTGGAACTTGTAAATGGTTTTCATCCCACTGGAGTAGCATGTATTGGATAAAATTTGTTAACACATTTTGAGATTAAAAAAAAAACCTGTGTTTAACTCAGATATTAGGAAAAATTTGCAAATGGCCCATTCTTTGTGGTAATACCCATGATATTTTAAAAAGTAATGTTTCTTCTCAAAAGTCGAGAGTATACAAGTGATAAAGATGGGCATTATTTACTCACTTAGAGATGTGATGAAAGAATATAAGTGGGACCTTTAATCCTATATTTAGTGGTTTTCTGAAAATGTTTTTGATATTTACGTGGTCTTTATTAGAAAAGATTGTGTGGTAAATGTCAACTTTTTCATGTGTAATATTAATCCAATAGATTTTGTCTCATTTCTTTTTCATAGCATGATTCTTTTATTTTTTAATGAGAAAGTAGTTTATAGAAGAGAAAATTTCAACACTCTTTTGGCCTCTTAGATTAGCTTTCCTGTCTAGCAGTTTTTCTTTTACTGGAAGAGGGAAATTACATGCTGCTGAAAAGAAGATCATTACCTTTACTTGCTAGGAAAATGAAACTTTAAAGATAGGGCAAGTACAAGGCGATTTGAATATGTTTATTTTTCTTCTAAGAAGTTTATTTGTGAGTGTGGTTTCATTCTTTCTAAACTCTTTATATAAGAAAGTTGTCTTGTTTTAAACTTTAACTGTATTGGGTGATGGACAGATGATGTATTGCTGTTAGGATAAAGCTTGCTATTTATTTGTTGTTCAGTTGCTCAATCATGTCCGACTCTGCGACCCCATGGACTGCAGCACACCAGGCTTCCCTGTCCTTCACCATCTCCTGGAGTTTGCTTAAACTCATGTTCATTGAGTCAGTGATGCCGTCCAACCATCTCATCCCCTGTCCCGCCCCTCTCCTCCTGCCCTCAATCTTTCCCAGCATCAGGGTATATGAGATATCTGTTTGCTGTCACTGGGTTTTTAGTTATGATATCTAAAACCTACCCTCTTGAATATTTAGAGAAATTGTGGAGAAGGGGAAATCAAAATAATCAGATTAGTGTGTATATATGCCTAAAACTAGTTTGGGAGAAAAAAATGTCAAGGCAAAGAAGCAGTGTAATTAGAATAAAATGTCAGCATTTAAAGATAGTAGGTGTTTGTATTACTGCTTTTAAAAAGAGTTAGTTAATGATGATGTAGAGAAATGGCGGTTGAATTTTGATAAGTAGCTGTAGACTGAACTACCAAAGGGGTGGAGCATTCCTTAGTAGCAGCAAACAGATGCATTGTCATTAAGGCAAATATCTGAAATTTCTTAAACATAATTTTCAGTTCTCAGAATAAAGAGGAAGTGCTTATTTTTCTGATTATTTAATACTCTATTAAGTCAGTCTCTTAAGAGCAATAGTGTCTTCAGATTGTGAATTTCTTGAAGTAGCGTTGACAGATTTGACTTATTGAACGTTGATTGTAGCAGCCTTTCTTTTTTTGCGTTTTGTACTTTGCTTTTTAAAAAAAAAAACAGCTGATTTTCAGCTGTTGTTTGGGTGGGTCCTTTTGTGAATGCTGTAATTGAATGAGAATTTGAAATATAAACAGTATTGCTTTTGGTAGTAGATTTAATTTTTCTTTTGATGGTGATCCCTTCCATTTAGATTTTTTTTCTTTAATTTTTAAATTAATTCTTAGTTGAGAATTAGAATCATACAAGTTCCTTGCCAAGCTAGATCTTTCCAGAATTTTTTTCTTACTTTAAATAGGGGCCTGAGTATTTGTTGGGTAAAGAAAAGTGGTATTCTGTGCCTTGGTTTTGTCATTTAAAATAAACTAAGGCAATGGCACCCCACTCCAGTACTCTTGCCTGGAAAATCCCATGGACGGAGGAGCCTGGTGGGCTGCAGTCCATGGGGTCGCTAAGTCGGACATGACTGAGCAACTTCACTTTCACTTTTCACTTTCATGCATTGGAGAAGGAAATGGCAACCCACTTCAGTGTTCTTGCCTGGAGAATTCCAGGGACGGGGGAGCCTGGTGGGCTGACGTCTATGGGGTCGCACAGAGTTGGACACGACTGAAGTGACTTAGCAGCAGCAGCAGCAGCGGCATAGACTTATTAGTGTTAAAAATAAAAAAAACTTATTGTCGAAAATTTTAAACAGAAGTAGACAGAAATCTCTGACACAGAAATGTCTGTGTCACTTCAAAGATCAACTCGTAATCAATCTGGGTTCACCTGGTGCCTTCACTTAGTTTACTCCTTGTCCCCCTACTCTTTGACCTGGATTATTTTGAAGCAAACCCTCATCTTCACAATTATTTCATATGAGCTAGAAATATTTTGACATAAAAATCTTTTATTTTTTTTTTTTAGCAAGATTATTCAGTTTTTCAAATAGTCTTTAAGTATTTATTACAGATGTGCTTCTTGGGAAACGGTTCAGCCTCTTCTAAGAGTTTATTATCTTGTTGGGTGTATTTCCATAATTATTAACTAGCGCTATCCAAAACATAATACATCTAATGCTTTGATTCATAGGTCTGAGTCCACTATGTTAGTGTAGGGATATTTAGAAGTAGGGCTTCTTGAGAAGGTAAGACTTGAATAAAGAATATGTACTGTCTGTATAGGCAGAGCGTCTTCAGAAGGAGAACATTCCATACATTCCATGTGGAGCATGGAAGCAGGAGCAGACACGTTGATGGGGACCAGCATGATGTGAGAGAGAGAGGACTCCGATCTCAGTGGGATAAGGTGCTAATTTCTGAGAATGGTGTCAGAGAAATTAGTATACCAAAGTCAGGCTAGATTATGAGGTGTATTCAGTGTCAGGTTGAATCTGATCTGTTAAATAGTAAGGAGGCAGTAGGTTGGTTGGGGCAGGAGATGACATAGTGAAAGTACTCTCTAGAAAGATCCCTCCTTCAGTAGTGTGCACTGTATTTTGGGGTGGACAGTTGAGTTGAGTGAGAAAAATTAATGAACAGACTACGGAGGTGAGGCACCATCTGAGAGATGTTGGTGTGACGTCTCATAGATTCTATCTTCTTTTCAGTCCTTTACATCCAGAAATGACAACAAGGTTTTGGAGAGTAGAGAACTGAAGAAATGTAGTCTCTTTGTCTTTGATAGTAAACTGCAATTTGTTATCCAAGCCCAGCTTTTGGAAAGGAAGTGATGCATGATTTCTCAAAATAACAATCTCAAAAAATTTCAGCAGAAAATAACCACCAGTGTTTTCAAATAATTTTAGTTATGTGTTCGCTGAGAAATAAGAGTTTAGAAAATAAAATCTTTATTACATGATGATGAGATGGAACATATTTCATCTGTAAAATAGGAATTGATGCCTCATCTGGTTAAATGTGTATAAGTTCAGGATTATTAGGAAATGTATGTTTGAACAGCTTGTAACCAGTATATATTATTGGGTGTCTTTAAAGTTTAATAGTGACCTGATGAAAGCAGAAGGAATGGCATAAAATTCTGATGAATAGAACACTAGTATTGTCAACCCCAAGCTCCCGTAAGGATGAATAAGGATAGGTCAGCAGGCCAAAGAAGAATGTAGGGCCATTATTAAGTGAAAGTTTATTCTTTGATTTATTTTGATTATACTTTGTTTTGCAGAGGTATTCTAAACAGATCTCGTTAAACAACAGGCTTATTTGGAATTTTTTTTTTTAAGTTCTGAGCCCCTTGAAGTTATTCTTTTCTTTGTTTTGGTTTGTTTACTCTTCATTAAACCAACTTTCTTCATCTATTGTATATTTCTTGATAGCATGCTTGCTTTGTTTTGTGAAGGAAAATTTCATTTTGTATCTTAAAGCAATGGGGAAAAAGTAGATTTCTTGTTTTGGCTTTGTAAATAGTAGATGAGTAATACTATGTTTTCATTTCTTCTCTTTCGGATTCCCTCAATGTGTCACGTAGTCCCTTTTTACAACATTTAGCATGTAGATCTCAAGAATTATCACAATTGAGTCTGAAAATATGTCAAGCTTGGGGTGCTTACAGCTTCAAAATGATTTATCAATCATTTTCTTTCCTATTATTAATATAAAAGATCTACCACAATGCCATGAATATTTTGGGAAATTATAATAAGACTAAAGATAATAATGTAATATAGTGTTTTGTTGGGAAATATGTGTTTTTCATTGACGTTCCTTCCGTCCTGTACCTCCTTAATCCTGGTAATGTGACAGCTATTTCTGACATTTTTCCCCTTCTTTATTTAGCAGGTTATGTGTGCTGTCTAATATGGTCACTAGAATAGAAAGCTGTTGCTTTCTCCTTTGGTATATTTTAACAGAGCCTTTCATATTTTAATTTTGGATTTAAGATTGAATTGAGATCGCCTTTGCGCAGAAGAATCTTGAGGATTATGCTTCTTTCTCATTCCCAGTGTACGTGGAAAGGAAGTAAATTATCAAATATGCAGTATAGGAGAGCCTTAGTATTCGAGAATATTTTCAGTGGTAGCTGCCAATCTATTCTTTTCATCCAGGAACTTTTAATTTAATGCCTTGAGTATGGAGCCACGATGAAGGGGTGGTAGTGAAGTGAAAGTCACTCAGTTGTGTCCAACTCTTTGTGACCCATGGACTCCGCAGTCTATGGAATTCTCCAGGCCAGAATGCTGGAGTGGGTCATCGTTCCCTTCTTCTCCAGGGGATCTTTCGAACCCAGGTCTCCCGCACTGCAGGTAGATTCTTTACCAGCTGAGCCACCAGGGCAAGGAATACTCGAGTTGGTGGCCTGTCCCTTCTCCAGGTGATCTTCCCGACCCAGAAATCAAACTGGGGTCTCCTGCCTTGCAGGCGGATTCTTTCCCAGCTGAGTTACCAGGGAAGCCCCGAGGGCTTGATAGGGAGCGGAGCAAGTGGTTCCATGCTCCAAAAGGCTCTCCCAGATTTTAACAACATGAATTAATGTCAAATTATTAGTATTTTGCATAGCTTTATTCATATAAATCTTGGGAAAGGGCCCTTTTTGTGTGAGTGGCTTTGGGAGTGTCTTGAGTTGCTACGAGGGCAGGTGCATTGCAAACCTAGGAAAAGGGAAGACAGGCAGAAAATACAATGAAAGTCTTCAAATTCTAATAATGGCCACGGTGCATTTTTGCCTCAGGCATTGATGGGACTGGCTCCTTTGCTGCCTTTGGCTGCGTACTTTAGGTTTTTCTTTTCTAAGTTAGGCTACTAGTTGGGAAGGCTACAAACTTTAGCCTTTTCTAAGTCAGATTAGCTTCCTTCTCCAGCCTTCGGCATTTTAATCTCTCCAGCTCAGAACCTGACAATTGTGTCTTTAATCTGCCAGGAAGAAGGGGGAAATGGGAAAGAGAAGAAAGTAATATGTATGATACTCCTCATCTGTTCGTAAGTTGGCATAAGATTATTCTAAGATTATTTTATACAAAACCTCTTCCTTTCATTTTTAATTGTATGTAATCAGTTATAAAATAGCTTCATAAATTTCCTAAATGAATCCTTAGAAATCTTGTAAAATGTGCTTTAGCCATAGAGTTGGTGATAGGTTGCAGGGTGTGGATATAAGTTAGGTGCTTAGTGTTACTTCTTTAGGAATGTCTTGTTTCTATTAAAATCTTTTCTGTTATACTAGACATAGTGTAGATGTGAGTTTTCCTTCTAGAAAATAAAGCTAGTAGTCTTTGTTTAAGGTAGTTACCTTCCCTGCACTGTATTCTAATCAGTTTGATCCTAATGAAAACAAGTATGACAATAAAATACTTTAATAGCCATGCTAATAAAGAACATTTGTTAGTCATATGTCACCCTATCAGTTCAGTTCAGTCACTCAGTCATGTCCGACTCTTCATGACCCCATGAATTGCAGCACGCCGGGCCTCCCTGTCCATCACCAACTCCTGGAGTTCACTCAGACTCACGTCCATCGAGTCCGTGATGCCATCCAGCCATCTCATCCTCTGTCGTCCCCTTCTCCTCCTGCCCCCAATCCCTCCCAGCATCAGAGTCTTTTCCAATGAGTCAACTCTTCGCATGAGGTGGCCAAAGTACTGGAGCTTCAGCTTTCGCATCATTCCTTCCAAAGAAATCCCAGGGCTGATGTCCTTCAGAATGGACTGGTTGGATCTCCTTGTGGTCCAAGGGACTCTCAAGAGTCTTCACCAACACCACAGTTCAAAAGCATCAATTCTTTGGTGCTCAGCTTTCTTCACAGTCAACTCTTACATCCATACATAACCACAGGAAAAACCATAGCCTTGACTAGACCGACCTTTGTTGGCAAAGTAATGTCTCTGCTTTTCAATATGCTACCTAGGTTGGTCATAACTTTTCTTCCAGGAAGTAAGCGTCTTTTAATTTCATGGCTGCAGTCACCATCTGCAATGATTTTGGAGCCCCCCAAAATAAAATCTGACACCGTTTCCACTGTTTCCCCATCTGTTTGCCATCAAGTGATGTGACCAGATGCCATGATCTTCGTTTTCTGAATGTTGAGCTTTAAGCCACCTTTTTCACCCTCCTCTTTTCACTTTCATCAAGAGGCTTTTTAGTTCCTCTTCACTTTCTGCCATAAGGGTGGTGTCATCTGCATATCTGAGGTTATTAATATTTCTCCCAGCAATCTTGATTCCAGCTTGTGCTTCTTCCAGCCCAGTGTTTCTCATGATGTACTCTTCTTATAAGTTAAATAAGCAGGGTGACAATATACAGCCTTGACATATTCCTTTTGTTATTTGGAACCAGTCTGTTGTTCCATGTCCAGTTCTAACTGTTGCTTCCTGCTTGCATATAGGTTTCTCAAGAGGCAGGTCAGGTGGTCACTGGTATGCCCATCTCTTTCAGAATTTTCCACAGTTTATTGTGATCCACACAGTCAAAGGCTTTGGCATAGTCAATAAAGCAGAAATAGATGTTTTTCGGGAACTCTCTTTCTTTTTCGATGATCCAGCAGATGTTGGCAATTTGATCTCTGGTTCCTCTGCCTTTTCTAAAACCAGCTTGAACATCTGGAAGTTTACAGTTCATGTATTGCTGAAGCCTGGCTTGGAGAATTTTGAGCATTACTTTACTAGCATGTGAGATGAGTGTAATTGTGCGGTAGTTTGAGCGTTCTTTGGCATTGCCTTTCTTTGGGATTGGAATGAAAGCTGACCTTTTCCAGTCCTGTGGCCACTGGTGAGTTTTCCAAATTTGCTGGCATATTGAGTGCAGCACTTTCACAGCATCATCTTTCAGGATTTGAAAGAGCTCCACTGGAATTCCATCACCTCCACTAGCTTTGTTCCTAGTGATGCTTTCTAAGTCCCACTTGACTTTACATTCCAGGATGTCTGGCTGTAGGTGAGCGATCACACCATCGTGATCATCTGGGTCATGAAGATCTTTTTTGTATAGTTCTCCTGGGTATTCTTGTCACCTCTTAATATCTTCTGCTTCTGTTAGGTCCATACCATTTCTGTCCTTTATGGAGCCCATCTTTGCATGAAATGTTCCCTTAGTGTCTCTAATTATCTTGAGAGATCTCTAGTCTTTCCCATTCTGTTGTTTTCCTCTATTTCTTTGCATTGATCGCTGAGGAAGGCTTACTTATCTCTCCTTGCTATTCTTTGGAACTCTGCATTCAGTTGCTTACATCTTTCCTTTTCTCCTCTGCTTTTCGGTTCTCTTCTTTTCGCAGCTATTTGTAAGGCCTCCCCAGGCAGCCATTTTGCTTTTTTGCATTTCTTTTCCATGGGGATGGTCTTGATCCTTGTCTCCTGTGCAATGTCACGAACCTCCGTCCATAGTTCATCAGACTATGTCTGTCAGATAGACTTTGTCTATCAGATCTAGTCCCTTAAATCTATTTCTCACTTCTGGTGTATAATCATAAGGGATTTGATTTAGGTCATACTTGAATAGTACCCTATATGTATATATAAATATATAAAAATATATTTTGTCATGCCTAGCAAATATTTTCAGCAGCTTTGGAGAACTTTGAATAACATGATGTGTTTGTGTTTACAGATTGTGCTGTTTATAACGTACTACTAAATTCTGCAGTCTTTAAAACTTGGCATTATATTAAAAGCAATATTGCTGTTAGAGTGAAGGAGTTAACTTAAATGGTTTCTTTTTTTTAAATACAGTTGAACATAGGTTTCATTGGCCTCTAGATTTCATTGCCAGCCCTTTGAATTCCTATTTTTATTTATTGCTTCTACTGCGAGTATTATGCAGTTTAGTATGGAACGAGGCTGCCTGAACGTGAATCTTGACTTTACCACATACTTCTTGTCAGACCTAGGGCAAGTTACTTTATCCTATCAGGGCCTTAGTTTCCTCATTTGTAGGATGCAGCCATTAAGACTGTTGTGTGGAATAAATGAGTTAATGCCTATAAAATGCATGGAATAGTGTTTGGCGTATAGTCTTGTCTTGTATGTGTGTTGAGTCGTGTCTGACTTTTTGTAGCCCCATTGGACTGTAGCCTGCTAGGCTTCTCTGTCCATGAGATTTCCCAGGCAAGAATACTGGAGTGGGTTGCTGTTTCCCAACCCAGGGATTAAACCTGTGTCTCTTGTGTCTCCTGCATTGGCAGCAGGATTCTTTACCGCTAGCGCCACCTGGGAAACCCTTGGCTTATAGTAAGCCCTGTAGAAGTGTTTGCTGTTTTTACACATTTGAAAGGATTTTTAAAAAATCTGTTTCTGTAGACTTTTTATTCAGTATACTTTTTTGTGTCTAGGTAGTAGACATACGTTTTCAATAATTTGACCAGCTAGAAATAAAAGTAAAGTGTTCTAGGAGGTAATCCAAGTACTGAACTACCTAGGATTCTTTTGAATCAAGGAATAATAGAAAATGAATCTGGATAGGTATAATAGAAAATAATTGTGAGTGTTTTAAATGAAGACGGAGAAATTTAGACGTGATTGGTAAGAGGGGTAATCATTGCCGTCACTTCAGATTCGTTTTTTTAAGTTGGGGAGAGATGTGTTTAAAATAGTGTTTCAGTTCAGTTCAGTTGCTCAGTTGTGTCTGACTCTTTGTGACCCCATGGACTGCAGCATGCCAGGCCTCCCTGTCCATCACCAACTCCCGGAGCTTACTCAAACCCATGTCCATTGAGTCGGTGATGCCATCCAACCATCTCATCCTGTGTCGTCCCCTTCTCCTCCTGCCCTCAATCTTTCCCAGCATCAGGGTCTTTTCCAATGAGTCGGCTCTTCACATCAGGTGCCCAGAGTATTGGAGCTTCTGCTTTAGTATCAGCCCTTATAGTGAATATTCAGGATTGATTTCGTTTAGGATTGACTGGTTTGATCTCCTTGCTTTCCAAGGGACTCTCAAGAGTCTTCTCCAACACCACAGTTCAGAAGCATCAATTCTTTGGCATTTCTTTATGGTCCAACTCTCACATCCATACATGACTACTGGAAAAACCATAGTATTTAGGGGAAGATGGTTTTGAGTATCTGTGGTAGCATAGATACTTGGTTTTATGTGAATAAGATATTATATGTCTATTCTGTTCATTGGTGTATCCAGAGTGACTCAAACAGTGCCTGGTAGATAATAAGATGCTTGATAAATATTTATTGGATGAATGAACCTTGAGGGGGACTGAGATAACAGACAAGTATAAAGGAAAGTAAGCTTTGGGGATCCCTACCTTTAAAGGGGTAGAAGTAAAAAAAAAAAAAAAAGGTATTATTAATGGAACAACTGGAAAAGTAAAAAGAAGGTGGAAAAGTATGTCTCAGAAAACAAAGGAAGAATTTCCTAGGGTGGAAGTCACAGGGATAGGAAGATCCAGGGTGATATCACTTTGACTTAAGGAGGAAAGAAGGAATTGACACAATTCAATGCAACATTGCAGGAGAATGAGGCTAGAGAAAGCTCCTTGGCTTGTGGTGGGATGGTCACTAGTCATGTTAGAGCAATTTCATTAGACTGGGAATGTGAATCAGATTGGGGGGAGCTAAGGGAAATGGTAAATAGAGACTGTAGATAAAGACTGTTCAGTAGTAGGAAATGACTGTAAAAATGTCAGTAAAACATTATAATAGCAGCTTTCATAATTATTGAATATGTAATAGGAGAGATTCTGTTTGTTAGAAGTGAGAAAACTTGAGGCAGTCTTTGTGCTGAATGTTCTTAAATTTCACAGTATAGACTTATTACACATGCTGCTTCAGGGCTCTGCCACTTGCTAAATAACTCTGTAATCTTGAGGAAAGTTGCTTAATCTTGTGTATCAGTTTTCTTCCTTGTAAATGATGGAGATCTAGTTCATAGATCTGTTATGTTCATAGATCTATATTATTTCTTAGATCTGTTAATCTTCCCAAAATGCTTAGAAAATGCGTGGTATGTAGTAAATATTTGATAAATATTACCTGTTATTATCCACTGCTGAAGTGAGGGTAAAGAGTAGGATTGGACAATAGAAGGGAAGAAATAGGGAAAAAAATGAATAAAATTGTTGCCAAGTAGTGGTAAGAACTGAACAGAAAAGCCTTAGTCAGAACCTTTGCTCTGACTGTCCCTCTGCCTGGAGAACAGTTTTCCAATTACTGTGTAGCTATCTCAACTCCCTCAGACCTTTGTTCACATAGTGTACTTTTCATTAGGCCTGCCCTATTTGTTTACAGTTAGCATTCACGCCTCTCTCCCCTAATATTTGTATTGTTTTACTTAAAAAAAGCGTGCTAAGTCACTACAGTTGTGTCCGACTTTGTGAACCTGTGAATTGTAGCCTTCCAGGCTCCTCTCTCCATGGGATTCTCTAAGCAAGGATACTGGAGCGGGCTGCCACGCCCTCCTCCAGGTGATGTCCCAACCCAGGATTGAACCCGTTTCTCTTGATATCTCTTGTACTGGTAGGCAGGTTCTTTACCACTAGCGCCACCTGGGAAGCCCTTAAAATACAGTACTTCAAACATACATAATCTACTTATTATATATACTGTTTGTTGTCGATTTCCATCTACTAGGATGCGGATGTTTGTTCCTTGATAGAGCCAGGTTCTGGGAATAATATTTGGTACATAGTAGGTGCTCAGTATATGCTCGTTGAATAAGTAAAGTATTTCATCATTGAAGTGAGGTGGATGGGGAAAGCAGTTTAAGTGGTGCTGGAGATACAATTTTGGAGGAAAAGCCAATTTTCTGAGATTGATGAATACTATATGGAAGTTGATCTTCTCAGATAACTTCCTCTTCTCAAGTGGGTTTTCTGAGTCCATTTTGGTACTGGGTTTCCTGGAAATCACTTGGGAAAGCCATTAAGCTGAGGAAAGAAAAATGTTAAGACACCTCTCTTTTCCTATAATAATTGTATTTTACTTTTGATTATCTGATAAAAGCTTAAATTTTTGTGTTTATTAGAATTTAGGAACTGTTCTAGACTCTTTATATTATTAATTTTTAAAAACTCTACAGCCTCACAGGTACATTGCAGTTTCCTTGTATGCCATCATTAGGGGAGAAGGAAAAGCCCTTTGCACTGAGACCAAGGGCAGTGCTTCCCCAGACTCTCGTGTTCTACTGACAGCGAGCTTCTGACACCTCATTTCCCCCTCTGGCAGTCACAGGCTTGACACCATTGCTTGCCTGAAGTCCAAATCTCATATCTTTTATCCCTTTTTATGTCAGTTACTACCATTCTCCCAAGTGACAGTTCATGTCTCACACTTGAATCCTGACAGAGTTCTGAATGTTTCTTAACCTTTTCAGTCCTTTCCATCATCAGCAAAATTTCTCGTATTTTTTTTTTTTCCCTAAACACTTCCTCCACTTCCTACTGTTCTGAAGACACTGTCATCCTTGTATGTATTGGCTATAATATTTTTCATTTCATTTTTATATGCTATCATCAAGGGTCAGTGGTGAGTTTCATGTACTGAGATTTAAGATTACATTTCCCATGATGACCTCTTCCATTGACTAGGAGTCAAAAAGGGAACCTGGTTTACATTGTCCAAAAACCCTTAGGCTTGCTGGCATTTCTTGCATTCCGAGCTAATCATCTTTTCTTGACTTTAGCTCATAGTATACTGTCATTCTTGCTAATAACACTATCCGTTTAAAAATTCTTGATAGTTGCAGTGTATATACCATTTGTGTTGTTTCTATTACTTTGACCTCTTAAGTTCTAAAATTCTTCTTTAATGATTTTGCTCTCCACCCTATCTCAGCCACTACTTCGTGGTCGTCTCTTTTTTCTATTTTTTTTCTTTTTTTCCGGCTGTGCTGCATGGCATGTGGGATCCCAGTTCCCTAGCTCAGGATTGAACCTCTGCCCCCTTTAATGGTAGTGAGGAATCCTAACCACTGGACCGCCAGGGAAGTCCCCATGGTCACATCTTATACCTTATTATTACCAATAATGTGAGCCCTGCCTCCCATGATTTTCAAGTCATGCAACCCCTTTCTGACCACCATGTCTTTTCACTCCTTCCAGGCACTCCCCGACTCATCAGTCTTATTGTCATTAGGACCTCCAGTCCACAGATTTCTATTTTCTTTTGCATTGTTCCACGCCGCCCCTGACCTTGATTTTGTTTCTTCCCTTCTTACCTAGTGTACATTCACTACCTAGGTATCAATCATTATATTCATGAGTTGGTGAGAGATCATTCTAGTCTATCTTGCAGTTGGTCTATCTTATCTTAACTAAACCTTGAAGGCATATTTAATGTAGACTTTGATTATAACGATGTTTGTGGGTGGGGAAGTTGTCAGGGATGGCTCATGGCCTGCTTTTCACCTCACTCACCCTCCTCTCCTCCGTCCTACACACAAAAGACCTGACAACCGATATGCCAGAGGAAATTGGGAAGAGAGGTTATGAGTTGGTCACTATTGCAGAAAGTTACTTTGAATGGAAGACTGGACCACCCTTTTAAATTAGAGATCTACTGGGACTTCGTTGGTGGCCCTGTGATTACAATTCCATGCTCCCAATGTGGAGGACACGGGTTTGGTCCCTTGTCAGGGAACTAAATCCCACGTGCCACGCAGTGTGGCAAATAAAATAGCAATCTGTTGTTATTTCACTACTGCCTCTAACCTCCTTTAGCAACACTTGCTTTCTCCCCAGCTCCTGCCAAACTCAGTGTCCTCCCTCTACCCCTGCCCTTTCTCTGTTTTTCCTTACTTCCACATGGGTGTATTGTATTTCTTAAGAAATTTGGCTCTATTTGAATTAGTATTTTATACTCTAAACTCTTCTTTCAGATATCTTGATAGTCCATTCTGCCATCTGTGATGTGAGTTGGTTTTACTTTTGTTAGTAAAGTTCCCAACAGAATGATACTGAACATGACAGCAAAAGGGTAATTTATACAAATAGGGAAATCATGTGTAAAATTGTGGGGAAAATGAAAGATATGTTTTTTTGGGTACGCTGAATGTACTTGTTATAATGCTCATGATTTCTAGAAGAGTTACACTGCATTGCAACATGGAGAGACGCTTGGAGATTGGTTGAAAAAAGAACTTCATAGTTCATTCCTTTAATCTTTTCACTTCTATTCTCTGAAGCAGATGTTCTTTAATCAGTTTTCTTTTGATTCCCTTTCAGAATGGTCTCTTATACTGGGATCAGCAGTCATATTACAAGTTGGGATATTGTGTGTATGTTACTACTGATATCCGATCTTTTCATATTTTAGTACTTAGAACCATAGATTGGTACCAAGAGATTGGTCAGAAGAGATATATATATATCAGTTCAGTTCAGTCGCTCAGTCGTGTCTGACTCTTTGCGACCTCATGAATGACAGCACGCCAGGCCTCCCTGTCCATCACCAACTCCCGGAGTTCACACAGACTCACGTCCATCGAGTCCGTGAGGCCATCCAGCCATCTCATCCTCTGTCGTCCCCTTCTCCTCCTGCCCCCAATCCCTCCCAGCATCAGAGTCTTTTCCAATGAGTCAACTCTTCACATGAGGTGGCCAAAGTACTGGAGCTTCAGCTTTCGCATCATTCCTTCCAAAGAAATCCCAGGGTTGATCTCCTTCAGAATGGACTGGTTGGATCTCCTTGCAGTCCAAGGGACTCTCAAGAGTCTTCTCCAACACCACAGTTCAAAAGCATCAATTCTTCAGCACTCAGCCTTCTTCACAGTCCAACTCTCACATCCATACATGACCATAGGAAAAACCATAGCCTTGACTAGACGGACCTTAGTCGGCAAAGTAATGTCTCTGCTTTTGAATATGCTATCTAGGTTGGTCATAACTTTTCTTCCAAGGAGTAAGCAAGCGTCTTTTAATTTCATGGCTGCAATCACCATCTGCAGTGATTTGGGAGCCCGAAAAATAAAGTCTGACAGTTTCCCCATCTATTTCCCATGAAGTGATGGGACCGGATGCTATGATCTTCATTTTCTGAATGTTGAGCTTTAAGCCAACATTTTCACTCTCCTCTTTCACTTTTATCAAGAGGCTTTTTAGCTCCTCTTCACTTTCTGCCATAAGGGTGGTGTCATCTGCATATCTGAGGTGATTGATATTTCTCCCGGCAATCTTGATTCCAGCTTGTGTTTCTTCCAGTCCACCGTTTCTCATGATGTACTCTGCATATAAGTTAAATAAGCAGGGTGACAGTATACAGCCTTGACGTACTCCTTTTCCTATTTGGAACCAGTCTGTTGTTCCATGTCCAGCTCTAACTGTTGCTTCCTGGCCTGCATACAGATTTCTCAAGAGGCAGGTCAGGTGGTCTGGTATTCCCATCTCTTTCAGAACTTTCCACAGTTTATTGTGATCCACACAGTCAAAGGCTTTGGCATAGTCAATAAAGCAGAAATAGATGTATTTCGGGAACTCTCTTTCTTTTTCGATGATCCAGCAGATGTTGGCAATTTGATCTCTGGTTCCTCTGCCTTTTCTAAAACCAGCTTGAACATCAGGGAGTTCACGGTTCATGTATTGCTGACGCCTGGCTTGGAGAATTTTGAGCATTACTTTACTAGCATGTGAGATGAGTACAATTGTGGGGTAGTTTGAGCATTGTTTGGCATTGCCTTTCTTTGGGATTGGAATGAAAACTGACCTTTTCCAGTCCTGTGGCCACTGCTGAGTTTTCCAAATTTGCTGGCATATTGATGCTTTCACAGCATCATCTTTCAGGATTTGAAAGAGCTCAACTGGAATTCCATCACCTCCACCAGCTTTGTTCCTAGTGATGCTTTCTAAGGCCCACTTGACTTCACATTCCAAGATGTCTGGCTCTAGATTAGTGATCACATCATCGTGATTATCCGGGTCGTGAAGATCTTTTTTGTACAGTTCTTCTGTGTATTCTTGCCACCTCTTCTTAATATCTTCTGCTTCTGTTAGGTCCATACAATTTCTGTCCTTTATCGAGCCCATCTTTGCATGAAATGTTCCCTTGGTATCTCTAATTTTCTTGAAGAGATCCCTAGTCTTTCCCATTCTGTTGTTTTCCTCTATTTCTTTGCATTGATCGCTGAAGAATGCTTTTTTATCTCTCCTTGCTATTCTTTGGAACTCTGCATTCGGATGCTTGTATCTTTCCTTTTCTCCTTTGCTTTTTGCCTCTCTTCTTTTCACAGCTATTTGTAAGACCTCCCCAGGCAGCCATTTTGCTTTTTTTCATTTCTTTTCCATGGGGATGGTCTTGATCCCTGTCTCCTGTACAATGTCACGAACCTCGTTCCATAGTTCATCAAGCACTCTATCAGATCTAGTCCCTTAAATCTATTTCTCACTTCCAGTGTATAATCATAAGGGATTTGATTTAGGTCATACCTGAATGGTCTAGCAGTTTTCCCTACTTTCTTCAATTTGAGTCTGAATTTGGTAATAAGGAGTTCATGATCGGAGCCACAGTCAGCTCCTGGTCTTGTTTTTGTTGACTGTATAGAGCTTCTTCATCTTTGGCTGCAAAGAATATAACCAGTCTGATTTCGATGTTGACCATCTGGTGATGTCCATGTGTAGAGTCTTCTCTTGTGTTGTGGAAGAGGATATTTGCTATGAAGAGTGCATTTTCTTGGCAAAACTCTATTAGTCTTTGCTCTGCTTCATTCTGCATTCCAAGGCCAAATTTGCCTGTTACTCCAGGTGTTTCTTGACTTCTACTTTTGCATTCCAGTCCCCTATAATGAAAAGGACATCTTTTTTGGGTGTTAGTTCTAAAAGGTCTTGGAGGTCTTCATAAAACCATTCAACTTCAGTTTCTTCAGCGTTACTGGTTGGGTCATGGTGGAGAGGTCTGACAGAATGTGGTCCGCTGGGAAGGGAATGGCAAGCCACTTCAGTATTCTTGCCTTGAGAACCCCATGAACAGTATGAACAGGCAAAATGATAGGATACCAAAAGAGGAACTCCCTAGGTCATAAGGTGCCCAATATGCTACTGGAGATCAATGGAGAAATAACTCCAGAAAGAATGAAGGGATGGAGCCAAAGCAAAAACAATATCCAGTTGTGGATGTGACTGGTGATAGAAGCAAGATCCCATGCTGTAAAGAGCAATATTGCATAGGGACCTGGAATGTCAGGTCCATGAATCAAGGCAAATTGGAATTGGTCAAACAAGAGATGGCAAGGGTGAACGTCGACATTCTAGGAATCAGTGAACTAAAATGGACTGGAATGGGTGAATTTAACTCAGGTGACCATTATATCTACTACTGCGGGCAGGAATCCCTCAGAAGAAATGGAGTAGCCATCATGGTCAACAAAAAAGTCCGAAATGCAGTACTTGAATGCAATCTCAAAAACAACAATGATCTCTGTTCGTCTCCAAGGCAAACCATTCAATATCACAGTTATCCAAGTCTATGCCCCAACCAGTAACGCTGAAGATATATATATATATATATGCGCCTGTTTTCTCAAGCTGTTTTAGAGTTGTGTTGTTTACTGTGTTACCCATGAGCTATGTGTTGGCTTTTGAGCATTTGAGATGTGGCTAGTCTGAATTAAGTTGTGTGCAAAGTGTAAATTAATGATTACATGTTGAGTTGATAATATTTTGGATATATTAGGTTAGATAAATTACCTATTTTTTTTCCTCAGTGTGCCTAATAGAAGATTTACAATTACATATGTGGTTTGCATTTTATTTCTCTTTGACATTGCTGTCTTATCTTACTTTTTCCTTTGTTCTAACAGTTTCAATTATTTTAATCCATTATATATTCTCTAAAAATAATTTTGGTGTTATGTAATATAAAAGGATTTTTTTCACAAAGTTTAATATTTTTATGTTGTTACGCTTATTCGTATTCACTTTCTGAAACCCTGAGTTGCCTTTTTCTTTTCCTTTTTTTTAACCTCTTGACTTTCGTTTTTTCTTCTCATGGTACTATATAGGCATGTTATGCTTTCTGTATATTGCCTGGAAGAATTGTGGAGGAATTTAAAAAGTATAAGAGTTTATCTTTTATTTACTACTTAATATTTAAGACTACTAATAGTATATTTTATAAATCATTCTGTTACTAATGTAAAATTTTAAAACTTAAAGTAAAGGCAATTTGTATCTGGTAGAAAATAAAAGGGATTGAAAATTTCACATGAGGAAAGTCTGCTTGAACATAAAACCTGGCAAACAAATAAATACACAAGCAAAAGTGCACTGACTTAGTTTGCTGTTACAGGTTTTATCAACTTTCATAAACTTGGGCCTTAGCACCATTGCTGCTGTTTATCCCTCCATGTTGTAGTCCTTTGAGGATTTAAGTTTTTATTTTATTTCTCTTACCTTTTTTGATCTTTGGAGAAAAAAGATTCATATTGGGTTCAGGAAATACCTTTATATGGTTAAGCCTTAAACTGTTTAAAACCAAGTGGTATAGCTCAGATCTGGGTAATTTTTAAGTGAATAAATGATTGGGGTAACTGTGGATTATATTTTAAAGTGAGATGTTGACTTCTGGGCTCCAAAATATATTTCAGATTAATCTATCATATGTTGTTACCATCAAGGTATTAACAAAAATGGCTTTATTAGGCGTTTGAAAATTATTTACTGGAGAACTGTTTTATTATCCTTACCTACTTAGAGACTAGTAGATACCTACATATTGAAAATTATGTAAAAGCATATTCACAAGAAAGTATATAAGAAAAAAATTTGGCCAAGAAGTTTGAAATTTTTTTTTAAATGATTGAAATTGATAAAATACAGGTTTAAAAATGAAAATCAGGAGAAAGGGTATCTTGGGAGAAAAGAGTAGAGAAATAGAGATAATAGGAATTGTGGGAAGGAAGTAGAAAAGTGAGCTCATAAAAGTTCACATTCTTAGATGCTCAATGGAAGGATAATTTTGATACTCTTCGATAGACTGAAACAAAGATTTTGCTACTTGTCAACTTTCTGGATCTTAGAATACCCTGTTTAACTTTTTGGTTCTTCCTAAGTTTTGAGGATAGGCCTGATTTCCGTGGGCTGTGCAGACTTAGATTTGGGTTGATCTATAAGAATAATTTCTCGGGGTGGGAGGTGGGAGGGGGGTTCAGGATTGGGAACTCATGTACACCCGTGGCGAATTCGTGTCAATGTATGGCAAGACCAATACAGTATTGTAAAGTAAAATAAAGTAAAAATAAAAATGAAAAAAAATTTAATTTGCTGAATCCATCTGTGTTGTGTATATCATATGTTCTTTTTAAAGTTGCTGAGTAATATTTCATGGTGTGGATATATCACAGTTTGTTTATTTGGCTTGTTTGTAGTTTTTTTGCTTTTCCTAGTTGAGTTGTTTTGAGCATTTGTGTACACATTTTTGCATGATATAAGTTTTCATTTTGGGGGGATAAGTTCCCAAGAGCATGCTTACTTGATCATCAGATAAGTGCATATTTAGTTTTAGAAGAAGCTGTAAGACTATTTTCTAGAGTTGCTCTATATGTTGCATTTCTGCAAGCATTGTATGAGTGATTCAGTTTCTCTGCATTTTAATCAGAGTGGGTGTGTATTATCCCTATTTTTTATTATAGTCATTCAAATAGGTGTGTAATATTTCATTGTAGTTTTAATTAGCACTTCCTTATGGTTACAGCTGTAGAACCCCTTTTCATGTCCTTATTGGTCATTTGTATATCCTCTTTGGTGAAATGTCTGATGTCTTTTGCCCATTTTCCAATTTGATATTTTTGCTCTTGAGTTGTGAGGATTCTTTATTATTCTAGATATGATATCTATATATTCTAGATTATCTTTATATATTTTTTATATATTCTAGATATAGTCTATATACATTCTAGATATGTGGTTTGCAGATTTTTTCCCCCCAGTATGTAGCTTGTCTTTTCATCTTCATAGGGTCATTCATAGAAAAAACTTTTAATTTGATGAGGGCCAATATGTTAATTCTGTTTTATGTATTGTGCTTTTTGTTACAAGTCTAAGAACTCTTTGCCTAGTCCTGAGTCTTGAAGATTTCTTTCTAAATTTTTTCCTAGAAATTTTATTGTCTTTCATTTTACATGTACTGTATGATCTATTTTGATGTACTTTTTGTATAAGATAGGAGGTTTCAGTTGATTTTTTTTTTTCTTTTTAGTCCATTTGTTCCAGCACCTTCTGTTGAAGTCTGTCTTTCCCCTGTTGAATCGCTTTGCATATTGTTGTCAACAATTACTTGGACATATTTGTGTGGACCTATTTCTGGGTTTTCTGTTCCATTCCATCCATCCATCTGTCTGTATTAGTACTACACTGTTTTGAGTAATGTAGCTATGTAGTAAGCCTAAATATCAGGCTTACTACATAATTTGATTCTTTAGGTCTTAAGGTTTTAGGTCTTGTACGAGCTTCTTTCCGTACAGATTTTAGAATAAACTTATTTATACCTGTAAAAAAAAATCTTTCTGTAACTTGCTAAGAATTACATCTATATCAATTATATGTATTATTTATGGAGTATTGTTCTTCACTGTGTTGTGTCTTCCAGTCATTGAACACACTGAGTCTCTAGTTCTCTAGGTCTTTTAAAAAATTTTTTTCAACAGCATTTTGTAATTTTTAATATACAGACCTTGCCCATTTTGTTAGATTTATACCTAAGTATTTCATTTTGTTTGGAGTGATTTTTAAATGAAATTGTTTGTAGCTTAGGCTTTCATATGTTTAATATTAGTATATAGAACTATGGTTGTTTTTTATGTGTTAATCTTTTATCATTTGACCTTGCAGAACTAATTTATTAGTTCTATTAGTTCTTTTTTTTGTTGAAATAATTTCCTTAGTATTTTCAAAATGAAAAGTCATGTTATCTGCAAACAGGGACAGATTTTTTTCTTCTGTTCCAATCCGTTTGCTTTTATTTCCTTTTCTTAACCTTGTTTGCTGAACTTCCAATCTTGAAAAAGATTGGTGAGATTGGCCATCTGTGCCTTGTACTTGAGCTTATGTGGGAAACATAGTTTTTGCCATTAAATTGTGATGTTATCCATGGATTTTTTTTTTAATCGACTTTATTTTATTTTATTTTTTTTTACCAACCTGAGAAAGTTCTCCTCTATTCCTAGTTTACTGAGAATTTTTATTTTGAATTTTGATAAATGTTTTTCTGTCCATTGATATGATCATGTAATTTTACTTCTCTAGCCCTTTTATTTGGTGGATTACAGTGATTGATTTTCCAGTGTTGAACCAGCCTTGCTTTCCTAGAATAAGTCCAATAATCTTTTTATATGTTTCTGGACTTTATTTGCTTATATTTTGTTCAGGACTTTTGCATCTTGAGTTCATGAGAAATAGTGATCTGAAGTTTTTGTTTATATGTTTTGATTCTGTGTCTGTCTGGTTTTGATGCCGCAGTGATACTCACCTCATAAAATGAGTTAGGAAGAATTCCTCCTCTTTTCTGGAAAGTAGTATAAAAATAAAACTAATTCTTTAAATTTTTGGTAAAATTCTCCAGTAAAGCCATCTGGGCCTGGGAATTTCTTTTTCCTGAGTTCTGAACTATGGAGTCAATTTTTTTTTTTTAATGTTTATAGGACTATTCAAATGATCTCTTTTATCTTTTATTGAGTTTTGGTGATACGTAGTTTTTTTAAAAAATTGTTTTTTTCTGTCAGTTTTATTGAGATATAATTGACATAGAGCACTGTGTAAGGTTAAAATGTACAGGATAATAATTTCACTTACATGATTATCAGAATAAATTTGGTGAACATCCATCATCTCATGCAGATACAAAATTAAAGAAATAGAAAAATTTTTTCCTTGTGATGAGAACTCTTAGGATTTACTTTAACAGCTTTCTTATGTAACATGCAGCAGTGTTGACTGTATTCATCATGTTCTATATCACATCCCTAGTATTTATTTATCTTAAAACAGAAAATTTGTGCCTTTTGATCACGTTCATTCAGTTCACCCCACCACATCCCCTGTTCCCTGACTCTGGTAACCATAGATCTCTTTTTTTAATTGAGTTTGTTTGTTTTTGAAGTATTACTGACCTGCAACACTGTGTTAGTTCCTGTTATATACAACGTAGTGCTTTTGTATTCCTATACATTTCAGAATGATCACCTGATGTCTAGTTGATATGTATTTATTGTATTCCTCAACATGATGTATGGTTTTTAAATAATTTTTTTTCTAAGTTGAATTTATGAATATGAAGTTGTTCTCAGTATTTCCTTATTATTTTAATGACTGAGAAATCTGTAGTGATAATCCCCTGTTTCCTTCTGATAGTTATGATTCAAGTCTTTCTTCTTTTTGTTTTTGTTAGTCTTGCTAGAGGTTTATAGGTTTATTTGAAACAAAGAACCAGCTCTTTGTTTCATTATTTTCTCTTATTTCTGTTTTCAGTTTTATTGATCTCTGTCTTTATTATTTTCTCTTTTATGCTTGCTTTAATTTTCCTCTTCTTTGTAGTTTCTTGCGATAGGAGCTAGGATGATCAGTTTAAGGCCTTTTTTTTCCTCCTAAAGTAAACATTTAGGGCCATTCATTTTCCTCTGGGCACTGCTTTCACTGCATTTCCCATTTGATACTTTGTAAGTTGGATTCCATTATGGTCAGTGAACATGCTCTTTATGATATCAGTTCTTTGAAATTTGTTGAGGTTTTATGGCCCAGCATATTGTTTATCTGAAAGAATGTTCTATGGATGCTTGAAAAGAATATATGTTCTACTTACTTTTTGACTCTATTGGAATACCACCTAGCTCTCCCGGTACAACTCTCTCTTTGCTGCCTGCCCCACCCATTCTGGTTCATGTGCCTTATTATTTGTATGTAGAGCATCATTGACATTTATTCTTAATTCCTCTCCTTATAGTTTTTATTTCCCATAAACTCTTAATTTTTATGTCTCATGTCTTATTCGACATTTTCTGTAGTTTCAAACAAAATTTAATATTGTCACTAGTTTTTAATGTTGGTACTATAATTTTGGCTTACACTAATGGCAGATTGACCTTGAAATATTACTACTGCAAGGTGAAATATGGTGGTGTGTTTTTATTATTATTTAAAAAGTCACTCATCAAGTATAATTCTCAGGATAAATTTAGACTGAATAGGAATTATATGCCAGGCATGTTGCTCTGCATTAAATAGGAAAATCTGTGTTTTCAAGGTACTTCATTAGACACAAGATGAACACTTCTGCAGTGTTTCTGATAGCATAAGACAGATGCTTAATGGAGAGGTACTATAGGAATTCAGAAAAGGAGTAATTAAAGAATGTAGGCAGGATTAATTTGTGTAGCCTTGTGAAAAACGTAATACAGTTGAATCTTGAACAGTGTGGAGGTTAGGGACACTGACCATCCATGCAATCAAAAATCCGAGTATAAATTAAAAGAGAAAATCTGTGTTTAAGCTATAGTTGCATGCTAAGTCGCTTCAGTCGTATCTGACTCTTCGCAACCCTATGAACTGTGGACCGCCAGACTCCTCTGTCTGTGGAATTCTCCAGGCAAGGATACTGGAGTGGGTTGCCATTTCCTACTCCAGAGGATCTTCCCCACCCAGGGATGGAACCCACATCTCTTAAGTCTCCTGCATTGGCAGGCGGGTTCTTTACCACTAGTGCCACCTGGGAAGCCAAGTTATAGTTGACCCTCCATATATGCGTTTCTTTCTTCCATGTCCCAGATTTCTCTGTATCTGAGGTTTTACATTTGTGAATTCAACCAGCAGCAGATCATGTAGTACTGAAGCATTTACTGCTGAAAAAAATTCCTATGTAAGTGGACCTGTGCTTTTCAAACCCATGTTGTTCAGGGGTTAACTATTTCAATGCGTGGTAGATGGAGTTGGAAAGGAAGTTACAATGAAACTGGGGAACTTGGTATAAGGGGACTATTGAACAAAAACAAGCATAGCCTGTGGAAGAGAGGGGGACATTCTTTGAGGCAGTGGGGTTATTCAGTAGTTGAACAACTTAGGGGTTAGGAGTACCTAATTTACAGTTGGCCCTTCGTATCCCCGCTTCCATACCCGTGGATTCAACCAGCGGCAGATTGTGTAGTACTGTCGTGTTTATTGGGGGAAAAAAAAAAATCTGTGTATAAGTGGATCCCCAGTTCAAACCCATGTTGATCAGGGGTCAACTAGAGGGAAGGTTCTGAATACCAAGAAGAAGCTTCAGTTTGAACAGGAGGCAGTTGCAGATTTAAAGGTTCTCCTTCTGAAGAGTGACTTGAAGAATGGAGTATAAAGTATTGGCATAACCTGGGAGATTGTTAGAAATGCAAATTTTAATACCCTATCTTACCTACAGAATCAGAACCTACATTTTTTAATAAGATAGGTAATTTGTATGCATGCTTAAATATAATAAGACTGCTAAATTGAAGATTATATTCAAGTTTTGGCACTGGGCAACTGAAAACTGGGTGGGCCATTCACAGGAAATAAAAAGCCTGGGTGGCAAAAAAACTGTTATTATTTTTTGCTCCCAGGCTATTAGAGAACTTTTTGTTGATAGAAAATAAGCATAATGATAACATTGGAGAAAATCTTGAAAAATGAATCGAAAAAGCTTATAATTCCAAAGTCCTAAAATAAATAGCATTTTCATTATTTTTGCATGTTGTCTTGAGTTCTTATTAATATGTAACTTGTTTTTATATTGTTTGTATACTTTAAAATTCATTATATAAATGTTTTATATTTCTTTACAATTTAAAATACATACATACACTCTCATCCACATTTTCTAAAATGCAAATTAAAAATAACAATGATTCCAGTATTTACATTTTTAGATTGGTAAGGATTAAAATGTTTGGTTCTAATAGATTTTAGTGAGAATGTAGAGTGGTACAACTTTTTAAAGGGTGATTTGGCAGTGTTTGTTAAAACTAAAAATTGCACATACCATTCTTGATCCCGCAGTTTCACTTCTAAGAATATGTTCTACAAATATACTGGCTCTAGGTCAATTGATCTACAAGGCTGATTGTCACATTTACCAATTTTTTTGTATCAGTCTATTCAAGAAAACATTTTTTTAGTGATTATAGACAAAATAGCATTATTTCATAATAAAAGTGTTCAGTTTACTCTGATTTCGTTCCTGTTTTTGAAGAGTTATTTTATGTTTTTTCCCACCAGTACTTTCTGATTTCTTTATAATCTTTTAAAAAGTTATTTAAAGGTTATTTTGTGTTTCCTTCTAGCATTTTAATAGTTTTAGGGTTCTTTTGTCCGTTTCAAAGTGCATCTACCAGCCTTTGTTTTTTAATAAATTTTTTTAAATTAAAAATTTTTATAAGTTTTAAAAAATTTGCAGTTATATATGTTGGATGAAATTATTTTAATAGCTTTTAAAGATTTTTGATGGGATTTGGTTTACAATTTCCCCCCCTTTATTTTAAGGAATATTGGAAGCTAAGGGTCGTAGGTTGGTTGACTTTTTTAATGAACATATTTAATACTCAGAAAAACATTTCACAATCACAATTATTAATATTTCAGTGTAAATATTACATGCATTTACCATAGCTATCTGCTGAAAAATATCTAGAGCAGCTATTGCTGAGACATGCTAATATTTTTTTAAATTGCTATAAAAATTAATAATATCTTGATTGAGGCCTTAGGGAATAATAATAAAATTACCTAAAGAGTGGAGTAATTCAAACAAGAATGTGAAAGAACTGGAAAGAGTGGCCTAAATCTTGCTACAAAAGACAAAAAATTTAATGACTGGAAATACAAAACTAACAAATATATTTACTAATAAATATAAAATGCTTATATAATTATTTATAAATAAGAACTATTTATAAATGAGATTTCTACATTTATTACTATATTAATAAATATAAGTATTTATACCTGTGTGTGTTAAGTCACTTCAGTTGTGTCCAACTCTTTGCGAGCCTATGCACTGTAGCCCATCAGGGTCCTCTGTCCTTTGCGTTCTTCAGGCAGGAATACTGGAGTGGGTTGCCACGACCTCCTCCAGGGGATCATCCCAAGCCATGGATCAAACCCGCTTCTCTTGTCTCCTGCATTGGCAGGTGGGTTCTTTACCACTAGTGCCACCTGGGAAGCCCATTGATACATATAGGTAGCTATAAATACAGATATATTTTAAAATTAATAAATATATTTATACATGTAGACTATACTCTAAATACATGTGTTATAGCAATGTTATAGTAAGCCAATACGATATGTATTGATATAAAATATAATCAGGGTCATATGTCTGATTTGTTGAGATCTTTGAGATGAATATGTAAATTTGGTAATTACAGTGAATTTATTATTCAGCAGACTGAATTTTGGAGATTTTGTTTGTTTCTGATAATACTAACTTACCAGAACATAAGTGGAAGAGTGTGCATTGCAGTATTGTAATACCAAAAGGCTGAAACTGCTGAATTCATGTCAGCAGAGTTTACTAAATTATGTGTGCATCTATATAATGAAATATGTTGTAGCCATGGAAAAGAAAGTAGAGGTAAATGTATTAAGATAGAAAAATTTGTAGTGTAAAGTAAAAAAGGTTCAGAACAGTGCACACAGTCCTTTTCATTTTCAGTTAAAGAAAAGATGCTTATGAACATATATTTATATACACATTGGATATATCTGGAAGAGTACTAAAAATTATTTATAGTGGTTGCCACTAGGATCCTAACAGGTGGAAACAAAGTTAATAGGTACCCTTATTGTGTGTTAATATTGATCAGTTTTACTAACTAATAAAAACAAAATTAAATACTGGCAGCATATATTATTCCTTGTGGAAGATGTGAAAATGACATATAGAAGACAAGTCTCCCAATGGTGACATTTGTTAAACATTTTGTTTTACTGTGTTTCCTTTCAGTTTTTTTATATTTTACTTTTTTGTATTAGTTTAATTACCACAACATTGGTGTTTTAGAAATTAGTTTTATTTACTTGACTATGCCACAGCCTTTGACTGTGTGGATCACAATAAACTGTGGAAAATTCTGAAAGAGATGGGAATGCCAGACCACCTGACCTGCCTCTTGAGAAATCTGTATGCAGGTCAGGAACCAACACGGAACAACAGACTGGTTTCAAATAGGAAAAAGGAGTACGTCAAGGCTTATATTGTCACCCTGTTTATTTAACTTATATGCAGAGTACATCATGAGAAATGCTGGACTGGAAGAAACACAAGCTGGAATCAAGGTTGCCAGGAGAAATATCAATAACCTCAGATATGCAGATGACACCACCCTTATGGCAGAAAGTGAAGAGGAACTAGAAAGCCTCTTGATGAAAGTGAAAGTGGAGAGTGAAAAAGTTGGCTGAAAGCTCAACATTCAGAAAACTAAGATCATGGCATCTGGTCCCATCACTTCATGGGAAATAGATGGGGAAACAGTGGAAACAGTGTCAGACTTTATTTTTTTGGGCTCCAAAATCACTGCAGATGGTGATTGCAGCCATGAAATTAAAAGACGCTTACTCCTTGGAAGGAAAGTTATGACCAACCTAGATAGCATATTCAAAAGCAGAGACATTACTTGGCTGACTAAGGTCCGTCTAGTCAAGGCTGTGGTTTTTCCAGTGGCCATGTATGGATGTGAGAGTTGGACTGTGAAGAAGGCTGAGCGCTGAAGAATTGATGCTTTTGATCTGTGGTGTTGGAGAAGACTTTTGAGAGTTCCTTGGACTGCAAGGAGATCCAACCAGTCCATTCTGAAGGAGATCAGCCCTGGGATTTCTTTGGAAGGAATGATGCTAAAGCTGAAACTCCAGTATGAATCGCAGCATGTCAGGCCTCCCTGTCCATCACCAATTCCTGGAGTTCACTCAAACTCAAGTCCATCGAGTTGGTGATGCCATCCAGCCATCTCATCCTCTGTCGTCCCCTTTTCCTCCTGCCCCCAATCCCTCCCAGCATCAGGGTCTTTTCCAATGAGTCAACTCTTCGCATGAGGTGGCCAAAGTACTGGAGTTTCAGCTTTAGGATCATTCCTTCCAAAGATGAACTGGGCAAAAAACTGACATCGTATTTCTTAGCTAATCCATGAGAAAACTGTAAACCTCTTTTATTTAATACTGTAGGACTGCTAACTCAGTCATGTTCATTGAGTCTCAGAATTCTTTCCATTCTTTTGTATTTCAGTCGTTCTTCTCCCTAAAAGTTACTGGTCATGATTTTGACCTTTTTGTTTTGGAGGCTTCCTGTTCCAGTGATGAGAGTTTAGAATGCAGAATTCTGTTTGTATGTGACTTATTCATATCTTTGATAAAATTTTCTTATGTAGTTCTATTAGTTATTCTGCTACGTAGATGACACTTTGAGAGTAGTGGGAGACAATCTCATTCATGGAAATACCGCTCTTCACACTCACTGAAACCAGAGTTCAGCCTGTTTAAGTTGACCACAAATTTGGTATTAATTGGACTCTCAGATGCTAGGCAAAGTTGAAATAGCTTACATTTCTTTTAGCTAAATTATTTGCCTTAGCTGTATTTCCAGACATAAAAACACTGGAGCAGAGGACTTCATTATATAATTTGCATGGTTACTGATTTTCAAAAGGATTGAATGAATTTATAATGCGATCAGCAGTGTATAAATACCTCGATTTCAACAGATTTTCTTTGGAATTAGTTATTATTATTAGAAAATATTACCTAGGAGTAAAATGATCTTGTAGAGTTACATTTTCATTTGCTTTGTGTAGAAATTCAGTAGGAACAACAAATTAGAAGTGGGTTTGGAAAATGTTAACTTCTAACTAGAGCATTTGGTTATGTAACCAACACTGCATTATTGTTTTGAATCAAAAGTTAAGATTGGTTATTAGCATAATGAAATAGAGTGTCCCTGGAATGAAAGTCATGAAGAGTACTATTGTATTCTTGGAACAGAGGAGTTCTTTTGTCTTATGTCGCCTTTGGCTGAGAATAGAATAATATGCTACTTTTATCCTGCAGCTAGACAGTCACTGTGCTTAAGTCAATCTCTGTGTGTCTGCTTGGTTCAGTCAATTAAAAAACTTACTGTTTGTTTGTTTGCCAAGTTAGTAATGTCATAATATATTTTGCAAGGAATTGAATAAAAAACTATTTTTGTCATGTTTTAATAGTTTTTTGTGTTTATTTTTTATTTAACAAAAATTTTAGTGTAGCCCTATTTTTATTGTTTTTGAATCTAGTTTTTAAAACTGTAAGTAATTTAGGAGAAACTTAGAAATAATCTTTTAAATTAAGCAAATCACTAGTTCATTTGTCAGAAAATAAGGACTAGTAATTTAAGTGAATATTTTTTACTTTCCTATTGGTGACCTTTTAAGACTTTTTCAGCCTCCAGACCATCCAGCAATTTTGTTAAAAACTGATTTTATGGTAGGTTAATCTTTTTTTTTAAATACCAGCAAGATAAGAAATTATCATTGCATCTTTTAAAAGATTTATTTTTTACTCACTTAGAATTTATATGTGAGGCACATACTTAAGGTTCTTTTTTTTCTCCTCTGTTTAATTTCTTTTGGAGCCAATCATTATCTTTAGAGCCAGTTTGAAAGGGTTGTTTTGGTGCTTTCTGCCGTGACCGACTTGTAGTAAGGAACCTTTAATATATCGGTTTGGCCAAAAAGTTCATTCTAGTTTTTCCGTAAGATGTTATGGAAAAACTTGAACGAACTTTTTGGCTGACCTAATACAGTATAACAAGATCTCATTTGGCTAGTAAGTGTGTCTACCAGCTCTCTGCTAGGTGTAGGACACTGCCTTCAAAGTGTTGGCATGTAGGCTAGCTGAATTACAAGGTTGGCTTATATAATGTAAGACATGAATAATACAAGTCATTGTGTATACAGGAGCTGAATAAAGAGAAGGAAAAGAACAATGAGTAATTTAATTTCAAGGCTGTTTTCTACATTTAACTTTGTTTATCTCTTGATGATTTTACGTCCCTAAACCTAATTAAAAGACACTTACTCCTTGGAAGGAAAGTTATGACCAACCTAGACAGCATATTCTAAAGCAGAGACATTACTTTGCCAACAAAGGTCCGTCTAGTCAAGGCTATGGTTTTTCCAGTAGTCATGTATGGATGTGAGAGTTGGACTGTGAAGAAAGCTGAGTGCTGAAGAATTTATGCTTTTGAACTGTGGTGTTGGAAAAGACTCTTGAGAGTCTCTTGGACTGCAAGGAGATCCAACCAGTCCATTCTAAAGGAGATCAGCCCTGGGATTTCTTTGGAGGGAATGATGCTAAAGCTGAAACTCCAGTACTTTGGCCACCTCATGCGAAGAGTTGACTCATTGGAAAAGACCCTGATGCTGGGAAGGATTGGAGGCAGGAGGAGAAGGGAACGACAGAGGATGAGATGGCTGGATGGCATCACGGACTCGATGGACGTGAGTCTGAGTGAACTCCGGGAGTTGGTGATGGACAGGGAGGCCTGGTGTGCTGCAGTTCATGGGGTCGCAAAGAGTTGGACACGACTGAGCGACTGAACTGAACTGAAAACCTAATTTTATCAGATCTCTTAAAAATTAGTCTTTAGCATGATTTTTTCATAAGCAGTTATCTTACTTAGAATTTTTGTACCTTATGCTTCTATGCTTGTATTACAGCTCCTAAGAATTTATAATTGCAAGATATTCTATAGTTTAATAGTTTTTTGAGGAATCTCAAGTTTTATAAGATAGGTATCTTATAAAGTCATTTATAAAACAGTAGTTTCTTTGAAGTGTCAAGTTTTTCCAGTAGTTTGAATGGTCTCTGAGTGGTTTTGTATGCATAGTGGCTTTTTATCAACTAGAATCCCTTGTCCTAATAAATTTACTTGTAGTTTAGGAAAATTGTCTTGAATATTTCAGGATTCATTCTTCTAGAGGAGAGTTAAAAGATTTTCCTCTCTTCCTCCCCTCAACTCCCCCTTCTCATCCCCAGTGCTTTGCTTTGCTAGGAGTCTTTACCACCAACTGAATAGTGAAATACGTAAGTTTTGACAAATGCATGCACCTGTGTAGTTACACCTGTTTCAAGATCTGTAACATTCCAGTTATCTCAGAAATCTCTTAGGCCTCTGACTACTCAGTACCTGTCTCCCAGAATGCATCTCTGTTCTGATTCTGTTAGCAGACCTTCGTTTTGGCTATTGATGGAATTTTACATAAGTGGAATAATTTTGTGACTGATTTCTTATACTTAGTGTAATGCTTCTGAGATTGTCCATGTCATATTTATTGGCAGTTTCTTTTTATTGCTGAATAGTTGTAGTATTCCAAAGAATAAATATACCACTGTTTGTTTATCCATTCATATGTTGGTGGACATTTGGGTTGTTTTCAGTTTGGCTAACTGTGGATAAGGCTGTTTATGAACATTCATGGATAAGCTCTTTTGTGGACATGTGTTTTCATTTTTTTCTGGGTAAATCTGTAGAAATGGAATTGCTAGGTTATGTGGTAAATGTATGCTTAAAAACTGTTTTCCCCAGGCCAGAATTTAGAGGGCAGTGGAAGTGAGAGATTTTAAAGGCTATACTATGAATGATCTTAGAGGTCATATTAAAGAACATTTATCCCAAGTACAGTATAAAGCCATGGAAGGGTTTAAGAGACCACTTTTTGAAGACTGGGTTAAAAGTGAGGCTGAAGATGGAAGACCCTGTGAAGAGGACTCTTTCCTTGCAAATGACATAAAACTTGACCCAAACTGGCTTAAACATGAGAATATTTGGGGTCACATAAACGAGAAAGCCCAGAGAGTAACATCAAAACCATAAATATTAAATATGTGTCTGAGTTAAAAATTTATATTTCATCAGCTCTCATATCACTGACCTCTGTATGTTTATTCAAGTGACACCAACCCCCATGCTCAGGAAAGTAAGTGCATTGTGCATATTAGATGTTCAATCAATATTTTGGTGAATGAATGAATGTTCATGGGCATCTCTGAGAGTCATACTGAGAGTCATTCTTGAAACCTCTTTCTCTTCCTTTCTCTAATATCTAGTCTATTCTCCTGTCAAAATATTTCTTAAACTTGTTCACTCTTCTTGATCTCTGCTGTCACTATGCTCTTTTTTTCTCCTACTGGTCTGTCTCTGGAGTGCCTTTGTGGTCTTCATAAACATCCTTCGTCTCCACTGCAGTCTCTACAAGGTTGGAATCACTCTGGCCTTGGTCTTGTGTGCTCATTTCTTTCTTTGTGCTCTTTCCTGGGTATAAGGTAGATTTTTTTTTTTTTAAAGAAGATTAAAAATGTGATATTAGGAGTAAGGCATGAGGTCTTAAGTGGTTGTGGCATACAGTGAACTACATACTGCTTTGCTTTGAGGAGAAAATAGAAGATATGCTAATGGTTATAATAAAACTATGTTCAGGGAAGGAGTAGATACAGAAAATTAGTAGGAAAATTTCTAGTACAGTCCTTTCTGGTTTGCTTGAGAATTGAGAAAATACTCAAGAAAATAGAAAACCAAAATTGTTCCTTTGGTTTTCAATCTACAGATTAAATATCCACCGTATAATCTTAATGTACGTTACAAGTAATCTGTAACAGTTTTGTTTTTCCAAGCTAATAAATGACTTTAAAATCTGTGATGGAAAAAAAGTTTGCTACATAATTCAGTTAAAACATCAGCATTTATATTTTCTCTTTGCTCTTGACTATCCCCATCATTCTACCCTATATTTTCCTCAGACATTCAAGTTTTCTGTAAATTTTACCTCTCTATATCATCGACTGTTAATGAAAAAAGGTTGGCTCATAGTGATGATGGGGAAAGTTGCAACAGCATGGAGTAGACAGAATTGCACAGTAGTTTGCACAGCTATGTTTAGAACATAGCTGACTTATTTTTAAATCTGGAAGAACCTGAAATTTGCCTGTCTAAATAGAGTAAAGGTCATTGAGTGTATAATAAATTCATTAGTCCTTAATTTTTCTCCCCCTACCCCCAACAACAACAGCAGTAAGTTTGTTATGATCACCAACTCACCATCTTCAGTGCCTAACACTATATCTGACACATAGTAGGAACATAAGATTTGCTACTTTAAAGTAATGCACTTCAGTTCCCTGGAAAATTCACAGATGGTGAAATATAAAGTGAACACTGCTAAAAATACTCAGTCCTAGAAATGGAAATGTATTTTATAGAGGAGTAAGAATTTGACCTAAATATCTAGTCTATATAAGTTTTTTTAAATGTGAATTTATTTCTTATCTTTTTTCTAGACATTTAAATATAACGTGTAACCCAGCTCCAACTAGTGATCATTGTGTTGTACTAGTATGACTTTCGTTGAGTATATTTTCTTAAAAGCATTGTTCTTAAAAAATTTAACTATAGTCACACAAGTGATGAAGTTTTAGAAAAATTCAAGCTGTACAAATAGAATGAAACTCCCTTTTAATTGAACCCCACTGCCCTTTGCCCATCCATATCACTTAGTTAACTCCTCTAGTCAATTTGGCATTTATACTTCAAAGATTTTATACATATGCACAAATACACACACTTTAAAAAAAAAGTTTAAAATTACAGTTGCCTGCTTTAAGTGAGTTTTAGGCGTCTTTCTACACTTTAGAGTTTTAGGAAGATTTCTGCACTTACAGCACTCCTGGCTTATGTAACCAAGTCATGTCCTTTTTAAAAAAATTAATTTACTAAAACTGGAGAACAGCAACCTAGAAAATAAGCCACACTTATTAAGAATTTGTTTTAGTAGCCAATCTGTCTTCCATATCATCTTCTATAATTTATAAGTTAGTACTATCAAAAGCAATCTGATGTATTTGATACAATGTGTATACAGACAAGTACTCTGCCAATTCGGACTGTCCTCCAATCTAGATTAGTAAAACTTTAGTGTTTGCATACGGAAAATTTAGGAAAAACTTTTTTTACACCATAGCTAGCTATTACTTTAACGCTAACATTAAGAGCCATTTAATTAACATCAAAATGAAGCAGGTCAAAGGATAACAGAGTTTTGCTGAGAGAGCTCACTGGTCATAGCAAACACTCTCTCTTCCAACAACGCAAGAGAAGACTCTACTCATGGTCAACACCAAAATCATATTGATTATATTCTTTGCAGCCAAAGATGGAGCTCTATAGAGTCAGCAAAAACAAGACTGGGAGTCGACTGTGGCTCAGATCATGAACTCCTTATTGCCAAATTTTAAATTGAAGAAAGTAGGAAAACCACTAGACCATTCAGATATGACCTTAAATGAAATCCCTTATGATTATACACAGGAAGTGACAAATAGATTCGAGGGATTATATCTGATAGAGTGGAGAACTATGGACACAGGTTCATGACGTTGTACAGGAAGCAGTCATCAAGACCATCCCCAAGAAAAAAAAGTGCAAAAAGGCAAAATGGTTGCCTGAGGAGGCCTTACAAGTAGCTGAGAAAAGAAAAGATGGGACAGGCAAAGGAGAAAAGGAAAAATATACCTGTTTCAATACAGAATTCCACAGAATAGCAAGGAGAGATAAGAAAGCCTTCCTCAGTGATCAATGCAAAGAAATAGAGGAAAACAACAGAATGGGAAAGACTAGAGATCTCTTCAAGAAAATTAGAGATACCAAGGGACCATTTCATGCAAAGATGGGCACAGTAAAGGACAGAAATGGTATGGACCTAACAGAAGCAGAAGATATTAAAAAGAGGTGTCAAGATTACACAGAAGAACTGTGCAAAAAAGATCTTCATGACATAGATAACCACAATGGTGTGATCACTGAACTAGAGCCAGACATCCTAGAATGCGAAGTCAAATGGGCCTTAGGAAGCATCACTATGAACAAAGCTGGTGGAGGTGATGGAATTCCAGTTGAGCTATTTCAAATCCTGAAAGATGATACTGTGAAAGTGCTGCACTCAATATGCCAGCAAATTTAGAAAACTCAGCCGTAGCCGCAGGACTGGAAAAGGTCAGTTTTCATTCCAATCCCAAAGAAAGGCAATGCCAAGGAATGCTCAAACTACCGCAAAATTGCACTCATCTCACATGCTAGTGAAGTAATGCTCAAAATTCTCCAAGCCATGCTTCAACAGTACGTGAACCGTGAACTTCCAGATGTTCAAGTTGGATTTATAAAAGGCAGAGGAATCAGAGATCAAATTGCCAACATCTGTTGGGGCATCGAAAAAGCAAGAGACTTCCAGAAAAACATCTACTTCTCCTTTATCGACTACACCAAAGCCTTTGACTGTGTGGATCACAACAAACTATGGAAAATTCTTAAGAGAGATGGAAATACCAGACCACCTGACCTTCCCCCTAGAAATCTGTATGCAGGTCAAGAAGCAACAGTTAGAAATGGACATGGAGCAACAGACTGTTCCAAATCAGGAAAGGAGTATGTGGAGGCTGTATATTGTCACCCTGCTTATTTAACTTACGTGCAGAGTACATCATGAGAAATGCTGGACTGGATGAAGCACAAGTTGGAATCAAGATTGCCAAGAGAAATATCAATAACCTCAGAGATGCAGATGACACCACCGTTATGGCAGAAAGCAAGGAAGAACTAAAGAGCCTCTTGATGAAAGTGAAAGAGGAGAGTTAACAACTTGGCTTAAAACTCAACTTTCAAAAAACGAAGATCATGGCATCCGGTCCCATCACTTCATGGCAAATAGATGGGGAAACAATGGAAACAGTGATAGACTATTTTGGGGGGCTCCCAAATCACTGCAGATGGTGACTGCAGCCATGAAATTAAAAGACATTTGCTTCTCAAAAGAAAAGCTGTGACCAACCTAGACAGCATATTAAAAAGCAGAAACATTACTTTGCCAACAAAGGTCCATCTAGTCAAGGCTATGGTTTTTCCAGTAGTCATGTATGGATGTGAGAGTTGGACTATAAAGAAAGCTGAGTGCAGAAGAATTGATGCTTTTGAACTGTGGTGTTGGAGAAGACTGTTGAGAGTCCCTTGGACTGCAAGGAGATCCAACCAGTCCATTCTGAAGGAGATCAGCCCTGGGATTTCTTTGGAAGGAATGATGCTAAAGCTGAAACTCCAGTACTTTGGCCACCGCATGCAAAGAGCTGACTCATTGGAAAAGACCCTGATGCTGGGAGGGATTGGGGGCAGGAGGAGAAGGGGATGACCGAGGATGAGATGGCTGGATGGCATCACTGATTCGATGGACGTGAGTCTGAGTGAACTCCGGGAGTTGGTGATGGACAGGGAGGCCTGGTGAGCTGTGATTCATGGGGTTGCAAAGAGTCGGACACGACTGGGCAACTGAACTGAACTGAACTGATATAGTCCCTTTAAGGTACTTTGTGCTTAGTTGTGGGAGTTTTAAGCACCTTGTATTTTTAGAATTTTAGAACCAGGAGAGATCTCAGTATTTAATACAATCCCTTTATTTTGCAAACAAAGAAATCCACAGAAAGTCAGTAACTTGACCAGTTACCCAGAACAAGTTATGGTGAGAGTCAGAACTGTAACCTAGATCTCCTGCTATATATATTTTCTGGCCCTTTCTAGCCTTGAGTCTACTTGAAATAGAGAATGAGCTTAATATTCACATTTCTTTCTTTCCTTGGTAAGAAAATCTGCCGGACCCTATGATGGCCAAAAGTACTTTGGGAAAAGTGAAATTTCCTGTGAGAAAAAGACTGTTTTAATGATATGTGGTTGATAGTATCCTTTATTTTCCCATTTCTTTTTTCCTCTCCTTCTCCTTTCTCTCTTAGAGTGCACATAGAAAGACTGTAAAGTAGACCTCTTATAAGGAAATTGGACCTAGGGAGATGGGCTGAAGCGGGAGTAGGTTATGTTTTGTAGTTTCTCTGGTGGATCAGTGGTAAAGAATCCAGCTGCCAATGCAGGAGACTCAGGTTTGATCCCTAGGTTAGGAAGATCCCCTGGATAAGGAAATGGCAACCCAGGCAGTATTCTTTCCTAGGAAATCCCATGGAGGGAGGAGACTGGCTGGCTGTAGTTCGTAGGGTTGCAAAAGAGTTGGACACAACTTAGCAACTGAACAAGAGCAACAGCAACTTATCCTACTAATTCTGATGTTCTAGCCTAGTCACTAGGACCAAAAGAACCCAATCCAGTAGATTTATGAAGCATCCCCGAGTTCACCAAAGCTGGTAGTATTATCAACATATTGAATTGTCTTTCCGTTAGTTTTCCACCATGCATCTATAAAGTCTGTCTTCTGTTTACTTTTTTAAAAAAACTTGTCCTTTTATCCTTCTTCAAGCATTCTTTGCTTAGTATATATTTTACAAAAGAGCATAAAATATAAAGTGAATATACTCATAAGACATGCTCTTTTAGTTCTTTGTAATGTCACTGGTCTTACCCTTATTGTTTCAATTGTATACTTTGTTGATGCTGTTAAAAACATTTTAGTGAAATAATATATTGGTAAACAACTTACTTTTAAATATTTATTGCATTTCTTTGACGTGTGTTTTTGTAAAGAGTTAATAGATGATGCAAAGACAGGCTATGGGATAAGATGGGGACAATTAGGTGATGATGTTTACTGCTGTAGCTGTGAATCATTACGTAGCCAGAGTTGGGAGTGCACTGTTTGTTAACAGTAGCCTTTCAAAGAATATCTTCGGAGTATTTGATCAATTCAGTTCAGTTGCTCAGTCGTGTCTGACTCTTTGCGACCCCGTGAACTGCAGCATGCCAGACCTCCCTGTCCATCACCAACTCCAGGAGTTCACCCAAACTCATGTCCATTGAGTCGGTGATGCCATCCAACCATCTCATCCTCTGTTGTCCCCTTCTCGTGCCTTCAATCTTTCTTAGCATCAGGGGCTTTTCAAATGAGTCAGTTCTTTGCATGAGGTGGCCAAAGTATTGGAGTTTCAGCTTCAGCATCAGTCCTTCAAATGAATATTCAGGACTGATTTCCTTTAGGATGAACTGGTTTGATCTCCTTGAAATCCAAGGGACTCTCAAGAGTCTTCTCCAATACCACAGATCAAAAGCATCAATGCTTTGGCACTCAGCTTTCTTTATAGTCCAACTCTCACATCCATACATGACTACTGGAAAAACTATAGCCCTAATTAGATGGGCCTTTGTTGGCAAAGTAATGTCTCTGCTTTTTAATATGCTCTCTAGGTTGGTCATAACTTTTCTCCCAAGGAGTAAGCGTCTTTTAATTTCATGGCTGCAATCACCATCTGCAGTGATTTGGGAGCTCAAAAAATAAACTCAGCCACTGTTGCCACTGTTTCCCCATCTATTTGCCATAAAGTGATGGGACCAAATGCCATGGTCTTCGTTTTCTGAATGTTGAGCTTTAAGCCAACTTTTTCACTCTCCTCTTTCACTTTCATCAAGAGGCTTTTTAGTTCCTCTTCACTTTCTGCCATAAGGATGGTGTCATCTGCATCTCTGAGATTGTTGATATTTCTCTTGGCAGTCTTGATTCCAGCTTGTGCTTCTTCCAGTCCAGCGTTTCTCATGATGTACTCTGCATATAAGTTAAATAAGCAGGGTGACAATATACAGCCTTGACGTACTCCTTTTCCTATTTGGAACCAGTCTGTTGTTCCATGTCCAGCTCTAACTGTTGCTTCCTGACCTGCATACAGATTTCTCAAGAGGCAGGTCAGGTGTCTGGTATTCCCATCTCTTTCAGAATTTTCCACAGTTTATTGTGATCCACACAGTCAAAGGCTTTGGCATAGTCAATAAAGCAGAAATAGATGTTTTTCTGGAACTCTCTTTCTTTTTCGATGATCCAGCAGATGTTGGCAATTTGAGCTCTGGTTCCTCTGCCTTTTCTAAAACCAGCTTGAACATCTGGAAGTTCGTGGTTCACATATTACTGAAGCCTGGCTTGGAGAATTTTGAGCATTACTTTACTAGCATGTGAGATGAGTGCAATTGTGCGGTAGTTTGAGCATTCTTTGGCATTGCCTGTCTTTGGGATTGGAATGAAAACTGACCTTTTCCAGTCCTGTGGCCACTGCTGAGTTTTTCAAATTTGCTGGCATATTGAGTGCAGCACTTTCACAGCATCATCTTTCAGGATTTGAAAGAGCTCCACTGGAATTCCATCACCTCCACTAGCTTTGTTCCTAGTGATGCTTTCTAAGGCTCACTTTACTTCACATTCCAGGATGACTGGCTGTAGGTGAGTGATCACATCATCATGATTATCTGGGTCATGAATAACTTTTTTGTATAGTTCTTCTGTGTATTCTTGCCACCCCTTAATATCTTCTGCTTCTGTAGGTCCATACCATTTCTGTCCTTTATTGTGCCCATCTTTGCATGAAATGTTCCCTTGGTATCTCTAATTTTCTTGAAGAGCTCTTTCCTTTCCATTCTATTGTTTTCCTCTATTTCTTTGCATTTGATCACTGAGGAAGGCTTTCTTATCTCTTCTTGCTATTCTTAGGAACTCTGTATTCAAATGGGTATATTTTTCCTTTTCTCCTTTGCTTTTCACTTCTCTTCTTTTTACAGCTATTTGTAAGGCCTCCTCAGACAGCCATTTTGCTTTTTTGCATTTCTTTTTCTTGGGGATGGTCTTGATCCCTCTCTCCTGTACAGTGTCACGAACTTCCGTCCATAGTTCATCAGGCACTCTGTCTATCCGATATAGTCCCTTAAATCTATTTCTCACTTCCACTGTATAATTGTAAGGGATTTGATATAAGTCATACCTGAATGGTCTAGTGTTTTTCCCCACTTACTTCAATTTAAGTCTGAATTTGGCAATAAGAAGTTCATGATCTGAGGCACAGTCAGCTTCTGGTCTTGTTTTTGCTGACTGTATAGAGCTTCTCTGTCTTTGTCTGCAAAGAATATAATCGGTCTGATTTCCGTGTTGACCATCTGGTGCTGTTCATGTGTAGAGTCTTCTCTTGTGTTGTTAGAAGAGGGTGTTTGCTATGACCAGTGCATTCTCTTGTCAAAACTCTGTTAGCCCTGTCCTGATTCATTCTGTACTCCAAGGCCAAATTTGCCTGTTCCTCCAGATGTTTCTTGGCTTCTTACTTTTGCATTCCAGTTCCATATAATGAAAAGGATATCTTTTTTGGGTGTTAGTTCTAAAGGGTCTTATAAATCTTCATAGAACTGTTCAACTTCCACTTCTACAGCATTACTGATTGGGGCATAGACTTGGATTACTATAATATTGAATGGTTTGCCTTGGAAACTAACAGAGATCATTCTTTCATTTTTGAGATTGCATCCAAGCAGTGCATTTCGGACTCTTTTGTTGACCATGATGGCTACTCCATTTCTTCTTAGCGATTCCTGCCCACAGTAGTAGATATAATGGTCATCTGAGTTAAATTCACCCATTCCAGTCCATCTTAGTTCTCTGATTCCTAGAATGTCGAAGCTGAAGAGTTATGATCATTAGCAAAATCGCTGATTCTGATAAGCACCTTTAAAACTGTACATTTTTTGCACAGCAGCCTTTATAATTTTAAAAATTGAATAAAACATTTTCATAATCTTATCAGCTTAGAGGTGAGGTGATCTTGTGGTGGTTAAAAGAAGAGATCATAAGAAAATAAAAATTTTCCTAAAATAACTAAGAATTAAACTTATTATGCTACACTGTCCAATAAAATATGGTGACTGGCACACCCACCAAGAATTCTAAGGTAACTTTCTGTCTTCATGGGTCTTTTTATAAAACATGATCTAAATTGGGTCAGCAAACTGGCCTGCAGACCACATCCTGTCCTTGGATTGTTTTTGTAAGGTCCATGAGCTAAAGAGTGGTATTTTACAATTTTAAAAGTTTGTGAAAACAAAAGAATAAACAACAAAGAATGTCCATGGCCCTCAGTGCCTAAAGTATTTGCCATCTGGCCTTTGAACAAAAAATCTTCACTATCTGCCCAGAATCACCAATAAGACCCTAAATGGTCACACAGAATCATTTTAGGTCATTTAAAGTTATAGTAAAAAGATATGAAAAAAAAAATCAACAGAAATGTACTGTTAGTTACAACATTGTTCACAGTGAAAAAATTTTGAAAACAAATTTTTAGTAACAGGGGACTGACTAAATAAATTACAAGACAGCTGTGTAGAAGAATATTATGCATTGAGAGACATCACTCAAGACTTACGAAGGGAAGATAGCATTAAGCATGGGGCCAGATTCCTGAGTAGGGTGCAGCAGGATCCTTCCCCCTTTTAAATTATGTGAACATTTATAATACGTAATGAGGTGTGTGGATACAGAGAACTTTATGTAGTAGAATATGGGATTGTGGGTAACTTCACATTTTTTTAATTGTTGCAGTTTTGCAATTGCTAATTATTTTACAGTGAACTTAGATGATTGAATTTGAAAAAATTAACAATTAGTTTTAAGTCACAAAGAGAAGAGCTAACATAGTGTTAGAAGTATGAATGCTCTGTTGAAGCTTAGACGTTTTTGGGCAAATGAGAGAAAATAGAACTGCTGTTGAAATCCTCTTAATGTATTATCCTTAGACATTCAACAGGCTGAATGTGTAATAATGGCATTTCAGTGGGCTATTCAAAGAATAATACAATATGAGGTATATTCCTAACAATTTGAGGGACTGTGTATCATAGAGAACACTCCCTTCCACAAAAAAATTTGTTGATGTCATTGTAAGAGGTAAAATTTGATTTAGATCATGAAATTTAAATTAAAATGTCACTTGTTCTTTTCCCTTTCCTTTTTTTCCTTTGCACAGTACAAAATTGAGAGACAATTCTTATATAAAACTAGACACTTGACCTTTTATGTATGTATGCAAGCTTGTCTCCAACACCCAGATCAAAATATGAAACTTTTATAATCAGGTGGTTCCCTCTTTCCAGGCAGTTTCACTGTTCCCACTGAGAAGTAAGCATTCTGACTTTTGTTGTTTGTTGTTTAGCCCGTAAGTCCAGTCTGAATCTTTGTGACCCCATGGACTGCAGGATGCCAGGCACCTCTGTCTTTCACTATCTCCTAGAGTTTGCTCAAACTTATGTCCATTGAGTTGGTAATGCCATCCAGCCATGTCATCCTCTGTTGCTCCCTTCTCCTGTCCCCAACCTTTCAGAGCATTAGGGTCTTTTCTAATGAGTTAGCTCTTTGCATCAGGTGGCCAAAGTACCAGAGCTTCAGCCTCAGTCCTTCTAATGAATATTCAGGGTTGATTTCCTTTAGGATTGACTGCTTTGATCTCCTTGCAGTCCAAGGGACTCTCAAGAGTCTCTTCAAGCACCACAGTTTGAAAGCATCAGTTCTCCAGTTTTCAGCCTTGTTTATAGTCCAGCTCTCACATCTATACATGACTATGGGAAAAACCATAGCTTTGACTATATGGACCTCTTTTGGCAAAGTTGTCTCTGCTTCTTAATACACTGTCTAGGTTTGTCATCACTTTCTTCCAAGGAGCAAGCGTCTTTTAATTTCATGGTTGCAGTCAATGTCCGCAGTGAATTTGGAGTGAAAATTTGTCGCTGTTTCCATTGTTTTCCCATCTATTTCCCATGAAGTGATGGGACATGATGCCATGATCTTAGTATTTTGAATGTTGAGTTTTAGGCCAGCTTTTTCACTCTCCTCTTTTACCCTCAACAAGAGTCTCTTTCCTCTTTGCTTTCTGCCATCTGAGATTGTTGATATTTCTCCTGGCAGTCTTAATTCCAACTTGTGATTCATCCAGCCCGGCATTTTGCATGATGTACTCTGCATATAAATTAAATAAGCAGCATGACAATGTACAGCCTCATGCTCCTTTTCCATTTTGGGACCTGTCTGTTATTACATGTCTGGTTCTAGCTGTTGCTTTTTGACCTGCATACAGGTTTCTCAGGAGACAGGTAAAGTATCTGGTATTCCTATCTCTTTTAAGAATTTTCCACAGTTTGTTATGATCCACAGAGTCAAAGGCTTTAGCATAATCAATGAAGCAGAAGTAGATTTTTTTTTTAAATTCCCTTGCTTTCTCTATGATCCAACGGATGTTATGTTGGCTGTTTCATCTCTCATTCCTCTGCCTTTTTTAAACCAGCTTGTACATCCAGAAGTTCTTGGTTCACATACTGTTGAAGCCTAGCTCTAAGGATTTTGAGCATTACATTGCTAACATGTAAAATGAGCTCAGTTGTCCAGTAGTTTGAACATTCTTTGGTGTTGCCTTTGAGATTGGAATGAAAACTGACATTTTCCAGTTCTGTGCCACTGCTGAGTTTTCCAAATTTGCTGACATGTTGAATGCAGCGCTTTAACAGCATCATCTTTTTAGGATTTGGAATAGCTCAACTGAAATTCTGTCACCTCTACTAGCTTTGTTCATGGTAATAAGTCCTAAGGTGCACTTGACTTCACACTCCAGGATGTCTGGCTTCAGTAGAGTGACCACACCATTGCAGTTATCCAAGTCATTAAGACCTTTTTTTCTACAGTTTTTCTGTGTATTCTAGCCACCTCTTCTTAATCTCTTCTGCTTCTGTTAGGTTCTTGCCATTTCAGTCCTTTATTGTACCCATCTTTTCATGAAATGTTCCCTCAATACCTTCGATTTTCTTGAAGAGATCTCTAGTCTTTCCCACTGTATTGTTTTTCTCTATTTCTTTGCAGTGTTTACTTAAGAAGGCTTTCTTATCTCTTCTTGCTATTCTCTGGAACTCTGCATTCAATAGGGTATATCTTTTACTTTCTCCTTTGCTTTCACGTCTCTTCTTTGCTCAGCTATTTTAAGGCCTCTTCAGACAACTACTTTGCCTTCTTGCATTTGTTTTTCTTGGGAATGGGTTTGGTCACCACCTCCTGTACAGTGTTATGAATTTCCATCATGGTTCTTCCAGTACTCTGATCTACCAGATCTGATCCCTTGAATCTGTTGGTTACCTCCACTGTCTAATCATGAAGAATTTAATTTAGGTCATACCTGAATGATCTAGTGGTTTTCCTTACTTCCTTCATTTTAAGCCTGAATTTTGCAATAAGGAGCTCACAGTTTGAGCCACAGTCAGCTCCAGGTCTTGTTTTTGCTGACTTTATAGAGCTTCTCCTTTGGCTGCAAAGAATAGAATCAGTCTGTTTTCACTATTGATCATCTGGTGATGGCCATGTAGAAGTTGTCTATTGTGTTATTGAAAGAGGGTGTTTGCTATGATCAGTGCATTTTCTAAGCTCTGTTAGCCTTTGCCCTGCTTTATTTTGTACTAAAGGGCCAACCTTGCGTGTTATTCCCAGTGTCTCTTGACGTCTTACTTTTGCATTCCAACCCCCCATGATGAAAAAGCATCTGACTTTTGGTTAGCTTATGTAATGAAGCCTTGTGCTTCTTTGTGCTTGGCTCCTTGCTCTAGACATAATAATAATTTTTGAAATTTATTGAAGTAGTTATTTGTAATAGTAATATCTTTTCTGTTGTGAAGTAGTATTCCATGGTATGAATATAGCACAGTTCATCCATTCCTCTGTTGATGGACGTTTAAATCATTTCCTTTTTTTTGTGGGGGAAGGAAGGGAAGCTATTATGAATAATGCTGTTACGAACATTCTTGTACAAATCTTTTGTTAGTCATACACACTCATGTTACTTGAGTATATATCTAGCTAAGGAATTTCTGGATTGTAGAGTAGGTGTGTGTTTAACTTCATTAAAAACTGCTAGTTTCCAAAAATAGTTGTCCTGTTTTACACTCTAATCAAAGTATGGCAGTTCTAGTTGCTTCATGTCCTCACTAACACTTGAAATTGATTATAGCAATTCTGGTGATTGTGTAGTAATATCTAAGTGTAGTTTTAATTTGCTTTTCCCTGATGACCAGTGGTGGTGAACACATTAACTGCTTATTGACCATTTTTGTAAATTGTATTGTCTTTTATTATTGATTTGTAGGAGTTCTTTATATATTTTGGATATGAATTCTGTTAGATGTTTTGAGCTTTATCTTGCAATATTAGCTTGCCTTTTCACTTCATGAAAATGCATTTGGATTTGGATTGCTTTGAATAAATACTTTAATTTGAGGATAGTTGATATCTTAAAAATATCATTTCTTCCAATTTATAATCATCGTGAATCTCTCCATTCATTTCTGCAGTATTTTGTGATTCAGTATAGATGTGTTTCACATGTCAGTAAATTTATTCCTAAGTAATTGGTGTTTTAGTTAATTATAAGTAGTGTTGTGGTTTTACTTTCTGTCTATATTGTATGTTACTAGTTTTTAGAAATGCAGTAGATGTTGGTGTATACCTTTTGTATCCAGTGGTCATGCTAAATTCACTTAGTTCAAGTAGTTTTTCTTTTCCTTTGGACCTTCTGTGTATGAAGTTATATCATTTGCAAATAAAGATTGGTTTTAGTCTCACAATCTTTATTTGCTTATTGTCTTGCTGTGCTGGCTGGGACATCTAGTAAAAAAAGTTGTTCTTTTTTAATCAGGGTATAATCGCTTTACAGTGTTGTGTTAGTTTCTGCTGTTGAATGAAATGAGTTGGCTATATGTAGACTTATGTCCCCTCCTGCCCATCTGTCTAGCAAAAGGTTTGAATAAGTCAGTTGAGAGTGGACTGTCTTGACTTTTTGATTTCAGGAAAAGTTTTCAGGATTTCACCAATTAGGTATGATGTTAGCTGTAAGCCTTTTACAGATACGCTATTACATTGAGGAAGTTTCTTTTTGTTTCTGATTTACTGAGTTTTTATCATAAATAGGTGTTAAATTTTGTCACTTTTCTGCATCTTTCAAGTTGATCATGATTCTTTATTTGGTTAATGCAGTGATTTCCACTTATTGATTTTTTTAGTGTGTTTGTATTTGTAATGTTTTATTTCAAAGTATTGTTTGTATTTTAAATACCTTTTGTCATTTACTTTATAATACATTTACAATATGTACATGAATGAATAAATGAGGATGAAAGTAGTGGGCTATTAGAGCCAACTGATAACTGATTTATATCTGAGCCGCTTTATTCTGATCTCCTGACCATCAAGCAACTTCATCTTCACATGAACTTGCTCACTAAGGCAGTGGGTTGTGCAGGTATCTGGGCTGCTTGACATTGTATTCTTTAGTGTCACTGCCATCCTGGTATACTCTCCTTGGCAGTTTGTTCAGTTATCCACTAACTAACTTTTGAATGTTAAAGTAATTTTTCATCCCTGGCTTAATCACAGTCATGATATATTTTCTTTAATGTATTTGCTATATTGTGTTAAGTTTCAAAGGTCTTTTTGGCCTGTGTTCATGAAGATTCTTTTTTGGGAATTTTCTTTTCTTGTCATGTTTTGTCAGGCTATGATAGCAGAATATACCACCTCATAAAAGGCCTTGAGGAGTGTTTCCTCGTCTAATCTTCTCTGTAAGACTTTGTCTGAGTTTTGTATTACTTCTAAATTTTTTGAGGACTCTTTCATGAAGCCATTTGAGAATATTTTAAAATACAATTAAAATTACACTAACCTTTAGAGGGCAGTCTAGGTTTTCTATTTGTTTGGGGGTCAGTTTTTCTTTTTCTTTCTTTTTCTTCAATTTTATGATTTTTGGCTGTGCTCTGTGGCTTGCAGTATCTTTGTTCGCCAACCAGGGATAGAACCCACGCCCCCGGCAGTGGAAGTGAGGCGTCTTAACCACTGGACTGCCAGGGAAGTCCCCTGGGTCAGTTTTAAAAACCTGTGTTTTTTTGTTTGTTTGTTTTTAACAGAATGTAGGCATTTCCTTTTATGCTTTTACTTCTTCTTGTGGCATCTGTAATGTTCCCATTTTATTATGATATTGGTAATACATGTTTGTCTTCATTTTCTGTTTTTAATTGTTCTTCACATATAATAATATTGCTTAATTTTAAAGTTTTATTTAACATTGCCTACAGCTTTTGAAATAATGTTAATAGTAATGATAGCATCCTACATTATTCCTGATTTTACTGAGAATTCCTTCATTGTTTGTCATTAGAATGTGTTAGGGTAGATACCCATTATTATGTTATAGAATGATCTTTTTATTCCTGTTTTATTAAGAGAGTTCATAAGGACATAGTAGTGGGTTTTTATTAAGTGACTTTTAAGTACTTCTGGAGGTGAACAGTTGTTTTTTTTGTTTGTTTGTTTTGACCTGTTGAGGAGATGAATACTTTACTATTATGAAGTCTTGCACTTCTGGGAAAACTCTAGTTTAACATTGTTGAATTTAGTTTTGCTAATATTGTGTTAGGATTTTTGTATTTATGTTTTTATGAGAATGATCTGTAGTTTTCTTTACTCAGATTTTGCTGTTAAGCTTATGATATAGTTTCCTCATCTGTTTTTCCTCTCCCTTCTCATTTTCTCAAACTTCATCCTTCTTTACAGTTACACCTACACCGAAAGTACAGGGCACTTGATACTTGTTCCTAACTCTAAGACCTGTTTATTGATTAGTCTTTGTTTAGGAGACATAATCTTATAAATCGAATTTTGCTACTTCAGCAATTTTAGTTTTGACCTAGTAGATTGTAGTCTAGATTGTTACTCAAAAACGTCAAGCTAGTTCTTCTGATTCTCAGTTTGATATAGATTTCTGCTTGGTTAGTGTATTCTTATACATTCCTATTGCTTTGAAGGAGAATTTTTTTAAAATCCTCATTTTGTGCATTCAGGCTTCTAGAAGCATTGTAGATGTTTGTAACAATTTACTATAATTTGCCTTGTTCCCCAAAATTTGTGAATAATAAGTGCTGAAATTCTAGCCATTATCAAAATTAGACTTTTCCACAGGTTGTAAGTGTAGTAACAGAAGTTTGCAGTTATCTTTGACATTTTATTATGTGCATATATTATTAATATTACCATCTTGATTCTTAAACTTTTCCATTAATAGATATATTGTGATTTTTACAGTAATTGGAAAGTAATGGTTGCATACTTCTATATAATAAGACCATAAATATATTGCAGAAATGATTTGAGTTAGATTGTAACTGGGTAACTAAATGGTGGCTTCATTTTAATGTTTTATTTTCATCATTTGCTTTTCTTACTCCCTCTTTCTTCTGGCATCATCACCATTATTCATATAATCTGTTTTCTCTGCTCTTTAATAAAACCCAGTTGCTTCCTTTGTGTTGCTAAACTTTTGTCTACCTTTGGCTGTTCTCTTTTCTTGTTAAAATGTAATTTAGACTCTATTAATTGTTATATCTCACTTCTATACCTTTACTTTTTTACTTCTTGCATTTTTCATTATTTATATTTGTTTTCATTATTACTCCTTTTACACCTGCAACAGAATTTCTTCTTTTTGTGAAATATGAAACTGCACCCAATTCTAAACGTCTTGATCATTTTCTCACTCTTTATATGCAAATAGTTATGAATATCTAGAAGTTTACTGAGGCCCTCAAAATCAGGACCATTTTGTAAACATTTAGTTAGTGCTGGTTAACATCATTAGGGATAGTTTTACTTACTGCTTCAACATGTATTATTAAGAATGATCTTCGTTTCATTGTAGCTGTCATGTGGTAGGTTAAGTATTTCATGTCAGTATTTCTCAGGTACTCTATTTATTTCCTGAATTTTGTCTAATTGGCAAACAAGCCTGTGTCCACAAATTATTTCAGGTCTGTGGAGTTTTATAGTTAAGAGTATGAGGATGCAGAAAGAATTTTTAGTATCTTAAAATAGTCCTTATTGTTTGTTTCTCATATCATGCTAGGGCCAACTCAGCAGGACATGTAAAAGTAAATGCTTAGAGTGGAGGCAAATCATTTGCGTAATAAAAAGATTTCCTTAGGAACGTTAAGAGAAATGGATTTGAAAGTAGTCCAAGACAGACTCATGCTCAAATTTGTGAGGTTTCCATGTTAGTTTAGAGCAGGGGGTCATACTGCTTATTTTTGTAGGGCCAAAGGGAATGATTTTTAAATTTTCAGGTGGTTGAAAAATAAAAAACGTAGTATTTTATGATATGGGAAAATTAAGTGAAATTCCGATTTTAGTGTTTATAAATAAAGTTTTATTGGAACATTGCCACACTCATTTAGGTATTGTCTGTAACTGCCTTTACATTTCAGCAGAGAGTTGAGTAATTGCAAGTCTGTATGGCTTCCCTCATAGTTCAGTCAGTAAAGAATCTGCCTGCAATGCGGGAGACCCAGGTTTGATCCCTGGGTCGGGAAGATCCTCTGGAGAAGGAAATGGCAACCCACTCCAGTATTCTTGGCTGGAGAATCCCGTGGACAGAGGAGCCTGGAAGGCTACAGTCCTTGGGGTTGCAAGAGTTGGGCACGACTGAGTGACTGAGCCACCACATGGCCCACAAAGCATAAAATTACATTCAGCTGTTGTCAAAAAATATTTGCTGATCCTTGGTTTAGAGCTTCTTCTCTTTTAATGTTACATTATTTTAAATGGGGCTTTTAGTTTCTAAGATAGCAGTGGTATGAATGACTTAATATACATCCCACAACTAAAGAAACAGTATATTCTTCATCTCAGAATTTACATGCGCATATGTTTGAGTCATTTTTTGTAACCCCCTATTTTAGAAACCAGACTGTTATGCCCCGCCTCCCCCATAGATCTGTTTTTCTTTGATAAGGTAACTACTTCTGTTGACAACCTGCACAAGTATGGTGGAGAGCTGATTGGCACACTGATTAATTAGTCTCTGGTTTGATTTTGTATAGGTTTAATTTTATCTTACTAATAAGACTTTCATCAGGCTTAGCCTTTAATCTTTTTATACTCTTGGCCTTCTGAGAAAGCATCAAACTAGTGGAAAACATTAATGCTGCTAATCTAATCATACAGTCAGAAGTTTTCATCTCGTCACTTTATTGTCACTTTGTCAATTGTACCAAGTTTTTAACTAATTTAAAATAATTTTTCCCTTTATAAATGTTTATTTTCTAAAAATTAGGAAGCGGAAGAAAATAAAAGGAAGACAAGAAACTACTCATAATTGCCCTGCTACATGATAACGTCTGCTACTTGGAAATATTTCTTTTGAGTCAGCCTCTGTATCTCCCTCCATTTCTTCCAGTTGTGGGAATCTGTTACTTGCTATATGTTTGCCCATGGTACAGTACTTGAACACAGTGGGTACAGTCTTTACACTCAAAGAATTCAAAGTTTAATGCTTTAAAATTATCTTTAAAAGTTAATTTTGCTATTATTGAGAAATACATTAGCCATCTTTACAAAAATCATAGACAAGGCTCAAGTTTCCAATCCATTCCCTTTCTTCATCCTTTCATAGATGTAACCACTGTTACCAGCTTGTGTTTAATTTTTCTATGATTTTGTATATGTTATTATAGATTTGTCTCATCTTATTATGGAATTACTTTCCAGTAAATTGAACATCCAGTCAGTCAAAAGTACATTTAGTACACCTAGCCTGCCAAACATTATAGCATAGGCTAACCTACCCTTCCTTGTGCTCAGAACACTTATATTAGCGTACAGTTGGGCAGAGTCACCCAACACAAGCCTTTTATAGTAAAGTATCGACTGTCTCAGGTAATTTATTAAATAACTGTAATGAAAGCAAGAAACAAAATGGTTGTCTGGGTACAGGATAATTTAAGTGTATCTGTTGTTTACCCTTGGGAAGGTGTGGCTGTCTGGTAGCCGTGGCTCACTGGCTCATTGCCGTTGCCCAGCGTCATGAGAGAGCATTGTACTACGTACTGCTGGCCTGGGAAAAGATCAGAATTCAAAATTCAAAGTACGTTTTGGCTTCTATTGAATGCATTTTGCTTTTGCATCATGATAAAGTTGTAAGTTGAATCATTATAAGTTGAAGACCATCTGTATGTCTGTATATAAAGAAAGCATATGGTTTCTTCTTTAATGTAAAAACTGTTATATAGTACTTGCAATTAGCTCTTTTCATTCAATCTGTTTGTAATGTATGGAATTATCTTAGTCTTTTAAACTGCTCTCTAGTGTTTCATTTTATTGATATGTTGCCATTTCCTATTCATGGACTTTTTTTTTGGCTATGCTGCAGCATGAGGATCTTTTAGATCCCTGACCAGGCATCAAACCCATATTCCCTAAAGTGGAACTGCAGAATCTTAACTACTGGACTGCCAGTGAGTTCCTTGATGGATGTTTAGATTTCCAGTTTTTTTCTCTATTACAAATGGTGCTGGAACTATTTGTACATCAGTTCAGTTTAGTCGCTCGGTGGTGTCCGACTCTTTGCAACCCCATGAATTGCAGCACGCCAGGCCTCCCTGTCCATCACCAACTCCCGGAGTTCACTCAAACTCATGTCCATCGAGCCAGTGATGCAATCCAGCCATCTCATCCTCTGTCGTCCCTTTTTCCTCCTGCCCCCAATCCCTCCCAGCATCAGAGTCTTTTCCAGTGAGTCAACTCTTCACATCAGGTGGCCAAAGTACTGGAGTTTCAGCTTTAGCATTATTCCTTCCAAAGAACACCCACGATTGATCTCCTTTAAGATGGACTGGTTGGATCTCCTTGCAGTCCAAGGGACTCTCAAGAGTCTTCTCCAACACCACAATTCAAAAGCATCAATTCTTCGGCGTTCAGCCTTCTTCACAGTCCAACTCTCACATCCATACATGACCACTGGAAAAACCACAGCCTTTTTAAAATTTTTATTTATTTATGTATTTGTTTGGCTGTGTTGAGTTAGTTGTTGGCTGTGTTAGTTGTGCCATGCAGGATCTTTGGATGCAGCACATTGCAGCATGCAGCCTCAGTAGTGTGGCACACGGACTCTGGAGCTCTCAGGCTCAGTAGTTGTGGCCTGTGTGCTTAGTTGCTCTGTAGCATGTGGGATCTTAGTTCCCCGACTACTCCAAGGTGGATTCTTTACCACTGGGCCACCAGGGAAGTACCATTCACCTTGTTTTTTAAATCACTTATTTTTAGTTTGTTATTGTGGTAAATGTAAGCATACTTGAAAATAGACCAAACATCATAATGAAATCAGGTTATTACTACCTCTCAGTTTCCATAGTTATGGACTTTTGCTATTCATCTCTTCCTCTTTTTGTGTCTCCTTTCCTGCTAGAATATCTCATCATGAGATCTGTAAATACTTTAGAAGGTATTTCCTGTAGAAGAGCTTTTTAACAAAATAAACTCAATACTAGTATGATATTTAACTAATGTCTTCTAATAACCAGTCCATGTGAAAACCTGCATTATCTCAAATGTTGTTTTATCATTTACTTTCATTCTTAAGGGTTATTGTTTTCAAGTAGCACAATTGTAGGTTGACAGTAATTTTCCGTTGCTGAGAATCTGCTGTAAAGTCTGATTATTTTACTGGGTGAAGGGTTCTTTTTCAGTGTTTGCTTTTGAGATTCTTGTTTCCTTTAGTGTTCTGCAGTTTTACTGTCTTATGTCTGGGTGTGGATTTGTTGATCTCACTTCGGTATGTTGTACTTTGTGGGACAAGGGGTTATTTTTAACCATTCTAGGAAAATTGCAACTGTATTATCTTTTAAGACTTTGAAGAATGTAAGAACTACATATTCAGAAACATATAAAATGTGTACATGTAGAGCATGTACAGTTTAAGTGTATAGCAAACATCTTTGTAACCATTTCTCAGGTCAAAAATAGAATATTTTGTTGAAGATGAGTCAAAGAAATGGAAAGATATCCCATGTTCTTGGATTGGAAGAATTAATATTGTTAAAATGGCAGTACTACCCAAAGCATCTACAGGTTTAATGTGATCCCTACAAAATACCCAGGATGTTTTCCACAGAACTGGAACAAATAATCCTAAAGTTTATATGGAACTATAAAAGACCCAGAATCCCAAAGTAGGGGGCATAACCCTCCCAGACTTTAAAAAATACTACAAAGCTACAGTTATAAAAAACAGCATAGTATTGGTACAAAAACAGAGATATGAATCAATGGAACAGAATAGAGAGCCCAGAAATAAATCCACACACCTATTTCAATAGTGATCACACTGAAGTCAGTTAATCTTTGATAGAGGAGGCAAGACTTACAACACTTTCTTCAACAAGTTATGTTGGAAAAGTTGGATAGCCACTTGTAAATCAGTGAAATTAGAGCACACCCTCACAACATACACAAAAGTAAACTCAGAATGGCTTAAAGACCTAAATAAAAGGCATGACACCATAAAACTCCTAGAAGAAAACAACAGGCAAAACATTTTCTGACATAAATCGTACCAATGTTTTCTTAGGTCTGTCTCCCCAGACAATAGAAACCAAAGCAAAAATAAACAGATGGGATCTAATCAACTTGTAAGCTTCTGTACAGCAAAAGAAAACATAAAACGAAAAGACAGCCTACAGACTGGAGGAAAATATTTGCAAATGATGCAGCTGACGAGGGCTTAATTTCCACAATATGAAAACAGCTCACCCATTTCAATAAGAATAAGAAAAAAAAAACAACAATAAAAAACCTCCAAGCAACCCAGTTGAAAAATGGGCAGAAGACCCAAATACATATTTTTCTGAAGAAGACACAATGGCCAATAGACCCATGAAAAGATGCTTAACACCCACAATAATGAGAGAAAAATGCAGGTGTTAGTCACTCAGTTGTATCTGACTCTTTGTGACCCCATGGACTGTAGCCTGCCATCTTCTCTGTCCGTGAAATTCTCTAGGCAAGAACCCTGGAGTGGGTTGCCATTTTCTTCTCCAGGGGACCGTCCTGACCCAGGAATTGAACCCAGGTCTCCTACATTGCAGGCAGATTCTTTACTGAGGTACCACATCACACTGGTCAGGATAGCCATCATGATAAAGTCTACAAACAACACATGCTGGAGAGGGTTTATAGAAAAGTGAATCCTTCTACTCTGTTGGTGAGAATGTAATTGGTGCAGCCAAAAACTAAAAATAAAGTTTTATTTTACCTGTTCAACTTTGTATGAGCACAGCTACATTCTACTTCTTTCTACCTTGTTCAGTACTGTGTTTGTGGGATTTGTCTTTGTTCCAGTGTTGCTGTAGTTCTTCATTTTTGTACATCCATTGTTTTTTCGAGTATTTTTTTTCTTTTTCCTTAGTATTCTCATGATGTGTATGTTGATGCACTTAATGGTGTTTTACATTTCTCTGAAGCTCTGTTCATTTTCTTCGGTTTTTTTCCCACTCTGTTTTCTAAATTGCATAATCTCTATTAATCTATCTTCTCTTTAACCAGTTCATTCTTCTGCTAGTCTACATGTACAGACTTTGAGCGCCGCTAGTGACTTCATATCAGTCATTGTACTTCCAACTCCAGAATTTCTATTAAAAATAGCATAATTCTCTGTATTGAAATTTGATATTTGTGACATTGTCATCATACATTCATTTTGTTGTTATTCAGTCACTAACTCGTGTCCGACTCTCTGTGACCCCATGGACTAGAGCACGCCAGGCTTCCCTTCCTTCACCATCTCCTGGAGTTCGCTCAAGCTTATGTTCATTGAGTCGGTGATGCCATCCAACCATTTTCTCCTCTGTTGCCCCGTTCTCTTCCTGCCCTCAGTCTTTCCCAGCATCAGGGTCTTTCCCAGTGAATCAGCTTTTCCCATCGGGTCTCCAAAGTATTGGAGCTTCAGCTCCAGCATCAGTCCTTCCAGTGAATACTCAAGGTTGATTTCCTTTAGAATTGACTGATTTGATCACCTTGCAGTCCAAGGGATGTTCAAGAGTCTTCTCCAGCACCATAATTTGAAAGCATAAATTCTTTGCACTCAGCCTTCTTGATGGTCCAACTCTCATATCTGTACATGACTACTGGAAAAACCATAGCTTTGACTAGATGGACCTTTGTTGGCAAACTGATGTTTCTGCTTTTTAATGTGTTGTCTAGGTTTGTCATAGCTTTCCTTCCAAGGAGCAAGTGGCTTTTAGTTTCATGACTGCAGTCACCATCCACAGTGATTTTGGAGCCCAAGAAAATTAAATGTGTCACTATCTCTACTTTTCCTCCATCCTTTTGCCATTAAGTGATGGGACCGGATACCTTGATCTTAGTTTTTTGAAGTTTGAATTTTAAGCCAACCTTTTCACTTTCCTCTTTCACCCTTATCAAGAGGCTCTTTAGTTCCTCTTTACTTTCTGCCATTAGAGTAGTATCATGTGCATATCAGAGGTTATTGATATTTCTCCCTGCAGTCTTATCTAACCCGGCATTTCTCATGATGTACTCTGCATATAAGTTAAGCAAACTGTTAGTTGCTCAGTTGTGTCTGACTCTTTGTGACCCCATGGACTGTAGCCTGCCAGGCTCTTCTGTCCATGGGATTTCCAGGCAAGAATACTGGAGTGGATAGCCATTCCCTTCTCCAGGGGATCTTTCTGACCCAGGGATTGAGCCCGGGTCTCCTGCATCACAGGCAGATTCTTTACTGTCTGAGCCACTGGGGTGTCTTAAGTTAAATAAGCAGAGTGACAATGTACAGCCTTGGTGTACTCATTTCCTGATTTTGAACCAGTCCATTGTTCTACGTCCAGTTCTAACTGTTGCTTCTTGGCCTGCAAACAGATTTCGCAGGAGACAGGTAATGTGGTCTGATATTCCCATCTCTAAGAATTTTCCAGTTTGTTGTGATCCATATAGTTAAAGGCTTTAGTGTAGTCAGTGAAGCAGAAGCAGATTTTTTTTTTTTTAATTCCCTCACATCCAGTCATGGAGAAGGAAATGGCAACCCACTCCAGTGTTCTTGCCTGGAGAATCCCAGGGAGAGCAGAGCCTGGTGGGCTGCTGTCTGTGGGGTCGCACAGAGTCAGACACGACTGAAGTGACTTAGCAGCACATCCAGTCAGTGTTGGCAATTTGATCTCTTGTTCCTCTGCCTTTTCTAAATCTAGCTTGTACATTTGGATGTTCTTGATTCCAATAGTGTCGAAGCCTAGCTTGAAGGATTTTGAGCATTACCTTGCTAGCATGTGAAATGAGCACAATTGTATGGTAATGTGAACAGTGTTTGGCATTGCCCTTCTTTGGGATTGGAATGAAAACTGACCTTTTCCAGTCCTATAGCCACTGCTGAGTTTTTCAAATTTGCTGACATATTGAGTGCAGCACTCTAAAAGCATCATCTTTTAGGATTTGAAATGGCTTAGCTGGAATTCCATCACTTCTGCTGTCTTTGTTCATGATAATGATTCCTAAAGCCCACTCCAGGAATCATTCACATTCCAGGATGTCTGGCTCTAGGTGAATGACCTCACCATCGTGTTTATCCAGGTCATTAGGACCTTTTTTGTATAGTTCTTCTGTGTATTCCTGCCACCTCTTCTTAATCTTTTCTGCTTCTTTTACGTCCTTGCTGTTTCTGTCCTTTATTGCATGAAATGTTTGCTTGGTATCTCCAGTTTTCTTGAAGGGATCTCTAGTCTTTTCCTTATTGTTTTCCTCTTATTTCATTGTATTGTTCACTGTTAAGAAGGCTTTCTTTTCTCTCCTTGCTGTTCTCTGGAATTCTGTGTTCAGTTGCGTATATCTTCGCCTTTCTCCCTTACTTTTTGCTTCTCTTCTTTCCTCAGCTATTTGTAAGGCTTCCACAGACAACCACTTTACCTTTTTGCATTTCTTTTTCTTGGGGATGGTTTTGATCACAGCCTCCTGTACAGTGTCATGAGCCTCCGTCCATAGTTCTTCAGTCACTCTGTCTGCCAGATCTAATCTCTTGAATCAGTTTGTCACTTTCACTGTATAATAATCATAAGGGGGTTGATTTAGGTTGTACCTGAATGTTCTAGTGGTTTTCCTTACTTTCTTCAAATTAAGTCTGAATTTTGCAATAATGAGCTCATGATCTGAGCCATAGTCAGCTCCAGGTCTTGTTTTTGCTAACTGTATGGAGCTTGTCTGTCTTTGGCTGGAAAGAATGTAATCAATATGATTTTGGTATTGACCATCTGGTGATGTCCATGTGTAAAGTAGTCTTATGTTGTTGAAAGAGGGTGTTTGCTGTGATCAGTGCATTCTCTTGACAAAGTTCTCTAGCCTTTGCCCTGCTTCATTTTGTACTTCAGGGCCAAACAAGGTATCTCTTCCTGCTTTTGCATTCCAGTCCTCTGTGATGAAAAGGACATCTTTTTTTGGTATTTGTTTTAGAAGGTCTTGTAGGTCTTCATAGAGCCATTCAACTTGAGCTTCTTTGGCATTAGTGGTTGAGGCTTAGACTTGGATTGCTGTGATGTTGAATGCTTTGCCTTGAAAACGAACCAAGATCATTCTGTTGTTTTTGAGAATGCACCCAAGTACTACATTTCAGACTCTTGTTGACTATGTGGGCTACTCCATTTCTTGTAAGGGATTCTTGCCCACAGTTGTAGATATAATGGTCATGTGAATTAAATTCTCCCATTCCCATCCATTTAAGTTCATTGATTGCTAAAATGTCGATGTTCACTCTTGCCATCTCCTACCTTGACCTAACATTTCAGATTCCTATGCAGCATTGTTCTTTATAGCATCGGGCTTTGCTTTCACCACCAGATGCATCCGCAACTGAGTGTCATTTCTGCTTTGACCCAGCCTCTTCATTCTTTCTGGGGCTGTTTATCTGTTCTTCACCAGTATCATATTGGACACCTTCTGACCTGGGGGCCTCATCTTCTGGTGTCATACTTTTTGCCTTTTCATACTGTCCATGGAGTTCTCGAGGCAGGAATACTGGAGTAGCTTGCCATTCCTTTCTCCAGTGGACTGCATCCATTCCTTTACTTCTTTAATTATGATTTCCTTTAGTTTTTAACATATTAGAAATGGCTCCTTTGAAGTTTTTGGCTATTAAATCCAATGTCTTGTGGCTCTCTCAGGAAGTTGTCTGCTTTTTTTTACCCCTGGTGTATGGGTTATACTTTCCTGTTTCTTTGCACAGTTGTAATTTGTGGTTGGAAACTGGACATTTTATATAGTATTGTAGTGACTCTGGGTGCTAGTGTCCTTTGCCCAGGGTTTGTTTTTATTATTTGCTTGTTTGTTTAATGCCTGGGTCATTTAATTCAGTGAACTCTGTGACTGTGTTAAGCATCTGTTTGTGTTCCTGAGGGATGCAAACTTGGATATGTCCACATGTATCCTGGGATGACTGTGTTTTGGACAGGGCCCTCTTCCACGCTTTCCTTGACCACATCCAGATGTTAAAGTCTACAACTTTGCAAGTGACTGCTCCATTGATTTCAGCAATGCCCTAGGATATAAATTGCTTCTCAGCCTGATTTTTTTTTTTTTTCCAGTGAGCTTACTCGAAGGCGTAGATTTTTAGGTCACAGCTTGAAGTTTGTTTTGTGACCAGGGGCGGGATCATCCCAGCTGTTAAGAAGAACCTGATTCTCCTTATTCTTCCCTGCAAACTAGCTGGTTTACACTTCATTCAGCCTGTGTCTGACTACTCTCATTTGTCTTTCACCACAAGCTTCCTGATTTTGAGATTGTGCTTGGGTTTGGGCTTAAGACTCCATTCCAGATGAAGTTGGTTTGGGGGGAAGAGATCCAAAGTCACCAGTTTTAAGACCTGCCTTACCTCCCTGTCAGAATCTCTTGCTGAGCTCTGATACTGAGAAGGAGAGGCAGCGGTGTGTTTTTTTCTCTGTGTGATACTCCCAGTTTAGTAACTGTGCACTCATTGAAAGAGTGTACAGTGGCCTCAAGTCTTGTCTTACCTTTCCTGGTGCAGGATCCCAGCTTTATAAAGTAGCTGGTTGCAGGGCAATCTGGGTCCTAGTGTTTTCAACATGCAGCAGCAGCAAAGGTGTTCGTTACTGTGAATGGCAGTTGGGTGGAGGAGGGGCCCCTTCACCTATTGGTTGCACTTACCTGGAACTTAGCTACAGCATCAGGTGGCTTTGGGAGGATGAGAAGTGCTGATGTCCTGTCCCTCCTAGGCAGATGCTCTCTGAGTGGTAACTGTTCAGGAGCACCCTGTGTTCTTGGCAGTGCCAACCTGGAGTAGAGTTTCTGTCTCACCGAGCTGAGAAGGGAAGAAAAGAGGGGGCAGGTTTTGGTTCCAATATCACATAGTATTGTTTTTCTTCTTGATTTTCTTGAGTGAGTGTTTCTTCATTTCTCTTGTGCTCTTAGTATTTCCAGATACTTCAGAGGATTCATTTTAAATAATTTTCAGCAGTTTTGCTGGGGAATGAGGTCATGGAGCCACTTACACTTTCAGTCTGGAAGTAGAACACAGAGAAAACTTTTGAAAATATAAGTCAAATCCACAGCTATTCCTCTCTCTAAAACTCTGGTTCTCTTCATTTATTTTACAAAGAAAGCCAAAACTAGGGAGGTTCAAGAGTGAGGAACATATGTATACCTATGGCTGATTCATGTTGATGTTTGGTAGAAACCAACACAATTCTGTAAAGCAGTTATCCTTCAATTAAAAAATAAATAACTTAAAAATAAAAAAGCCTAAACTGTTCTAGTGGCTTGTGATGAATCCTTCCAAGATCCTGAACCCCTACTCTGACCTTATCTAAAATTGTTCTTCTCCTTGCTTATTCTGTTCCAACCACTCTGAATTTGCTGTTCTTCAACCATTTTAGGCAGTTTTCTTTTTGGGGTTTCTCTACTGATTTTTTTCCTTGCCTTTTCTGTTCTTTTCTGACATATCAGTTCAGATCAGTTCAGTTCAGTTCAGTTTTTCACTCATGTCAGACTTTGCAAACCCGTGACCTGCAGTATGCCAGGCTTCCCTGTCTATCTCCAACTCCCGGAGCTTGCTCAAACACATGTCCATTGAGTCAGTGATGCCATCCAACCATCTCATTCCGTGTTGTCCTCTTCTCCTCCTGCCTTCAATCTTTCCCAGCATCAGGGTCTTTTCCAGTGAGTCGGTTCTTCACATCAGGTGGCCAAAGTTTTGGAGTTTCAGGTTTAGCATCAGTCCTTCCAGTGAATATTCAGGACTGATTTCCTTTAGGAGGGACTGGTTGGATCTCCTTGCAGTCCAAGGGACTCACAAGAGTCTTCTTCAACACCACAGTTCAAAAGCATCACAGTTCAGTGCCCAGCTTTCTTTGTGGTCCAGCTGTTACATCTGTACATGACCACTGGAAAAACCATAGCTTTGATTAGATGGACCTTTGTCAGCAAAGTAATGTCTGTTGTTTTTAGCTGTCTAGGTTGGTCATAGCTTTTCTTGCAAGGAGCAAGCGTATTTTAATTTCATGGCTGCAGTCACCATCTGCAGTGATTTTGGACCCCAAGAAAGAAAGTCTGTCACTGTTTCTCCGTTTATTTGCCGTGGAGTGATGGTAGCTGATGCCATGATCTTAATTTTTTGAATGTTGAATTTCAAGCCAGCTTTTTCATATGCATGGCTTATTCAGATTCCTCCATTAAAATGTTACCTTCTTAATGAAATCTACTCCAATTGGCCAATTTCAATTGCGTCCTGACTTTGGTATCTTCTATTAATTTGAGCAAACTCTGGGAGATGGACAGGGAAACCTGGTGTGCTATAGTCCTTGGGGTTGCAAACAGTTAGACACAGCTTAGCGATTGAACACACACACACCCCATTATCACTTTTATCATACTTAATATACTGACTTATTATAACTTTTGTTTTGAGTTTGAATTGGGACAGGAAACCAAGGTTTGCCCTTTAGGGTCACCAAAGTATCTCAAGGATTTAGACTAGAATTTGAAACAAGAGCTTAATAACTATTTATTGAGTCACTAAGTGAGTGAAAGATACAATGAACTTTTAGGTGGCAAAAACCTTCACTGGTCAGCCATCTGACTTTTCTAATAAAGTGAAAATCTTTTTACCTAGAGAGAATCATAAGTAATGTTATTGGTATACTGGATACAGTTAGAACAACCAGTTAGTTTTCTTGTAAGAAAGCTTAAATATGCCTTAAAAAAAGATAAAATTTCACCCCCTTAAAAAGACTAATCATCATTAAGTTATGCCTACCATACTTTCCATAGTAGAACTCTTTACCAAATTGGCTTGAATTAGATACTTTTGCTTCAACTATTTTAAATGTGTTTGAAAACTTTTATTTAAAGGAAAGTTGTAGCGAACTTTTTGCTTTAAAATTGATTTTTCACAAAATGATCTTCAAGTATTTTGTACATGTAAGTTTTCATAGCATTTTGTTTTTGAAAACATATTTGTATGCATTTGTTTGCATTTCTTTCTGGCTTTGATTAGATGGTTTGTCATCTTTGTTGTCTTTATAGCTGATAAATTGGTAGATTTTATTGAACAACTTCCCCAGATTAACGATCACATTGCTCTATGCAAATCAATACTATATGCAAGTTAGAAATAATTTTTCAGTAGTGTTACATCATAAGAAAGTAGAAAAAACTTTATCTTTTTCAGTGATACATTCAGAGAAGTGTATTACTACATCTGCTGTGTATTTGCTGTGTGAAGACTTGTAGAGATTGGCACAGTTTTGTTCAGTGACTTTTCATGTGCTTACGCATGTATGGATGAATGAAGAGGTACTTTCCTTCAGCTCCCTTCCTTCCTCCATCCTTTCTTGTTTTCCTTCTGCCAAGAATTCTTCTAGGATTTTTGGATACATTAGTAAAGCAAAACAGTCTCTATCCTCATGGAGTTCGCTTTCTGTTGGATAAACATTATTTGTCTCCTTCCACCCTTATCTGCCCCTTCTGCAAAAACTGCCTGGGGGACGTGATATATTATGTGAAGTGACTTGCATGCTGAAGAGTACAGGGAATTCCCTGACAGTCCAGTGGTTAGGACTCAGTGCTTTCGCTGCCAATACCTGGGTTCAGTCCCTGGCTGGGGAACTAAGATCCCACAAGCTTCACAGTGCTGCCAAAAAAGAAGATAATCTGAAGTACAAATAAGTTGCTGAATAACAAGTTGGTGTGGAAGTAGAGAGTAATTCCACATAATCAATTTTCTTTTATAACTGCAGCTTAACCTTTTATGAAAGTGAAAGTGAAGTCGCTCAGTCATGTCTGACTCTCTGTAGCTCCATGGACTGTAGCCTACCGGCCTCCTCTGTCCATGGGATTTTCCAGGCAATAGTACTGGAGTGGGTTGCCATTTCCTTCTTCAAGGGATCTTCCCGACCCAGGGATCGAACCCGGGTCTCCCACATTGTAGACAGACGCTTTACTGTCTGAGCCACCAGGGAAGTCTTTTATGAAAGAGACTTTAAATTCTTAGGTAGATATTTTTCTGTAAGAAAATATCTAAACATGATGTTTATTTCTATGAGAAAATAAGTAAGCTTTCCTAACTTTGGTGGAGGCAATCTTGAGTTCTGTTGTAAATGCACATTTATGGTATATGTATATTGATACTTTGGTATTTAATTTAAGAAGGGGAAGAGGTACTGGCACTGATTCTCAGTCAGTTGACTTACCTTGCTCTTTCACTTAGCAAACTCTTCATAACTACCATTCAATCTGCTTTTGCCTTTGTGTAGCTTATATATGCTTTATATAATGAACAACTTAGAATGTTCTTTCCTACTTTTTAAGAGGATTGTCAGTCAAAACTGATGTATAACAAATAATTCATTCCTCCTTTTATTCATTATTCATTCATCAAATACGTGAGTGCTGTTTATTCCCAGCCAGGTGTAACTGCTTGGTACATGTGACATACCAGTTAACTTCTCTCCTGAAGTTTCCATTCTATTGAGAATAGACTGATTGTTAAAGAAACAAATATTTATAGTTACGAAACATTGACTAAGTAAAATGTAAGCTGTGCTCAGTTCAGTTCAGTCCAGTTCAGTCGTTCAGTTGTGTCCAACTCTTTGCGACCCCATGAATCGCAGCACGCCAGGCCTCCCTATCCAACACCAACTCCCGGAGTTCACTCAGACTCACATCCATCGAGTCTGTGATGCCATCCAGCCATCTCATCCTCTGCCGTCCCCTTCTTCTGCCCCCAATCCCTCCCAGCATCAGTCTTTTCCAGTGAGTCAACTCTTCGCATGAGGTGGCCAAAGTACTGGAGTTTCAGCTTTAGCATTATTCCTTCCAAAGAACATCCAGGGCTGATCTCCTTTAGAATGGACTGGTTGGATCTCCTTGGCAGTCCAAGGGACTCTCAGGCGTCTTCTCCAACACCACAGTAAAAAGCATCAATTCTTCGGCGCTCAGCTTTCTTCACAGTCCAACTCTCACATCCATACATGACCACAGGAAAAACCATAGCCTTGACTAGATGGACCTTTGTTGGCAAAGTAATATCTCTACTTTTGAATATGCTATCTAGGTTGGTCATAACTTTCCTTCCAAGGAGTAAGTGTCTTTTAATTTCATGGCTGCAGTCACCATCTGCAGTGATTTTGGAGCCCCCCAAAATGAAGTCTGACACTGTTTCCACTGTTTCCCCATCTATTTCCCATGAAGTGATGGGACCGGATGCCATGATCTTCGTTTTCTGAATGTTGAGCTTTAAGCCAACTTTTTCACTCTCCTCTTTCACTTTCCTCAAGAGGCTTTTTAGTTCCTCTTCACTTTCTGCCATAAGGGTGGTGTCATCTGCACATCTGAGGTTATTGATATTTCTCCCGGCAATCTTGATTCCAGCTTGTGCTTCATGCAGCCCAGCGTTTCTCATGATGTACTCTGCATATAAGTTAAATAAGCAGGGTGACAGTATACAGCCTTGATGTACTCCTTTTCCTATTTGGAACCAGTCTGTTGTTCCATGTCCAGTTCTAACTGTTGCTTCCTGACCTTCATATAGGTTTCTCAAGAGGCAGGTCAGGTGGTCTGGTATTCCTGTCTCTTTCAGAATTTTCCAGTTTATTGTAATTCACAGAGTCAAAGGCTTTGGCATAGTCAATAGATGTTTTTCTGGAACTCTATTGCTTTTTCCATGATCCAGCAGATGTTGGCAATCTGATCTCTGGTTCCTCTGCCTTTTCTAAAACCAGCTTGAACATCTGGAATTTCACGGTTCACATATTGCTGAAGCCTGGCTTGGAGAATTTTGAGCATTACTTTATTAGCGTGTGAGATGAGTGCAATTGTGTGGTAGTTTGAGCATTGTTTGGCATTGCCTTTATTTGGGATTGGAATGAAAACTGACTGTTTCCAGTCCTGTGGCCACTGCTGAGTTTTCCAAATTTGCTGGCATATTGAATGCAGCACTTTTACAGCATCATCTTTCAGGATTTGAAATAGCTCAACTGGAAGCTGAGCTGTGTGGTATTGTACTTAGAATTATTATAGGTTTTTTAAAAATATTAAAATATTAGTTTATAGTTCTGTGTATATATTAATTGTAAGGTTTTAATGGAAACTTAAGGTGCTGTTCTTTTTTTTTTTTTAATTTTTATTTTGTATTGGGATATAGCCAATTAACAAACAATATTATGATACCTTCAGGTGAACAGTGAAGGGACTCAGCCATAAATATACATGTACCCATTCTCCCCCAAACTTCCCTCCCCTGCAAGCTGCCACTTGACACTGATCAGAGTTCCTTGTCCTATATAGTAGGTCCTCATTGTTTGTCCACTTTAAATATAGCAGAGTGTACATGACTAGCCCAAACTCCCTAACTATCCCTTCCCTCTAACCCTCCCACTGGCAACCATAGGTTTGTCCTCTTAAGTCTGTGAGTCTCTTTCTGAAAGTCCAATTAAGATACTGTTCTAATTACCATTCAAAACGTGTGTATGTATATGTCATATCTATAAATAGCTTTTCTATTATGTGTAATTATAGTATCCATTCCTGTATAATGTATTCAGGAATGTAATTTTTGTGTAACTGTTCAATGGACTTGTATCACACACATATTTAAATTACCACAAATTCACTGTCAGATTGACAGAAAACTAGAGGATTAATTAATTTAAATATAGCAACCAAATACTTAAAAACCTTTTTTCAAAAGTGCTGTGTATTATATACTGCATTTGTGTATATAGTGTATATTTTATTTTTAATTTTTTAATATATGTAACATAAAGAACTATACAGAAAAGAGCTTAGTGATCCAGATAACCACGATGCTGTGATCACTCACCTAGAGCCAGACATCCCAGAATGTGAAGTCAAGTGGGTGTTAGGAAGCATCACTACGAACAAAGCTAGTGGAGGTAATGGAATTATAGCTGAGCTATTTTAAATCCTAAAAGTTGATGCTGTGAAAGTGCTGCACTCAATATGCCAGCAAATTTGGAAAACTCAGCAGTGGCCACAGGACTGGAAAAGGTCAGTTTTCATTCCAATCCCAAAGAAAGGCAGTGCCAAAGAATGTTCAAACTACTGCACAATTGCACTCATCTCACACACTAGCAAAGTAACGCTCAAAATTCTCCAAGCTAGGCTTCAACAGTACGTGAACCGAGAACTTCCAGATGTTCAAGCTGGGTTTAGAAGCGACAGAGGAACCAGAGATCAAATTGCCAACATCTGTTGGATCATAGAAAAAGCAAGAGAATTTCAGAAAAAACATCTACTTCTGCTTCATTGACTCTGCTAAAGCTTTTAACTATCTGGATCATAACAAACTATGGAAAATTCTGAAAGAGATGGAAATACCAGACCACCATACCTGCCTCCTGAGAAATCTGTATGCAGGTCAAGAGGTGACAGAACCAGACATGGAACAATAGACTGGTTCCAAATTGGGAAAAGAGTAGGTCAGGGCTGTATATTGTTAACTTGCTTATTTAACTTATATGCTGAGTACATCATTTGAAGTGCCAGACTGGATGAAGCACAAGCTGGAATCAAGATTGCAGAGAGAAATCAGTTACTTCAGATATGCAGATGACACCACTCTTATGGCAGAAAGCAAAGAGGAACTGCAGAGGCTCGTGATAAAAGTCAATTCTTCTACTCTTAGCTTTCTTTTTAGGCCACTCTCACATCCACACATGACCACTGGGAAACCCATAGCTTTGACTAGATGGACCTTTGTTGGCAAAGTAATGTCTCTACTTTTTAATATGCAGTCTATCTTGGTCATAACTTTTCTTCCAAGGAGCAAATGTCTTAATTTCATGGCTGCAGTCACCATCTGGAGTGATTTTGGAGGCCCCCAAAATAAAATCTGTCACTGTTTCCCCTGTTTCCCTATCTATTTGCCATGAAGTGATGAGACCAGATGCTATGATCTTAGTTTTCTGAATGTTGAGTTTCAAGCCAACTTTTCACTCTCCTCTTTGATTTTCATCAAGAGGCTCTTTTGTTCTTCTTCACTTTGTCTCACTTGAGTCCGAATCTTTGCGACCTCATGGACTATAGACCGTCGGGCTCCTCTGTCCATGGGATTCTCCGGGCAAGAATTCCCTGAATGGCATACCCTGAATGGCAGCCGACTCCAGTATTCTTGCCTGGAGAATCCCATAGACAGAGGAGTGTGACTGGCTACAGTCTGTGAAGTCGCAAAGAGTCGGACACAACTGAGCGACTAACACTTAAGGCAAGGTACTCTTTTTGCTCGAATTTACTCGGAACTTAGTTCAATGATGATCTCTGCTTTGTGGGGAGACTAACTTTGAGAGGCTGGTGCAGGGAAAATGCTATCTCACTGTTTACTAACTAAAGAGGTTGATCATCTTTTTGTATGTTGTAATCATTTGTACTTCTTTTGTGAACTACTGATCATATTCCGTTCTCATCTTTTCTTCTGACTTATTTGGCTTTTTAAACATTGCTTGTAAGATTCCTTTGTATATTCAGGACAGTAATGCTTATAAACAGTGAATATATCCTTTATTCTGTTGCTTGCCTTTAATTTTGTCTTTCTGTTTTTACTTTGCTAAGTTGATTATATTTATCTTTTATGAATTTATGGTTTTTTCTTAGGAAGACTTTCTGTATCCCAAGTTTTTAAAAATTCTATTTTCTTCTAACACTGTAATAGTTTATTTCACCGTAAACTCTTTAGATAGATTATTTGAGATTTATTCTGATTGCAGTGTGAGATGGCTATATACTGTTTCTTTCTCAAAACAGATAGAGCAGGATCCTGTTACTCTTTATAAATTGGGTCCATCCTTGCCATATTGATGTTACGTCTCTTTTATCAAATATTGAAATCTAATTCATGGTCTGTTTCTAAATTCCTTATTTAGTTTTTTTGATCTTTTGTCTGTTTTTGTATCAGTATCAAATTATTGTTACTATAGCTTTGTGGTACAGTGCAATATCCGATAGCACAAATTCCCAAGTTCCCCCTTTGAAAAGTTTCAAAGCATTTCTAATGCATTTACTCTTTTGTGTAAACTTTAGAATTAATTTGTCAAATTATATAAATAAACAAAAATCTGTTATTTTGACATAACATTTTAACAGTGACTTTGCCTAAAATTTTCAATTCTCCATAATCGAAAAAGATAAATTATTTAATATTTAAAAAGACTCTGAAACATGGAGGTCTATGTGTTCTCTTTCTCCTTTCTCTAGGCTTTTAGTAGCATTTCTACAATAAAAAGGAATATTTTCATTTGTTTAACATGTGCTTATTTTCCCAGAAATGAAATTTTTATTGGCATGTTAATACCTGTTTAATTGTAAACAGCTAGCTTCTGTGGCACATTTTTTCAGCTCTTATATTTTCTGTGGTTTTGGTTTGATATTAACACGTAATGAACATCTAAAGCCTCTCTTCTTTATTAAATTTATTTGTAAATTAGGACATTTTAGATTACTATAATACTCTTAGTTATGTGGCAGTATTATTACTACTAGCTTTTAGGTCAAAGATAAGACAGTTTAAATTTAGAATATGTTTTAAGATGAATGTGCTTCTGTATAGTATTTATTACTCTAAAATGTGCTATGATTAGTACTGGTTTTGTATTAAATGTTTCAGCTAAAAGAGGGACTTTTTTCTTTCTGTTGAATCAAAAAATTTAACAACCTCTTAGGTCTTTTATCTTGACATGCAAAATGCTCAGAATTCCATCTTTGAGATGATAGCAAAAATTGATCTGATTAATATTTTTCATTGTTGATAATATGATTCTTGATTGTTAAAAATGCCCTTGTTTTTCAGTAGTAAGCAGTATATTTTGTTTTTTCTCATGCAGGTCTTTGAAGTTCTACAGTTTAGTTCTCAGTGCTGAACTTCCTTCTCCCTTAAATTATTATAAACTTTTGCTGCTGTTTAATAAAAGTGAAGATGTCTCGCAGTCCTGACGCAAAGGAAGACCCTGTGGAATGTCCTCTTTGCATGGAGCCCTTGGAGATAGATGACATCAACTTTTTCCCTTGCACCTGTGGCTACCAGATCTGCCGCTTTTGTTGGCATCGAATTCGCACTGATGAAAATGGGCTTTGTCCTGCATGTAGAAAGGTAAATGCTCCAAAAAAGCTTTGTGTTTAGTTTTTTCCCGCATGCCTATGCGCAAGTAGATTTTAATAGAATCTATACAAGTCAGGTGAGATAAAGTGTGACATTATATTCTTAAGATATCATGAAGTGTAAAAAACACTGCCCTGGGAATCAGAGTCTCAACATTATGGTTAACTAAGTATATTACCTTGCTGAAGTCATAGAACCTCTCTGGTTGGCCTTTAGTTTTCTTATCTGAGGAGATTGACAGTCAGTGGTGGTGGTTTAGTTGCTAAGTTGTGTTTGACTCTTGTGACCACATGGACTGTAGCCTGCCAGGCTCCTCCATCCATGGGATTCTCCAGGCAAGAATACTGGAGTGGGTTCCCATTTCCTTCTCCAGCAGATCTTCCCAACCCAGGAATTGAACCCGGATCACCTGCACTGCAGGCAGATTCTTTACCAAGGATTAGGAGTAGTGAGAGGCAGTAGACTTAGATAGGATGATGTCAGATTGGAAAAACACAGTCAGTTTTACATCTGGGGAGAAATTTACTTTAGTTTTCTAGTACAAAATAGAGAAGTTTTGATGTTTACTGAAAAAGAGTGTGATTTAAAATGACAAGAGAAATCCTGGTTCAGAAGGTAACACTTACTCATTTGTTGACAATTCTAGGCTGATGGTGCTATCCCTATTGTACACTCAAGGAAACTAGGCCTTCTAAGTAATTTGTCTAAAGCATCGACTGATGGGTAGTAGGTTCGGTGGTCAAATTCAAGTCCTTTGAATCCCTTCTAAAAAAAAAAAAACCTATGATTTTTAAAGTAATTTTCTGGGTCTGGTTGTTTTACTGAGCAGATACAGCAGTTATAGTGTAGTGAATGACGTATTAGAATGAGTAGAATTGCTGCATCTCTCTTTTTTTTTTTTTTTTTTTTGCATCTCTCTTTTGAAGGTCTTTCTTTATTTGTTACTTTAGGGGTTAATGCAAATATCTATTTTTTGCCTTCTCTTTAATGTCTGTGTATGATTTAAGCTTTCTTTTCTTTTTACCCATTAAAAGAGCTGTTGGGTTCATTATTACCAAATTTTGATAAAGTAGAAATGTGTTTCAGATACCTGCATTATTTAAAAAAGAAAAAAATTAACAACCAGAAACTCAGAAGACAATGCATTATCCAGTCTTTTATTTAAAATCTAGTGGGCAGTTGACATATGTTATATGAATGAAAAAAGGTGAGCTCTATTTAAGTGTTAATTAATGTAGTTACAAAACTATATATATATGTTTTTTAACAATACAAGTAGAAGAGTTGAGGATGACAGCAAGATTTTGAACTGAAAAACTAGAAGTAGAGAATGGCTGTTAACTGAGATGGGGAAGACTGTAATAGGAATAGGTTTTTTGAGAATATCAGGAATTTGGTTTTAAATATGTTAGGTTTGAGATTCCTATTAAAGATGTAAATGGAGGTGGTGAATAGACAGGTGATTTTATTCAAGTTGGTTTGGATATGGAGTTACAAATTTGGAAGTTAATATATAGAATGTTTTTGTAAATTAATGACACTGAGTGAAATCACAAGAGAGAGTCAGTGGAAAAGATGTGAGATTATGCTTTCCAACATTTATAGAAAAAGAAAAAAAATCCAGATTAAAGAAATATGAGATGAGTCATTTATCGTAAATAGACCAGGAGTATTTTTTTTCTTCCTGTTGATTTAATATCCAACTCTTAGAACCTCTCCTTAGTCTCTTAACTGTCAGACCTTGCTCATACCCATCTCATGGCGTGAGTTGTGGAATGCAGATAGTACAGGTCAGGCAAAGTCTTCAAATCTGACTTAGCTTTGCTGGAGAGTTTTGGACACCCAAAATTATGAAGCTACCCATCTCAGTCAGGGACCAGAAGATCTTTACATCTCTGGAGACCAGCTTCAGTGGTTATGTTAACACAGAAGAAAACCACAGGTGTTTCTGGAGAGGACCATGAAGCTATAATTTACATGTAGCCCAACCCTGCGGGCAAAATCTGTAGAAGGCATTCTGTGAGATGGCCAATTGAGATGATTTAAATAAACTTGGAGATGCAGGTGGGGGCTAGTCAAAGCCAGTGCCTGATTTTGGCCCACAAGATGATACCTGTCTTTTTGCAGAAAGGACCTCTTTTGTTTACATCGCTTTGAAAAGCAGAGAGAGGAAGGTTATAAAAACATGAAGTTGAGCATTTCTCTGTGGTCCTAGTTGCTTAGCTTGGTGGGGTCAAGAAGACCTTAGTGCTTCCCTAAACATAGGCAGAGGTCATTCTTTAGACTGCTTTTGCATGTCCTTTTAGTGCAGCATACCTGAGAAAAATACCTGGTGGAAACAGCAGATGTGGGAATATGGGTGGTACACGGACGTAGCACCATACAGTGTTGATTCTCATGAAAATTAGAGACTGGTCAAGGAAATGAAAACTTCAACAAATGTGTTATTTTCACCTCAGAAATAATGGAAGCTACTGCATCCATGAAACAAGAATAAGATGGTATAAAAAAATTCAGTGAACAATAAACAGTTATTGAAAATTAAATATGATAGCAGAAATAACTCAAGGAAAGAGTTTTAGGATGAAGTTGAAATGATCTCTTAACAAGTAGTGCCATTTGCAACAGCATGGGTGGACCTTGAAGGGTCAATGCTAAGCGAAATAAGTTAGAGAAAGACAAATACTGTATGATTTCACTCATGTGGAATACATAAACAAAGCAAGATAAATGAGCAAACAAAATAAAAACACAGATACAGAGAACAGGGTAATGGTCATCAGAGGGGAAAGGGTAAAGAGGGAGGGTGAAATAGATAAACGGCATCAACTGGTGACAGATAGAAACTAAATTTTTGGTTGTGAGCATGCTGTATGGTACACAGAAGTAGAAATAAAACGTTGTATGCTTGAAACTTACAGAAGGTTATAAACTAGAGTTACCTCAAAAAAAAAAGGAGAAAAAAAACTGCCAAGAATCAAAAATGCCTATCAAGTGCCAGGCACAAACTTTTTAAATAATAATTGTTTAGGTATTAAACAAAGTCAAGGACCTTTTTAAAAATATTTATTTATGGCTGTACTGGGTCTTTGTTGCTGTGTGCAGGCTTTCTCGAGTTATGGCGAGCAGGGCTTGCTTCTCTGTTGCAGTGTATGAGCTTCTCATTGCGGTCAGAGCACAGGCTCTAGGCACGTGGATTCAGCAGCTGTCGCACCCTTGCTTACTTGCTCTGTGCCATGTGGAATCTTCCTGGACCAGGGATTGAACCCGTGTCCCCCGCATTGTCAGGCAGACTCTTAACTACTGAACCCCCAAGGAAGTCCCACAGACTTTTATTTCTAAATATCAAAGTACCAAAGAGAAAGAGGTTCTACAAGTTTCCAAAGAGGAAGAGGTAGATTGCACATAAAAGATCAGGAATCGGTCGTTTCAGACTGATATGTGGGTAGCTAAATGTTAGCCTTTCCACGTAAGTTTTTTAATTCATTTGTCATTTTGTACAAAAAGCCTATTGGAATTTTGATTGAGATTGCATTGAGTAGACAGGTCTATTTGAGGAAAAATTATATCTTAAAAATGTTGACTTATGTAGTTAATGCGGAGAAGGCAATGGCACCTCACTCCAGTACTCTTGCCTGGAAAATCCCATGGACGGAGGAGCCTGGTAGGCTGCCGTCCATGGGGTCACGAAGAGTTGGACATGACTGAGCAACTTCACTTTGACTTTTCACTTTCATGCATTGGAGAAGGAAATGGCAACCCACTCTAGTACTCTTGCCTGGAGAATCCCAGGGGCGGCGGAGCCTGGTGGGCTGCTGTCTATGGGGTCGCACAGAGTCGGACACGACTGAAGCAACTTAGCAGCAGCAGCATGTAGTTCATGAATAAGGTTTATTTTTCTACATTTCAGAAACGCTGTTCTATAGTTGCAGTGTACAGAGTAGTACAGCATGTTTTGTTATATTTGCCTATGACTGTGTTATGTTTTTTGAGCTGTGGCGCATGATATGCCTTTTAAGATTTCATTTTCTAATTGTTCATTTTTATAGGTAGAGTAATTGATTTTTGTTAAATAGATTTGTTGGGATTTTCTAAATAGATGGTTACGCCTTCTGTAAATTAAGACAGCTTTATTTCTTTTCAGTCTTTATTTTTTAAAAATTATTTTTCTTGCCATATTGCACTTGGATAAGTTGGACATGACTTAGTGACTGAACAACAACAAAGCTCTACACTATAATCTTGGATGAAAGTGTTACAAGCACATATCCTTGTTTGTTTCCAATCTTATTGGGAAGGCATCAAGTATTTCATTATTAAGTATGTCACCATTTTTTTGTAGATGATCTGTATCAGGTTGAGGACATTTGCTTTTATTCTTTGGTTACTGAGTTTTTAATCATGAGTGGGTGTTGGATTTTGTCAGTGCCTTTTCTGCTTCTGTTGAGGTGATCGTGTGTTACCTCCTTTGTTCTGTAGAAACAGTGATTTAGGTTGATTGATTTTTTTTTTTTTTAAATCAACCTTCCCTCCCAAGGGTAAATCTTGTTTGGTTTATGTGTCATGATGTGTTATCCTTTTTATTTTCAATTTGCTAATATTTTTATAAGGAGTTTTATATCTGTGCTATGAGAAGTATTTATCTGTGGCTTTCTTTTATATTGTTTTTAGATTTGGTACCAAAGAAATACTTGCCTCAGAAGTGTTTCCTCCTCATCTGTATTCTGTAAGAGTGTACATGTGACTGGTGTTAATTCTTTTTGATTTCCTTCCCAGATTCACTGTTGACATTCTATCAGGAGGGCTATTATGAAAACTGGATACCACAGGATTCTTCTATATTGATTTCTGGAACTCTTTTTGTATTAGTTCACTCTTTGTGGTATTTTTGCCCTGTAAATTTCAGTTGCTTCAGCCTCTTCAAATTTTGAACACTGTCCCTTCTGCTCAATGTGACTGTTAGAACCAGTGCCAGAGTCCAGTAAGTGCCAGAAGAGCAGAAAACTGGGACACTCATGGTTTTTATCTGGCTTATTTCTTTTTTCTCAGAGGTCATAGATCTGCTTGCTGTTCATTCCCTGTTGTTCAGTGTCTGAAAACAGTTATTTCATACATTTTGTCTAGTTTTCTAGTTGTTTATGCTGGTATCCCTAGTCTGTTAACCATCTAATCTGCCATAGCTGGAGGTGAAAGTGTATAAATAATATTTGAACTTTGTAATAATGTAATTATGACTATTGGCCTAATGAAATTAGAATGGAAGGTTAGAAAGTGGACTTGGAATATGTTGTTAGACTGGCTGAAAGAAAGCTAAATCTTGATTTTGCATAATATAATATTTAATACTGAAAAAATCAAGAAGTAGTAGTACAAGCATGTTACTTAGTGATGTGATAGTAAATGACAAGGGAATCATGTGAAATAATAAACAGCCTATTTATAGGGGGAGGCAACTGTTGAGGGGGCAGCATATAGGGGACTGCTCTATTTCCTGATAAACCTTGTAGAACTGTTTGACTGGGAACACGTAAGAAATAGATCATGAAACTGGGGGGGTGGAAAGAGTAGACAAATGGAAACCATAATAGTACTGATATTCAGTTCAGTTCAGTTCAGTCGCTCAGTCATGTCCGACTCTTTGCGACCCCATGAATCACAGCACGCCAGCCCTCCCTGTCCATCACCAACTCCCGGAGTTCACTCAGACTCAGACTTGGTCATAATCAGATTCAAGATCAACACATTTTGAAAGTAGTTAAAGAGGATATTTTTCTTACTGATGAAAGATCCCCTAGAGTCATAAAACTTTTACTTACATAGTATAGCTTTGAAGTATATTGAGCTGATGTAAACACCAGGAAAAACTGCACCCACTTTCATAATCGAGGGGCTTCTAATTTCTGTAGTTTAGAACTATGTCACACAGAGTCAGACACGACTAAAGGGACTTATTAGCACACATGCACATGAAGTACACAGAAGGAATGAAAAATTTGATTAACACAGCAATTATGTGTTTGTGCACACATACAACTTTGTACAAATAAATTTGTACAAAACTTTAAATTACAGTGTATTGGGCACAAAAATTGACTATCCATCAGTTCCAAAATGTAGAACTCACTTGTGTATTTCTATTTATTCTGCTTGAGGTTTGTAGGGCTTTTTGAATCTGTGGATTTGGTGGATTTCATTGTTGCTGTTCAGTCGCTAAGTTGTGTGTGACTCTTTGAGACCCCATGGATTACAGCAGGCCAGGCGTCCCTGTCCTTCACTATCTCCTGGAGTTTGCTCCAATTCATGTCTAGTGAGTTGGTGATGCCATGCAACCATCTCATCCTCTCTTGCCCTCTTCTGCCTTCAGTCTTACCCAGCATCAGGGTCTTTCCCAATGAGTCGGCTCTTCACATCAGGTGGCCAAGGTATTGGAGCTTCAGCATCAGTCCTTTCAGTGCATAGTTAGGGTTGATTTCCTTTAGGATTGACTGGTTTGATCTCTTTGCTGTCCATGGGACTGTCAAGAGTCTTCTCCAGCCCCAGAATTCAAAATCATCAAATCTAGAGTTTCATTAGTTCAGGAAAAAATTAAGCTGTTATTTAGTCAGCTGTTGCCGTTATTCTCTTTCCTCTCTTTCTGGGACTCTGATTAAATATTTTCCAGTTCTTCTCACTATTGGCCATGTCTTTTAATCTCTTTTTTGTTTCTTTTTCTTCCTTTAATGCATTATAGATGATTCCTTCTAATCAATTTTTTTAGGTCTAGTCTCAGTTCAGTTCAGTCACTCAGTTGTATCTGACACTTTGTGACCCCATGGACTGCAGCATGCCAGGTTTCCCTGTCCATTACCAACTCCCAGAGCTTGCTCAAACTCATGTCTATCGAGTCGGTGATGCCATCCAACCATCTCATCCTCTGTCGTCACCTTCCCCACCTGCCTTCAATCTTTCCCAGCATCAGCGTCTTTTCAGATGAATCAGTTCTTCGCATCAGGTGGCCAGAGTATTGGAGGTTCAGCTTCAGCATCAGTCCTTCTAGTGAATATTCAGGACTGATTTGATTTCCTTTAGGATTGACTGCTTTAATCTCCTTGCAGTCCAAGGGACTCTGAACAGTCTTCTCTAACACCACAGTTCAAAAGCATCAATTCTTCAGTGCTGAGCTTTCTTTATAGTCCAACTCTCACATCCATACATGACTACTGGAAAAACCATAGCTTTGACTAGATGAACCTTTGTTGGCAAAGTAATGTCTCTGCTTTTTAATGTGCTGTCTAGGTTGGTCATAGCTTTTCTTGCAAGGAAGCAAGCGTCTTTTAATTTCATGGCTGCAGTCCCCATCTGCAGTGATTTTGGAGCCCAGGAAAATAAAGTCTGTCATTGTTTCCCCATCTGTTTGCCATGAAGTTCTGGAATCTGATGCCATGAACTTCGTTTTTTGAATGTTGAGTTTTAAGCCAGCTTTTTTGCTCTTCTCTTTAACTTTCATCAAGAGGCTCTTTAGTTCCTCTTTGCTTTCTGCCATGAGGTGGTGTCATCTGCATATCTGAGGTTATTGTTATTTCCCCCTGCATTCTTGATTCCAGCTTGAAGTCATCTAGTCTGGCATTTTGCATGATGTACTCAGCATGTAAGTTAAATATTATATAAGGCCTAGTCTACCGAATTTTAAAATTTTGTTTTCCATTTCTAAAAGTAATGTATGTTCTTTTTTGCTACTTGATTTTTTAAAAAAGATTTTTATACCCTGCAGATATTTTCAAGTTTGTCATATATTTGTTTAAACAGATAATCATTCTTGTTTTAAAATCTGTCCAATAATTCCAGTTGCTGAAGTCCGTGAGGGATGTTTCTGCTGGTTGTTCTTCTTGTTGATTTCTTTCTTTCTGTGATTTGTTGTCTGTATCGGCTTCGAGGTTGTCACTGAGTTATTTGTGCATTTCTCTGAGGCCCAGGATAAATTTGCCGTCCTGTAGATAGGCTTTGGTTTGCCTTCTGCTGGAACCTGTGAACATTGCCATTAGGGATGCCTTAATCTTTTGTTCTCTCAGGTGCACATCTTCCCTGGGGCTGGTTTCAGCTTTTCTAGGATGGTTTTTTCCTTCACCCTTTTCCTTTTTTCTTATCTTGTTCTGACCTTTCTGTAGTCTGTACTTAACCCTAAAAGAATATGAGCCCTTTGGTGGTGAACTGGTCTCAGCTTATCATGGGACTGATCTCCCCAGAACTCTTCACTGGGGACTAGTTTTGGATTTTGAATGCTGTGCTGCTTCCCTCATTTGTCCTTCTCTCCCATTGGTTGTTACTCAGCCTTTCCACTTATCTCTTTGGGTTTTGACTTTAATCCAGAAATTTGCTTGGGACTTCACCACTGCAGATCATTATTGTTTTTAAGATGTTGGTTTGAAAAGTTTTACCCAGTATTTTTCATTGTCTTTAGCAAGAGGAAAAGATGAAGCTGTAAATGCATTTATTAGAAAATGAAGAGCAAAAATAAATGAACGTATTTCCGGGTTAAGAAACTAGGAAAAGAATAAACATTATGACAGTAGAAAGTAGGGATTAAGTAGAATTTAATGAAATAGGAAAGCTGTATTTCCATAAAAGTTGGATCTGGTTCTTTGAAACAACCAATAAAATAATCAAAGTCCTGGTAAATCTGATTAGAAAATAAAACAGACAACACATCTAAATATACATGTAAATTAGGAATAAAAGTGGAAGCATAACTACACATATGAAAGGAATTAAGTGATTATATTAAAGACTATAAACCATCTTAATTAGTAGTTTGGCAATCTGTTGGCAAATTAACACTACTAAAAATATTTTGCACATTTAAAATGCTTCTCCATAAGTATCCTATTTATCACTAGTTTGTAACATGCAGTAGAAAAGTTAAAGAAAAATTTTTTGCTTATAGCTTTTTATTTGATCCTGTATTCCTAGAATATTAGGTTTAACATTATGTGTTTCAGTCAAAAAGTAGACCAGATGTATTTTTCTTTACATTCATTTTTAGTACTAAGGTTACTAGTTTTGTGAGTCACAGTGTTTTTCTGCAGCTGTTCAAATTATGTGTTTTCATCTCCCATCTTTAATCTAGCTTCTTTCCTCATCTTACTGTATCAGATGATTAATTTTCTATTGGATTTGTAGAGTAGGTATTTAATGGTGGTGTGTGTGAAGGAGGAACCATCATAGAATGTGTGCTTTACCAACTTTTTATGAAACCTTTAGACAGGTTGAGACTGATAAAATTTTGTATATTTTTCATTTGTGTTTAGGTTAAATTACCAGATTTCTATTATCTGAAACAATTTATTTAATGCTTCCTAACAACAGAGATGCAGATTCACAAATATGTTGATTAAAAAGTTAGTATTTATAACCTCTTTTAAGTTGCCTGGAGCAAGAGGATTTTGGAGGATAAATCATAATAAACTAATTTATCTTGTTCTCCTGTAGTGGTATCTTTCTGTATTGGTATGTGTAATCTATCATTATATAGCAGTTATAGTCCAGAGCGACTGAACTGAACTGAACTGAAAGTTGCCTTTGAAGACTGATAGAAGTGTTAATTTCCACAGAAAAAACTTGGAGTAATATAGAAAAAGACTGGGATAACCAGTGTTACAAACTCAATATAATGATACATCAGTAATACACTTTATGAGAATTGATACCACAACCTGATTTTTGGGCATTTTCATTCTTCATTTATTGGAGGTGTTTATATTATTTTGCATCATCTTTTATTAGGATTTTACAATGTCAGAGATGGCTTGCAAAGAAAAAAACCTGAATGTTTGTTAAATCTTCGTGTTCTCAGAAAAGTTACACTAGTGTTTCTCAGACTCTCTCTGATGCAGAACCAGATGTGTCCCCGCGCCCGCCCCAGCACAGCCTGCTGGGAACTGACACAGGTTCTGTTGAGCGCGCCTAGTACCCAGCTTGTGTCACGTGATTTACCACCCAAGCTTGATAACAACCACACTGATAAATATCTTATTCTTCAGAGCCCACTGATGACATACTTGAACGCTGTGGAAATGTTAAGTTGCTGTAAAAGTTTCCAAGTGCTTTTTCTCAATTTTTACACTTATCATGGACTGCTAGAAAGATGCACGGACCAGGCTTTGAAATGGCTATGGGAACAATCTAAAGGCTCGATCGACTCAGGGAGTGGATTATCACCACTACACATGTTAGTGAAGGGCAACAGCTGTCAAATAAACTTAATAAATGCTCTAAAAGGAGCTTTCCAGAAATCCTGTGGTAGAAAATAGCAAATGAAAATGTAAGTGATATTGTGGAAAGGTATTTAAATTGGTTTGTATATAGTTCATTTTTATACTTTTGCCTCTGTAGTTTTAAATAGTTTCATGGGATTAATATCATCCAGGCAGATGGATTGATTTGAAAGAAGATAATATAGGTAAAGAAGTGTGAGTATAGAAAAGAGAGAAAAAATTTAAATAGGCACGGTTACATCGGTTGAAGAATTGAATTTATTGTAATAGATCTCTAACCATTTAGTTCCTCAAATTAAAATGTAAGAACTCTTTGAAATAAGATTTTTTTTAAAAAAAGAAAATTAGTAGTGCTGAATTTCTAATTCTAGAAGTAGCTTGGTATTAATGTGGCAAATATTAGTAAGCTCCTAAAATGTATGACACAAACTATATATTTGACCCTGGAATAAAACCCTTAGGTCATGCAAAAGTCAGGTAAATTACTGAGTCAGCTGTTTTATATGCCTCTTACTCACTAGTATGTTGGAGTATGCCAAAAAGGACCAATTAACTAAAAGATTCACATTTCTAAATGTGGGAATTGAATGGAATGGGCACTTACATTCTGCAGGACCACTAAGAGTTATGGCTGAATATTTAAGAACAGGAGTTTTGGAGACTTTATGCAATTACTAGTAAAAATAATGGAACAGGAAAAGAAATCTCACTTTCTTAATTGCCTTCAGCATTACTCAGAGTGTGCACACATACTGGAGGGTGTTTTTTTTTAATTAATTTTTTTTAAACTTATGTATGGAAAAGAGGAAAGTAACTTTACATTAAAGGCATGCACGGTGCTGTGCTTGTGGATACTCCCTTCTCTTGTCTTCATTCCCACTTTTTTTCTTGACAGCAGGTTCTGGTATTCTGATAGGCACAGTTTCCCATTTCTGGGATCTCTTCACATTCAGCTTTACATGTTACTATTTAGTGTGTTCCATCTTCCATTTATTATTAACCTTTTTGTTAATACAGTTGTCTCTTGTATCTGTGGGGCACTTTTTTCTAGGAACAGCCCCCTCCACGCCACTTGCACAGATACCAAAATCCTTGGATGCTCAGGCTCCTCGTATAAAATAGTGTAGTGTTTGTGTGTAACTTACACACACCCTCCCACGTAATTTAAATCATCTCTAGATTATGTATAGTCTCTAATATCTAATGTAAATGCTGTATAAATAGTTGTAAATACAATGTAAATGCTATTAAATAGTTGCTACGTACATGACAAATTCAAATTTTGGTTTTTGGAACTTTTTTCCTAGAATTTATTTCCCCCAAATAGTTTCATTTGGTTGAATCTGAGGATGTAGAACCTGTAGAGGGCCAGCTGAAATAATAACTGGTTTATTGAATGCTTCTGTGCAGGACACAGTTTTAATCACTTTATAAGTGTGTTGTCTTTTTAAAATTCTCACAGAAACCCTCTGAATAAAGTACTGTGATTCCCATTTTATGGAAGACTGAGGCAGACAAATTGTATAACTTAGCCAAAGTCTCTCAGTAAAGAAAAATCCAAGATTCAAAGCCAGTTTGCAGCTCTCATTCAGGCTATCGGTAGTCTTGGCATTAGCAGTAGGAATGAAAACAAAATTGTAATGATGAGAGAGAAAAACATTACAGTGGTGTAATTGCTAGTATTTATTGAGGGATTAATGTGGGCCAGTTACAATAATTGCTTTACGAGTGTTATTTTTATATCAGCCTTTAAGATTATTTTCATTTTACTTACACGGGTATAGAAACATAGAGTTCTGTTGACTTGTTTAAAGCCATGTGGATAATAAGTGCTGAAGCTCAGTTCAAACTGCTGAGCCAGAGTATCTGTGTATTGTTTATTTGCCCATCTCCTTTGACAGGAAATGTCTACCTATTAAAGAATAAGTACTTCATTAATCTTCAAACACATAGTATGTTTTCATTAAATATTTGTTTATTGTAATACAGTAAATCCATATTTAGATGATATTTTGTACTCTTTGCCCCTTACATAATACCTTAAAAGCTTAATTTTTCTGTAAACTGTGTGCTAGGCATTGTTGGTAATACCAGGTTGGTTTTTTAAAATTTTAGAACCTTTGGTGATATTTAAGTTTTAGCACTAAAAGTGGTTTTAAAAGTATTTAAAAACATTTAATTTATGTAACATTTAACTTATATTAAATAAAATGTTTAGAAGATTAGAAGATTCAGAAAAAGGGAGATGTAGCAAATAACTGCATACACATCATCCAGCATTTGGAAATTCTATATTCACAGTTTTCTGTTCATTTAATGCTAACTTCTATGTTTGTTTTATGCCTAAAGCCATATCCAGAAGACCCAGCAGTTTATAAACCACTCTCCCAGGAAGAACTGCAAAGGATAAAGAATGAGAAAAAACAGAAACAAAATGAGAGAAAACAGAAAATATCAGAAAATCGCAAACATTTGGCTAGTGTACGTGTTGTACAAAAAAACCTCGTCTTTGTTGTAGGTCTGTCTCAGCGCCTAGCAGACCCAGAGGTAAGTTGTCTTCTCTTTTCTTTCTCAACTTGGCATTTTTTCTTTTTGTTTATTTGGAAATAGTAGCTGGCCCTGCCCAATGGCAGGATTTACCTGAAAATTCTAAAACTTAGAAGATATGGGAAATTATTTTTTAATAATCACTAAGAAACCAGTGACAGCTGTGATCTTAGGCCAGTGTCTTAATCTTTCTTGGCTTATTTTCTTCCGTTGTGAAACTGGGCAGTTGAATTAGATCTCTGAAGTCCCCTTCAGTGCTCATAGTCTGTGGAAGTTGGATAGTGTCTCTGTTGTGCCCTTAAGGCTCATGTGACATGACCTCTGTTTCTTTCCTCTTTTCTGTAGCTGTATTAAGGACCAACAGTGGAGATGTACTTTCATGAACCCACCAGAGATCTGTATTTTTTTTTTTAATCATGCTGAAGTGGTGAACCTTGATTATAAAACAGTGACAGAATTGTTACTGTACTGTGTCATCATTCTTTATTCATTCATTTTAAGCCAATTTTGGGGAAGGAGAGAGAATTCAGAGGGCAACAGTGGTTGAGGTTCTTTGTCATTCGTTGAAAAAAGGGGAGGTCTTAACCCTTTTGTTTATTACTTAACTCTTCTCTCCTTCCTCTACCAGGCTTATTAGAATAACGTTGAACTCATTACTTTCCTTAATGCTCTTGGATACATGTCTGCTAATGTCTAGTTCCTGATATACCAGGAGATGCTGACTAGATTGTTGGGAAGGCAAACAGAAACTGAATGGCAGCCAGAGTGTTCACTTAAGTTGGAGAGAGCTGGATTTGCGGGATCTGTTGGAAGTACTCCTAGAGAAGGGTTTATAGAAATGCTCAGGGCGGCAGCAATCAGAGGAAGGATTATAGTGAATATGCTTAGGGAGGCGGCAATCTTTGAACTGGTCTAAGAGGGCTAAAGGCGCCAGAAGGAGGAAACACAAGGCGTCTAAAAATTGATTTTGTAAAAATCAGTTTAGAAAGAATAAGATATATTTATTGCTGATTAGTTAACTATGTATTGAGGCTGTGAAGGGCTTCAAGATCTGCAGAGGAGAACATCAGGGTGGCCTTACTAAGAAGTCTCTGTCATTGGTAACAATTGTGGAGGCAGCTCATGAATTACTAGGGTCTTGGTCCAAGATACCCTTTGGCTATCTTTGTCTATACCCTTTGGCTCAGAGGGTAAAGTGTCTGCCTGCAATGCAGGAGACCTGGGTTCAATCCCTGGGTCAGGAAGATCCCCTGGAGAAGGAAATGGTAGTCCACTCCAGAGAAGCCTGGTAGACTGCAGTCCATGGGATCACAAAGAGTCAGACACGACTGAGCGACTTCACTGTCACTTTCAGGTCCAAGACGCTGGCATTAGTGGACTACAGTGATCTTCAAGAGACGAGGTTTCTTCCAAAACCAAAGGGGTGGATCTAGAGTTCATATCTTTAATAAATGATAAGGAAGGAGCTCATTTTAGGCCTGTGATTTGACCTCAGCAGCCAGTTCTCCCTTTTTCCTAAATCATACAGCATTTAACTTCCCAGACAGGCAGAATCCCGTTACACTCTTAAACACTGCCACAACTTTGTATCAGTGCTTCTGTCTCCCTCTTTAAACATTACTTTTTTCCAACCAGAGAACATTTCTTGCTTAAGCAAGTTTTTAATTTACCTACCTCTTTTTATTCCTGCTAATCTGTGTTTGCTTTTCTGAAGCTGCTACTCCAGTAAAAAAAAATTTGGGGAGGGCGGCATTCATGCACCTTGTGGGATCTCCCTTCCCTTGACCAGGGATTGAACCTAGGCCATGGCAGTGAAAGTGTGCAACCCTAACCACTAGGCAACCAAGGAACTCCTGCTATTCCAGCAAATTAATGGAACTTTAATTTTGATTTAACAACTCTTGGATATGGATGTGCTTGGTTTTACTAATACCAAATCCAGTCGCTTGTGGTACTGGAGGCTTACCACAGAAGCTGGATAAAGAAGTACCACCCAGAAGCTGGATAAAATGAAGCCATAGCCTCAGTCTGATGTTTGGTTTACAGGTTTCTGCTTCTTCTTAGAGATGTGACTTAGATCTGTAGTTTGTTTTTACTTATGTACAGAGATTTATATTCATTTCAGATAACACAGTGTCAGTAAGATTAATCTGAAGAACTATTACACAGAAAGAAATTAATCTAGGGGATGACTCATGAAAGAGAATACTTTATCATGAATGTAAATATACCTTAAAAAATCACTGTCTTGGTTTTATACTTTTGAAAGCAATGTTGTTTGGTAAGAAGACAGTGAATTTTCTTAAACATTAGTTTCTCTCATTTGTTTCTCTTGAAACCCTAAGAAAACCAAACGGTAGTGTTTTAGTTATTAAACCCTACTACTTCTAAGTAATACTTTAAAAAATTTTTTAAATGTAACTGCCTAACTCTTTCAGATTAGAAGACTTCATTAGAAATCGCCAAGTTTCAAATTGTTAGGGTAACTTTGAGTCAAAGAAGATCCCTATCATTTACTTATTTTTGGATGATGGACAATTTGATATTTGGCTGAATTCTGATTAGCAGAATAGGAACATTTAGGAAAATTTAAAGCTTATTTTGAAAATAATTTTTGTATATCTGACAACTTCACACCAAGATTGATGGTCAAATTTATCCATTTATCACTTAATAGAAAAAAAACCAATCTTAGAAGATATGGTAGTTAGAAATAATGCTTAGAGTAATCATCTCCTAAATTCTAAAAATTTCGATTTGTCAGAACCGTATTCATTTGTTTTATAAATTAGCTCTTGAATACTTGCAGTCTGTTAGGTACTTTGATGTTGGAGATAAAATGGTTTAGCAAGCCAGACACAGTCTCTACCCTTAAAAGCTTACAGACAGTAGAGAAGACAGAATTAAGTATTTGTAAGTGTGCTGAGTATTTATAAATGGGGAGATACAGGGCTTTTTGAGAACATATAAACAGTAGGTAATCTAGCTAATGCAGAGATCCACGAAAAGCCTCCCTGAGGAAAGGATGATTAAAAATGACTAGGGATTAGCTGGGTAGCAAGTAAGGGCAGAAGTGTCCCAGGTGCATGATGGCGTGAAAGAGCTGCTTGTTTGAGGAACTGAAAGACTTTAAAAACATAACCATTTTCTTTTGCAAATGGGAAACTGAGGCATAGAGAAGTTGAATGACTTGCCTAGGATGACTTAGCTGTTTCATAGCAGACCCAGGACTAGAAACCACCCTCATTCTCCACTGACCCCACCTCCCTGGTCTTAGGACTCCTATTCCAGTGTATTTTACACCAGTGGTGTATATGGTTCCTTTATCCACACATTGTCTATTCATCTTTCCACCTGTCGCTATATTTTTTATTTTCTATGACATGTCCATGAACATTTGTGTTCCCAAAGTATAGGAAGACATTTTACACATTAGGTATGTCATTGGGCATTTATAATTCTATCATATAACCTTTTATATAGCAGCTAGTACTCAAGTTGACTCACTGTGAAGTAAATATAGGACTTTGAATATATAGGTAATGTAGTTATATGCAGGGTGTTCTGCCTACTACCCATACTCTTTACTTTTTTTATTTACTGTTTTGCTACTTGACTTATGTTTAGATAGACCCTCGAATGTGCAACTTAATATAGAACATTGAAATTACTTGAGTTTCCCTTGCCTGGGCAGGCTGTTTTTATCACCCATAGATCATTTCCTAATACAATAAGGCCCACCAGTGTTTTACACATGGGTTCTTCTTTTTGTTCAATGCTGCTGCTGCTGCTGCTAAGTCACTTCAGTCGTGTCTGACTGTGTGCAGCCCCATAGACGGCAGCCCACTGGGCTCCCTCATCCCTGGGATTCTCCGGGCAAGAACACTGGAGTGGGTTGCCATTTCCTTTTCCAGTGCACGAAAGTGAAAAGTGAAAGTGAAGTCGTTCAGTCGTGTCTGACTCCTAGCGACCCCATGGACTGAAGCCTGCCAAGCTCCTCTGTCCATAGGATTTTCCAGGCACCTTCTCTGTGTTCAATGCTAACAGAGTTTAATTGTTCCATAAGCATTTATTGAGTACCTGCAGTGTGCCAGGCACTGTGTGAGACGTTGAACGTAAACCAATAAAAGGTTGCCCCTGTTTATTTATAAAAGCAGCTGTATACTGTGAGGAGTGCTGTGTGTTGTGGAGGCACAAGAGATGGCACCTGACTGTGGGGGGGTGGGGGGGGCGGGGAAGGTATGTACTTCCTGGCTATCTTTGGTATAAAGTGCATCAGGCATAGGGATTATACAAGTGCTTCTGGTTTTTTTTTTTTTTTAAAAAGCTTGGTCTTCAAATGATTTGTTTGGCTGGAAAATTAAGAGTGAAATGGTGAGAGATGAGGCTGAGGAGGTAAGTGGTAAGGGATAACGAAGGGCTTTTAAAACATGCTAACGAGTTTGCACTTTATCTTAAAGACAATGGGAAGCTATTGACTAATCTTAAGAACAGAATGACATGAGAGATTTGTGCTTTAGAAATACTGTTATGGCTGTGTACCGTAATTATATACAAGTCTTAATGTTTTTTATGAAAGTGTTGCTCAATTATTGGCCAGAATTTATTTCCATAAGTCAGTCTTTAACCTTTTCAGACCTAGTACCCACGTTTTTTTAAAAAATAGTATTTTGTAACAACCTTTGAGTTTCATGAAATGACTTCTTGATAATGTAATTTGTCTAGGTAGGTACATAATTTGAAAAAATGAGGGAGAGATTAAAGTATAAGAAGACTGTTTCTATGTGTAAATACTTGGTATGCTACTTAGGGTGTGGCCTCTGGGTGGGTAGCATTAGTATCACCTGGGAGCTTATGGTGCAGACTCTCAGGGGCTGAAATAAGTATTTCAACTGGATCCTCAAATGATTTGTGTGTGTATATAAGTTTGTAAAGTACTTTTTTCCCCAGTACGTTATGAAATAGGAGCTTGCATCTGTTTGTAGAATCACTGTGAATATGACAACTAGAAGTGCAGATTGTTACAGATGTATGTACTAACAGCATGGGTACCATGAAGCGTTAATGATGTGTGTGATTTTTCTGAAGAATTCTTAGTAAAATTTCAAACAAAGCATTTGCAGTTGTACCTTAATTACATAGTGTTTGCTTTTAAATTCAACATATGTTGAAACTGTGGGAAAGTGCTTTATGTTTATGATTTGTTTCTAGATTCACTTAATTATAAACAAGCATCTTGGCTAGATGAATGTCTTGTAGAACATTCAGAAGTTGTGTAGGATGGTTCTTTGTGGTGCAGGGCTAGCCCGAGTGCTGTAAGCTGTCCTGGGCTCCCATCCGCTGAGCGCCAGTAGTGTCTCTCAGTTACTTGGACATAACATTCCAGCATCCCTTGATGCTGCCTTCATTGAGAAGTACTACCGTAAACTTGGATGTGATATGAGATGCTGATGCACCACAACTTTTGACCAGGCTGAGTCCCTTGAAGCAGGTCTTTTGGCTGAGGCCTTTTGCTGAATTGGTACACATCCAGCTGGAATGTTGAATGCAGTTCTGTTCTCCACTGGCCAGAAAGCTTTTCAAGATACATACTCTTCCCATAGCCTCTATCCTGAGACTTTCTGTGAACAACTCAAGAGCGCTCTAAATGTCATATCCTTCAGAAGATTTGGGTGGAAAAAAGATTGAAAGCCAGGGTAGTCACTGCACCTTCTAATCCATTAAAATTGGCTGCAGAAAACATAATAACCCTATACTTATAAAAACCTAAAATAAAGTAAGGTAAAAAAAATTATATTAATCAAGTTGAAAACTGTTAAGAATTCATGACACCCCAACTGCAGACTGTTTCACAAAACTTTGGTTCTGTCAGATGTAGAGTATATTAGCTAAGATGTTAAGTATGCGAGAATATTATCAAATTAGAGTATTTGGGAAAGATACTTTGCACACACTTGAACAGATACGTGCAGAAAGCTTCAGTTGAGATATAGCTTGCTATTTGGAAAGATGGTAGGAACAGTGGGTCTATAGGTTGTTGTTGTTTAGTCGCTAAGTTGTGTCCAATTCTTTGCAACCCCATTGACTGCAGCACACCAGGCTTTCCTGTCTTTCACTGTCTCTTGGGGTTTGCTCAAACTCATGTCCATTGTGTCAGCGATGTCATCCAACCATCTCATCTGTTCCCCCCTTCTCCACCTCCCTTCAGTATCTCCCAACATCAGAATCTTTTCAAATGAGCTGGCTCTTCTTATCAAGTGACCAGAGTATTGGAGCTTTGGCTTCAGCATCAGTCTGTCTAAAGAATATTCAGAGTTGGTTTCCTTTAGATTGACTGTTTGATCTTCTTGCAGTCCAAGACACTCAAGAGTCTTCTCTAGCACCACAACTTCGAAAGCATTAATTCTTTGGTACTCAGCCTTCTTTATGGTCCAGCTGTCATATCCATACATGACTACTGGAAAAACCACAGTTTTGACTATATGGACCTTTGTTGGCAAAACAATATCTCTGCTTTTTAATTAGCTGTCTAGATTTGTCATAGCTTTTCTTACAAGGAGCAAGTATCTTTTAATTTCATGGCCACAGTCAGCATCTGCAGTGATTTTGTAGCCCAAGAAATTAAAATCTGACACTGTTTCCACTTTTCCTATTTGCCATGAAGTGATGGGACCAGATGTCATGATACTCATTTTTTGAATGTTGAATTTTAAACCTATAAATAAATACTATGTAGGTCTATAGGTAAATTTTGGAAAAGAACAGTTTAATTTTGAGGTAGTTGCAAATCCTGGGAGAGAGGATTAAGTTAGTTTGCAGGACAAGCTAAATGAATGCATATAGTGATCACATAGTAAAGGAGATGACACAAGTATGAGGGAAAATGACCACCAAGAACTAACCAGGTAATAGAGAAAAATTCATTCATTATTTATCAGGGAAAGAGAAAAACACAGAAGACATTGAAAAATGGTGAAATTGACATAAGGAAAATTTGTTGACACACACCAAGTAATAAATCATAAAGCATGAAAGTTTGAAAAATACATTCTGTTACCATATTTGGAATTTGTATGTTATAAACAGTGTTTTAATATAATGCACAGTATTTTATGTATAATAGATTTATGAGTAAAACAGTCTCTACTTTTGTCTGTTTTTGAGTTTCTGTTTAATACATAATCTTGGTCATTGTTCTGAGACCTTATAAGGATCATCTATTAATGAAAGTGTGGTTAAGATAGTTGATCTGTTTTGTGTTTAAGAATACTGTCAAATTAAGATCCCGTAGATTATTGGTGCACATGTTAGAAATGTAGTAGATAATGTGACTAACTCAGTCTCAGTTTCTATTCAGTGGGTCAGTAAAGAAAAGCTTTTAGATTTTTGTTGATGATTTCCTGCAGTTAAGTTAACCACACAAATTGTAATCAGTAAGTAGTCACATTTATTGAAAATCTTTAACAATTATTTTCTTTTCACTGTAGAGGCGTGGTGCATGTCCCCATTATAAGGATAAAGTTGATGAAGTGGGGAAAGTTTATACCTTATTTCTTCTTCTTTTATAGGTTTTAAAACGGCCAGAATATTTTGGGAAGTTTGGTAAAATACATAAAGTTGTCATCAATAATAGCACATCATATGCAGGCTCACAGGTAACTAATTATAGGGATTTTTACCTTTCCTCCCCATGGTCAGGGCTTGACCCGGGCTGTTCAGAAGGAAAACTTGGTTTCTGTGATTAGAAAGCTTGATGGTCAAGCATTTACACCATATAGTGACCTCTGTTGGTAGGGTGGGGGAATTTTTTGGTGCTTGTTTGATCCTTTCAAAACTTAACAGTGAATTGATAGTATTAAGAAGGAAGTAGTAACAGATTTAGTGATGGTTTGAAGGGGAGGGGGAATTGAGTCATAATCAAGCAGTTAAATTATATAGTGATTTCTAATTAATATTTTCAGATATTGTGAACTTAATAGAGCATTTTTGTTATGCTGATATTAGCAGCTAGAATACTCTTTAAAGATTGCATTTATTCTGAGAACATAGGTAGACACAATGTCTTCACATCTTATTTTTTCAAATCTAATTTTCAAAGTTTATTTTTTTTATAATGTTGACAAGCCTGTCAGATGACTTTTATGAGAAAATTGCCAAGCCAAAGATATTTCATTCATATTTATTTTAGTCTGCTTAAAATCAGATAAAATTCATTAAGTATGATTATCTTAAGATGGGCTAGTATATAGCTTAATATAAGCTACTACTACTTCTAATCATTGTCGTTATTATTCAAGATAGTGGTAGTAAAGGCCTTTAGAATTCCTTTGGCAGGTTGCAAGTTAATTTTATTTTATTTTTTTTAATTTGATTCTAAAAACAGTGGCTTTTCACTTTAGGGTCCAAGTGCCAGTGCATATGTAACCTATATACGGTCGGAAGATGCTCTCAGAGCCATACAGTGTGTTAACAATGTGGTGGTGGATGGCAGAACACTTAAGGTAATGTGGTCCTCTGAGTTTGTTTTTTTTTTTTTAAGGGGGAAGAGATAACATGTAGTAAGTACAGAAGAACATAGCTGTTACATATTAATGAAGGAGTCTTATTTGAAGATTGCTTCCTAGGTACATTCTAACCTGTGACAGCTAATTTGCTTATCACTTACCTGTTAGGGTCCTGTTCTACCAGGTGGAAGTAAATACATACCTTGTTAGGGGATTAATCCTAAAGAAAAAAATCTCCTGTATTTACACATATTTTCCTTTGTGAAAATGGATTTATTATTCTTCTTGTAAGAAATAAATGATGGTTCCAATTTGTTGTCCTTAAATATTTGGACATTGATTAGTTCAGGCTTGAGTGAAGGGTCCCACCAAGCAATGCTTTAAGTAAGTTGAAAGAAGGATGGCATAATTAGGAAAAGAAATTTGTCTTATGTGCCTAACTGCTTAAAACATGGAACAGATTTTTGCCTTCCTACTCTCCTGATCTCTAGGGAAAGGATTTGGGTGCTCAAGCTATGGAAACCATAGATTGAGGTTTTTTTTTTTTTAATCTTTCAAATGACCATCATATTTAATAAATTCTGCTAATAATAGTTGAATTCTTTAGTATTCACAGCCGTACTTTGTTTTATTGTGTCTTTGCCTCATTTTAGGTGAAATGAAAACACTATAGATACGGAAATTCTCATTCTGGTGTCAGTTTACGTTTTTGGTCTTTTTCCTTCTTCCCTCCTTTTCCTGCAGGCATCTCTAGGTACAACAAAATACTGCAGTTACTTCTTAAAGAATATGCAGTGTCCAAAGCCTGACTGCATGTACCTACATGAATTGGGGGACGAGGCGGCCAGCTTCACAAAAGAGGAAATGCAGGTAGTAAAGTAATGTAAATTATCAACTTTGCAGCAAAGGAAGTATTTTTCTTTATAACTTAAAATTGCAAAAGCAAAAGCTAAGAATTTTATTTTTTATTAAACTGTTATTACTTTAAATTAGCTTTTTCCAAATATGTGGTTGTTCTATGGAATATCAGTTCTGCAGAACATTATTATAATAAAAAATGCATCTGTGGTCCCCTAAGTTTCAAAAATGTAGGCAAAATGAAAGCTAAGTGGAGTATTGTAATTATGAAGTTCCCATCTGCTATCTCTGCTCTTCAAAGAGCATGCTAGAAAATAATACTCTATTAAACGCCACTGAAAAGCTAAATTGTTTTTATAAAATGATTCTACCCATGAAAGTGTCCACTGAGTCAGTGTCCTGTAAAGGGTGAATTGAAGGCTTATTATCCTGTATTCTTTTTTATATTTCCTGTTCTCCTGTCTTCTTTCAATTTGTAGTATTAACTTGCCTTTACAAGTAAAAATATTGACCATATGGCATATTAAATGAGCATATACCAAAGCACAATGCTGCCCTTCCCTGTTATAGGTGAAGACTTCAGATTGTTGCTGTGGACTTTGCAGGCATACTTCTCATTTAGAAGGTGGGGGGCATTGACTACTGCCTTTCATTCTCCAGGTCAAACTAGAGACAGTCTAGACTCTAGACAGGAGGGACTCCTTTCAGAGCAGATTGTTAAATGGAATGAAATATTACCCTTTTTGACTTGGCATTATCACTGATTAAATCACATTATAATAAATACATTGGAATTTCTTTACAGTATGTATGGTCTTTATGATCCAGAAGCAGTGTTAAGAGACTTTCCAGGTGGTCCAGTGGTTAAGACTTCACCTTCCAACACAGGCGCTGTAGGTTCGATCCCTGGTTGGGGAGCTAAGATCTCACGTGCCTCACAGCTAAAAAAACCAAACAATAAATATTGTAACAAATTCAGTAAGGACTTTAAAAATGGTCCAGGTTAAAAAAAAAAAAAAACAAAACCCAAAACTAAGTTCTCTATGATATTTAATGGGGACAGATGACTGACTTATTTCTTGCTTATCCAGTAAATGGTTCTTGACTTTTTTCTTCTTTTGAATGAAACTTTCTTGGATGAAATCTAAGGTTGAGCTATTTCATGCTGTATTTTTACTAATGGGAACTATGCTTTACTTATGGGTATTAGTACAATAAAAATATCTGTCAAGGAGTTTCTAAGCCCCAGTTGATCTCACTTAAGTATTATTAAAAAGTAAAAGAAAATGGATGGGCAGTCCATTGGAATTTATTTGTAATGCTGTTTAACCTGTCTCTCTAAACTGCCCCTGTTAAACCATTTGAATACCAGTTTGAACTCTTTGTGGCTAATGAAAGTCATAATATCTCCTGAAGTAGTGCTTACAGAAAGAATTTTTAGGGCTGTTTTTTAAAATCCACATCTAAACTGTGTTTTTTCTTGACAGTTTAAAATTCATTTCATATTGTTGACCTGTATTAATCTCTCTCTTCTTTGAGTTTAAAATTACTTTGAAAGGGAGTTTCTTCATTAAAACATTTCCTCAGTGTAGAAAGGAAACGGACAAATTATATCATGGCAAAAACTAGGTCTTTCCTTGTTACTGCATAACTCAAAATTCAGTACCATATGAAATATTTGTATAGTTGAACAGGCAAGAGCCCTGTCAGAACAGGGAGTGATGCGTTGTGCAGTGTATATGAGACAGTTGTGCTGGATCACATACTTCCCTTGTTTTTATTGCTTTGTTTTTGTTTTGATCTGTTCTGGTTTTGGTTTTCCCGTAACATCTCTTTAGATCACACTTTAAAAATAATTAACAACCCCGAAGGTAAGTAAAAATGTCCTTGCAGTCATAATATACATGCAAAGAATAGAAAGTTATTCAGTGTAGTTTCATTGTAATTTATTTTGTGTGTGACTAGTTGCACAGTCAATTGTCTGATTTCTTCCATCATGTTTGTAACACTGCATTTTGATAGAGAGCTACCAACTCCAGGAAATACAGAGCTCTCTTTGTCATGTATAGAGCAGGGATTGGCAAACTTTTTCTGTAAAGGGACAGTTAGTCAATGTTTTAGTTTTTCTGGTCACATGGTCTCTCAGATTTGCTGTTGTAGCACCAACAAGGTCATAGATAATATGTAAATGAACGAGCATTACTGTTCCCTTAAAACTTTATTTACAAAAACAAAGCGGCTGGCTCTAAATTGCCATCTTCTGGTCCAACGTTTAAATGTATTCATTTTTATGTAAATGTGTTGCTTAGTCTTAGGAAATAGACTAAAATATAATGAAAAATATAGTAAAATCCTTCATCCTTGAGTTACTTTTAGTGTTAATCTCTTCTAAAAAGAGAGATTGATTTTCCAGTGATCTTCAGAAAATTCTGCAATGACCTGTTAAAAAAACTTAATTCTTTTGTAGAAAGATGGGGAAGTAAATTTAAAAGAGCCCCTCTAGTTTTTTAAGCTAGCAAAAATGTTGTCCGTTAACATGTTTTTTTCTCCACATAAAGTGGTCGATGATACGCTTAATTAATGGAATATGTTTCCTGTAGTTTTGTTGAAAGAACTTTCATAGGTCTAGAAGTTCTGTGACATCTTCCTCACAGGTTTCTCTGACACTGTGACAAATCCTTATGTATTTTATTTAGGATAGCTTTAATAATTCAGAAAGTACATCAGCATTTTCTACCAGCCACTTTGTGAGTCCCACTGCAGTTTTAATTTCTTCTTCCACTAGGCGGGTAAACACCAAGAATATGAACAGAAGCTCCTTCAGGAATTATATAAATTAAACCCCAATTTCCTTCAACTGTCTACGGGTTCAGTTGATAAGAATAAGAACAAAGTGACGCCACTGCAGAGGTATGATACGTAAGTACCGATACTAGTGTAATCAAATACCTTAACCTTCCTGTCTATCATTCTTCTCTTTTCATTCTGCATCTTTTTCAGGCAGGATCCTTCTTGACAGTGTCTGTCATTTGTGCAGAATTGTTGTACTGTAGGAAATGTTGAGTCACAATTTCTGGGTTTGAATATTTGCTGCCTGCTGCTCCCTGGTAATACTTCAGATGAGCCTCTCGATGCTTCCCCTTTGCATTGATTTGCAGACTACCCTGAGCCCCAGGAACACTCTCCTTGATAAAAAGGGAAATTAAGAGATGTGGGTTATTAAAAGGCTCTTGTCACGTAATGGAGGTTTCCTTCCTGATGTAATGGTGGGGTGCGGGGGGGCGGCACAAAATACTGTAAAAGGGACAGAGGGTATTAATCTGAAGCGTTTTGTGTTGGGGATACAAGTATTCATGTTTGTCTTGTCTCAGGAATCACCAAAGTCTTATGTCCTCTGAGTGAGGAGGGTATCCCATATACAGATCTTTTTCATCTTGGAGACAGCTTGTTTTTGCATAGACCTATATTCTGTTCCTATTTAAACAAATTTATAATTTTATGTATCGAATCTCATTCTGATATGGTGATCGTCACATCTTGGATTGTATTTGGGTTTGGCCTGTCAGAAAATGATATGATTAATAAAAATGATAATTTGGGGGTTACACTTTATTCTGAATTATCTTACATTTGTGTTAGGATCTTGGTGTTATTTTTTTTTAATTTGGTAAGTCTAACTTCTGTAAAGTGAATTCATCTAAAGTAAATAGCTGTAATCAAATAGGTCAGTTTTCTCTTTTAAAAAATTTATTCCAAAGTTACATTTGTTTAAATGATGCTTTAAAGGTCTGGGTATTACATAGTCCCTTTACAGTCCCATGTCTATTTAGCACTAGAATAATGTAAGGGTCATTTTTAAGCGTAGCTAATAATAACCACATGGATTGTTGTTAGAGTCAGTTTCTTCAAAACTTGTTCTTATATTTAAATTCTGAGAAGTCCTTGTTAAGTTTATTCACTTTGATAGTAAAGATTATTTATAAATGCAATTCAAATTTTAAAACTTCCTTTTATTTGCACACACATATGTACATATATATTTATAAATATATAGGTGGCCATAGAGCAAAACATAAAATTATTATATAATAAACTACATGAAATTTATTTTATCAAAGCTAAGGAAAAAGTTAAGTCTAAAATCTTTGGAGGTTGATAAACTTTGACCCTTTCCATTGATCTTTTTGTACCTACCCATATGTTTATTTTATTAAGAACCTATGCTGTTATTTACCTCATTGGTTGCTAACTTTGTAGTACATTATGTAAGAATTTGTGGTAAAAATTTATTTCAGATGCTTTTAAATACACGTCTTTATTCTCATTAAAAGTGTTGTCATTCTAATTAAAGTCATGTTCTGGGTTTATAGCCCCTAGAGAATGCAGAGCAGAAATGTAAATTTTAGATTATCTCTTTGTGACAGCATTTTGTTATTCCCTGAATATAAAAGTAATGTTGCTATTGAAGGAGAGCTGAAAAATATACAAATGCATAAAGAAGAAAGTAAATACTGTATGTGATCTCAATACTCAGACGTTTTTACTAAAATGATTTGGTGTATCTTCCTTGCAGTGTGTGTTTCCTTGTAGTCCTTTTCCTTTCTGTGAATGTATATATACAGAAAATTGCATTGGTTTGTTACATTTTAAAATTTAATACCCATTATTATGAATATTTTCCCATGTTATGAAAACATAATTTTTATGACTGTGTAGTATTCCATTATATGTGAGTATTGCACATTTATTAAACCAATCTCCTACTGGTGTATATTATCTTACGTTCATTTTGGTGCTATTATTTATAACACTGTGATAAATGTTTTTTCATGTAAACATTTTGGTTATAGTTTTGATGCTCTTAAAACTGCTAAGTCAATGATAATGAGTATTTTCCTTGAATTTTTTTCTGCACATTTGCCAAATTTGATAAAATCTTTCTTGCTTTAATTTATATTTGATTAATATACTGAACTTCTTGTGCACCATGAATTCATATCTCTTTGCCATGTTTTATTGGTGTATTTAAGTGTTTTCTGTGCAGTATATAGGCTAGCTTCCCCCATTAGTTGACCAAGTCTATTTGTTTCAAAATATTTAAGTCTTCTGTGTCACTCAAGAAAGTTGTTTTTGGTCTTTTCCCTGCATTTTAAAATCAAATCTCCTACCATTACTTCTTCCTGTCTAAGAATCTCTAGGAACTAAAAATTAAGCAACAGTATCAGAAAGTGGTATAATCACAATATGAAAACACCTTATTATTTTTAATTTATTGGGCTTTTTTCTTTATATCAGAAGTGAAAATTGGAATTTACCAACGTGTCTTTTCAGCATTTTAACAGTAGTTAGCTGTCTTTAACTTATGTTTTTGTGATCACTTATTAATATAGATTTACTAATATTTTATTAACTTTGCCTTCATATAAAGTATAGTCAGAGCACATTTATAATTGTTTCAATTACAGGAGAGGAGTGTCATAGCAACCACAAGTTGTAGGGGAGAAAAGAAAGGGGGGAATTGAAACAGTATACCTATTTAGTAACTTTGGCCAAAATCAGTGCAACTGAACTTTAGCTGGGACCAGAATAGATTTTGACATGGTTACCTTTGTTTAACATAAGTACATGATAAATGAAGGATTTTTGAGAGCGGGAGGAGGGTTTTTTTCGTTTTTTTTTGTTTGTTTGTTTATTTAATGCAAGGCACACACACACACCCCCCACCCCAGGATTTATTAAGGATAGTTGATGGCCTAGGTTACATAGAGTTATTGGTGTTTTGTTTTATTTGGCAAGCTCCTATAGCTTGTTTCCTTTGCATGCCAACCCCTGCCAGAGAGTAAGTTTGACTGTCAATATTACTGAACGTCTGCTTTGGTCTCCACTTGTACCTTACCACCATACAGGGTACAGGTAGGGATGAATTTGTAGACAAGTTTTCTTCTTCCCTCAGACAAGACCTGCCAAGTTAGAATGAAGAGCAGTACAACTCTTGCTGTGGTCGTACCTGAGAGAGAGAACATTTTTCTTACTCGAGTTGAGAATTAAACTTTCTGGGGACAAAAAGAATGGCCCCTTTTCTTCTTTTCTTGGCATTCCTATGTAGTGAGCAGCAGTTTTAGAAGAATTTCAAGAAAGCAAAACTTGAAAATTTATATATTGACATTAAACTGAAATGTACTTTTCTCAGTTGTAATTAAGCCAGATTATAAATATTAAGAATATCATAGCTACTAATCATCACGGAACCCCAACATGGTCCCTTGATACACATTAATGTTAGTAAGTGAAATTTTCTATAATATGTCTTATTCCTCTATCACTTAAATGAATAATTAATTAGAGGGTGTGTATCATTTGTTCTTCACACACATTCCTCCATTATTATGGGTTTGAGAGTATATCAGTCAGATTGGGTTTTGACTGTGGATACGCTGTTTTTCTATTAGTTATTTTGAAATGATGAATAAAAATGTAGAGAAGGGGAAGTAAGGGAGCCATGCAGTAGTGATGCTTAAGGACTGGATATTCTGTTTTTAAGTTCAGGGCTTTGAAATACCTTTATTTACATTGAGGTACTATTTGTGCACCAATCAAAGACTTAGACAGGGTGAAAGTGAAAGTGAAGTCGCTCAGTGTGTCCAACTCTTTGCGGCCCCTTAGACTGTAGCCTACCAGGCTCCTCTGTCCATGGGATTTTCCAGGCAATAGTTCTGGAGTGGATTGCCATTTCCTTCTGCAGGGGATCTTCCCAACCCAGGGCTCGAGCCCAGGTCTCCTGCATTGTAGACAGACGCTTTACCATCTGAGCCACCAGGGAAATCCTTTAGACAGGGTAGTAGTAGCTAAATGGCTGCTGTATGCCCAGGACAGTGTATAGGTCTGCTTACCTTGGGGGACAGATTATGAAATGTGCAGATCACGCAAGTCAAGTTTATGACTTGATGTTGTGACTCAGAGAAGACACCATTGAAGGAATTGAGATATTCAGCTTTAGATTCAGGTAGAAAGAAGGTTGAATAAAAATATGATATTTTCTGTGTTCATTTAGTAGTTCTGTGTGGTAGACATCATTGTTATCTTACTGCTGGCAAGAATACTAAATCTCAGAGAGTTTAGGTAATTTACCAGTATCCTCCACAAATAAGTGATAGACCAGATTCTGACCAAAAGTCTGTCAGTTTTAAGCCCAAGCTCATTCTTCCACTGTGCCATTTCTTAATCTAGAAGAGGTGAAATTTAAGACTCTAACATGAATTAAAAACTCTATCGTGAGTCAAACTAAATCAGTTAAACTGTGCCATAACTGTATGTGGTTTGACCTTGAAGATCTCTGGTACTTAAGGCTTATACTCAGGATAAATATAATGGATGTACTATTAATCTCAGGGAAGGTTTAAGCAAAACCTTCCCTAAACCACAGATTGGTGGCAGTAGAGGATAAGCTAAAGAAATGGTGAAAAGAAAATTTCTCTAGAAATTTGTCCATTTTATCACATTGAAGGAAAAGGTGTATTTTTAAAAACTATATGCAGCTATATTTATATTGAGAGTCAAATATAAGCTCTAATAGACTGAAGGCATAATGAGAGTGCCTTATTTATTTAACAGAATGGAAGTAGGCACTGCCTGAATCGTATTCTTCTGTCCTAATATAATTTGGTAAACCCCTGAAATTTAGAAAGGATATGGTCCAGATAATTGTATATAATAGTCTTGAGTAGAATGTATTAAATCATATATAGACTTCTGAATATCTGCAAACTCTGAAATCTTAGGTAAAATTGTGTGTGTTTGTGTGTGTGTGTATACTTTTTTGGAGGGAGGATCCATGACCTAAAAATAGTTATAAATTACTGGTGTATGTAGATACCTATAGAGGTGAATTTAAGAGCAGTATAAAGCAGTAATTCTCAAAGTATGGACAAGTGTCATGAAAGGTAGCCTACATTGTTTTTGTAAAGTGGACCCCCCAGTAAGGCATTCCGTCTTTTGAAGTAGGTAAATTATTTACAGTTCTGAACTTTTATTTTTGTATAAAGCTAAGGCTGCTTACTGTTAAATTAAGTAGGTGATAAAGTTTGCTAAAATTGGGTTTTTATATTAAAATTCATGAATTATGAGATTTTTCTGAACTTATTTCTCAGTCTTTCCTTATTTTTCTTAAGAAATCTTACTTAGTCCCATGATATATTTGGATATATAAAGTTACTGCACATGTGCACATACATACTGGAAAAATAGTCAGCTCTGGTATCTTGCGCCACTGAAGTAGATTATTTTCTAAAAGTTTAGAGAGCCATGGTATTTTTTCTGGAGGGTGGTTGTAATAAGTGCAAGGAAAGGAGGGGAAGGGTGGGGATTGGTAGGAATGGGTTAGAGATCGAAGTTTTTGGTGCCTTTATTTCTTAGAAGAAAAGACACGTCAAATATCTTTTTAAGATCAAACTTTATTACTGAAATACAAAATTATAATGAATAGATGGATATTTTACTTTTTGTTTTTGAAAGCTTGCAATAGTCTGTGATGTTTAGGATGGTGGATGTCCATCTTTCAGTTTTAATATTAAGGATAATTTTTTGTGCTTACCAGTAATAAAAGCATTTATTTTCTTTCATATTTGGTATGTCTTAGAGTTATGAGAAACTTGCAGTTAGAATCATACTTGCCAACTACAATCAGTCTAGGTTTCCTGAGGCATTTTTTTCTTGCCATGTTAATTGTGTCATGTAACTTAAGATGTGGCCATATTTTACTAGCAAAGTAATTTTAGTGTCAATGTGTATTTGAAGCCCCTGTATCAAAATAAAGTCTTTAAAAGCAAGCTTCCTGTCTGTAACTTAAATTTGTCCTTTGCAGTAGCAAATGTTTATCTCAGTTATTTAAGACTTTGGCGAGCATGAAAAATTAAAGTGAATTATTCTCAACGAATAAGGGAATATTTAGGAGCAGTATAAGTATGTACTTGGGTATATAGTAACACAACAGAAATTTGTAAATGTCCATTATACTGACATTTGCCTTAAATTTTACTTTATGTTCAAAATGCAACAAAAATTAGTACAACCTTGAAGACTATTTTTATCTTTTGAATATGATAAACCAGGAAAATAAACCTCACTATTTTTCTTATCCAACTCCCAGTCCTTGAAAATGATTTTTTCTCTGTTTCTTCTACTACATAATTGCTTGTTTTATGTTATAATTTTTAGAAAGCAGCCAAGAGACTATCTTTAGGAATTTGGTTGGTGTCACCACCAAGGAAATTAAAGGAAATCAAACTCAAAAATTACCCAGTGGGCCAGTTAGAAGCTAGCAAAGTTGGCTGAGTATCTGAAGATCCAGAGAGAGGCACTTTGCAAGTAGTTGTGAATTCGGTTTCTTTAACTGTAAAACAGTATTTAAATTTGATGTTAATGATTCCTTCTAGCTCTAAAGCCTAATAATTTCAGAGACTTTGAGGACACTTGATACTTTTTCACTGTATTCCTTTTCCACTAGAACAGTGATCTTCAGACACCAAATATCTCAATTTGGACTGAGTCAGAATCTCCAAGGACAGAATCTAGATATAGACTCTATACTTTAAATAAATAAATATTAATGTTTATATTTTACAAAGCTCCATAGCACCAGATTCCAACTGTTGGGTTAACTGGAAAATATTTAGTCCTGAGAAATCTGTAATTTCACCATAGATTTCAGAACTATTTAGGACTAGAATTAAAAAAAAAATTTTAGTGAGACTGTATGAAAACATGTTTACAAATTTTTATCTACAGGGATTTATACACACAGCATTACCTTCTAGAAATAATACCTTGATTGTGTTATGAAACCTAACTTCCGTTCAGTTGCTCAGTTGTGTTCCACTCTTTGTGACTCCGTGGACTGTAGCACACCAGGCTTCCTTGCCCATCACCAACTCCCGGAGCTTGCTCAAACTCATGTCCATCGAGTTGGTGATGCCATCCAACCATCTCGTCTTCTGTCACCCCCTTCTCCTCCTGCCTTCAATCTTTCCCAGAATCAGGGTCTTTTCCAATGAGTCAGTTCTTTACATCAGGTAGCCAGAGAATTGGAGTTTCAGCTTCAGCATCAATTCTGATGAATATTCAGGACTGATTTCCTTTAGGATTGACTGCCTTTATCTCCTTGCAGTCCAAGGGACTCTCAAGAGTCTTTTCCAACACCACAGTTCAAAAGCATAAATTCTTTGGCGCTCAGCTTTTTTTATAGTCCAACTCCCACCTGACTACTGGAAAAACCATAGCTTTGATTAGATGGACCTTTGTCAACAGAGTAATATCTGTTGTTTTTAACATGCTGTCTAGGTTGGTCATAGCTTTTCTTGCAAGGAAGGAGCAAGTGTATTTTAATTTCATGGCTGCAGTCATCATCTGCAGTGATTTTGAAGCCCAAGAAAGTAAAGCCTGTCACTGTTTTCATTGTTTCCCCATCTATTTCCCGTAAAATGATGGGACTGGATGCCATGATCTTTGTCTTTTGAATGTTGAGTTTTAAATCAGCTTTTTCACTCTTTCATTTTTATCAAGAGGCTTTTCAGTTCCTCTTCACTTTCTTATGTTTCACTTTTTATGAAACCTAACTACCTATTAGAATTTCCTAATCCCACTTGAAACCAGTGCTTATCAGTCAACTGTGTGATTCAAGTGTCTTGATTTCTCTCTCTTCATGTTGTTACTGGACAAGGATGGTTCCAAGGCTAACATGCTGTTCTTCCACTTCTTAAACCAACTGAACTATGAGTGTAGCCACTGCAGCCAGGACCTTGCGTGTTTGTTACTACAGCCCAACTTGCTAAAATTCTGTTGGGACATTCTGGCCTTTCTTGGGGCCATACCTAATCGGCTGAGATGATCTTTGATCTCTTTAATTCTGCTCCAGGCTCAAAGGGCTCAGTCGAAGCAAGGAGAGGAAGACCTCAAAGAACCTGTGGAAAGCCAGCAGCATGAGATTGAATCCTGGACCCTGGAATTAAGGGCTTGATGGAGAAACTGGTAAAATCCATCAGCCAACTGAAATGCCAGCAGGATGTCTTTTGCCTCCAATATAAGAGCCAGACCCAGTGAGGATACCCTTTTTGGACCCCTGTCAGACCATACAGCAGCAGCTTTTTTAGGAAATTCTCAGTGAACTAGTTTAAAGGAGTAAGGAGGCGTTGGATGCATCCAAAGGACTACTGGGCCAATTACCCTAATTAAAGTATTGCTGTTGAAGTGGAGGCATGGATTGTCCAGCAGCACAACGCCTGCAGTGCAGTGCCCGTGAACCATTGGCTGGATTGGCTGGAGAAATGTTCACAGCTAAGCTGTTGTTTCACCTGAAGAAGCTGATGGAATTGAGTTGCTCAGTTATATATATGAGGATGACCCTCTGACCCAAGGGGCGGACCTCTGAAAGGTCCCATACAGAGAGTTGCTTTTACGTCTATTCCACAAAGCCTCTGTGGTAGAAACCCAGCTGTGCAATGCCTGAACTCCCCACTGGCCCCTCATCCTCAAGGCTGGGAGGAAGTTTACTGTTCAAACAAGGCTGCTGAAGAGATTCCAGGAAGGCTGTGGGTCACTGACTGTGGAAGTCTCCACTGACTGTGGAAGTCTCCACTGACTGTAATCTTCCTCAATTATAGTCCTCCCTTGGTATTCATGGAGATTGGTTCCTTAGGATGCCAAAATCCTCGAAGGCTCAAGTCCCTTATATAAAATGGTGTGATATTTGCACATAACCTACACACATCCTCGTGTATACTTTAAATCATCTCTAGATTACTTATGATACCTAATGCAATGTAAATGTTAGGCAAATAGTTGCTGGCACAAGGGAAATCCAAGTTTGCTTTTTGGAACTTTTCTGGAATTTTTCTCCTCTGAATATTCTTGAATTTGAATAGGTGGAACCCATGGATGTTGATGACCAGCTGTACAAAGTTTATAGAAGTTCAGCCTTCTGACTTCAAACCAGAAAACTTTGTGCCCCAAGAAGAAGCAGAGTCAGATTTTAATTTGGGTCTTTGGCTCCCTGACTCCGGAGCAGTGTTCAGGTGGTTCTGGAAAGGGCAACAGTAGGGAACTGCTGGGTTCAACAGGAAGTGCACATTATCAGCTTCATGGTCGGATACAACTACCAGGATCTGAAGCAGGAGCTGAAAAAGACACCCTCTCTTTGATGATTGTTTCTAATGTGAACCTACTCTTGATTGCCTGGTCCTTGATTCTTTGGTTCAGTCTGGTCAGTTCAAACCCCTAGAATCAGCAGTTCTTTTGTAGCACTGCCAGGGATGCCAGCTTCTGAAGACCATCTGTGGCACCTTTCTGCTGTACTTCAATGAATCATTGGAAGGGGGCATTATCTGCTCCTGGTTGAATGATGATGAAGTGCAGCAGGAATGTACTCCCGTCATTCTTGCTAGCTGAAGTCATCAACTACTAACAGCCTCTTTGAGGAGAACTTACCTGAGAACCTGCTGTACTTCTCCACTCCTGAAGCCCGAGGGATGAGGCTTTTGGGTGCAGTTATAGGAGGAAGTTAATTTTCAGGAACAGAGGAAATACCTGAAACATAGGCTCATTGTGGTCTCTAAGAGACAAGTGGATGAGCTAAAACAACCACTAGAGGCAGAACTGGAATCATTAGGGGGGAGCCCAGACTGGCACAGGGGGCCAGAGCTAAGCCTGAAGTTAGAGTCACTGCTTGAGCAGGGCTGGAGCAGTAGAGTGTACTCTAGGCATGATATCACAAAGAAAGCCAGAACCAAACCCAGGACCTGAACTGGAGCTGGAGCTTGTTCTAGAGTCATTCCCATGGAACCCTAAGAAATAGGTCTCTATCTTCATTAGTAAATGTGATATTTATATTTGCTTTCCTTTCTTAACTTTCTTGGCATGATAATGGGTGGATGTATGTTGAAAATTTTATTAGTATGACAGAGCTTAATGAAGAAGGAATTTGGACACCCGAACCCAGGAGAGTTGTGAGAACTTTTACTGGTTAGTGGTAACTCTCAGATACATGTTTTCTGTTCAGCCATCAGAGTGCAAGAAGTGTACATTTATTGCAGTTAGACTTGGGAAATATACTTTTTCTTTCTGTTGAGTTTATACATTCATTTGCAAGGACTCCCCTATCTTTATTTTCCGTTTTGACACTGATAGTTGAGCTTACTATGGCAGGTTTAATTATAATTGACCCATGTTTTTTACATAACAAAAAACTTTTTTTTTACAACCCACATAACAAAAAACTTTCTAGTTATATCGTTATTCCTAAAGTTGTCATCTATTATTCCTTGAATTTGTTAATTAGTCTTAAATTGAAGAATATACTAAAATTGAATGGGATTTAAGCTTACTAAATCTTGCCCTGATCCTGATTTTTCAGTAGCTGTCTTTGAATTGATGACACTGATATAAAGATTTTGATCTAGAGATCTTTGATAAGACCTTCCCAGATGAAGTGTTAAGTATTTGTGAATCAGTGTTTATGAAACGGCAGTTGGTATGGTGGGGAAGATGCTATAAATTATTCTAATCAGTTGTAATCCAGAAACAGTCTCAAGGTTTAATTCTGAATGCTATAATATTTTCATATAGTACCCTTGACATTAGCAAGATTGACCTCATCTAAGTTGAAAATTATTATTTAGTGCTTTCTAATGGTGATAATTGAGGAGGTGAACCAAGATGAAGACACTGAAATTTTCTTTTGTGATATCTTGCTCTCATCTTTCTGTTTCTATGACTACTCCTTCCTCTCGTTTTTAAGCCCTTATTCCCTATTGCAAGAACAGTGCAAATGTGGGGAAGGTGACAGAGTAGATAGCACCAGGAACCAACCTCTCCACCTGGACAGCAATTGCCCTTGCAGAATCTGTCTAATGAAACTGTCCTTGAACTCTTGAGGTCTTTTGAAGTCTTGCAACTTTCAGGGAAAGACTTGGCAGTTAATTTTGGTCAACTTCCACTCAGCACAGTAGCCTCCCACCCCGATCCCTAGCCACATAGCAGGTGTCGTGTACATGTTCCTAGAGCAGCTTGCCTATAGCTGGTGGAAGACAGGATGGACAAAGTGGACCATGTCCTCAAATACTGAGGATTTCTGCTTTGATTGCTGATCATGGCTTCTGATTACAGGTGCAGACAGACAGGCAGGCAAGCATTGTTGTAACTCCTCTCATAGTTACAAGTCCCTTCCTCTGACTGAAGTGATTTCCAGAAAATTTGATGGACTAATACCCACTTGCCATACTCCTTTAATTTTTGCTTTTTCTCCTTTTGGGACCTCAGCATAAAAGACTAGGACGTTAAAAAACAGCTACATATAAGGAAAAAATTAGAAAGTTACTCTGCATGTCCAGGGAAGGCTCAAAAAAGACCTGAGAAGACCTTAAGTTTACAGCTAAGACTAATTCTCCGTACAGAGATAGCCTGCAACAATTAAAAACAAAAAAAACACACACACACAAACACAGCAACTGGTAACAAAAAGAGCAAACACTGGGGAAAGGGGAGAATCTGATTTCCAGAGGTACCATGTTACTAGATAGATTCAAATGAACAGTGTTAAACAAAAAAATCAGAAGGCATACAAAGAAACAGAAAAGAATGATCCATTCAAAAGAAAATAATAAATCAACAGAAACTGTCTTTGGAAAAGACCTAAATGGCAGATATTCTGGACGGTCTTTAAAGTAACTCTTACAGATTCTTAAAGAATTAAGGAAAGATGTGGAGAAGGAAAAGTGATGCATGAAGAAAAATGGAAACATCAATAAAAGGTAGACAAATTTAAAAGAAACTGAAAAAAAAATTCTGGAGCTGAAAAGTACAATAATTGAAACAAAAAATACTCTAGAGGATTCAAAGACAGATTTGAGAAGACAAAAGAAAGAATCAGCAAACTTAAAGATAGGGTGATGGAAATTCTCTAGTCTGAGGAACACACAAAGATTGAGGAAAGGTGAACAGCCTAAGGAACTTATAGGATTCCAGGGGACCAGCAGGTGCATTATTGGAGTTCAGAGGAGAAGAGATAAAGATGCAGAGACAATATTTGAAGAGATAACAACTGAAAACTTCCCAAGTCTGCTGAGTATAACATCCAAGAAGCTTAACAAATTATAATTAAGGTGAATTCAGAGACCCACAGTGAAATACTTGAGACAGTATAATCAGAGAGGGCAAAGGACAAAAGAGAATCTTGCAAGCAGCAGGAGAAGCAAATCATCACATAGAAGGGAATCTTAATCAGCAGATTGCTTATTAGAAACTTTGGAGGCCAGAAGGCACTGGGCCGATAGACTCGAAGTGCTATAAAGAAAATATATATATACACCAACCAAGAGTCTTCTGTCTAGAAAAACTGTTCTCAAAGAGTGAGGGAGACACTAAGATACTGCCAAATAAACAGAAGCTAAGGGAATTCAGGACCTCTAAACCTGCCCTGCAAGAAAAACTCAAGGAGTCTTGCAAGATGAAATAAAAAGATTAAGCAATACCCCAGGGCTGTATGGAGAAATAAAGATCTCAATAAAAGTAAACCTAGTGTTACAACAGTGGTTTGTAACTATGCTTTTTTCTTCCTGTAGATCTTAAGAGCAGTATGTTTAAGGTCCAGTACTTTAGTATAAAAGCTGATATTACCCTGCTTTGTGACTTCAAATCTTGTTTTCTGCGTAATTTAAGAAACTGCATTCAGAAGAATTATTGGGGGCACACAATGTGTGAAGATACGCTTTTGTGACATCAGTAACCAAAAGGGCTAGGGAAGGAGCTATGAATCTTGGTATATTGTTAAAGTTAAGTTAGTGTAAGTTTAAGGTAGACTGTTGTGACTTTAGGATATTAAATGTAATTCCCATGATAGCAACAAAGAACTCTAGAATATACACAAAAGGAAGTAAGAAACATTTCATTACAGAAAAATAAGCTAAACATAAAATAATAATGCAATAAACGAGGGGGGAGGCTATAAGACATATAGAAAACAAATGGCATGATGACATAAATAATTTCTTACTGCCAGTTATGTTAAATGTAAATGAGTTCAGTTCTCCATTCAAAAGAGATTGGCAGAATGGATAAAAATACATAGTCCAGCTATATGCTGTCTATGAGAGGCTCACTTTTGACCCAAAGTCACAAACAGGCTGAAACTGCAAGAATGGGAGAAGATATTCCATGCAAATAGGAATCAAAAAAGATTAAAGGTGGCTCTACTAATATCCCATGGACAGAGAAACCTGGCAGGCTACAGTCCATGGAGTCACAAAAGAGTCAGACACCACTAGCAACTAAACAAAAACTACTTCTAATATCAGACAAAATAGACTTTAAATAAAAAAGATTAATGAGACAAAAAGGACATTATATATTAATAAAAGCTTCAGTACAGCAAGAAGATAGAACAGTGATAAACATTTACACACTTAGTGACCAAAATATATGAAGCAAAACCTGACAGAATTGAAGGGAGAAATAGTTCTGCAATCCTAGCTAGAGACTTACCCACAATAATGGATAACACAACCAGACAAAAGATAAGGAAAGGATTTAAACAACACAAACATATACAGAACACTAGGTACAGTATTCTGTATATGTTTGTGTTGTTGTTCAACAATAGAATACACATTCTTCTCAAATGTACATGGGACATTTTCCAAGATAGACCATATGTTAGGCCACAAATCAAGTCTCAGTAGATTTAAAAAGATGAATATACAAAGTATATTTTCTGACCACAGTGGCATAAAGTTAGAAATCATTAACAAAGGAAACCTAGAAAATTCATAAGTGTGGAAATTAACACTTGAACAACTAATGGGTTCAAAAAGACATCTCAAGGAAATTAGAAAATACTTAGATGAATGAAAATGAAAACACAGCATACTGAGACTTCTGGGAAGGAGCAAAAGTGGTGCTAAGGGGGAAATTTATAGCTCTAAGTGCTATATTATATTGAAAAATAAAAAAGATCCCAAGTCAACAATCTGACCTCACAGTTCAAGGAACTGGAAAGTGAACAAATAAGCCCAAAGCTAGCAGAAGGAAGAAAATAAGATTAGAGCAGAGATAAGTGAAATAGAGTATAGAAAAACAATGGAGAAAATTGAGGAAACCAAAAGTTGGCTCTTCAAAAATATCGACAAAACTGACAAAACTTTAGCTAGGTGAACTGAGAAAAAAAGAATGTCTCAAATTACTAACATAAGAAAATGAAGTGGGAACATTGCTGCAAATTCTCCAGAAATAAATATAAAGTACTGTAGACAGTTGTACACCAACAAATTGAATAACCTAGATGAAATGACTCCAAGAAACACAAAACCTACCATGACTGTGTTACAAAGAAATAGAAAGCATGAATATAACCAGTTAGCATATTGAATTAGTAATTAAAAACTTCCCACCAAAGAAAAGTTCTGGACCTAATGGCTTGATTGTTGAATTCTACCAAGTATTTAAGGGAGAACTAATAGCAGTCTTTTTCAAGCTTTTCCCCAAAATTGAAGAGAAGAGAATGATTCCTAATTAATTCTATGAGACCAACATCACCCTGATAACCAAAGCCAAAGACACTGTAAGAAAACTTCAAACTCCTAATGAACACTGATGCACATATCTTTAATAGAATGCTCACAGAGGTCAGCACATTGAACAGGGTAAATGCCAAGACCAGGTGTGATTTATTCCTGGAATGCAAGGATGGTCTAATGTATGAAACTTGAACAGTACAATATGCCGTATCAACAGAATGTAGGTTAAAAGCCATACGATCCTCTCAATTGATGCAGAAGGAGCATCAGACACAAACACTCCTGTGACAAAAACAGTTAACAACCTAGAAATAGGAAGCCACTTTGGCATAATAAGAGCCATATATGAAAACCAAAGTAAACATCATACTCTATGGTGGCAAGGTTTAAAGCTTTTCCTGAGACGAGGAACAAGGCAAGAATGGGATGCCTGCTTCCACTACTTCTCTTCAATATAGTATTGCATTTTCTAGCCATAGCAATTAGCCAAGAAAAAGAAGAGGCATTTAAATTGGAAAAGAATATGTAAAGTCATCTCTTTGCAGATGGTATGGCTTTATACGTAGAAAATCCTAATGATTACACACAGAGAGACACACATAACACACCTGTTAAAACTGATAAATGAATTCAGCAGTGTAGCAGTATATGAAGTTAACATACAAAAATCATTTGCATTTCTATACATGAACAGTGAACAGTCTGAAATGAAATTACAAAAGCAAGTTCATTCACAGTAAGAAAAGAATAAAATACATGGCTGAAGTGACTTGGCACACATGCACGCATGCAAGACTTGTATAAGAATATGAAACATTGCTGAAAGAAATTTAAAAAGACACATAAATAAATGAAAAGACCAATGTTTATGGCTTGGGATACTTCATATTAAAATGTCAGTTCTACCCAAAGCTGTCTACAGATCCCAGTCGTGTCAAAAATCCCAGAGTTTTTAACAGATGAAAAATCCATCCTAAATTCATACAGAATCTCAAGGGACAAATAGCCAATATAATCTTGAATAGAAGAATAAAACTGGAGGATCCATACTCCCTGGTTTCAAAATTATACAAAGCTGCGTTAATCAAAATAGTATGATATCGACGTAAAGATAGTCTACAGACCAGTGAAATAGAGAGCTCATAAATATTAACTCATGTATAGCTAAATGATTTTTGACAAGGTCACTAAGACTAGACTGCTGAGGATAGGACAGTCTTTTCAACAAATGGTTCTGGGAAAACTGGATATTCACATGCAAAAGGGTAAAGTTGGTTGCCTGCCTAACACCATATTCAAAGATCAATTCAAAATGGATCTAGCACCTAAATTTAAGACCTTAAACACCCCCTTGCCCCCCAGAAAACCTTAAGAGAAAATGTAGGATAAACCTGATGACATTGAATTTGGTAGTGATTTCCTGGATATAACACCAAAAACACAGGTAACAAAAGAAAAAATAGATAAATTGGACTTCATGAAAAGTTAAAAATATTACGAATCAAAAGACACTATCCACAAGTCACAGAATGGGAGAATATATTTGCAAATTGTAAATCTTTTAAGGATTATTAACCAAAATATGTAGAGAACTCCTAAAACTGAACAGCAAAAATGTCAAATTCAAATATGGGCAAAGGACTTGAATAGACATTTTCCCAAAGAAGATTTGTGGATGGCCACTAAGCATATGAAAAGATGAACATCACTATTCATTATGAATATACAACTGAAAATTACAGTGAGATACCTCCTTATACCCATTCTCCTCACACTTGCTATAGCTACCATCAAAAAAGCAGAAAACAAGTGTTTGAAGAAATGTGGGATATTGGAGCCCTTGTGTACTGTTGGTGAGAATTTAAAATGGTACAGCCTTTGTGGAAGAAAATATGGCAGTTCCTCAAAAAATTTCAAAATAAAATTACCATATGATCAACCAATTCCACTTATATATATAAATGTAAGAGAATTGAAAGCTGTATATTGAAGCGGTATTTGTACACTGTGTCATAGCAGCGTTACCCACAGTGGCTTGAATGTAGAAGCAATTTCAGTGTCCATGGATGGATGAATGGACAAACAAAATATGGTACATATATACAATATAATAGTATTTGGCCTAAAAAAGGAAGGAAATTCTGCTGTATATTACAACATCATGAACTTTGAGAACATTATTGTTTATGAAATAAGCTAGTCACAAAAAAATAAATACTCTGTGGTTACACTTTATACACAAGGCATTTAGAGTAGTCAGAGTCATCAAAACAAAGTACATAGTAGATACTGGAAATTGGAAAAATAGAGAGTTGTTGTTCAGTGGGTATAGAATTTCATTTTTATAAAATTCAAAGTTATGGGAATGGATGTTAGTGATAGTTGTACAACAAGGTGTATTTAATACCACTGAAGTGTATTAATCTTTCTAAAACGTTGCTTATTTGTATTATTTTTTGTGCTCAAAAAAATTTCCTTTGGCCTCTATGTCTTTCTCTTCTTACCTCCCATTGCTAAAATCATCCTGTATGTGAGCTAAACTAATTACCTTTCTCTCAACCTTTTCTACAACCTTTTGATTCTTGAAATTCTTGCTAATCCTGTCTTTAATGCTGTCTGCCACCCCCCGCCCCCACTTCTCTTCTTTCTAACGTGTAAATATTTTTTAAGGGCCTAGTTAAATTTGAACTTCCCTAGGAAACTTTTCCCAGTTGCCCCTCTTGGAGTGGCTTCTCTTTCTTCTAAAGATTTATGGCACTTAGTGTTTAAACAGTTCATTTAATAGTTGACACTGACTGATATTTCTTGTGCACCTGTCTTGTTACCCAGCTACCTCTAAATTTGGTGGGCCCAGAACTATATCTTAAAATTATTAGGATTACCCTGTTGACAATAATATGAATTCATTTATTGATATACTGTGAATAATAAGTAAAGGTGTTCTTCAAGTAAATTTCATACTTATCAGTCAGATTTAAGAGTATCTGGCAGTGTTTCTGTAGAAGATGCACTTGATATTCAGATTGGGTACTAGTTCTTATGAAATTATTGCAAAGCGATCAAATATGTTTCCAGTAAGTTGTTGGTTTGTAAGGTGACTTTATATGTTTCCAGGCAATAAAATAATTTTCAGTTATTTGGAATCTTAAGTTTTTTGACTATAGTATTATATCAGAAGTAAGTATTAGTTATATGAGTGCCAAAACTTTTGTTCATGTGCTGGATTAAAGTTTGATATAGAAATTGCTTGCTTGGGCAGTGTTGTAATGTTTATAAAGATTTTTGTTTAAGTCAGATGAGTTAAAATGGACTTGAAGTTAGATCTGTGTTACTTTACTATGATACTGCTTTTTCTCTTATGGAAATCAAATTTTACTGCTTTTGTTTGAGGCATGAAAGTTTCTTTCTGTTTGTCATGTGTGGTGTGTATGTGTTTATGTGGTATATGTATACACTTACATATGCCTTCTCTTAAAGTTATGATTAGGCTATTGAAGTATTAAAAATGTATTGATTTTAAGAACCTGTAGATGACATTTTAGTGACTTTTATGCCCTCTGTTAAGCACATAGAAAAGTAGAATTTTTTCAGAATTTTAATGGGGAATATGTTTATCATGGGCATAAACTAAATAATGGATTAGTATACTTCCCCACCCCCCAAACTGTGGTTTCACTTGTCGTTTTTGGAGAGTCTTGTATTAGACTGTAAGTCGCTCAAGGATAGAGATTTTATCTTACACTTTGTGTCCCCAACATCTAACCTAATATTTTGCATCGGAGTGCTTCAGTAAATGTTAAGATGAAAAAATGTCTATTTTTCAGGCTTTGGTTGTAGGAGAATAAATTTACTCTGATTTTTATTTTTTTGCAGCCCTATTGACAAACCTTCTGATTCTCTCAGCATAGGGAATGGTGATAATTCTCAGCAGGTAAGATTGTGATACTGTATTCCCTTATTTACCTACCATCTGCTGAAATAAGTCCTTCTATGCAAGTGAATTTTCTAGATAGTGAAAAATACTTTAAATATTTAAACAATTTAAAAACACTTTTAGTGAACATCTTTGTTAAATATATAGTAATTAGCCGTCTTTTTCTCCATAGAATAGAGCATAATGTAACTCTTTCTTGATGATGCAGAAGTATCATTATGACCATATGTTACAGTTGCTGTTCATTGTTCAAGTCCCTAAGTCATGTCCGACTCTGCGACCCCATGGACTGCAGCACTCTAGGCTTCTCCATCCTGGAGTTTGCTCAAACTCATGTCCATTGAGTCAGTGATGCCATCCAACCATCTCATCCTCTCTTGTCCCCTTCTCCTCGTGCCCTCAATCTTTCCCAGCATCAGGGTCTTTTCCAGTGAGTCAGCTCTTCACATATTGGAGCTTCAGCTTCAGCTTCAGTCCTTCCAGTGAATATGTATTTAGGGTTGATTTCCTTTAGGATTGACTGGTTTGAGCTCCTTGCAGTCTAAGGGACTCTCAAGAGTCTTCTCAAGCACCACAGTTTGAAAGCATCAATACTTTAGTGTTCAGCCTTCTTTATGGTCCAACTCTCACATCTGTACATGACTACTGGAAAAACCATAGCTTTGACTGTTTGGACCCTTGGCAGCCGAGTAATGTCTCTGCTTTTTCATATGCTGTGTAGGTTTGTCATAGCATTTCTTCCAAGGAAAATTTTAATTTCATGTCTGTAGTCACCATCTGTAGTGATTTTGGAGCCCGAGAAAATAAAATATGTTACTCTGCTATGTACCAATACATCAGTGTCCTTAGAATCCCTGATATTCTTGGTCTTTTTGACCTTACATGAAATGGTCCCAGACTAACATGCCTTCTGCATTCTTAATTTTGAGTTGTTTCTCTGTCCTGTGCTCCCCTGTCCCTTGTTGTCAACTTTAACTTTCTTTTTTTTTTAATCTTATTGAGTTGATTTACAACGTTGTGTTAATTTCTGTACAACAAAGTGACTCAGTTATACATATATTGTCTCATATTTTTTTCCATTATGTTTTAGGATATTGAATATAATTCTCTCTGAAATGCAGTAGGATCTTTTAATCCACCTTATATATAAGTTTGTATCTGCTAGTTCCAAACTGACTTTAATTTTCTGTTTCTTTCAATGACCTTTCCCCCAAGTTTCCCTCATTCCTCAAATGACTTTGGGCTTTGAAATGGTTAAATCAAACAGTTAACTTCAAAGTTGTATCCAGTATGATAGTTAACATTAAATATTTTTTCATAATAAGTTTAGAATAGCCACAAAGGATGTAATTTCCAGCTTATTATAAGTTTTTGTATTTTTTAATAAATAGGTTTTATTGGTTTTTAATTAGTATTCAAGAGATATAAGTATCAGAATGTTTTGTTACTCCCTCATCTATTTACACAACCTCGTCTTTAACAATCGGAAATTGTACATCCTCCTTGACCTGATTTTTTTAAATTAAAAAAATCATTTAACATAAAAGCTAAAATTATATTGGAAATTTACTTCTTAATTAAGTGGATAGGGCTTTTTTAAATTAGTTTTCTTGTATCCATGGATGAATGTTACCCTTTGGCACAAGGAGATGTTTCAGCAGCCATCTAATCGTGTTTTCGTTTTTCTAAATAACAGTGCTGAGATATCTTGTTCATATATATAAGTAAATGGAAGAAAGAGTATTATGTCCACATCACTCAAATTTTCAAACTCTTGGATTTTAAATACCTAAGAATCATATTAAGATTTATTATAAAAATTAGTTATAATGATGTGTTTGGAAACAACTTGATTAGATATTTTCGTCTTGTTTAAAACCAAAGTATTGGGAATCACTTAGTTTGCCAAAGAAAATGTAGTCCTTAAGAGTCAGACACTCTGTCATTACTAATCTGAATATTTCTAATAAAGTTGTGTTTGCCTTCCAGAAAGTGTTCGCTCTTGGGCAAAATACTTTGGTTAGATCCCAGAGAGTAAGAAATAGTGAGAGAAATTAGGTTGTAAAAGGAGAGGATACTGGCTGTGTCTTTTCAGGAGGGTCAGTTTTGTTACATAAAAGAGTACATATGTAAGTTGATGCTTTTTTGGCTGCATTGTGTGGCATGTGGGATTCTAGTTTCCCTACCAGGGATCAAACTGCATGCTCCTTACAGTGGAAGTGTGGAATCTTAACCACTGGACTGTCAGGGAAGTCCGAAGTTGATGGATTTTTTTGAAAATTCATACAGTCCTGAAAAAGTCTCTTAAGTATCCCATTTTTGACGATCACTATTCTAGTACCTTTCATTGCAAGCCCTTTAAATTATGGCTTATTATTGTATATAGTATAAATTTATGTTGATTATTCTTTTCTTTTCCTATTTTATTTAGATATCTAACAGTGATACACCTTCACCACCTCCTGGTTTATCAAAATCCAATCCAGTCATCCCCATCAGTTCATCCAATCACAGTGCACGGTCTCCTTTTGAAGGAGCAGTAACTGAGTCACAGTCGTTATTCTCAGATAATTTTCGCCATCCCAACCCTATCCCAAGTGGGCTTCCTCCTTTCCCCAGCTCCCCACAGACTTCCAGTGACTGGCCTACAGCACCAGAGCCACAGAGCCTCTTCACATCAGGTACATAACCACACTGCGTGTGTCAGTAATTATCCTTAGACCAAAATCAGACCTTCGCTGGGTGTGGTGTTATGCTGTTTTTGTCCTCTTCTTTTTTCATAAAAATGTAAACATTTAAATTGCAAGAAATTGGATGGTTTGGGTAAGAGTTGTATGATCTAGAAGTTACTGTGTTAACAGATTTCTCCAGAAATGAAGGATTAGATCATTTTTTCAATATTCAAATACTTATTCCTCTAAGAAGTATTAATAGTAAGGGCTTACACTTTTTAATTAGATTTGTATTTATATAGTTATATTTTAAAAAGTGTTTTCCTAGCTGACAAAAAAAGTATGTTAGTTAATATAAAAAGTTATATTTTGGCATTTTGAACCATTTCCAGTTTCATTCAATTGTTCTCATTAATGTGAAGGATAGCATAAAATTAAGACAATGTAAAAAAATATAAAGATTAAATAGATACTTTTTTCATTGTTATAGTAGTATATAAAGCATATATTCAGGATTATTTATATGTGTGTCTTTGAGAAATATATTTAAAAAATAAACTGTAATTGAATTCTCTGACCATATTTATTACTTTATTTTATTTACACAACTTATTCTGGGTTTTGATGATGAATAATTGAGAGTATGATTTGGGTTTCAAGTAGTACTTTGTTTTCCTTGATGAGCAAAATCAGTCTGTATCATTCAGTTTTTGAAGTTAGTAACTTAAAAATGAAATCATTGTTTAAAGTATCTGAGGCCAATTATAATTTTACAGTGTTAATGTTCTTATAGATCATAACAGATTTTGCATGTATTTATTTGCCTTTGTGTTATACAGTATGATGTTTCACTAGTATGGAAGTGAGATATATGTTTTAAATTCATCACTATTTTTCTTCCCATCAGAAACAATCCCAGTATCATCCTCTACAGACTGGCAAGCAGCGTTTGGCTTTGGTTCTTCTAAACAACCAGAGGATGACTTGGGTTTTGATCCCTTTGATGTCACTCGAAAAGCCTTAGCAGACTTGATTGAAAAGGAACTGTCAGTCCAAGACCAGCCTTCCCTTTCGCCCACATCTCTCCAGAACTCCTCGTCACACACTACAACCGCCAAAGGTCCAGGCTCTGGATTCCTGCATCCTGCTGCACCTACGAATGCCAACTCTCTGAATAGTACCTTTTCCGTCTTGCCACAGAGGTTCCCTCAATTTCAGCAGCACCGAGCGGTTTATAATTCATTCAGTTTTCCAGGCCAGGCAGCCCGCTATCCTTGGATGGCCTTTCCACGCAATAGCATCATGCACTTGAACCACACAGCAAACCCCACCTCAAATAGTAATTTCTTGGACTTGAATCTCCCGCCACAGCACAACACAGGTCTGGGAGGGATCCCTATAGCAGGTAGGTTTGTTTATAGCCTTTGAGAACTTGTGAATTAACTCTTGCCTACAGGTTGTTGGGTGGGTAGGGAGGGTGCTTTTGGATAACAGAAAGTATTTATCATTAGTCTTGGAAATTTCAATGGGAAACACTCTTTATCATAATCTAAAAAAATTTTATTGGATGGATGCCTTGTAATATTGAGCTTTATAAGGATGGTGGAGTATTATACCTGGTTATTGCTCAGAAGCATTTTACTTAATAGCATAGTTACCATACTTTCTTATGGCATATAAGTCTTTTTCGAATGAAAAAAGAAATGGGCTCTGAAATTATGGTGCCATAATGTCCAACACCAAAAATTCTGATTATACATTCTAAAAGTAAACTGGTTCAAAAAAAATTTTTAGAGATGATAATCAGTGAGAGCATGAGGGATAAAGCCACCCTCTTAACTCCTTTTCACAATTTATTTTGACTGATAGACACACACTCACATCAAAACTCTGCTTATATAATAAAGGACATAATATTTGGGAACTCTTAATTTTCACAGACATATCATATGTGGATAATTATACTTTCTGTGAAAAAGAAATTGTTCAAGGAGAGATTTTTTTCCTTTTGGTCTGTCATATTTTTGTTTCTGGGGTAAATATTAGATTCCTGTAAGTGACGCCAGAATATTTCTGATTTTGTACTGCTACCCTTGAAAGTTTCAGAACTTTTGGTTTTATACGATATTTTTTAGATCAAATGACTTCTATATTTAAAGAAATCTTTCTTATTGATCGTTTTTCAAAGTTTGATTTGGGCTTTATATATGACTGTTGAAAGAGTTTGTTTTCTCTTGATTCTGAAGAGAATCAAGTAGAATAAAATAGTCCTTCACTCTGTTACATAACTCACAAAATTTATTTTTATCCCTTGTCTTGGCCTTTGTGATATGGCATGGCACAGTATTACTGTAATAATGTGCTATCACCAGCAAGACAGTTGTTCTCTTGTTTTTAGCAAGGTTGATAGATAAATTTTCAGAGAGCCATCAAAATTCTTTGGTTCGATTCTCTTTGTGACTATAGCATTTGAATTTCAAGACAAGTAGGTAGGTTAAGAAAATGTGTTGTGTGGCTTTTGATACAGTCAAGTTAATTTACCCATGAGTGTGTAATTTACCCATGAGTGTGATAGCACATGGAGTCTGTAACTCAGTTGTTAAAGAATCTGCCTGTAGTGTAGGAGACCCGGGTTCAATCCCTGGGTTAGGAAGATCCCCTGGAGAAGGAAATGGCAACCCACTCCAATATTCTTGCCTGGAAAATCCTATGGACAGAGGAGCCTGGCGGTCCCCCATCCATGGGGTTGCAAAGATCAGACATGACTTAGCAACTAAACCACCACCACCATGATAGCACCTAATGTAGTAGTTTGCACAGTGGTGGGACTTGTGATATTTGTTCATTTGATTATGGTAGTTAGTAAGTAATTTAGAGTGACATTTTTCAATCCTCTTCTACATGATATTCACTTAAGAAATACTAAGTGTTCAGTTCCTGGTACTCATTTTTTTCAAAGACAATATATTAGAATATAATTTTGTTTTGTTTTCATTTGTTTCAATCATTTAGAAGTGTGGAATTTAAATTACTAGTAGTGCATCTCATATCATTATAACACCAAAAATTTAATTTCCCCTAAATATTCTAAACATTTAACAATAGAATATTAGACCAATTACTATGAATATTTGGGTATCTGCCCAACAATGAACTAGGCCATGTGGATAATGCAGAAAAACTTTAAAATGCAGATATTATTTCCAGATACTATATAGTGTAGTTGACAAGATGAAATAAGACTGTGTGTGAAGGTGGTAACTATTTGATGCTGGAATGCAAGACACATCAGTGGAGCCTATAAATTGTTGGGGAAGCATCATTGAAGAATTAGGACTTGATCTGTATCCTGGATTTGGGTTAGCAGGAGGGAAAGGGCAAGACCTTTTGTGTTGGTAGAAACTCCCGAATAAAGGCATAGAGGCAAAATTTAGTGTGCCATTACATTAAGAAACAGTAGAACTACCTTCTGTACCAGGAGGTGCTTCATGTGTTTTGGAGCGTGGATGAGACGATGGGGAGCTCGGTCAGGAAGGCAGAACAGCATGGGCTTGATATGATAGGAAGGAGGATGCCTTTGTGGAACTCTAGTTCTTAGCTGTCTTCATCGTGTACTTTCGTTTGACTTATTATGTGACCATCCTCAAAAATTATATGTTCTTCTGATTTCATAGTTATCATATTGTCCATTAGTGTAAAAAGAGCAGTTTTAAACCAAATATTTTTTAAGCTGGTAGATATTCCAGAAATGCCACAGGGGTGATGAGTAGTCACTGATTTTTGAAGGTAGTTGACCTTGTGTTGGTCATTTGAAGTCTTCATCTAGAATAGATACTTCATGAAGAAAAATGTGGCATTAAATCGTGATCCTATCTTCGTGGGTTTTTCTTTTCTTTCAGCATAGACTCAACCACAGAGCATAGAATACTCTTTTTTCCCCAGAAATTCTAAGAATGAAGTCACCGACTATAGATTCTGAATCATTGTTCTATTTTCTGGGAGGTGGGGAGAGTTTGTTATTTCAGTTTCTTGACTGTGCATACTAGCTTGGTATTTAAGTGGTGACTTATAATTAAGCTTATTTTTAGAGAACTCTTAAGGTTCCCATGGCTAAAGAAATTTTAGTGTTAATGTACCAAAATATTTAAAATTTATATCAGGAGTTATACAGAACCCTTCCATGGCCTATATATATTTGGCAAATACCTCAGGATGCTGAATGTGCAAAGCCTGAAAACAGAATAGTTTTATAATTGTAGCCAGATGATTGAGGTTTGGCAGTAACAATTAGAAGTGACAACCTAAAATTCTGGAAAACTGTGTACATCTTCACTGTAAATTATTTGAAGCAATTTAATATGTAGGCAATATCTGCCTCCCACCCCTAGTTGTAACTCAGCTGTACTTGAGTTGAACTGTTGAAAAAGGTTTAACTCTATTTTCTGCAGTGAATATCATGGTTTCTTACACAGGGTAACTGTTAAGAGCTTCATAAAGGAGAGTACATATGTTTCAGCAAGGTCTGCCACTTAAGATATGCTTAGATAGTATTCAGTACTGGAAAAATCATGTATATTTATTCTTTAGATACATAGAGCAAGATGGGGTTTCTGACTTTTAGTTAGGAGTAAATAGTCACCTTTGTATCTTACAAATGTCTGTGTTTATTATACATTTGTATTTAAATTTTAAGTTTTGATTTGTTTCAGTTAATTATTAAAAATTAATATATCTGAAATCCATCATGGGAAGGACAGTTGCCAGAGTTTTGACATAAAAATGGTTTCCATTTCCTCTGCCTAATTGAAAACATTTTTTACATGTTGAAAATCAGTTATTTTCGTAAGTGAAATCTTTTTAGCAGCATTTTCTTGGCTGCATATCCAGTTTTCTAAATTGAGAAGGATTTTTGGAATAAATATTCTTGAGGGAAAACTTGGATTAGTAACCAATAGTAGTGAAGTCCATTCAGGTCGTCCTTGTTATTGGAACCATGTGCTTTTGTTTTAAAAAATAACTTTTCCTGTGCCAAAAAATGACCTGCCTGTTCAACTCCTTCATTTTAGGAATGGCAAAGCTGTTTTCTGAAAAGGTTAAATAATTTTGAAGTCACACATTCAGTTAGTAGTAGATTTAAGATAGGAACTCAGGTCTCAGATTCAGTAACTGAAGTGTTTTTCACTACAGTATTGATTACTGGCATTTACTTTAACTTGGCTTTCTTCCCATAGTAATTGATTTTTGCTCTCACACTCTTGGGAGGTCCCTTTTTTATCTATTCATGAGACAATTGGCCCAGCTCAGGAATATAACCTGCAGTTACAAAATAGAATGCATTTCATTGACTTGATGAAAATTAATCTCTTGCTTAGTTCTTAGGAGTACCATGTCCTCACCAAGAGCTCTAAAATTTCTTTTACACAGCCTTCTTGCTATATATTTGGGGTTTATAGAATATTTGCCAATTTACTGAAAAACTATGAAATAACCTGTTCTAAAGACACAGTCTTTTTCTTCATGGTATCCCTTAAACTATCTTTCCAAGTGTAACTTTGCAGATTTGTTTTTCAAAAAGCTTTCTTCCAGGATGTTTTTATTCTATAGAGCTAAAAATTATTTGGGAAACAAATAATAGTCTAAGTCTGTGAGCATTGTTCTTTCAAAATATACCTAGAAAAATATTTGAAACTGTTCAGGTTTAGATTTTTGTTCATGTTTTTGTTTATTCAAATTTTACTTAAGAGAGGGCATTTAAAGAAAATTCTTTGTTTCTGAATTCACTGTTTTAACAGTGACTTGATGAAACAAGTCACTTGTAGTCATTATCAATTATAATTGGGAGAACTGATCTCATTTCATGTATAGTTCTTTGACCTAGAAGTAGTCATCTTACTTTCAGTCAATTGGATCATTGTATTGTTAGCCTTTTACTATTTTCTCATTATTTCAAAAGTGTACATTGAATTTTCAGATGCTATATGGTAATTTGCTAAACTGATATTTATATCTTTTTATTTCTTTTTTCTAAACATGATGACTGCTTTTAAAACATGGATTTGTCATTTTGCCCTTTACAAAACTCACATTTTCACTTCTGTGAATTTAGTTTTAATTTTTTTTTTCCCACAAAATACTACTTACTGTTAGGAGTGTCTATATAAAAGGTCCAATTGGCTTGGAAAAGAATGGCTTTCCTGGTCTCTTTTTTCCCTTCTTGTATATTTATAATTCTGAATCTATTGTTTGTTCTTAAATCTGACGTAGTATTAAATTTAAGGGTGTGATTAGAGTGTAACTGCTTTCTAGGTACTTGATAAGTTTATATTTTAAAATTCATGTCTTGTTTCACACCCGCATTCCAGCCATTAAGCATGTATTTTATATATGTATCAGTATTCCAAATATTGAAATCATTTTTAAAGGGACTGTTAACAAATCTAGTCACCCATAACTAGACCATGACTGACTTTTCCACAGGGGAAGAAGAGGTGAAGGTTTCGACCATGCCACTGTCAGCCTCTTCCCATTCATTACAACAAGGACAGCGGCCTACAAGTCTCCACACTACTGTGGCCTGACAACAGAACTGAGAGGAGAGGATTAGACTCTGGGGTGCTTGCATGGGCAACCGGATTTTTGCATGATTCCTTTCTGATTTTGCATTTAATGTATACACCCAAAAGAGCCAACATAAACGTTCCACATGCCTACAACTAGTGTGTTACCTCATATAGCTGCTAAAGTATTTCTTCATTAGGCCTTTAACACAATTTATTAGCATAATAATTTTGGCATTGTTTCTCATGAGTGATACTATTTTTTAACTCACACAAATAAACTTGTAGTACTAATTAAGATCCCAGATGAGATTAGCTAGAATTGTTACTTTGGCTCTATTGTTGAAAATATTCAAAGATAATGGTAGTTCTTGTTTTCTGACTTGTGAAAAAATGGTAATATCCTAATATATTCATGAGAAATTTGGAAATTAAGAAGATAATGTCTATTGCATTCTTTGAATACTTGAGAAGAAAGAATACATATAAAACAAAATTGGTGGTGTCATTTAATGCCCAGAAGGATGTTATCAGTAATTGTTTGTAGTTGTATGGATTTATGTCCTATATTATGCATTGCCTGTTTAGAAACTGTTTTTGTTCTTTCTCATTTGCACATTTGCACTTTCTTTTTGAATGGTTGTTAATTATATAGAGACGCTTAAGAGATAATTATTATAGACTAAATGCAGTATAATCTCTTTCCTAATGCACTGCCTAGTATACCAGGAAATGCCTCAGAAACAGAATTTCAACTTAAAATTGATTTATCAGAAACTTGAATATGGGGTAAAATATTGTATGTGAGAAGCAACCATAGTAGTGTAAAACTTTTATTGAAAAAATGGTAGTTCTGTGAGATATTTGTTTGGAAATTTCATTGTTTCACAATTGAAATGTGATAATAAAACTATATGACAAGTTCCTGACCAGAATGAGACTAAGGTGGAAGAGAAGAGATTGGGGATCCTCTAAAATTAGGCCACGTAAGTTGTCATAGGTAATTTTAATCACAGAGAATAGTGGTGTACTTTATTAGGATATAATGTGAAGTGATTTTTTGGATAATAAACAATTTCTTGAAATAGTTTTAAAGCTGATAATGAAAGAAAATAAGCTGAGTTCAGAGCTGGTTCAGAAAACATGGCTGTTCTGCCTAAATTAAGCATCTGGGAAGAAAAGGGAAAGTCAGATCTCCTCTTGGGATTTTCAAAGGACAACTGTGATATAAAAGATATGCCTTAATTAAAAAAATATTAAAAGAGTATCATGAATAACAAAAAAGGAAGCCTAAAGATTTAAAATAATAATGATGATGATGATAATAATGAAACACCTTACTGGGAACTGATACTAATATCATGTTGGAGTTGGAATTTTCAGGGTTACCTCTCTACTATGTAAAGTCTAATAACTTTCCATTAAATAAAATACACAAATTAAATGGCTTTGTCCTGAAGTATAGGGGGTAAACTAAAATCCACTCTTAGATATTCTTCAGTTTGGTTAGCTGAGAGTATAGAAACAACTATCTAGCCATTTAAATTATTATTGTGAAATTTCTGCATACATGACAATCTCAGCTTTTGATTTAGGAGAGACTTAGGACAACATTATAAGAAATTTAGCAAATACAAACAGAATACTATAAATTCGTTAGAAGCCTTTTAGTATGTGTTGAATATGAAGCCTTTTAGTATGTGTTGACTGTGGTTTCATTTTTGCTGTAAGAGGCCAAGACATCCACTTAATGCCTCCTGTGGTGCTGAGGCTCCTGGGCCTTGTGGACAAACTCGGGTTCCCTGCTGGGGCTGACCTAGTGCATAGTTTTCTCCAGCCTTCAGAGCCAAGCTTTCATTGCTTGAATCTTCTTATGAAAACATAAGCGGTGGTTAGCTCTCATTTACTTTCTTCTTTGTGTTGAGAAATATACCTGTTAAAACAAGGCTTCTCTCCTGTGGTAGCTTTCTCTCCTTTCTCATTCCTGGCCATTGCCGCAGAACTGTCAGAATTTATCTGACTTGCTAGAACCCAGAACTGTCTTCCTGCCTTCTTCCCCTCCTGTGCCACCTTATACATACACACTGTAAACAGAAAAATGCTTTCTTGGGTAATTAGGCTTCAACTTAGATATTTTCATGTGGATGAAAGATGATCATTTAAGTAACTTTGTAAATCTGAGACTTTGTAAGCCTAAAAAATTAAGCTTCACTGTTTTGCTTGCTTTTATGTATGTTATGGTTTTTTAAAGTGAAGTCCTAAAATCAGTCAAAATTGATTATACTAATTGATTATACTAAAACTCAGAAGAAATTACACAACACATACTGCTTCACATAGCACGTAAACTGATGAAGCCAAGTGATGGTAAAGAATGAGAAATTCTAAAAACTTCAGATTAGTTTTTGATAAATTCCTTGCATGATTGATATGTCATGCACAAGGGAAACTTTGTATGCTTTTATATCCTTAACTTTTCAAAAGTGACTAGTCTTTTCCTTAAATCAGAAATGTTTAACCTGGAATACAAAACTCCTTGGACGTGCTTATGAGTTGTATGTGTGTACAGATGTTCATTTTTTTGGGGGGGGGGAGAATATTCATAGTTACTAGACTTGTCAAAGCGTTTGGTGACCCATCTCCCCCCCAGCTGAAGTGGGAGAAAATGTTAAAAAAACATTTAGAGCATCACTTCTTAGTGCCACTGTAGGATATAGACCTGGACTGAATAATTTTGATCATATGATGAATGTTAAGTGCCTCTTTATTTTCTTAAAGATTCCATTAGGAAATATTTTCTGATTAATAATACTTTCCTTTTTATTCCACCATTGCATTTTGTTTTTACAGGTGGTACTTTTGTATACTCTCCTCTTATTTCAGCAGAGCATTAATTAAATATTTAGTGCCTGTTCTGTGTAGTGGCTCGAGGTAGATCTTGAGGGATACCAGTTAAATAAAGTATAGATCCTGTTATATATTATCAAGGATAACAGTCTTGTGACAATTTTAGTTCAGTTATTTCTATAGGGTCACCTCTTGATATATTTTAACTATAAGAGCAGCCATGGTAGTCCACTCATTTCATTATTCATTGCTTTGACAGGACAACGAAGGATATTGAATACTGATACTTGAAATTTTGAAATATATGATAATTTAGAGAGAGTGAAAAAAATTTTAACAGGGGAGACATACATTCATTATTCTAACTGAAGTATTGCTCAGTCATGGGCATATACTCATGTCTTATTCTTTAGTGTTGTGGTAGGTAGTTAAGTATAGGTTCCTCTAGATACACATATATATATATATATTCTTTTAAAGAAAGCTTCATTGCATTGTGTGCACATTTTTACTGACATGGCTCCTATTTGTACAGTATTCCAAGCCCCTTCAAGACTGACAGAGCTCTCTTCTGCTGTAATGCAGGTACATAGGGAGCTGCTCGTAAGGAGGCATTACCTCAGGGAGTCAAGAGCAAGGAACGAATTGCAGGCTTATTGAAACTCTCAAAATGAAGAGCACCAAGTTACGTGTGCACATATAAAAACGAGAGGACATTCCATCCTATGTTGAGTTGTAAGGCTTTGGATTCTTTGGTTTATTTGATGATGAAGCTTTCCCATATCTGCTTAAGAGGTGCATATCATACAGTTGAGAGCACAATAACTTAAAATTTTTTTTCTTTAAAAGAGGTGATACTGCAAAATGCCATTATATGTCTTTTTCTATAAAATATGATTAAGTCATATATCTGGTTTCAAGCTAGTTCTTCTGCTGTTGGTGCTGTGTCTTTCTCCTCTCAGTCTTTTTATCTGAATATCTACTATGTTGTCTCCTTGTGCTGAATAGTCACACATGAAATGCTGAGTGAGCCGGTTAGACACTTTGCTGATACAGAAGTAAAAATGGGATTTAGAGAAGTTATTCAGGCAGATTTGGAGAAAGGCTTCATAGGAAATGTCTGACTTTTGCTTTTGAAGGATGGCTTGAAATTAAATGATGAAATTGGAAAATACAGTAAAGGGAACAGATTGAATGAAAAATTGAGGATGGAGATTAGCACGGTCTTTGAAGGGTCAGGAGAGGATAGTAAGGAGATGGACTTGTCTGAGGTTATTACAGGTCATGTAGGAAGGTGAGGTAAATGTGCAAAAGCCTTGATAACTAGGAAGAAGAGTTTAGTCTTGATGTGGATGTGGTCAGTGGTAGAGAACTACATGTTCTTTGGCAAAGATGTAACTTGATTGCAGCGTTTTAAGAAGATTGATACATTTGCTGGAAATTAGTACCAGTTAGAAAGTAGTTCCTGTATGTCATTGCTGAGCAGTGAAAATAAGATGGCCTGGACACAAATAGTAATACTAGTAGGATTGCAGAAGAAATTATGAATTAGAAGTCAGAATGAGATGCAGGGAAAGGCCTTTGGGTTTGGCCATGTCTCTAGTGATCTTTAAAACTGCTGCTTTCATAAAAAGATACAGATGGAAGGGCAGATTTCTAGGATTCACGAGGAAATGTCAGGGATGTAGAGGCAGCAGTCATTGGCTAAAGACATTTGGCAACAAGAGGGAAGGGAGAAACAAGATGCTAACTAGACGAGTCGTAGATCTTAGAAGGCATTGCTTTAAGATAAGGGAGCTGAATATTTAACACAGAATTTACAGAGTCGAGTGAGAGAACAGCATAGATAGTATGGAAGAGAAGATAGGCTAACCAGTGGAGTAAAAGATTTCTGTAGGTGTTTGGAAGAGATACACCCCTGAGATGAGGTTAGGTTATAGCTTAACTTAATCGAGATGGGCTATATCTTCCTTTGTTTTTTGTAAAAAACAATATGAAAATCTAGGCGAAAGAAGATGAGATTAGAGAAAATGAAGTTAGATGAAGGTGCTCGTATGAGTTATTCTTAGATGCATATCGTGAGAAAATGGGGGTGAAAGACTGGAGTTGGGAACCTGTTGTTTTTTTTTAAAAAAAAAAAGAGGGAGAGAAAGAAGTCTGTGAGAATAAGCCTAGAATTCATCAGAAAGAAATTTAAGAATTGAGTCAAGATAAGGATCAAATTTAAGAGTCAGATATGTATAGTTTTGTATGTTGTGGTGATTCAGCAGGAGTGGACAAAGCATATATGAGAGTTTGTTTAGAGGGTGAAGAGAAAAGAACACAAAGATAATTAAGAAGGTAAAACTGATGATGTGATCTTGTGATCCAGAGTTCATTGATTTTATATGTTGATGAGGACAAAGAACCAGTATAGTATTGTTAAGAGAAGGGCAGATTAAGAGACTAGTCAGTGTGATGACCACTCAACACTACATGACAAGTGAGAACCAGAAAAAGGATTGTAGATAGATGTCTAACATTAGGGCTGGAGGTTGGAAAGAAGGCAAGCTTTCATTACCTCTGTGGTCTTTACTCGCCCAGCTTTCCCTCTAGTCCTTTTGTTGAGAGTAGGAAGTCAGACTGTGTGAGAGAGAATTGTAGAAAGCATGGTATTACCAGAGGAATCCTGAATCATGTTTCCTATAAGTTGAAGGCGATCCAGAGGAGAACATCCCACAGTGGAGGGAACACTGCTTCCTCAAAGCACAGTAGGAGGATGTGAACACATAGTACAAGGGGAGGCCTGGGGAAAGCCAGAGATGAGATTGGGCAGCGTAGGTATCCCCAGGGAGTGTGTTACTTACGATGCGCAAGGTTTAGACAGAGGAAGTAGGTGCATGTGAAGAGTCTGGTAGCTTGGAGCTTTGGGGAGTCTACCCTAAGTTTGAGTTATATAAAAATACGGTTTACACCTATTGGTACCTAGAATTGAAGGCAGGCCTACGCAGTATAAGCTGCTTGAGAATTAGACTGAAGTACCTAGAAATTCCATGAACCAGATGGAAATTACTGTACTCGAGAGCCAATCCATTTTCTTCAGGTTCCTTCACACCAGACTTCATAAAGCAGCTATTGACTTCACTTTGTTCTTAGCCAGCTTCACATTTTATGATTATTTTCAAGTTCCTGGAAGCTCCAGCCCAACCCCTAAGAACATACTGTGCTTTGAACAGTTTGCTGTTGCAGCTCCTGGTTTGGTCCTAAGACCTACTATTGTGCTGTGTTATAAGCAACAGCCTCAAAGCTTTTTTTCCCTTCCATATAATTTATAAAGCCTTTAAAGAACACAGTACCCTTTTTTTTTTTAAGTTGAAATTCACATAACATACAATTAAGTACTTTAAAGTGTACAATTTGGTGGCCTAGTAGGACTGTTCTTTAATTATCTTAATGTTAAAATTGAATAAATAACCCACTCTGGCTGTGAGAAATTTGGCCCATCCTTGTTGGGGCTGTGTGGTAATAGCTGCATCTAGACTCAGGTAAAAATGTTTAAAGTAACTGTCTGAGTAGTTAGTTCTTAAGTGGTAATTTTCTGTCTTCATGACATTTGACTAGTACATTACAGAAAAAAAGGCTTCCTTAGCAAGGAAGCCTCACTCTGTGTCTGGGGTGAGATTGAGTTGGTATGTGTGCATGTACATAGACTTACGTATAGTAATTTTCATTTAAATCCTCTACTTAGTGAATACGGCAGAGGAAAACGTCTCAGGCCATCTCCCTGTGACTTTTTGTGTATTTACTCCTTCTGTGTTCTCATTAGTTCTTGCATTTAGGATAAGAGCTGTATTCATATTCCGTCCTTCTCTAAAGTTTTTTTTTCTTTTTCTTTTTTTTTAATGGGAATTAAAGTCCTCTTCATAGGCAGCAAGGTTACAATATAGGTGCCTACTTCACCCCTGGTTATGCTTTATCTGAACAAATATTTTCATAGCTTTTCCTCATCAGTTTTCACTTCCACTACTGAACATATCCATCCCATATACTCTTTAGGAAAACCTAAGGAAAGGATAAAAAGAAGAAAAAGATGTTTTATTATACAGTCCTAAAACTTCAGAGCTGTGAAACAGATAGCATAGCCTTTAATGATCCTTCTTTTGAAGACCAAATAATAATAATGATATTAATAAACAAGGCTCAGAAGGATTGTGGTTTGCCCACAATCACATTCTAACAGTTTAAAGTTTTGTTAGCCCTCACCTTTCGTATATATAATTCAAGGAGAAGAAAACTTTAAGATTCAGAACATCTCTCTTCTTTAAACTTCATTGTGTCTTACAGTTTATTATAGTAGTTCTCACAAGTCAAGGGCTTTCAGCTGTGAATATCAGTGCAAATAATGAATTTAAATTGTTCAGATTGTCCATCTGTTGGCAACTGTTATTATAGACCGTTTAAGTTGTTAAAACAGCCTTGTGTTATATGTGGCCTAGTGATCTTGGAGTAACTTTAGTGCGGGGAGATAGAAACTTCACAGGTACTCGTAATGTGAGTATATGTAATTCAAGAAGAAAACTTCAAGATTCAGAACATTTCTCTAAACTTCATTGTGTCTTATAGTTTATTATAGCCGTTCTCACAAGTCAGAGGCTTTCAACTGTGAATATCAGTACAAATAATGAATTTAAGGCATTCAGATTGTCCATCTGTTGGCAACTGTTATTACAGACCCTGTAAGTTGTTAAAACAGCCTTGTGTTAAATGTTTCCTGGTGATCATGGAGTAAATTTAATGGGGGGGGGAGATCGAAACTTCACAGGTACTCTTAATGTGACTTAAATACAGATGTCAGAACCGAAATAAAGAGTAAAACAGAGGTGGAACTAAATTTACCCAGAATTTTTCTGCAGTGCCAGAGAGCATTTAAGCATCAACCTGCATGACCACTAGACTGCTGATAACTCTAATACTACAGAATGAAAACAATTCTTACAGTAATGGCACCAAGATGTACTGCACCCACACCAAAGGGGTGATCTCAGATTCATCCCTGAAGAGCGATTGTATGCTACACCGTGTAAAATGATAGCATATCTGCTGATTTTTTTTTCCAATCAAGGAGGTGGTGGTTTTCAGCATAATGAAAAAGAGGGGAAGCTCCACAAGGATTTAAAGTTGATAATACCATCATCGTCTCCAAGAAGAAATGCAGGGATGCCGACTGCAATCAACTTTTATAGCCTAGTGCTGTTTCCTCATATGGTGAGATCTCTTCCCAGGGACTGTACCTGCATTTCTACTCTGCTGTCGTCAGTCTTGCGTATGGAAGCAATGTGTCTATGGAGCAGAACGTAGCAATCTGGAATATTACTGGAATGTTTTTAAACGTTGTTTTATGTGTTGGCATTGGCAAGAAAACTGACACTGAAGCCATTCTTTTTTTTTTTTTTCTTTATTATGTCTATAAATTGAGTATTCAGCTAAAGGAAAAGGAGGCTCTGGGTTATGACTTCATCAACAGAGTAGGAAGATTTCTTACTGACCTTAAGCTGAGTGTTATTTAACTTATGTTGTCTCTATTAAAATAATATTTTACTAAAATTTGTGATTATGGATTACTGATAGCCCTATTCCCTCATCCCTCACTTAGGGTGTGATTTGCTACCAGGTATGGGCTGTGATTCATGGGGTCACAAAGAGTCGGACACAGCTGAGCTACTGAACTGATGGGTTTTGGGGGTTTTTTTGTTTTTACATCTAAACTATTAACATCCACTAATTAACCTAACCATAGTCTTCCCCAGCCCTAGTCCCAGATAGGAATGACATTTCTTGAGTCAGTGCTGCAAAACCTCACCTTTATTTTAAATGGTAGGTGATTGGAATGAAGCCTATTCCTGAACTATGCAAAAATCTTTCATAATTTCCAGATAAATATATACAACCCTGCAAGTTTTGTTTTATAACACGCTTTCTGGTTTTAGTTCTTGACTGCTGAGAGTCTTATTCTGGTAGCTTGTGCTCACCTCTCTGTCTAGTTTTTCTTCCTTTGGGCAAAGAGGAAATTGCTTCTTTCTTTCTCCGTGTAACTGACCACAGTTAGAGGGGGAGGTCTTGACTAGATCTTAAGGTGCATTTCTGTGTGATACCCTTGTAGGACCCTTGACAGGCCTGAATTTTCCCTTTTCAGAGGAGAAGAAAGGGCTCTGTCAGGTTCCTGAGTGTTCACTCAGTGTCTCTATGGTTATTTACCTCCCAATTTCCTTCTCAGTCTGTCTCTTTGTTCTCTCTTAAAAATCAAAATAGCACATTTAAGCAGAACACACAGTCTGGGTTGGGAGTAGATTGAGTAACAAATGTCTGATTGGTAGACTTTTACTCTACTAGACTGCCATTATTCAGGAGTAGACTGAGTAACAAACGGCTAATTGGTAGACTTTTTACTTTACTAGATTGCCGTTATTCACTTACTTTTACTTTTAAGTAATTCTAGCTCTTTAAAAATATTTTCTGGACAATATTACTGAAATTCAGTGTTTCACAAATATATGTGATTTTTAATAAAACTAGTTTTTTCCACTAAAAAATTCTAGTTCTGTATAAAGCTCCAGGAGATGGTGAAATAGGAATTGTTGTTTCTAATGTATATTTAAGACTAAATATATAATTTATATTTTAAGACTGTTTCACCTGATCTTTCTCTCTTTCCTTCTTGCTTTCCTTTCTTCAACACTGATTGAGAATTGGTCTGTCAAGACTATCTCTGGCATTCTTTGCCAGTTGAACTACAATAAATCATAGCCAAGGATGAACACTTAAATATATTTTTAAATTAATTTTAAAACTAAGGCCACTTAGTGAACCTGATGGTAGGCATATAGCTGTTTAAATTCATCAGCAGGTAGGCCTTTTGAAATGCTATCCTCCAGAGGAGTATTGTCTTTTATAGGTCTGAAAAGAATACAGTCTTATTAGGATTAAATCTCTTTAAATTGAGGCATTATTTGAAAAATTGAAAGCAAGAAAATATATGTATTTTCCACAGTATAAATAGTAAGGAGGAAGAAAAAGCAAAATAGTCTTTTTTTTTAAGCTCATAAATTTCACATATGTATATGAAAATAAAAGAATAAGTAAATTTCAATTTATATTCTTATTTTGAAAAATCAAATGTTTATTTATAAAACAACCTCAAAACAGATTTTAACAAATACCTCTGGTTTGTGAAAATAGTACAGTGAAGAAGAAAGATGTATGCTTGATCTGTTTGATTGGAAGTGTTTATGACTATGACCATACCCATTATCTGTTTCATTTAGTTTTAGTATAATAATGAGGACTTTACTTCATTTCCTAAAATAATTTTTTTCTAAAAATTAAGAAGCAGTTTCTTATTTTAATGCCTAAAAAGATAACTTTCTAAAAATAAAGCTCATAGTTGGGTTATATTTCAGAGCATGGAAAATCATATTTCAGAGCATGGATAATTTTCAGTCATCTTTCGAGGGTATTTTTGTGTCTTTGATATAAACCCTTAAGATAAGAGCCATCCTTCAGAAAAAGATGAGACTGACTGATCTTCACTGTCAAAACAAAAGTGAGCTGTGTAATAATCAAATGAAGTAAAAACTGGCTTTAGTGTTTTTTAATAACTTTTAGAAAATTTAGAAATCTTTAAATTTGGAAGATTATGAACATAAAAAGTCTTAAAATTTCAATGGACATATAACCCTATGAGGATTTCTTGCATGGGTACCAAGATACTTTGGTCTGAATGCAAGCCTGAAGGGAACTTACACTCCCTTAAAAAATATTTTATTGGTACTAAACAATCAAAAGCTATCACTGCTTTCTTCAAAATAACCAAACTCCAGTGATCCGCTGAAGAAATAGAAAAGAAGCAGAACAGCACAACTTGTAGGACGCTGCTGCAGAATGTTATAGCATCAAGCCCCAGACATAGCCAGTAAACGTTTGCTGAATGAAAACTTGTGGTTGAGAGGGTGATGTTTGTGTCTGATTATTTCTGGAGGTATGCAAAGCCTGGATCTGGATCTGCTTTGTGTTAAATCTGGACTTGTGGAGACATTAATCAGATTCATTTACAAATAAGTTATCTTACCTCTTTGTTGAACTGTGATCCTCAGTTCAGTGTTACGATTTGCCTCATCACTCCATGATCAGTCCTTCTATCTTCTCCACCTCTGAACTCTGAAAATTCAGCTTGTGACTACTCCTTATTTCCCAAGACCACCGTGCTCCCTCCTCCATACACACAAGCTTTAAAAAATTTCACCTAACCGATAACCCTTTTTACTTCCAGTGTCTCATTTGTGATACTCACAAACATATACACACAATTCAGAAAGCCTTTATAAATACCTTATTTTCTAGAACTCGACTTACGTGAGTACTGAAGAGCTACTTGGGGAACTTAATACTTTTCATAAACAGGGTGCTCTCATTAGGGAACTTAGGATTGTTCAAGAATGTTTTTTTCTTGGCTAAACCAAAATCTTTTTCCCATTTATGCTGCTTGTCAAATATGTGAAGGCAGTATCCACTTGTCTAGTAACTTCTAGACATAGATGAAACATCCTTAGTCCTTTTAACCTTTTCACATTTAACATGGTTTCTAGTTCTCTTTAGTCTATTTCTCCTCCACATATTTTGACATGACATTGAATGGCTTTCTTAAAATGTGGCGGTCATACTTTAATAATCCAGACGTGATTAGAGAATCTACTTAATCATTAACACTTTTCTTATTACCAATATTTGTATATTCCTTTATAGCTTATACAGTCTCTTTATAAAAATATCCTGTGGAGTAGATATTATCCCTATTTTGTGAATGAGGAAACTGAGGCTCAGAGTGGTTATCATTTGTGATTGGCTCAGTGTCATACAGTTGATAATTTGGACATTTCACATCTATTTATGTGTGTTTAATGTTATTTTTAAAAAATTCTATTACCTAATTGTTATGAAATGGTGCAAGTAAAACTATTAAACCTTTTTTCATACATGTGACCAGTTAGTTAGATCTCTTCCATCCTGTACTTCCCAAATGTATTTTTAAAAACCTGAATGTAACCATGTTAAATTGTGTGTTTGGATTTGATGTAGAGTGTACCCTTGTTTGTATATTACCATCTTAATAAGTTTATCATATGAGACTATGTGATTATAAAGTGAGATAAATGTTATTAGTAACATTAATAGTGAAGAGTTTAAGGATTTTAATTTAAGAATAGTTGTAGTTTTAATTATTGATTCTGTCATCTGTAGAATTGGTTTTTTGTTTGCATGTTTAAATAAACTTTGTGGGCTTTATTAAGAATAATAAGAAGCATGGAGTCAAAGATAATCCAAGCACTTTCTCAGGAACTTTCAGACTAACACACAGTGTCTTTAGCTCTGTGACAGTTCATCTAAACACTGCTGTCATCCATGCTGTAGAATCTTATACCAAAAGGTTACCATGAGAAAACTTCCAGAAATTGCTGAATTCAAGATATATCATAGTTATATCATTGAAAGTCTGTCCAAAGAATAAATTACTTTGATATAGTTGGTTCTTTATGGAAATGCATTTTGGCTTTCATTGACTACTCTATGCCATTTGTTTTATGGCATTGATGTTGTGGTGGGATAGAAATGAAGTTTAGCTATGAAGTCTTTGAGTTTGGGCAGGCAACAGAAGAAGAAAGGAAATGGATCCCGGAATTTAGAAGGAGGACATTTCCAGTGGGAAACAATTGTCAGTGGAAGCTGCCTTCACAACTGCTGTTCACCTCAAAGTTACACTTCCTGTGTATTTCATTAGGAAAGGAGCAGAGGTTTTAGTCCAAAATGTTGCATATTATTTCTCATGAAAAATGACCCCAAATGCAAACAGTAGAGCAGTGCTTGCAAAACCTCTCATGTTCACTTCTAAAGAAATCAGGTGTCTTCTAGTCTGTTTCAAAATTTTTCCCAGAACCCAATTTAAGCATTTAGCTTACAGAGCTGACTTTTCTTTCTTTCCTTGTAATTCTCTTAACAATGGTTTTGTGATGACGTCTCTTGAGGATGAATACCCTAGAAGAGAACCCATGTTGCACCTAGAAATTTTAAGCTTACTGAAACTGAGTAGATGTTCTTTTACTGTCTTTGTATCTCTTGTGACTTATAGTTCTCTCTCCACGTTGCTTATTCTGTCCTTTCTGGTTTGAGGATCATGCTCTTTTATAAAGAAGATGGAAGGAGGCAGAATGAAGATGGAGCTACATAGCTTTGACTTTCCTCAGGACTTAACATTATAACAGGCTGAGCCATTGCCTTTTCCTAATTTTCTTCTGTTCCAAACTTAGCTTTTTTTTTTTTTTGCCTTAAGCATTTTTCACAAGCTTCAGATCATTATGGATTCTGATTTTAATCCTCAAGGATTATGATACTTTTATCCACAGGTAGGTTACATAACTCTATCCAGCTTTTCACATCTAATCCCATGAGACTCTCCCTGCACAAGAACTAGTTTCTTTAGATTTTTCCCGTTTATTTTCCTTATTAGATTATTTATTGCATAGTCAGAATGTTCATATTTTTGCATCTTCTATCGTCTGTGAATCACTGCCTCCTATAACCACGAGACCACGCTGACCCACCTTTCTTTTTCTTTAAAAAAAAAAAACCTTCTTTGGAAAGACGTTTTCTCAAAAAAACTGGAAGCAAATGTTCAAGGCTCGTCATTTAGAAAACATACCTCTTGAGGTTCAGAAACTGTTCACTGTACACAAAGAGGGTCAAACAAGGCCCTTTCTGAAGGAACGCGCAGTGTAGTAGAAAAAGCTGATAGACAAGCGAATGCAATTCACTGAGGTGGTTACAAAAGCAGCCAGGATGGCAGCCATCCAAGAACTCCGTCAGTTAGTCTCATTCCTTGCTTCCTAAAGCCCTAAGGTTATGTCACATACTTTAGGGCTTCTATTGTATTCACAATAGCCAACCTGTGCTTTGTTGGTCAGAAGTCCAGAAGAAAATTTTTCCTCTGTTTCCACTTTGGGAAGGGCGGGGGTCGGGAGATGAATTTTATCAAATTTATTTTCTCCTGGTAGATTCAGATCTCAGAGGTTTTGCAAGCACTGCTCTACTGTTTGCATTTGGGGTCATTTTTCATGAGAAATAATATGCAATTGGGTGAAATCATATTCTGATGGATCCACGTATCTTCTCCTGGGTGGTAAGCTCCCTCAGTCATCCTTGGATGTCCTCATAGGGCTTTTGTTCATAGTTCTTAGTTTCGTGCTCACTTAAATGCTTTCTTTCAAGCTTCCAACTTCAGGTTTTGTCAGTTTCTTACATTGGATTTTTGTCCCTCCCATCGTTTAGTTTTGTGTATTCTGGTTCAGGTTCCACCTAATAATGCTTCTAAGAATGTATTGTCTTCTCCTTCATTGACTTCTCAGTTACCTTTTTCCTCATTCTAAGTGAGGCTTTATATATAGACTCCTTTCTCTAGATACTTTTTCCTATTGTGTTTTTTTTTCTTTTTTTCCTTAAATAGATTTTGCTTCTTCAGATCCTTCATAAAGCAAACATCTAAATGTTTTCCTGGCTTTCATTAAAGGATCTGATTCTTCTCCAAAAACAAAATTACAGATCCTTGTAGGAACATTCTAGAAGAGAGAAGTACACATTGTGCAAAACACATCTATGTGTATTGTACCATGTATTGTGTTTTGTGATTAGCTGCTTCTGCTGCTCTCTGTTCAATATGGAATGCCTTTCCCTTTTCCATGTCAGCTTCTCTTCCCCTGAGCTTCTCCAGCCATCATTTATCCTGCATGCAGAAAGGCACAGTTGTTCATTTTCTTCCTTGTGCCCCACAGGACTTTGTTCATATCACGGTACTTATTATCACATGCCATATCGTTTTTTAAACATGTCTGCCCTCCCTTTCTCTTGGCCTGTGAGTCCTGCCAAGACACAGACTGGATGGTAGTGTGCTTGGTGGTGAGAACACACACTTTGGAATCAGAATAGATATGATTACTGACTTAGCACTTTTGAACTATTTACTCACTGTGAACTTTAGGTACTAGATATCCTAGTACCAACTGGGCTAGGTAGCAGTTTCATTTTCCAGAGTCAACTTAGTCTTCTCATTTATAAAATGAAACTACTACTTAACTCATTGGATTGTTGGTACTAGGATATCAAATACATAAAGTGCATAGTGAGTGAATAGTGTCTAGAGTAGAAAAATGGATAGAATATAGCTAATAGGCCTGTTTACTGTCTCATGCATATAATGTTAGAATATCTCTTTTTTTAAGTATTCTTGATTTATTTTGGTAAATTGGATTTTAAAAGTTATATTTATTTTTGTTTTGATATCTCAAGCACTATTGAAAGCATATTTTAGTGGCCTCTTTTCTTCAGAGAGGCCTTTTGGGCCCCCAAACTTAGCTGATTCCTCCTTTCAGAAGGATTTGCATCCCTTTTGGTAAAACAGGTCGAATCGCTGCATTATACAGATACTATGTAAATAGGCCTTTTTGGGGAAAGTGGTTTTTCAGCTCCTCTCAAGTTGGGTCTCTGATTCAGCAAGTATCTTGAAGCATATCATGTTTCTAAGACACTGAGCTGTAGCTGAAGAAGGTATAAGCCAGCCTCCTTCAGGCGTGTCAGTAGAGTTGTGAGAGAAGATGAGAGTACACGTAAGAGTGTACTGGGTGTCACAGCACAGTGTGCGGCTGCTGTGCACTTCAGACCACAGGACCCTCGTCCAGGGTTATCTGTGGGGAAGACTTGGACTTTTGAAAGAATAAAGATTAATTGAAGAGATCAGGAAAGCATTCTAGACAAAGAGAAAGGAGGGAAGTAGAGACAGTCCAGAAAGCCTAAATCATATTTAGCTGATCCTCAGGACCTCTCTTTTCCTGTTTGTGTTATTTCTACTCTGAGTTCTTAGAATGTTTCACTTAATTTAATCTCTACTTTCAGATCTATTAAACCCTTAAGATGTTGTGCCCCAGCAAATGTGCTGTGCAGTAGTGGTCTGTTTTGCTTTATATAACAAAATTTATATTAAAAAAATTTCTCGAGCATAATTTGAGAAAATCTGAGGATCAGTTCTTTTTGTTCAGATGGAATAGCTTTTTTTTTTCATAAGCTGATTTTATAAATCTGTTGGAAAGAATTCATTCACATTTTAGTTAATAAATTGAAATGATTGTTGTGACTGTCTTAGAGAACAGCATGCCTGTATCATAAAGGCTTTCTTTTAAGTTCTGATAGGAGAAATTTTGTGTACTTTTTAAAGTTTGGTTTTATATATAGGACAAGCATAATTCATTTCTATTTCAGTTGCTTAGAGGTATGTTGAAGTATGAGAAAGTTTAGGCTTTTCTTGAAATCATATACTGATGGAGATAGACTCCATCCCCAAACTCATAGTAATTAATATCTAACAGGGCTAGGGGAGGTGGGGAGTTTAGCAAGGGGTAGAGTGGCTGAGACAGGCCATACTCAGTATCCTAAAAATATTTGAGAATCTAAGTAGCAAGAATTAATCATAATGGGAACTAAATTTCTGATAGACAGCCCCTTGTACCAAGAAAGATTTGTTTCACTAAGTAACCTACCTTTCGAAGTAGCTTCTGACTTTGAACTATAAAGGACAGCAGTGAAGAAAAGGAAGATTAAAGCATTTTAGAAAACAAGATCATATTGAGGACACTTTGGAGAGTAGCGGTGCGATAAGGATTGAAAACTGAAGAGCAGAATAAACTCTTTTAGGAGTGTTTTGGGACTGGAACTCTCAACGACTACTTCCCAGCTGAGTTAGACTACTAACAGAAATTTAACTTGAAATAAGAGGTCTCTGGTCCTAGGGATTGTCGGCCGGAACAGAGTAACAAAAGGATCAGGGCTGAATACGTGGACCAGTTGTCCCTGCCCCAGCAGGAAAGTGGAGAAATTGGTAGATTTGTGACTGTGGTTGCATCTAGCTAGTTTAGTTAATAAGACCTATGTGTTTATAATAAAAAGACCTTGTGGAGGGGAACCAAAGAGAAGGTAGAGGCAAGAATGCCAAGTGGAGATAAAATCATGACCTGGTGGTATATATTGTATTAGAGGAAACAAAAACTTGGAATAGCCTTTTATTTTAGGATTCCCCTTGCTGCTGCTGCTGCTGCTAAGTCACTTCAGTTGTGTCTGACTCTGTGCGACCCCATAGATGGCAGCCTACTAGGCTCCTCTGTCCCTGGGATTCTCCAGGCAAGAATACTGGAGTGGGTTGCCATTTCCTTCTCCAATGCGTGAAAGTGAAAAGGGAAAGTGAAGTCGCTCACTGGTGCCGACTCTAAGCAACCCCATGGACTGCAGCCTACCAGGCTCCTCCGTCCGTGGGATTTTTCAGGCAAGAGTACTGGAGTGGGTTGCCATTGCCTTCTCCGTTAAGTGTGTTTTATTTCACCTTGTTATTATACATAGATCTTCTATCTGCTATCTTAGCAGGTCTTGTTTTTCAAATGCAGTCTTAGCTGCTACCCTGAAATGTGAAATAGTTGAAATCAGGAGGTGGGAGCAGATGTGTTTCCTTATACTCTTATCCCCTTCACTTCTTCCTTAGGGGCTCCTAAGGTGGTTTTGCAGTTTGTATAACCAATTTGAAAATTTTTCTCTTAGATAAAGATTTTATGCAAGCCAGAAGAAATCACTGGCTTATTACCAGTGATGATTTATCATAAGGAGCAGATTTTCCCACAGTCTTGTTCTCTGTAGAAAAGTTTTACATTTTTTAATAACATATTGCAGTTAATCTGAGGAACAGAAAGGAGAGAAATCCACTTGGCTGCTGTAATGTGTGCTTTTACCTATAGCCATTCAGCTTTTCCTGCTTTTGATTTTCTGTGAAAGGCTTGATGTCAGAACACAGCTTAGTTTGGTTTTGTAATATGTTATAATCATTGCTTATAAAATGCATCTTCATGTGTATTTTCTAGCAAATAATTGGGCTAGGTATGTAAAAACGCCAAAGATAGTTTTAACATGTCATGGATTTTTCAGGCTCAGGGCATCTGTGAACTTTAAACTCCATGAATGAGAGGCTACAACTCTCTTTCACCCACATTTCTACATGTGTGCCTACGTAGCCGCTCTTTTTACTAAACTTTTATAGCATTTGTTAATCATGTACAACCCTATGACATTTCTTCTGTTGGTTTTACAGACTGTGGTTGTTGAGCTTTTTCCCTTGTTTGCGTTGTCTCACCATCTAGACTTTAAGCTGCTTAAGAACAAGAGTTAAGGCATAGGGCTTTGTCCTCCCTGCGTACCGTAGGATTCACTAAGTAGTTGCTTTGACTTTTATTTTGGCAGCCTTAACACATACATTTTCTGTTGTTGCTAAAAACTAGACTTGTCATCTTGCTTAATGCGTAATGACCGGCTTGTTACGGATCGAGTCTTAGGCTACCAGCAAACTGGCAGAATTTTAACTATAATTTCTTCCTTAATAAAATGTGTCCTGAGCTAGGTAAATCGAAGTATACTGATGTTTCTTATACAGTGGAGTATGAGAATGTGATATAAGGCATCTTGAAAGTACTTTAAATTCTGTCTCTGAGTTCTGTTCTAAAAAATAAAACTACTACAAACAACTTCACCTGCTCTCCTGCCCTCTAATTATTTAGAACCGAAAATAGTTGTTTTTTACATACTTGAAAATTATAAATTGAAAGTAAAATTTTAATATCATGAAACATTTAAACATATCAGCAATCCCTTAAAAATATATAATCCTTCCCTAATATATTACACTGTGCTGTGCTTAGTCAGTGGTGTCCGACTCTTCGACCCCATGGACTGCAGCCCGCCAGGCTCCTCTGTCCACGGCATTCTCCAGGCAAAAATACTGGAGTGGGCTGCCATGTCCTCCTCCAGGGGATCTCTCCAACCCAGGGCTCAAACCCAGGTCTCCCACAGTGCAGGTGGATACTTTACCATTTGAGCCACCGGGGAAGCCCAGTGTATTATGCTACTTCTAATTAAATACGTGAACAGTAAAATTAGTATCATTTAGTATAAAGTATGTTCAGTGACATGATTTTCATAGTAGTTTGCTTATGGTAAGTTTATTGTTGTTCATTTATTTGGCTGCTCCAGGTCTTAGCTGTGGCGTGTGAGATCTAGTTCCCTGACCAGGGATCAAACCTGGGCCTCTTGCGTTGGGAGCACAGGGTCCTAGGCACTGGACTACCAGGGAAGTCCCTGCTTACGGAAAGTTCAAAGGGCTTTCTCATGTCTTGTTTGTCTTTGTACTGTGTTGGTGGTGAGAAGGTTTATTAGTTAGGTTGACTGCACAGCACCTCTGGGAGAATGCTGGATATCAGCTCTACATTGCTGGGAGGAGACTATTGTGCACAGAGCCACTTCCTGGCAACTGAGAAATGTTCTTACCTTGGCTTTTCGGAAACTACTATCTATTCAGTATTGAGTATTTTTAAAAAATTGTTGTTAGGCATTTATCAAGTAATAAATGGCCTTCAAATTTATTTGATCCTTATAAGAGAAAAAAGCAGATGTTATAAAATAGGGTCCTGGCATATTAAGAGACTTGCATGCACTTATATGTTCAAGGTTATGTTAATTACGGTTGCCTTATAGAGGCCATCTGCAATTTTCAGCGCAGTGTTTTCTCCATTACAGCTATTGACTTTGTACGTAGTGAATTTATATGCCAGTATGAAGTCCTGTATAAGCAAAGGGAGATGAACTCGCATCAGGTTGCATCCAGGTTGCTATTTAAAAGGAAATGTGTGTTCGAATGGAATTATTTAGAGTCCTAGAAACAAAGGAATCAACTTCCTTTGTGTCAGAGGTTGTCAACAAGGGATAATTTTGCCTCTCCGCACCCCAGTAGCCATCTGGCAACGTCTGGAGACATTTCTCATTGTCAGAATCGGCGGTGCGGGGGTTGGGGATGTTGTGCATAGGACCTACTAGCATCCAACAGTGCTGCTAAACACCTGCAGGGCAGAGGACAGCCCCCGTGTGATGAGAAACGAACTGTCATTTCTCCTGAATGTCGGTTGTGCCAGGGTTCATCTGCCCTGCCACATGTATTGCAAGGAATGGAATTACCAGAAGCCCTCTCGGCCAGAACAGACTTGAGCCAGAGGTGGGGTGGGAATGTGGGCAGGGAGGTAGAGTAGGTGATTACAGGTGTGGCTCTTGAAGTTTCAGATGGATTTATCTGATTTCCTTTTTCTTGGTCTTTCTTTGTGCCAACACTTGGCATAGCAATAGTAGAGAAAACAGTGAAGAAAACTTTTTGCAAGCAGCTGAGAATAGTGGTCCCGTACCCTGAGCTAATGATGTCAGTCCACTTCCTGTGACCCTTGCAACTTCACTGCAAGCCAGCCAGCCATGCTGTCAGGCTCCCATGATGTCTAGGCACATACTGACTTTGTTTTTTGGCAAGATTGTAAGAATTATAAACTAGCTAATTTATTTCCCAAGGTATTTAATAATCATAGTTCGCCTTGGGAGGATCTAAGTTCCTCATTGTTTCTATATCATGTGCCATCTGTGAGTGTCTTTGGCTAACATACTCTTGCTTGATTTCATTAGCCTAAAATCAGAGAAAATAGATGTTATTTTTTAGAGGATTTTTTAAGTTCACAGCAAAATTGAGTGGAATACAGGAAGTTCCCATATACCTCCTGCCTGTGAGCAGATATCTTTGATTTTATTGTGATACTAATTTTCAAGTAAACTTTATATAGATGCAAATGTTATTCTGTTAATCAGAGTTTCTTAGTCCAGCTTTCACTAAATGTAAAGCAAAAGTAAGGAGAAGATGGGTTTTTACTGTTACGGGTTTTTTTTCTTTTCCCGGTGCAGTAGAAGAGGGAACCTCAGTTTGTCTTCATAGGCTTCTTGCCGAGTTTGGCTACCTAAAGTTCAAGGGCTTTAATCTTCCTTAAAGTTTTCCCATGTAGTTGTACATCACCTTATTATATCGGGGAGATTTTTTTTTCCCCTCCTGTGAAGTTTTCCTTATTTAGAATTCAATTTTTGATTAACTGAAACCAAGTTACGTTATTCAGTCTGACAGTGTGACTACTTTAAAGGTTAGAATGTGCCGTAGCCACCAAACCTTGTACTTGAGAGTGTTCTAGGACTTTATTAGTGTGATTTTGTTAATGCCTCATGAAGTTGGAGCCAAGAGGAGACTGATGGTTGTGTTGTTGATTAGAATTTTTTTCACCCCGGCTGCCAAGTCTCGTTTGTTCCTTTAGTGAAATATTTCTTCTGCAAGTCATGACTGATGGACATTCTGTAATGTTTCTGTGTTTTTTTGCTTCCTTTTCATCATGAGTCTCACAGGCCCCTGGAATTTGCCTTAAACATTTGACCTGTTAAAAAGCTAAATAATAGTCTATACAAATACAAGGCAAATAGTCTATATAAAATCTAAAGCTTGGTGCTACTTAAAAAAAAAAATCTCAGATAAGGTCTGGCTTTCACGTGTTAACTATATAAGTTATGTGACTTGGACAAATTATTCTAGAGTCTGTTTCTTTATCTGTTAAACGCACACTATTCCTCCTGCTCTACATACCCCACAACATGAGCATCAAATGAAATAACGACTGTGAGAGTGCTTTGTGAATTGTACAACAGAGTGCAAGTATGAGGTAGGGTGCAAATAGAAGGACGAGCCTTAGGAAACTACACTCATGGCGAATTGGAATTGTGTCTGAAGAATTTATTTTCCTTTCTACTGACTCGTATGGTGTAGATTGCTTCTTCATTTTAGTAAATTCAGAGATGACTTGCTGCGTTTGGTTGTAGTTTCTGTCTTCTTATAAATAACGTCAGTAGGGTTAAAAGCTTCACTGACTAAAACGTTTTAATGTAGCATAGGTCAGTGATTGGGGCAAAGGAAAAATTATAAAAAGAAAACTAAATTCACCAAATAGCCTAGACTGTACCTGATGAAGTGTCATTGTCGTCATCATTAATGGTGATTTCTCATCAGTTCTGTAGAACTCAATTTTCTGTGCTCTTCTCAAGAACTGCAGTTCGTAGTTTGACCTACCAACCCTAGTCTCAATAAGACAGTTATTCTAAGTAGTAATTATACTTTTACCCTTCCCCTCCCCCCAAGCAATTAGTTATATGCCGTGTGGATTCTGGATGGTAGCAGATCCAGTGAGTTTAGTCACAATTTATGAAAGCCTTTTTATCTTGATAGCATCTTATCATATTTGATGCTATTTATAAATAGAACCAGGGAACTAACCGTAGGGCTCCAGGTCTTGTGTTGTGAATGATTGGTAGAACTCTAAGGACAGAGTGGGCAGGCCACTGGAAATGATTCCATTTAAAGGGTAGCTTCACCCCTGCCTCCTTGGCCTTTGTGACGAATGGAAAAATACTCTTTTCAGATTCAAAGCCTATTCATTACGCCTTTCTCCTCTGAAATACATGATCAGTTTTATAATCAGGAAGAAGTTAATTATTTTTTTTCTATTGGCTTATGTTTGCTTTTCATAAAATGGCTTTTTTTTTTTTTTTCATTTAATGGACTCAGAATACAATCCTATACTGAACTTCACAGGCTTGCTTGTTTTATGTATAGCATAAATTACCTCAGCTGGCTACATGCCCCACTAACTGAAACTTTGTAATGTAGCTGGAACCGAATTATGCTCTGGAGCATTAAGTCTTTAAACTGGACTGTTGGCTTACAAAAGCAAATGGTGAAGTGTCTGTCAGGACAAGAAGCTCCCTCTCCTGATCCTTAAGCAAGTTTTTCCTCACTGATTTCAGGGGCTCTGAGCTCACGAGCAAAATCCTAACCAAGTTTATCTTGCTAGGACAACCCATTCTAGATGCTCAATAAAGAAAGAATAATTCTTCTCCCACTTAACCACAAAAGAACAACATATGTTTCTAACGTCAGCTTTTTATTTTTTTTTTTTTATCTTTCATTTTTTTGTTGGTAAATCTCCCAGACAACAGCAGTTCTGTAGAGAGTTTAAATATGAAGGAATGGCAGGACGGGCTAAGGGCACTTCTACCCAACATTAACATCAACTTTGGTGGACTGCCCAATTCTTCCTCCCCCTCCAACGCCAACCACAGTGCACCAGCGTCCAACACTGCCACCACCGACAGCCCGAGTTGGGACCGCCCTGGCAGCTGGACAGACCCAGCCATCATCACAGGTAACTTTCTCGCTCCTTCAGCTCCTCTGACTGCCACCGGTTTGGTTTTTAGCACAGATGATCTAATAGCAGAGGTCTCGTCAACATAATCTTCCCCCAAAGTCACAAGTGTGTGGCAGCTTCTTTGATCCTCTGGGGTCACGTAGCCTCAGTTGTTAACTCTGTTGGCCTAGTTGTATAATAAGGCGTTTGGTACCTGGGTTACTTCCTTTGATGTCAGTAGGTGCTCACGTCTGACAGCATGCGTGTATTTTGTAGGTCTCAAAGTACAGAAGGATCCGACTTATCCTCTTAAAGGAACATACTCCACTTTAAAACATAAAGCTCTCTATTATAAGGCTATCTGGTCCGTGTATCCCTACTAGAGAAGGAGAAGCACAATTGGAAAATACCTTCATGCAATCTTGGGGACTGGTTTTTGCAACTCCGCCTCTGTGACACGGGGGGATAATGTCTGTATAGTTGAAGAGGAGGCGTGGGTTGGTGTGACAATAAATCGCGGTCGTTGTGGGTGGAGGATAAAAGCAACGTAAGGCTGAGAACGTCTTATTTGGATGGAGTTGAAAATTGCATTTCTTACTGGATAAACTAAGCACCTTAAAGTTTTTTGTTTGATGAATTTCTTATTATCTCTGCACAGACTCACCATCTTCCTTCTTGTTTTGTTTTCTCTCCTTAGGTATTCCAGCATCTTCAGGAAACAGTTTAGACTCTCTTCAAGATGACAATCCTCCACACTGGCTAAAATCCCTTCAGGCCCTCACAGAGATGGACGGCCCCACTGCCCCTCCGTCACAGACCCACCACAGCGCCCCCTTCAGCACACAGATCCCTCTGCACAGAGCCAGTTGGAATCCCTACCCTCCTCCTTCAAACCCTTCCAGCTTTCACTCCCCACCCCCAGGCTTTCCGACAGCCTTCAGACCCCCCAGCAAAACCCCCACAGATTTATTACAGAGTTCAGCACTGGACCGCCACTAGGGGGGGGAAGTCACCGGAGAACGCAGCGTTTGTCCCGCCCCGTTTTCTCCCTCTCGGCCCACCCACAGCTCCCTTCTCATCTCTTACGTTCTGAAGAATCCAGTTCCTGATCAATTTTTTTTTTCTCCCTACCCCCAGATGCAATGCGATCACAGGGTCATTACCATCTTTCTTTTTTAATTGTAAAAGTTTCTGTTGATCCAGCATTCAAGTGACACTGTTGAATGTTTTCTAAAAATGCCTTTTTAAGGAGGAAAAAAAAAAAAAGAAATCAAAGGGCAGTCTCAAAACTTAGAAAATTACTGTTTGTCTGTTGCGCATAATAATGATATAATCTGCTTAGCAGAAAATGACGATTAATCTCTAGGAAAGGTGAAGTAAATGCATTATCAACTGCAGAAGTTTGAAAACCAGGTTGAAATGAGATTGCTAAATGCATGGGGGAAAGCAGTGGTCCTGGCATCCATCTTGTATTCAGCTTATCACTATTGCAGGGAAAATGCTTTTAATTTAATTTTTAATTATTTTGGCAAGTTGATGGAGAGGACTTGATTGTGTTGTTAAGCTTAAGAATTTATTGGAAGTTGATGGAAAGATAAATTGATCTGTAGTAGTAACTGGCCTGTTGCTAAAGAGTTTATAAGGAGGGGAGAAGTGATTTTTTTAAAGGAGAAAAAATTTTGACTTTAGATTTAAAATAAATTCAGATGTTTTAAAGAAAAAAAGTATTCACAGATTTAATACCTATGCATAATATATAAGAGCTGAAATATAAGTGATTTTGTCAATCTTTCTCCTCTGTCAGAATCTTTTTTTCTTTTTACCATAAATTCACCTGACTAAGGGCACTCTGAGATAGCACTGCTCTGGGGCCATCTGATCACCATCAGGAGCAAATCTCTGACCTCCTTGCCTGCAGCTTTTACTTAACCCTGTAGTTTCTGGACGTTTGTGCAGTATTGAAAAGACAGGAGAAAAGAAAACAGAAACCTGGTTATAACCTGATGCTAAAACTAAAAAAAAAAAAGGAAATGTACCTCTTTCTTCAGAATTAAAACTAAAATCTTAAATAAAACAGAAAACTTGATGATGATCCTTGGGTTGTTCTTGTTTTTGTTTTTCCATTTTGTTGCATGTGAATTTGAAACATTTTGTGGTAACAGTCATCGGGTGTATCCATGGATTTTACATCTTCAACAATAGGGAAGATGGGTTAGAAGAAGAAACTAGAGAAAAAATTAATCTTATTGTCAGGCATTGCCATGTGTGATGATCAGCCCATCTTATCTTCAAGACTTCCTCTTCCAGTGGCTTTCAGTAGAAGATGCTGCTTTGTGCTGCTGCATTGTGGGGCCACACCTTCCCAACTGAGAGGCCTCGCGTGCCACAGAGGAGTACATAGGCTGTGTCGTGCTAAGACGGTGGTGGTCTCGGGGAGACCCGGCAGGACCAACAGGCAGGGCGCCATCCAAGAAGCGGCACGTGCGCATGCTGCGACGGGAAAGAGGAAAGAGATCGGAAACACTGATGCGGGAAACCCACAGAGGCGACTTTCATGACCAGCTGTTCTAGGGAGGACCTAAGAGGGAGAGAGAGTCACACCACTGACCAACGGAGAGGATGAGGTTGCTAGAAATCTGCGTGATTTGGGTTACATTCAGAAGTCCAAAGCTGGAGTTGGTATATTTCCAGCTACCTCCATTAAGCAGATCTTTGTGGGATGAATTAAGTAGATCTTTTGAGATTTTACGTTCTGGTTTTTTTCGGGTTTTTTTCGCCGCCTTCTTACCTTTAATCTGTACTTCTATTTGATACCAAAAAAAATGTTTTAACAATCTTTGAAGAATGTGAAGCAGATTGTCTCAAATACATGTCACCACAGTAGATATGACTTGGTGAACATCAAATTATATTTTAAAAAATTAGCTACAGTGTAACCTGTGATAGGAGAAGACTAGGCTGTAGGCTTTCTTTGGTCTGTAAGCTTTGCTTCAGTTGCCTACATCTTCCAGTTGCCTAAATCTTTACTTTTTGCTGCAGAGTGGTGGCCCAACACACAAGTAATATCAGGTAGTCATGAATTATAATCAAGGCTTTGGGGCATTTGGGCCAGGGGGATTGGTATATCAATAAAAATGTAAAAGGAGGGCAATTCTATTTTGCTTGGATGTGCTATGATTGTGTATATGCTTAACGAATCATACGTCCAGAAGACCTTATAAAGTATGTAAATACCATTTAAAGAAGAATAAAACCCTATATGCCTACCACCTCAGTTAGAAATAGAACCTACAATATCTTGAAAGACCTCCTATCTCTCCCTTTCCAATTTTCTTTCCTTCCCATCAACAAAACCATGGTCTTGATCTCTGTGCTAGTCTTTCTTTTTAAGTCTTGCCGTGATATACATGTCCCTGAATAATGCATTGTCTCATTCTTTAAAAAGCTAAGTTGCAAACCAAAACCTAAGTGTGTAAGGAAGAGGAGTGTTATCACTATCAGATCCAGGATTTTAGAAGATAAATTGAACAGATTCTCTAGGTCATAGTTTGGCTTTAGTTTCTCTGGTAATTTATAAAGCCAGTTCTGGGGAAGACTGCAAGGTCATGAGTGAGTCCTGGAAAAGGGATGCCAGTGGGGCATCCGACAGGGCTGCCGTGAGCCTGACCCTGGGCGTCTGGCAGAGACTCTGACGGAGTAGTCTGCTCTCTGTTTTCCTGTGTCCGAGCTCTCTGTGGTTTCCCTCCAGTCCTCTGGAGTTGATCAAAGCCCGACCTATGGGAATGGGATGGTTTAAAAGAAGCGTCAGCTGATCAATTCACCAGGGCATGGAGGGGAGAAAAGAAATTTCATTACATTTGGTCAAAATCAGATAAGTGCAGAAAAGAATCCGGACCGAACCAATTTAGGCAGTCTGCTGGCCTAACAGCAGTAGGAATCTTGGTACTGACGGCCCTCAATGTCTGTCTCTGGGCTCTCAGTTCTTAGATCTGATGCACTGCTGACATTCCTAGTGTTCCCTTTACCTCTGTCCTTTCTTGGGTCTGTTCCCCCCTGTATTCCTATATGCCATATCTTGGTCTTTTTTCCTCTAATTTTGTTGGAGTGACATCTTCCAGAAACCCCTTGAGAAATGCATATGGGAAATTAATAGTATTTTGCATACCTGAAAATACTGTTTCAGTTGATAGCTTGGTGGATAGAAAATTGTAGATATTTTTTTCCTTTAGAACTTTGAAGGGCTTACTTTCTTGTCTTCTTGCTTCCAGTATTACTGTTAAAAAAAATCCAAAGCCACTCGTATGTAATCCTTTTGTCTCTCTCTCTCTCTGGAAGCTTGTAGAAATTGTCTTCTGTGTTCCTTGGTATGGGTCTATGCTGAGCGCAGTGGGTACACACTAGGTTTTTAAAACCTGGTGACTCATATCCTTCAATTCTAGGAAATTTTCTTGACTTATTTCACAAGTGAATTTCTTGCAGTTATTTTCTCTACTCTTCCTTTCTAAAAATGCCCTTATTCTGGACTTTCTCCTTTTTTTTCCAATTTGCCCACTTGGTCTCTTGCTCTTTCTAGGAAGCTTTATCTCAAGTTTGTTTATACGTACAGTTGTCTCTTTGCATTGTTTCTGTTCCTCCCAGTTGGTCTGATCTCTGTCTTTCATATTAGAGACTTCGCAGATCCCTGGTAACTCTTGATATCCGCTCATGAATAAGACTAAAAAGCTGACAGGAAGTTTTGTAAACACGAAGGCATGCCAGCTTTGAACTTCACTTTGGGAAGGTCTGGATGGGCTCTGTTGGGAAAGACCTATTGTCACTGTCTTTGGGCTTTTTCTTCTGGGCTGGTCAGATTGTCTAGAGAAGAGTCTCATGATGGCTGGCCATGGGGTGAGGGTCTGAGGCCAGAGCTGCTATGGTGGTCTCTATTCATTATGAGTATGTTTACTTCATCCTTGTTTTCAGTCCTTTTCTCTCCAGAGACTGTCTCCAGGTAAATACCTGCCCATTTAAGAAATGTGTGGTTGCACTATGGTGTGGAGTGGGGGGCTGAATCTAGGGAACTAACTTCTTGGAACAGCTCTCTCAGTAAGCTTTGCTTTAGCCCCGCCCCACACACTTTCTCCATGGTTCTCAGGGCACCTGGCACTGTCAGTCTGTGCCCTTGAGGACTTCGGTGTGACTTGGGTTGGGTCTCAGCATCCCCTGCTGCTAGCATGAGACTTCTCATCAGCCAGGGCACAAACTGCTGCCTTCTTGGTCACCTCATTCTGCTCTGTCGTCTCCTGTCAGGGTCTCCCTGCTTTTCTCTTTATTCTAATTTTAAGTATGTAGGTTTAATCTACCATCTTAGTCCAGTTTTGTGCTCTGATTTTATAAGCTAATCAGCATAGTTTTTTAGGCAATAAACTGGAGGAACAAGCACTAGCCGCCATGTTGTATGTATATGTGTATATATGGTTTGAATGGCACCTGCCCACATGTTCGTTTTGTTGACCTTGAAGTGGTTTCTCTCTTTTTAATATCCTCTTTTCCAATGAAGCTCTTTTGATTTACAATCACTAGTTTGTTTTCCCAAAGCTTGTCATACAGGGGATTATTTTAATGGTTAAAATTTTAATCTCAGTTCAGTTCGGTTCAGTCGCTCAGTCGTGTCCAACTCTTTGCGACCCCATGAATCACAGCACGCCAGGCCTCCCTGTCCATCACCATCTCCCGGAGTTCGCTCAGACTCACGTCCATCGAGTCAGTGATGCCATCCAGCCATCTCATCCTCTGTCGTCCCCTTCTCTTCCTGCCCCTAGTCCCTCCCAACATCAGAGTCTTTTCCAATGAGTCAACTCTTCGCATGAGGTGGCCAAAGTACTGGAGTTTCAGCTTTAGCATCATTCCTTCCAAAGAAATCCCAGGGCTGACCTTCAGAATGGACTGGTTGGATCTCCTTGCAGTCCAAGGGACTTGCAAGAGTCTTCTCCAACACCACAGTTGCATCAGTTCTTCGGTGCTCAGCTTTCTTCACAGTCCAACTCTCACATCCATACATGACCAGAGGAAAAGCCATAGCCTTGACTAGATGGATCTTTGCTGACAAAGTAATGTCTCTGCTTTTCAATATGCTCTCTAGGTTGGTCATAACTTTCTTCCAAGGAGTAAGCGTCTTTTAACTTCATGGCTGCAATCACCATCTGCAGTGATTTTGGAGCCCCAAAATATAAAGTCTGACACTGTTTCCCGTTTCCCATCTATCTGCCATGAAGTGATGGGACCAGATGCCATGATCTTCGTTTTCTGAATGTTGAGCTTTAAGCCACTTTTTCACTCTCTTTCACTTTCATCAAGAGGCTTTTTAGTTCCTCTTCTATTTCTGCTTTATTGACTATGCCAAAGCCTTTGACTGTGTGGATCACAATAAAATTTTAATCTAGATGTCCACATTTACTGCAGTTTTAGGGGACATAGCAAGTCAGATGGATGTGGGTCATTTTCTAGGCTACACTGAGTTAGAGCAATTCTAGAAATTGCAGAGGAGGAAATAGCCTACCCTTAGCACTGTATGAATTATGTTTTTTGAACAAGTAATAAGTGTCAACAGTGTGTTTCCACAAGGAAATTATGCCATGACAACCTATAACAGAGCTGAATGCAGTAGCACTCCCCACCCCCTGCCTGAATTTAAAGACATGGCATCCACTGCACATGTTATTCAAGTTTTCTATCAAGTTTTTACCATCATCATTTGATTTAAGGTCCTTATTATATTTAGGGTATGTAAACTTTAAAGAGTTGACAGCTTATATACCTTAAACATGGTAATGAAACGTATCCTTTGTCAGACATGGCTATTTCCACTCAAGCGATCTATCCAAGTGAAAGATGACTGAGGACGTTAACATGAATTCTTTAAAAACCAAATACTTATTTTGTCACAAAAATCAGTACTCAATTCTTTGTGCTTAACACATTATTAACTTAGTCCAGACATAGCTTTTAAACATGCAGGCAATTTCCTACCAGAAAGAACTGCCTTTGAAAATTCATTTCTAAAATTGCCACTAAACAAATTGATTTAAAGAAATGAGTACATCATTATGGGGGAAAATCCCTTTAAAGGATAAGATAACAGTTTCTATTGGTGGTAACCCAAATAATTTGAGCATGGATGTAAACACTGACCCAAATGTTCAAGGCACATCTCAGAACTGGCCATTCTAAAGCATTCGGCGCTTGCGCCATCTCTGAGTGTGTCTGCAGGTGTTTGTAAGTGGAGTCCTTGCACTTCCTTCCACAGCTTCCCTCCAGAGCCGATGGGAGTAAGTATATATGACCAACAGAGGTTAATAGTTCAAATAGAATATTTGTGGTAGGCTGGGTTAAAACTAAGGCTCATAAATAAGAGAATTTAAAGAGAAACGTGCAAAGAGCCGACTCTAGAAAAGACCCTGATGCTGGGAAAGATTGAAGGCAGGAGGAGAAGGGGATGACAGAGGATAAGATGGTTGGATGGCATCATTGAGTCAATGGACATGAGTTTGAGCAAGTCCTGGGAGATGGTGAAGAACAGGGAAGCCTGGCATGCTGCAGTCCATGGGGTTGCAAAGAGATGGGCACGACTGAGCCACTGAACAACAATAAGGAGAAACAATGATCTGTGGGATATTTTTGTTTTCAGCTTTAGTATTTGTAAACCTGAGATACTATTAATAAAATACCTAAGGTCCAGAAGATTACATACAGCCCAAAGGGTATATATGTATATATAGTTTCAGTAGTGTGAATTCCTTGGCTTTTATCAGTCTCCTTAATATGCAAAAAGAATGTAAATAGACCCAAAGAAGTTGAGTTTTGTGCTGGGTCACAGATTTAATAGCAGAGCTCGTTGTTGCCCATTCTCAGCTACACGTATCCATTACTTCGCTCATACTCCATTTCTGTTCTGAAGCTCCAAGTGCTTTGCCACCCTTCTGGTTTATATTTGTAAAATGACTAAGATAAGGATGGAATTATCTGCTTCCCCCTTGTTTTATTTTTCTTTCTTCCTTATTTTAGCAGAGTGGTGGTGAAATAAAGGGTGTGAAGAGATACTGCTTGTCCCAAATCATAGAGGGTGAGTCAAAGGTTGATTGGGAAATAGAACGCTGAGGGACTTCTTGACTATGTTGGGCTTATGTTGAGTTTTGTTTACATAGACTGCCAAGTTAGCCAGTATCTCCTGGATTTTGGGCCGATGATTAAGAGGAACAAGGTAATTGTTTTCAAACATTCGAAGGACAGTTATGTAGGAGAGGAAAAAGGATGAAGGACACAACTGAGACTGAGATGTAAAGGAGAAATTTGAGCTTAATGAAGTCTAACATTTTCGAACATCTACTTTGGGCTGGGCATTAATTATGCCAGGTGCTTTAGGAGGTACAAAGATAAGGTGATTCCTGTTCTCTTACTCTGAAAAGGTTTGGATAGTCAACCCTAAGACTGTGGACTTCTCTGGTGGTCTTCGGCTTCCATTGCTGGGGGCACAGTTTCAATCCACAGTCAGGGAAATGAGATCTCATATGCCACCCTCCAAAAAAAAATTAAAATTGAAAACTAAGACTGGATATGAATGTCTAATGTATGAAATATCAAACTAGCTCAAAGAAATATGAGCTTTGGATAAACTAAGACTTGGGTGGGGGGACAGCCTGAGCAAAGAAAGGCTCTGTGATGAAGTTGCATAGGCTGTGTTTAGGGACTGCATCTCAGTTTGGAAGGAACCTGGGTTTGCGCAGGGGACTTGTGAGAAAGAAGGCTTTCAAGAGCCCTGGACTCTGATTTTGTTGGAAATGAGCCTGTTTCCAGTTTCTGTTTTAGGAGAGAGACATTATAAGATTGTCCTTTGTGAATACACAACCCTAGGCAGGAATGATGAAGATGGGAGAGACACTGAAGTGGGATTCTTTAGGTTAATGGAAAACCCCAAGAGTCTGGGGTTTGGCCTCAAGGGGACTGTTGATGACCGCCTGAAATTTTCTGTGAAATAAGGTATGTGCATGTGTGTTCCATCAAAACATAGGAAAGTCCACGATACAATAAAAGGTCTAGCTAGGAAACAAGAGAAATAGTCCAGGTGAAGGTTACTGATTGATAAGGGGGTGAGAAGATGAGAAGGGGAAATAATTCAAAAGATATTTAAGAATCTTGAATTTTTCCAAGTGACAGGTTAAGGATTAAAAAAAATTTTTTTTGTAAACATGTTGAAGTTTCTAGAAGTTTCCACTAGACTGTAAGTTCTGAGAGCAAGGAACACATCTACCCATTTGTTTGTTTAGGCCATACCGAGTGGCATGTGGGATCTTAGTTCCCTGACCAGGGATTGAACCTGCCACCCCTTCAGTGGAAGCACATAGTCTTAACCACTGGACCACCAGGGAGGTCCCCATATCTACCTGTTAGCCATGCTAGTCCCAGCACTTAGCAAAGGGCCTGACACATAGTAACCTCTCAATAAATGTTTACCTGAATGAGAGTAAAGTCTAGTATGGCTGTGGTTTGCAGCCAGATAGCTGGAATAAATAACTGTATTGTGCTTAAAAGAACTGTGGGCTCATGAAAAGGAACTGAAAGTGAAGTGAAGGTGATTTGAAAAGAAGGTGATTTTTATCGAATGTGTTGAGTTTGAAGTTTCAGCAGGTCATCAAGATGGAAGTGTCCAGGAAATAGTTGGAAATTTGGATGTGGAACTTAAGAGGAAAGACCAGAGGTAGAAAGTATAGTTTTGGAATCATCTTTATAGTGGCGAGAAGTGAGATATTAATCTGGGGGGAAATAGAGACGAGTGGTCTGACACAAAGACCTGAGTGTATGGTGTCAATGTAGGACTGTTTCTAGGCAAGACTTACTCAAAATGGCATCCTGTGTGAGGCTTTTGTCAGGAAACCAGGGGTTTCAAAACTCCCAGGAAGGCTGGGAGAGGAAAGGCTAGGAGGACCTCATAGCTTGCAGCAGATCTGGGCGTGCTGGGGTCCGAGGAAAGCCTTCACCCAAGAGCTCCCTCTCAACTGCCTGCAGCGCTACGTTGGGATTCTTAGGGGGCTGCGGGAAGTAGCTACCAAAACCCTGTGTTTGCCAGTGGCCAGTCACCTGCCCATAGCTGCTGATCTAGGAGTAAAACTTATTCTTTCTCACCTTTCAGATTTCACTTTTGGGCCTCTTATCAGCGGGGCCTAGCCTGGGATCCTGTTGGAGGGAATCTGAGAACTGTGACGCAGAGGAAAGGGTAGCAGGATGTGGGGCCGATGATTAATTGTCAACAAAGCTGGCACCTGTGCTTTAGAGCAGCTAAAATGGGTCATGTCACTCCCCTTCAAAACTCTCCAAAGCCCCCACTCCCAACACGTTCCTAATGAAGTTTAAATTTCGCCAGGGTGGTAGCCAGTGCCTTCTCCCCAGCACACAGTGATATTCCGTGTTTCACAAGACTCTGTTCCATGCATTTCTGTTCTCTCAACTTGGAATATCCACACCAATCTCATCTTCAGCCTGGTAATCTGCTCCCTGAAGCTTGCTCTCAAATTTTGGTGGTCCTTGGTACCTTTCGTACCCTGAGTAATGTTTTCTTTCTTTTTGTCCACATGTTCCCAGGGCTTAGCATACTGCCTGCCATTTTATCTGCATAAATGAGAGAGGGAAGGAAACTTTGGGTGGTGGGCTGCTATTAAATTTTATTGGTAGGTGATCAGTAATGATCTTCAAGGGACTGGTTTTAATACAGAGGAGGTCCTGAAAGCCAGTTGCCGTGGGTTGAAGAATGAGTAGGAATTAAAGAATTAAGAGACATGAACGGCCAAGACGTTTGATGAAGAGACGATGGCAACACGATTTCAGAGGCCAAATTAGAGCACAAGCAGCTTCCTGCCTGCCCCACCCCTCCGCCTGCCCCCAGGAAGCCAGAAGCCTGTTAGAAGTCAGAGAAGACAAAACTACCTGGAAAAGGAAATTTGAACAAGAAAGCCAAATTCAATCACGAGCACATGTGATGGTTTATTCATAGAAAGAGAGATATTTTTTACTCCAAGATATTTATAGTAGCAAGTACGAGAGAGGGTTTCAAGGTTAAAAACAAGAAATCTTTTCTTTTTTTAGCATATATATTTTATTTAAGTATGGTAGTGGTTTAGTTGCTAAGTCATGTCCAACTCTTGTGACCCCATGGACTATAGCCCACCAGGCTTCTCTGTCCATGGGATTCTCCAGGCAAGATCACTGGAGTGGGTTGTCATTTCCTTCTCCATTGATTTGAATATAGTTGACTTAAAATATTTTAGTTGCACAGCAAGGTGATTCAGTTATACACAAGACAAGAAATTTTAAGAGAACCTATAAGCTCAGCATAATGAGGAGGCCAGGGGTAGACTCAGGGTTTGGAGCTTAACAACAGATAAAATGTTTAATTAGCACTTAGGAAAATGTTGCAGGAAGGTTTAAAAAAAATGGATAAAAAGAGTGGTAAATAAGTAGCAAGGGCCTAGTTGAGGTTAGCATATATCTGAAATGGACCCAATCAGAATAATTTGATGTCGTCCCCAAATACTTAACACTTACAGAGAAGAAAGGCAAGCAGGCAGTAGAGAGTACCCAGACTTTTAGGAAATAGACATGGCAGAAAACCCTGGGGTTGGTGCTTTGGAAGAGCGGTGCTATTACCACCAGCTTCGGACCCAGAGAAGGCCAGCAGTAGGGGATGTTCTTAAGCCATGCACCAGTCTCCTGGGGCAGGGCTTGGTGCCAATGAGGTTGTGCACACGCACTAAACAGCCTCTTCTCGGGGCAGAGCCGAATGGGGGGGGGGTGGTGCCATACCAACCAAGACGTTGGACCTCTCCCTGGTCCCGAAAGTTGCTTCCAGCATTTAGGATTTTATGATTATTTTAGGATTGCTATAGAAGCTGGCAATCCCCAGAATTCAAAACTGAGTGTAAAATGTAATAGACTATACACAGAATTATCAAAATAAAATTCACAATAATCAAATTACATATGTTGATTTTCTTCCAGGGGTGTCTGTGTTCTCTCATTAATAGTATCCCCTTAATTCTTTTTTTTTCCCACTCAAAATATTTCTTGAGCCAGAGGTACTAGGCTGTGATATGCTGTAGGGATATAGTGGGTAACAAAACAGGCATAACTCCTTCTTTCTTAGAATTCATCCTTGAGTGTTAGTGCTGACCATTAAACAAACAGTCCAGCAGTGACTATGCACTCATGTCAAAAATGCAGAGGAAGGAATTCTCTGGTGGTTCAGTGGTTAGGGCTCCAGGCTTCCATTCATGGGGTCTGGGGTTTGATCCCTGGTCAGAGAATTAAGCCCTGGAACAGGAAATGGCAACCCACTCTAGTATTCTTGCCCGGAAAATTCCAGGGGCAGAGGAGCCTGGCAGGCTTCAGTCCGTGGGGTCGCAAAGAGTTGAACACAGCTGAGCGTGCATGCACGTCAGGGAATTAAGAGCCCACAAGCTTTGTGGCTTGGCCAAGAAAAAGAGTGCAGAAAAATATGTTCATCACCTTAGGGTGAGGAAAGCATTTATAAGCAAAATGTAAGACCCAAAAGGAAAAATATTGATTCATTTACTAAACCTAAATTTAAGACTTATAAAACAAACACTATAAACAAAATTAGATCCACAGTAGGCTAGGGGAGAATCCTTGCCTCCTGTGTATTAATAACCATAATGTAGCTGAGAAACCCCTGATATGAAACAGCAAAGAGTGCTACTGCTGACTCCATGGCCTTGGGAAGACTGCCCTGCCAGCGCTGGCCTCTTCATCCACACATCAAGATCTTTATACTCATGTGGCCGTGAGGTTTGAATGAAATATTGTAAACGAGCATGCTTTGAAAAGGAAGTACAGTGCCAATGCAAAGAAAGAGTGTGTAATGATTTATTGCTAACGTGCTTTCTTCTCCTGAAATCCTGCTGTCAGGTGGCAGGCTGCTGGCTGGGAACACGGGCGTGCGCTTACAGTCATGTGGATTTCATCAGTGTCAGTCAGGGAGCCACCCAGACAGCCCTCCACGGCCACACTGCATGTGGCTGTCACTCCCCCTGGGAATGACACCCACAGTTTCCTTTCAAGAAGACCTTCAGTTCAAGTGACTTCTAGGTTTGAATTCTGCTACCAGTGCTCCTGGGGGAAAGCCACTGCTTTGGGTTTGATTGCCTCAGACGATCAAGATGACAGCTTTGAGTAATCACCCTTATTATATTCGACACTTAAAGAGCTTCTAATCATAAGCAGCTGTTGTGGTAACCACTGTTACTCCAGGTTTTCGTGTTGGGAGCAGACGCTCCTACACGCTATATGGCAGGGTATCTAAAGTGCATTTCAGAACACTGTATCTAAGAAGACGTTTAGGGACCACCAAATGTGTCCTTATATATCAGAGAAGGCTGGGATGTCCCTGGTGGTCCAGTGACTAAGACTCTGTGCTTCCAATGCAGAGGGTATGGGTTCAATCCCTGGTCAGAGGACTAAGATCTCACATGCAGCCAAAAAAAGAAAGAAGGCTGAATTGTAACCCGACATAGACGGATGAATATTTTGCTTATTTATTCCTTGAACTTACATTTTACTGAGTACCCACCAGCTAGAGTGCCCTAAAAGAAAGGAAAGGATGTGTTCTCGACCACTAAAGAAATCACAGGCTCGAAGGGGAGACTGACATCAATATTTCTTAAAGCATTTTGAATGAGAAATATAAGACATAATAGAAAGTGCATAAAACCTAGATGTGCGCAGTGGTCTAGTAACATGGTGGAGGGAGGGACTGGATCAGTATTGGAAGGTCAAGGCCAACTTCCCTGAGGAAGAAACACAGAAGCTGGGCTTCAAAGGATGAGTAGAGCTTGCTAAGTGAAGACCAAAGGTTTGAAGGAGGGCACAAAGGACAGAGAGGATATGGCATTCCAAGCAGAGGTGGCGGCAGGGGCAGGACACTCGAGAAAGGCGTAGGAGGACTTACCTGGTGGTGTGGGAGGTGGCGCTGGAAAGGTAGGTGGCGGCCAGGTTTTGAAAGGCCTTGACCACCATGCCAGAGTATGGATTTTCTTTTGGAGTCAGTGTGAAAGAGTCTTTTCATGTCTTAGAAAGGTAATTTGGATTGTATTGTACCAAAAGTGTTGGAAAAGAAAAACAAGATGTAATGTGTGTGTGTGTGTGTGTGTGGCTCAGTTGTGTTGCCATGGACTGTAGCCCACCAGGCTCCTCTGTCCACTGAATTCTCCAGCAAGAATAGTGGGGTGGATTGCCAATTCCTTCTCCAAGGGATCTTCCAGACCCAGGGATTGAACCTGCATCTCCTGCACTGGCAGTCGGGTGTTTTACCACCGCACCACCTGGGAAGCCCCAGACATAATGAAACCAGTTAAAACACAATTGCTGAATTGGAAGATTCGGGTTGACGTATATACGCTATTGATACTGTGTACAAAACAGATAACTAATGAGAACCTAATATATAGCACAGAAAACTCTACTTAATGCTCTGTGGTGAGCAAAAGGGAAAGGAAGTAAAAAAAAAGAGCATATATATGTATCTGTATAGCTGATTCACTTTTGCTGTACAGCAGAAAGTAACACAACATTGTAAAGCAACTATACACCAATAAAAATTTAAAAATAAATAATGAAAAATTGTAAAAACTACTGCGAATAAGCCAGACACAAAAGGACAAATATTATATGATTCCACTTGCATGAGGGGCCTCACATAGTCAGAACCATAGAGAAAGTAGAATACTGATTACTAGGGCCTGGGAAAGGGGGTGAGGAGTTTCTGCTGAATGGGTACCATTTCAGTTTGAGATGATGAGAAAGTTCTGAAGATGGATAGCACAGCAGTGTGAACGTATTTCATGCCACTGAACTGTATACTCAGAAAGAGTTCAAATGGTAAATTTTATGTTATGCATATTTGGCTTTAAAAAAAAAAAGAAAGAAAAATGAAACATTTGTCCTGGTAAGAAAGTGCACATGAATCTGAATTGAGATAATGAGTTTAAAGAGGAAAAAAATAATTAAATTTTCCCCCAATAAGAGTGATTTAAGTTGAAAAGACATTCCTGAAAGGTAATTGGCAGGACTTGTGTCTGGGTGAAAAGGTCAAGGAAGAAGGAAGCAGAGATGACAGAGGTCTTTGGTTTCTATACAGCTGTGTGTGTATTGGCTGAAGAGGAAGGGAAGGAGGAGTTTGATACTGGGTGGTATCATCTACAGTGGACAGCATACATGTGTTCATGCACACACGTGTGCACACACACTGGATATCAGGGAAGAGCATAAAGTTAGAGATGACACTTCAGGGGTGGGTAGTATGGAACTGAAATTCAGGGAAGAGTGAGGAGGAAAAAACTAAAAGAGAACCATAAGCAGGCTTTTGGAGAACATCAGCTTTGTGAGACTGGGGGACACAGACAGAAAAGAAGAACCAAGGTGGGGAAATGGCTTTATGGAAGCAAAGAGAGGGAAGAGTGTCGTGGTCAATTAGCTCAAACACTATGGAGGTTAGTTAGGATGAAGACAACACAGTTGGCAGATTAGACGTTTGGGGTCACTGATGACCTTTTTGGAGGGAAAGTAGCCGAGCGATCACAGTGGGGTAAGAGGTGCATGGGGTGTGAGGACATGGACGTGGTCAGCGGAGAGTAATTTCTCTGAAACACGTGTGAGATTCTTCATCTCCTTTGCAAATAACACTAGAGGTTTTATCATTAACCCTCACTCTTAATTATGTATGGCTTCACACGTCTGATTTCAATGAGAAGCCCACTCAGCAGGGTGAGGAAAGCTGGGGGTGGGGCTGGGAGTCAAGGCCTGCTCTGCTCTGCCTGTGCATTTGAGCACAGACTCCCAGGAGGCAGAGAATCCTAAATGCAAGCCGGCTCCCAGGTGGTTATGAAGGTGCGTGTGTCAGGGTGGAATGACAGGACCGACTTATTCACAGTGCGTCAGTGGGATTTGTAACCCTTCAGTGGACACGGGGTGCGTAGACCTCCTTTTGTGTGTGTGCCCGGGGCCTGCCCACGTCAAGGGTCCCCCAGCCATGCTCCTGACATGGGCAGGCAGTCTGTCTTCTCTCTAGAGCTTTATAGGGACACAGAGTATCCTGTTCCTTGTTCATCCTCATATCCTTCTTAGGACATCTTCCTTAAGTTCAGTTCCCTTAAGGCACAGGATGAAGTGAGTTAGAAAGATCTTTCTGTTGACATGGTGAATGCTGCTGATGGGGACAGAGCCTGCAGTCGGATCTCGGCCGGGTGCTTGCTCTCTCCAGCCCATCCTAGGAGAGGTCTGGATTGGGCCCCACAGACAATGGAATGAAAAAAACAGGATGGATGGCTGAGTGAGCAACAACTCCATCACCTGCCTCGCTCATCAAAGAACCCGGGGTGGGGATGGATGTGGGGGGAACGGGGAGAAGTCTCCACAAGGCAGCCTGCCCAGGATACCTCCCTGCTGGCTCGGCAGGTGGAAGGGGAGTCCAGGGCAGCAGGGATCATGCTGCTGGGTCCCAGCCTCGGGGAGGTGTGTCTTCCGAGACCTGAGCAGAGTGCAGCCCCTGGAGCTGCTGGCAGGGCCCCTGGTGAAGACTCCAGAGGGGAGACTCTGGCCTGCCAGTTGGCCTGAAGAGGCGTCCCTGGGATGAAGGATGAAGTGGCAGAGAAGAGAGGTAGGGAGATGCGAGGGACCCAGGACGCCAACTGTGGGGGCCCGCCGCGGGGTTGAGTGTCTTGGCACTCAGCGCTGTCTTGCTCTCCACACTCAGATGTTTTCTCTGCTTCTGGGGGGAGGGTGGGCCTCCTCCCCCATCTTCACTGGACTCAAGGATGGGTACTTTCTCCTGTGGCATGTCCTTCTGAGAGAGTCATGTCCTAGGCAGGTTGATAAGAAGTCTAGGGGTCCCCAAGGAGAGGGGTCTGGAATTCTCAAGGAGGAAGAAAGGACAAACTTTTTTTTCCTTCTCTACTTAGGATCATATAACAACAATGTATTCTGCCTGAGGACAGTCTCTGGATTAAACCTTCTGGCTAATTCCGTTATCTTAAAATGTAAATTATGGGAGTAGGTCTGATGAGGTCTTTACAACCTCCAGACATTCTTTTTTTACTGGAGAGTATATAACTCCATTGTTAACACTAGCAAGGGGGTACTCTTTCTACCCCCTTCTGATGCCTATGTCAGAAGCTTTCTCTATCTCCTGTATACTTTAATAAAACTTTATTACACAAAAGCTCTGAGCGATCAAGCCTCGTATCTGGCCCCGGGTTGAATTCTTCTCCTGCGGGGGCCAAGAATCCTGGCGTTGTGATTCAACAACAACCTTTCACTTCCACTGCTTTCCCCTGCCTTTGAGGATAAGAGCCAGCGAGGGCAGTCTGCTGCCCGTTCTAGCCAATTTTCAGTCACACACAGCGCTCCCCACTCCTGTATCACCACGAACCTGTTTACCATCTAACGAGAGGCACTGATTGGCTATGGGAGTGAGGTCTGTTCACACCGTCCCCCTGCCATCAGGCAAATGGAGTCCAGGTAGCCATCTGGTTACTGGGCATCGAGTGGGAAGAAGGGCTGGGACCTGGGGCCTTGAGGGAGCTCGCTCAAAGCCCAGGCACAGCTGAGAGCCTGGCTGCATAGGAGGAGCCAGCCAGCACCGCGGGCAGGGCAGGAGGGCGGCCGGCAGGAGGCCGCTCCAGGGGACGAAGCCCACCTCTGCAGGAGCTGAGTGATGTTGGCCACTGACAAGGGAAAACTGAGCCGGAGGACCCTAAGGCACCAGTAGAAAATATGGGGGCAAGAAACCAGTTACCAGATCCAGACTCTGGGCCACAAGCAGCACTCAGCCCATCATTCCCTGGTGGTGGTGGTTTAGTTGCTCAGTCGTGTCTGACTCTTTGTGACCTCACGGACTGTAGCCCGCCAGGGTCCTCTGTCCATGGGATTCTCCAGGTAAGAATACTGGAGTGGGTTGCCATTTCCTTCTCCAGGGGATCTTCCTGACCCTGGGGTCGAACCCGAGTCTCCTGTAGTGCAGGCAGATTCTTTACCAACTGAGCTACGAAGGAAGCCCACCAATCCCTGGCCTGAAGGAAAAATTCCATTATGGTAGCTTGACCTCAGAGTAACCAGGACTGCCACCTTGGTGGACTGCCCAGGCCTTCAGGCACAAAGATCAGGGTGTGGTTCAGCTTGAGACATTCCCTCTGAAAGCCTCAGCTATAGGGGTGGTGAGTTGATGGAGTAAACGGCAGGAAGGTAGCTCTGCGTCCCCAGTCCAGCCCATCAGTCTCCTGTGTAGGGCCATCTCCCTGGGTAGAACCTGGGGAGAGCGGATAGAAGCGGGCTGGCCCTCGGAGAGGCACTTGGGAGCCAGGAGTGGCTTTGTGGGCTTCCCTTGGGGCCACAGATGTCACATGTCAGGCCCTTCTGGCACCTTCCAGTCACCTTGCCTTTCCTCCCTACTCCAGGATGTCAGCACCGTGGACAGGACTCAAGCCCAGAGCTGGGGAGGTGAGATGTGTTCAGGGTTCAGGCCAGTTGGAGTGGGATGGTGATGATTTCTCCACTGGGTGTCACTGCTCCCCTTGCTCTCCATTACACAGGCTCTGCCTGCCGACAAGGTCATGACGCAAAGGAGGCCCCTCCCTCTCTGCCAAGTGGGGAACAGGGAAGGCATTATCTGGGTCAGTCTGGAGAAGGCTGGCTGGGAGCCTAGCGATGGCTTTTTAGTCTTTGATGCTACTTAGCAGGCAGGACCCCACTTGACCTCAGCGGTAAGATTAGGGTCAGCTGCACTCACTGCCCTGCGGAAAACATCCTCGGAGGACTCAAGGGTTCCATGAGGCCCTGGCCAGTCCCACTGGCATGGAAAGGGTTCACAGTGTGCTGGCCCACCCTCAGGGACTCCAGATTGCAGCACTGCCTCCCCAGGGACAGAGCGGCACAGTGCAGCCTGTTAGCTGACTCCCCACGCAGCACCAGGGCCCAGAGAGTGGCTGAGCCTGCCTCAAGGATGTCAGAGCTGAAAGGAGAAAGGCAGTGGCCTGGGCCCTGGGGCTTGTTAGAAGGACTCAGAGGAAATACCAGAACTAAGAGAACTCATGTCCAAGAGAACAGCCCTCCAGTCCTGCAGAAATCATATTTCTTTCTGAGCAGAAAAACCCACAGGCATTTGTATCACAGAGCATCCCAAATGATCTCAGAAGTCACTTGGCAGTTCCCACTGTCCCTAGGTCAGGATGTGTGTCTGTTTCATCTTCATTGGCCAGGCCTAGAGCTGAGTGAGGGGCTTCCCAGGTGGTGCTAGTGGTAAAGAACTTGCCTATCAAAGTAGGAGACATGAGACAAGGGTTTGATCCCTGAGTGGGGAAGATCCCCTGGAGGAGGGCATGGCAGCCCACTCCCGTATTCTTGCCTGGAGAATCCCATGGACAGAGGAGCCTGGTGGGCTACAGTCCACAGGGTTGCAAAGAGTCAGACATGACTGAAGGGACTTAGCATGGATGCAGAGCTGAGTGAAGCAATTTTTGTATCTCTATGCCAGGAAACAGTTATGGAAGAAAGTGTGTCATCAAGTGTAAAATCAGCCAAAGTGCCATCCACTGGGACTGTGACCTGGTTTCACCCCCAACAGAGACAGCCTTTGAATGGCTATGGGAACCGCTTCAGTGGGGGCACACAGGACAAGAGAAGAGGGAGTGGGCAGGCGTGTAGCCTCTGCGCCTTCAGCCCCACCCCCTCCAGCCCTCTCTGCACAGCCTCCCCCATCCCTCCCTGAACCGGCACAGACGCCACCCTCCCGGCAGGACATCTTTATTCATTCCCTCCAAAATCCATTTTGTTGGATTTTTTTTCATTCAAGTCATCTAAAGGGCTAAGGGCACAAATTGGGTTCCCAGAGTGGTCCCTGGCCTGAGAACACTTTTCTAAGCTAGTTACTGGAGGTGTGATGACGGTCCAGAGTGCCAGGCTGTTTCTCTGCTGGAGAGCAGGATGCTGTGTTGCTGTCGTGTGAAAACAACTCCCTTTGGGTTCAGGAGACAATGAGGTCAGGGCTTCACTGCCAGAAGGGTGCCTTGTGAGGCTGCTGGTCACCATATCTGAGGCAGAAGGGAAGGTCAGGCCTGAGCAACGGGTCCCTCAAGAGGCTCTCACACAAGGATGCTCCTGGTCTGGGTCCTAGTTTATTCAAATGCTCCTGCCATGACTTGGTCATTTTATGCCACTGTGCTTCTGATTTGCCAGGTTTCTGAGCCTCCACGTACATTTTTAGAGTGTCTGGTTTCAGCCTAAAAAAATTTGGGGCGGGGGGCCTTGTGGTATATGGGATCTTAGTTCCTTGACCAGGGATTGAACCCGTGTCCCCTCAGTGGAAGCATGGAGTCCTAACTACTGGACCCTCAGGGAAGTCCTTCAGCCTAAAATTTAACATGCCTGCCCCAGACACCTACTTTCACTGAAAGAGGTGTGGTGGGTCTGGCTGCTTGCCACTCAAAAACTAATAAACAGGTCAGGTTAGTGGAGAGGAGAGTTTGCTTTATTTCAGATGCCAGCAACTGGTGAGAGGCGGGGGGCAGATATCTGTGCAAAAGCCAGCTCCACCCTCACCCCCTGAAAAAGCAGGGGTGAGAGCTTTTATAGACAGTCAGGGGTGCTGGGGCTTCATGCAGAAACAGCACCGTCATCTCCAACAGTCATCTTCAGATCGGTCATCAGTGGTCTGACCAGCATCATTGTGGTTGTTTTAGGTACAATTAACCTTCAGTTCCAGGGCCCATTTGTTCCCATTTCTTCGTGGCCAATTCTCAGAATTGTGGCAGCTCGTGTCCTGGAAACAGTCTGGTGATAATGTGGTTAACTTCCCCACCTGGTGTTCTAGAACCTGTAAGACAGCTCCCCGGCTGTGGCTCAGAATATTGTCTATAGCCCCTGAGAAAGTCCTTGACTCTGCCTAATGACTATCTTTTTATTATTTAGTCTCCTTGGACTGTTCTCCTTTGTCTTTATATGTTCTCATTTCTCTGATTAAATTATTCTTTGACTAGAGTTTTTCCACTGACAAAAGGCAGGCAGAGGACATGGTGGGTGGGGGGCGGGCGGCAAGGACCATCAGACCCTGCTCTGTTTCACTGCCACTGAATTTACTGTTACAATGCCTTTTGATTTCTACCCGCCCTGCTCCATCATTTCATGTTTATCATCCTTCCCCTGCCCCCCATCCTCCAAACACACACTCACAGCATCCGCCAGAGACCCTCTAGTCAATGAGGGTGTCCTGGCCACTGAAGTCATTTCTCCCAGACTGTCAGGAGAAGTGTGCTTGACTTGATGACTCTGGACTTCTTAGACCCCCTCTGGGGACTTCTGAACCCACCCCTCAAATTCTTCTGAGTGTCGGTCCAGGGAGTGCCATTGCTCGGGAAGCCTGTTCACATCTCCAGCAGCAATCAGAGTGGCTGTGAGATTTTTCCAGGACACCAGACACAAGGTGGATGGGGGTCAGCCCTTTGCACTTTCCTGATCCTGGGAAAGAAAAAAAAAGTCAAAACTGAAACCAGACAGTATCAGAAGGAGGGTGTGTAGACTTGTGCAGATGTGTGCACGTTTCCTGAAAGGAAACTTCCGAGAGACAAGGACCTGACTAGACCTCCAAGTTCAGCCTGGGCGGCTCACTCTTCAGTCACCCTCAACAGAACTGCCTGCTCCCACACCCCCCTCCTGTTTATAGTTTTCAGAGCTGTTGACGCATTCCTTTAATAGCTCCCTTCTCCTCCTTCTCCACAAAGCCAACTCACTAAGCCTGATCGTGCTGCTGCTTTTTGGGGTTGGGAGTGACGGTGAGGGGCAGGGATCTTTGTTCCCCGGCCAGGGTTTGAACCCACGCCCTTGGCAGTGAGAGTGCAGTCATAACCTCTGGACCACCAGGAGATTCCCCATGCTGCTGCTTTGGTATCAGCAGCTGTGTCTCAGCCCCCACTTCCCAGCCCTCTACACACTTTGCTCCTACCCAGAGCAGATCTGAGCGAAGGAAGGAAGCAGACATCAGTAAGGACTGACCTTTGTCCAGTCGGATCCCAGACCAAAAGCCAGGTGACTAAGAAGTAGGCCCTCAAGCCCCAGGGCCGTCCTGAGCCATCTAGCAGCCACTCTCCCCTGAGATCTCTAGTGCTTTCCCTCCCTCCTATCTCAGCTCCAACAGCAGCCTATTTTGTCCCACCAAAGTGCAAAGCTTGTTTAGAAAGGATGGCAAAGAAAAGTTTTATTTCAGACTCTCACTTCTCTCTCCCGAAAGACTCCTAAGGTCCTTCTCCATGGGCCCTTTCCAGGGAAGAAGTGTCATTACAAAGGTGTATGTGTGTGCTCAGTGGCTCAGCTGTGTCCTCCTATTTGCTTCTTCATGGGCTGTTGCTCACCAGACTCCTCTGTCCGTGGGATTCTCCAGTCAAAAATACTAGAGTGAGTTGCCATTTCCTACTCCAGGGAATCTTCCCAACCCAGGGATCGAACCTGAGCCTCTCACACCCCCTGCATTGGCAGGCAGATTCCTTATCACTGTGCCCCTTGGGAAGCCCTCGTTGCAAAGGGGAAGGTGGCAAACGTAATGCCAGAGGAGCTGCTCTGCTGAGCAGTGGGCTCTTGAGAAACTCCAAACCTCTCCATCCAGCATCATATTAACTGTCAGTTCAGTCAGTTCAGTCACTCAGTTGTGTCGGACTCTTTGTGACCCCATGCAGCACTCCAGGCCTCCCTGTCCATCACCAACTCCCGGAGTTTACCCAAACTCATATCCATTGAGTCAGTGATGCCATCCAACCATCTCATCCTCTGTCATCCCCTTCTCCTCCTGCCCTCAATCTTTCCCAACATCAAGGTCTTTTCAAATGAGTCAGCTCTTTGCATCAGGTGGCCAAAATACTGGAGCTTCAGCTTCAACATCAGTCCTTCCAATGAACACCCAGGACCGATCTCCTTTAGGATGGACTGGTTGGATCTCCTCAAGAGTCTTCCCCAACACCACAGTTCAAAAGCACCAGTTCTTCTGTGCTCAGCATATTAACTGTATTTTCTTATTTTCTGGCATCTGGGGCTCACAGGAAGGCTGCCCCATGGATGAGGAGGTATTGGAGTCTCCACCTCTTTGTGGACAAGGGTTCAAAGTCACAACTTAATGACAGACACACTGAATACGTCTGGAGAATGTGATTCAATCCAACTCTTCTTCACGGAGGACCTACTGGTGTGTGCCACGCAGAGTGATGGGGAGTGGTGAGCCGTGGGGCTCTGAGAAGGCAAATTGCGAATGCCATCATAGGCCATGCCAAGGATTCTGTTTACTGCAACCTTGGGGCACAGGTGAGTCAGGAAGAGTTTTAAAAAGGAGAATGACAAGACTAGATTTATGTTTTAAGAGTTGACTCAATGAGGTTAGCTTAGATGAAATCAATATTATACATTTGCTACCCCTGGACAACTGGACACACGCGTTATACATTTAGGAGGTGAATTGGACAGGACTTGGGAAGAACTGCGCATGGTGGACTGAGCTCTGGCTTGGGTGTTGGCAGACATTAGTGTCCTTCACTGAGATGAGATATGTGGGTGGAGCATGTTCTGTCCTTCTTGGGACCTTAGTTTCTTCTATAGTTCTTTCCAGATTTCATCAACTAGAATCCTACTTGCCAGAAACTTCTCTGCAAGAAGATGAAGAGAGGGAGAAGCAATGTTTACCCCGGTGGGCTCTGAAGTCCGCTGCTGCTATTTTGCCAGACCAGCAGGCAGAGAAGGACTGAGTTCACATGGATTTTGGTCAGAGCTGGGCAGAAACCACCCCTGATGCCCACCTGGTGTGCCCCTCAGGAGGAGCATTTTGATATGTAGCCCATGCTCTGCTGCTTCTCAGTCTCCTTAGAAACGTTCGGCAGGAAGATGGATACCACGTGCAGGAAGTATTTAGGTCAAACTCCTATTGAGAGAAATTGAGTGAAGAAAGGGCCAGAGGCTAAAGCCACTCTTTTCTTGTAAATCAGATCACAAGGGAATTCCACACATGCCGGCTGGTCTTAGTCTACTTGGGCTGTAGTAACAGAAATACCATAGACTGGCTTTAACAACAGTTCAGGAGGCTGAAAGTCCAAGATCAAGGTACTGGCGGGCTCCGTGTCTGGTGAGGAGCTGCTTGCTGGTTCACAGGCAGTCATCTTCCTGCTGTGTCCTCACAGGGCAGAAGGGGTGAAGGAACTCTCTGGTGTCTCTTTAATAAGGGCGTTAACTCCAGTTATGAGGGCTCCACCCTTATGTCCTAATCACTCCCTCAAAGGCCCCACTTCCAAAGACCATCATGTCGGGCATCAGGATTCAACATATGAATTTGGGGGGAGCACAAGAGCACAGATCTTAGAAGGTCTCTGGCTCTGGGCTCCTGCCCCCAACCCCTCGCTGCCATCAACCCCTGGATAGCAGAAGAGCTGCAATGGAGCCCAGTGCCAAGACACCACTGTCTCCAGTATAACACTGGGGATGGTGCAAAGAATGGGCCACCATGGGCATCTCCATGATATCTAGTCCCTGGTTTGAGCTCAAAGGGGGAGTGTGGGGAAGATGAACACTCACTCTGCTTTGTCCATTGCTCACACAACCACAGTTGCTACTCCTGGAGCAATTTTCTACTCGTGTAAAGCATCAGCCCTCCTCTTAAGGTTTCCTATAAAAAAATGTAGGTGGGCAAAGAGAAAAAACATTCACTTTTTTTGTGATTCTCCATTCTACTAGGATGGTAGATATTCAACCTTTCCGGCTGGGGTTTCCCCCTTTCCTGGAGTTTGTGGCTAAGTTTGAGAGCACATGGGTCGTGCCAGGGTTTTAGGAAAGGTCCCATTTGGCCTTGAGTCACTTCTGCTCAGAGCTTCCCTGGTGGCTGAGATGGTAAAGAATCTGCCTACAATGCAGGAGACCTGGGTTCAATCCCTGGGTCAGGAAGATACCCTGGACAAGGGAATGGCAACCCACTCCAGTATTCTTGCCTGGAGAATTCCATGGACAGAGGAGCCTGGCAGGCTACAGTCCATGAGGTTGCACAGAGTTGGACATGACTGAGCGACTAACAGCTGTGCTCAAAGGTGTCCTCGGGGACGTCTGTTTTCTGTCTGGTCCATGTTCTTCAGTTCACGTATGTCCCCATGTGAAGGCCCTCATCATTTCAGGCCATCAGCCATCATGACCATTTCTGATTCTCTGATTCTTTGGCTCGAGGACCCAGGAATTATTCAGTTGCCTCAGTCTCCTGGAAGGGTGCCGCTGGACCTGCCGCTTGGACCCATCGTGCAGATGGTCCCTTCAGGGTCTTCCTGGCCTCTTGTGGGACTCTTTCCCCAGGAAGTGGGATTCAGCCACCTCTCGGAGATCCTTAAGGCTCTGACATTTTGCATTTCCGCTCATCACTGACCCCCTCAACTACCTGTAGTGTGAAATCCTTCCCTTTATAAATGGTGAGCATTTTTTTTTCAGTCTGAGGAACCCAGTATTATTATTATTTCCAAAACATTATTCTTCCACAGTGTCTTCCTAATAAGTCTGATGTCCTCACAAAGATGGAGATATTGGCTCTGCCCTGCACAATGAGTGCCTGGCTCTGTGGGTCAGCCACTCCTAGGGTCTCTTGGGGGCAGCTGGCTGAGACTGGATACTGGGCAAAGATCTCTTCTCCCTTCCTGGCACCATGCCTGCCCCTCTCTCTCTCCTTCCCATACAGGGGACCAGCATAACTTTCCTTGAATCTGGATAAGTCTCTGAGTGTCTTCCCTGAAAGTGAGGGTAGCGGGTGGGGCTTTATTCCCTGGGGTCTTGGCTTAAAGGCAAGCGGTGAATGTGGGTGGCCGCCTGCCCCCAGCCTCCAGCTATATTTGCTTCGTCCAGTCCTTGTCCCTGGGTCTTAGCCATCTGCCATCATATGGGTGTAGGGTCAGCTGGGGGTAGGATTGTGTGGGACCCTCAGCGCTCCTGCCTCTGTCCCCCTGGTCTCCTGAGGCCTTCCCCACCACACCTCACTTTCACACTTTCAACAGAGAGTTCACAAGTCTATGGGTCAAGCCACCCTTGAAAGGGCAGAAAGTCCTAGAAATACAGCAAAAAGGATACCCATAGTCCCCAAATTCTGAAGAGATCTCTTGAAACTATGCCTCATTTGCTCTAGCTTTCCTAGGAGTTCAGAATCCTCCCCAAGCTCAGTTTCTGCATTGACCTGGCCCCCATCTTTGGGTGGGCACCTGGGACCTCTCCGGTAAACCCCCCCCTTTCCTACCTGATGGCCCATGACCCCTGCCTGGTCCCAGCCAGTGATACCAGGTCTGATAAATACCCTTTACCTGTGATGAAAGTGAAAGAGGAGAGTGAAAAAGTTGGCTTAAAGCTCAACATTCAGAAAAATAAGATCATGGCATCTGGTCCCATCACTTCATGGCAAATAGATGGGGAAACAGTGGCTGACTTTATTTTGGGGGCTCCAAAATCACTGCAGATGGTGACTGCAGCCATGAAATTAAAAGACGCTTAATCCTTGGAAGGAAAGTTATGACCAACCTAGACAGCATATTAAAAAGCAGAGACATTACTTTGCCAACAAAAGTCCGTCTAGTCAAGGCTATGGTTTTTCCAGTGGTCATGTATGGATGTCAGAGTTGGACTATAAAGAAAGCTGAGTGCCGAAGAATTGATGCTTTTGAACTGTGGTGTTGGAGAAGACTCTTGAGAGTCCCTTGGGCTGCAATGAGATCCAACCAGTCCATCCTAAAGGAGATCAGTCCTGGGTGTTCATTGGAAGGACTGATGTTGAAGCTGAAACTCCAATACTTTGGCCACCTGATGGGAAGAGCTGACTCATTGGAAAAGACCCTGATGCTGGGAGAGATTGGGGGCTGGAGGAGAAGGGGATGACAGAGGATGAGATGGTTGGATGGCATCACTGACTCGATGGACATGAGTTTGAGTAAGCTTCGGGAGTTGGTGATGGACAGGGAGGCCTAGCATCCTGCAGTCCACGGGGTCACAAAGAGTCAGACGCAACTGAGTGACTGAACTGAACTGCACTAGTACTTCTTATTGATCACGTGGCCAGTTCACTTGCCTGCAATAGCACAGAACTTGCCTGGGAAAACTTGCTGGGTTCCTCGACCCAAATGCTTCCTATTATGGTGATGGTGCCAAGTGATCATCTCCTTTCTACACCTTCCTTCTGCTTTTCTTCCCTTTCATTTGGAAAAACTGCCCCTTCCCCATTCTAGGTGTCCCGCAGACAGCTGCCAGCTGTAGGACCCCACCACCACCCCAGTGCCATGGGCTTCCCGCAGGGGTGGGCACATAACCCAGGCGGGACCAATCAGATCCCGTCTCCTACTGTCTGATTTTTGAGTGATGGCACAAGGCACAGACAGTGGCGGGGGAAGGTAATATCCGGAAAGACAAAGTCCATGTTCCTGCCGCTGTGATTCTAGATCCGCAGCTGCCATCCTTCCCAGCTTCTGGTTGGTCAATTCTTCATTCTCTGAGCTACCAGAGTTCTTCAAGTAAATGCCCATTTCTTGCTTAAGTTGGTCACAGTCCATTTCTGTTGTTTGCAACTAAGAATGCTAACTCATAGTGTTTGATTTCCCCTACTAGGCATCCTCTGATTTCCCAGCTCTTCCAATGGCCAGGCGGTAGCAGGATGGGTCATGGGTTGCCAAAAATGCTCTGAAAGATAGCCCTCTGGCTATGTGGGCCACGAGGTGACCCACAAAGGCTGCCGAATGGTGCTCAGGCAGGGGAAAAGATCAGATGGGGCACCTCAAGCTGGTGGAGTCTGGATTATAATCCCAGGACTGCTCATGCCAGAAGGGTCTCTGCATGAGAGCCCACCTGAATTTCAGTGGTCTCCTCCAGCCAGCCTCATGCTCCTCTCCCAGCCTTATTAACCTGATGGAGGTGGAGGGGTGGGGATTAGCAGAGCATGCTGTAGGAAGAGCTAGAATTGTGAAGGCACCAGAGCTGGCTGCAGGGCAACGGGCAGCTTGGAGCAGCCGTTAGATTTTGGCAACCTGTCTTCCAACTTTGGAATCTGCCTGGTTGTATTAGAGTGTGCTTAGTCACTCAGTCATGTCCAACTCTTTGCAACCCTGTGGTCTGTAGCCCACCAGGCTCCTCTGTACATGGGGATTCTTTTCCAGGCAAGTACTGGATAGAGTAATACTCTATAATACTCCTCCTCCAGGGGATCTTCCCAACCCAGGGATCGAACCCAAGTCTCCCACATTGCAGGCGGATATTTCATCTTCTGAGCTGCCAGGGAAGCCCTGTATCAGAGTAATAGTTTTCAACCCTGCTCTCCAAAAGCTGGTTTCAGATTTTGGTTTTACAGACAGCAGTCCCCTGGTCAGTACCATCTCATCCAGGTGGTCCAGCCCTGTCTTCCCTGACGCCACCTGGATATTCTTTCCAGGGCCGTGCTTGCCCAACAGAAGGATGTGGACACACAGAGACAGAGACAAGCTAAAGGATTAGCAGAAGCATTTAGTCTACACAAGAACAGAAAGAGAAAAGAGTGTAACTGGCAAATTGCCTGGTATGTTCCTATTAAGCCACAACAGGTGATTGCTTCTGTCAAGCAGCTTTGGAAGAGAAAAACAAAGAGGGATAGCAACTGAAAAAGAGAAAATAAGACAGATACACATTACTGTCTGTAAAATAGAAAAAACAGCAAGGACCTACTGTAGAGCAATATTTTGTAATAATCTATAATGGAACAGAATCTGAAAAGAATATATACAAAAGAAGAGAAAAACAGAATTTTTAATGAGTTCTTAGCTATACTTCATTTATTTAAATTGTACCTCCATTGTATCATTATAGATGAAAAAATTACATGCTGAAGACTTAATTTTCAGACTGATATTCTATACCAGCAATCAGCAAACTTTTTTTTCTTTATAAAGAGTGAGGTAGTAAATTAGTTTAGGCTTTCTATCTCATCACAACTATTCAATGCTGCCCTTGTAACACCGAAGTTGCAATAGAGAATATGTAAATGAATGGGCAGGGATGTGTTCCAAGAAAACTCTATTTACAGAAATGGGCCGTGGTCCAGGTTTGGTCTGTGAGTCAGTTTGCCAATCTCTGCATTATAACAGAGATTTAACTGAGTATGGGAATTATTAATATTTAGACCAGGAAGTCATACATTAAAAGCCACAATCCACTTGAAGCATTTTCCCAAGCTGCATGTATCAAAATTTGAAGTAAATAACTTTGCAAAATCAAACCTAAAAGACTACACAGAATTCAGCTTCTGTTAAAACAGGTCAGGACTTGATGAACATTTAGAAAATCCCAGCCTCCATAACTATGTCTTCCATGACTAATGTCGATTTTTTGGCCTTTCACATCAAGAGTATAAGATTAACGAATCAGCATGTTGATGTTTGGCAGAAACCAACACAGTTCTGTAAAGCAATCATCCCTCAATTAAAATTTAAAAAAAAAGATGAACAAATCAGGTTTTCATTTGAGTGAAGAATTTCAGAGACAAGTAGCCTTTCCACTGCTTCCTCATTACTCTCTTGGGTTGTTTGTGTCACATTTTAAACAATGGATTCTATTGTGCAGAAGCACATTGAGGTTGTCTGCATTGGAATCAATTTTAAGTTATTTTTATTGCTTTTGAAATTTAACAATCATTGTTCGTGAAGGGTAAAACCTTGGTAAATGTTGTGTACACGTTATTCCAGAAAAAGAATCAGTCTAGGACTAGAGATAAAAGTGTAAGTTTGCGATTTTTTTTCTTCTTTTTTTGGCTTCAAATGACAGAAAATGAAAATCAGATTGATTTAAGCCCCAAAGGGAACTTATTAGGTGAGGTATATGGCTTGATGTATGGACCAGACTAGGGCCTGGTCTCTCTTCTTCATATTGGCCTCCTTCACAGACTCTGTGTCATGAGGTGGCTGTTGGCAGCTACATCCTGTAGGTTCGGGTTTAGTGATGAAGAGAGAATGCCTCCCTTCCCCAAATCCCTGCAAAATTCCATTGCATCTGTTACTCTGGTTGGCTATCATGCCCATCACACATCCAAGGCAGTGGCCAGGAGCTTGCAGCACTCCAACTGGCCTCTCACCCTCATGCCAGAGATGCCAGAGATGCAGGTTCGATCCCTGGGTCCGGAAGAACCCCTGGAGGAGGGCATGGCAACCCACTCCAGTATTCTCGCCTGGAAAATTCTATGGACAAAAGAGCTTGGCAGGCTACAGTCCATGGGGCCACAAAGATTCAGACGCAACTGAGCACACAATTGGCCTCTCACCCTCAAGCCGGGCAGCCAGGGGTAGAGTAAACTCTGTCTGAAGTCCGTGGACTGGCTGCTGTGGGGCCAGGATGGTTCCGCTCAGAAAATCGGGGAAGGCTGAACAGATTCTCAGTGGGAAAGCCCTTAGTTTAGCTTGACCTTCTGAGAAACTCTGTTGGCCTCTTTAATTCTTGCTGTCAGGTGCGTCTTGCCCCATGCCTGTCTCCCAGCAGATTCCCTCCTACAACCGCCAACTCATTAAAAATTCTGTTTTTCTCTTCTTTTTTATATATTCTTTTCAGATTCTGTTCCATTATAGATTATTACAAAATATTGCTCTACAGTAGGTTCTTGTTGTTTTTTCTATTTTACATACAGTAATGTGTATCTGTCTTATTTTCTCTTTTTCAGTTGCTATCCCTCTTTGTTTTTCTCTTCCAAAGCTGCTTGACAGAAGCAATCACCTGTTATGGCTTAATAGGAACATACCAGGCAATTTGCCAGTTACACTCTTTTCTCTTTCTGTTCTTGTGTAGACTAAATGCTTCTGCTAATCCTTTAGCTCATCTCTGTCTCTGCATGCCCACATACTTCTGTCCCACGTCCCTGGGATTCTCCAGGCAAGAACACTGGAGTGGGTTTCCATTTCCTTCTCCAATGCATGAATGTGAAAAGGGAAAGTGAATTTGCTCAGTCATGTCTGACTCTTCGTGACCCCATGGACTGCAGCCTACCAGGCTCCTCTGTCTATGGGATTTTCCAGGCAAGAGTACTGGAGTGGGGTGCCATTTCCTTCTCCGATAGATTCCTAGAGAGACCACATATTCTTAAAACCAGTTTCTTATTCTTATTTCATATTCTTAAAACTGTCATTGCTTGAATTAATTACTAGATTTCCATGGTGTTGGAGAAGACTCTTGAGTCCCTTGGACTGCAAGGAGATCAAACCAGGCAATCCTAAAGGAAATCAATCCTGAATATTCATTGGAAAGACTGATGCTGACGCTCCAATACTTTGGCCAACTGATGCGAAGAGCTGACTCATTAGAAAAGACCCTGATGCTGGGAAAGATTGAAGGCAGGTGGAGAAGGGGACGACAGAGGACGAGATGGTTGGAGGGCATCACCGACTTGATGGACATGAATTTGAACATGCTCCGGGAGTTGGTGATGGACAGGGAGGTCTGGCATGCTGCAGTCCATGGGGTCGCAAACAGGCGGAGACGACCGAGCAACTGAACAGCAAGATTTCTGTAACTTGAAACACAGGGTAGTAAATAATCGTATGTCACTGTATGAAATGTGTAGTGGAGAATCTCAGGCTAGTGTGTGTATAGGGTGGCAGGATCATTCTAATCAGGGAGGCAGAGCTGAGCCAGCATCTGGGACAGCTGAGGAAATGGGAGAGTTGGGGTACCACTGAGGCCTTGGGGTGAGAGATGGCAGCAAAAGCTGAAACCACATAACTCAGATGAGATTTGAACCCACTGTTTTTTAATTAAAATCACACACCTGGTCTCAAGAATTACTGAAGTTCAGGTTTTACGTCTCAGCACAGAAAGAATTCAGTGAGAGACAAAGCAATGGGTACTACACGGATTTATTTGGAGAAATACACATTCCACAGACAGTATCCGGACAGTTTCAAAAGGCAAGAGCAGCTGGAGGGCATGAGGTCATCTCAGAATGTGAGTGCTGTCATGGAAGAAGCACACTCCACGGAGTGTGGGCCATCTTAGGAGGTAAGAGGCCCCAAAACATGGGATGGTTAGTTTTTACCAACTGGGTAATTTCATAGGCTGGGCATTCCCTGGTGGTTCAGTGGTAAAGAATCTGTCTGCCAATGCAGGAGACGCAGGTTCGATCCCTAGGTTGGGAAGAGTCCCCTGGAAAAGGAAATGGCAACCACTCCAGTATGCTTGCCTGAGAAATCTCATGGACAGAGAAACCTGGTGGGCTCTAGGCCATAGGGTTGCAAAAAGTCTGACAGGACTTAGCAAATAAACAACAACTATTTTGTAGGCTAATGAGTGGGAGGATTATTTCAACTATCTTGGAAAGGATGTGGGGATTTCTAGGAACTGGGCCACTGCCCATTTTTTGGCCTTTGATGGTCAGCTGCGGAAGTGTCATGGTGCCTGTGGGTGTGTCGTCAGCATCTTAATATATTATAATGAGCCCCCAGGGGCTGCTGGGAGTCAGTTCTTCCACCATCTAGTCAGTTCTAGCCAGTCCTCAAAGGCCCTTCCCTCCTGTTTCAAAGCCAGGCCCAGTCAATGATGAGAGGAGGGATAAATCTGTGAAAGTAACTTAGTTTTTTTTTTTTTTCCTTTTTTGGCTGTGAGGGTCGTGAGATAGTTCCCTGACCAAGGATTGAATTGGAGCCCTTGGGATTGAAAGCACCGAGCCCTAACCACTGGACCACAGGGAATTCCCTGAAAATGACTTCTAAGGTGCAGAAGGTGGAGGAAAAGTAGGGGGTGCTGGCTTGGCTCCTCACAGCACTGAGTGAGAAGGTAACAGCAGCAGAGACCACAGGCCAAAGGGCCAATGCTGAGAGGACGCCCAACACAGAGCCTTGTGAGACAGTCAGCCCCGGAAGAGAGGTGCTGAGGTTGAAGAGGCAGGAGGACGCTGAGCACACTGTACAGGCAGCCAGACGAAGGGGTGAGAGAAGCCCATCTCTCTGCTTTGCCTTCCTTGCGTGGCTAACCCAGCGCCGTTTTACCTCAGTCTATAGAAGAGTTTAATTGTACATCCAAGAAATTGGCAGTGAGAGGAAAGGGCAGAGCCTGGCGAGGCCAGACCACCAGTGTGGGGAGGGCAGATTCTGAGAAGACGCCTCTTTTCTCACTGTCCCTGAAGGTGACCCCAACTCTGCCCTGCCCACAGGTCTGTGAGGGTGGGGGGTGCAGGGACAGTGCAGTCAACTCCCCACTCCTGGACCCTCCTGGCCCCCCTTAAGCCAGGTCTTCCTGGAGCAACGAACAGAGTGTGTGCTGTTCATCGTCCATGTAAATGTTGGCACTGGCCCTCTGTCCTCACCTCCTGCCCCTCCCCGCCCTGGGGACCGCAGAATCAGCCTGCTCTGGGGATCCCAACCCCCGCAGGACCCACCCCCTTGAAGCTGAGCAGCCTCGCTTCCCCTTCTCTGGTGAACTTGGGGCCCCTGGTGCCTTTTGGGGAAGATCCACATTTCCCTACCGGGTGGTGTGGGGAAGCCCCTCTGACCGCACTCCCTGGACTGTGTCCCCTGAGCCCTCTTCAGGCCCAGAACACTTGCCTGTCTCTGATGGTCATCTCCTTGAGTCCTGTGGGCTGCAGGACAAGACTGTCTGGGCTCGAATCTCAGCTCCTGCACTTGCTGTGAATCTTGGGCAAATAGCTTAACCCATCGACACGCGTATTTCTTAATCTTAGAAAAATCTGAATTTATAGGATTTTTAATCCTTTTGTAAAATAAGGATATGAATGCTAGTTTGTAGTGAACATTTAGTAAGAAAAACAGAAAAGGTATGGTGCAATGCTCAGTTCAGTTCAGTCGCTCAGTCGTGTCCGACTCTTTGCGACCCCATGAATCGCAGCACGCCAGGCCTCCCTGTCCATCACCAACTCCCGGAGTTCACTCAGACTCATGTCCATCGAGTCAGTGATGCCATCCAGCCATCTCATCCTCGGTCATCCCCTTCTTCTCCTGCCCCCAATCCCTCCCAGCATCAAAGTCTTTTCCAATGAGTCAACTCTTCACATGAGGTGGCCAAAGTATTGGAGTTTCAGCTTTAGCATCATTCCTTCCAAAGGAATCCCAGGGCTGATCTCCTTCAGAATGGACAAGTATTCAGCAAAGGCCAACTACCTAGTGACCGTTGACTCTCTTCTGACCTTGGTTTTTCTGTTACAGCCTAAGTCAGCTCTGTCCCCTCCCATGTCAAACTTCTCATTGTTGTGGTTTTCAGGTCTTCCTCTTGGACGGACTCCTATCAGTGTCTATGTAGGTCCCACTATGTGTTTCCTGAAACTTGAGTCCCAGTGCTATCTGTTCCAGAACATTCCATCATTATGAATAACAGGTATTTGCTTGCATTGGCCTTCATGTGCATACATGCTAAGTTGCTTCAGTTGTGTCTGACTCTTTGCAGCCCTGTGGACTGTAGCCACCAGGCTTCTCTGGCCATGGGATTCTCTGGGCAAGAATATTGGCGTTGGTTGCCATGCCCTCCTCCGGGGGATCTTCCCGACCCAGGGACTGAACCCTCATCTCTTACATCTTCTGCGTTGGCAGGCGGGTTCTTTACCACAAGCACCACCTGGGAAGCCCCTTGGACTTCATAGAGTGGGGTTTATCGAGAGTTTTAGAGGAGCATTTTAGTACTCTGTGCAGGATAAGACCAAGACTATGCCTTCCTGGGTTTGTCTCTCCAATAGGTAGGTTACTAGAAGTTTCTGCATATTAGGGAGACAGGCACCCAAGCTGTAGAAGCATTTTTTCTCAGCCTCTCACCTGAGGTCTTTGCTCCACCCATGAGCCTTAGTAGCCTCTCCCAGGTCAGGATTTAGGGTCGGCAGTCCCTCCCTAACGACTGTGTCAGTGTTTCTCAGGGGCCAGGCTCCTGTGTCACTTTTGCAATGCTTTCATTCCAGTTCAACCAGTCACTAGAAACCAGCTTTAGAAAACAGAAAAGCCTCTATGTCTGGCCCAGAGCCTCACCCCCCTCTTCTCTTGCCCTGAGAACCTGGTTTCCGGAAAGTGCTGTCTGCCACATCTCAACAGGCTGCACGCTGATTTGTTTCCTTGGTGCCTTGGGGGATCATTAACTTCTCGGCAACTACCCATACTTTTCAAATGATGCAACGCTTACTATCACTGGATGTACCTTGGTCCCCTGCAGTGGCCGCAGAGGGCTGGAGGGGGTGTCTGTTATAGACCAGTAGGTGGGGCTTGGAGGCCCCACCCTCTTGGGTCTTCGTCTTTCCCTCTTATTATTTTGGCAGGCTGTGAGAAGTTAATCTTCTTCTCCAGCAGCGGCTTAGCTTCTTTTCTGTTCTGAGAGGAAGCCAAAAAAGGAGACCCCAAGCGGCCATGAACTCTGCCATCCCCACCTGTGAGAACCCCAACCCCTTGGTGAGTGCTGGTAGAAGAGAGGGGATGATAGAGCTGGGGTGTGTGTTAAGTGTTAGTCTCTCAGTCCTGTCCGACTCTTTGCAATGTCATGGACTGTAGCCTGCCAGGCTCCTCTGTCCATGGGATTCTCCAGGCAAGAATACTGGAGCAGGTTGCCATTACCTTCTCCAGGAGATCTTCCTGACCCAGGGATCAAACCCAGGTCTCCTGCATTGCAGGCAGATTGGTGGGGTAGCTGAAAAGAGGAAAGACCCTGGAGAAAGGTCCCAGTGTGGAGTCCTACTGCGGATTCCTAAGGAAGGTGGTTCGTGTTCTAAGTGAGACTTTGAATTTTTACAGCTGTTCTCCTGCCACCACCCTCAGAAGGCAAAGATTCCACCCTCAGTGCTGAACTCTGTGAATGAATTACAAAGGAAGGGAGAGCTGAAAGGTCCTCTTTGTTTTACTCTGTGGAATCTAAGTGTTTGCTTTCCAGGATTCTCAGCATTATGATTTCTTTGATCAGAAAGCCTTTCTGAAGCAAAGCAAAGAGAAAGAGGAAAGCAGGGAGAGAGAGAATGAGAGAGGGAGAGAGACACACATACACAGAGGGCGAGAGGCATGGAACCACTGTTTACCGGATGGCTGATATGGCCTAGTGTTGGGTGCTTTATTTTCTTCCTTCAAACCCGAGGCATACACCTCTGTTCCCATTTTACATATAAGGAAGCTGAGGCCCAGAGAAGTGAAGTGACAATAACCCATCTGGAGGCTCAAGCTAGTCCTTGAGCCCTGCTCCCACCATTCTTTCCAGCCTAGTTTGGCCACCTAAAAACAAGCAGGGCTGCTGTGGGGGGAGCTGACTGAGTGGGGACCCTCTGCCCACCATAGCCAGACAGAACCTCTCCCCACCAGGCCCAGCCATGGCATCTGTGAGACAGGTGCCACGCATGAGCCCGGGCTGGGCCCTCAGAACTGTCCCCTGGAGCCGGCTACCAGACCTTGCCCACTGCTAGTCAGTCTTTGGCAAAGAGACTGTGGCTGACTCTTCTGGAAAATTGTGACAGGCACCTGAGGGAAATTTCCTTTCCTCTCAGAATTCCTATTGCTAAAAGTAAAAATTCAACTGGGTAAATTTAAAGCTTAGTTGGCTTTATCTTTTAAATTATTATTATTTCTTTTGGCCACACCTTGCAGCATGCAGGATCTTAGTTCGCCCACCAGGGGTTGGACCCAGGCCCCCTGCAGTGACTCCACACGGTTAAGTGTGGAGTCTTAACCGATCGACTGCCAGGGAAGTCCACTCTAATTGACTTTATTTAATGATTTATGAAATGGACAGCATACCATCAGAAGACAGAAGGGAGCTTTGAGGAGCTGTACAAAATGGAGGAGTTTTATAGGCAGAAGGAGGCATGGCAAAGTCATTCTATCAAAGAATGGATTGTTTCAGGCCAGATCACTTTCCTGAAAAGCAGGAGTCTACCAGGCAGATCACCTCACTAGTTCTGACCAGATAATTTGAGACAGACTAGCGAAACGTTACTTCCCTGTGAGAAACCAAAACTGCATGCAATTAATTAGGTTAGATATCAGGTTAGAACTTCCCTGGTGGCTCAGACTGTAAAGCGTCTGCCTACAATGTGGGAGACCTGGGTTCAATCCCTGGGTTGGGAAGATCTCCTGGAGAAGGAAATGGCAACCCACTCCAGTATTCTTTCCTGGAAAATCCCATGGATGGAGGAGTCTGGTAGGCTACAGTCCATGGGGTCGCAAAGAGTAGGATACGACTGAGCGACTTCACTTTCTTTCACTTTATTAAGTCTTGGTAGGCTGATACGGGCTTAGCATTAGTTACTCCATTTTGGACCTGCTTAAATTTTTTTTAACACTTCTGTCACCATCTCATAGAAGTAAAAAAAAAAAACAAAAAAACCCCACAACAACTTGGGAAATAAGTTGAAGACTCTGAAAGCTGTGATCTTTAGCACACCTGAAGCCAGTAGGGTGTGGTAGGGTCTGGGCACATATCTGTCTTTATTCAGTGAACTGTCTTTTCATTTTCCTCAAAGCCTCGGTCTCAGCACCCAGATTAAAAGGCCACTTTTCTGAGATGTTTTGGTTTTCATGTGCATATTGCTTTGTTAGAACCTTCTAGGGATATAAACATGGGGAAGACAGATTCCCTAGCCATGTTTGGAGAGACCTAGGGGGCAAGTTGGGGAGCAGGAGGCTGTGTGGGGGATGGCTGGAGTCAGAGGGCCAAGGGATTCATTTCCCCCCAGGAATCCTCCTTCCCACTGCTGTTCCCTCTGTGCCAGCCTCCTCCTGCTCTGCTGCTCTGCTCTAGAGAGATGACAGGCTGTCCCCATACACACAGGAACGCACCTGCCAACAACTGCCCTCGACCAGGAGAGGAGAGTTCCATTCTCCCATTTACAAGGGGACCTGGGACAAGTCATGTAATCTCACTGAGCCTCAATCTCCTCTCTGGAAACTGGGTTGTGAGAATCAAAGGAGAGGATGCATTGGAAGCTCTTTGCAAACTGTAAAGCACTGTAAAATGCCACACGTCAACAGAATGCCTCTTTGAGCAAGTGTTTTGGTGACATTACAGCCCATGTGTTGAGCTGATAGACTCTTCCAATCAGAAGAAAAGCTTGTGGCCGGTCTTCTCATACCAGTGCTGACTCATGGGGAAGCTTCATTAAGAGTTTATTCTTCCTTCAGAAAGGGGCTTGTAGGCATTCTTCTGCCACCATAAGAGTCATAGACTTAAAAACAAATTATTTATTTGGCCATCCCAGGTCTTAGTTGCAGCATGTGAACTCTTGGTTGAGGCATGTGGGATCTAGTCCCCTGACCAAGGGTTGAACCTGGACCCCCTGCATAGGGAGCTCAGAATCTTAACCACTGGGCCACCAGGGAAGTCTGAGAGTTACAGAATTTTGCTGACCAGGGATTCCCCTTGGATAAAGTCACTTCCCCCATCTGGATACGCCCTGAGGTGGGGCTTTTTCCAATTCCATCTGGGAAGCCCCTGCTCTACAAAATCTCTGGGATATCACATTTCTATGCACGTCTTTAATATGCTAGTGACTCATCTCTGACACACAGGAATCTTAGCCCACTGTGTACCTGCTTATTTGATTTTTTGCCCCAGCACTTTATGTAAGTGACACAACGTACTTTACAGCAAAAGATGTATTTTGATCAGGCTCTGTGTGTTCTACCAGCCATAGCTGACGTGCTTCACAGAAGTCACACACTCTTATCAGAATGAAGAACCAGCTCTTCTCAAGGAAGATAAGTTTTTCTCCACTCTTAAGTTCTAATTTTTTTCCCATGTTGGGCCTCATAAAAGGACAGTTTCCCAGAAAAGTGTTGTAAAGCAATTACAGAAGTGGTTTCCATAACCTCATCAGGTCCAGATTGATATCCAGACAAAACTTAGAATATTCAGAGTCATCAGGCTGAGAACACTCTTGGAGTCATTGACATTTTTTTTTTTTAAGATTTTTTTCTGATGTTGACCAATTTCAAAGTCTTTATTGAATTTGTTACAATACTTCTTCTGTTTCATGTTTTGTTTTTTTGGCCACTGGGCATGTAGGATCTTAGCTCCCTGACCTGAGATCGAACCCTCACTCCCTTCATTGGAAGGCAATCGTAACCACGGGACCACCAAGGAAGTCCTGAGTCATTCAGTTCAGTTCAGTTTAGTCGCTCAGTCATGTCCGACTCTTTGCAACCCCATGAACCACAGCATGCCAGGCCTCCCTGTCCATCACCAACTCCCAGAGTCCACCCAAACCAACGTCCATTGAGTCGGTGATGCCATCCAACCATCTCATCCTCTGTTGTCCCCTTCTCCTCCTGCCCTCAATCTTTCCCAGCATCAGGATCTTTTCAAATGAGTCAGGTCTTCGCATGAGGTGGCCAAAGTATTGGAGTTTCAGCTTCAACATCAGTCCTACCAATGAACACCCAGGACTGATCTCCTTTAAGATGGACTGGTTGGATCTCCTTGCAGTCCAAGGGACTCGCAAGAGTCTTCTCCAACACCACAGTTCAAAAGCATCAATTCTTCGGCACTCAGCTTTCTTTATAGTCCAACTCTCACATCCATACATGACTACTGGAAAACCATAGCCTTGACTAGATGGACCATTGTTGACAAAGTAATATCTCTGCTTTTTAATATGCTGTATAGGTTGGAAATAACTTTCCTTCCAAGGAGTAAGTGTCTTTTAATTTCATGGCTGCAGTCACTATCTGCAGCGATATTGGAGCCCAGAAAAATATAGTCAGCCACTGTTTCCACTGTTTCCCCTCTACTTGCCATGAAGTGATAGGACCGGATGCCATGATCTTAGTTTTCTGAATGTTGAGCTTTAAGCCAACTTTTTCACTCTCCTCTTTCACTTGGATCAAGAGGCTCTTTAGTTCTTCTTTACTTTTTGCCATAAAGAATGAAGAGTCATTCATTGACTCTTGATGGCGGCGAGGTGTGTGGGGGGGGCGGGGGCGGGGGGAGGCCCCAAACTAACATCCCCCCTACTGTCCCCCACCAAACCTCCTCCCTCCCCCACCCCTTCACCTTTCTGAGAATTCCAAGAGGTCTTGGGAGAAGGTATGAGGTGAGTTTGCTAGAGCTGTACCTGCCCAAGTCGTGTGAGTTCATTCACAGGCGCACATAACAGGAAGCCATATACTGCTTTTGGGTATTTTTGCAACCCTCCCAGAGTCAGAAGGGGACACGGAGTCTGAGAGAGAGGAAGTGATGTGCTAATGGCTGCCAAGCAGGGGACTGACAGACCACCGTGGCCCCAGTTCAAACTGTGTGCTTTGCTGTTCTGTGTAGCCTATGCAGCGTCAATCAACCAGCCAGCCAATCAACAGCCATTCTTTTCCTTCTGCCCCTCATCTTTTCTTCAGCCGGTTCTTCTGCGGTTGTGCTCAAGGACTGCGCCACAGGGTCACTAAAACCTCGCGATAAGTGCTCCGGAGTTCCCTCGGACACCCTCCAGCCTATCTTTGGCTTGGCCTTGACCTGCTTAGGCAAAACCACCCTTCTTTCACAGCCAATCCAAGTACCAAAGCTGCATCAGGACAGCCTTCTTTTCAGGAATCCAAATAGGATCAGCATAATGTTTCCAAAGAGTTCTAACCAGTTATGTATTTATTTTAAAAAGTCGATGAGAGAATCTTTATGGTCATTATTTTATGCATGTGTGCCAGGGTCTAGCCCCGGTGGATCCAGGGTAATTCAAAGGGGAGACAGAATCGGTGTCCTAGGAAAAAGCTATTTAATTAGAAGTATAAAGAGAGATTAGAAAGGAATAGTGTAGTAGGGAAATTAGTGGAGAAAAAGAGGCTGGATAAATTGGTTTACGTGGAATACCAATAAAACTTTGAGAGGAGAAGCTAGCACCACCTACGTAGGCCACAGGCGTCTTTCCGTTCTCCCAAAGGAGAGGAGGCACTGAGGCCTCCCCGGTCCGATCTTAGAAGCCCAGGCAAAATTAGCAGGCTTGGTGAGTACCCATGCTCCAGATGGGAATTCAGCCAGAAAAACGGAGAACAAGAAAGAAAAACATGGGGGAATCAGTCTTTCCAGAAACTGATCCATTTTCTTTATTTTCAGGTTTGCTTATATACTTTTTGTTATACATAGGGATGAATAGAGTCACGTGGGGTCAGCAGACCCAACCCTTGTCAAAATCAGGTGCTTCATATAAAATCATACAAAGGTCTTAGGGGTTTTACATCATCTTCTGGCCATGAGGCCTGCTGACATTTTATGACCCTTTCTGATAACGGTCAGTCAACCAGAAAACTTATTTTTTCCAGGGGTGATTTTTTTCTTAAACCAGGTGCCACCCTCCAAATAAAGTTGCATTCCTATAGGGTGAGGGTGTAGTGGGTTGCAATCAAAGAAAGGAATTTACTTAGCCTAAGGTTTAAGATGATTAATCTTAAAGGTTAATACTTATTTTTCCTGTATGTTAGTTATATTCATTATAAGGGCAGGGAATATGGAGATTTAGCAGCAAATATTGGCTCAACAAATGAAAAACCCTTCACCAATATAATTTCTAATCAACCCACTATACTATACTAATAATTTTCTAACTTCTCAAAGGAGTCTGTATTTAGAAAGTTTTAAAGCATCTCATGCCTCTCACGGTTGGGAGGCTGTAAACAATCACATGTGGCCGGACGAACCTGCTCAGGCAGGGTAGAGAACCTTCAGAGGAGTTTGTAAGTTGAAACACTCTTGTCACACCCAGGAATTTTTATTAACTGGAGCTGTAAGTTAACTCCTTCTCCGAGAGAGGTGGGGGGGGGGTGGTCAGCCCCCCTTTAAGTCAGAGGTATAGATGAGAGTATAAAACAGTAAAGTAGGCACTCTGGTTTTGGGGGTAGATGCTCGGGAACAGGGGGTTTCCTGAGGCTCGATCCCACCTTTGCGTATGCCGAAGCCTCCTTCCTCATGACCTTGGCCATGGGCGGAGTTCCTCATGCTGGCTCCCGGCACATGTGTTCATTTATTTATTTTTCACTCAACAGATTGTGCTATGAGCACTAACTCTGTGCTAGCGATGGAGTAGAGAAGTTATGGGACTTTGTGGCCTTTTGGATGAGAAAACCGTGTTATGGCTGTGAGGCATGCTGGGGCTGTAGTCTGAGCGGGAGTGGAGAGAAGTTGGGGCTTCCTGGAGCAGGTTTGGGAGGCATGCTTCCAGGCATTGCTGAATAGATGAGTAGAAGCAAAACTCTTCCATTTAAGTCTTAGAAACTAAATAATAGAGTCATGGGCAAATGCTGCACCAAGCCCCAGGAACAGGGTGACTCTGCAGGGCTGTGCTGTGGCTGACTCAGTCCACCCACTCTCTCCAAGCCTGACCGCAGCCCTGACCTCCTCCCGCTACCTGGACCTTAGTGTTCTGGGAAATTTTCTCCATCGCCAGTGATGGGGCCCCCGAGTACTGGGAAAGAGTTGAGATCCGATTTGTGCTCCATCCCACAGAGGAGGAGGACTGGCTTCCTCTGTCTCCACGTGGAGACGGCACATCTATCCCACCCACTCTCCACGTCAGCCAGAATTGTCCTTAGTTGCAGCTCCCCTGGTGGGATCTGAACAAGACCCTTAAAATGGCAGTTCTTAACGGGGTGATTTTTACCCTGCTGGTGATATTTGGCAATGTCTGGAGTCATTTTGGGTTGTCACAACTGAAGGTGAGGGTAGGGGCTTGCCACTGGCATCTAGTGGGTCCAGGCCAAAGATACTACTAAATATCCTAGGGTGCATGATACAGCCCCAACCCCTGCCATGAACACACACAACACAAGGAAGAATTATCCTGTCCAAAATGGCAATGGTGCTGAGGTTGAGAAATCCTGTCTTAGAATATAATGTTCCCTAGGGACCAGTGCTGTCCTGGAAGTGGACAAACACCCAGTTCTTGATCTGGTGGCTTTCTTGTCTCTCTCCACTTCAAAGCAACTGGTAACCCCTTGCCCCCCACTCATCTGCTTCTCCTACTTCTCCAGAGTAGGGCCACTGATCCTTAGGGAGAGCAGCCATAGTGTCTGTGCCCATAGTTTTGCTCCCATTTCTTTTAAAATCAGAAGGAAAAAAAATATTAATTTTTAGACAAAAGGGAAAATTTTTAGTATATAGTAATGTATCTTTATGTCAATATAGTCACAAAAAATAGCAGATTTCCTGTATAGGAAGAATCCATAGCATTGAAGTGATTAGCATTCCCAGGAGTCATAGTGCAGCTTCGGTTCAGAAGATGTTCTTTGAGGCTGTGCTGAAGTAAAGGGTGCTTGACTATGGAGGTTGGTGTTGGTAGGGGTACCCTTAACATCCTTTCCAGAACTTTCTCTGTGAGACGCCCACACTATCTTCAGGGCACCCTGGCTGTGCCACTGTGCAGAACCTGCTATTCCTCTGTGATCTGACCAGGGCCCAGGACCCTGCTGGGGCTTGTCACCTAATTGCCTGATCTTCATGCTGGTGGCCTTGCCCCATTCTGGCCACACTGACGACATTGCTTTCCTATTCCTCTCACCTACAGCTGCTCTAATGTCACTCCACCTACAGATGCTCTGATGTCACTCAAGTGTGAGTTAAAAGCCTTTGAAACATGGGGCCAGAATCTTATCATAATTATAGCAGCTAATTTATTGGGTAGGTGCACCATGCAGGGCACTGGACTATGCTCCTCATACTCGGTTTTTCCCCCCAGGTTTATTAGATGTAATTGACATATAACATTGTGTAAGTTTAAACTGTCCAAGACATTGACCTGATACAATTATATGCTGCAAAATGATTACCACCATAGCAGTTATTAATAGATTCCTAGGTATCGCTAGTGGTCAAGAACCGCCTACCAATGCAGGAGACTTAACAGATTTGAGTTTGATCCCTGGGCCGAGTAGGTCCCCTAGAGGAGGGCATGGCTACCCACTCTAGTATTCTTGCCTGGAGAATCCCATGGACAGAGAAGCCTGGCAGGCTATGGCCCATGGGGTCTCAAAGAGTCGGACATGACTGAAGTGACTTAGTGACTTAGCAGCAGTTATTAGTAGTTAACACCTCCATCACTGCATGGAGTCATCACTTCTTTTTTGTGCTGAGAACATGTAAGATTTACTCTCTTAGCAACTTTCAAATATATAATACAATATTATTAACTATCACCACACTGTACATTAGTTTCCCAGAACCTATTCATGTTATACTATTTGTTTATATCCTTTGAGCAACAGCTCCCCATTTCTTCATGTTCCAATTTAATTTTTTCATCTATGAAGTAGGTGTTATTAATATTTTTGTTACATAGATCAGAAAAATAAGACTTATACATGTTAATAATTTGCCCAAGTTTGGTAAACTATATAGCCAATAAATTAGAGGAGAGAGTTTATGATTCAAAGTTAGTATGGAGTAACCTGATAGGAATGTAACTTGGCTATTGACCCTAGAGCATTCTATATGCTCTACACTTATTTACATTTGTGTTATGTCCATTCATTCCTCCATTTACTCAGTCTACACTGAGCATTGGGGTTGTTCTAGAAGCTGGGACAACAAAGGAGAGTAAGGCACAGTGAGTGCATTCTAGGAACTCAGTTCTAGCAGAATAGATGGATTAGGAAATAGTCCATTATAATACACACATTATGATAAAGGCTTTGGCACAGGGCTGGCCTGTGGGAGCATAAACAAGGGCAGCTACACCATCTGGGTCAGAATCCCCATTTCCTTGCACATTTTTTTGAGAAACCCACTTTTTTATTTTTGGCTACACCATGTGGGATCTTAGTTCCCAGACAAAGGATTGAACCCATGCTCTTGGCAGTGAAAGCATGAAGTCCTAACCACTGAATGAATCATCAAGGAATTCCTCTGCCCATTTTCTGACCATGGAGTTGATCCCCATTCGTTCTTCCACAAAGTTTATTTTCTATTAGGTCTTGCTGCTGATGTATAGTATAGAAAGTCACTGGTCTTTTGAGTCTGAATCTAGAAACCACAAGCTGGCCAGCATATATCACAATACCATTGTTCTTGCCTCTAGAAAGCTGTCCATCTGTCTGGTTGTAATAAGAAAATGAAACTAAGCAGGAGCCTCTGGGGCTCCTGGGCACAGAAGCCTTTCCATGTCTCTTGTTCCTTGTTTATGGGGAACAGACTCCAGCCTCCATGACCTTCCCTGAGTCCCAAAGGTTAGATTCAAACAGTTGCTAATCAGGGAAAGGAGGGGATTCAGAGACAACAGAGAGCAGCCAGGAAACAACAGTGCAGGCTTTGGGCAGGGTCCTGGTTCCACCTCAAGAGATAAAACAGTTTCTTTATTTTCTTGGGAGTCAAAATCACTGTGGATGGTGACTGCAGCCATGAAATTAAAAGACAGTTGCTCCTTGGAAGGAAAGCTATGACAAGCCTAGGCAGCATATTAAAAAGCAGAGATATCACTTTGCCAACAAAGGTCCGTGTAGTCAAAGCTATGGTTTTTCCAGTAGTCATGTATGGATGTGAGAGTTAGACCACAAAGAAGGCTGACTGCTGAAGAATTGATGCTTTCAAGTTGTGGTGCTGGAGGAGACTCTTGAGAGTCCCTTGGACTGCAAGGAGGTCAAACCAATCAATCCTAAAAGAAATCAATCCTGAATATTAATTGGAAGGACTGATGCTGAAGCTCCAATACTCCAGCCACTTGATGCAAAGAGCCCACTCACTGGAAAGGACCCTGATGGTGGAAAAGATTGATGGCAAAAGGAAAAGCAGATGACAGAGGATGAGACGGTTAGATAGCATCACTGACTCAATGGATATGGATTTGAGCAAACTCTGGGAGAGAATGAAGGACAAGGAAACCTGGTGTGCTGCAGCGCATGGGGTCACAAAGAGTGGGACATGACTTAGTGACTGAACAATAATAACAAAAGGACTAAAACCCCCAATAAATGGAAGATGTCACCATTCTTTTTATTTATTTGTTTGTTTTTTAATTGAAGGATAATTGCTTTATAGAATTTTGTTGTTTTCTGTCAAACCTCAATATGAATCAGCCATAGGTATATATATATATATATCTGGTCCCTGTTGACCCTCCCTCCCATCTCCCTCCCCATCCCATCCCTCTAGGTTGATACAGAGCCCCTGTTTGAGTTTCCTGAGACATACAGCAAATTCCCGTTGGCTATCTATTTTACTTAATAGAAACATAGAAGGCTGAGCGCCGAAGAATTGATGCTTTTGAACTGTGGTGTTGGAGAAGACTCTTGAGAGTCCCTTGGACTGCAAGAAGATCCAACCAGTCCATTCTGAAGGAGATCAGCCCTGGGATTTCTTTGGAAGGAATGATGCTAAAGTTGAAACTCCAGTACTTTGGCCACCTCATGTGAAGAGTTGACTCATTGGAAAAGACTTTGATGTTGGGAGGGCTTGAGGGCAGGAGGAGAAGGGGACAACCCAGGATGAGATGGCTGGATGGCATCACTGACTTGATGGACGTGAATCTGAGTGAACTCCGGGAGTTGGTGATGGTCAGGGAGGCCTGGCGTGCTGCAGTTCATGGGGTTGCAGAGTCGGACACAACTGAGTGACTGAACTGAACTGAACTGAAGTTTCCATGTTACTCTCTCCATACATCTCACCCTGTCCTCCCCTCCTCCCATGCCCATAAATTTATTCTCTCTGTTTCTCCATTGCTGCCCTGCAAATAAATTCTTCAGTACCATTTTTCTAGATTCTGTATATATGCATTAGTATATGATATTTATCTTTCTCTTTCTGATTTACTTCACTCTGTATAATAGGCTCTAGGTTCATCCACCTCATTAGAACTGACTCAAATGCATTCCTTTTTATGGCTAAGTAATATTCTATTGTGAATATGTACCACAACTTCTTTATCCAGTCATCTGTCGATGGACATCTAGGTTGCTTCCATGTTCTAGCTATTGTAAATAGTGCTGTGATGAACAATGGGATACATGTGTCTTTTTCAATTTTGGTTTCCGCAGGGTATATGCCTACGAGTGGGATTGCTGGGTCATATGGTGGGTTTATTCCTAGTTTTTTAAGGAGGAAGATGTCACCATTCTTCGTTCCAGATTAAAGGAACCTCAAACTCATCAGATTGTTTGTGTTAGTCACTCAGTCATATCTGACTCTTTGCAACCCTATGGGCTGCAGACCACCAGTCTCCTGTGTCCATGGAATTCTCCAGGCAAGATTACTGTAATGGGTAGCCATTCCCTTCTCCAGGGGATCTTCCCAACCCAGGGATCAAACCTGGGTCTCCTGCATTGTGGGTGGATTCTTTACTATCTGAGCTACTAGGGAAGCCCAAGAACAAGGTTCTCATCAGATTACCTGAGACTAGATTAAAGCAGTGCCCTGTACACAGCCTTCTCTTGTGTTGTTTGAAGAGGGTGTTTGCTGTGACCAGTGCGTTCTCTTGGCAAAACTATATTAGCCTTTGCTCTGCTTCATTCTGTACTCCAAGGCCAAATTTGCCAGTTACTCCAGGTATTCCTTGACTTTCTACTTTTGCATTCCAGTCCTCTATAATGAAAAGGACATCTTTTTTGGATGTTAGTTGTAGAAGGTCTGGTAGGTCTTCATAGAACCATTCAACTTCAGCTTCTTCAGCATTATTGTTCAAGATACAGACTTGGATTACTGTGATATTGAATGGTTTGCCTTGGGAATGAACTGAGATCATTCTGTCCATTTCACACAAAGATGGGCACAATAAAGGACAGAAATGATGTGGACCTAACAGAAGATATTAAGAAGAGGTGGCAAGAATACACAGAAGAACTGTACAAAAAAGATCCTCATGACCCAGATAATCACAATGGTGTGATCACTCATCTAGAGCCAGACATCCTGGAATGTGAAGTCAAGTGGGCCTTAAGAAGCATCACTACAAACAAAGCTAGTGGACTTGATGAAATTCCAGTTGAGCTATTTTGATTCCTAAAAGATGATGCTGTGAAAGTGCTGCACTCAATATGCCAGCAAATTTGGAAAACTCAGCAGTGGCCACAGGACTTGAAAAGCTCAGTTTTCATTCCAATCCCAAAGAAAGGCAATGCCAAAGAATGCTCAAGCTACCGCACAATTGCGCTCATCTCACACTAGCAAAGTAATGCTCAAAATTTTCCAAGCCAGGCTTCAACAGTATATAAACCATGAACTTCCAGATGTTCAAGCTGGATTTAGAAAAGGCAGAGGAACCAGAGATCAAATTGCCAACAACTGTTGGATCATCAAAAAAGCAAGAGAGTTCCAGAAAAACATCTATTTCTGCTTTATTGACTATGCCAAAGCCTTTGACTGTGTGGATCACAACAAACTGTGGAAAATTCTGAAAGAGATGGGAATACCTGATCACCTGACCTGCCTCCTGAGAGATCTGTATGCAGGTCAGGAAGCAACAGTTAGAACTGGACATGGAACAACAGACTGGTTCCAAATAGGAAAAGGAGTACGTCAATGCTGTATATTGTCACCCTGCTTATTTAACTTCTATGCAGAGTACATCATGAGAAACGCTGGGCTGGAAGAAGCACAAGCTGGAATCAAGATTGCCGGGAGAAACATCAATAACCTCAGATAGGCAGACGACACCAGCCTTAAGGCAGAAAGCAAGAATAACTAAAGAGCCCCTGATGAAAGTGAAAGAGGAGAGTGAAAACGTTGACTTAAAACTCAACATTCAGAAAACTAAGATCATGGCATCTGGTCCCATCACTTCATGGCAAATAGATGGGGAAGCAATGGGAACAGTGTCAGACTTTATTTTGGGGGGCTCCAAAATCACTGTAGATGGTGTCTGCAGCCATGAAATTAAAAGACGCTTGCTGTTTGGAAGAACAGCTATGACCAACCTAGAGAGCATATTAAAAAGCAGAGACATTACTTTGCCAACAAAGGTCTGTCTAGTTAAAGCTATGGTTTTTCCAGTGGTCATGTATGGATGTGAGAGCTGGACTATAAAGAAAGCTGAGCACCGAAGAATTGATGCTTTTGAACTGTGGTGTTGAAGAAGACTCTTGAGAGTCTCTTGGGCTGCAAGGAGATCCAACCAGTCCATCCTAAAGGAAATCAGTCCTGAGTATTCATTGGAGGGACTGATGCTGAAGCTGAAATGCCAATACTTTGGCCACCTAATAGGAAGAACTGAGTCATTTGAAAAGACCCTGATGCTGGGAAAGATTGAAGGCGGGAGGCGAAGGGGATGACAGAGGATGAGATGGTTGGATGACATCATTGACTCGATGGACATGAGTTTGAGTAAGCTCCGGGAGTTGGTGATGGACAGGGAGGCCTGGTGTGCTGCAGTCTATGGGGTCACAAAGATTCGGACATGACTGAGCAACTGAACTGAACTGTACATGGCCTAATCTTATTAGCAGCCCCATGCTTAAGCCGTTGCTATAAAACTTCTCACCAAATCCCTCTGGGTGGAGACACACAGTTTTGGAGGGCAGGAGCCACTGGGTTCCCCTTTGCCTGGCAAAGCAATAAGCTATTCTTTTCTACTTCATCCAAAACTCTGTCTCCGAGATTTGATTTGACACTGGTACATAGAGGCCAAGCTTTTGGCATCAAAATGCACTTGATTCCTCTTGAAATGCTCAAACGTGTTTTTGTCTTTTTCCCAGCAGAGGGGTGATGGTGTGCTCAGCTCCCATGAAGGTGACAAAGGCAGGAAGAAGGATGGCCAGCTCAAGAGTCCCAGCAGCAGCCACCTGGCTTATGGTATCCTGGATATCCCACCATGGTATCTCTGCATCTTCTTGGGGATCCAGGTAATGCCACACAGAAGAACTGGGTATAAGGAGTCTCTGTCTCAAAAGACACATCAACACACCCAGGTCAAATTAGTCAAGATCTAACTTCAGTTGCTCATGTTCTTGGCTTCCATGTTGTTGACCTTTAAGGGACTCAAGGCTTTCTTTTCTCTTTTTTTTCCTCTCTTTTCTCCCAAGGAGTTTGGGGATGGAGGCAGGGAGTTAGGGGAAGATTCTCCCCCATGCTAAGCTACTAGGTCACATCAAGGACACCAACTGGGCCATTGTGAGTTTTTGGGGTTTTTTTAAAGATATCAATTATAATTTGTTTGGAAACAACTGATAACCAGTGGTTATCAGTTTGATAACCAGTTGTTGGGGAATATTGGAAAACAAGCATTGTCAAATACTTGTTGGAATGTTATCTGGTGCCACTTTTCTATTAACTGGTAAAACACATGTTATTTAATCCAGGCCTTAATGCTTAAGAATTTCTCTGTAGAGAATTCCCCAGTGGCCAGTGGTTAGAAGTCCATCATTTCACTGCCAAGGCATGGGTTCAATCCCTGGTGGAGGAACAAAGTTCCCACAAATCGCGTGGCATGCCCAAATTAAAAAAAAATTTTTTTTAAAGAATTTCTCTCTAGATATGCTGGCAAGACTTGTTAAGATAAGTACAAAGATGTTCTATTGATTAATCATAAGATCACAACAACAAACAAAACCCAGAAACACCCCCAAAATATCCATCTTAGAGAACTGTGGCATATTCTAACAAATAATTTTTTAATGTAGCTGTTAGAAAGAGAAAGATACATTTACCTTGCAGTTAAAAAATGATCACCAATGTAGATTAAGTGAAAAAAGTCAAGTAAATTGTGTATAGTGTGATCTTTTTTTACGTTAAAGACTAACAAACAAAAAGAGAGATAGAATAGCAGAAATAAGTATATGTATGGCAACCCACTCCAGTACTCTTGCCTGGAAATCCCATGGACGGAGGAGCATGGTAGGCTGCAGTCCATGGGGTCGCTAAGAATCGGACATGACTGAGCGACTTCCCTTTCACTTTTCATCTTCATGCATTGGAGAAGGAAATGGCAACCCACTCCAGTGTTCTTGTCTGGAGAATCCCAGGGATGGGGGAGCCTGGTGGGCTGCCGTCTATGGGGTCGCACAGAGTCAGACACGACTAAAGTGACTTAGCAGCAGTAATTTTTGCATGTCTTGAAGAAATCATAAGAAACTAATAGAGGTATTTAACCTTGGGTTGAAGAACTAGAAAAAGGAAAGTAGCTTTCAACTTTCACTATTTGCTTTGTAACTTTTGTAGCTTGAATCTTTAATCTCATAGATGGATTCATTTTCATTTTAATCCCAAAATGTTCAATGTGGAATATCAGGGATGGGATATACTTTTTTGTTTGCTTCCTTGTGCTTTTCCACAAAAGAAGAGAAGCAAATGTCTTACTATTTTAAAAAATATAATTGTGAGCCAATAAAATGGGTAATGTAGATGCTTCATTATGAAAGGGTGTTGAGCTTTGTCATATGATTTTTTCTGCATCCATTGGGGTGATAGGATTTTCATTGTTCATTTTATTAATATGGTGTATCATATTTATTGATTTGTATATATTTAACATTCCAGGGATAAAAATCCTACTTAATCATGGCATATGGCCCTTTTAATGTACTGTAGAATGCTGTTTGCTGGAATTTCATTGAGCAGTTTTGCATCTATATCCATGAGGGATATTGGCCTGTAGGGTTTTTATCTTGCTGTGGTATCAGGGTTATGTGAAAGTCGCTCAGTTGTGTCTAACTCCTTGCGATCCCATGGACTGTAACCTGCTAGGCTCCTCTGTCCATGGGATTTTCCAGGCAAGAATACTGGAGTTGCTTGCCATTTCCTTCTCCAGGAGATCCTCCCAACCCAAGGATCAAACCTGAGTCTCCTGTATGGCGGGCAGCTCCCTTACCGTCTGAGCCACAACCCCATCAGTGTTGTGCTGGATTGTAGAATGAGTTTGGGAGAGTTCCCTCCTCTTCAATTTTTGGAGGCCTTTGGGAGGGCTTGGTGCTAATTCTTCTCTAGACATCTGATAGGATTCACCAGTAGAACCATCTGGCCTTGGGCTTTTCTTTGCTGGGAAATTTTGATTACTGTTTTAGTCTCCTCACTAGTCATTGGTCTGTTCATATTTTCTATTTCTTCATGATTCAGTCTTGGTAAATTGCACGTTTCTAGTAATCTATCCATTTCTTCTAGGTTATCCCATTCCTTGGTGTGTAATGTTACTATTGTATTATGGTACTTTCTATTTCTATTGTGCCATGTCTCATTTTATCTGAGTCCTCTCTCCTTTTTTCTGAGTTTAGCTAAGGGTTTGTTTACCTTTAAAAAGCTCTCATTTTGTTGATTTTTTTTTCTATTGTTTTTCACTTCATTTATTTCTGTTCTGATCTGTATTTTTTCCCTCTCTTCTAACTTGAGACTCAGCTTGTTTTTCCTTTTCTAGTTCTTTGAGAAATAAAGTTAAGTTGTTTATTTGAGACCTTTTTTCTTTCTTAATGCAGGCACATATTGTTATAAACTGTCCTCTTAGAACTGATTTTGCTGCATCCCATTAGTTTTGGTATGTTGTAGTTCCATTTTCATTTATCTTAAGTCATCTTTTATTTCCCTTTTGATTTCTTCTTTGACCCATTGGTTGTTCAGGAGTGTGTTTCTTAATTTCCACCAGCTTGTGTCCAGTGTCCTTCCTCTTATTGATTTCCAGTTTCAGACCATTGCAGACAAAAAAGATTGTTGGTTTGATTTCAGTCTTCTTAAATTTGCTGATGCTGTTTTGTGACCTAATGTTTAATCAGTCTTGAAGAATGTGCTCAGGCCTGGTCAATGGTCTTGCCCTCACTTTGCGCCTTATTTTAATAATGAGCCTCTTGTCTTATTCCTATTCTTAAGGCCACCGCCTTGGTTCCTGTTATGTCCTCACGCACTGTGTCCCTATCTTGGTTTCTTACCTAGAACAGCAGTTCTCAGCCCTGGGTTCCTGCTTTTGAACCCCAGACCTTCTGGTTGTGTCCCTGCTTCTTGCTGCCAGGCCTTCCTAGTTCTTGCCACTTGCCTGGATCTCCTCTGAGACTGAAGGTTGAGCCTGCAGTAGAAGGAATAGGATTAGGTGGAGTAGGCAGCCGCAGCATCACTAAGTTTGTCTCCTCTCTCTGCTCTGCCTACAGCACTTCCTCACGGCCCTAGGGGGGCTTGTGGCAGTGCCGCTCATCCTGGCTAAGGGCCTGTGTTTGCAGCATGATCCCCTGACCCAGAGCTACCTCATCAGCACCATTTTCTTCGTCTCTGGCATCTGCACCCTCCTGCAAGTATTTTTAGGAATCAGGTAGGTAAAACTCCTCTCCGTGGATTCTAACTTTTATCTCCCAGGGTAGCCATAAGGTTTGCTTGGCTTGTAGCCTGAGATGAGTTAGAAAGCTGGTGTGACATGATAGAGGGAGCACAGGACCAGAAGTAAGCACATAAGTTGAAGTCCCAGAGCCAACATTTACTATCTGCATTGGCCAGAGTTCTTTGTTAAAGTAATACAAATAGCTACGGATGGCCATGCTTGACACCTTTTACCTTTGCAAATTCTACAAGGCTTGTGGCTAGTGAACACGCTGTGGGGACTCCTCCCTGGACTTCAGAAGGAGCAGTGCAAGTGAGGGAATCTTCACTGTAAGCCTGCTTGTGACCTAATCTGTGCCAAGTCTGTGCCCAGTTTCGGAGAAGCAGAGGAAAATGGAAAACATTCCCTATGATGTGCTTCTGCCCAACCTGTCTTATGAGAAAAATGACTTGAGAGGAAACATTTTTTTCCTTCCAGTTTCATTGAGATATAATTGAAAGACAACACTGTATAAGTGTACAGCATAATAATTTGCCTTACATACATCAAGAAATGATTAGCACAGTAAATTTAATGAACATCCATCATCTCACATAGATACAAAATTAAAGAAACAGGAAAAAAAATTTCTTTCTGATGAGAACTTTTGTCCTTTATCAATTATCTGAATCAAACTACAGGTGAGGGCTGTTACAAGGTGGCTGATTATTTCCAAGATAGGCTGCCTGTAGAGAGTATCTAGAGAATATTCCTTCCTAACCTAGTCTTTTTGCCTAAATCAAATCAAAGGCTCTTTCCAAAGTGCTACTTTTGCAAGTCATTTGCAGGAGATATGCCAGTGCTTAAGGCCTCCCATTTTTTGTTGAGGAGAGGGCTTTAGAGCCTACATCTTTGTCAAATTATTTCCCTGCTCTCTCTTCCTTCTTCTGTCATCATCTTTGAGAGCCAAGATTTTTCCCAATCCCCCACCAAGCACTGAGAGAGGTTTAAGGTTTGGTCTGGTCTGTTTCCCTAGTCCCTGATATCCAGGACCCCTCCTACCTTTCCAGGATCAGTCCCTGGAGTGACAGGTGCTGCAGTAGAGAGGCCTTGCAGCCACCTGCCTGGACACCCAGGAGCCCCCACCCCTGAGCCGCCCCACGGAGAGTTACATACACAAGGCTCTCCTGGATGGGGAAGCTCCTTGCCTTAAACTGAGATGGTGTTCACTGTAATAATGGAAAAATGTTGATCTTGGAAGCTGGGGGCCTGAATTCTAGGTCTGGCTTCTGTGTTGTGGGAAGCTGCTCAAGCCATTCACCCTCTCTAAAACCCAGCGTTCTCATCTGTAAAATGAGGGAGTCGAGGGGTGTCATACTATAAGTCCATCTCTAGTGTGTGGGCACCTGTGTTGTTGACGGAGAAGACGATGCAGTACTGTGCTCCAACTGGAACCTCAGTACTGAGGGTGCTTGTGGGGCTCGCCTTCTGGTAAAGCCTGTGAGAGACAAAACAAAGTCAGAAGACAGAGTTAAAAGAATCTGCAGCCTAATCAAACATGCAGAGAAAGAGGGAAATAAAATTAAGAAATAAAGCCATGCTAATGTTTTAGACTAAGGTGGGGACAGGAATACACCTGAGATTATTTCCCTGAAATAGGCTTTCTGTTTAGAGACTAACAAGTACAGTTGCTCATTGGAGACTGCCGGGAGCCAGCGTGAGGAATTCCACCCGTGACAAGGTCACGCGGCAAGAGCTCTGATGGCAAGGCTAATCAGACCTCAGGTTTTCCCCCTGAAATTTCCTGAGCATCCACCCCCCCCCCTCAAAAAAATAAGAATCTGCCTGCTTTTCCACTCTTCTGATATTCTCTGGAAAAAGTCAAATCTGGGCTTTAACCTTCTGCATTTGAAAGGGATGTTTCAGTTAAACCCCCTCTGATAGCTCTAGCTTGCCTAACAGGTTCCCCAGACTTCTTACACAGCCTGTGAATTGCTTACAGCCCCCCAACCGCGAGAGGCACAAAGCTTAAAAGGATCTTAAAGATACAGAGCCTTTTCTAAAGAGTTAAAAATCATATTGGTGACGGGTTTTCACTGTTGACTCAAGGATTGCTGCCAGACCTTCATATTCTTTATCTTTTAGGGCCTTGGAAGGATGTTACTCAGTGTAAGCAGGATGTAGACAAAGATACATAGTAGTTTTGATGTTAGCAACACTAGACTTTTGAGTTAATTGCTTCTCTTTTGCTGTAAATCACTGTACTCCCTCTACTTGTTATAAGTTGCTGTATCTTTGCTGTGTAAGAATGTAACTTTATTTAGTGCTTTCTGAGAGTGGCACCAGACCTTGGGAAGATCAACACAAATAAGTCTTCTGGTTGACAAACCCTTATCAGAAAAAAGGCTGTAAAATGTTAATTGGCCCTTTTGGCTGGAAGATGATGTAAATTACCTAAGACTTGTGTATACAATTAGGTGTGCAGAGAGAAAAGCCTGGTTTTGATAAGAGTCTGGACTGCTAACGCTGCACAACTTTGTGTTACCCATTGATCCCCATGTTTTATCAAAAGTATAAAAGGCCTTCTGAACAATAGAGGACGGAGCTAGTTGCTGGACTGGTTTCTCCCGTGTCTCTCTCTCTTTCCTCTCCTCTTCACTCTAATTTCAGGCTGAATTTCCATCTGGGGCGCGGAGGCTCGCCAAGTCTACTTACTTGCCCTGGCTGTTAAGACCCGTGCAAAAGGGAGCCTAAGGTGAGGCACCCTTAGATATTCAAGCGAGCGCCAATGGCCCAACATAGATGGTGCAAATTCCTTGTCTGGAATTTTATTGGTCTTCCGCGTAATCCAAGTTATTCAGCCCTCTTCTTCCACTTAATTTTCCTACTACACTATTGTTTCTTAATCTAATCTTATATCAATCAATAAATACATTTTTCTCACGCCAGCGCCGTCCATGCTTCGAATTCCCTGGATCCACCGGGGCTGGACCCCGGGAGGAGACATTAGAAATTATAAAACTAGCTGATAGCCTGTGAAGCAAAGGTCTAGTAGATTTGATTACAGGTTGAGTAGATTTGATTGCAGGTTATTTGATAAACAGTATTTAATGTGTACCTTTTAGACTGCAAACAAAAATGCTGATACTGCAATAAGATTTCAGAATATGTTAATGATTAAAACCATGTTAAATAGTCGAAGGGAATGATAAGAGGCAAAAAACAGCTTCCCTGATAAGAGCTGAAGAGTGCAGTGCCTATTGTGGGCAGGCAGCTGCAACCCTTGGCAGAGGGATGGCTGCCTCCCTGGTGTGACTTTAGGGGTCTTGGGTGTATCCCCCAAGGGCCTTCCCACTGAGGTGTTCAGTTCTGAATTTATGTAACCATTCATTTCAAAAGAAAGCAATAAGTTTAAATGCAATCACTAAAGGAAATGAAATATTGACTGTGTAATTCTGGGTCTTAATTCCATTTCTGGAATAATTCCATTTCTGGAATTATTCATTTTTACCTGGGATTTTCTTTTCCTGGAGTGGTTCCAAGTGATATATCTCCCTTTTTATTTTCCTGGGAATGTCTCAAGTGGTATTTCTGTCCAAAGTACATTCAGACCTGGCTTCTATATAGTCTTGCCCAAATCAGCCTGGGTCCTTTTCTTCCATGGACTTGCCTGCGGCTGGGCTCCGATCTGCCCAAGCTCTGTATCTGTTGCTAGGTTCTGCAGAAAGTCCATGCCCATAGCCAGAGGTCTGCAGCCACCTTGCCCTTGCCTCGATGACAAATCGCACAAGCTACCAGATGTACCACTGGAAGTCTGTGCATGCTTGCTAAGTCGCTTTAGTCATGTCCCATTGTGACCTTATGGACTGTAGCCTGCTAGGCTCCTCTGTCCATGGGATTCTCCAGGCAAGAATACTGAAGTGGGTTGCCATGCCCTTCTCCAGGAGATCTTCCAAGCCCCGGGATCAAACTTGGGTCTTCTGCATTGCAGGCAGATTCTGTACTGCTGAGCCACCAGGGAAGCCCATGAGAGAAATACATCTTATGTATACTGATAATCATTTATCTAGATAAAGATGGCAAAAGGAATCAAAGAAATGTTAAAGGTTATTTCTGGGTGATACACATTATATATGAAAGGTATGTACCAATATTGTATGTGTGCTGATAGAGTTTATCTACTCAAGGCTTAAAAAATGATTAGAACAAAATGTTAATAATTATTTCTGGGTTGTGGAATTATGGTGATTTATGCTTTGTATTTTTATTTACCATTAATTTTTCTGCAGAGTCCATGTGTTGCTTTATAACTGGGAGAAATAAGAACCATTTAAAACTTTTTCTTAGAAAAGTATCAGGACATGTTTCATGAGCCCCACACCCTTTGAATCTTTCAGTTCAGTTCAATTCAGTCACTCAGTCGTGTCCAGCTCTTTGTGATAGACTGCAGCACACCAGGCTTCCCTGTCCATGACCAACTCCTGGAGCTTACTCAAACTCATGTCCATCGAGTTGGTGATGCCATCCAACCATCTCATCCTCTGACGTCCCCTTCGCCTCCCGCCTTCAATCTTTCCCAGCATCAGGGTCTTTTCCAATGAGTCAGTTCTTCTCATCAGGTGGCCAATATATTGGAGTTTCAACTTCAGCATCAGTCCTTCTAATGAATACTCAGGACTGATTTCCTTTACGATGGACTGGTTGGATCTCCTTGCAGTCTAAGGGACTCTCAAGAGTCTTCTCCAACACCATAGTTCAAAAGCATCAATTCTTCAGCGCTCAACTTTCTTTATAGTCTAACTTTCACATCTATACATGACTACTGGAACAACCATAGCTTTAACTAGACAGACTTTGTTGGCAAAGTAATGTCTCTGCTTTTGAATATGCTGTGTAGGTTGGTCATAGCTGTTCTTCCAAGGAGCAAGCATCTTTCAATTTCATGGCTGCAGTCACCATCTGCAGTGATTTTGGAGCCCCCAAAATAAAGTCTGTCACTGTTTCCGCTCTTTCCGCATCTATTTGCCATGGAGTGATGGGACTGGATGCCATGATCTTAGTTTTCCAAATGTTGAGTTTTAAGCCAACGTTTTCACTCTTTTCTTTCACTTTCATCAGGAGGCTCTTTAGTTCTTCACTTTCTGTCATAAGGGTGGTGTCATCTGCCTATCTGAGGTTATTGATATTTCTCCTGGCAATCTTGATTCCAGCTTGTGCTTCTTCCAGCCCAGCATTTCACATGATGTACTTTGCCTGAGAGCAAAAGTCCAGTCGACTTCCCATTACCATCTTGGAAGTGGGGCTGGGAGATATGGCTCAAGGCTCCAGGCTTGAGACAACCTCCCAGATTCTGCAACCTTTGTCTATTCACCTGCTTTTATCTCTGTTTTCCCAATCTGTTTCCCTGTGGTGGTCAGCATTAAAGCCCTTAAAAGGAAAAAGAAAAGAATAGGTGTGCAAATCTTTGGGGCAGATCAGAAGGGAGGACTGGAGCAACGTGGGGGACTGTCAAAGGCACTCCCAAGGCAGTAGGTAGTGATGGGTTTAAAGAAGACAGACAAACAGACTTCTCCTACCAGAGAAAGAGATCTATCTGCCTCCCCTTTCTTCTAGGCAGAGGCAAGCACGCTCATGCCTCCAAGCTGATTATTTAGCTATTTTCCCCGGAGTCTCTAATTAATACACTTCTGTCTTATGCACTAGTGACTTAAGTGCCAATATGGATGACTGATTTCATTTTCTTTCACAGCCCCTCACTCCTACCACATATAAGCATATTTTCCATCATCCTATAATCACATCCTCCCAGCATAGGTCAACATTGAGTGTTCGCATTATAATGTTGCTGTTTAGTTACTAAGTAATGCTTGACTCTTTTGAGACCTCGTGGACAGTAGCCCACCAGGCTCCTCTGTCCATGGGATTTCCCAGGCAAGAATACTGGAGGGGGTTGCCATTTACTTCCAGAAGATATTCCCAAACCAGGAATTGAACCCATGGCTCCCATCTTGGCAGGCGGATTTTTTACCACTGAGCCAATAGGAAAGCCTGTGTGTTTTCTCTAAAATTAATATATTAAAAAAAATATTTTAAAGTTTCTGTTTATTTTCATTTCAACGATAAGCTCTCTGCTTGTTGTATAAATCTCTTCTTGAAAATTTCCTCGCATCAGGTAGCTATCAGGTTCATCTTCTTGATGAACTACCCCCTGGGGCTCTCTGACTTGCTGTAGTCTGGAACAGTCTGGAACAGTCTGGAACAGTCGCTATGCGTGCCTGGTGTATATTAGACGTGTCATCTTGAGATCCCTCTTTACCCTTATCCTGGCAATTCTCTTCATGTCAGTTTTCAAGTCTAGATCTCTTGATCCCATGCCTTTCTCTTCTTCTTGGAGGAACATGATTACACAGTAGTTTCCTCAGAGACCACGTGGGAGATAAATTTTGTAAGACTCTCCATATGTTAAAATATCTTGATCCTATTCTCATACTTGATTGATAACTTGGCTAGATATAGAGTTTTAGGTTGGAAAAAAATTATTTTTCAGAATTTTGAAATCACTGTTCCCTTGCTTTCTAGTTTCCAGTGTAGTTTTAGGAACTCCAGAGTCTTAGGCAATCTTCCCCCTTCTGCTGCTGTATTTTGTACAGGCCCAAGTTGTGCTGAGTCTATTTAACTGGAAGAGATCCATTTAGTCATAGTGTCTAACATACAAGATTGACTGATCATCCTACAGCTACATCCAATAAACAACTGTTCAACTAGGCTTGACTTTTGAGCATCCATGTTGGCCTCTGCAGGGTCCAGTTTTTGCAAGAATCTTGCTCAATGCCTGTAGCCAGAATATCCACCCTGACTCTCTGATTGGGTTCCTCATTCTCCATCATCCCCAGGTGATGTCTGATCACCTTGTCCTGTCTTCATCATGAATCCTCTCCTTACCCTGATGCTTCCTCTTAGTAATTTTCTATCCACTGAACACCACCCTCCTCCTTGGCTATAAATTCTCACCTTTCCTTGTCATATTGGGAGTTGAGCCTGATCTCTCTCCTCTATTACAAAATCCCATTGTAGTAGCCCCCTTGTAGTAAAGCCTGACTCAATGTCTTTAACAAGTGTCATGTATACTATTTTTATGAAGTGCATGAGAACTCAGAGAGAAGGATTGAAGCTTAACTTCCCAATACTTCCGAAAGGTTAGCTGTTCCTACTTTATGGGCCCAAATGGAAGTATTCATATATACTAAGAGATGAGAAAAATTACTCACATAATCATTACCATAAACCGTTTAAGAAGTTTGTTCTTACCTCATGTCCTCTTATCAATTGTTCTTATAACAAACATACTGGGTCACAATTTGGCCCCCTGACTCATACTTTCTGATCAGGGCTCTGCACTTCCCCGTTGAACCCTGCCACTGGCACCTCCCCCAGTATCAGTTTCCTCATACAGAGACAAAGCAGCATTGTGCTACACACCCTGCAATACTCTTGAGATAAGGATGAGAAAATGCTGTGTAACTTTAAAACACTATATAAGCTTAGATGTTGATAGTACCCCCACGGACACATATCTGTGGCTTTGACCACTTAAAATACCAATCCTATCAAATTTCTAAGGACTGTTCCTGAGACTGTAGATTTTGCAAGTTGTTGTAAAAGAAAATGGTGGGGAATGTTCTTCAGACTTGAGCATACAGATGAGATAGTAAAGAGTGAAGGGAAGGGGATAATGGACAGCGAGAGTCTTAGGAAGCACATCTTAGAGAACCAACCTTTAAGAAATGGGAATGCCAGGCAACAGCTTTAAAAACAAAACAAAAAGCCCATATTATAACATGTTATTTAAGGAAACATTAAGAAAATGTTTTGGTATACATACCTTTTCCAACTCTTTGCAACCCCATTACAGTCCATAGAATTCTCCAGGCAACAATACTGGAGAGGGTAGACTTTCCCTTCTCCAGGGGATCTTCCCAACCTAGGGATCAGACCCAGGTCTCCAGGATTGCAGGCAGATTTTCTACCAGCTAGCCACAAGGGAAGCTCAAGAATATTGGAGTAGGTAGTCTATCCCTTCTCCCGCAGATCTTCCTGACTCAGGAATCAAACCAGGGTCTCCTGCATTGCAGGTGGATTCTTTACCAACTGAGCTATGATGGAAGTCCTCATATGACTGAAGCCAGGCTTCAACAGTACGTGAACCGTGAACTTCCAGATGTTCAAACTGGATTTAGAAAAGGCAGAGGAAAAAGAGATCATATTGTCAATATTAGATGGATCATAGAGAAAGCAAGGGAATTCCAGAAAAGCATCTACTTCTGCTTCATTGACTACACTAAAGCCTTTGACTGTGTGGATCACAACAAACTGTGGAAAACTCTTCAAGAGATGGGAATAACAGACCGCCTTACCTGCCTCCTGAGAAACATGTATGCAGGTCAAGAAGTAACAGTTAGAACAGGATATGGAGCAATGGACTGGTTCCAAATTGGGAAAAGAGTATGCAAAGGCTGTATGCTATCACCCTGCTTATTTAACTTGTATGCAAAGTACATGATGTGAAATGCCAGGTTGGATGAAGCACAAGCTGGAATCAAGATTGCCAGGAGAAATATCAATAACCTCAGATATGCAGATGACACCACCCTTATGGCAGAAAGTGTAGAGGAACTAAAGAGACTCTTGATGTAAGTGAAAGAGGAGAGTGAAAAAGCTGGCTTAAAGCTCAACATTCAAAAAACTAAGATCATGGCATCTGGTTCCATCACTTCATGGCAAATAGATGGGAAAACAGTGGAAACAGTGGCGGACTTTGTTTTCTGCGGATGGTGACTTGCAGCCATGAAATTCAAAGACTCTTGCTACTTGGAAGAAAAGTTATGACCAACCTGGATAGCATATTAAAAAGCAGAGACATGACTTTGCCGACAAAGGTCCATATAGTAAATCTATGGTTTTTCCAGTAGTCATGTATGGATGTGAGAGTTGGACCATAAAGAAGGCTGAATGTCGAAGAACTAATGCCTTTGAACTGCGGTGTTGGAGAAGACTCTTGAGAGTCCCTTGGACTGAAAGGAGGTCAAACCAGTCCATCCTAAAGGAAATCAACTCTGAATATTCTTTGGAAGGACTGATGCTTGAAATGAAGCTCCAGTACTTTGGGCACCTGATCCAAAGAGCCGACTCATTAGAAAAGACCCTGATGCTGGGAAAGATTGAAGGCAGGAGAAGGGGATGACAGAGGATGAGATGGTTGGATGGCATCACTGACTCAGTGGACACGAGTTTGAGCAAGCTCCGGGAGTTGGTGATGGACAAGGAAGCCTGATGTGCTGCAGTCCATGGGGTCACAAAGAGTTGACATGATTGAGTGACTGAACTGACTGACTAACCCTTTCCAGAAGTAACCACACATTTCAGAGCGAATAATAATGAAAATTATTCTATTTATTGAGCTCTTCCCTAGGCATTGTGCTAATCACTTACGTATATTTTATCTTCACAGTTACTCCTTGGGAGATTACTACTATATTTTGTCAAAGAGGACACTGAGGCTTGCAGAAGTTGGGCAACATGGCTTGGTCACACGCCTGATAAGGCAAAGTTGTATTCAAACTTGCCTTTGGTCTATACCATGCTCTTAACTGGTGTTATAGCACAGTGGTGAAAAAACCCAAGACATCCTGGTTAACTCTATGACCTTGGGCTCCAGATCAGTTATCTATAAAGTGATAAGGCCAGGTTGGATATGCTTCAAATGGCCCTTCTATTTCTAAAATGTTTAATTTTAAAAATCAACAATCTGTGGTTGACAAAAGAATTAGAAGGCACATGTATAATAATAGTGAATCATATTCAAGGTAAAAATTTTGAAATAAGATGAAGTTAATTGTGAAATTAAAAGCAGCTCTAAGATACACATTAAAGTCACCAAAAAAGGTAAAATGTATGTAGAACAATGAAAGCCTTGTAGTAATACTGAATGCATAGATCTTAAACATGTACCAAGAAAGTGCATAAAAGAAAAACTAGTAGAAATACAAGAAATATACATAGATCTTTGTCAAAAGAGTATCAGTAAGAAGTTATGAGCAAGGTGGTAATGCTCACAAAACAAGGTGGGGAGGGGGACAGGAATGGATGGAAAATGGGATTGGAAGATCTGAGTATAGGAGAGGGAAGGAAGAATTTATGGATACGTTGTGTGAATCTAACTGTAGGACATAGGAATACACTCTAGTAAATTAATGGAAACAATTCATCTTGCTCTTGAACATAAAATGTATTTAGTAGTTTCAAAATGGTAGAGGGAACTGGTGAGGACTCAGTGCTTTTGATGCAAGTTCCCTTGGTGGGTGAACTAAGATTCTGCAAGCTGAGAGATTCATCAGCCAAAACAAAAGGTAAAAAGTGCAACTATCATGTTAGTGCATTATCCCAACTACATGTAATAATCTTGAAAAAAAAATAACATGAACAGAGTTAGAAAAATGCTGAACTACCTGAAAATTTTGAAATATCCCTTAAATAAGTTCTAAGTTAGGGATATAATAACAGAAAATATTTTTTAAGTGAAAACAAATCTCACCATCAGTAAAACTGTTTTAAATATATTTTTGCAGTATCTAATTTCTATGTAATGAGTAAAACAGTTTATAGACAAGGAAAAACAGACATAAAATCACATCTTTTGTGACTTAACGAAATGCAAACTCACATTTGTCAGGATTTCATTATATGCCTATTAAACTAAAAAAATGAAATCAGAAAACCCAGTGTTGATAGATTTTGTAATACTAACCTTGGTACTGGAGGGATAGAAAAGGAAAATAGACTTCTCTGCCCTCATGGAACCCAGTAATACTGAAATGGCTGAGGCCATGGTGGTATAGCAATGGTGGACTGTTTATAAGTATAACTGTAAACTGTTTAAAGAATCCCTGAGAGTGCGTTACTGTAAATGATTAGTTTGTTAGTACAAGGGCTAACCAGGAAATATGTAACTAGAATATAAGTGGGAATTTTGTCTCACTCACTGTGGTGTTTCCAATACCTGACAACCAGTGCCTCCCACAGAGCAAGTCCTCAGTAAATATTTGTTGAATGAATGAAATGCGCATATGAAATTACAGCAAAAAACTGAAACAGAAGTCTTGTATTACATACTGTCTGTACCTATGATATGCAAAGATGTCTATGTTCATTTTAAAAGCTCAAAAGGGATTTTGTAATGATATAAGTATAGTGTTTCCCTTCTCTGTCAAGATACTTAGCTTCATACTTTCTATGAATTTTTAATTGAAGTATAGTTAATTTACAATGTTGTGTTAGTTTCAAATATATAGCAAATTGATTCAGTTATATATGTATATAAATATATATCATATATATAGATTCTTTCATTATAGATTATTATAAAAGAGATTATAGTTCCCTGTGCTATACAGAAGGTCCTTGTTGCTTACCTATTTTATATATATATTAGAGTATGCATGTTAATCCCAAATTCCTAATTTATCTCTCCCCACCATAATTTTTTAACTAAAAAAATCATTCATACACACCCATTCCATCACCCATGTTTCCTGCCCTGTGTGTGCCATATACTCCAATCTATTTTGGAGCCTTATGGGTCTAGATTTATGAATCTAGATCAGTTGTTCTCAACCCTGGCTGATGTTAGAATCACCTGGAGGTCTAAGCTCTTTCCATGCCTGGGTGCACCCTCTTGACCAGCCTGTGAACTCATCTGAGGCTGATGCTCAGGCGTTGCTAGTTCCTATGTTCAGCCAGGACAAAATCCAGTTAGGCAGTAAAACCCTTTCATATACTTTATATTTTCATTAAATAAAATCGTTCGTTCTCAAGACTCTTTAAGCTATCTTCATGGAATCCTGATTTCAAAAGTACTCTTTTAGTACTGTTAAGAACAAGTATCTAAACTGGGTGTGCTAAACCATGGCAAATGCAAGCAAGAGGCTCAGATCCTCTGTTCCACTCTCCCTCCGCACCAGTTTGATGATAATATGCAGGGGGAGGAGACTAGGGCAGCCTTAACAGCTTCTGACCTGCTAGTAAGACAGGGTTATTGGAGGTTGACTTATCAGGCTATGGTCACCTTGAAGGGAGACAAGTCAGATGGACACTGCTGGAAGTTCTCGCAGAGGCCAGAGTGAGACGCTGACCAGGAAGAAGAAAGGCCTGTGTAGGGCACACACCCTAATAATGGACCTCAAACTTGTTCAGTCCATGTGATAAAAAGGAGCCTAGAGGTAGAGGTCTGGAATTGCCTTCCATTTTTGAAGGCGCAAAGGAATCTGGCCACCCAGATTCTAGGCTGTGCATCTCTTGTCAGTGGGGGAACTTGACGTGTGTGAACTGTGCTTTGATCCTGGGGTCTGGGGAAGTTTCTCTGGGACTGAGGAAGACAGTGGCACCCACCAAACTGTGTTCCCTGAGCTCTGTGCTGCCCCAGATCGTTTCCCAGTATGTGACTTTCTGCTCCTGGGCTCGCATCTCCAGGACTGGGATTAGGTCTGCAGGTCTTATCCTCCCCATCTCTCCTACCTGTCCAAAGTTTGGCGTAGTTCATGGATCTGACTTGGAGACTGATAGGAGTTCCATCGGAGAAGGCAATGGCACCCCACTCCAGTACTCTTGCCTGGAAAATCCCATGAACGGAGGAGCCTGGAAGGCTCCAGTCCATGGGGTCGCTGAGGGTCAGACACAACTGAGCGACTTCATTTTCACTTTTCACTTTCATGCATTGGAAAAGGAAATGGCAACCCACTCCAGTGTTCTTGCCTGGAGAATCCCAGGGACGTGGGAGTCTGGTGGGCTGCCATCTATGGAGTCGCACAGAGTTGGACACGACTGAAGTGACTCAGCAGCAGCAGCAGCAGCAGGAGTTCCCTATAACTGAGAACTGCAGCAGTCGTGTGTTGCCCTGAAACCAAGGTAGAACTTGGGATGAAAAGGCCTCTGCTGGGGCCAGTGACAGGCCAGTGTTGAAGGGGCTAATGGGTAACTGTCTCCTTTCCCCTCCTCCAGGCTGCCCATTCTCCAGGGAGGGACATTTGCTTTTTTGGGACCCTCCCTGGCCATGCTGTCTCTTCCCACCTGGACGTGCCCCACGTGGACCCTCAATGCCAGCCAGGTGAACACCAGCTCACCTGAATTCACTGAGGAATGGCAGAAGAGGATCCGAGAGGTAATGGGTTGAGGGGGCAGGGTGCGAGGAATGGGGTGGTCCTCAAAAGAGGCTTCGGAGTTGACTCCTTTTCTCAGCTCACTGCTAGGCAAGATTACAAACTTTAAGATACTTGGTCCTTGTTTAATTCAGTTGTGTCATTCAGGGAAAGAAACTGGTGGCCTTGAAGCAGGCTTTAAAGTTTGGCCATGCTCCAGGATAAGTTGAGCTGAGTGAGTGTTAGTCCCTCAGTTGTGTCCGATTCTTTGCAACCCCATGGACTGCAGCCCACCAGGCTCCTCTTTCCATGGAATTCCCCAGGCAAGAATACTGGAGTGGGTAGCCACGTCTTCCTCCAGGGAATCTTCCCAACCTAGGGATGGAATCCTGATCTCCTGCAGTGCAGGCAGTTTCTTTACACTCTGAGTCACCAGGATGCCCGTGCTCCAGGTTGGCTTATCTAAATGATAGGTTAGGGAGCCAGCACACAGGATTGTCAGCAGAAAGCCCAGCCACACCCTCAGGGACAGCAGGCCTCATAGCTTCCAGACTCTAACATCCTCACCTGGCCTCGGAGGTGAGGCGTCAAGGATGGCTCATGGGTGGAATAATATATGACAGTGAAGGTCTCCTGAGATTTCTAGGAAGTCCAATCATCTCCCTCCCAGCTTGACTTTAAATATGTAATCCTGGAGCAACTCAAAGGCCCACATCCTCTGGAGCAGGGGCAGTGTTACACAAACACTATATGGTGGGGGGTTCTGCTTGTTGGTGTTCAGTCACACAGTCGTGTCTGACACTTTGTTACCTCATGTACTGCAGCACACCAGGCCTCCCCATCCATCACCAACTCCCAGAGATTACTCAAACTCATGTCCATTGAGTCAGTGATGCCATCCAACCATCTCATCCTCTGTCATCCCCTTCTCCTCCCGCCTTCAATCTTTCCCAACATCAGGGTCTTTTCAAATCAGTCAGTTCTTTGCATCAGGTGGCATAGTATTGGAGTTTCAGCTTCAGCATCAGTCCTTCCAAAGAATATTCAGGGTTGATTTCCTTTAGGATGGATTGGTTGGATCTCCTTGCAGTCCAAGGGATTCTCAAGAGTCTTCTTCAACACCACAGTTTGAAGGCGTTAGTTCTTCGACACTCAGCCTTCGTTATGGTCAAACTCTTACATTCATATATGACTACTGGAAAAACCATAGCTTTGACTAGACAGACCTTTGTTGGCAAAGTCATGTCTCTGCTTTTTAATATGCTGTTTAGGTTGGTTATAGCTTTTCCTCCAAGGAGCAAGGATTTTTAATTTCATGGCTGCAGTCACCATCTGCAGTGATTTGGGAGCCCAAGAAAATAAAGTCTTTCACTGTTTCCATTGTCTCCCCATCTATTTCCCATGAAGTGATGGGATCAGATAACATGATCTTTGTTTTCTGAATGTTGAGTTTTAAGCCAGCTTTTTCATTCTCCTCTTTCACTTTCATCAAGAGGCTCTTTAGTTTCTCTTCTCTTTCTGCCATAAGTGTGGTGTCATCTGCATATCTGAGGTTATTAATATTTCTCCTGGCAATCTTGATTCCATTTGTGCTTCATCCAACCTGGCATTTCACAACATGTACTCTGCATGTAAGTTAAATAAGCAGGGTGACAGAATACAGCCTTGATGTACTCCTTTCCCAATTTGGAACCAGTCCATTGTTCTGTGTCCAGTTCTAACTGTTGCTTCTTGACTTGCATACAGGTTTCTCAGGAGGCGGGTAAGGTGGTCTGGTATTCCCATCCCATGAAGAATTTTCCACAGTTTGTTGTGATCCACACAGTCAAAGGCTTTAGTGTAGTCAATGAAGCAGAAGTAGATGTTTTTCTGGAACTATCTTGCTTTCTCTATGATCCATCTAATATTGGCAATATGATCTCTGGTTCCTATGCCTTTTCTAAATCCAGCTTGAGCATATGGAAGTTCATGATTCGCGTACTGTTGAAGCCTGACTTGAAGGATTTTGAGCATTACCTTGCTAGCATGTAAAATGAGTGCAACTGTGGGGTAGTTTGAACATTCTTTGGCATTGCCCTTCTTTGGGATTGGAATGAAAACTGACCCTTTCCAGTCCTTCTAGTACAAGGTAGTCTGCTCAGGCATTACTCCAGCCCTCACTTATTGTCTTAGTGTGCTTCCCCCAAGCTCACTAGGACTGGACCAAAGGCATTCCAAAACTCAGGGCTATGGACCTAGAGCAGAGTCTGTTAGTAGATATCCCTGGGAGTCTACCTGACAAGCCTTAGTGAAGCCAGGGTCCATCCAGCATCCCACCCAGTCCAAGTTCAGTAGCCTCATGGCTGCAATAAGGGTCACATTCTCAGAACGTGACAGATGAAGGAAGAGGTAATATAGAGGGGACACATTCCTGACAAGATTCCTATTCTTACCCAAGTTCAGGGGCTTCCCTGGTGGCTCAGAGGTTAAAGCGTCTCCCTGCAATGTGGGAGACCTGGGTTCGATCCCTGGGTCGGGAAGATCCCCTGGAGAAGGAAATGGCAACCCACTCCAGTATTCTTGCCTGGAGAATCCCAGGGATGGAGGAGCTTGGTGATCTACAGTCCACGGGTCGCAAAGAGTTGGACACGACTGAGCGACTTCACTTCACTTCACCCAAGTTCAACCAATGAGAGGGAATAGAATTGACAAAACACTCCAATGGGGGGTGGCGGGGGGGGGGGTGGAGGGACAATGATGTAAGTCCTGATCTGGTTCCAAAGGCCTGAGAACCAGGAGTGCTGATGTCTAGGGGCAGGAGAAGACAGATGTCCCAGCTCAAGCAGCAAGCAAAAATGTTCTTCCTCTGCCTTTTGGTTCTGTTGAGTCCCTCAAAGGATTGGATGGCACTCATTCACATTGGGTGGGCTTCCCAGGTGCCACTAATGGTAACGAACCCGACTGCCAGTGCAGGAGACAGAGGAGACATGGCTCCAAGCCCTGGGTCAGGAAGATCCCCTGGAGAAGAGCACGCAGTATTCCTGCCTGGAATATAACCAGTACAAACCAGCTCCAATATTCTTGCCTGGAGAATCCCGTGGACAGAGGAGCCTGGCGGACTGCTGTCCATTGAGTCACAAAAAGTTTGACATGACTGAAGTGATTTAGCAGAGAGAGATACTCATTTTGGGTAGGGCCATCTGCTTCATTCAGTTCACCAATTCCAATACTAATCTCTTCTGGAAACACTGCAGAAATAATGTTTTATCAGCTGTCTGGGCATCCTTTAGTCAAGTTGACATATAAAATTCACCATCACATTGTGTATATGTTCCACTTTAGTAAACACTAGCAAATACATTTCTGAAATGGATGTTCCAATTTACCTTCCTGCCAGCATCATATGTGAGTCCCAGTTACTCCACGATCTCACCAACATTTTCTAGCTTTTTCATGTTAGCCACTCTACTGAGTACATTATGGTAAACTTGTATCATTCTTTTATGATGCTATTGAATGATACAGAGTTAACTGTAATTGTCCTCATCTTATAGGTCGATTTGAACACCTGGACTCTTTTTTGCTCCTATGCTTGCCACCTTAACAGGTGTGTGTGTGTGTGTGTGTGTGCTCAGTCATGTATGATTCTTTGTGACCCCATGGACTGTAGCTGCCAGGCTCCTCTGTGCATGAACTGTTCCAGGCGAGAATGCTGGAGTATGTTGCCATTTCCTAAACCAGCAGATCTTCCTGACCTAGAGATCAAACCCGAGTCTCTTGCATCTCCTTCATTGGCAGGCAGATTCTTTACTACTGCGCCACCTAGGAAGCCCTTTAACCGGTGACTAGAGTTCAATATCCCAATATAGATTTTGTTATTTATCATTATTTCTGTGACTTTCATTTCATCAGTTCAGTTCAGTCGCTCAGTCGTGTCCGACTCTTTGCGACCCCATGAATCGCAGCACGCCAGGCCTCCCTGTCCATCACCAACTCCCGGAGTTCACACAGACTCACGTCCATCGAGTCAGTGATGCCATCCAGCCATCTCATCCTTGGTCATCCCCTTCTCCTCCTGCCCCCAATCCCTCCCAGCATCAGAATCTTCTCCAATGAGTCAACTCTTCACATCAGGTGGCCAAAGTACTGGAGTTTCAGCTTTAGCACCATTCCTTCCAAAGAAATCCCAGGGCTGATCTCCTTCAGAATGGACTGGTTGGATCTCCTTGCAGGCCAAGGGACTCTCAAGAGTCTTCTCCAACACCACAGTTCAAAAGCATCAATTCTTTGGCGCTCAGCCTTTTTCACAGTCCAACTCTCACATCCATACATGACCACAGGAAAAACCATAGCCTTGACTAGACAGACCTTAGTCGGCAAAGTAATGTCTCTACTTTTGAATATGCTATCTAGGTTGGTCACAGCTTTCCTTCCAAGGAGTAAGCGTCTTTTAATTTCATGGCTGCAGTCACCATCTGCAGTATTATGTAAATCACCTGTGAGCTCATAGTTAGTCTATGACCTGTCTATGACCTTTTAATCTTAAAGTTCAGACAACAGACCACGTCAAAAATGTGCCAGCATCACTGTAGGTACTGGCTGCTTTCACAGTGTTCATTCCTCGTTGTCCATTCAGTACAGCCCAGTATACTTTGGGTCTAGCTTCATTAGATGTGCTCAGTTGCATAGAATCAAGTATGATGCCAGCACCCCTCATCCCAGATTGATGATGTATCTAGAAGTATGACTAAGAAATCATTGTCTTATTTCCATTTTAAACACAATGGGCAAAAGTAGCATTATTTGATGGAAGATTTGGTGACTCCAATTCTTTCTTCCACCATCTTCTTTTTTCCCATGATGAGCCCTTCTCAACCCATTTTCTTGCTCCTAGAGGGGGTTTTGAGTTCTTCTCCACTAACTTTTAATAGTGGGCAGGAAAAATAACATTGCTAAATCTTCCTTTGTGTGTCCTTTCCCAAGGTACTTTCACATGATTTAATAAATATATTGTCACTGGATTCTTTCCTTTGGGTAGGATGCACCCTGAAAAACACCAGACTTTCCAATCCAGCCCATAAATACCATCAGAATACCAGCAAGTCAAGTTAAATTGGTTCTAGTATTCCATCTTAAGGAACACAACCAAAGCTCTAGTCCTGGGAAAATAAGATTTCTTTACCCTCTGCTCCAACTGGTCCACTGGCGACTGACTCACTTTTGTGCCCCATTTTCAGCTTGATCTTGAGCTTCCACTGTGTTACCCTGCAGAGCCTGCCCTTCCTGCCTTTGTCACCCACATTTTATTGCTTCAAGCACATATTCTAATTTTGCAGTAATTTTACTGCTTTGGAGTACAGTGTCATGAAATATGAAAAGATCAATTGATATTGTATTTCTTGGTCCATTCCTGTCATGTTCATGCTGTGAAAAGTGATCTTGAGCTGTTTAATATATAAGCTGATCTTCATGGTGATTTCAGTCTGGGCTGCTAGTCTCTATATTGTAGCCTGGGCCTGGGCTACAGTGATAGGATAGGGAACATTCAAATCAGAAACACTGTCCATACCAGGTTTTTCTTGTTGTCATTCAGTCAGTAAGTCATGTCTGACTCTGTAACCCCATGGACTGCAGCAGGCCAGGCTTCCCTGTCCTTCACTGTCTCCTGGAGCCTGCTCAAACTCATGTCCACTGAGTTGGTGATGCCACCCAACCATCTCATCCTCTGTCACCCACTTCTCCTCCTGTCCTCAATTGTTTCCCAGCATCAGGATCTTTTCCAACGAGTCAGCTCTTCACATCAGGTGGCCAAAGTGTTAGAGTTTCAGCTTCCAGTGAATATTCAGGGTTGATTTCCTTTATTGACTGGTTTGATCTCCTTGCTGTCCAAGGGACTCTCAAGAGTCTTCTCCAGCACCACAGTTCTCCAGAACCACAAGGTTTTTAAAGAGTGTTAAAAACCTTCCCTACTCTGTGGACTGTCTGGTTCGGGCAGCCTACCAGCTCTGTGATGGGCCATTTATCCTCATGTTCTGCCACCAGAGGCACCTGTGCCCACCACTGTCATCAATCAATCAATCATTGTCATCAATCTGGATCATCCTGGGAAACACAAACAATGTCAGATAGAGATGGAGATTGTGCAGTTTGTGAGCCCACGTGTGCATGGCTTGTGACCCGAGGTGTCATCTCCTGGACCCTAGTGACTACATTCAAAGTCATACTTCCCTCCTCTTTTTTAAGACACAGGGACATTGATATGAACCACCAGTATCTGAGATTTGAATATTAAGTCCTGTCCCATAAAAGGTGAAATTTCAGTACAGCCTCTCTGACCGACTTGCCAGACCAAACTGCTAGTCCATTGGCCACAGCTTGAGAACTAAAATTCTAAAGGGATGATTCTGGGTAATTTCGTGTCCACTGGCACATCACATGCACTGTTCATTCGCTGGACTTAGACTTGCCTTCCTTCCTGCATCAAAGCCCTTCTACTGAAATGTTACATTCGGTCTCAGTCTTTCTCAGGTGGATGAGCAGTACCTTCAGCAAGACTCCAACTTGCTTTTTGAATTCAAAGACCCACATAGTGAGATCCAAATCTTGGTTGCTAGAGTTAGATTATCTTGTGAAGTAGTGTCCACCCAAGGAAGGCAGGGACTGTCACTTTTTCATGGATCTTATGAACTCCTCCTTGTGTAACTGTGTTTTCTTCTCCTGAATGTAACTATTTCCTTTTAATCAGCAAGTTATGTTGATGAGACTTAGCATGCACACATGCCCCTTCCTTATTTGAATGTCTTTCTGACAGCATTCAAGATATCATTGAGATTTCTGATCTTGGAGTTATTTTGTGCCAGTCAGTAGTGCTCTAATTCCAAACAGTGCTGAGTAGCAGACTAGTTAGGAATGGCCTTTCAGAGGGAGAGTGGTTGAGTAGTTCCTTTGGGCCACCTCTGCATCAAATGCCCCACTCAGAGCTGAAGCATCTGGCATCTGCCAGGGTCAGCCCTCATTCAGCGTGGACTCAACCACCAATACTTCTTTTATCTCAGGAGCGCTGTGCTGGTTGGGATGCTGGTCTGAGACCAGTCTGAGCCATAACTTGTGAATTTCAGCCAGAACTTTCTGCTGTTCTTCCCTTTCAAAAACAGCCTTTCTGCACAGGTCTGTGCTCTGATGTGCAGTCCAAGAGCACGCCAGATGCGGATGTACTTCAGTGATCTATCAAGTCCTTGTGCTTCCTTTCTTTTCTCAAGGTGGACTCAGATTTAGCAGGGGTTTTTAATATTTAATAAACTTTTCCATGTAGATCTAGACCAAGACATATCTAAGGATTTCACTTGTCAAGCTGGAGGGCCCTGGATTTTTGCCAGGTCAATTGGCTAACCTTCAAATACCATTTGTCGAACTTTTTTCAAAGCATGATGTATTTCTTCTTCAGTGCAGCCTATTTGTATTATATCATCAATAGCATGAGTCACAAAACACATGTGGTTTGAGGTTTGGTTTTGTTTCTTCTCTCCCCCAGGGAGGCAATACTTGGCTTTGGTAAATGCAAATTAAAACTAAGCAAAGAATAAGAAGCGGAAATTTTAATTAACTATCAAGTTAAGAAAAAAAAAGGGGGTGGTGGTGGATTTATTTGAGCCAAACTGAGGATTATAACCCAGGCAGCAGATTGTCAGGAAGCTCTGGGAACTGTTTCACCTGTTAGAAGTCAAAGGCATCAGTTCAGTTCAGTTCAGTTCAGTCGCTCAGTCATGTCCGACTCTTTGCGACCCCATGAATTGCAGCACTCCAGGCCTTCCTGTCCATCACCAACTCCCAGAGTTCACTCAGACTCACGTCCATTGAGTCAGTGATGCCATCCAGCCATCTCATCCTCTGTCGTCCCCTTTTCCTCCTGCCCCCAATCCCTCCCAGCATCAGAGTCTTTTCCAATGAGTCAACTCTTCACATGAGGTGGCCAGAGTACTGGAGTTTCAGCTTTAGCACCATTCCTTCCAAAGAAATCCCAGGGTTGATCTCCTTCAGAATGGACTGGTTGGATCTCCTTGCAGTCCAAGGGACTCTCAAGAGTCTTCTCCAACACCACGGTTCAAAAGCATCAATACTTCAGCACTCAGCCTTCTTCACAGTCCAACTCTCACATCCATACGTGACCACAGGAAAAACCATAGCCTTGACTAGACAGACCTTAGTCGGCAAAGTAATGTCTCTGCTTTTGAATATGCTATCTAGGTTGGTCATAACTTTTCTGCCAAGGAGTAAGCATCTTTTAATTTCATGGCTGCAGTCACTATCTGCAGTGATTTTGGAGCCCCCCAAAATAAAGTCTGACACTGTTTCCACTATTTCCCATGAAGTGATGGGACCGGATGCCATGATCTTAGTTTTCTGAAAGTTGAGCTTTAGGCCAACTTTTTCACTCTCCTCTTTCACTTTCATCAAGAGGCTTTTTAGTTCTTCTTCACTTTCTGCCATAAGGGTGGTATCATCTGCACATCTGAGGTTATTGATACTTCTCCTGGCAATCTTGATTCCAGCTTGTGTTTCTTCCAGTCCAGCGTTTCTCATGATGTACTCTGCATATAAGTTAAATAAGCGGGGTGACAATATACAGCCTTGACATACTCCTTTTCCTATTTGAAACCAGTCTGTTGTTCCATGTCCAGTTCTAACAGTTGCTTCCTGACCTGCATACAGATTTCTCAAGAGGCAGATCAGGTGGTCTGGTATTCCTATCTCTTTCAGAATTTTCCACAGTTTATTGTGATCCACACAGTCAAAAGCTTTGGCATAGTCAATAAAGCAGAATAGATGTTTTTCTGGAACTCTCTTGCTTTTTCCACGATCCAGTGGATGTTGGCAATTTGATCTCTGGTTCCTCTGCCTTTTCTAAAACCAGCTTGAACATCAGGGAGTTCACGATTCATGTATTGCTGAAGCCTGGCTTGGAGAATTTTGAGCATTACTTTACTAACATGTGAGATGAGTGCAATTGTGCAGTAGTTTGAGCATTGTTTGGCATTGCCTTTCTTTGGGATTGGAATGAAAACTGACCTTTTCCAGTCCTGTGGCCACTGGTGAGTTTTCCAAATTTGCTGGCATATTGAATGCAGCACTTTCACAGCATCATCTTTCAGGATTTGAAAGAGCTCCACTGGAATGCCATCACCTCCACTAGCTTTGTTCATAGTGATGCTTTCTAAGGCCTGCTTGACTTCACATTCCAGGATGTCTGGCTCTAGATGAGTGATCACACCATCGTGATTATCTTGGTCGTGAAGATCTTTTTTGTACAGTTCTCCTGTGTATTCTTGCCACCTCTTCTTAATATCTTCTGCTTCTGTTAGGTAGGTCCAGACCATTTCTGTCTTTACCGAGCCCATCTTTGCATGAAATGTTCCCTTGGTATCTCTAATTCTCTTGAAGAGATCTCTAGTCTTTCCCATTCTGTTCTTTTCCTCTATTTCTTTGCATTGATCGCTGAAGAAGGCTTTCTTATCTCTTCTTGCTATTCTTTGGAACTCTGCATTCAGATGCTTATATCTTTCCTTTTCTCCTTTGCTTTTCGCCTCTCTTCTCTTCACAGCTATTTGTAAGGCCTCCCCAGACAGCCATTTTGCTTTTTTGCATTTCTTTTCCATGGGGATGGTCTTGATCTCTGTCTCCCATACAGTGTCACGAACCTCATTCCATAGTTCATCAGGCACTCTATCTATCAGATCTAGGCCCTTAAATCTATTTCTCACTTCCACTGTATAATCATAAGGGATTTGATTTAGGTCTTACCTGAATGGTCTAGCGGTTTTCCCTACTTTCTTCAATTTAAGTCTGAATTTGGTAATAAGGAGTTCATGATCTGAGCCACAGCCAGCTCCCAGTCTTTTTTTTGTTGACTGTATAGAGCTTCTCCATCTTTTGCTGCAAAGAATATAATCAATCTGGTTTCGGTGTTGACCATCTGGTGATGTCCATGTGTAGAGTCTTCATCAGAGTCTTCATAGTCATATATATTTTTGAGAAAAAAGATCATATGTTAAAATGACATAGTGATATTTCATGTAAAGTTCACCAGGTATACACTGTCCAGGTAAGCACATAGAAGGGAGCAGCAGGTCACCATGACTCCCAACAGAGCTGAGGCAGAACACTATTCTTTCAAGAAGTTATATTGCTACAACCTAGAGGGGTGGGATGGGGAGAGGTTCAAGAGTGAGGGAACCTATGTATACCTATGGCTGATTTATGTTGATGTTTGGCAGAAACCAACACAATTCTGTAAAGCACTAATCCTTCAATTAAAAGATAAATAAATAAATAAATAAAAGAAGTTACATTGTTAGCATCAGAAGAAAGAAAAAAAAAAAACTGCTTTACAGTTTATCTGGCCCTTCCATCTTTGAAGAGCTCTGGTTAACGTGTAATGTGGATGCACACTGCATTTTGGGGAGGGAGGAGGCCCAAACAAACAGGAGGAATTTAATATTTCATTTTTTTCCTGTCTTCCTTTGTTGTTGTTGTTCAGGTGCTCAGTTGTGTCTGACTTTGTGACCCCATGGACTGCAGCATGCAGGCCTCCCTGTCCTTCACCATCACCCAGAGTTTGCTCAAACTCATGTCCATCGAGTCGGTGATGCCATCCAACCATCTCATCCTCTGTTGTCCCCTTCTCCTCCTGCCCTCAATCTTTCCCAGCATCAGGGTCTTTTCCAATGAGTCAGCTCTTTGCATCAGGTGACCAAAGGATTGGAGCTTCACCTTCAGCATCAGCCCTTCCAATGAATATTCAGGATTTATTTCTTTTAGGATTGACTGGTTTGATCTCTTTGCAGTCCAAGGGACTCTCAAGAGTCTTTTCCAGCACCACAATTCAAAAGTATCAATTCTTTGGTACTGAGCCTTCTTTATGGTCCAGCTCTCACATCCATACATGACGACTGGAAAAACCACAGCTTTGACTATACAGACCTTTGTTGGCAAAGTAATGTCTCTGCTTTTTTATTATGCTGTCTAGGTTTGTTATAGCTTTTCTTCCAAGGAGCAATCATCTTTTATATTTAATTTTTTTTCTTGTCTGCCTTAAAATATGAATTTTATTTCATCAGTTTCTTTACCCTGATCTGCTAGATGCCAGGGGCACAATTTCCCTTTCAGTTAGACTTACTGAGAACTACAATTCCTTTTTTAAAAATTTAGTTTTGGCTGGGCTGGGCCTTCGTTGCTGCGCATGGGCAGGCGGGGGCTACTCTCTAGTTGCGGTACGTGTGCTTCTCTCTAGTTGCGGTACGTGTGCTTCTCATTTCAGTGGCTTCTTTTGTTGCAGAGCGTGGACTCCAGGGTACCTGGGCTTTAGTAGGGGAGGCACTTGGGATCAGTAGTTGTGGCTCCCAGGCTCTAGAGCACAGGTTCAATAGTGGTGGCCCATGGACTTAGTGGCTCTGCGTCATGTGGGATCTTCCTGGATCAGGGATGGAACCCATGTGTCCTGCATTGGCAAGTGGATTCTCCATCACTGAGTGACCAGGGAAGCCACAAGCAGTAAAATTTCTTATGCAAGAACCTCTTGCCTTCGTCCTCTCTGAGAAGAAAGATCCGACAAGTTAATCTGTCTCCTCTCCTGCCTGAGCTCTCCTGTTGCTCAAATCCTTCCTGTGTTCTAATGACATGGCTGCTCTAACACTGTAATAGTCAGAAGCAGTTGCCTTGTTTTGAGGACGCAGTATTAGTAGTGAGAGGATGTTTAGGGATGTGGGTCATGCTGAGCCTGCACCGAGCTCAGGATCCCAAGTGACAGACATAACCGTGTTTTCTTTAGTATGTTCACCATTCTTGTGTTTCCGAGTCCTCTAAAGCAAGAGTCCGCAAACTGTGGCTCTTGGACCAAATCTAGCCTGTAATCTGTTCTGTGCTGTGCTCAGTCGTGTCCGACCCTTTGCGACCCTGTGGACTGTAGCCCACCAGGCTCCTCTGTCCATGGGGATTCTCCCGACAAGAAAACTGGAGTGGGTTGCTATGCCCTCCTCCAGGGGATCTTCCCAACCCAGGGATCAAACCCAGTTCTCCTGCATTGCAGGTGGATTCTTTACTGTCTGAGCCACCAGGGGTAGCCTAAGAATACTGGAGTGGGTAGCCTATCCCTTGTCCAGGGGCTCTTCCTGACCCAGCAATCAAACTGGGGTCTCCTGCATTGCAAGTGGTTTCTTTACCAGCTGAGTTACCAGGGAAGTTACTCAATCTGTTTTTTACTCCTTACCAATTAAGAATAGTTTTTACATGTTTATTTATTTATTATTGGCCACACCATGCTACTGGGTGTGTGGTATTGAACCTTTGCCCCCTGACATGGAAGGGTAGAGTTGTAACCACCAGACCACAAGGGAAGTCCTGGTTTTTACATTTTCAAGTTGTTTAAAATTAAAAAAAAGAATATGTGACAGAAACTACATGTGGCCCACAAAACCTGAAATGTTTACGATCTGACCAGTTACAGAAAAAGTTTGCCAACCCCTGCTCTAAAGCACAGGGCCCAGGGTACGGGTTCCTCTTGCCCAGATCCAGAACAGTAGCCTCCACTATTTCTTTCCCACATCACTTCCAAGTGTCTGAGAGTGAGCACAAACCCAGAGTCTTAGCTGTGGTATTTTAGCTCCATCTGCTGGTCCAGGGTTTTTCACCAGTGCTGTAAACATGGGAAAGTTTTTGCAAGTTTCAACTTCCTTTCACTGATCAATGGATTGGTTTAATTCACTGAGCTAGCCTATTGGAATTCAAGGTAGATTTTTCCATGTTCCACTGGGTTATGTTTATTTACACACATTCCAAGTCTTGAAACCACCAATGGTTAGCAGTCCAACGCTACATCACAATAGCAGCCACCAATGAAAGTGAGGCAAATACAGGATCAGTAGTCATTTCATTTCTTTCTGGGAGATAAGAAGTGATAGAGAGGACAGGTGAATAGTCATTATAAGAAAATGGTGGTAGGGAAGAGATGGCGAGCTCAGGTTTCAACACATTAGACCAATTTAAACTTCACCTTCTGGTATTATGGTAGTTTAAAAAATTTTATATATGTGTGTATGCTTATTTATAAGTGAAATGAATGACAGCAATGATAAAATGGCTAGGTGGGAGAAATTAGGATTCTTTTGTTACTATAAGTTATTCATGTGACTCAGGAAGTCGTATAGTGTTATTTGAAAGTGGACTTGAGTTCACTGTAAATGTTTATTGCAAACTCTAGGGCAACCACTAAAGGGAAAACAAAGGATGCTAGTTATGCTAAGAAAGGAGAGAAAATAGAGTCATATAAAAATATCAGCTAAAACCATCAAAGGCAGAAAAAGAGTAGAAGACAAAAAAAGAAATGAAGACCAAGGGCAACAAATAGAAAATAGTAATGGATATGGTGGATATTAATCCAACTAGATCAATAATTACTTTGAGCATCATTGCTCTAAAGGCACTGATTAAAAGACCAGAGATTGTCAGAGCAGATAAAAAAATGAGACCCCACCATATGTTGTCCAGATGAAACCTACTTTGATTATTAAAAAATTTTATTGGAATAGAGTTGATTTACAATGTTGTGTTAGTTTCAGATGTACAGCAAAGTGAATCAGTTATACATATACATAGATCCACCCCTTATGTATAGACCATTACAGGGTACTGAGCCGTGTTTCCCATGCTATGCAGCAGGTCTTTATTAGTTATCAGTATTATATATAGTAGTGTGTATATGTCATCCTCAGTCTTCTAATTCACCCCTCCCCTCTCAGGGGATCTCTTATCCCCTGATAACCATAAGTTTGTCTGCTACATCTGTGGCTCTATTTCTATCTTGTAAATAAGTTCATTTGTACCCTTTTAAAAAAGATCTCTATGTAAGTGATATCATATTATATTTGTCTTTCTCTAGAAACCTACTTTAAATATAAGGATACATGTAGATTAAAAGTAAATAGATGGAGAGGAATATACTATATTAAGACTAATCAAAAGAAAGCAGGAATCAGACTTCTTTCTTTTCTGGGAAATCAGACTTTAAAGCAAGGGATAAAAAAGAAAGTATACCACCCAAATAAGTAAAGTAAAAAATAGAGAAATAAACTCAATGAGTCCTATAGCTCAGGGGTTGGCAAACTACAGCCTATGAGCCAAATCTGGCCGGTTGCCTGTCTTCTGTTTGTTTTTGGCATAGCTCGCAAGCTAAAAATGGTTTTATATTTTAAATGGTTGAAAAAATCAAAAGAAGAATATTTTATGACAAGTCCAAATTGTACAAAATACAAATTTCAGGCCCTGTCCATGGAGTTTTATTAGAACATGGGCAAGCTCATTTGTTCCCATCTTGTCTGGTAAAGTTTCGACTGAGCCTGACAGCCCACAGAACCTCAACAATTCACTCTCTGTCCCCTTTGCCAGCCTCTGAGACAGAAAGTAGGAAACCAGAGAAAAGTAAAGCAGCAAGACGGTCAACACACTACTGGGTAACACCAGTATTACAAGTCATCAGCATTATCACCATGATAAGCTTGAAGTCTACTTTCTGAAAAACTTCACATAAGGTGAAAATGTCCAACAGACAATTGGCAATAGAGGACTGGAGAGAGGAGTGAGGTTAGAGCTCGCCTTCCGTTGTTTCCTTTAGGGTCCAGCTTTGCCACCCGCCCTGCCTCTGAAGGTACCACCGATCCCGGTGGGCTGGGCTGGGCTAAGGCCCCGCCCCGCCGCGGGCCCCGCCCCGCCGCGGGCCCCGCCCCGCCGCGGGCCCCGCCCGCCGCGGGCCCCGCCCCGCCGCGGGCCCCGCCCCGCCGCGGGCCCCGCCCCGCCGCGGGCCCCGCCCCGCCGCGGGCCCCGCCCCGCCGCGGGCCCCGCCCCGCCGCGGGCCCCGCCCCGCCGCGGGCCCCGCCCCGCCGCGGGCCCCGCCCCGCCGCGGGCCCCGCCCCGCCGCGGGCTCTCAGTCAATGAGCCCCACTCTTCCTCTTCAGCTGCAGGGAGCTGTCATGGTTGCCTCCTGTGTCCAGATGCTGGTGGGCTTCTCCGGCCTCATTGGCTTCCTCATGCGCTTCATCGGCCCCTTGACCATTGCTCCCACAATCTCCCTGGTGGCCCTGCCTCTCTTCGATTCCGCGGGTGACGACGCCGGGATCCACTGGGGGATTGCTGCCGCGTAAGTACCCTCCGTGGTGCAAGGGCCATTTGAGTTCCCTCTAGAGGAAGGTTACCCAGTTAAAAGAGTGAGTCCTGGATATTGGCAAGCTCAGGTGGTTTACAAGTACTTTCACGAACATTTGTTGTTGTTCAGTGGCCAAGTCATGTCGGACTCTTCGTGACCCCATGGACTGCAACATGCCAGGCTTCCCTGTATATCTCACCATCTCCTGGAGTTTGCCCAAGGTCATGTCCACTGAATAGATGATGCCATCCAACCATGTCATCCTCTGTTACTCTCTTCTCCTTCTGCCTTCAGTCTTTCCCAGTGTCAGGGTCTTTTCCAATGAGTCAGCTGTTCGCATCAGGTGGCCAAAGTACTGGAGCTTCAGCTTCAGCATCAGTCCTTCCAAAGAGTATTCAAGGTTGATTTCCTTTAAGACTGACTGGTTTGATCTTGCTTTCCAAGGGACTCTCAAGAGTCTTCTCCAACACCACAGTTCTAAAGCATCAATTCTTCAGCACTCTTCCTTCTTTATTGTCCAGCTCTCAGACCCATACATGACACTGGAAAGACCATAGCTTTGAGTAGATGGACCTTTGTCATCAAAATGATGTCTTTGCTTTTTAACACACTGTCTAGTTTTGTCATAGCTCTCCTGCCAAGAAGCAATTGTCTTCTAATTTCATGGCTATAGTCACCATCTGAAGTGATTTTAGAGCCCAAGAAGAGGAACTCTGTCACTGCTTCCAAATTTCCCCCTTCTATTTACCATGAAGTGATGGGACCAGATGACATGATCTTAATTTTTTTAATATTGAGTTTTAAGCTGACTTTTTCACTCTCCTCTTTCACCCTCATCAAGAGGCTCTCTAGTTATAATACCTTAAAAAGCAGTGAAATGGCTATTTAGAATGTATTATTACTATTTATTTGTTATTAGTCCTCACAGACAATGAGTTCATCACAGGCAGTATCTAAACATACTTAGTGCAGGGTTCACAGATGGCTGATGCTACCTGTCCCTTGCCTCCTAGGTTTTCACTGAGCAAATATTTGTACACCTCCAGCTCCTGGGAAAGGTACAGAGACATAGCCCAGCTCTCATGCATTTGGTAGTTTAGCGGAGGGTTAAAACTTGAGTCCAAGTACCTGTGATACCAGGAGACAGTGATGAGAGTCCCAGAGTGTCAAGCTTGTTCAGGGAATGGGGCAGTGACAGCCAGCTTATGGGGGATGGAGAGGACAGGGGAAGAATGTCAGGAAGGCTTAGGAGTTGGGTGGGGAAGAGGCCCTTAACATTTAAACAGAGGGCAGGAGGAATTTGGCAACAACAGATGGATGTGTTCATTCACTCTGACCTCAAGGGCCTGCAGGACCTCCTGGGAGAGAAGATGGGCTTTGAACCTGGCCTCATCGGCTCCAGTCTGGATCTGTGCAGCTGTCATGCTCATTTCTCAGGTCCCAAGGGATAGTAGTCCTCTGCCCACTCTTCCTCTTCAGCCACCGGCAGCCTCTGAAAGGGGCCCGCCCACCTGTTCCCAGCTGGCAGGATGCAGAGCAGGGCCTAGATGAGGACCTTCCTAAAACAGCCCCCGCTCCCCAGACCCAGGGGCACACGGTGGCCCAGCTTCCTGGATCCTCGCTCTGGATGAGCCCCAGCTCGCCAGGTTGGGTGTGGTTTGTTTCTGTTTCAGGACCATCTTCCTCATCGTGCTGTTTTCTCAGTACCTGAAAAACATCGCAGTGCCCGTGCCCGTTTATGGACGAGAGAAGAAGTGTCACACCTCTAAGTTCTACCTGTTTCAGGTCTTCCCTGTAAGAAGCACTCCCCACCCGCTGCCATTCTTAGCTGACTCACCTGGAGAGTGAGGGGCAGCCTCTTGCTCACCCAGATGGGCCTCAGGTCAAATGCTCTCTACCTGCAGTGGCCTCTCCTCCTCAGCCTCCCCTAACTGCTCCTCCCCACCCTGCCCATGGGTGGTGGGAGCATTGGCTTAGTGCTTCTCTCCTGCGGGAGCAGAGAGCTTGCCCCAGGTTGCTACAGTGGTGGTCAGTGTGGGACAGCTTCCTCTTGTTTCCCGGGACGTCCTCAGAGCATGGCCCTGGCGGAGATAGCCAGGATCACCACTGTGGGTGCAAAACGAAGGGCCAAGATGCTTAGGTTCTTTCTCATTGGTTCTTTCTCATTGGTTCCTGGATGATTCAGATGGTGCCTCCTTTTTCAGAGCCTTCTCTGTTGAATTTGTTCCAGTCTGTCAAGCAGGCGCAGTTGCCAACCCCATAAAGGTGTTTTCAGGTTTGATTCACCTATGAACTACATTCTGCATTATAAAAAAGATACTTCCATATAATGATCTCATTGATCCTTTTTCACTTGGGAACATTGCTAAAAATACAGATGTCTGGAGTTCTACCACCAGAGATTATAAATCAATACATCTGAGGGTGGGAGGGGGATTCAGGATTGGGAGCTTGTATACACCCATGGTGGATTCATGGCAATGTATGGCAAAACCAATACAGTATTGTAAAGTAAAATAAAGTAAAAAAAAAAATAATAATAATAAATAAATAAATACATCTGAGGACCCCACTTTAAGAAATCCTGCTTCAGGCTCTGCAGAGCAATGGCTGAAATTCCATTGTACACATGAGCAAACTGAGGCTCAAGGAGTTTGAAGCAAGTCATGTGACCAGCAAACAGTAGAAAGGGAGTCAGCTTGCAGTCCTTCTCACCCAGGCCTTGTCTACTTTCCTAGACCTTTCTGCCTCTACTGGCATAAGGTCTCCCTCCGGTCTATTGTCTGTGTCCCTTCACTGCGTTACTCATCCACTGACACACAGATTTCTGTTACCGGAAGTGTTCCTAATCCAGCACTTCCTCACTTTGAAGAGCTTTCCTGAATTCTCTCTTTTGCCCAACCCTGCTGGGAGGTGTGGACAGGGGCAGGGAGTGGGACCAGGTGTGAAGGGCACCTCCCTCCGCAGGTACTGCTGGGGCTCTGCATCTCGTGGCTGCTCTGCTTTGTGCTCACAATCACCGAAGCCCTCCCTTCAGCACCCACAGCCTACGGGTACCTGGCCCGCACTGACACCAAAGGCAACGTCCTGAGCCAGGCTCCGTGGTTTCGCTTCCCTTACCCAGGTAATGAGAAGACTGGGCCCTTATTGCCTGGGACACATGCTTCCTAGGTCTGTCCATGGGGCTCAGGGCACCAGAGCGGGTGGTGAATAGAGCCAGGCGGTGGGGGGCAGAATCTTCTCCAAGGGATCTGACAACAGCCTGTGGTGGGGAAAAGCACAGAGGAACCCCGACCTCTAGCCAGTATCTGGGTCTCCTCCTGGACTTGTTGGGTCCCACACAAGGGAGGCTCAGGACTGAATGAGAACATTTCTGGGTTGGAGGTCAAGGCCATCCCTTAGGCCTCTTCTGGTCTCCTTTCCCTGCAGTTCTTGGCTCAGGTTGTGTGAATAAGCACGTTTCAGTGGTGATAGGCAAGGGTGGCCTCATGGGCTAGGGAGCTACGGCCTCCCTGAGTATCTTGATTTCAGAATGCTTCAGGGCCTTCCTGGGAAAAGATCGGGTTGCTGGCTCTTTGTGCGCACTGTGACCTCAAGGTCAGGGCATCTGACCTACCCTCAGGGAGGCACGGGTAAGGCAGGGGTTCAAGACAAAGTCTCAGGACAGTTGTGGGGCTGGAAGACGTGTTGCCCAGTTTTTAAAGCCTTCTGGAGAATCCTCTCAGAAAGAAATTATTTGGGGTCCAGCAACCTGTTGTCTTCTGGGTTAATATTCCCTCTGCATTGCATTTTCAGGTCAGTGGGGCCTCCCCACCGTCAGCCTGGCTGGGGTCTTTGGGATCATTGCAGGGGTAATCTCCTCAATGGTGGAGTCAATAGGCGATTATTATGCCTGTGCCCGCCTGGTGGGGGCACCACCCCCTCCGAAGCACGCCATCAACCGAGGCATCGGCATCGAGGGCCTGGGCTGCCTGCTGGCAGGGGCCTGGGGGACAGGGAATGGCACCACCTCCTACAGTGAGAATGTGGGCGCACTGGGCATCACCAAGGTAAGGCTGCAGACAGTGGTCCATGGGTATGTGTGTGGCAGGGGTGGGTAGTGGGTGTGCAGGCTAAGTACCCGGATCTGTCATCCATGTCGTAGTCTCTTACTGTTGCTGCAACAAATTACCAAAACCTTAATGGCTTTCAATAACCCAAGTTTATTATCTTACCAATCTGGAGGTCAGAACTCCAACACAGGTCTCACAGGACTACAGTAAAGGTATTAGCGGGGCAACATTCCTGCCTGGAGGCTCCAGGGGAGAATCCATTGCCTTGCTTTTTCCATCATCTAGAGGCTCCCCACATCCTTGGCTATGGCCCCTCTCCCCCATCTTAAAGCCAGCAACATTGCATCTCTCTGACCTTTCTTCCTTTGTCACGTCTCCCTTTGACTACATCTGGGAAAGACTATCTGCTTATGTGGGTATGTGTAATTAGATTGGGCCCACCTGGGTAATTCAGGATGCTCTCTCCATCTCAAAATCCTTAAGTCCCCTTTGCCATGTGAGTTTTGGGATCAGGATGTGGACATCTCTGAGGAGCCATCATTCTGCGTACTGTTCTCAGCCTTCTTGGTTGCGGTCACCTGTACCTGCATCACAGCATGGCCTCTGTGATGTTCAGTGCACGCCCCTGTCTTGCCTCTCCTCCTTGTCTGCCTTGTCCTAGTGAATTCACCCAGGGCATCCTTATCGTCTCTGTCGTGTACCCCTCACAGTGGATTCTGTTTTCTCAGTGTGCCTGTGGCCCTCCTGTCCTCTTTTCTCCAAGCAGGACCACAGCTTGATCAACCATCTGAACATGGCAGCATCCCTAACTATCTCTTCCCAGGACCTTGCCCATCTCTCATCTGGCTGCCACGTGGCTGCCCAAGGATCTTTCTAGAACCCAATTAAATTAGTCCCTACTTAAAATCTCTTCTGAAAAAGAAAAAAAAAATCTCTTCTGGGCTCCCATTTTCCACAGGAAAGCCCCATAAGTTCAGCACGAATTCTTCAAGATGGTGCTTTCTAAGAAGGCTTAGAAAAGAATATTATTACAATGTTGCTTTCCTGTCTGCTTCAGTGCAGAGGTGCTGGTGTTTCTCAGAACAAGGGAAGTCAGCTTTGGAGAATACAGAGCCTGCTACTCATTTCCCTTCTCTGCATTTTCTGATCACTCCATCAGACCTATCCACCTCTGTATCTGCATGACCTCGGGCCCACAGTGGGAGCTAAAACGTGTGAGCAACAGCAGAGCCAGCACCCACCCCTGGAGCAATTGACACCATGGACGCTTGGGTATTTTCCCAAAGTTTCCAAACCTTTAGTGCAAGTGAAAGGGATGTTTTTCCATGTGAGGACCACTGACCCACACAGAAATATAACAGGAATGGGCTATATGAGTAAAAGGCAGCAACTATTTTTTCTGCTAAAGGAAGCAAATATCATGCAGAACAGAAAATTATACTCAATAAATGGAACAAAAATTTTTTTGATGTATAATTTCTAAATTAAGGCTGTTTAGAGTGTCAGACTTTATTTTTATAGGCTCCAAAATTACTGCAGATGGTGATTGCAGCCATGAAATTAAAAGACGCTTACTCCTTGGAAGAAAAGTTATGACCAACCTAAATAGCATATTCAAAAGCAGAGACATTACTTTGCCGACTAAGGTCCGTCTAGTCAAGGCTATGGTTTTTCCTGTGGTCATGTATGGATGTGAGAGTTGGACTGTGAAGAAGGCTGAGCACCGAAGAATTGATACTTTTGAACTGTGGTGTTGGAGAAGACTCTTGAGAATCCCTTGGACTGCAAGGAGATCCAACCAGTCCATTCTGAAGGAGATCAACCCTGGGATTTCTTTGGAAGGAATAATACTAAAGCTGAAACTCCAGTACTTTGGCCACCTGATGTGAAGAATTGACTCATTGGAAAAGACTCTGATGCTGGGAGGGATTGGGGGCAGGAGGAAAAGGGGACGACAGAGGATGAGATGGCTGGATGGCATCACTGACTCGATGGACGTGAGTCTGGGTGAACTCCGGGAGTTGGTGATGGACAGGGAGGCCTGGCGTGCTGCGATTCATGGGGTTGCAAAGAGTCGGACACGACTGAGCGACTGAACTGAACTGAACTGAGAGTAGAAGGAAGGAGCAGGGAAGAAAGGTACATGCTGCTGCTGCTGCTAAGTCGCTTCAGTCGTGTCCGACTCTGTGCGACCCCATAGATGGCAGCCCACCAGGCTCCCCTGTCCCTGGGATTCTCCAGGCAAAAACACTGGAGTGGGTTGCCATTTCCTTCTCCAATGCATGAAAGTGAAAAGTGAAAGTGAAGTTGCTCAGTCGTGTCCGACTCTTCATGATCCCATGGACTGCAGTCCACCAGGCTCCTCCATCCATGGGATTTGCCAGGCAAGAGTACTGGACTGGGGTGAAGGTACATGAGCAGGCTGCAAATCCAGTTGTTCAGTTGCTCAGTTATATCCTACCCATTGCGACCCCATGGACTACAGTTCAGTCCAGTTGTTCAGTCATGTCCAAATCTTTGTGACCCCATGGACTGCAACACGCCAGGCTTCCCTGTCCATCACCAACTCCAGGAGTTTACTCAAACTCATGTCCATCGTGTCTGTGATGTCATCCACCCATCTCATCCTCTGTCATCCCCTTCTCCTCCCGCCTTCAATCTTTCCCAACAATGGAGTCTTTTCCAGTGAGTCGGTTCTTCCTATCAGGTGGCCAAAGTATTGGAGTTTCAGTTTCAGCATCAGTCCTTCCAGAGAAGATTCAGGACTGATTTCTTTTAAGATTGACTGTTTGGATCTCCTGTAGTCCAAGGGACTCTCAAGAGTCTTCTCCAACACCATACTTCAAAAGCATCAATTCTTTGGCAATCAACTTTCTTTATAGTCCAACTCTCACATCCGTACATGACTACTGGAAAAACCATAGCTCTGACTAGACAGACCTTTTTTGTGAAGTAATGTATCTGCTTTTTAATATGCTGTCTAGGTTGCTCATAGATTTTCTTCCAAGGAGCAAGCATCTTTTAATTTCATGGCTGCAGTCACCATCTGCAGTGATTTTGGAGCCCAAGAAAATAAATTCTGTCACTGTTTCCATTGTTTTCCCATCTATTTGCCATAAAGTGGTGGGACCGGATGCCATGATCTTAGTTTTCTGAATGTTGAGTTTTAAGCCAACTTTTTCACTCTCCTCTTTCACTTTCATCAAGAGGCTTTTTAGTTCTTTCCTTTCTGCTGTAAGGGTGGTGTCATCTGCATATCTGAGGTTATTGATAATTCTCCTGGCAATCTTGATTCCAGCTTCTGCTCCATACAGGTTGGCATTGTGCATGATGTATTCGGTATATAAGTTAAATAAGCAGAGTGACAATATACAGCCTTGATGTACTCCTTTCCCGATTTGGAACTAGTCCGTTTTTCCATGTCTGGTTCTAACTGCTGCTTTTTGACCTGCATACAGGTTTCTCAGGAGGAAGGTAAGGTGGTCTGTTATTTCTGTCTCTTTAAGAATTTTCCAGTTTGTTGTGATACACACAGACAAAGGCTTTAGCATAGTCAGTGAAGCAGAAGTAAATGTTTTTCTGGATTTTTCTTGCTTTTACTGTGATCCAGTGGATATTGGCAATTTGATTTCTGGTTCCTCTGTCTTTTCTAAATCCAGCTTGTGTATCTGAAAGTTCACGGTTCATGTACTGTTGTTGAAACCTGGCTTAGAGAATTTTGAGTATTACTTTGCTCGCATGTGAAGTGAGTGCAATTGTGCAGTAGTTTGAACATTCTTTGGCATTGCCCTTCTTTGGGATTGGAATGAAAACTGACCTTTTTCAGTCCTGTGGGCCACTGCTGAGTTTTCAAAATATTGGCATATTGAGTGCAGCACTTTCACAGCATCATCTTTTAGGATTTGAAACAGCTCAACTGGAATTTCTTCACCTCCACTAGCTTTGTTTGTGATGCTTCCTAAGGCCCACTTGACTTCACACTGCAAGATGTCTGGCTCTAGATGAGTGATCACCGCATTGTGGTTATCGGGGCCATTAAGTTCTTTTTTGTATAGATCCGTGTATTCTCTCCACCTCTTCTTAATATCTTCTGTGTCTGTTAGATCCATACTGTCCTTTATTTTGCCCACCTTTGCATGAAATGTTCCCTTAGTATCTCTAATTTTCTTTCTTTCTTTCTTTCTTTTTTTTTTAGAGAAATCTCTGCTTTTATTGGCCAGCAGGTTACTTGAGGGGGATGAAGCGGGAGGAATGGGTGGCCCCGATACCGGGCCGGCCGTGCTTCACGGGCTTGTAGGTGATGGAGAACTCGCCTAGGTAGTGGCCAATCATCTCAGGCTTGATTTCCACCTGGTTGAAGGTCTTGCCGTTGTAGACGCCAACCATGCTGCCCACCATCTCGGGCAGAATGATCATGTTGCGCAGGTGCGTCTTCACCACCTCGGGCTTCTCCATGGACGGCGCATCTTTCTTGGCCTTGCGCAGCCGCTTCAGCAAGGAGTGCTGCTTCCTCCGCAGGCCGCGGTTCAGCCGCCGTCGCTGGCGCGCGCTGTATAGCTGCATCAGTTGCTCATAGGACATGTCCAGCAGCTGGCCAAGGTCTACGCCACGGTAGGTGAACTTGCGGAAGGTCCGTGTCTTCTTTTGTTCTACTTCCGCCATCTTGCTGGTTCTTGAGAAAGGATCTTTCGTTCTCTCTCTAATTTTCTTGAAGAGATCTCTAGTCTTTCCCATTATTTTGCTTTCCTGTATTTGTTTGCATTGTTCACTTTCTTCTCTCTCCTTGGTATTCTTTGGAACTCTGCATTCAGATGGGTATATCTTTCCTTCTCTCCTTTGCCTTTCACTAGTTCTTGGTTCTCTCCTAGTTGGTGGGGTGGGAAGTGGGGGACAAGTGGTGGTGGCGGGGGAGGAAGTAGGTTGGTCAGAGACTTCCCATCACTTCTCTAGGGTGTCGTAGCTTCCAGCCCATATGTCAGTCCTGAGACCAAAGGAGGCCCAGGGCTGCATGGTAAATTCTGTGGTGGTAGGATTTGGGAGGACCTGCCGTTTATGAGATCAGCAGTATATCCAAAGGGCGTTGGTTGAACCTGACAAGTTGATTTATTGTGCTTAGATTCATGCTTAGTTCCCACAGTTCACTGTTAGGGTTGTAAACAAAACAGAAGTTTCCTTTGATGTGGTAAATTCTTTTTTTTTTTTTTTTTGATAGGCAAGAAGTAGATTTATTAATATAGGATAATTTTAAGAGATGCAGCGGGCACGCAAGGGAGGCCTGCTAATGTGGTAAATTCTTATCAGATGTTTTCTTATGAAGTCAGGTAAATAAATTGTGCTCCTGGGCTTCTCAAGGCAAGAATACTGAAGTGGCTTGCCATTCCCTTCTCCAGTGGGCCATGCTTTGTTAGGCCCTGAGTAGCAGGGGCACGCCCTTCAGCCACTCCATGTGGCCCGAGGACGTGACTGGTGCCCTGGCTGTGCCCCTGCTGGCCCTCGCTGAGCATGTCAACCTTCACCAGCCACCAGGTGGCAGTCAGTGGCCAATGTGCTCTTAAGCTGGGAAGAAAAATAAGCAAAGGTAAAATCTGCTACTTTATCACTGCACTAACAGACTTCAAGTTGTTGACACTGGAGTATCTTAAAATTTTTAAACATTGTGGTAAAAGAATAACATAAAATCTACAATCTTAATATTTTTGAAGTGTGCCGTTCAGTACTATTAATTGTATCCACAATGCTGTGCAACAGATCTCCAGAGCTTTTTATTCCTATCAAACAAACTACCCTGGAGTATCATTTTAATGTTTTTGTTTGTTTCTTTGTTTTTTTTTTTATTACATTTTGGCTGGGCCACATGGCATGTGGGATCTTCGATCCATGACCAGGGATGACACTTGCACCCTGGGAAGCCCTGTCAAACATTGCCCATATACGCATGGACTATTTGTGGGCTCTCAATTCTGTTCCCTTGGTGTACGTGTCTATTTTTATGCTAGCACCATACTGTTTTGATTACTATAGTTTTGTAATATAGTTTGAAATCAGGACTTGAGATGCCTCCAGCTTTTTCTTTTTCAGGATTGCTTTATCTATTTGGCATCTCTTGTGCTTACATAAGCATTTTAGGGGGCGTCCCTGGTGGTTCAGATGGTAAAGAATCCCCCTGCAATGCAGGAGATCTGGGTTTGATCCTTGGGTTGGGAAGGCTACCCACTCGTAGTCTTGCCTGGAGAATCCCATGGGCAGAGGGTCCTGGTGGGCTACAGTCCATGGGGTTGCAGAGAGTGGACCCAACTGAACAACTGACACTATACTATTATATATAAGCATTTAGGATTTTTTTTTTCTATTCCTGTGAAAATGCTGTTGAAAATTTGATAGGGATTGCATTGAATCCGTAGATGGCTTCAGTAATATGAACAGTTAGCAATACTAATTCTTCAAGTCATGACATAATATACCTTTGCATTTATTTGTGTCTTCTTCAATTTCTTTCATCAAAGTCTTATAGTTTCCACCTCCTTGTTTAAATTCATCTTTAAATATTTTATTGTTTTTGATGCTATTATGAATGGGTATGTTTTATTTCTTTTTCAGATGTTTTATTATTAGTGTAGAAAAATGTGACATTTCTGTATGTTGATTTGCTATCCTGTAACTTTACTGAATTCACTGTTTCTAACAATTTCTTAGTGGAGTCTTAGGATTTTCTACATATGAGATCCTATCATCTGCAAATAAAGATAATTTTACTGCTACCTTTTTTATTTGGATGCCTTTTATTTTATTTATTTATTTATTTTTTTGCCTTTTATTTCTTTATGTTACCTGGTTCCTATGGCTGTGGCCTTCTGGTAATATGTTGAATAGGAGTGGTGAGAGTTGGCACCCTAGTCTTGTTTCTGATCTGATCTTAGAAGAAAAGTTTCCACCTTTCAGCTTTGAGTATGATGTTAGTTGTGGGCTTTTTATATATGCCTTTAGGTACATTCTTTCTATATTTGATTTGTTGAAAGTTTTTTTTTTTTAATCAAGAAAGGATGTTCAATTTTGTCCAGTGCTTTTTCTGCATCTGTTGAGATGATCATATATTTTTATCTTCTATTAATGTGGTGTATCACATTTATTGATTTGCATATGTCAAGACATCCTTGCATCCCAGAGATAAATCCCACTTGATCGTGGTGTATGATCCGTTTAATGTGCTGTTAAATTTGGTTTGCTAATATTTTGTTGATAGTTTTTGTATCTATATTCATCAAGGATATTGGTCCATACAGTTGACCCTAGAACAATATGGGAAATGGGGTGGGATTAGGTGCACCAACCCTCTTCGCAGCCAGAAACCCTTGTATCACTTACAGTCAGGTCTTGGTACATGTGGTCCCTGCATATCCGTGGTTCCATCCTATCTGTGGTTCCACATTCACAGTCAGCCTACCGCGGATTGTTTAGTGCTGCAGCGTTTACTGCTGGAAAATATCTGCATGTTAAGGAAGCTACACAGTTCCAAATCATTGTTCAAGGGTCACCTGTACTTTCTTTGCTTGTAGCGTCCTTATCTGGCTTTGGTACTGCCAGGGTAATGCTGGCCTCCTATAATAAGCTTGTGAAGTAAGTATCATTAATTCCACCTGATAAATTTGAAGGCTGATATTTGGAGAGGTTAGATAACAGGCATAAAGCCGCACAGATAGTTAAAGGCAGAGTTGGAACTGGCTCTCAAACCCCATTCTTAAGCATTGGGCCACTCCTTCCCCAAAGAGACTTCTTGCCACTTCTTCACAAAAAGCTGCCCAGAGAAGGAGCACTGGAGTCTGGACTTGAAGATAGGTATGAGAGCAGCAGAGAGGACAGGAGAGGGCAGAGGCCGGGACCCAAGGTCACACCCTCATCCTTTCCCTAGCCCCATGAGAAGTAGAGGGGGGTCCTCCTGCAGGTCCCCTGGAGCTGTTGTTTGTGATTCCCCAGGAAGAGTGCAGAGGTCTCCAGGGCATGTGGCCTGGCTGGAGCTCAGCCACCGTCTGTATCCCTTCTTCCTGAATGCTGCAGGTAGGAAGCAGGATGGTGATTGTCGTTGCGGGCTGCGTGCTGCTCCTGATGGGCATATTTGGGAAGATCGGGGCTGCATTTGCCACCATCCCGACACCTGTGATCGGAGGCATGTTCCTGGTGATGTTCGGGGTCATCACTGCCGTGGGGATTTCCAATCTCCAGGTGAGGAAAGGCACCCTTGGGAAAGCAGCAGCATTGCATCTCCTGAGAGGAGCCCATGGGATGGAGATGAATGGAACAGGCTGGGGACAGGGAGGAGAAGGGAATCCTCCAGTCCCAGCAAATGCACCGGCCCCAAATGGAGGGAAGAAGTAACCAGGAACATCCAAACTTCTGAAAACCAAAGTTGCATCCGTTTGGATTGGATTATCCAAACCACTCAGCTCCCAGGGTCAAGGGGGAGTTGGGACTTGACTGAGAGCCTGTGCCCTCTGAATCCAACTTCCCCCTCCATCCTCCAGTGATGGGTGAACAGGGGGCACTTTGGAGGGGTGCTTGGTGTTCAGTATAGGTGCTGATGGCTCCGGGCTTCTCTCTTGCAGTACGTGGACTTGAACTCATCCAGAAACCTCTTCATCTTTGGCTTCTCCATCTTCTGTGGGCTTGCCATTCCCAACTGGGTGAACAAGAATCCAGAGAGGCTCCACACAGGTGATTCTCCATCTCTAGACTGTGACCATTCCAGGAGCAGAGCCAGTGGGGCCCTTGGTTCCCGGGAATTCCTGTCACTTCTTTTAAATTAACTATAGTCACCATGTTGTACATTACATCGCCATTACTTATTTCCAGTTTTGTTGAGATATAACTGGCATACATCACTGTATGAGTTCCAGGTATACAGCATAAAGTCTTGATGTACATCCATTGCGAAATGATTACCAAAATAAGTCTAGTTAACACCCGTCATCTCATATGGATACAATAAAGAGAAGTGGGGGGAAAAAGAAAAAAAAATTCTCCTTGTAGTGAGAACTCTTAGGGTTTATTCTGTTAAGAACTGTATGGTTAACATACAGCAGCATTAACTATAGTTCTCATGTTGTACATTACACTGCTCATACTTATCTCATAACCAGAAGTGTGTACCTTTTGATCACCCTCCTCCAGCGCCTCCTTCTTCTCCCACTTCCCACTTCTGGTAACTGCAAATCTGATCTCTTTTTCTATGAGTTTTTTTTTTTTAAGAGTCTACATATAATAAGTGAGATCATACATATTTGTTTTTCTCTCTCTGATTTATTTCACAGCACAATGCCCTCATGGTCTATCCATGTTGTGTAAATAGCGACATTTCATTCTTTTCCTTATGGCTGGATAATATCCATTGTAAACATACACATTTTCTTTAGTAGCTCATCCACTGATGAACACAGGTTGTTTCGATATCTTGGCTGTTGTAAATAATGCTACTGTGAATGTGGTTGTGCATCTGTCTTTTTGAGTTGGTGTTTTCATTTTCTTTGAATAAATACCCAGAAGTGGAATTGCTGGGTCATATGGATGGACAGGGAGGCCTGGCATGCTGCAATTCATGGGGTCACAAAGAGTTGCACATGACTGAGCGACTGAACTGAACTGAATGGTGGTTCTATTTTTAATTTTTTGAGGAACATCCATATGGCTCTTTTCCATATGGCTGCACTAATTTACAGTCCCATCAATGACGCATAAGGGTTTCTATTTTTCCACATTCTTGCCAACACTTCTTAGTTCTTTTTGGTAAAAGCCATCCTCACAGGTGTGAGATGAATATCTCACTGTGATTTTGATTTGCATTTCCCTGATATCAGTGATGTTGAACACCTTTCATGTACTCATCGGTCATCTAGACATCTTCTTTGGAAAAGTCTCTGTCAAGATCCTATGCCCATTTTTAAATCCCTGTCACTTTTGTCTCCACTCTAGGGATTATTCAGCTGGACCAAGTCATCCAGGTGCTGCTGACCACGGGCATGTTCGTTGGTGGATTTCTGGGATTTCTGTTGGACAACACCATCCCTGGTAGGGCTCATCTTTGCCCTGTAAGCTGGCAGTTTGGGTAGACGGTCAGCATTAGGGCCACCCACGTTGCTTCCCTAGCCCCAGTTCCCATGTGAGGCTGGCTACAGCATACCCTGAGCGGGTCCAGGGTCTGGGTGGGGTGATTTAAAGTCCCTGTCTACAAATGTAATCACATTCTGAGGAATGTGAGGAGGGGGGTTAGGGCTTCAACATATGAGTTTGGGGGTGGGTGGGTGAGCACAGTTCAGCCCATAAAAGGACCCTAAGGTGGGAAATATACCAGAAGCAAGGCGCAAAGGGCACAGCCCCAGCTCTCTTATAGCCTGCAGTCTAGCTGGGGAGGGAGAGAACACATGCATATATTCACATTCCAGCAAAAGCCATAGCTGGTGTGCTGAGCTCCAGGTGCTCGGTACTGAGCGTATAGAGAGCAGCAGGACATGCCCGGCCTTCTGGAGCCTCACAGGCTTGTAGGAAAGGGAGACACAACCACAGACCATTACAATACAGGGCACCGAGTGCGGTGATGAGCACCCCAAACCCATCAGTGCTGAGGATGAGTCCGGTGAAGGGTGCAGAGTTGTCCTCACTGGTGGCTTTCTGTGCTCCCTTCTTGGTCCTCTGATAGTTTCTTGAAAGGACCTCTCTAATAACTCCTGCTTCATGATATTTGGTTTTCCACATTTCTTCTCTCCACCAAATATAAAATACACCTGCATTCCAGAAACATTGAAACATAGAAAGGTCCACCCCGGAAGATGAGGCAAGAACAGTGGCACATAGAAGGTCGTACCCTAGAGCTCAGAAGACTCCTGGTGATGAGCTGAGTTGTTGTTTAGTCACTCAGTCATGTCTGACTCTTTGTGACCCCAAGGGCTGCAGCATGCCAGGCCTCCCTGTCCATCATCAGCTCCCGAGCTTACTCAGACTCATGTCCACCGGGTCGTTGATGCCATCCAACCATCTCATCCTCTGTCGTTCCCTTCTCCTCCTGCCGTCAATCTTTCCCAGCATCAGGGTCTTTTCCAGTGAGTCAGCTCTTATCAGATGGTCAAAGTATTGGGAACTTCAGCTTCAGCATCAGTCCTTCCAATGCATATTCAGGGTTGATTTCCTTTAGGATTGACTGGTTGGATCTCCTTGCTGGCCAAGGGACTCCCAAGAGTCTTCTCCAGCACTATAGCTCTAAAGCATCAATTCTTTGGCGCTCAAGTGTTCCTTATGGTCCTGCTCTCACATCCATTGAGTTGAGTTGGGCGGAGTTGAGCTGAGCTGATTCTTGGGATGGGCTGGGAGGAGGAGAAGGAGGAGCTGCCGGCAGGACAAGCGCATTGCGAACTCTCCAGAGGCTCCCCCTGCCCAGGTCCGCCGGCTCCCTTGGGGCCCAGTCCTGACCTCGCTCGCTGTCTCCTATTAGGAAGTCTGGAGGAGAGAGGCCTTCTGGCATGGAATCAAGTCCAGGAGGAGTCTGAGGAGACTACGAAGGCTTTGGAGGTCTACGGCCTCCCCTGGGGGATCGGCACCAGGTTCTGCACGTCCTCCTGCGCCCAGTACCTCCCCTTCTGGCCCCGGGAAGGCGCGGTGGGAGTGAGCCAGCTCTCGCTCTGGCCCTGGGACTCCTCAGGAGAGCGGCCCCCGAGCGCCACAGACACCCGGATGTGAGACGGCTCCTTCTGCACGGCCCCACCCAGTGTGCTCCTCGCCCCACCCTCTGTGGGAGGTACCCTGGCGTCCTGAGCGCCTCTGCACCCCACACATGGTGGCAGAGTTAGATACGTGTTAGATGAAGGCCAGGCAAGCGTGCTGTGACCCCTTCAGCGAGGCAGCAAGGCCTGGCCTCAAGCTACATCCTTACACCGTGCTCAGCCCTCCCGTCTCCCGGGTAAACCAGGGCAAACCGGTGTCCACACAGAAAGCCTCTAGGCAGTATTTTGATGCGTTGGGAGGCAGAGGCTTTGGGTGGGGCAGGGAACAGAGATGGGGCTGTTAGCTAAAAGGTGACAATAACATTTCTCTTCCTCCGCAAAGAAGTATGAGGCCTGCTGACCCCTCCCATCCAGGTTCCTCCCAATCAGGCCGCTCCCCTCCAGGCCCCTGCCATTTGTAAACGCTGTGCTTGTGCTAAGTCACTTCAGTCGTGTCCAACTTTGACTCTGTGAAACCCTATGGACTGTAGACCGCCAGGCTCCTCTGTCCATGGGACTCTCCAGGCAGGAATATAGGGGTGGGTTGCCACTTCCTCCCGCAGGGGATCTTTGCACCCAGGGATGGAACCCACCTCTCTTACCTGTCCTGCCTTGGCAGGCAGGTTCTTTACCACTAGTGTCACCTGGGAAGCCCCTGTAAACCCTGAAGGGTCTGCAAAGCTACAGTCCCTGCATATCCCCAGTGCTAGTCCTTGGCGTCAGATAGTGCATCACAGGATGGTATAGTGAGGCAGTGAGCACTGGGGGTGTGGAGTCAGATGGCACCAGGTTTGGACCTAAGACTTAACCTGCACTGCAGGTTCTCACAGGGACATGAAACAACCAAAGCCTTTGAAAGGCCTTCAGTGGAGTGGAGACACTGTTGTCATGATTTATAAACTATACAGAGCCAGGTGAACCTGTTCTCTCTGCATCCTCAATGGATTAGTCAGGATTCTCTAGAGAAACAGAGCCAATAGGGTGTCTGTGTACATACATATATATATATATACATATATGTCTAGAGATATATATGTACACACACACATATGGGGAAGGCAGATGGAGAGATTGACTTCAGGATTGGGCTCAGGTGATTGTGGAGGCTGGCAAGTCTGAAGTCTGTAGCGCAGGCCATGCAGGCTGGGACGAGTTGCAGCTGGAATCTGAAGGCAGTGACTGGAAGAATTCCCTCTTCCTGAGGGAGGTTAGGGCTTCCCTGATAGCTCAGTTGGTAAAGAATCTGCCTGCAATGCAGGAGACCCTGGTTCGATTCCTGGGTTGGGAAGCTCCACTGGAGAAAGGATAGACTACCCACTCCAGTATTCTTGGACTTCCTTTGTGGCTCAGCTGGTAAAGAATCTGCCTGCAATATGGGAGACCTGGGTTTAATCCCTGGGTTGGGATGATCCAAGGTGAAAGGCTATCCACTCCAGTATCCTGGCCTGGAGAATTCAGGGCCACGGGGTCGCAAGAGTGGTCTGTTTGGTCCTTCAACTTATTCGATGAGGCCCACCCACACTATGGAGGGTAATCTGCTTTACTCAAAGTCTGCTGATTTAAATGTTAATCTCTTCTTAAAAAAAAAAAACAACACCTAAAACCTTCATAGAAATATCTATAAAAATGTTTGACCAAGTACCTGGGTAGCATGGCCTTGCCAAGCTGACATGTAATAATAACCATCACCCCCAGTACACAGGCCCAAGTGCACTGATGCATTCTGCCCAGCAGCCTCACCAAAAAGCATTCCAAGTACTGTGGGACCTGACATGGACTCCATTCAGGAGTCTTTATTGTCAGAAGAAGCAAATATAGGTGATTCTGCCTTGGCGTCTTGGAGCACAAGACTGAGGTCAGCATTGCTCCTGGGCTTTTAGAGCTTGCAGGATGTGAGGTGGACACCAGAGCTCTCTAGAACCTATCAACACAATGCCCTGAACCAGGTGTGCTGCAAGTACCCAGTGTCATGGGACAGATCCTGGCCCTCCTGTTCTTGAAAGACTCATGGCCTGGTCCTCAGGTGCATCTGGTACCCCCTGCAGCAGGCCAGCACCTCATTCAAAACAACCCTGAAAGACAGACACACAACCACACTATTCTCAAATACTTTATAACAACCAGAAACTACAACCATCAAAATGCTTTCGGGGCAGCCCACTCCAAAACGCCAAGGCAGGGGCAACTTGGGCTGCCAGAACTCAAAGCCGGAGGCCTCCAGCCTCCTCCATCCCCTCCTGCTTCCAGCCCTCTTGCATCACAGATCTTCATCGTCAAATGTCTCCGTGCACCTCAACATTATCATCTCATCGTCAACGGGAAGGTCCGGTTCCTGCAAAACACCAGTAGAAGAGGATTCAAGTTTTATTTGAGGGCTCCAGGCCTCAGGTGGGGGAGATGGCCCCACCATCTCAGGCATGCCTCCTCCCTCTGCTTCTCCCCCACATCTCTTCAGCGGTATCTTCTCCTCCAGCTTCCAGCCAGGAAGTTAAGAGCAATGAGGGGCAGGGAGTCCATTTCCATTTCACTCGACTCCATACTCTACAGTCTCCAGAAGGGCTTCTCCTGGATACAGTAGAACTGGCTTCTCTCCTCTCCTGGGGATTTCTAAGAACGCATGAGTGAGACAGGGGCAATCTTAAAGCTTTATCCAGATGCCCTCAACAGAGGATGATGAATTATACCATGATGCACCCACCCATGGAATACTCTGCAGCTGTTCCAATAAAAGGAATGGGATCCTTCTCTGTGGGATTCATTATTTTAAAAGAGCGAGGTCCAGAGCAGTGTGTATGGTGGGCTGCCATTTGCGTTTGACGTATGCGTGCTCAGTTGAGTCTGACTCTTTGCGATCCCATGGACTGTAGCCTGCTAGACTTCTCTGTCCCCGGGATTTTCCAGGCAAGAATATTGGAGTGGGTTGCTATTTCCTTCTCCAGGAGATCTTCCCAAGCCAGGGATCAAACCTGGGTCTCCTGCATTGCAGGCAGATTCTTTACCACTAAAGCCACCTGGGAATACCATTTGTATTTGATAGATTATATAAGTAGCTGGAGAATATTTCTGGATGACTGTATAAGAAACTGGTCATGATAATTGCCTTTAGGGGAGGGAATGCAATAGGAACAAGGAACATCAGTAGGTGAGACTACCTTTTCTTTGTACATCTTTTGGTAACATTTAAACTTTAAACCACATGGGTTAGCTATTTGGGGATCATTTTGAAAAGAAACAGCATTATGTTAATTTAGCAAGTGTTTCTCATTCCCTTAACGATGACACCAGCTAACCTGATTCCTCATTGCCTCTTCCCCTAAAAGTACATTCCTGGGTTTGTGTTCTTCCTGCATACCCCCACCCCAGCAGAAAATCACCCCTGTAGTTTGTTAGCGCTGTTCGTTAAGGGTTGATTCCCTTGGGCCTTGGGAAGCACCCCTAATCCAGCCAACCATCTCATGGATGTGGGACCAGACTGGGGGTGATTCTGAGAATGAAGCTGCAGAGAATGGTCCTCATCTGCCGTGCCCTCCTGATAGGGGTGGGGCACATCAGAGCCAGAGCACCCAAGAGGGGGAAGAACTGGTCAAAGGAAAATCACCCGGACCCTGCGTTTAGGGTGAGGATGGAGGCAAAGGTTGAGAAAAGGGGGAGCTGCAATGTGGAGGATGCCCCGAGGCCAGACATCTGGGGAGGGAGCCACACACTGGAGCCTGTCACAGAGGGCCCGAGTGTCATTCCAAATGTTCTGCCTCCTTCAGTCAGTTCAGATCAGTCACTCAGTCACGTCCAACTCTTTGCGACCCCATGAACCACAGCACGCCAGGCCTCCCTGTCCATCACCAGCTCCCGGAGTTTACCCAAACTCATGTCCATTGAGTCGGTGATGCCATCCAACTATCTCTAAGCCCCTCAAAATGATGATGAGGGGCTCTTCAGCTGCAGATCTGTGAAACTGCTAGGCTGTAAGAGGTGTCTTCTGGGACTGGGTGCCGCAGTGTGTTTAGTAGCATTCCCTCCAGTTCATGTCCACCTGGAGCCTATTTGAAACTAGAGTCTGTGCAGATGTGATTAACTAAGGCTGTAAGCTGAAGTCATCCTGGATTTGGGGTGTGCCCTCGATCCAAATGGTAGGCGTCCTTACAAGATGAGAGGGACACAGAGATGCACAGAAGATGGAGGCAGCGATGCAGCTGCAAGTGCAGGGACCTCCGGCGTTGCGGGGAGCCACCGGGAGCCAGGAAAAGGCAGGGACAGTTCTCCCCTAGAGCTTTCAGAGGGAGCATGGCGGGTCAACACCACAACTGGGCCTTCTGGGAGAATAAATTTTTGTTGTTTTAAGCCCCTGAGTTTGTGGTAATTTGTTACATCAGTCCTAGGAAACCAATACAGGTACTGGGATGAACAAGGAAGAGAATGCAGTTGCCCTCTTTACACACCCTGTACCAAGGCCTGAAGCCTCCTGCATGAGGACACTTGGGCAGCTTGTTCAAGACACAGATTCCTGGGGCCACATCTCACAACACTGAATGGAAATCTTGAGTGTGGGGGCATCAGGAATTTGCATTCCAATGAACTCCCTAGGTGAGTCAAGTCTGAGCGCCTGTGCTTTACATGAGCTCCAGTCCTGCCAGTTCTTTCTTTCCTGCTATGTGTAAAGTAATGAAGTGGGGAAAACAAAGACCATCCCATCCATCTGCTCTCAAAGCCGTGGTAAAGTGACCTGACTTCACTGTGTCCAGAGAAAGGGACTCAGTGGTCAGGGCTGGCAGCCAAGGGTTGGTGGGGGCTGCAGAAAGCAAACTGCAGGAAAGGGCCTTGGCTCCAAGTGGTCTCAGCAGAGGGAAGTGAAGGGTGAGCAGGAAAAGGGCCACATTGAAAAGCTTCCCTGATTATTTTGGGACATTTTCATCACTATCACGTACCTTTTAAAATAAACAGCCATATTTTTGCTAAATCAGTGGGAAAATCCATGCCTCTGCATCTGAAAGGGGCTGTCTCCTTGGCAGCTCATGAATAACCCCCTCCCTCCATGGAAACTTCCAGGAATGGACCTTCTAACCAAGACCCCCACAATGCATGTCACTGTGGGCTGCACAGTCAGCTTTTTGGAAGCAGAAATTAATATCCTTCAAAAGCTGACAGCAAACATTACCCCAGGGTCTCAGAAAATGATGAACTAGTTCAGCCTCTCAGAAAGGCATCAAGGAATCACACATGTAGGAAGGCCTGCCAAGAGCCAGGCCTCTGAGGTCTGGTCCCTGCCTCAAGGCTCCCAGGCTCAGATGTGCCCTGAAGAGCATCCCTCTGCCTCTTCCCTGCTTCCCTGGACATTCTCCTTCCACAAGATGCATTAGGCTAAAGTCAACTATCCATGGAAGGACATCCCCCCGTGCTATGAACTGGGGGAGCTGCAGCCCGTGCTCCCCGCCAGAGCCCACCATCCGAGAGGAGACGAGCCAAGGCCTGACTGCACCCTGCTCCATCCTACCTGTTTGACCTGAGTGTTAACACAGCAAAGGCCTTTGAAAAAATCGATGATCTGCACGTAGAGCTGAAACTTATCCTCGGGAGTTTTTGAGTTGCAGACAGCCAGCACGGAACTAAGGGCAGAAAGGAGGAAGAAACAGCAGTTAGAATCCTAACTTTTTACCTCTACTTTGTTGTTGCTGTTCAGGCACCAAGTCGTGTCTGACTCTTTGCAACCCCATGGACTGCAGCATGCCAGGCTTCCCTGTCATTCACCATCTCACAGAGTTTGCTCAAATACATGTCCATTCATTCGGTGATGCCATCCGCCATCTCATCCTCTGTTGCCCGCTTCTCATCCTGCCCTCAATCTCTGTTAGGGACCAAACAACGGTCTCTAGGACCTGAGTCATGTTTATCAGAAAGAGACAGGATATGCGCTCATCCTGCCTGGCCAATCATGTAACGCCAGCTACTCCTGTAACTGAGACAAAGAACTGCCTGTATATAAGCCGCCATACTCCTTTGTTCGCGGCTCTTGTCAGATTCCCTTGTGTGGGATGAGACTTGGGCCCTAGTGCGCTAGGAATAAACAAACTCCCTTCTTGCGTTTCCAATACTGTGGTGGACTTGCTCTCTCAGTTGGTTCGGAGATACGGGCTCGGAGCATAACAATCTCCACCTCTGCTTGCACCCTCTAAAAATATCTGGATTACAATGACAACCAAACACTTTGAAGCACGCAGCTCAACCCTCCAGTGGCCCAGAGCCTTCTGTGGAAGGTTTGCACAGCCCCAGTTCCAGCATCATGTCTGGAAGCTGCTGGGAAAGCAAGACTACAGGGAGGCTGGCCCATGGGTCCTAGTTCAGTGTTCTGAGCTGTGGCCTGGGGAACAAGGAGCAAGATTTCCTCTCCGCCCAGTCAGGCTCTGCTCCCTCCCGTGGCTGCTCAGGCTCAGGAAGCACAGGGCACGATCAAGTTCAGTCCCTTGACATGCCTCTGCTCAGGAGGTCTAATGTGAAACGCCAGCCCTGGCACAGATGGAAGGCTGCCCTGAAGATTCTTTTCCTGCTGTTTCCTGGGACAAGGGGAGAAGCCTACCAAGGACTGTGAATCAGGCCTGGACAGCTGGTGGTGCTTTGACCTCGCTTCCTGCTGGAATGAGGCCTCACAGTCAGCTTGGGAACCCTGGCAGCAACCCTCTGCCTTTCTGGGGAAAGAAAGAAAAAAAAAATTTTTTTTCCCCCTAATTGGTTGTTTTCTATTCCACCAGCAGGGTGAGGAGTTAACAGAATTATTTGCCAAGTACACTTTGGCCACTTTTCAACCAAATTGTGTTCACAGCCCAAGCCCAACAAAGAGATAGCAATGTCTGTCTCCAGCCGGTTTCAGCAAAATCAAACTACAGAGCCGGGAAGAGGCACCACGGAAAATCGCTTTGAGATTTTGGGCAACTCTGGCTAGGCTGGGGGTGGGGGAGGGGTGGCAGCTGAGTTGCAAATGCTGACATCTCATCTGCCTGCAGGCCGCCAGGGCTCTGGGCTGGAGCCACAGGCCTCAGAAAGAATGGAGATGTTCTTTGGGATCATGAGAACATGAATGTCACCTCATTCCCAAGGCAGAAAGCTACATGTTCTTGCTTCTTTAAATAAATTTTAAAAAAGTTATTTATTTGGCTGTGTGGGTCTTACTAGCAGCACGCAAGATCTAGTTCCCTGACCAGGGATCAATCCCGGGCCCCCTGCTTTGAAAGTATGGAGTCTTAACCACTGGACACTTCTTTTTAACCAGGTATCTGAGGGGGCTTTGCTTGTAGGTTGTAAGACCACAGCTTTTCAAAGTAGCAAGGCAATTTTAGTCCTAAACTCTCTCTTTCTGAGAAAACACAACTCTGTGTGTGTGTGTGTGTGTTTAAAAAAAACAAGCTGCTGCTTGTTTTAAAATCTCGCCAGATGCTCTTCTGACTTCAAGGGGTCATCCCTCCTTCTACATCCTTCCCATCAGCACTGTGAAAACAGCTTCTCCCCTTGTGCAGCTCTGAGACTCTGTCACTCACCCCAAGGCTCAGGCATGGGGCCTGTTTCCATGTTGGCCCACCTCTCGACCAGACTGACTGCTGTAACCTCTCAACACCTCTCTGTGTCCACCTCTCAAACCAGACTGACTGCTGTAACCCACCCATGGCCAGCTCACCCCAGGAGACAGTTCAAACCACCTAGAGTTGACAACTCTGGCTGATGTATCTCAGCCCTGGATCACAATGGAAGAACTGTCTCTGCTGAAGAAACCCCAGAGAAGATCCTCCCCAGGGCAATGGCACAATCCTAGAACCAGCCTTTTCTGAATCACAGGAAAAAGTGGATTTCCAAGAACTTCCACTGAATTATGCTCCCCTCTGAGAGGCTGCAAGGGAGAGGGTCCTAAACACCCCAACAGGGACACACACACACAGTCTCATACCCCTCCTCACCTGGGGCTAGATGTGCCTGGAGCTTCACTTTTGTCCAGGGAATTTGCCACATCGAAGGCATCTTCAAAAAGGATCTGAAAGAAACCACAAAACTTCACGTGTCAGAAATCTGCCACACTCTGATGTTTGCTCTTGGTTGCCAAGGGATAGAAAGTCTCCCTACCCCCTGTCCCCAAAGGGATGCATGTTAAAGCTGAGGCCCAAACCCAGGGTCTCTGCTTGGTGACCTTTACAGGGGATGAATATTAAGTTCTTGACCACCCAGAAAAAACTGCCAACCCCAGAGCGTGGCTGAGAGGTGGGGAAGCACTGGGGACCACGGTCTCCTCTTTCTAAAGAGGGTGGGAGCTTAGGTGGCAGAGGCAACAGCCAGAGGTGAGCCTCTGTTTACATGGGAAAGGGCTCATCTACACCGCCCAAGGGACAGACTGAGCCCAGGATCCGCAATCTAGCAGTTTCATGCTAGGAGAACAGAGATTAAGGGGGCTGGGGGGATAGGTTGCAGAGAGCCCACTCCTAGGGTGGATATGCCACAGTCAACCCACTCCCTCCCATGTCCCTGCCCCAACCTCACTCCACCTTGGGAGTCCGTTGCAGTCACACCAGTCACTTGGGGTGCTTGATAAAAACAGATTCTGAGCCATCCCCTCAAAGACTCAGATTCAGTGGGTCTAGAGTAATAGCCAAGCGCCTGCCTTTTAACTAAACTCCGCTTGAGAAGTCTGGAGGGTCAACAATAAACTAGAGACCAAAGGGCAGAGATTTGAAAAAAAAAAAAAAAAAAAAAGAATATGTGATGAAGGATGCAATCCTTAGAGCAGGAATTAGGCATCCTGGATAGGTCCTCCCACATGCTGAGCCTCGCCTGTGAACTGGAAGGACTGGGTGAGGCGACAGTAGTTTTCCATGCCCGGGTCCTGGTGTCTAGGAAGCCCCCCAGAGAATGGGGCATCCAGGGCTGTCTACTGGAGCATAGAAAAAGCTAAAGAATTCCAGAAAAGCCTCTGCTTCATTGACTACTTCAAAGGTAAAGCCTTTGTAGATCACAACAAACTGTGGAAAATTCTTAGAGATGGGAATACCAGACCACCTTACCTGCCTCCTGAGAAACCTGTATGCAGGTCAAGAAGCAACAGTTGGAACTGGACATGGAACAATGGACTGGTTCCAAATTGGGAAAGGAGTACATCAAGGCTGCATACTGTCACCCTGCTTATTTAACTTGTATGCAGAGTACATGGGAAATGCCGGGCTGGATGAAGCACAAGCTGGAATCAAGATTTCTGGGAGAAATATCAATAACTTCAGATATGCAGATGACACCACCCTTATGGCAGAAAGGAAAGAGGAATTAAAGAGTTTCTTATGAAGGAGTAAGAGGAGAGTGAAAAAGCTGGCTTAAAACTCAACATTCAAAAAATGAAGATTATGGCATCTGGTCCCATCACTTCATGACAAATAGCTGGGGAAACAATGGACACAGTGAGAGACTTTATTTGGGGGGTTCCAAAGCTCCAGCACTTTGGCCACCTCATGCAAAAAGTTGACTCATTGGAAAAGACTCTGGTGCTGAGAGGGATTGGAGGCAGGAGGAAAAGGGGATGACAGAGGATCAGATGGCTGGATGGCATCACCGACTCGATGGACGTGAGTCTGAGTGAACTCCGGGAGTTGGTGATGGATAGGGAGGCCTAGCGTGCTGCAGTTCATGGGGTCGCAAAGAGTTGGACATGACTGAGTGACTGAACTGAACTGAACTGAAAATCAGTGCAGAGGGTGACTACAACCATGAAATTAAAAGACACTTGCTCCTTGGAAGAAAACCTATGACAAACCTAGACAGCAGAGACATTACTTTGCCAACAAAGGTCCGTCTAGTCAAAGCTATGGTTTTTCCCAGAGGGATGTGTGAGCTGGACAATAAAAAAGACTGCTGAAGAACTGATGCTTTCTAACTGTGGTGCTGGAGAAGACTCTTGAGAGTCCTTTGGACACCTAGGAGATTAAACCAGTCTGTTTTAAAGGAAATCAACCCTGAATATTCATTGGAAGGACTGATGAAGTTAAAGCTCCAATGCTTTGGCCACCTGATATGAAGAGCCAACTCATTGGAAAAAGACCCTGATGCTAAGGAAGGATAGAAGGCAGGAGAAGGGGACAACAAAAGATGAGATGGTTGGATGGCGTCACCAACTTAATGGACATGAGTTTGAGCAAACTCCAGGAGACAGTGAAGAACAGGGAAGCCTGGCGTGTGCAGTCCATGGGGGTCACAAAGAGTCAGATATGACTGAGTGAGCAACAAGGGCTGTTCCCCCAGCATCAGAGGCATCTGGAGGTTCTCTGGCTCGAAGACTCCCCAGAGAGACACCGGACATCTCCTTAAAGAAACGACCCACTGAGGAATGTTTGAAAAGTCAGGGCAAAGCAGGGCGGTGGTGCCATGCAAGCTGAATGTCCTGCAGAGCACTAGATAAGCAGCAGAGAAGCAAAGAGTCGCCCGCCCCACTAGAGCAGGGAGGAGAGATGCGGCCCCAAGTGGGAGCAGCAGCCTTCCGGGCTGTCCTAATTCTGAAAGAGCAGCGGAGGAGCCCACTTTGATCTCAGCGCTCAGCTACCGCTAACGCCCACCAGCGCTCCACTTGGCTGACCATGGCCGGGGTTAACAGCTCGAACTCCGAGCATTTACAGTAAAGGTGTGGGTACCTCCACTCTATTAATACTCTGCGGGGTGGGAGGGAACTGAGGGTGGAAATTTCTGGAGATGTGCCTCCCTGATGCTTAAGAAAAAGCCAGAGGCAGTCTTTTCTCTTGCCTGAAGGAGAGGATGTATGGACGTGAGACTTGGACTGTAAAGAAACCTGAGCACCGAAGAATTGATGATTTTGAACTCTGGTGTTGGAGAAGACGCCTGAGTGTCCCTTGGACTGCAAGGAGATCCAACCAGTCCATCCTAAAGGAAATCAGTCGTGAATATTCATTGGAAGGACTGATGCTGAAGCTTAAACTCCAATACTTTGGCCACCTGATGTGAAGAACTGACTCCTTGGAAAAGATCCTGATGCTGAGAAAGATTGAAGGCAGGAGGAGAAAGGGATGACAGAGGATGAAATGGTCGGATGGCATCACCAACCCAATGGACATGAGTTTGAGTAAACTCTGGGAGTTGGTGATGGACAGGGAGGCCTGGCGTGCTGCAGTCCATAGGGCCGCAAAGAGTTGGACACAGCTGAGCGACTGAACTGAACTGAACTGATGCAGAGGAGGAGGAATAATAACTTGATTGCTACTGGCCGCCATTCCACAATTATACCCCGTGCGGTAAATGGGGAGGGCGGGAAAGGTGAGATGCCAGCCCTGAGAGGAGGCAGAGCAGGGAGAAGGAAAGAACCGAATCTATGGCCACATGGCCGGGAGATGTAGCGGAAGTCCTCCTGCCACTCAGGCCCCCCCGGGTGGGCAGAGTACATCACCTCTTGGTTTAATGAGCGAGTGCTTGAAGCTGAAAAAATCCGAGTGGATACAGCCTTCTAAGCCGTCTCTTCTGTAATCCCCATGGAAAGGCCAGGAAGGTAACAGGAGAAAAATAAATGTTCTCTGGTTGTGCATATATGTCGGGAAAATCAGAAACGTTCTGCGCCAGCATCGACAGCACCTCCAGGTGGCTGTGGGAACCCTGCTAACTTCCCCGGGCGTCTCCAGGCAGGTGATGGAGTCACTCCTTCCTACCCACCCTCCATCTCACCCTTGGGTTGGCTCACCTCCTCAGGGGTGGAGACCAGCGAGCAGCTGGCCCCCTGGCTGTCAACCCCGCTGTCCTTCATGCTGCCCTCAGGGCAGGCCGGCTCTGCACAGGACCCCACGAGGCTGCTCTGTGCCTGCTCCCATGCCTGCAAGAGGATGGTCTTCCTCTCCTCCGAGAGGGTCTGCCACAGATGGGAGATGGCCGCGGACACGATGGGGAGCGTCACCTCCTTGGAGGAGATGATCCTGTTCCTGATCAGAAAGTCCATCGTCTGCTTGTAAAAGCTGAGGTACCTGCAACCGAAAAGGCAGTGACCCCCAGACCTGAACCCAGTGGCCCAAGGTCCCCCAACCCGCGGCGGCTCCTTAGGATCCCGTGGTGGGGAAGGGGGGCGGTGAAGAGCACAGGCCTTGCCCCGCACTGTGGTTCACCAGGGACTCAGCCTCACTAGTCCCTGCCAGCCCTGACCCTAGCAGTGCAGAGCCAGCTTGGGGGCCATGGGCGACTTAGTTTTGTGTTTTGGGGTCCCTTCCTAAGTCCTCCCAGCGCCCTCTGTGAAGCTCACTGCCCGACAGAAGAGAGGATGAGAGGCAGGGCAGGCTGACTCTCTCACCAGGGGAACATGGCTTCAAATTTAGAGCCCGGGAATATGCAGACATGGTATGAGCTCGCTTAAATTTGGAAGCTGTGGAGTAAGCCTCTTTCTGTTGGGATAACTCCTCCAAGCCCACATACATGGATGTGTTCAGCCTTGAGTTTGCAGAGGAGCAGTGAATAGCACAGAGAAGGCAATGGCAACCCACTCCAGTACTCTTGCCTGGAGAACCCCATGGATGGAGGAGCCTGGTGGGCTGCCGTCTATGGGGTCGTTAAGAGTCAGACACGACTGAGCGACTTCACTTTCACTTTTCACTTTCATGCATTGGAGAAGGAAATGGCAACCCACTCCAGTACTCTTGCCTGGAAAATCCCATGGGCGGAGGAGCCTGGTGGGCTGCCGTCTATGGGGTCGCTAAGAGTCGGACACGACTGAGTGACTTCACTTTTACTTTTCACTTTCATGCATTGGAGAAGGAAATGGCAACCCACTCCAGTGTTCTTGCCGGGAGAATTCCAGGGGCGGGGGAGCCTGTTGGGCTTCTGTCTATGGGGTCGCACAGAGTCGGACACGACTGACGCGACTTAGCAGCAGCAGCAGCAGTGAACAGCAGGTGGAATCTGGGCTAGCCATTCACTGCTTCCCTTGCTCCAAGACCAGTAATGCTGTGGGGGTGGGGAGGCATTTTAGCCCTCAAATCCCCCACAGTGTCACCCCAGATAAAGTCAGTCTGAGGAAACACAGTGCACGTGCTGTGCAAATGTGGTTTCAAGACTATTTCTCTAGCCCCTCTGCCAGCCCCACCCCCGAGCCCTTCCTATGTGGAAATCTGGAGGGCCCGTGACTCAGGGCCTGCAGGGTGCTCCCGCTGGAGCACTTGTCCCCTCCCCCACGGGCGCCAGGCCTTTCACACCGTTCAAATTCCAACAGGTCTGGCAGCACAGTGACGGAGGAGTGTGAGAGCTCCACTTTTTTCTCCTCTTCCTCCTCCACCTCCTCATCCTCTTCCTCCTCTTCTTGGTCTTCCTCCTCCTCCTCCTCCTCTTCTTCTTCCTCCTCCACATCCTTTCCGGCTGCCTCGAAGGAGCACCAAGTGTCCGAGCCTTTCCGATGAACTTTATTTGACACCAGACTGGGGAGGAAGTAGAAACAAGACATTTACAGACTAATTTCCTTCATGAACATCAAGACTAAACATTTAAACGCAGTTTTAGCATATTTTATATATGTTATATCTATGCATAAGTGGGCTTCCGCGATGGCTCAGTGGCAAAGAATCCGCCTGCCAATGCAGGAGACACAAGACACACAGGTTTGATCCCTGGGTCAGGAAGATCCCCTGGAGCTGGAAATGGCAACCCGCTCCAATGTTTTTGCCTGGAAAATCCCATGGACGATGGAGCCTGGTGGGCTACAGTCCATGGGGTCGCAAAGAGTTGGACATGACTGATGGCCCAAGCATGCAGACAACATGGTCCTCTTACCCTACCTACCCTACCCTACATATGTATAAATACATTATGACCAAGTGAAGTTTATCCTAGGAATATAAGATGGTTATCCAAGCTTTGAAAATCAATCAGTGTAGTTTACCATATCAACAGACTAAAGGAAAAATATTAATTTCAATATGTGCAGAAAAGCACTTGGCAAAATTCAACATTCATTCATGGTTTTTAAAAACTCTCAGCAAACTAGGAATAGAAGGGAATTTCTTCAACCTGATAAAGAGCATCTATAAAAAGCCTATAGCTAACAGCATACTTAGTAGTAAAAGATTGTTTATCTGCCAAGATCAGGAACAAGAGAAAGATGTCCTCTCTTACCACTTCTATTCAAAATTATGCTGGAGATTATAGCCCATCCCATAAGGTGAACTAAAGAAATGAAAGGTGTACCGATTGGATAGGAGGAAATAAAACTGTCTTTGCCGACAATGTGATTATCTATGCAGAAAATCCCAAAGAACCTAAAAATATGTGGCCAGAACTAAGAAGGAAGCAAGGTTTCAGAATACAAAGTTGATATACAAAACCCAGTAGTATTCTGTATACTAGCAATGAATAACTGGAAATTGAAATTTTAAAAAGTAGCATTTACAGTAGTACCCAAAACCATGGTTAAACATTTGGGTTTAAACTAAAAGCCCCACCTAAAAAAGAAAGCAATAAATTGGACTTCAAAATTCTGCTCTTCAGAAGCTAGTTTTAAGAGAATGAAACAGTATGACACAATTTGGAAAACCAAGACTTGTACCCAGAATCTCTTCATACTGATAGGAATAATCCCCAAGGCATCAGATTGAGTTAAAAAGCAAGTGCACCAGAAGAAACATAGGAGGGGTCTCAGCCTCTCACTGTCTCTCTTTCTGTTTAATTTCAGAGTGGAAGAAGTCTTTCTGACTATTCACATAACATCAGGTGCCATTGTAGATAGACAGATTAGACTTCATTTTTGCATGGACAAAACAAAAAACAGAAATGCTGAAATAGTAAAACAACCAACCAAGGTATGATTGTTTGTAATCTATATGCTAGAAGGACAGCTGATTTCTCATTATACATAAAGTGCTTCTACCACTAAATAAGAAAAAGACCACCAACCGAACAGGAAAATGGGCAAAAAATAGGTTAAAAAAAGCTTCCAGGAAGGGAAATACAAATGACCCTGAACAAAAGCACTTAAGCTTACTCATAATTTAATTAATTAATTTAAAATATAGTAACTATAAAATGCAATCAATCTAGTCCTCTACTGGTACCACAGTTTTAATTATTGCAGGTTTATAATAATTCTAGTGAAAAATCTTCCCTAATTAATATGATTCTAAAAGAAATTTAGCCACCCACATGTGGGTGATACAAGTATTAATAAGATTTTAGTATGTGATAGTGTTCATATGCTAAATCAGGAGTGAGAGCATGGCGTCTGTAATAAATGGGGGGTGGAGTCAATAGCTAACGTCTGCCTCACTGAGATCATCTCCCAGGCTGATTTCTAGCTGGGGCCAGTCTGATTTGTAAAATATGGCCACAAATACCCTGCCACGTATACTCAATACACACACATACCACTTGCCTCCACATGACCAAACAGTGCAGATTATGATTATAGGTGATTACATCCTTCGTAATACTTTTCTGTATTCTCACAGTGTCTACAATGTGAATTTAATTAAATCATTTTTCTCCTGATTATTTCCTTTAGGATATAGTATACATTCGCTGTTTTAAAAAACTGCAAATACAGAAAAGCGCAGAGAAGACAATATAAGAAATCAGTAACACCGCCCCAAACGAGGGGAACAACCTCACTTGGCTTCCGCAGGTTGTTGGGAGACTGATCACAAGCCACGACGTGCAGTCCCCTTTTCAGAGTGAGTAAAACTGTTTACACATATACTCGGGCGCATCCTTGGAGGCTGGTCTAAGCTCACACCGTGCTGGGAACACCCTGGCGCCACCAGAGGTGATGAGGGCCCGGCCACTGTGCCCAGAGTCCAGGCCGCGCTTGGAGCAGCTGCGCAGGGTAAGGTGGCGCGGGGCCTGGGCCAGCCTTTGAGAGCACAGCAAAGACGGAGGCTACAAAGTGCATGTCAAAAGGTGTGAGCGTTAAATGTCCCACGTGAGATCACAGAAGCGTGAGAGAGACGTTACTCAGGCAGCCTCTCTTGTCTGAGTGCGCTGTTATAAACGAGGTTCCCCTTTCAGCTCCCCTTCCCCTTGCAGAACCCGCATGTACTACTTTTCCCTTTCTTCTCTGACATCCTTTTTAGCTTTTCTTAGGTTCCTGTGAAGCTAGAAAGTAGGCAGAGATTTAGATTTCCCTTATCTTCTTATGTATCCTTCAGTAAAACCATTAGGTAAGTTTTTTTTTAAAGCTATAGTACTATATGAATACTGTGATCTCATTTCTCTACAAAATAATATGCAAAATAAAAAAAATGAGGATATTCTTTATGGTTTACATTGATTTTCTTTGAGTGGTGAGATAAGTACTTTCATGGTCTTTTTCGGGTACTTCTGTTCTTTTTGACATTTTCTGTTAATAAGTGGGATTATTTTTGTATTCAGGAAAAATCCAATACATGTGATTAGGATAAAACAGAGACGAGAACTCTCCAGCACAAAGCTGTTCTAAATAGATAAGCAGTGCCTCTCACTCTGTTCTGCATTCTGGAGGGGAGGGTGGGCTGTCGAGCCGCCGCAGAACCGTGGCAGAAGAGCGGCATGTCCTGGGTCTCCTGGTGCTTGGGGGTTTTACCTGGGGTTTCTGGAGTACATGCTGGCATATTCTTTCTTGGCCTCCTCTAAGCTGTTTGCATTCCCATCCTCCAGGTTGAAAGATCCTATTAAGGAGTTGAAGGCAAGGGTCACACATGATAAAGTCGGGACTTGGTCCAGTCTCTCCTGCCTTTCTGGACTGTGTGGACCATGGGTGGTTGCTGAGCCCACCCAGGTTCAGTGTTAGGGTCAAGAGCCCAGTTTCACCTCTCTTTTTAGATGGGAGAGGGAGAGGGACAGGGGAAGAGCTTCTTGAGCCGGCCCTTCTCAGTCAAGGCATGGAGAGCACCCCGTTGAGAATTCAGCTTCCACTGACTCATGAAACCCCGATGTCCAGCCTGAATGCCAAAGAAGGGAGACAGCTTCTGCCCTTTGCTTTTGAGTTGGACAGCCCTGGTCCACTTCTCTGGCCTCTCAAGAGGAGGTCAGACACCTGGGAAGAAACTCCTCTTGCTCACACAGCCCGCTGACGTTCGTCCATCCTGCCAGACCCTAAACTCACTGAGGACAGGGGCATGGATCTCATCGTACCCCTGGCCCAGATGCAGTGCCTGGCACATAGTAGGCTCTCAGTAAATATATGTTCACTTGGCTTACCCCAATCTCTCTGTTTTCAACAGAAAAAACCAACCAGCCCTACACTGGGAGGCAGAGGGGTGGCAGGTATCGCTTACCTTTCAGCTTTAGCAGATTATCCAAAGTTTGTTCCAGTTCCTGAATACGATTCTTCGCCTTATTCAAAACTTGCCACTGAGGACAGAGACAGACAGTGCGGAGAAGCCAGCCTCCCCCCGCAGAGTTGGTTTTGTGGACACGGAAGCCCCTTTCCTGGCCTGAAGCCACCCCCACCTTGGGTGCGAAGTCTGTCTTTGACATCGTCGACAGAAAGGGTAGGAGCTAGTTCTGAGCCACAGAAGGCACCACATTTACTTTGTATTCTGGGAATGGTTCTCACAGAAATACCAAAGCATTTGGAAACCATTAGGCTGTGTTCAGCAGACAGGTAGGGCTGCAAACGACTATAGACGCGCTGTGAAGTTGGGATGGACAATGTCTGTAGAGGCAGCACAAAGCCCCCTTCTCCCCCCATTAACTTCTGCTCACTTCCCACAGTGTGCTACAGGCAGGTTAACGGTAAATGTACTAGTTTAGTATTAGTAAATGTACCGCTGCTGCTGCTGCTGCTAAGTCGCTTCAGTCGTGTCCGACTCGGTGCGACCCCATAGATGGCAGCCCACCAGGCTCCCCCGTCCCTGGGATTCTCCAGGCAAGAGTACTGCAGTGGGGTGCCATTTCCTTAACGCATGAAAGTGACAAGTGAAAGTGAAGTCGCTCAGTCGTGTCCGACTCTCAGCGACCCCATGGACTGCAGCCCACCAGGTGCCTCCGTCCATGGGATTGTCCAGGCAAGAGTACTGGAGTGGGGTGCCATTGCCTTCTCCCAGTAAATGTACTAGTTAGTAAAAATACAAAAAAGTATTTTTGTGTGCCAGATGCATACATTCTAGTTGACCTAAAGTCTTATCAAATGCTCTGTCAAGTTGAACTATGAATTTCCTGTCCTGCAAAAATAGAATCACAAGCATTTCCTTGCTCCCTTCTTCCCTTTCTTCACCACTGGATATAACATCATTCAAGTCAAAATGGTAACTGCAAGATTTTACAACAATGAGAAACGCTGAATATTGTGTATTATTCAGACCGCCCAGTGCCTGTGAGGAGTCCCAGACCTCAAGCATGCACAAGGGCAAACAGCTGTATGCTCAACCTGGGGTCACAGAGTAAACAAAACTGCCCGGCTTTCAGGCCGATGACATTCTAATAGGGAAGGTGAGCGTGGAGACAACCACTCATCACGCAGAACACACAACAGCCCCTCTTAACGGGAGAATTCGGTAAGCGCCGCAGAGGACCGTGGGAGCGCCCTGCAGGGGAGGTGGAGGAACACCCCCCTCCTGGAGGGCCCGACTGAGCCCCACTGATGTGTGGAAAGGAGACTGGAGGGTGACTAAAGGTACGCCACTCTGCAGACCCATGGGATGGTGGCTTGAGATCCAGCAGACCACGGGGATCTCGGACTGCTCCTTTAGAGCAGGGCCCCTGCCGTCCTACACCATCTGCTGGCCCCCGTCCCGGGCTCAGAATTACACCATTGGGTCAGCAAGGACTCTGTCCACTCGGGATACCTGGGGCCGACGGGCTGGCCGAACCCCAGGTTTGGGAGGCGAGGACTTTCCAGCCCTCTGGTCTAGGACAGTCACCTGCGTCCGCGCAGCATGGCCACCCCATGCCCACCTTGCAGTCTGACTGCGTCACCTGGGCCAGAACAGAGCCACGTAGGCCAGGTGCTGTTCACTGAAACTCTGTATCTACAACATTTTTGGCAGGCTGATTTTCTTAGGACCTTTGTCTGAGTTGAATTATGTCCCCCTAAAAAAAGACGTGTTGAAGTTCTAACCCCAGGCCTGTGAGCGTGACCTTATTTGGAAGCAGGGCCTTTCTCGAGGTAATCAAGTCAATGTGAGGTCATGAGGGTGGGCTCTAACCCAGTATGACCAGTGTCCTTATAAAAGGGGAAATTCGGACACAGAGACAGACACACACAGTGACTGGAGTGACGCCTCTGTAAGCCAGGAAAGGCCAAGGATTGCCAGCAAATGCCAGAAGCCAGAAGAGGCAGGAAGTGTTCTCCCCTAGGGCAGTCAGAGGGAGCCAGCACCTGGATTTTGAACCTCTAGAGGCTAGACCTCTGAGACATTTCTGTTGTTCTAAGCCACCTCGTGTATGGTATTTTGTTTTGACAGCCACAGAAAACTAGTACGACCTTGCTGCCACACATGTCTGAATCTCACTTTTGTAAGGCAAATCCTTTCTGCATGGACACCACACATGCAAAATTCAGCGTTCTCCCTCCAGCAGGAGCGCAAAGGAAGGACAGGACAGAAGATATTTGATTTCCAGGCTGCTCCCTGGCTGTGCCATCCCAGGCAAATAGTCTAACTTTCTGGAGCCTCATTTTGCTCCTCTGCAGAGTGAGGGTGAGATGAACGGAGTTGGGAGGAATAAATGAGGTGATGCATTGGGAAACGATACTCGCATTCTAAACCACCCAGGACCGTGCTATGTTTTTCATGCTTTTTCTTGTTAAACTCCACAGCAGGCCTCAGAAAGCCGTGACTGGTGTCCCTGTTTAACCAGTGTTTTAACTGAAGCCTAGTGAGGAACCTACCTCATGTGGACTGATGCCACTTAACAGCCAGGCTCTCCACTACCACATCATGAGGTATGAATTTTCAGGGGTGCAGAGGGTTTTCCTCTAGATTTACTTCCACTCCTTACTGCCAGCCCCCAGTTCCTGTTTTTTTCTTCAGTCATGCTGCCTGTCTCTGCATACTTCTTCACTGGCCAGTGACAGGGGCCTTGGGGTTGTTGTGCACCCCTGGATGCATGTCACCCGGGGACACGGAGCAGAGTTGTTCTGGACAGGCTCTTTGCTGAGAGGCCCGGATGTGGCCTAGTCTGCAGCGGGCGGCTAAGGCGCGGCTCTCAGGCTTTAGCCGCGTGCAGCAGCAGAGCACCGTGAGGCGCCCACAGCTGGGTGTCGGGCAGAGGAGCAGCGCTCCCCAATCCCTCACCCCCACACCCTTCTAGAGGAGCAGGTGGGAGCTCTGTTGAGATTCTTCCTGCCCCCCTTGGATCCGGGCATAAGGGCACTTGGGGCACCTTCCTCTGTTTTCCACAGAGGCTCTGGCCCTGTGCCCACTGGTGGTGGGGGGTGGTGCTCTTCTGTTCACCTGCTCTGGAAGCAGCACCAGCCCAGACGGAAACCCACAGTTGCAGGGCAACGGGCTGGTCCAGAGAGATGGACGGTGGAAAGAGGGCCTGGCCTGGATCCCCAAACCTGGCCTCTCCCTGGCAGCTGGCAGGTCCTGTCTGAATTCCAGTTCCCTCTGTTAACGAGGGTGAGGGGCCTTGAGGCTACCACGACTTCCCCCACATTGGAGACCTCCTGACTGCTCCCTCTGGTGATATCAACTCCATCCTTCCATCACCACCCGAACCCACGCGAACCTTCTGTGCTCCGCCAGAGACACCAATCAGCAGTACGGCAGCCCAGGAAGGAGAAAGGCAGAATTAAGATCAGGAAAAGACAAATGCTTACCTGGAGAGTCCTGCCACCTAGGGAAAGACCTGGTTAGTGCATGAAACCTGAGGGACACACATGAGCCTGTAGTGGGGGGTATGCTTTGGGGAGAGGGAGTTGTGTGTGTTGCAGTGGGAATGCAGGGTCCAGGCAGCGGCTGGAGACTCACCACGGCCCATGAGAGGGATGGGCATTGGTGTGGCTGGCTCACCCGGCCTCTCGGCGGGTCATTTCCCTCCTGAGGCCAGGCTTGTCTGCAGCGGGTAGGTAGGGCCCAGAGCAGACAGAGCGCTGTGAGGTGTCCTCTGCGGGCCGCTGACCCACCCGAGCCGCAGCCCTCGGGGGTGGAGCTCCAGGCCAGACCCCACCCTGGCTCCACAGTCTTTCCATGTGTGGGAGTTTTTCCTCCCTACCCTCCGGTCCCCATACCTTTGAGGCTGTGAGATCAGAATGGGAGTAAACAGCCTTCCTGAGGCTGCCAAAGAGCCCTGCCAGGGTGGCTCTGTGGCGGGCCTGGGACAAGCGTCTGCGGGCCACCCGCTGCTCCAGCTCCTGCAGGCGCCGGGGCATCATTCTGCTGCCAGCGTTGCCACCTTCTCCTGCAGTCTCCATGAGAAGCTGCAAGGTGCTAGGCTTGGCTTGGCCCTAAATAGTAAAGGTAAAATATTAAAGAGAAAGGAAGGTAGATTGAAGCCAAATGGGGAACAATTCCCAAGTAAAAGTTCCCAAACCAATGAGTACAATCGACAACAGATACACAATCAACCATAGGTGATACAAAACCTGTTATCGAAGCTCGACTCCCGAAAACCCAAGGTGCTCATACCTGACTTACAGTCAAAGAGCACTGCTGCTCTACAGCAGGAAGTCTCCAGGAACTTGCAGGTTCTCACTAGATACTTGTTAATTGACCACGGTGGCCAAGGAGGCCAAGGAGGGTAGGCCATACCCTGAGGTCTCATTCTTTACAGTCTGTGAGAGGTGGGGCAGGTGTCTCCCAACCCTGTGAGGTCTTTCCTACCCTGAGAAGGCACCCCTCTTTGGGTTGGGAGGACAGCTACAGAATCAGAGGCCCATCCAGCCTGAGGGCTAGTTTACATCAGAGGCCACCTTTTATAGTCTCCAATTTCCAGACACAGACAAATCTTTAATAGGAAGCAAAGTGAAACAGTGAAGTGAACAGGAAGCCCAGAGAAAAACAAGTGTTTCCCAGGTGGTACTAGTGGTAAAGAATCTGCCTGCGATGAGGGATACCTGGGTTTGAACCCTGTGTCAGGAAGATCCCCTGGAGGAGGAAATGGCAACCCACTCCAATATTCTTGCCTGGAGAATCCCATGAACAGAGGAGCCTGGTGGGCTAGAGTCCATGGCGTCACAAAGAGTCAGATACAACTGAGGGACTAAGGACAGCACACAGTACAGGGAAAAACAAGACCCTTTCGAATTTAAGAATATGAGTCTTCTTTACCTGTTTAAGTAAAAAAGAAATGCATGTGCCTGGATAACAGGGCATTTAGTTTGACATTTAGGCTGAGGTAAAAACACCAAGGTCCTCTCAGGATCTCAAATTCTCTAAATAGTCTAGGAATATGAATGCCAAAGGCCTCTTGGCTTGTAGGGAGTCTAGAGCTCTCCTGTGCCAATCCTGATAATTTGACTTTCCTCTCAGGTTTCTTACCCAAACACATTCCTCTGGAAAGATCTGCCCGGCTGTGGAGATGTTTGCCGCACCGGATGAGGGTGCAGTCCTCTGCCTCTCCTATAGGGGGCAGACACTCCCATGACTTGCTGTCTCCAGAGGAGGCCGCCACTGCCTGTCTCCCTTTTCTTTCCTCCTACTTAGAATGCCACGCCCCACCCCGCCACCCCCGCCCCGACCTCCCACCCCTGGTTTATACCTGTCTAGAGTCAGCTTGTCCTTCAGTTCTCAATTTAAGCCCCAATTTCTCTGAGAAGCTTTTCAGACCCAGGTCACACTGGCTTCTCATTTGAATCTTGTTTTGTCAACAAATCAGTAGGATCCTTTGTCAGGATCCATGTATGTCTCTCCGAGAGTGCATCCGAATAGATATAAGACAGGATAGCAGGTGGCAGAGGATGAGAGGGTTAGATAGCATTCTGACTCAATGCACATGAATTTGAGCAAACTCTGGGAGATAGTGAAGGACTAGGAAGCCTGGAGTGCTGCAGTCTATGGGGTCACAAAGAGTTGGACACAACTTAGCGACTGAACAAGGATAGCATTAAGAGAAAACCTTGGGGGCAAGGAGTAATAGTGCGTTGGACACTGACCCCAAAGTTCTCTCTGGATCCTAAGCATTTGCAATCTCATGAATTCAGTTCTTGACAAGATTCACAGTGAGAAACACATAGTTGAGAAACTTCAAATAATCTTTGAAGGTGATGCTGGCCAGCTGCATGTGAGACAGGTAGGGAAGGATTATACAGGACCTGGATACCTTATTCTGACTCAGGAAACAGGGCATGTTTGGAGGGTGAGTGTGAATGTCTGGGCGTCTGATACATGTGAGAATTGGGGAACTCATTACGGGGATAGTAGGTGAAAGGAAGCTAATCATATGAATCCACAGTGGGTAGGATGATGGAAGGTTGCTCCTAGAGATGCTACCTGGCCAATGAGATGAACCAGTGTGGGAAAAGCAGATGGATTATGGACTGGCACAAGACTTGAGCTCTAACTTTATGTTAACCAGCAATGTGACTATTCTATGAGCCAGGAAACGTGAAATCTGAATTTCTTTATCTGGATAAAGGAGGTGAAAAAGTCTTTAGATTATAGTTTTAAGCTGTTCACCTTTAAGGTCACTGTCATGAGTCTGTGATTATTTGGAGCAAGGGCAAGCAACACAAGCTGCTCATTCTCCAGCAGAAGTGGAGTTAGAGCACACGGCAGCTGATCTGAAGGAATTCTGGGGACTGATGGAAACTAGGGCCCAAAATAGTATCAGGCATTTCAGAATGACCATAACTCTGAAATCTTTTCCTTTTAAAAAACTTTTTGCTGTGCCTTCAATCCTGTTCATTAGATCAGCCTGCTACACATAACCTTCAGTCTCACAAAGTTAGAAGACAGCTTCACTGATGCATTCTTCTAAAAAGACATTTTGTGGAGGTTTGTATTTTCATGCCACAATTTTTTTTTATCATCATCACCTCTCATATAGAAAGCATACATTCACTATCAAAGACTTTCCTACTGAAACACCACTTAATACCCACCTAGAGTTGAACTTAAAAAAAAAAAACCTCCCTAGGCTAAACTTAAAAAAAACCTCTGACTTCACCCTTTCCAAGTTTGGAAGTACCTTTCAATCAGTTTAAATTACCAATCCCTAAAACATTTAAGTGTGATCCGGTTGCATTAGAGCTTCCCAGGTGGCACTAGTGGTAAAGAACCCCCTTGTCAATGCAGGAGACATCGGTTTGATCCCTGATTGGGGAAGATGCCCTGGCGGCAGGCATGGGCAACCCACTCCAGTAGTCTTTCCTGGAGAAGCCTGGCGAGCTACAGTCCATAGGATTGCAAAGTCGGACAGGACTGAAGCGATTTCTCTCTCTCTCTCTCTCTCTCTCTCTCTCTCTCTCTCTCTCTCTCTCACACACACACACACAGAGAGTCTCATTAGCAAATCCTAAGCAAATGCATACAAGACACAGGATGTTTTGCGACCCACCAGTAGCTTCCTTTGGTTCCCTAAACTTATCGTGAAGTGAAGTGAATTTGCTCAGTCCTGTCCGACTCTTTGCGACCCCATGGACTATAGCCTACCAGGCTCCTCCCTCCATGGGATTCTCCAGGCAAGAGTACGGGAGTGGGTTGCCATTTCCTTCTCTAGGGGATCTTCCCGACCCAGGGATCGAACCCGGGTCTCCCGCATTCCAGGCAGACTCTTTAACCTCCGAGCCGCCAGGAAATAAGATCATGCTTAAAAAGAAAACCAAAACCCTCAGAATCATTCTCAGAAATCTGTTGGGTGTCAGGATGACATGTACAAATGTACAAAAGTTTGGACCCAGACCTAAATGGCCACCTGTTTGGACCCACGAGTTTCAATCAGTCACATGTATTACATAAACCACCCGCAAGGCCAGTGCACTATTCTGGAGGTGAATGCGTGGCGTTTAGTCGAGTCTCACCCTCGCAGGGAGATGAACACCTGGGCACACGGGCCGCGGGAAGCCATGACAGTGGTGGCAGTGGGTCACCAGCTTCACGTGCCAAACACAGTGTTGCTCCCACTGGGCCCAACAGACCTCAGCACAGGTGCGCGGACCAATCGCAGTGTGTCCCTGGACCCACAGCCAATGAGAATGCGCGGTGGTGGGCCAATGAGGTGCAGGCAGTGGAAGAAACAGTGTAACATATTGTCTGAAGGTGACACAATGCGGCGGGGGAGGGGGAGGGACGGGGGGTTGACCTTTTCACCTTGCCCGTCCACTTCTTTCCAAGTGAGGTCGAAGGAGGCCAGGGAGCGGATCCCTGCGTCACCACACGGGCTGTATGTACCCACCGAGGACTAAACGGATATCCTTCGACTGGGTCCGCTGGCCTGACTTACAGCCCCAGTATCCTCATCCCTCAAACGGGGCTCTGACACCAGCCTGAACAGGGTTTCCCTGAGGCTTAGAGAGGGCGTTGTCAGTACAGGGTCCAGAGCACAGGTTCCCTGTCTCAGGGGAAAGGAGAGCAGGCAGATGTGAGGAAATAGAGACACACATACAAGCGGGGGGGGGGGGGGTAGAGGTGGAGACCGGGGATTGATGTTTTAAACTAAAGAAAAAGAAAAAGGGGTGGGCCATGAGAGAGGCTGCACAGAAGCGGCCTTTAGAAGGAGGGATCAAAATAGCAAGAAGAAAAGAGAAACAGTGCTTACTCTCTGAGACAAGAGGAAACAGGTATTCTTCCAGCTTAGGCAAAAAAAAAAAAAAAAAATCATTTTTCCCCCAAATAGAGATTCGTGTGTCTAGGTGTCTTTCTGCTTGAATTCCTGCTCCCCTGAATGTTTCCAGGATGGTCTGCTCCCACGCCTTCAGTTTGAGGCTAGACGGTCCCAGCAGCCAGGCACCCCTTGCTGCTCCTAGGACGAGCTGTTTCACCACAGGGAGGGGTGAACCTGAGGTCGAAAGTCCTCCTGCACGGGGCCTAGAGGCACTTGGATTTGGTTTCTGACTGGGGATTTACCTCACAGTGAACGTGAGGACCATGAAATCTACCTAACGCAGACAGACAGGGTACCTGACCCCCGGGTGGATGCACTTGAAATTCGGAGTTTGGTGGAACACTAAATTAAACCATGTGTTATGTAGAAAGAAACTGTCACATGGAAAGCACCCAGGGAGAGCAAATTCTCCTTCTCCTTTTCAGAATAAATATTAAATATTCATTTTAAAACAAAATTCTGCCTAGCCTGAGGCCCTGTCCCTTCTGGCTGCCAGGACCCTGTGACCTAGGATCATGGAGGGTCCCTGAGGAACTGCTTTTCTCCCCTGCCCCCTCCTTTGTTTCTCCTCCCTGCCCCTGCTCCTCGCCTCCCAACACCAGTCTCAGAGTTGTTGAGACCCCTGTGCGACTGAGGGCATTCAAGAGCCTGTACAGTACTCTTCCCTGGAAAATCCCATGGACAGAGGAGCCCGGTAGGCTACAGTCCATGGGGTCCCAAAGGCTCGGACACAACTGAGTGCCTTCACTTTCACTTTTCACTTTCATGCATCAGAGAAGGAAATGGCAACCCACTCCAGTGTTCTTGCCTGGAGAATCCCATGGATGGGGGAGCCTGGTGGGCTGCCGTCTATGGGGTCACACAGAGTCTGACACGACTGAAGCGACTTAGCAGCAGCAGCAGCAGCAGCACACCTCTGTCTTGGAGAGCTTTACCTTTGCACTAAGAGGGCACACAGAGGTCCAGAAACCAACCTGCCCAGCCCTTTGTGTAGTCATCCCCTCTCCACCACTACCACACATGTCTGGCTCCCTGGATGTGGCCACTGAGGAGCACGTCTGCACCCAGAAAAAATGCAGTCCTGGGGTGGGACGTTGCTGAGAGGGTTCCTTACCTACCGCAGCCAGATTTCTTTCTTGAAAATGAAGACCTCTGGCCCACTTCAGTCAGCCTTCCTCACTGCCGTGAGGCAGAAGGCTCTGCTCATGAACTCTGGGACCTCCAGGGGGCTTCTCACCAGTTTTGGATACAATCAGAGTTCTCCCCGGTAACAGCCACACACAGACACAGCATCACCTTCTGACCCTGACTCCTCCCTCCCAGTACCAGAGATCCTGCTGTGAAATATCCCTCCTCTTTATCCCTCCTGTAATAACATGGGTCCTTCCCAAAATACCTCCCCTGCCAAAGAAGCATAGATCCCGCCGTGAAATACCCCTTCCCTCCACCAGCCTGAGAGCATTTCTTTCCCTCAGATAAGTTCTACACCAGTCCCAACAGGGAACCTTCTAAGATTTCTGCATAATACCAGCCCACTATGGCCACCCGTGTTCTGCATCCTCAGCCCTAACTTTCTGGTTTTGAGAAACAGCCTTTTTCACTTGTTCTCCATTGTTGGGGATGACGTGTTTAAGGTCATTTAAAAATCAAAATGGAGGAACTGTGATTCAGACATCTAAAATGGAGCCGGTGGTCCTTGCGGATGTGGTTGTAGACACATTACTGCATCAGTTCCTGAATTTTCTGAACTGTATCAAATTCAAGGATGTCACCAGCTATTTTCAAAACATCTGGTAGCAGCTGGCAGCTGCAATAGTATGGTCTCAAGGTCTATGCTTGTAACTATACAACCAATTTGGGCACCAACCAATCTCTGCTTAACAAGCACCCTTCTTGCCAGCTCCAGTCCTAAATCTTGACAAACAACTTATGTAAATATTATAGGTTTTGTGTATACAAGCCACCTCTATTTTGCGGTCCTGTGGAACATAATTCAGGTGCTTCTTGAATCTGTGTCTCCTGGGCTATACTCCTGTCTTTGGCTCAAATGAAACTCTCTTCTGTCCCTTATTATAGATTGTTTATTGATTATTTGCATCAACATTAGTTCTATCCATTTCGTGTGATAACAGGCAGGGGTCTCAGATTCTATCATCTTTGTATTCTCCAAACAAAATGAGAGTGATGGATTGTTTATTGAGCATCTGCTATGTTCTTAATCCTCATGGATGATCTTGTGAACAGTCTTCTCTTCCCCATTTCATAGATGGGAGAAGCCAGCTCAGAGAAGGGCAATCACCTGCCTAAAGTCTGAACACTTAGGGTTCTCTCTGGTTTTCTGCTCGCCATGCCTCGTTGGGTAGCATTTAGTGAAAGGAATGTTAACTTTTTTCTGCTGGAGAGAAATTTGCATCATTTTGTAAGTTTCTGAACAGAAGGTTCTCAGCTGTGAACTGAGGTCTGTGGACAACAGCATGCAGGGAAGGAGGGATGAGGAAGGTGAGGCCCACAGAAGGGTAGAGTCTCTGACTCCAGTTTGGAGCTCCCAGCTCCTCTTCTGTCAAAAGGAGCCTTAGATGCAATCCTAGATGGGCTTCTGCCTTTCATCTCCTTTGCTTAGGGCCAGATTCTGGTTTCCAGAGAGTCTGGGAATTGAGTAAGCTCCTTCACGAGGAACTGGTATTGCTGAGTCAGCTTGGCTGGGCACTGTCTGCTGTAGGACAGAAACGTGACTCCCAAGACGCATCCCAGGGTAAGAGTGCCCATCCTCTCCTAACCTCCAGAGTAAAACTCCCAAAGGCTCAGGGCCTGTCATCATGACTCAGCAGCATGGGACTTCCCTCTGGGGATTCTGTTTAAAGAGTTTAAAGTGTATGAAAGTGCTGTGAAATGGAAAAAGAGAAACACAAATACTGATGAAGAAAGTTGAGGCTTGAAACTATAGAATTCCTAGAAGACATAAGGGAAAATCTTCAGAACATTGGTTTTAGCAGTGGTTTCATGGATATGACACTGTAAACACAGGCAATGAAATAAAAATATACATAAAACTAAAAGGCTTCTGCAGAGCAAAGGAAACAACAGAGTCAATAAGCATTCCAGAATGGGAGAAAGTATTGTATATCTAAGGGGTTAATATCCAAAATATGTAATGAACTCCTACAACTCAATAGCAAAAACCCAAATAACCTTTTAAAAAAAAATGGGCAAAGGACTTGAACAGAGGTTTCTGAAAAGAAGACATACAAACAACCAACAGCAATATGAAAAGGTGCTCAATACCACCAATGATCAGGGACATACACACCCAAACCACAACAAGATGTCACCTCATACCTGTTAGGATAGCCGTTATCAAACAAAGGATGGGAAGAATATAGAGAAATTGGAACTATGTGCACAGTTCCTGGGAATGTAAAATAGTGCAACAGTTAGGGAAAACAGTATGGAGGTTCCTAAAAAGATTAAAAATAACTATCCAGCAATCCCACTTCTAGGTATTTATCTGAAAGAATTGAAACCAGGATCTTAAAAAGATGTCTGCACGCATGTTCATTTCAGCATTATGCACAGTAGCTAAAGGTAGAAACAACTAAACGTCCATTGACAGATGAATGGATAAAGAAAGCATGGTACACACAACGGAATATTAGTATATAAACAATGGAATATTATTCAGTCATAAGAAGATGGATAAACCTTGAGGACATTATGCTATGTGAAATAAACCAGTCACAGAATGATAAATACTGCATATGTGAGATATTTAGAGTGGTCAACCTCATAGAAACAGATTCCAGAAGAGGCAGTGAGGAGGTAAGGGGGTGAACCCTGGAGGCCAGGTAAGCTCTTTTAATAACACAGGTGAGAAAATATGAGAGCTGGTGGTAGATGAGGGTTAGGGATAGAAATCACTGGATATTGAAGGCAAAGCCCACAACCCTTTGTGATGGATTGATGGTAGGAGGGCACCCACAGAAAGAGGGGAGTCAAAGGTGACTCCCTGATTTTGAGCCTGGAGAGCTGAAAGGATGAAATGAAAGGATGGGCAGGCTCAGTTCTTATAAATCAAATCATCGGTCAACTCCTTTAGTCAGTTGCCACATAAAGTGAATTTTAGCTACACAAATAATACATATTCCCCTTGTAAAATGAAGACACCTGAGCCCACCCTGGTCTTCTCTCCACCTTTATAGATTTAGCTACTGTTATTAGTTTGATATGTCTGCTCCCAGATCCTTTGCTAAATGTTTACATACCTACAGATAGTCCCTCGGAAAATATAGTTTTGTGAGCTCTGGGAGGAAAGAACCTTTACATAAATATGTCACTCTGCAACATGCTGTTTTTATTCAATCATATAAATTGGAGATGAGTTCATATTTGTATTTGGGGATCTACCTCATTTGTTTCCATGGCTGCATAATATATGTTCAGTTCAGTTCAGTTCAGTCACTCAGTCGTGTCCAACTCTCTGTGATCCCATGGACTGCAGCATGCCAGGCTTTCTTGTCCATCACCAACTCCCCGAGCTTGCTCAAACTCATGTCCACTGAGTTGGTTGGAGAACTATAAAGGAATGGTGAATTCATCTGAAAGTAGAGAAAACTTTTGCAAGGTGTATTAGTCAGGGTTCTCCAGAGAATCAAAATGCATTTATACACAGAGAGAGAAAAAGAGGGAGAGAGAGAAAGATTGAGAGAAGTATGGGGAACAAGCAGGGAAGCTGCCTCATTTATTGCAGAAGGCAGAAACAGGATTGTAGAGAGAAAGGAGCTGTTTTTTAGGAAATGGGACAGCAGAAATGGGATTCCCCCATGCTATCCTCCACTCGATGTTTGCGAAAGCATATTACTTAGTAACTTAGGAGGAGACGTGAATGGTTTCAGCAGTCAAAGTGAATGGTTTTATAGATTCATAAACTCATGGATTCCTACTGCTGGCAGTTTAATGCCATTATTGGTGGTTTACTGCCCTCTGTTAATGGAGACTTTGGTTCCACGTGGGGTGGAAGACACAGGCCTTGGAGAGGCAGGCAAGTTCTCACTCTAATTTGGAATACTCCTTAAGGAATGATCACAGTGTTTGGAAGAAGGTGGGTCACTTTCAGTGTTTGGGATAATTTTAGAGATAATCTTTAAACAGATAGACCAAGGTCCCCAGCAAGTGCCTTATGCCAGAATGAGGCCCATAAACCATAAGCGCTGGAAAGTCCTCATGGTTCTTCTGACTCAAGTTCTTCATGTTGCAGATGAGGAAGCGGGACAACTTGATTAGTAGAGTTCAAGTGTAAGGTCCTGTATTTTGTTCTGAAAACTGAATTGTATAAGCAGAGGATTGGGAATTTTTATGGTCAAGAATTTGCCTGCAATGCAGGATACCTGGGTTCAGTCCCTGGATTGGGAAGATCACCTGGAGAAGGGAATGGTAACCCACTCCAGCATTCTTGCCAGGAGAATCCCATGGACAGAGGAGCCTAGAGGGCTACAGTCCATGGGGTTGCAAAGAGTCGGACATGACTGAACTCACTAACACTTTCACTTTCAATTTATATTTAAGTCTTGGGGGGATAGTTGATAAAAGTTTTGTGTGAGTTGGTACTAAGATATGGTTATGAAAAATGAATGTGCTATATTTAAAGATATTCATCATATTTATAAAATAAAATTAATATGTGTTCATGGTAAAGAATTTGAAAAACATTAAAAAGTATAAAAAGTCAGAAATCACCCATAAAATTCATCATCTCTACTATATAAGCCAATAACTGTAGCTATTTTCTGCATATGTATGTATCAAAAATATTATATAAGCAATCATATTGTATCTACAATTCTGTATTGCACTGCTTAAAGTTAGTTTTTGAGATAATTGTATTTCTTACACATGCAGTTGTAAGAAATAATATAGAGATCCCATGTACCCTCCAGCAAATTTTCCTCAGGGGTAACATCTTGAAGAACTATAATATCATATCATAATCAGCATATTAACCTTTATTATCCACTGATATTATTAATACTACCCCTTTTACTTGTACATATGTATGTGGTTATGTCTCTACAATTTTATCACATGTATCCACAGCCAACTGGTTCCATTACCACAAGGAGCCCTCATCTGGCCCTTTAATAATCTCACCCCCTTCCTCTCATACTCCTTCACTCATTCCAGGCTCCTGGCAAGCGCTAATCTGTTCTCCATGTCTAAATTTTGTATTTTCAAAAATATTAAATAAATGGAATCGTACCTGCCTTTTGGTGTCTATGTATGCATATATAACGTTTTGGAATTCTTTTCTTCCACTCAGCATAATTTTCTGGAGATCTAGCTGCTTGTTGTGTATCACTAATTCACTTATATTTATTGCTGAGTACTATTCCATAATATGGATGTACCAGTTTGATTAACCAGAGGAAGTCAGGTAGGTTGCTCATGTTGCCTGTTGACCTTGTGTGTTTCAGCCTCTACCAAAGAGAGGTGAAGAACATCTGGGTTGTTTCCAGTTTGGGGCGATTAAGCAAAGCTGCTATGAGCATTTATCTACAAGCTTTAGCTTCTCTCTCTCTCTTCACTAACTTTGTTTCTTTGGTTTCTGATCCATCTTGGGCTGGTTCTGCAGTTCAGCACCCAGTGAAATGCTGTTTCCTGATCCCTAAGATATGTGAAGATATGTTTTCATTTCTCTGGGACAAATGCCCAAGAGCATGGTGACTGGGTTGTATAGTAACTGTGTGTTTAATTTATAAGAGACTGCCTGAAAATTTTTTGAAGTGTGAATCATACTTTTAAAAAGCTTTTTCTTGAAGGATAATTGCTTTACAATATTGTTTTTTTTTTATTTTTTAGCTGCACCACCAGCATGCCAGATCTTAGTTCCCCAACCAGGGATCAAACCTGTGCCCTCTGCAGTGGAAGCATGGAGTCCTAACCATTGGGAAGTCCCCAAATCACTCATTTTTGACATGTAGTATGAACATTTCTCCAAGTAATGAAATATGCTTCGAAAAAAAAAAGATTTAAAATAATGACCTGATATTGCATGGGATGAATTAGCATAATTTATTTCGGTTTTTCCCTGATATTGGACATTTTGGTTGTTTCAGATTTCTTTTTCCTTGTAGAAATCATGAAGAGAGGCCTGCCTGTGCAGTTGGTGTGAAGAACAGGTCAGCTGGGAACTGTTCTTGTCATGCCCAAGGAAAAGCCGGTTCTGAAAGGCTGTTTCGTGCTAACTTCGCTGCACAGGGATCTGAGGGAGATATCACAATGCCACACTTATTGCCACTCAATAAACTATTGCACACACACAGACTGTGCATGGTAGCACTGGTGTCAGCGGCAGCCCCTTTGGCCTATGTTGGAAGACTAACATAATTGGAAACTCCTTTTCTGTTTACGAGGAGAAAGACACCAGAATGCTACAACTCTTCCTGTGGTCAAATGCCAGGGTAATCAGATGGCCCCCTGGTGAGCCTGGACCTAGGAAAAGGGTAGGGTACCTCTAATGGCTCAATTTTCGTGGCCTAGTCATAGCCTTGCCATAGGACAGAACTCAGGATGTCTGCTGGAAGAGATGCACTTGAGGGCTTCAGTGGGTGCTGCCCTTGGTCACTCACTTGATCTCTGTATTGTGGTTGTTTAGTCACTAAGTCATGTCTGACTCTTTGTGACCCTCTGGACTGTAGCCTGCCAGGCTTCTTTATCCATGGGGTTTCCCAGGCAAGAATACTGGAGCAGGTTGCCATTGCTTTCTCCAGGGGATCTTCCCGACCCAGGGATTGAACCCGTGTCTCCTGCCCTGCAGGCAGATTCTTTTACCACAGAGCCAGCGGGGAAGTCCCTGATTTCTGTGAGTCTGAGTGCAAAACCTTTTCTGATGGACGCACACACTATTTATTTTGTGAATTGATATGCTCAGTCAAGTACTGTGAGCCTGTAGCTTCTCTCTCTCTCTTCACTAACTTTGTTTCTTTGGTTTCTGATCCATCTTGGGCTGGTTCTGCAGTTCAGCACCCAGTGAAATGCCGTTTCCTGATCCCTAAGTTCTTGGAGTACACCTTACTGCAGCCTCTAACGACTTCCACCATTGTAAATAACTTCCATTATTACAAATAATTTGCACTCTTACAAACAACTCATTCTACGTGAATCTTGTTTTTGTAAAAATTATTCTTAAGGGAAATTTTAGAAGCAATAGCCACTGAGTTCAAGAGTATGAACATTTTGGGGGGGGAGTAATCACTTATAATGTCATCCCTAGAAAATTAGCTCAATCTGGAGCTTGGTGAGAATGTACACTTCATTTTATGTTGATCAACACCAGGCAATAGATTTTTCAATGGAGACTTGGTAAGGGGAAATAACATGTATTTTAATTTATGTCACTGGTCTTCAGTGGGGTTGAACATTAATGTGCAAATAGGTCATGCCAGGCCACTTCCAGTTTTCAGAAGAGCCCAGGACTTTTTAAGACACTGACCACAGTAAGAAAATATTTCTCTACTGAAGACAATGGCAATGGAAGCTCTGTACTAAGCATGTAACTTGGAGTCCCCGGGAGTACAGTCACGTGGACTTCATTCACTCACTAATTCAACAAATAGCTCTTGAGCACCTCCTTTCAAGGGACTATGCTAGGCACTGGAGGATCAACAGACACACTCTCTGCTCCCAGGAGTTTATAATCAAGGAGATGAGACAGATAGTTACAAGGCAGTATGATAAGCACAAACAGGGTGCTAGGCCAAGGGAACAGAGAGAGGGAAACACAAGTGCAACCAGAGTGGTGAGGGCCAGGGGTGACCAGGCTGAGTCTTAAAGGATAGGAGTTCAAGGGAACAACTGCAGGCAGAGCAGGCAGAGGATGGGGGTGACAAGAAATATCAGAAGTTGTAGATTAAACAAGGGCATCCCAGAGCATCAGGATCAGAAGTAAGGGCAGGAGGGACTTCCCTGGCAGGCCAGTGGTTAAGACTCTGTGGTTCCAATGCAAGGGGGCACCGGTTTGATCCCTGTTTGGGGGCCTAAGATATTACATGCCTCCCAGCATGTCTAAAAAGAGAAGTCTGAGTAGAAGGTGAAATTCTAAGATAATCCCAGAAACTTAGAGAGCTCCAGAGCTCTTATACCTTTGACCTGTTATCTGTGGTACCCAGGGTTAAACTGACTGATCCCTGTCCCGGGTAGAGTGCTCCAGCCATGAAAGAGACCCTGCATGGTTAGTCTGAGCTCTAATACTCTTCAGGAGGGGGCATAATTGTTCTCACTTAGCCACGCGGCCTGTCTCACAAGCTGACTAATTCAGTGATGCTGCTGTGAGCACTAGAGGACTTAGAATCAGAAACGTCAACCTGAGAACTTTAATACATCATTTAGGCTCCCTAAACCTCAGTTTCTTATTTCTAAGATGAGGAGAAAAAGACTTCACAGGGCTGATGAGGTTCAGATGAAATCAGTCTGTCAGTTCGGTCGCTCAGTCGTGCCCGACTCTTTGCAACCCCATGGACTGCAGCACGCCAGGCTTCCCTGTCTATCACCGACTCCTGAAGCTTGCTCAAACTCAGGTTGATTGAGTCGGTGATGCCATCCAACCCATCTCATCCTCTGTTGTCCCCTTCTCCTCCTGCCTTCAATCTTTCTCAGCATCAGGCTCTTTTCCAATGAGTCAGTTCTTGCTTTGATGGTGCCTGGGAATCTGCATTTGGACCAATTTCTGAGGGATTCATGGGAACACATATGTCTGAGACTCACTTATTTCATGGACATGGAGCCTAGAAGGGGTCAGCTGCCAATCAACAGAGCTTCCAAGCACAAGTGACTATTTTAAGCTTAATAGTATTAACTATAAGTCAGACACTATCTTAGGCAGTGGGGCTACGCATGCATACTTAGTCACTCAGTCATATCCAACTCTTTGCGACCTCACGAACTATAGCCAGCCAGGCTCCTCTGTCCATGGGATTTGTTCCAGGCAAGAATACTGGAGTGGATAGCCATTTTCTCTTCCAGGGATCTTTCTAACCCAGGTATTGAACCTGATTCTCTTGCATTGCATTCTTTACCACTGAGCCATTGGGAAAGCCCTAGTGGGGCTATAGTAGCAAACAAGACAAAATTCTCTGTTTTCTTGCCGCTTATATTTTCAAGGGGGACAGGGGACAGATAATAAATAAGTAAAATATCTAGTATGTCAGGTGGTGATATGTGCTATGGAGAAAGATATAGCCGGGCAAAGGGGCTAGTTCTGGAGGTGACAGCACTGCTATTTTGTACAGGATGGTCAGACTTTTCTGACAAGGTGACATTAGTGCAAACGTGCATAACCTGCTTCCTGTGTTTGCTCAAATGAGCCATCCATATGGGTATCTGGAAGAAGGCATTCCTGGTAGAGGAGAGAGCTCCTACTAAGGCCCAGAGGAGCTGTCTTTTGCTGATCAGAAAACCAGTCTTAGTTGGCTTTATAGACTCTGGTCTGAACTGTCATGGCTGTTGGAAGTGGGGGAGGTGAGGGCTGTGGCTTCTGGTGCCTTTAAAAGGGGAATCTAACTCGAAACTTTCCTGTAGCAGGAGGTATTGGCATTGGCTATTTGTCAGGATTTCCCACGTTCCCTTTTGAAAATCTGAGATCCCAGTCAAGGTATTAATAGGATTTGCCCCAGTTCTCCTAGTAATCACAGAGGTGACTCTTCTTGCCTGCCCTGTGTGGCAAGCCTGTTTGCTTGGGGGACACTTATACCTGTGGAGACAGGTAAAGCGGGCAGAGAGGAACAAGCCTCTACCTTGTCTTGCCATGGGTTTTACGCTTTGTTATCTTTTCAAATTTCTCTAGTGCAGATCAGAATGCCTTTGGGGCTCGATTTCCATGTAATAAGATTGGAGGATCTAGGCAGAGTGGCAGTAATGATTCTGAGTGGCTCAGATGGTAAAGCGTCTGTCTGCAGTGCGGGAGACCTGGGTTCGATTCCTGGGTCGGGAAGGTCCCCTGGAGAAGGAAATGGCAATCCATTCCAGCACTCTTGTCTGGAAAATCCCATGGACAGAGGAGCCTGATAGGCTACAGTCCATGGGGTTGCAAAGAGTCAGACACGACTGAGCGACTTCAGTTTCACTTTCACTTTCAGTTTGACAAATAGAGTAAGTCCCCGGCATATGAATGAGTTATGTTCTAAGAGCATGTTCCTAAGTCTAATTTGCTTGTAAGTCCAACAGAATTACCCTAGGTACCCACTAACACAATTGGCTATATAGTACTGCACTTATAATACTGTAATAGGTTTATAATATTTTTCACACAAATAATACATAAAAAAAACCCCACAAAAAATAAAGAAACCATTTGTAATCAATCGGTACAGTACCTTGAAAAGTACAGTAGTACAGTACAACAGCTGGCATACAGGAGCTGCCCTCAAGTGAAAAGGCGAAAAAATGAAGATACTGTACTGTTATACTCTACACCGTGCTGTAAAGCACACACAAATACACACAATACAAAACCACATCTATTTGTAGAGGATGCACACATGTGACAATGTATGCCAGACACATGAACTAACACATGACTGGACATGTGAATACACGTTTGGATCTCTGAAAGCTTGCAACTTGAAGATTCCTACGCAGGGGACTTACTGTACAGAAAGCCATACCATTAGAGAGAAGGGAACAAACCTTGCAATTTACTGATGGGCTGTTTACTGCGCTAAGCATTTTACATACATTATCTTATTACATTTTCATTATTACTCTGGAAGGTAGGTGGAAAGTGAGGCTCAAAGATATTGAATATTTCCCTGCTTATATGCACTTTATAAAAATGTCAAACAAAAAAGCAGTAAAAATTAGGAAGTAAAAGTCCCTCGGAGTCTCACCTGGGCGAGGAAACAACTACAAGCGATTAGTGTGTAATCTTCCTGAATTTGTAAAATGTACACAAAAGCACGCATCTCTCCCCCACTCCTTTTCTCAAGAAACTGGGATCATATTATACATTCTGTTCTGAAACTTGTCTTTTTTTTTTTTTTTTTCTTTCTGGTAACAGTGTGCTTTGATTGTCTTGCGGTGTTGATAAATCTTATTAATGAACGTAGGTTTGCGGGGGAGGTTAGAGCTCCCTGATAACACACCTGGTTGTGTGATCTCACACAAGTTACTTTGCCTCTAGGACTACAGTTTCCCCCATTTGTAAAATGAGGGCAGGCAGAGCACAGAAGATTCGGCGCTGTAATGCCAACGATCAGGGCATCTCAGCCCCCCGCCTCGTGATTATCTGGGATAATCTCCAAGGTCCAGCCCTACTTGACTTGGACGGCAGCCGCCCCTTTCAATAACTCAGATGACACAGCCGCCGCTGGCGCTGCCAGTAAAACCCAGCTAGCAGTGCTGCTTTCATTCGCTCTTTGAGCTGGGTGATAGTGACGGGAGCAGCTGGGCGGGTCCGGGGGCGGGTCCGAGGGCGGGGCCATAGGCGCGCGGCGAGCAATGCGTGCGCGCTGGTAGGCCGGCCTCGGCGTGACGGGCCGGTGCTCGCGCCCAGCCCCGCCCCACTCGGCCTTAGCTCCGCCCCTTCGTCCCTCACCCGGTGCAGCCCCTCGCGGCGCTGGCGCAGAGATGGCGGAGGCCGTGGAGCGCACTGACGAGATGGTCCGAGAGTACCTACTCTTCCGCGGCTTCACGCACACTCTGCGGCAGCTGGACGCCGAGATCAAGGCGGATAAGGAGAAGGGCTTCCGGGTGAGGGGCCTGCGAGCGCGGCGCGGGCAGAGGCGGCCCCGAGGGAGCCAGGAGCTGGCTCTCCCCCAGCACTGCCCTCCGGGGCGGGAGCGGCGCTGTCACCGCGCCAGGGGATCATTGACATCAGCGCGTCCGGCACTCGCTTGACAGATGAGGAACTGAGGCCCTGAGAGGGGACATGTCTTGTCTGAAGTTGCCAGCGAGTCAGGAGCATCGCCGAGGCTGGAGCCCAGGTGCCCTGACTCCTGGTCCAGGGCTCTGTTCTCCACCCCAGTCTCCCAGCAGGTGCTGGCCAGTCATTAGCTGGATGGCGATGAGGTTTGAGGAGCTATGGTTGAGTAGACGTTTGGGTTTGGGGAACAGAAATATTCTAAAGTCGGCTTCCAGTGGCATTGGGAGCAAAGGGGTCTGCAGCCCATGTTGAGCTAGGTATTTGAAATGGCTTTGTCAGTGACCCATTGGCAGTTTTGCTTCACCTTTGAGGAAGACCTTGTACATTTGAAAACATAACTTTGCTCAGACATGCTTTTCTGTTGAGTTCTTGGAAGTTATATGTGTGTGATTTGTGTGTATGTCTGCTGGCTTCAGTTGGTGTTGGCAGGTGAGTTGAGAGAGGCAGTGAGCTAGCAGCAGAACACCGGAGGGGAGTTAGGAGACCTGGGTTCTTGTCTTGCCAAAGTTAGTGGCTACTTGGTGGTGGCTAAAGCAAATCACTTCAGCTCTCTGAGCCTCAGTGTCCTGATCTGTAAAATGGGGGGGGGGGTTAGAATGGTATCAGTATTCAAAACCTGTTCCATCTTGTGTCCTCCGATCTGAGTGCTCCACACAAGGAGGGGACCCGTTTTGGCTGACACTCTGAGCAGCTGCCAGGGCTTTAGTGGTGCTTAGAGGACTTGAAGGAGACAGTGCCTCTAACATAAGCCTTGGAATCCTGGAATGGAGGAGGCGCATGGATATTGTCTCACTCCCTCTTTTTTGCTTTTTGAAATCTTAGGTCACTAAGACCAGAGAGTTGAAGTGACATTGCCAAGGTGGTTGAATAAATTAGCGCCAGGTCCAGGCCCTGGACTCTGTCTGGTTCCTGGACCAGAGTGCTTTTACACCTGAAATTTCCATGCTTGCCAAAGGGTAGAAATGCATATCTAACATTAAGAAAAAAACCTTGAAACCTACTATGTTACAGTGTTTTAAAAATTTTATAGATTGCTAACTTAAAGAAAAAAAAAATGGAAGCATCCAGAAGCTGCAGCAAGAGGAAAAAAGCTATTAACTCTGTGGCGCGAAGAGAGACTTCCCTTTTCCATCACATCTTTCTCTCCCCAGGTGGACAAGATTGTGGACCAGCTGCAGCAATTAATGCAGGTGTATGACCTGGCTGCTCTTCGGGATTATTGGAACTACCTGGAGCGGCGGCTCTTCAGCCGCTTGGAGGACGTGTACAGACCCACCATCAACAAGCTGAAAACCAGCCTGTTCCGCTTTTATCTCGTCTACACAATCCAGGTGTTTCTGGTTCAGGGATCTCTTGGTGGAGAAAATCCTTTAATCCAGAAATAGATTTTCTTTTAATGCCTAGGGACAGGTCTTCTCTGTTACTCTGGGAAAGGGTGGAACAGTCAGTGCAAATTATTTTTGACTGTTTTCCAATTTTTTTTTTTCCATTCTCATCTGTAGATCATCTGACTTATCTTCCTCATTCCTATTTCTCCTCTTGTCTTAAGCACATTAGCCTGGGTTGTGTTTTGAAGAATATAAGTAGCTGGGTTAAAGTTTGAGTAAAAAGGTTATGACTGACTTGAGGGTTGGGGGGTAGTAAATCACTTAGATTATTTGAAAATCAACTAGGAATTAAGTTTTAGGGTGGCATTTATCACTAGAGCTTTAAACAAGCTTCTTTGAAGTTATAAGGAACTTGAGAAAAGAGTGATGATTTCTTTTATACAGAGTTCATAGATCGTGTTTGACGACTTGCTCAGCAGGCCAGTATTCAAAGGCTGCCTGTCGTGTGGTGGTGAAGAGTCTCACCTCTGGCCTTCTGTCTCTCTCCTTTCTTTGCCGCCTCCTCCGTGTCTTGGCAGACAAACAGAAGTGACAAGGCTCAGGAGTTCTTTGCAAAGCAGGCCTCGGAGCTCCAGAACCAGGCTGAGTGGAAGGATTGGTTTGTCCTGCCCTTCCTGCCATCTCCGGACACCAACCCCACCTTTGCCACCTACTTTTCGCGCCAGTGGGCCGACACCTTCATCGTGTCCCTGCACAACTTCCTGAGTGTCCTGTTTCAGTGCATGCATATCCTCTCAGTGGCCGGGGGGCTGGCAGCCCAGCCGGAGGCCAACCGACCGCGAGATCAGCGGCTGCTGCCCTTAATGCAGTCATTTCTTCTACAAAACGCCCAAAGATCATCGTCGTGTTGTCACGTGACGGGGCTGGGCAGACTGTGGTTATTTTGATATGGGAGGGTGGGAGTTGTAATTCTTAGTTCTGCTGCTGAATAGTTGACATGGGTGGGTGGGGAGACTGTCCTCGCAGTAGGGGGATAGGAGCCCTCAAGTAGGGCGGGGCCTCTCTCAGCAAGCACAGCGAAACTGGCCGGCCTCGAGAGCACCCTCTCTGCGCATGCTCCATCCGTCCCCTGGATTTCACTGGACTTTGTTGGGGTTCGGTAGCGGGTGAAAACACTTCTAGGGCTGGAACATCCTTCCTGTGTTAGTGTCTGGGTCACTGTCTTCACAGTGACCTCAGAGTCCCTCAACTTGTCAGAGGACAGGGCAGCTTTAAGAATATGTGGAGAGATTTAGGATAGAGAGAGGACATAAATAATTTCCAAGCCTACCTTATGTACCCTTTTATCGTGGAAAGCGGGGACCTCCTTGCTCACTTGTGCTCTCTGGCAGGAACTCCCCAGGAGGAGAAGGGGGTCTGGTTCGAATGGGGCTGCATGGTGAGTCACTGATAAGCTGGGCGTTGTGGAGGCCCACCCACCATCACCTTTTGGTCTCTGGAAAGACCATCTTCTGGTGGAGGTAGGAAGGGAGCGTCTCCTTTTGTGCTGGGGTGATTGTGAATTACCCAGGTTGGCCCTTTTTCTCCCCCTGCTGCCGCTCTTCATCCTGAGGGCTTTCAGACAAAACTCACAAGGGGCCCAGCCCAGAGGTGGCCAGGGCTTGACCCCGTGGGCCCTCCAGGGAAGCTCGTTGTCCAACCAAGGCCCTGCGGCATAGTGCTCTTCCGGACTGAAGCCATATGAGGTGGTTGGGAAAGACTGACACTTGGACCTCATGTGGATTCTCCTAGGTGGCTCCTAGTCTGCAGAAAGCTTGCTTCTCAGCCTGAACCTTTGCCAGGGAGAGGCTCACCCTGAGGAGGGGAAAGGCGAGCAGCCAGTCCTTGCACGCAGCTGGTAGAGCAGCTGGGCATGTGTCCACAGATCCGCTGGCCACTGGGCTGGCTTTTCACTGAATGTCGCTAAAGCTTAGACTGAGTGTGAAGCCCGCAAGATAAACTCTTTGCTGCTGGCATTTGGGAGAAAGCATCAGGTTTGGATGGATGTCCTCTGTGGGCTAGCCAGGCAGGCTGCCAGGTGTCCGTGAGTCTGTCTGAACGAAATCAGGCCAGACCCAAGGTCAAGGGAGGGACTGTTCTTAAAGCTGTGAGGAGGAGCCCACAGCACAGTCTGTACCCCGTGTCACATGCAAGGGTGTGGCTGCGGTGTCTAGAGTGTCTGGAATGGCTTTTAATCGTTTTGCAGGCAGGCTTATTCTTTTTCTTTTAAAACATGTTTATTGAATTGTGTTATCTTATTGCAGAGTTTGTGATAGAATATATATTTTAATTGGCAATTTCCCCCCCAGCTTTGTTGGAATATAATTGACAATTAAACATTGTGTATATATATGTATATAAAGTGTAAAACTTGAGGATTTGGTGTATTACACATTGTGTCATGACCACTGCAGTCAAGTTGATTAAAAGGCAGGCTTATTCTTTAACTCGATACACCGGTTCCTGTGATCCTGAACTTTGATGCGGAGTGCCAGAGGACCAACCAGGTTCAAGAAGAGAATGAAGTTCTGCGCCAGAAGGTTTGTTCTGAATGTCACTTGCTCCTTGGGAAGCACTTCTGCTTTTCATGTGTGAAATTAGGCAGTGGCTGTGGAGGGTGAGTCAGAAGAGACAGCACTGGTCTCAGGTGGTGGTGAGTCACCAGAAAGGCAGTGTTGGGAGCTGTGACAAACCTTTGAAAACCAGAGGCAAGGCTGATGTTTTCAGTCATAGCATGAGCAATGTAGTAACAGTTGTGAACTTTTAAGAGGAAAACGACTCTGCATGGATGTCTCCTTGCAGCTAACCTGCTTGTATACCTCCACTTCCCATTCCCAGGCCTGTTCCACTCATCCCCACATCTGTCTTGTTTACAGCCCAGATGTTATTTAATTGTTCCCAGGTCTTTCTGCTTTGGTAAAAGAACAGCTCCTGGGGCAGCTCACATTGGCCTTTCCATTTGCCTGAGCATTTCTCTAACCTTGAAATTGATGCACCATCAGAAAAGGGAGGATTTTTTAGAAAAAGGAAGCTTATAAGCTGTTTCGGTTTTGGGGTTTAATGTTCTTAGGTTTGGGCCTGTGTGTATAATTATCTTCAGGCAAAAAGTAAAAAATGCTGACCTTCATTAAAAAAATTTTTTTTTCCACCTGAGTTCCAAAGTCTGGTTTTGTAGATGCCCAAGAGGGAAAGCAGGAGTGGGTGGAGCTAGTTTTCTCAGTGAATTCAGGAAGGAGCAAGTCAAATGATAAAAGGGAAGCAAGTCAAATGATAAAAAGAAAAAAGAAGTCGGTTCCGTATTATCTAACGGTCTTTAGTTTTCTCACCTCCTTGTCGTCAAGTCACAGCAGGCTCACCTATCTTTCCTGCCTGCGGAGAGTGAGATGGGCTCCCCGAGGCTGAGGGCGAGTGGTCTTTGAGTCAGTGTGGTTGGGTTTTGGATGTGATGTGTCTGATCTTCCCCAGGGGAGGGAAGGCTAGCTGAGATCCCTGTCTCACTCACCCCCACCTCTATGTAGCTGTTTGCACTGCAAGCCGAAATCCACCGACTGAAGAAAGAGGAGCAACAGCCAGAGGAGGAAGAGGCCTTGGTCCAGCACAAATTGCCTCCTTATGTCTCCAACATGGACCGCCTGGGGGACTCGGAACTGTGAGTGTGTGCCGTGCCCCTCCTCGCTCTGTCCCCAGCGTTCTCCCTTCCTCCTGGTGACGCCTCCGAATTGCCAGGAACCTCCTGGGCGCCCACTAGTCTGAGTTTTCTGTGTCTCTGGGCCTGACCAGAGGCAGGGGAACTACAGGCTCTGCCAGGGGCTCGCACATCCAGGTGTGTGCAGCCTGGGTTAATACACGCAGCCGTTGTGGTGAAGCCCTGGGAAGTCTCTGTGCTCTGAAAGGAGCACCTCGTGGATGTCAAGATTGCCAATGCATTTCTCCATAGAAGCATGCTCTTGTCTCAGGGTTCGGAGTGGTAGGCAGGTTGGGAGAGAGGTATTTGAGCAGCCTTAAAAAACAGCCATTGAAAGCCAAAGACCCAGATAATGATGATGATAATAGCAGTAGAAGAGACTGCAGGCACCTCCGGTCCCAGGATCAGTGATTGGTGAGTCAGGATGCAAACCCAAGTAGTCAGATTCCAGACCTACCTGTGGCCCAGTCCTGCAGCAGATAAAACTGCTCTGGTTTCTGAGCTAGTGCCTGCTGAGGGAAGTAAAGTGCAAGCCAAAAATCGAACTTAAAAACTTTCAGTAGCTATCTTAAAAAAGGTAAATTTTAATGATATTTATTATTTAGCCCAGGCTTCCCTAGTGGCTCAGATGGTAAAGAATCTGCCTGCAATGTAGGAGAACCCAGGTTTGATCCCTGGGTCAGGAAGTTCCCCTGGAGAAGGGAAAGGCAACCCACTCCAGTCTTCTTGCTTGGAGATTTCCTTGGACAGAGGAGCCTGGCAGGCTACAGTCTGTGAGGTCTGACACTCGTGTCAGCAGAGTCTGACACTACTGAGCGACTAACACTTTCAGTTTTATATAGCCCAAGTCTTTCAAAGTATCATTTCAACGAGTAATGAATATAAAGTATTCATGAGCTATTTAACAACTCTTTTTCATGCTAAATCCGGAATTCCAATGTGGATTTTATGCCTGCAGCACTTCTCCGTTTGGACTGACCAAATCTCAGGTGGTCAACACCACACGTGGCCAGTGGGCAGTAGACGGCTCTGCTCTGAGCTTTGCCACGCATCAGAGCCACAGCCTTCCCCATTGTGCCAGGTGGGCTGCGAGCTCCCCTTGTGAAAGAAGAACACCAAGCGGCAGGCCGCCTTAAAGCCCAGACGTGCAGGGCTGGCCACGGCTCTGGTTGCTGGCAGCATCCGTAGCCCGCATGGTGCATGCCCCGGGCTCCCCCAGGCCCCTGTCCAGCGCCGTGACCTTGTGCTGTGTCTGCTTGTCCAGGGCCATGGTGTGCAGCCAGAGGAACGCCTCCCTCTCCCAGTCGCCACGCGTGGGCTTCCTGTCCTCACTGCTGCCTCAGAGTAAGAAGAGCCCCTCAAGGTTGTCGCCTGCCCAGGGCCCCCCTCAGACTCAGAGCTCGGCCAAGAAGGAGTCCTTCGGCAGCCAGGTGGGTGCAGGTCCTGCCTTTCTAACTCTCGCCAGGAGGCCTCCGACACCCCACTTATCACCCACATGGAGACTTGCCCGCCCTCCCTTTGGACCTGCAGGTGGGAGGGTGGATGGTGACAGGAGGAAGTGTGCTCTGAGGGGTCCCTTCCCCTTTCTCATCAGTTTCCTCTAACTCATCTGTGCTTATGGCTAAAATTTGGTTATTCAAGCATGAATTCAAACGATTCTGGACTTTAAAAATTTTTGGTGATAGGAAGTAGTGTGTAGATAAAGAGTAAAGTTCTAAATCAGTGTGGTATTTCTTTTACTACAAGTTCTTATTTCCTGATGCTACAAAGGATTTTTACTATTTTTTTTTCTTTCATAAAAGCTTGCAAGAGAATTTCTTTTATGCCAGCATATGTCCAAAACTGACTAGTTTTCCGAGTGGAGATGGTCAGAATTCATTGCTTTCAGAAATGCTGGCCAGAGTGAAGCTTTAACAGATCCAGAGTTATGCTTTATTGCTTGGGTAGGGACTGTTTCCCTCTCGAGAATTTTATTACTTGCAGATACAGTAAGTTGTCATCATCTCTGCCTTCCTTTCCTGCTGCCCTTGGCCTGAGAACAGTGGCAGGTGACATGCAGCATGGGGCTGCTGGGGACACGGGTCTGTCCACGCTGCCACTGGGATGCCAGGGCCTTAAGCACGGCACTTGGATTTCATACTGTTCCTCAAGTGCAGATGGTGAGCAGGACATGGGGGAAGAAAAAGCATGGGCTTCGGACTCAGGCAACTGTACCTTGTTTAGCATCCTTGCTCACATCTCCCCACCCACTTGGCATGGGAATAGATAAGAGCATTTACTCCCTATGGGGAGAGGTATTTGAGTTGAAATGAGAGCCCTCGGTGTATACAGTGCCTGGCAGATTATGAGCTCACAATACATTGTAGTTGTTGTAGCTGGGAATTTTAGCCTGTATTAGATGATGTATGGAGTGCTACATCCCTTGAAATGTACACGAAATGATGAAATTCATCATTAACTTGAAAGAAGGTCTTTGTGCTTCGGCCTGTGGCCATATCTTTACTTGTTCAGGCGCTAAACTGAGAGTGAAATGGGATTGGAAATGTTTGTGAGGTTCCTATTCAGGAGACGAAGGTAAGAATGTGTAATTTGCAGCAAACGTTCCTTATTTTACCTTTAAAATATATTCAAACGAAGCTTCTGGCATGTTAACAGAGCAAAGGTCGCACTCTTTCCGTTTCCTGGATAGAGACGATAAATGTTCTCAATCCGAAAAATCCAGTGGTTGGCTCACTTGTTTTTTTTAATGATATATTTGATTCAGCAGTGATGTTTCAGCTCTAAAAATAACTAGTATATTTGAGATTCAAGAAAATCATAGAATTTAGAGTTGGAGGAAGTTTAAAGGTCATCTGGACCACGCTCCTATTGGCTAGGAGGGTGGGCCAGATGACCTTTAATTTGATTGATTGCCTCTTGTGGTAGGGAGCTCACTGCTTGTGTTGTGGGGGGTGGGGGGGTGTTGGCCTGTTTGAAAGTTGTTAGTTGAAGCCTCTGTGATTTTCACTCACAGATCGTAGCTTTGCCTTCAAGCTGCATAGAATAAGGCTTCTTTCTGTCTTTTCCATGCTAAACACTATGTTCCTTCCTTCCTTTCTGCCCAGCTATTTACCCATGTGGTGTGATTTCTAGACTCCTCACCATCCTGGTTCCCTTCTTTTGGCGGGGACATTTTAATTTTTTAACTCCCCTATACGGTTGATGGCCAAATTCGAGTTTACAATTCAGGATGCTCTCTTACCAATACCAAATCCTGTTAGTTATATGATCATCTCCTGTGATTTTAATGATATATTTCTTTTAACTCAATAGAAAATGACATTGTTTTTCTTTAAAATAAGCCTGGGTCAGGAAGATCCCCTGGAGAAGGAAATGACAACCCGCTCCAGTACTTTTGCCTGGAAAACCCCTTGCACAGAGGAGCCTGGCGGACTACAGTCCATTGGGTGGCAAAAGAGTCGGATATGATATAGTGACGAAACAACAGTTGTAAGCTTCAGTCGTATCAGCATTTTGCCCACTGTGATCGGCCCCTGTAACTGTTGTTGTTAGCACTGAAAAGTTCCCTACGTTACAGACGTAAAGTCTACAGTGATACATTCTCTGTGCATTCACTGTGAATCTGGAGACAAAATTTTAGAAGTAGCTGTGAAACCATAGTTCTCAAGCTCTTCTGGGCTCTCTATTATAGAAACCCCCTCAGGCACCTCCTCAGCAGGCTCCCCAACTTCAGTGCTACCCCATCCTCCCCTCCAGTTACAGTTTCACTCCTTCCACACCCGCTTAGTTACCTTGTGACTACGAGGGGGCGTTATGGTTATTACAGAGATAACCTCTAATTGACGGTAATGTAAGAAAGCAAAGCATCCACAGACTTGTGTATTTGTAACGCTTATGAGTATCAAATTATCCTCTAGCTCCCATGACATCAGCAGAAAGAATGCTTCCCCTGGGGCTGTTTCCATGGATCTCAGCAGGATGGGGAAAGGGGAGTCCTCCTCCCCATCTTTCATTCTATAATTTCTCTGTTACTTGGGCCTGTCTTCTGGGTGGCTTTTTTTTTTTTTTGCCTCAGGTGAGGCCAAATTACTGGAACTTATTTTCTGTTCCATTTGGACGATTGCCTGGTAAGTCTGTTCAGGCCACTGAAAATGGATTTAGATCCTTCTCTAGCGTGAGAGGCAAGAAGGTCGGATGATAAAGCAGGATAAAGGTACCTCTCTTAAACTGTAGGAGACAGGTAGATTATGATAGACTGGGACAATATAATTTGGACTGTTGGAATGTTACATGAATCCAGTAGTGAAGATTTTTATGAAGTTTGCTCTTAAAACAAAATAAAACTTTGAATTACTGGGTGTGTCCCAGTGAACATTTACTGAAGTCATATGCCTTTGTAGGTGGACACAGGTTTACTTTACCTACTTATTTAGGCGTTTGGTGGATAGCTGCATTCATCAGCTTTTAGTGTGCTATTGTTTTTTGTTAATGTTTCCCCTTCTTTTGTATGGGGATTCCCTTGTGGCTCAGCTGATGTATCTTAGATACAGTTTAAAGAGAAGCTCTAAGTAGGATCTGCTAGGTCACGTTTAGGTCTATAGCTCTCTTGGTATAAATTACTCTATCGTTATAAAGATGGTTTTTCTTATTTATATGTTAACACTTGTTTGAGTCTTCATTTTGGAGTACTTTCCAGCCTGTAATACACTGGACAGCTTCCTTGCCATCTTAACTCAAGAAGGAAGCATTGCTTTTGTTCTCCTTAATGTTGTGATATACTTGCTGGGAAAGTGTTACAAGTGCCTTTTGTGTCAGCTGGAGGAATTTGAAGTCTATCTTAAGCCCCTCTATTCCATCCATTTGGGCCAATTGAATTGGGCACTCAACACCACCTGTTCAGAGAAGGCAATGGCACCCCAATCCAGTACTCTTGCCTGAAAAATCCCACGAACGGAGGAGCCTGGTGGGCTATAGTCCATGGGGTCGCGACTGAGCGACTTCACTTTCACTTTGCACTTTCATGCATTGGAGAAGGAAATGGCAGCCTACTCCAGTGTTCTTGCCTGGAGAATCCCAGGGACGGGGGAGCCTGGTGGGCTGCCGTCTCTGGGGTCGCACTGAGTCGGACACGACTGAAGCGACTTAGCAGCAGCAGCAGCAGCACCACCACCTGTTAGAGGAAAAAACCCTGTTTATGAGGTGTAGCAGGTGAGTAAGGACAGACAAGCATTCCACCAAGTGCCTGTGCCTGTTCTGCAGCCTTCTCCACCTTTGGCCCCAAAGTGCGGTACCCCTGTAGTCTGTGTACTTTCCTGGGGCATGCCTGCAGTAGTGAATGGATACTTTTCCCTTTTCTTCTCAAGTATCCAGTATAAAGGTTTCTTGGTCAGGCTGATAAGTCTGAATCATAGTTGTGCCAGGCTAGTTTGAGACTTCCTTGCTTGCCAGGATCCCACTATTTTGGAAAACAGCTGTCAACCCAGGAAGCTGATCTTCCTCCTCTCAGCACGGTTTTTGTAGCTAGCTGTGGGGTTCTCATTGGCACCTTTGTGGTCCAGAAAGCATGGCCTTTACTGCCAGCTCTTCTCTCTTTTCTATCAGAATGGTAGAGCCTTTGGAGATGTGTTTTGGAATTCATTTCTAATTTTATTTAATGAGTCCTGTTTTTTTTTTCTTGGTAAATCAAGCTAAAGGTTTGTCTATTTTGTTTGACTTTCAAAAAAACTAGCTCCTGGTTTCAATGTTCATTTTCTATTGACTCTTTTTTTTTTTTTTTAAAGATTTACTTATTTATTTTTATTTTTGGTTTTGTTGGGCTTCATTGCTGCACATGGGCTTTCTCTAGTTGCAGAGAGCGGGGGCTTCTCTTCTTTTGGGGCCTGGGCTCTTGGCCTGTGGGCTTCGGTCACTGGGGCTCACGGGCTCTACAGCGCAGGCTCAGTAGTTGTGACGCACAGGGTTAGTTGCTTCACGGCCTGTGGGAATTTCCTGGACCCGGGATCGAATCCATGTCCCCTGTATTGGCAGGCAGATTCTTAACCACTAGACCACCAGGGAAGCCCGCTATTGACTTGTTACTCTATTCCTTTGTTTTCCTTTCTGATCATTGTTATTTCCTTCCTTCTATTAACTTTGGGCTTTGTGTATTCTTCTTTTTCTAGTTTCTTGAGGTGTCCAGTTAAGTTGTTTACTTGAACTCCTCCTTTCTTCTTAATGTAGGTGTTTATTATTAGCAACTTCCCTTTTAGAATCAGTCTTGCATAGGTTTTGGTATATTGTGTTTCCATTTTTACTTGTCTCAAGATGTTTTTTGATTTATCTTTTGGTTTCTTCTGTGACTCATTGGTTGTTCAGGAGTATGTTGTTCAGTCTCCATATATTTATGAACTTTTTAGTTTTATTCTTATAATTGACTTCTAGTTTCATCCATTGTGATGCTTGCTAAGACTTTAATCTCCTTACCTTTATTAAGGCTTACATTTATTAACATATGATCTATTCTAGAGAATGTTACATGTGTGCGTGAGGGTGGAATGTTCTGTAAATGTTTATTAAGTTTACTGAGTCTAATGTGCAGTTTAAGGCCAGTGTGTCTCTAGTGATTTTCTGTCTGGATGACCTCTTCCTTGAAAGTAGGCTACTGAAGTCCTCTACTATTATTGTATTGCTGCCTATTTCTCCCTTCAGGTCAGTTAATATTTGCTTGATGTATGAGGTGCTCTGATGTCAGGTGCATAAATATTTGCAAATATTATGTCCTCTTGTTGAAACGACCCTTTTATCATAAAATGGCCTTCTTTGTCTCTTATTTCAGCCTTTGGCCTAAAGTCTCTTGGCTGGTATAGTATAGCCTATAGGGGTTTTCCAGGGGGCACAGTGGTAAAGAAATCTGCCTACCAATGCAGGAGAGGCAGGAGACACAGGTTTGATCCCTGGCTTGGGAAGATCTCCAGAAGGAGGAAATCACAACCCACTGCAGAATTCTTGCCTGGAAAATTCCGTGGACAGAGGGGCCTGGCAGGCTGCAGTCCATACGGTCGTAAAGAGGTAGACATGACTCAGCAACTGAGCACGTTATAGCCTCCCCTGTGAAGTTCCTTAGTCTGAGCAGTTTGCCTTCTGGATCAGTCAGGAGGAATAAATAGATTTGTGTAATGAAGGTTGGCACCCTTGGATCACCTACTAGGGAGTGAACCACCCTCTACTCCACCGCCCACCCTGGGACCATGTGAGGGAACATGGTTAACTCAGGACCACGTGTTACTTTTGGGAAGGTAAGAGAAGTCATCTTCCACTTTCTAAGATGATGGGACCTGTCCAGTGCTCCTTGGACGCTTCTCCAGAACGGCCAGAAGCGCCAAGAGCGGGGCCTCTCTTGGTTGTTACCTGGAGTCCGGGATTGTGGCATTCCTTCTTCCCTTTTCTGTTCAGCGTCACTTCTTTCATGTGCTTCCATCATGGTTTTGCTTTCTTCAGGTTTTTCCAAGCGTGGGGCCACTCTCAGATCTGGGTGTGACTTACAGTTCTGTTGAGTTCTCCCTGCGTAGAGCGAGTAATTTAACCTCTCTACACAACTGCTCCCCATCTTAAAATAATGCCTCATCTTTAAGGGAGTGTTTGTAAGATTCTTCGCATGGTACCTTACATATGATAAATGCTCAGTGAGTAATATAGATTGACATTATTGTTGTTGATTTTCTTCTTAGTTTATTTTTTTAAAATATCTTGACTAAGAAACTTACTGTTCCCCAAATAAGCCAGAATTCAGAGATCAGCCACTCTAGAGAAACTATCCGTGACAAACACAAGTACCTGGAGGTATAATAAACACCTCCAGGTACCACTGGAGGTCGCTTCAGTCAGAAAAACAAAAATAACCAATCCTGTGTATGTCAGCCACAGTTAGGCTCCAGCTAAAATAATAGCCTTTAAAATTTCCTTTCTTAACTGTTCATATGACCTCAGGGTCCCAGGGAATCTGTGTCAATCATTTAAAGTTGTTTGGTGTTAACATAAAATATAACAAGCAGAAGAACTGAAAGGCCACGTGTAGACTTCGGTTGAATTTATTCTCTTTACTTATGACTTGTGTACAAATGATTTGTGAGTATGTTGGTCTCAAACTGAGTGGCTATTGGTATCTATATCCCGTTGCTAAGAGTGTTAAAAAAAAAGGAGAGGGGGTAGGAGTATGACTGTCACAATTTGTGGGAATAAGATTAGAAAAAGAGAACCCAGCCAGATCATCTGGAAAGGTGATGCGGTGGCAGCTCCCTTTTAAAAAGCTCTAAATTAGAAATCTTCAGTCTCTGTGGGAGTGGGGTGGGGATTATATACTCAGTTGTGTCCAACTCTTTGTGGCCCCATAACTGCAGCTCGCCAGACTCCTCTGTCCACGGGATTCTCCAGGCAAGAATGCTAGAGTGGGTTGCCATGCCCTCCTCCAGGGCGTCTTCCTGACCCAGGGATCGGACCCATGTGTCTCTTGTATTGACAGGCAGCTTCTTCCCTAGTGCCACTTGGGAAGCCCCAGTTAGTTGCTCAGTTGTGTCTGACTCTCTGCGATCCCATGGACTGGAATTCTCCAGGCAAGAATACTGGAGTGGGTAGCCATTCCCTTCTCCAGGGGATTTTCCTGACCTAAGGCTCGAACCTGAGCCTCCTGAATTGCAGGCAGATTCTTTACTGTCTGAGTCACCAGGAAAGCCTGGGGTGGGAATTAACTGAGTTCATTTGCTATAACGTTGGTTGACCTTATCTCTTGTTGCTATGAAAAGGAGCCAGAAGATGCCAGTTTCTCTCTTGTCCAGTTTATTCTGCCCCAAAGTCCTTGAGTTTCCAACTATTTCTGTTAAAAGACTTTCTGGTTGCCCAGTAATCATTTCCAAATACCTCAATATTTGTTAACATTGACTTGCTTAGTCATGCATTTGGCCCAAAACAAGAGAGGGTATTGTGTGTCTTTTTCCCTGTAGAGGGGTGATTCTATTTTGCATACTTTTTTTTTCTCTCTATTGCCCAAACACATTGTTGCTTTTAAATATAACACCAGAGTAGGGCCTGATCTGCCTCATAATCATTTCTTCGCTAAGTGCTAACTAAACTAAATAAAGTTACCTGTTGCGGTTTAGATCAGGAGGATATGCATGTATCTACCTCCAGGCAGTTGATGTGGCAGGCAGAGAAGTGCTGAGGAGTTCTCCTTTCAGGATGGGGGAGTGGAGAACAGGAAGGAGGAGGTGCAGACTGCTGGTGTTTTGCCCTTGACCTTGCTCATGGGCTGAGATAATAACATGTTTGTTTGTTTTTTTTAATATTTGTTTATTTGGATTTGACTGTGCTGGGTCTTTGTTGCTGCCTGGGCTGTTCTGTAGTTGCAGAGAACAGGGGCTTCTCATTGTGGTGGGTTCTCTGGTTGTGGAGCATGGGCTCTAAAGCGTGCGGGCTTCAGTCCTGGCAGCTCCTGGGCTCTAGAGCGCAGGCTCAATAGCTGTGGCACACGGGCTTAGTTGCTCCCCGGCATGTGGGGTCTTCCCGGACAAGGGATCGAACCTGGTTCCCCTGCATTGGCAGGTGGATTCTTTCCCACTGTAACAGCAGGGAAGCCCGAGATAGTAACACTCAGCATGGACAGGGAGGAGCCTTACTCAGGACTGAAGGCAGAGTCCCTTCCTTGGCTCCTGCTCCCCTCCTTGCCCGGGCCCACACGAGAAAACACATTTCACAGCCTGGTGTCTTGTCCACCAGACCACCAAGGGCAGGGAGCCAGCCGGCGCACCCAAGGACGGGAAGAGCCTCTTCGGCGGGCTGGCGCCTGGGGAGTCCAGCTGGTCGCAGCACCGGCAGCGGCGTCTGCAGGACCACGGCAAGGAACGGAAGGAGCTCCTCTCCATGACTCTGCAGGTGCAGCTTGGCCTCAGTCTCACGAACGCCCGCGGGGACAACCCACAGACCCTCCTCCCTGGTGGAGAGCCGTGGGATATGGCAGCGGGCAGGGGTGGTGCAGGGCCTGCTCTTACCTCTCTTGATTTTTTTTGCTGTGCGTTGTGTGGTTTTGCCTAACTGGCTTTAACTGCTTGCACTTTGGTGGTTTTATTCCAGAATAATCTGGCTTTCCAGTGATCCCTTTTCCTGGTGTAGTGTTGCCCTAAGCAGGGGCCATAAAATGCTGGCCTCTGAAGATGTTCCCAGAAGACGAGCTCTGTGAACAGTTGGTGTGGGAGCCCTTGTGTGCTCTGTCCTTCCCCGGGTTTAACTGTGCCTGTTGGTGTGCTCATGTCACGGGTGCTTGGAGCCGGGGGGAGGGTCCCCTTGGTGTAACCCAGCATCGCCCAGCCTTGCTCAGTCACGGGCCTTTTCTCCTGCACTCCTTGCTGGAGTCGCTGTCCTGAGTGCCACGTGCCCACAGGGCAGCCGTGCGGTGGCCCCAGCCCTTGCCAGGCTGGGTTCAGAGACTCTTCTCACCAGTGAATGTGGGTTAGGGCTTTCCCTTCTTGGTGGTGTAAGCTGCTGCTGCTTCAGTGAAAAACTCGGGATTGAAGGCAAAGCCCCAAGGGATTTACTGCCTTAAGTCACCTTGTTGACCGTTTATCTCCTAATCCAGGCTACTTGCCTGTTTTAAAGGCATATTAGGGGTTAGCAGCCCTGAACTTGTTCGGTCCGATGGCATAGAGCCTTATGGCTCGCATCTCAGATCCTTCTGGACTGTAGGATTAAAGGTGCACCAGAGCTCAGCCACTCCCGAGGGCACCTCTGAGCTCCAAGGTCTCTGTTCCTCTGTTCTTTTATTTTGTTATATTTTATTTTTTCTGTAAAAGTGCTGTTTGGTCCCTGAGGAGTGCTTCCAGGAATCTCCAGAACCAGGGGGGTGGTAGAGAGCACCCTGGCTGATGCTCCATAGCATCACGGTTATGCCTGGATGAGCAGGTGGTAATCGTGGTGGCCAGCGGCCAGTGCCCACAGGAGGCAGAGACGGGCAGCAGCAGCCCCCTGGGTGGCAGAGTGTGTGGGTGCCATTTGGTGCCCTGCCTTGCTCTGGCTTAGCTGCTGTCCTTAGGCCTAGCCCATCACCCCAGTCTCTTGGCTCCCCTTCCCAGGAGGAGGTGCTGGTGGGCAGCCAGGCTTACCTCGGATGCACCTGGCTTCCCATCGGCGTCCCCCCCTGGGGCCAGCTCTTGATCCTAGGCAAGGTTACTTAATTTCAGCTTTCAGTCTGTTTCCACAGCTGTAAAATGGGGTTAATAACAGGATCGCAGGTGGTTGAGGGAGCACCACATGAGACAGTGGGTCGTGTTCGCAGTGCCTGGCGCGCAGGGGGCACTCCCTGCCTCACTGATTCTTGTTAGCGTTGGCCTGGTCTGTCAGGGTTGTGCATGTCCTGGGTCTCATCAGCTGGGGCCGGGAGCCCGTGGCCCACACTTCCCTCCTCATGGTCTCTAGGAAGGGGCTGCCGGTGAAGCGGGCTCTTGGAGTTCAGAGCTCTTTCTTTTAGACCCCATGACCACCAAGATCCTCCCCCGAGGGCTGTGGCCTGGCGTCCTAGACACCCCCAGCCTGTCCCCAGACATGGGGAGTGGCTGGGCCCAGCGCCGACCCCTCACCGCTGACTTGTGCCCGCTTTGCCTGACGCAGTGTGCGGAGAAGAAGCCTGAAGCTGGTGGCCCAGAGGCAGAGCCCTGCCCAGAGCCCCATGTGGAGGCGCTGGAGACGCTGACGCGGGTGCCCACGGCAGGCCCTGAGGGTGGGGGCGTCCGCCCCGAGCAGCCGTTCCTCGTGCTGGGCCAGGAGGAGTACGGGGAGCACCACTCTTCCATCATGCACTGCAGGTGGGTGCTGGCCGCTGGGGCAGGGCCTTGGGGGAAAAGGGGCGGGCTCTCCGGGAAGCCTGCGGTCTTGGGCTGTGCGTGTGAAGGCGTGGCAAGCAGGACGATGAGGGATAACAGAGATGCAGGTGGTGGGATGGCCCCAAGGGACCGTGAACTGTCAGAGAAGGGCTGGACAGCTGCCACTGGGGCTGTTGTTGGTCAAGTCACCTCCTCCACTCCTCACGATCCTGGAGAGTAACGTCCAGAGGGTAGGTGATGCCCACTGGGCCCAGCACATAATGGATGCTTTATGAGTAGTTCTCAGACGGATGAATGAATGAATATTTCTAGTAGTCCACACCCATTCTTGGAGCGTGGGCATCTCTCAGCAGGAGAGTCAGAAAAGGCCAGTCCTCTGGGCCTGGGCTGATGAGGGTGGCAGACTCAGGCGGGGATGCTAATGGCATGCCTTTTTGTCTCATCTCAGGGTGGACTGCTCGGGGAGAAGGGTCGCCAGCTTGGATGTGGACGGGGTCATCAAAGTGTGGTCCTTCAACCCCATCATGCAGACCAAGGCGTCCTCTATCTCCAAGTCACCACTGCTCTCTTTAGAATGGGCCACCAAGCGGGACAGGCTGGTGAGTGGTCTTGCCCATGGCTGGACCTGCGGTCTTAAGTGAGGACCTCCCAGGGTTCTCCCCTGCTGCTCCAGCACCACGAGCTTGGTTGGGACCCCAGGCTGAGCCCCTCTGCTCTCTTCTCACTGTGCACTTGAGGACCGCACCTCCAGGACAAGGATGGCCTCCAAGGCAAGGATGGCCTCCTCTATTTTTCCTAGAGGCCTTTATAGGCCCAGAGCTAGAGCTGTCCCTGGGACATGCAAATGGGGCTGTCACCCAGACCTGTGACCAGCTGAGGCCTCTGCCCATGGAGGTGGTAGTGGGCCAGGAGCCAGCAGGCAGGACCCGGGTGGCTGGCGTTGAAACTGGAAGACGGGGGTTGGAGGGCAGAGGGTCTCCTTTCCAGCTCTACCTGTGGTGATACCTACCTCCCATTCCACAGATTCCTTCAAGGTCAGCTGTACTGTCTAATTTTTAAATGAGGTCCATTTTAGCCGGTTTCCCCTGTACTACCTGGAGGAGTGGAGTTGGGTCACCCTCCACCTCACAGGGGTGGGCCTCGCCCTCCTGTGAGCCTGCCTGAGCAGGCCTGACCCTAAGCTGTCCCTCTTCTTCCAGCTGTTGCTGGGCAGCGGTGTGGGGACAGTGCGCCTCTACGACACGGAAGCCAAGAAGAACCTCTGTGAAATCAACATCAATGATGATATGCCCAGGTGAGCCAGACGCCGCTCCAACCAGTCACTGTGCTTGGTGGGCCGGCCTTGGCCTTGGCCTTGGCTGAGTCTCTGAGCCCAGCTCCCCCTTCCTTTGTGGGTGGGCAGAGTGCTGAGCTGGCCCCCCCGCCGATACCCACTGTGTGTTGCAGGATCTTGTCTCTCGCGTGCAGCCCTAGTGGAGCCTCTTTCGTCTGCTCGGCTGCAGCTTCAAGCCTCACTGCCCACGTGGACGTGTTGGCACCAGACATCGGCAGCAGGGGCACCAACCAGGTTCCGGGCAGGCTGCTGCTCTGGGACACGAAGACCATGAAGCAGCAGGTGGGAGTTTCCCATGGTGCCCCGGGGCTAGGCACCCTCCCGGGGCGGGGAGCACACAGGGTGCGCTGCCCACTGTTTCTTTGGTCTCTTCCCTCTTTGCTTTGGGCTCCTCACATTTTGATTTGTGAGATTTCAGAGCATGTTGAAACGTAGTAATACTCCAGTGGGGCAGATTGCTGGCAACTGAAGTCATTCGGAAGGTGCAACAAACTTAGAATTCACACACAGCCTTCTAGTGGGCCCTTTTGGCTTATTGAAAAATTTAAACATTTTTTTTAATATTTAAAACTTTTTTTTTTTTTTTAGTAGTTTTGAAAATGAAAGTTGCTCAGTCATGTCCAACTCTTTGGGACCCCATGGGCAGTCCATGGAATTCTCTAGGCCAGAATACTGGAGTGGGTAACCTTTCCCTTCTCCAGGGGATCTTCCCAACCCAGGGATCCTCCTGCATTGCAGGTGGATTCTTTACCAGCTGAGCCACAAGGGAAGCCCAAAAGCCTGTAGCACCCAGTAACCCCGGGCAGTCTCCCATTCAAGTACCAACCAGCTGTGACCTTGCTTAGCTTCCGAGATCAGACAAGACTGGGTGCGTTCAGGGTGGTGTGGCCACAGAAAGGGTGGTATGAGTTGTTTTAGGCTCACAGTAAAATGGAGAGGAAGTTTCAAGGATGTCCCCATGCACCCTGTCCCCACACGTGCCCAGCCTCCCCTGCTATCAGTTTCCCTCACCGGAGCAGCACACGCGTTACACTCGATGCACCTACACGGACACATTGGAATCACCCCGGGCCCACAGTTGACATCAAGGTTCGGTCTTAGTGTTGTGTGTTCTGTGGGCTTGGACAGATGGGTGATGACATGCGTCCTTCTGCCCCATTCCATCCAGCAGACATCTGTGCATCTGTCCTCTGGCATCTCATAGGCGTTCTACCTTATCCCACCCAGTCTGATCAGGTCCTTTTTAATCTTGTTATTTCCGCCTGCAATACAGGAGACCCTGGATCGATTCCTGGGTTGGGAAGATCCCCTGGAGGAGGGCATAGCAACTCACTCCAGTGTTCTTGCCTAGAGAATCCCCATGGACAGAGGAGCCTGGAGGGCTACAGTCCATGGGGTCGCAAAGAGTCAGACACGGCTGAGTGACTAAACACATTTTCTGCTGAGGGCTTTTCTCAGGAGTTTTAATTTTGTGTTTACTTGTTATTTTCCAATTTTTCATTGAATATTCAATACATAGAAGAGAATATTGAAATCACAGGTGTTTGGAATAAAGAGAAAAGAGCCTGCCTACTGTCACGGTTTAACAATGGAACACTACTGATCCTTTTTACGCTCTGGTGTGTCATTCCTCAATCTTGGTCTCCTTCCTTTCAGACAGAACCTGTCTTGGAATTGGTTTCTTATTGTCTTACATTTTAAATGTGGTTTATCCTTTTTATAGCTGCAGTTCTCCCTGGATCCGGAGCCCATTGCCATCAACTGCACGGCCTTCAATCACAATGGGAACCTGCTGGTCACGGGGGCGGCTGACGGCGTCATCCGGCTGTTTGGTAAGCGAGTGTGCTCACGGCAATCCTGGTCCCCTCGTCCATCGACCCAGGGAAGAGAGTTGGGTTTTTGCCAGCTGGACTAGAGGCTACTGTGAAACCCCAGTTCAAGATTCTCCTAAGAGAACTTAACTTTGGTCAGCGTCTGCTTCAGGATCCCCCTAATTACCTTGGTCCTGATCTGAGTCAGTGGACATGGGAGGGGATGGAGCTTAGCAGTCCTTCAGTCCTGAGCTCTTGGATCTGAGTCCTCACAGCCCAGGTGAGATCCAGGAGTCCTGTCCTCTTGGTCTGGCCACTTCACTGTCCCTGTGAGGGCAGTAGGAGGGTAGGCTTCAGAGTCATCAGCATGCTCTTTAAAGCTCCTCGCGCAGGCCTCCCCTAGGAGACCGGAGCCAGCGCGTCTGCAAAGGCACCGCTAGGGGCTGTATCTTTAACTGATCTCCAGGGCGCCCCGGTGGGAAGGACTTCTGTGTCCTCCTAGACTTACAGGCTCCACCGCAGGATTCCTGAACCTCACCTTTGACCAGTGAGAGAAGCCTTCATTTAAGACAGGTTAACAGAATACTAGGCACGGTGGAGGAGAGAACCAGTGAACTGAAGCACCTGTGCTGGCTCTTCACGGCGGCCAGCTCTGTGACTCCCGTTGGGTGGCGGGGGCCCCCTGCCTCCAGCACGGCCCCTGCCCTGCAGGCACAGGGAGGGTGAGGTGCCTCCGCCTGCGGGCAGGTGCCTCCGCAGGGCCCGGGCGGGAACCCTAGCGGCATCTTGTTGCCTCAGACATGCAGCAGCATGAGTGTGCTATGAGCTGGAAGGCCCACTGCGGGGAGGTCTACTCCGTGGAGTTCAGCTACGATGAGAACACTGTGTACAGCGTCGGCGAGGACGGGAAGGTGAGTGGGCGCGGGCTTTGGTCAGCAAGCTCCCTTCCTCTGGCTCTGTAGGCGTCTGGGATTCTAGAGGGCCCCCTAATAGCACAATGGACTGAGTTCAGTCCTGACCGTACCGTTTACCAGCTCGGTGACCTGGGGCCTCTCTCCACCCACTTTTGTCTTCTGTAAAACAGAGAAGAAAATAGTAACCGGTCTCATAGGATCTTAGTGAGGTCTACATGAGTTCAGTGGGAGTCGACTGTCATGAAAGGGGAGGACCCACATCCTTTCTCCTGGTTGTAGCAGAAAGGATGCATCTCCCTGACCCACCCTGCTCGTGGGTCCCAGTGCAGCCATGGTGTACTTGAGTGAGCTTGGTCACTGGGTGATCACAGCATGGGTGGGCAGAACTTGCTAGGCCGTGGGGCCTGGAGACAGCTGCGCCCAGAGCCAAGAAACATAAAAAGGGAGCTGGGGAAGAAGGTAAAAATAAGTGCCCCCTTTTAGAGCCTCCTTGGAAGAATTCGTTGGGATCCCTGGGAAGGGTGCTGGGGCAGGCAGAGCTGGGATAAGGACTTACTTTTGTGTGTCCCCTCCTGGGCCTTTTGGATTGTCCACCTCTGGATTCTGTCCACTGCTCTTATCCAGTGAAGACAGTCGTTACAAAATGGATTCTTCACTTGAAAACTCTCGAGCAAGTCTTTTTAAATCAGAGCTTGACTTGCTGTTCATCTGAATTGAGTTCTGAGTCAGGAGGAGGTCACAGCAGGCAGCCTGGCCCTGAAGCAGGCTGAAGGGTGTTTGTATTGCAGTCCCCGAGCTCAGCTTGTGTTCCACCGCCTGTGTTCCATCGGCTGAGCTGCTGAGAAACCGGAACTGCATTTGGAATTTAAGAAAAACCTAGCTGGGTTCTAACCCTATGAATAATATTAACACCAACAGTAGTAATAACAATCACTGGAGCATTGTGCCAGTTCGAGCGATGGGAGTCCAGGCTGGTGCCTACACTCTTCTGCTCCTGGAGTCAGGCCAGAGAGAAAGTTCCGACCTGGACGTGATGTGTCTGACTCTTTCTAGATTTTCTTTCCTTCAAAACAAAAAAAATGCTTACATTGTGTCGGGAGGCATGGGGACTGGATGGTCATCTCCCTACCCTTCCTGGGGCCTGTGGACCCCCTCCATTTCCTGGAGGCCGCCTCACTACTCCCTGCACACCCCCCCCCCACCAGGCCCTGCGCCCTGCGCCCTGGCCACCCCACTGAGAGCCCTGTGCTTGTGCTTTTGGGCTGTAGTTCATCCAGTGGAACATCCACAAGAGCGGCCTGAAGGTGTCCGAGTACGGCCTGCCCACCGACGCCACGGGCCCCTTTGTGCTGTCCGGTTACAGCGGCTACAAGCAGGTCCAGGTGCCTCGGGGCCGACTCTTCGCTTTCGACTCGGAGGGCAATTACATGCTGACGTGTTCTGCCACGGGGGGCGTCATCTACAAGGTACCTGGGGGCCCGGTGGGTGGCAGGGAGGTTCCTCGCTAGAGGCCTGGGCGTGGTTGAGTTCGAGCCCCGTCCCTGTCTCTGTCCCCGCCGGGTGGCCATGGAGACGCCTCTGGCCTGGGATGGACAGCAGCTGGGCCTCCCGGCTGCAGGCTGGCTCGGGGGAAACTGTGGGGACGGGAACGAGGTGGCCTGCCTCTCTGCTCACCCGTCCCTGTCCCTTGATGAGCCTGCCCCTTTCTGCCTGCCTCCGTGGGAATAATAACAACTATAGAACATCGAGAACGAGAGAGAAGGGCTGGGTGTTGGTCTGGGTGAGTGTCCAGGTGGTCTGTTCCAGTTACTCTAATCTGGCGTAGATTTATTGTTTGATGAGACGTCCTGTGGGTCAAGGACATTACAAGCCACGGCTGGGACAGAAATTCAGGGGTGTCGTGTGTCACATGGCAAGTAAGCTGTCCACTCTGTTTTGTCCCTCAGTCGATCTGCTTGTCTTAACCCTCTCATCGCAGCGTCTTTGGTTCTTATACCTTGTTCGTGTATATAATTGAGTGAAATTCTAAACCTCTCCATCTGGACTCGTCTTACCAAGTAGACAGGGGGATGAGGCTTTGTGTTGTGGCCTGAGCGCGTAGTTCCAGTTCCACGTGAATGCGGTGGCGCTTTGTCTGCAGGCAGAAGGCGTCATGGAGTGGGATGCTCTCTCCCGGGGGCTCACCGTCCATGGGCAGCTGTACCCTGGGGGGAAGCAGTGGGTGGGTGTGGCCTTGGCACAGGCAGTGTACACCAGAGACAGTGTGGCCCCTCTCCTGGTGCTCACACTTAAGTGAGAAAGAGACACAAGCATCAGCGGGGAGGACACAGAGCTGAGGGCTCAGAGGGGAGGAAGCCGGGTGGGGAATGAGGCCTTGGGGAGGACTGGGAAGAGGGCGCTCGGCTGTGGAGTCATGGGCCTTTGGAGGAGAGGAGGAGGAGGAAGGCGGGCCTTGGCATCCCACGGGGCAGCAGGGAGGGAGGGGGGTGGGGGAGGGGCTGCAGAAGTGGGAAGTCGGGAGCCTTCTTGACCTTAAGAGTGGCGCCAGGGGCCCTGGGTCTACTCCCAACAGGGCTCCTCTTCTCTACAGATGATGACTCGGGTGGCTCTTGCCCTCCCCTTAGAAATTAATTCCATAGTTTGTGTTTACTTATTTGTTCATTTCAATGGATATTTTAATAGAAATCTTTTTTGAGCTTTACTGAGCTACAGTTGATAAGTCACTCAATAAACTATATGTTTAAGGTATACAATGTGATGCCGTCATATAAAGTTCCATAAGATCTTGTAATTGCTATTGGGAGCCACTGTAAAGAGCTTTCTGTTTAAAGCCTAATTTTATTTCATCATTTAAAGGCTTGGTTGAGTCCCGGGTGGGCTCTCCTGTTGCTCTCTGCATGACTGTGTGTGTGTGTGTACATGACTGTGTGTGTGTGTACATGACAGTGTGTGTGTACATGACTCTGTGTGTGTGTTCATGACTGTGTGTGTGTACATGACAGTGTGTGTACATGACTGTGTGTGTGTGTACATGACAGTGTGTGTGTGTACATGACTGTGTGTGTGTGTGTATACATGACTGTGTGTGTGTGTACATGACTGTGTGTGTGTGTACATGACAGTGTGTGTGTGTACATGACAGTGTGTGTGTGTACATGACTGTGTGTGTGTGTACATGACTGTGTGTGTGTGTACATGACAGTGTGTGTGTGTACATGACTGTGTGTGTGTGTACATGACTGTGTGTGTGTGTACATGACTGTGTGTGTGTGTACATGACTCTGTGTGTGTGTGTACATGACTCTGTGTGTGTACATGACTGTGTGTGTGTGTACATGACTCTGTGTGTGTGTACATGACAGTGTGTGTGTGTACATGACTGTGTGTGTGTATACATGACTGTGTGTGTGTGTGTACATGACTCTGTGTGTGTACATGACTGTGTGTGTGTGTACATGACTGTGTGTGTGTACATGACTGTGTGTGTGTGTACATGACAGTGTGTGTGTATACATGACTGTGTGTGTGTGTACATGACTCTGTGTGTGTGTGTACATGACTCTGTGTGTGTACATGACTGTGTGTGTGTGTACATGACTCTGTGTGTGTGTACATGACAGTGTGTGTGTGTACATGACTGTGTGTGTGTATACATGACTGTGTGTGTGTGTGTACATGACTCTGTGTGTGTGTACATGACTGTGTGTGTGTGTACATGACTGTGTGTGTGTGTACATGACTGTGTGTGTGTGTTCATGACTGTGTGTGTACTGCTTTATTTTTGATCCTGTAGGCTTTGTCACTTGTCCTGATCAGTTCAGATCAGTTTGCAGTCAGACTTGCTCTTTAACCAATAATGAGTTGAAAGCTTTCCCCCCCATATCCTTTAAAAGTGTCAGTTCAGTCGTGTCCGACTTTTTGCGATCCCATGGACAGCAGCACGCCAGGCTTCCCTGTCCATCATCAACTCCCGGAGCTTGCTCAAACTCACGTCCATTGTGTCGGTGATGCCACCCAACCATCTCATCCTCTGTCGTCCCCTTCTCCTCCTGCCCTCAGTCTTTCCCAGCATCAGGGTCTTTTCAGACACACACAGAAGTTTAAAGGTGGCAGAGAGAACTCTGTCTCTTAGAGTATGTTAGGGACTTATTTTCCCCTGTGGTTGAAGGAGTAGCTGTAGTCAGGAAATTGAAGGTATTGCTGGTCCAAGTGGCAAACCTGAGACTTTCTGGCCGGAGGGACACGTGTGCCTGGGCACGTCCTGGGTTTGGGGTGGCAGCCCCCGGGCCCAAGGCAGTTTGGCCCCCGGAAGTGGATAAACTGCATGTGTTTGTGAGCACTGCCTGATGATGTTGCCTCCTGTCCCCTTGCAGCTGGGCGGGGACGACAAGGTTCTGGAGAGCTGCCTGAGCCTGGGCGGCCACCGCGCCCCTGTGGTCACCGTGGACTGGAGCACAGCCATGGACTGTGGGACCTGCCTCACTGCCTCCATGGACGGCAAGATCAAGCTGACCACCCTCCTGGCCCATAAAGTCTGACGGGACCCGCCCCAAGGGTCACCCACAGAAGCAGTATTATCCTAGCATGCGAGCGGAGAAGACAGGAGAAGAGGAAGCGCCCCTCGCGGCCCCCTGCTGGCTGGGCAGTCTTCAGGGAGAGGTTGCCTGGAGCGCTTGGGCACTGTCCAGAGACCCGCTGGAACGAGAGCCACGTGCAGTGGTGGCACATGCTCCCCAGACGTGGGCTCGCTGGGTCTGCCAGGAGCGGGCTCCAGATGGCAGGGGAAAGCTCAGGAAGGAGAAGCATCGTGTGGCTGCTCTGTTGGCCCAGAAGAGATTGGAAGTATTTTGTATATATTTGCTCAGTTTTCTTTTTTAAAAAAAGAATGCTCTTGTGGTCACCTGGCCTCTCTTTCTGGAACGCGTGTGTACAGCAGTGTGTCTGCCTTCACCTTTTGCCCTGGTGAAGGTCATGGCGAGCCCAGGTCCTGTGCCCTGGCTCTGACCTCACCAGCCTCGGGGCTGATCTTTATCAGACGGTTGCTCTTGCTTCGCCATAGAAGTAGAACATCTCTCTCCGGTTCCATTGGCCAGCCAAGGCAGAAGGCGTCATGGAGCCCTTTGGTCTCTGGGCTCGTGTCAGGGAGGCTATGGGCTTCCCTTGTGGCTCAGCTGGTAAAGAATCCACCTGCAATGTGGGAGACCTGGGTTCGATCCCTGGGTTGGGAAGTTCCCCTGGGGAAGGGAAAGGCTACGCACTCCAGTATTCTGACCCAGAGAATTCCATGGACTGTATAGACCACAGGGTCTCAAGTAGTCAGATACAACGGAGCGACTTTCAAGGAGGCTATAGTGCCTCTTCTTTTCCCAGAGAGTTGGCAGCTTTCGTTCCAGAAGCTTCTCGGCACAAGGGCAGAATCTGAGGTGTCTGCCTCTTCCATCCGAGTGGCCGCGGTTTCCCGGGACATGTCAAGGGGGCTCCTCCTGTTTTGTCAACTTTGCATGCTGAAGTTTGAACAGAGCCAGCCACTGGCGCCCTCTGCTGGTGAGTGGCCAGAGGACAGGAGTAAGTCGGCCAAGTGCTGGCTGGGAAGCCAGGGTTCTTGCCTTCTGGCTGTGTCCACAGCCTGGCCCTCTGCTTCCTGGCTGGGTGGGACTTTGAAAGGGCAGATACCCTCACAGGGTGGAGAAGCACGAGAGGATGACTGCCTTCTCCCGCTTGCATTTCCATTTGAGGTGCTGGGGTTTCAGGCCTGGACCTCAGGCTCCGACACTTGACAGGGCAGCCTTGTCACCAGGCTCTGCTCAGAACAGTTGTTGCAGAGGCTTTTTGGGCTCCAACCCAGATCTGGGGTGCAGGCCTGGTGAGGAGGTGCTCCCAGTTACCTCCTTTTGGAAAATCGTGAAAAGATGGGCATTAAAACTTTGGCTCTGATCTGCTGGCAGTTGGGAGGAAAGCTGCTGCTGCTGCTGCTAAGTCACTTCAGTCGTGTCCGACTCTGTGCGACCCCAGAGACGGCAGCCCACCAGGCTCCCCCATCCCTGGGATTCTCCAGGCAAGAACACTGGAGTGGGTTGCCATTTCCTTCTCCAGTGCCTGAAAGTGAAAAGTGAAAGTGAAGTCGCTCAGTCATGTACGACTCCTAGCGACCCCATGGACTGTAGCCTACCAGGCTCCTCCGTCCATGGGATTTTCCAGGCAAGAGTACTGGAGTGGGGTGCCATTGCCAAAGCAGGGAGGCTTAATTATGAGAAAACATGAGAGACTTAGCGATAAGTAGTTACTTAAACATTTTTACCCATTTCCACTTGTTAATTCTCCTTCAAATGAATAAACGCAAGACTTCCACCTATAATATTCCCCATCTTCTGCATTGAAGCAGCAACCTTATTTCTCTCCCCCAGGGATTCTGCGGGACATTTAAAAAGTGGTCATGTGTTTCATTTGCATGAGAGAATTCATGGCTTACTTTTCTTCTCTCCATCTTGAAGTTTCTGTCTTAATGCCCATTGAGGGCATATGGGCATCTTCTCCATACATATGGCCTTCGCAGCTTGCCAAAATGTCTTTAAGGTTTGTAGAAAAACAGCACTTGAAAAGCTGTCTCTTCTCTCATTTCCTTTATGCTCCGTCTCCCTCTTGTTTAGAGCTCTGTTCACAGCTAATGTGACCGAGGGTCCACCAGGAGGGACGGGCCGGGGGGTTCCACATCACTTTGAGGCTGCCTAAAAACACAAAACCAAGGCAACAATAGCCTCTGACCTTTTGAAATTAGCAAATACAATATGTGCTGTGGGCCACCCTGCCCCTCTTGGCCTGTCTCTCTCCAACCCCCACCCCAACCTGAGTGCCTGTCAGCGTGCCTTCTTCCTCGGGTTCCTCCCTGTCCCTCCCCTCACCCCTCCAAGGTGACTTCTCATCCTCCAATAAAGCATGTCGAAACTTAAATTTACCGCTCCTTCACAATACCAGCTTGGCACCTACCCAGGAACCCAGCGAGGTCCCTACCCTGGCGCGGGCAAGGCCAATCAGATGAAAACCATCAAGCCAGGCCAGCCCCAGTGCCCTGACCCCGCACGCCCAGTGCAGCTGTGGCCCGGCTCTGGGCAGGGCTGCGTGAGAACAGTGAGGTGCGTTTCCCTTATTATCCTTGGGATCTGTCTGCGCTTGCCTGCTCCTACTCCAAGACCTCGGGCCCCCTGAGCTCAACATTCAGACGGCTTCAGGAGCTGACTTCCACCCATTCAGATCCCTCCGCTTGGGCTTCTGGTCCCTGCTCGGGCCTCCGCGCAGAAGGGTTTATATGCAGATGGGCGTCCTACATTTTTCAGCTGGCTAAGGGAAGAGGTTTTTAAGGAGAGTGAGGAGGAGGTTCTCCTAGTAGTAAGTGTTCCCCATTCCTTTGCTCACAAAATGATGCGTCTCTGCTGATTAGACTTGGGCTTGTCTTGGCTCACAACTTGTGGGAACGGAGGGCAGTGAGGTCACTAGAGGTGACTGATGTTGGAACCTTTGGGAACCAGAGGAGAAGCAGGTCCTGCCTCATGAAGAGGCTGGAGGCAGAGCCCAGGTTCAACCTGCAACTAAACAACTCCAGTGCCCAGCAGGTTGGTTTTGTGATTTTAACTCCTTGGTTTATCTCCTTAATCCTTGACTGACTTAAACTTTCCTGGACCAGCCTACCTCCATAGGATTGAGGCTTAGTTATGAGGTGAAAGTGCTTTGGGGAAACCAAAGTCACCACACAGTTAGAAGTGAGATCTGGCTCTGATTTTCCAAGCTCTGGATCACACTCCCCTATCCTGTGCCTCTAGTATATGGAAAGTAATTATTCTATTATTACATGATTTGTTGTAAGTCACACATCAAGTGGCTGTCTTGATAATTTCACACTTGGGGGGTAGATGGTTCTGATCATCCTTTTGCCTCAAAAACACAAATGTTTGTGTTTTTAGTCATGTCTGCCACTTGGGGTCTTTTTTGGCCTGCCCTTTTCAAGCTATTTCAAGCTGTATGATTTTATGTAAAACTAGATGCTAACTCCATGTGTGAACCGCAGCGCTCGGCATCAAGTTGAAAGCAAAGTGAGGAGACATGGGCAACTTTATGGAGCAGCCCTGTTCTCAGAGGGAACACCTCAGTCACCAATTTGAATATTAATTATTAGTAACTCCCACTTTCTAGATAAAAAATGTAAACAATGTTTTTAATTTCTTTTCCTGCACCCAAGGGACTCACCTTGCCCCCACTCGCCCTACCTGGGGGTGCATGCCTCCAGCAGGGAGCTGTGAACTTGGTTTTTCTGGGACTTTTCTTCCCCCTCTGCCCTTCCCCTATCAGAGCTTTCCAAAATGAAGCTCCCCCTCTCCCCTCTCCTTAATTTCTGGTTGGAAGGAGGGGCCTGGGAATTGTCCCTTTAACAGTCCAACCAGCAAGCCACAGGACTGGAAAAGGTCAGTTTTCATTCCAATCCCAAAGAAAGGCAATGCCAAAGAATATTCAAACAGACTTTATTTTTTGGGGCTCCAAAATCACTGCAGATGGTGATTGCAGCCATGAAATTAAAAGACGCTTACTCCTTGGAAGAAAAGTTATGACCAACCTAGATAGTATATTCAAAAGCAGAGACATTACTTTGCTGACTAAGGTCCGTCTAGTCAAGGCTATGGTTTTTCCAGTGGTCATGTATGGATGTGAGAGTTGGACTGTGAAGAAGGCTGAGCGCCAAAGAATTGATGCCTTTGAACTGTGGTGTTGGAGAAGACTCTTGAGAGTCCCTTGGACTGCAAGGAGATCCAACCAGTCCATTCTAAAGGAGATCAACCCTGTAATTTCTTTGGAAGGAATGATGCTAAAGCTGAAACTCCAGTACTTTGGTCACCTCATGCGAAGAGTTGACTCATTGGAAAAGACTCTGATGCTGGGAGCGATTGGGGGCAGGAGGAGAAGGGGACGACAGAGAATGAGATGGCTGGATGGCATCACGGACTCAATGGACCCGAGTCTGGGTGAACTCCAGGAGTTGGTGATGAACAGGGAGGCCTGGTGTGCTGCGATTCATGGGGTCGCAAAGAGTTGGACACGACTGAGCTGAACTGAACCACACAATTGCACTTATCTCATATGCTAGCAAAGTAATGCTCAAAATTCTCCAAGCCAGGCTTCAACACTACATGAACCAAGAACTTCCACATGTTCCAACTGGATTTAGAAAAGGCAGAGGAACCAGAGATCAAATTGCCAACATCCTTTGGACCATCGAAAAAGCAAGACAGTTCCAGAAAAACATCTGCTTTATTGATTATGCCAAAGCCTTTGTGTAGATCACAACAAACTGGAAAATTCTTAAAGAGATGGGAATACCAGACCACCTTACCTGCCTCCTGAGAAATCTATATGCAGGTAGAAGCAATAGCTAGAACAACAGACTGGTTCCAAATCAGGAAAGGAGTACGTCAAGGCTGTATATTGTCACCTTGCTTATTTAACTTAATTGCAGAGTGTATCATGCGAAATGCTGGGCTGGATGAAGCACAAGCTAGAATTAAGATTGCCAGGAGAAATATCAATAACCTCAGATATGCAGATGATACCACCCTTATGGCAGAAAGCGAAGAACTAAAAAGCCTTTTGATGAAAGAGAGTGAAAAAGTTGGGTTAAGACTCAACATTCAGAAAAGTAAGATCATGGCATCTGGTCCTATCACTTCATGTCAAATAGATGGGGAAACAATGGAAACAATGACAGACTTTATTTTTTGGCTCCAAAATCACTGCAGATGGTGACTGCAGCCATGAAATCTTCATTTGCTCCTTGGAAGAAAAGCTATGGCAAACCTAGACAGCATATTAAAAAGCAAGACATGACTTTGCCAACAAAGTCCAAGTCCAAGCTATGGTTGGACTACTAGAAAGTAGTCACGTATGGATGTGAGAATTAGACTATAAAGAAAGCTGAGCGCTGAACTGATGCTTTTGAACAGTGGTGCTGGAGAAGACTCTTGAGAGTCCCTTGGACAGCAAGGAGATCCAACCAGTCCATCGTAAAGGAAATCAGTCCTGAATATTCATTGAAAAGACTGATGCTGAAGCTGAAACTCCAATGCTTTGGCCACCTGATTAGAAGAACTGACTCAACTGAAAAGACCCTGGTGCTGGGAAAAATTGAAGGTGGGAGGAGATGGGTATGACAGAGGATGAGATGGTTGGATGGCATCACCGACTCAATGGCCATGAGTTTGAGTAAACTCCAGGAGTTGGTGATGGACAGGGAGGCCTGGTGTGCTGCAGTCCATAGGGTCACAAAGAGTCAGACACGACTGAGCGACTGAACTGAACCAACAAGTCTCAAATGGAGCCACATTTGGGAACTGTTAAAAAAAAAGTACTGTTAAAATTATTCACGACCCTTGTTAACGAACAGTAAGGAAACTATTAGAGAGTCTACTAGGTAGGGTTTTCTGTGGGGGAGAGGTTGAACTCAACTCCCAGTACAAGGGAAGTGCCTGGGTGGGGGGTCAGTGGATGGATAATTACTAAGAGGAAACACCAGAGTGAAGTGGGCTTCTGGCTACATCGACCTAATAAGATTATTGCTGTGTTAGTTCAGTTGCCCAGTCATGTCCGACTCTTTTTGACCCCATGAATCGCAGCACGCCAGGCCTCCCTGTCCATCACCAACTCCTGGAGTTCACCCAAACTCATGTGCATCGGGTTGGTGATGCCATCCAGCCATCTCATCCTCTTTTGTCCCCTTCTCCTCCTGCCCCCAGTCGCTCCCAGCATCAGAGTCTTTTCCAATGAGTCAACTCTTCGCATGAGGTGGCCAAAGTATTGGAGTTTCAGCCTCAGCATCATTCCTTCCAGTGAACACCCAGGACTGGTCTCCTTTAGGACGGACTGGTTGGATCTCCTTGCAGTCCAAGGGACTCTCAAGAGTCTTCTCCAACACCACAGTTCAAAGGCATCAATTCTTTGGCTCTCAGCTTTCTTTACAGTCCAACTCTCACATCCATACATGACCACTGGAAAAACCATAGCCTTGACTAGACGGACTTTTGTTGGCAAAGTAATATCTCTGCTATTTAATATGCTGTCTAGGTTGGTCATAACTTTCCTTCCAAGGAGTAAGCGTCTTTTAATTTCATGGCTGCAATCGCCATCTGCAGTGATTTTGGAGCCCCCCAAAATAAAGTCTGACACTGTTTCCACTGTTTCCCCATCTACTTCCCAGATGCCATGATCTTTGTTTTCTGAATGGTGAGCTTTAAGCCAACTTTTTCACTCTCCTCTTTCTCTTTCATCAAGAGGCTTTTTAGTTCTTCACTTTTTGCCATAAGGGTGGTGTCATCTGCATATCTGAGGTTATTGATATTTCTCCCGGCAATCTTGATTCCATCTTGTGCTTCTTCCAGCCCAGCGTTTCTCATGATGCACTCTGCATAAGCGGCCGGGTAATCAAACGTGACCTGGGGGGGATGACGGTGGATGAGAATCAGGTGTGGAGGGTGGGCGGACTCCAGCTAATCCAGTATTAGCTGTATTCTCGGTAAAAACGGACAATGTGGAGATGCACGCGGAAGTCCAAAAGGCAGGGCGTTGCTGAGGAGAGTTCAGATCCCTCTCTGAATTTGGTCAAGGAGAGACTTGGTCAGGACCCGGGTCAGCGGAGGCCGGAGTGCCCCACTACACCTTTATCCGGCGAGTCCTGCTCCAACGCCGAGGGCGCAGACCACGCGGCCCGCCGGCAGGGGGCGCGCCAGGTCCGCCACGCCGGCGGGCGCCCGGGATCCGGAAGTGCGGGAACGTAGGGGAGCGGGGGCCGGGCCGCGGGGCTCCCTGCTCCCGACCACCGTTCGGATCCGCCTCCCGGGCCCTCCCCGGAAGCCAGGGAGGCGCGCGGGCCCCGAGGTAGGAAGCCCGGCCGGAGGAGTACCGGGAACGCGGGCGGGTGGGTCGCGCGTCGCGCTTCGCCCTCCTCTGGCGGGCCGGCCCCGCTCTCATCGCGGCCGTAGCGGCGCGGGGTCCCCGAGAGCAGGGAGGCGGAGAACTGGGGGCTCCGGGCAGGTCGCTGCGCCCGCGGGGCCGCCCCAGGCCCTCACCCACCCGCCCCCAGCCGGCGGGGCCCAGGGCCAGGGCCTGGAGGGCCCAGGTGCGAGTCCTGACCGGCCGTTTCAAACTTTTTTTTGGTGACTGTGCGAATTGCTAAATGTCAGTTCTTCGTCTGTAAAATGGGCTTCAGAATATCCATCTCATGGTCAAATCAGTATACGCACCGAGCACCGCAGCTGTGCTTGTGCGGGGTGGTTAGCGGTACTCCTTAGATGTGGCAAAGATTGAGCGCGGGAGGAGAAGGGGCCACAGAGGATGAGATGGTTGGATGGCATCACCGACTCAATGGACATGAGTCTGAGCCAACTCCGGGAGTGGGTGATGGACAGGGAGGCCTGGCTGCTGTAGTCCATGGGGTCACGAAGAGGTGGACCACGCTGCGCGACTGAACAACATTAGATGTGGGAATGACTGTTACCACCTCTTGGATTTTCACAGAACGTGCGCGCTGAGCTGTTTTCAGGGTTACTGCTCAGTGGAGGGCAGAGATCTGCACCGTTTGAGTCGCAGGGTCGGGGCTGAGTTTCAGGAGGGGCAGGGCGGGAATCCAGTGGGGGTGGGTGGGGAGAGGCCAGATTAGATGAGAACCGCCCCCGACCCCCAGAGCCCTGGCGTCTGGATCCTGCACATTCAGGCACAATGATATCTGACACACCCGACCAGTCAGAAGTATCTTTGGATTTAAGGGAGTGGGTGTTGGCCAGTGAAACCTCACTGAATCAAAATGGCCTTGGGGTTTCTTATAACCACTCCTAGATAGAGGGAAGGAGAAATCTGTGATGGGAGGAGGGGAGGAAGAGAGCATTGAGAGAGGTTTTAAGGGTAGGATTGTCTGGGCACCCTGGGGACAGTGAGCGTCTCTGGTGGAGAGGAGAAGGGGCACCTTCCTTCCTCCTGTGTTGAGGTGCTCAGTGCAGAGGCTCCTGGGAGCATGGGGCCCCACTGCTGGTGGGGGCCCTGGGCCCTGAGTGGAGGGCTTCTTCTCCATGACGCCCACAGCCTGCCCACTCCACACGCCCCTCTTCATGCCCTGTGAATGATCCATCTGAGTCTCCTTGGCCCTGCTCACCTCTGGCCTGCCCTAACCAGTCACTGTGGCTGATGCCTGAGAATGTTCTAATTTATTAGAATTCACTGGACTTTGTTCTTTGTAGTAATTAAAGATGGACTCCTGTTGATGACAAATGGACCTACAGTTCCTGCTGTGAGATGAGAGAGTGGGATTCGCTGTCCTGAAGTCGCTAAGCTTGGACCCTAGTTCCTCTTCATGAGAGACTAAAGAGATGGAAGCCTTAAAGTCTGAGAATAAAAAGAGGGTGCTGCCCACATGGATGACAGCCCAGGTGGCTGAAAAGAGGGCGGTGCAGGTGAAGACCCCCAAGAGGAGACCAGCCACGGTGCCAGCAGCTGCAGCCAGGTGGGGCAGCTTCTGTCCTCCTGGGGGATTAGGACAGGGGAGGGACTGAAGGCCTCACAGTTGCTGGGGCCCAGTCGTCCAGTGTTGGTGGAACAGTGAGGGAGGGTGTTTCAGTCCACAAACGTCTCATCCGCTCTCGGGTGTGCAGGCTGCAGGTGGCTGTGCCCTGCCAGGCTGGCACTGGCTTCTGCCTCTGTCGGTGAATCTCCACCCTCTGGCCCTCATGGGTCAGTCCCAGATAGCTGCTCCAGCTCTTGAGTTAAACACACACCAGCTAAGCTCTCAGATAGCAATTGTCCAAATTGTTAGTATCTTCATTTGCCGCAGAAATTGTGACCATCCCATGAGGGGGTAGGTGAACCAAGTGATCCCATCTTCCTGCGGATATATCTTTAGGGACGGGCAGACAAGCTGCAGGTTGCTGGGCCGGCCAGAAATCAGAGACTGGGGGGCACGGGGGGAGGTTGGTTGAATGGTGATATTGGTGGGGGTCTCCAGGCTGCCAGGGAGGGGGGTACCCCTGTCCTCTCCTGGCCATAGTCTCAGGTGCTCACTGTCCCTCTCTGACTTCCCTTTCTAAGTTTTCTTCACTGACCAGCCTTGCTTTCTGATCGTTGCTGTGCTGTGCTTAGTCGCCCAGTCGTGTCCAGCTCATTGCGAACCAGCGGACTGTAGCCAGGCTCCTCTGTCCATGAGGATTCTCCAGGCAAGAGTACTGGAGTGGGTTACCATGCCTTCCTGCAGGGGATCTTCCCGACCCAGGGATTGAACCCAGGACTGCATTGTGAGGGGTTTCTTTACTGCTGAGCCACCAGGGAAAGCCCTCCTTTATTGTATTCACACATGAGGGTGAGGGGTGGCATTCAGACATGTCTTGGCCTGTTTGACCTTTTTGCATCGCGAGCGTGTGCGCACGCAGGCGCGTGTGTGTCTCAGGAGCCAGCTGTCTCACCCTATTTCTTAGCGGAGTTGATGGACGGTGGGAAGCCCCATGGTTGCCCCAAGAACCCCTGTGCCAGTCACTAGTCCCAAGGATGCAGAGGCCACGGCAGTGCCCTGGGGAAGCTACTGCTCTCAGCCCTGGCAGACAGGCCCCGAGATGTGACTCTGGGTCTCATTCTTTCCTGCTGGTGATTCGTGCCTGTCTCTAACTTCATGCTCTTCTCTCAGATTTCCTGCCGTGAGGACTGTGTACTGCATGAATGAAGCCGAAATTGTCGACGTTGCTCTGGGGATCCTCATTGAGGTACAGTCAACTGTGTCTTTTATTTTTGTAAATTTCATTTATGTATATATGTTGGCCGTGCTGGGTCCTCGCTGCTGCTCGGGGCTTGGGGCCTGCTCTCTGGTGGCGGTGAGAGTTTCTCATTGCGGTGGTTTCTCTTATTGTGGAGCACAGGCTCCAGGGCACATGGGCCTCTGCAGTTGGCAGAGCACGCGCTCAGGAGTTGTGGTTCCTGGGCCCAGTGATAGTAGCGTGTGGGCCCTGGATCGTACAGGCTTCTGTAGTTGTGGCACATGGCTGAGTTGCCCTGAGGCTTGTGGGGTCTTCCCGGACCAGGGCTTGAACCCATATCTCCTGCATTGGCAGATGGACTTCTCACCACTGACCTGCCAGGGAAGCCCAGCTGTGTCTTTTCTGATGACTGGAGACTCTTGGCGGGGGTTCATGCTAATAAAAGAGGCGCCCTGCCTGTTGGCAGCCAGGAGCCCACTCATCTGCAGCCCGCTCCAGGGGAGGGGTGCCCCCGCCGGGCCCTTGGGGCTGGAGACCTGGGAGGCCGTGGCCGTGTGAGAGAGGGCGGCCCTCCCAGTCTGGGCGGCTCTCTGCTGGTGGCGGGTGGAGGGGACAAGAGTCGTGAGCTGCTCGTGTTCTCTGAGGGTCTCCTTCGGGCGAGGTGACTTCTGATTGCCATCCTTAGCACCTCGCCCCTGAAGCCCTGGCTTCCAGAAGCGGCTAACGGTTGTCCCACCTTCGAGTGGTGTAGTCCCTGAGAGTTGCTCAGGGCCTTTTATATATTCCTCTCTCATTTAACGCTTGCAATAACCTGCCGGTCGATACTGTCGCTAGTCCCAGTGAGTGAGGCCCGCACTCAGGGTTCACGTCCCGCGCGCCTTCCGTTCTGTCGGCCTGCCCTTCCGTGTCCGTGGGGTCCACTTGTCGTCCCTGCGCCGCTGTTCCTGAGGCCCCTGCCCGCCGCTCGCCCTGCTGGTCCTGATTTCTGCACCGCCCGAGAAAGAGGGCGGGGAGGGGCAGAGTCGGGTGAAGGGGGCGGGGGCCATCTGTGATCTGGGAGCTGGGCCCAGTCCCCCGGCGCTGGCTTTACAGGTGCTACTGGGTACGTTCTGTGTCCTTGCATGTTAGGGAAGTAAAACCCATCTGTTTGCCTGCCGTTTCTTCTGCTCAGGAGGACCGAAAACAGGAAAAGCCGTTGGAGCCGCCACCTCTGGCAGGCGCTGATAAGCCAGAGCGCTCCCCGGCCAGCCCAGCGCCGCCGTCCCCAAGTCCCCGCTGGAGCCGAAGCGAGGACAGTGAGGAAGAGGACTGTGGGGCAGACGGCCCTGCCCTGGGGCCCTCGGGTTCTGGCGCGGCCTGCAGCAGAAGCCTCGAGGAAGACCAGGACGAGCTAAAATACGTCAGGGAGATCTTTTTCAGCTGAGGGACACACTTCCAGGACCTTCTGCCCAGAGTGGCTGAAGGAGGCTGGGCTTCCTCTCTCAGCCCAAGCGCTGCCCTCAGACTGTGACAGCTTCTGCTCCCAGCGTCAAGCCTCCCTGGGCTGGGTGGATTCACCGGGGGAGGTGAGGAGTCAGTGAGCTCCCCCCAGAATTCCTGCTCTATGCTCTCCCTGCTCAGGGGCCTAGGAGCTCAACACTGTCTTATTCAGGTACCTGGTTCCAGGGAAATGAGATCATGGGGGTCAAACTTACTGAAACTGGAGAGTCAGCCTAATAATTTTCAAGGAAAAACCAGTATGGCTGCTAAGTACACTGCAGTTCCTATGGTTTGGCCACCTGAAGGAAGAAGCCTGTTTTTAAAATCACTTCCGTCACGTGTCAGTTGGTCAGTGAGCCCTTGTTGGTCCAACCCTGAACAAGACACCTTCCCCCAGGGCTGGCCTCCCCACTGAGAACCTGCCTGCCGTTCCATGTACAGATTGGGAGGCCTCCCGACCAACCAGACAGCCCTCCTCCCCTCGGCCGCCACCTTCTGCCACCTTTCTAGGCCTCAGCCCCTGGGCAGTTAGAAAGTAAGAGTGGGATAGGAGCCCAGAAGAGACACAGAGGACAAGACATCACACCGGAGTCCGTGTTTCTGCCTCTATTCAGTGTGGCTTTGCACAGGCGTGGGATGAGGCGATCACGTGCTGTACAGATTGTCAGTGTAACAGATGCTGAAGAATACACACAGTGCCCCCGTGCGTGAGTGGCGCTCGTATCCTTTCCGGCGCAGGGTGAGACGGGAGGGCATGCGGCGTTCACATGGACGTGGGCCGGCTCACTCCGTTCATCGTCTTTTCCTGGCCAGGGACCTGGCGTCCTGGGCTCCTGAATGCCCGGGTCGCGTGCTGGGAGCGGGCTGCTCGTGCACAGTGGTTAGACCCCTGTTCTGTCTGTCTGCAGGTCCAGGAGCCTTTTCAGGGGAATGTTCAAAACCTCCAGGCTCTTCTCTGTGCCTGTCCTGTGAATCCCTCAGATCACTGCTTGGCCTTTGGGAGCATTGTCTCGAATGGAGATGGGACGCTTGCTAGGCTGGGTTCCCAGGGACACCGAGGCGTTCCTTCATAAACCATCACCGGGTTCCCATCTGGCATTTGGCAGCTTGTCCTGGAAATCTGGCCCCAGTGACAGGAAGCCTTATCTCCCCATTGTTCTGAGGATCAAGTCAGAATGGCTTGCTCAGGTCAGTTAACTAAAGCAGGAATTCTTGCAACAATGAGCTATGTGGTTCTCGGGTGTCTTAGAAGTCCCAAAGGACAGACCACCCTATCCTAAGAAGTCTTGTCCTCCTTGACGTTGGGCACCCACCCCCTCCATGGTGGGTCCAGTCTGCTCAGCGCTGGCTTTGAAACAGGGTGGCCGAGAAGACACACTGGCCCGTGCGTTCTCTGGCAGCCTTCTCTGAGCACAGTTCAAAGTGAACCCTTGCGATCACATAAGCCTTTAGACGGAGCTAGCAGCTCCCCAGCTCCTGTCCTTTGCCCTCTGAGGGAACACAGCTGTGGCCACAAGCAAGACAATGAGCAAGGTCTGGGCAGCGCCCAGAGCTAGAGCCCCAGGTCCCAGGAGGGAGAGCTGGAGCCACTTCCAGGTGTAGGTGAGGAAGAGGCCCAGACCGCTGGCCAGCAGCACGGAGGATGTGGCCAGGAAGCCCACGGCCAGCTGCCACTCCCCCTCGTTATTATTGCACCAGGCCAGGAGGAGAGGCAGGGGGACGAAGAGGGTGAGGACCAGGGCCCCGTACACGCCGAGCCTGGCCAGGGCCAGGCCCACTCGAGGCACGCCCAGGGCCTCCAGTTCCGGGAACTGGTAGCATTGCAGGGCACCGGCGCCCTCGTGCCAGAGACAGAAGTTGTAGAAGCCAACCCTGAGGTTGGGCAGGTCCACAAGGTTGCCGGCCTTCCAGAGGAGAGCAAAGAAGAGCAGGCTGATGACTGTGACCGTGAGGGCCATTGTGCCGAGGAACAGCAGCTGGCTGCACCGCTTTGACTTCAGGACAGTCATCTTCATGCCATTCACAGGGCGCCTCCTGGGTCCCTGTAGGGGAGGTCACACCGTGAATGTCCAGCTCGCCCTGCCTCCCTCCCAGTTTCTTCTCGAGCTCCTGTTCTGAAATTCCAGAGACTTGTGGCCTACTTCCTTCAAGACAAAACCAAACCCAGCCCCGGCCACGGCTGCCCATTGTGGTGGGCAGTGCAGGGGGTGGTGGACAGTGGTGGCCCCTGGGGACTGCCCTGGTGATCAGCTTCTGGAAGCCCCCTTGGGAAGCACAGCCCCTCCCCTTTCCCCATGCTGGCTGGAGGTTTGCCTGACCACCCCACACTCATCCTGCACGTGGACAGACAGAGGAAAGCCACGAGGCGGATAGGGTGTGGACAGGCCTTGGGGAGGGTAGCGTCTGCTACGCAGGCTGCTGCCGCAGGTTACTGTGGACGGGGCAGCTCATCAGCTGCAGAGATTTATTTTCTTGGTTTTGGAGGCCGGCAAGCCCCAAATCAAGGCGCCAGTGATCCGGGGTGTAGTAGGGGCCCGATTCCTGGTTCCCAGACGGTCCACATTTTGCTGTGTCCTTGTGGGGTGGAAGGGACACGGGAGCTCTCAGGGGCCTCTTTTTTAAGGGCACTGATCCTATTCAAGAGGGGATAGTGTGAATCCCTGCTCTAGCCCTCATCACCTCCCTAAGGCCCCACTTCCAAATGCTGGGGGTTAGGCTTCAGTGAACAAATGTGGAGGGACACAGACGTTCAGTCTGCAGTAGGCTGCTGATGAGAATAAGGATTTATCAGCAACTTCTTTGGCAGAGACAAAGATGTATCAAATATTAAAATGATGTGTTTAGTCCATGTTGTTAGACTGGTAGGGTGAGAAGTTTTAACCATTCCAGCCCATGGCATGGGGAAAGTTGCCAACAGGAACACAGTCTGCACAGGTTTGCATCTTAACAGGTATTTGTAAAAGCCTGGATCTAAATTTTTGATGGATGTAGGAATTTTGGGGTGTCGGATGGACTTCCAGGGCTGGAATCCAGATTTATACCACTGTGCAGTGGGAAACAAGATTCCACTTGCTTCAGTGGTCCAAGAACCAGTAGGCTGGGAGTTGGGTTGCCTGTGTATAAATGCTCCATCTTACTTCGCTTATTTCAAGCCTGTTCCACTTGGGCTAGAAAAAAGGTTATTATCAGGCTTAATGCAAAAAGATGCCTGGGGCTTCTCAGAGGAGGTTGTACAGCCGCCTCACACAGCAGTGCCCCAGGCACCCAGAGCCTTTGTTTTTGACTTCCTCTCCTCTCTCGACTGACCTTTTGGAGGTTTCAATAGAGAACAAAACAAAACAAAGCTGGAGCTGAGAGGCTGTGAGCAGACGTGTGGGTAGCAATCCTGGTTTCCTTCCTCTCGGCCCTTCAGCAGATAGAGTTCAGTCCCAGCTCCACTGTCTGGGGCGGCTGAGAACTTGAACTTGGGTTCTGCAGGCAGGCCCGGCTCCCTTGGGTCCTCCCTCCCTCGCTTGGCCCCTGCCCACCATCCCCCTTCCCGACCCCCGCCCCATCACGCTGCTCCTCAGCTCAGCCCAGTCCAGTTGCTGAGTCGCCTCCGACTCTGCGGCCCCGTGGACTGCAGCACGCCAGGCCTCCCTGCCCCTCACCAGCTCCCTGTTCTCTGCCTCGCTGGGTCCTGCTGGGTTTTCACCACCTTTCTCAGACTACTTCAGCCCACACTCTGATGTAGCTGAAGGCCAGGATGTGTGTTCCCCGCCTGGTGTAATCTTTCTGGGGAACAGTCTGTCTACTTTATCCCCAGAATGGTGCCTATCCACAGTAGGAACTTTTTTCTGAATGAGTGAAAATGTCCCATAGCATCCTTTAGGTACCGCACATGCTGATCTGAGCATGTCTAACAAGACACCAGAGCTCCGTGAGGGGAGGGGCTCTGCTGTGTGTCTGCTCCTCGCTCAGTGCGGGGGGGGGGGGGGGGCGGGGGGGGGGCGGGGGGGGTGTGCCCCCCGTGCTTCTTCTCGGGCGGTGGACTGAGAGCTTGGGGGCTCGGCCTAGCTTCTCTTTTCTAAACATGTTCCAGTGAAAGGATATGGTTATTTGGTGGGAAAACCCTCGGGCACCCTTCTCTGCCTTCCTGAGAGCCTACCCGGATTTTTTTGTTTGGTGTTGGCCCTTTAACAATCCTTGTAATCTTGTCCTCAGCACAGTGAGCTCTTTAATTCCCTTTAATGATAAGCCTGTGCTTCCCTCAGCGGGCAGAAGAGAGACTGCTGAGTCACTGTTGCTGTTTTTAAGTGAAGTCTTTCCTGTTTTTAATAAAGTAACGCATGTTGGTTGTAGAAAATCAGAAAAATGTGAAAGTATGGAGACAAAACTAAAAATTGTTGATAACTTCAAGGTTGTAGAAATAACCACCCAGCGACACAGTTCCTCCTGTAACGCTGTTTTATATAGTTGGGATTGCGTAAACGTGTGTGTTTGTATCCTTTGTAAACCTCACTGTAGCATGGATATTTCCCTTTGCCACTAGCAGTGTTTCCTAAACAATGTTTTTAGTGGCTGGGTTAGCTGCACTATCGTGTATGGTTTATATATTCTGTTTTATGACTTTGTTTTGGTGTATGGTTTCTATATATTCTGTTTTACAACACTGTTTCGCAGTACTGTGAATAATGCCATGGTGACTGTTTGTGAATCAGTATATTCCTCCACCAGAAGTTTGAGAGTGCTTGTCTCATCATCTCCCCTATTGAATTTTCTCAGCTTCTCATCTTCGATGATGAAAAATGACACAGCATTGCTGTTGTTGAGTAAATGTTTTTCGAGTGTTTGTTGACTCTCTGGCTTTTTTTTTTTCCCCCCGGGGGGTGGGGTGTGGAATGCTGTCAGTTCCTTTGTTTTTTTTTTTCTGTTGTTTTTAGTTTTGGTTTTTGTTTGTCAGTGTATGTGATCTCTTTATAAATAAAGGCTGCTAGCGTTTTGCTGTTGTAACGGTCGTCATAAAGCATAACCCTTAACCCTTTTGTGGCAGGAGGGCCCCTGAACCAGGACACAAGTCTGGACTCAGTAAAAGTGTGTGGCTTCACGTTCGTCACCAGAAGGAAAATACTCTCAGACCACTCATCTGAGGCACTTTGTGTTTTTTTTTTTTAGTTTAAGCACCCCTGAAGTTTTCACATCAATAGGATGATGGTTGGAAGCGGCACAGACATAGGGTCCCGGTCTTCTAAATAACGTTCTTGCCACTTTTGTGTTAAAAGTGCGAAACCTTCTTGAGGTCGCATCAGGAAGGATTAGTGCCCCAGCAGGTTGCCACCCTGCCAGTCCCTCTGGCAGCCCACGCCCTGAGTGCAGGACGCCTGGCAGAGAGCGGTGCCTGGGGAGCTTTTCCCAGCATGGGTCCATCCCTGGCCTCTCCCCTGACTGTAAGGAACACTTGAGAAGGGCTGACTGAGCAGGGAGGCCGGCTCTTGCCACCGACACTGGTTTATTCACTTCAGATGGCCGGAGGCCCAGGGCATGCTCTCTCTAGTTTCCTGAGTCAGAATGGACTTTCCAAACTGCCCATGGACCTTCTGTTACAGAGGAGGTCTGTAGCTACAGTCTCCAGCTCCCAGACGCTTTCTTATATGCTGGGATATCTGCCAGCTTAATGATTATGTGCCTTGTATACAAATACTGGTCATGCACTTATTTATAACTTCTGCTTTGTCACCAGGGCGTCCCTGGTGGCTCAGCGGTAAAGAACCCGCCTGCCAATGCGGGAGACGGGGATTTGATCCTCGCATCGGGAAGATCCCCTGGAGGAGGAAATGGCAACCCACTTTGGTATTCTTGCCTGGAAAATTCCATGGACTGAGTAGCCTGGTGGGCTACAGTCTGTGGGGTGGCAGTGACTTAGGCACTAAAAACGATTTGCCACTGCTCTAGTCGTTTCAAATATTCCATTTCCATCTGTCCCAACATGTGAGAGGCCCACACAACTCCCTGTCTACCCTGACTTAGCAAAGATACCCTCCCACCCCTGTAGTCACTCATGTCATTCTGTTTTTTTCAGTTCATTCTTCCTGCCTGGAGGTCTAATGATATTCAGTAGCAAGACTTTGTATGTACAGTTGGGCCTTATTTAGTTTCTCGCCATTTGCCCTAGTTCACCACCTGTATGTCTGTCCCAGGTGACGCATTCTGGGGGCCCCTGCACTGTCCCTCACATCAGAGGCCGCCAGCGGGAAATTCTCCTTCATCCATGAAGTGTTTAATAAGCCCTCTAGGTACCCATGGGAGAGGCCGGCAAGTGTCTACAAGTGTGCCCTTCAGTCCCAGAGGGTGGGGACGAGACTGGAACGCCTGAATTCCTGGGCCGGGGACGGGCAGTGTGCTGTGCCCGGCCGGCGTGTCGTGTCCTGGAGCTTGTTACCCGGAGAGACTCTGGATGCCGCGGGCGTCCACTCCTGGGACGACGTCTGCAGTCATGTGGCCTTCCTCCTGCTTCCTCAGAAACAGGGCTCCGCAGGGCTGTTAGTGCCCCGGTCGCCCCTGGACACCTTCTCCCCTTATTCCTGCTCTCCACCCCCTCCCGCAGCTCCTGCCACGTTTGCTTCCTTGAGCATCCTCCGAAACCGTCAGACAAGCTCGGGCCTCTGTGCTGGCGTTCCCCTCCCTGGAGTCTTCTTCCGTTGTCACGTGTCTGCTGCCTCCCTTGAGGTCTCTGCTCAGAGATCCTTTTCTCAGTGATGCTGTCCCTGGCTGGCAACTTGAGCCTGTGACGGCTCCTCCACAGCACCCTGCTCTCCCTCGGTAGCATTTCCCACCATCTTAACATCCTAAATACTTAGTGTTGTCTTCTGCCTACAGCCCTCAATAGAATGTAAACCTCATGAGGGTAAGGAATTTCATGTTATACAAATTAGACAAAAGTCTATGGCTGTCTGTCTCTATCAGAATCTGTCTTTAACTGTTACACCCCGAACACTCCCTGGCACGTCTGTGAATATCCACCAAGCAACCTCTGAATGCAGCGTGAACGTCCAGCCATGGCCCACAGAGCTTCGTAAATGCCTTGCTCTGATTTTTTTGACCTACTTCTCTGTCCTGGCTCTCTTCCTTCAGGTCCTTCTCTGTTTTTTCCTTCTTCCCATTTCCTAAATGTCAGTTTCCTCAAGCTTATCCCCTCTTTCTCAGATGCATGTGAGCCTGTAGTTTCAGGGGTTGGACAGTGAGGCCACCTGCAAGGACGTACTCTCGTGTGATTGGCGGCTGAGGCTGCCGACCAGTTGCTGCCACGGCCCTGAGAACCGCCTGGTAAAACCTGGGTGTTATCATTTTGCTGCCATCGGACGCTATAGAGCTTGCAAGTTTTGTGGAACAGAAGCTCGAAAGAAAAACGAGTGGGTCTTTAGGTTGTTATGGGCTACAAATTCATCTCCCGGGCTTTTTCTTCTCATTAATGACTTAAGAAAGCTGTAGGGGACCATAAGGGCAGAACTTGCTTCGAGAAGTCTTTGTGATCACTGGAAGGTGTATCTGAGAAGGAATCTAGCTTGACTAAGGACTTAATGATTAAATACTAAACTCGGAATCTTTTTGTGTGTTTACTCTGTGCCAGTCCAGTGTTAAGTTCACTGTGGGAACACATTTACGTTATCAGGTCCATGTTCCAGAGGGAAAAACGGAGGCTTCGTGAAGCTCAGTACCTTCCCCAGGCGAGGCTGGTGCAGCCTGTCGGGCAGGACTGTGAAGTCACCGTAAGAGCCTGAGCCCTGCCTCCCCAGGCCGGGCCCCCACACGCGTCCTCCCTTCTCATGCTCACATCTATAATGGGCAGACACCCTGGCATTTTCATCTAGCACGGTGGGGAAGCTGTGGAGCAGTGCGGCTGAGCATCGATGTTGAAGCTGTGTGTCCAGGGTTCAGATCCCCGCTCTGCTATTGACTAGCTACGTGAACGTCTCTCTGCCTAGGTTTCTCATCTGGAAAATGGGTATAATAATAGAACGTGTTTTGTAGATGTTGTGGAAATTAAATGAGATGATTTACGTGCAGCCTGGGGAACATTACCTAGTAAGTATTACTTAAATTATTATCATCGTGGAGAGGAAGTTGAGGCTCAGAGAAGCGAGTTCTAGGGGAGACGCTAGGGCTGGTGTTCACGACCAGAGTGTCCCTGGAGGGCCTGGCCTCACTGGTGTCTGGGGCCGATGGCTCCGGGATGGGGTTAGGGACGTGGCGATCAAGTGCGTGGACCTTAGTGCCAGAGCAGCTGGGTTCAGGCCCTATCCTGTCACTCACAGCATATGACCTTGAGCATTTCACAGGCTTGCCCGTGCCAGTGTCCCTGCCCCCAGAGCACCTGCTGGCCTGTTCCTGGGGGTTGCTGTGAGACTGAAAGGAGCTAATTTGATCCGTACAAGTGGACTGGTTCTGCTGTGGTGCTGCCCAGGAGGCAGTGGTTCGGGGGGGAGGGGAGACAGAGAAGAGCCAGGAGAGGCGGAGGGTGGGGCTGCAGCGGGAGCGGAGAGGCAGCGGAGTCCATGGAAGAAAACGCAAGCAGAAGAAAGTCAGAGAAACAGAGCCTGGTGGAGGAGAGGGCCAGCTTGCCAGAGGAGGCCCCGGCCCTGACGGGAGCGTGTCTGGCTGCACATCACTGGGGACCAGTGTGTTCATGGTTTGGGTGTGGCTCCTGACAGAAGCAAACAAAAAGGGAAGATGGAAGGGAAACATGTCATATTTCCTCCTGCAGAAATGTGAGCCCAGGTTCTTATTTCTGAAAACGAGGCCACAGAAGTGTTGCCTGAGTGTGTTAAGACGGCACCAGCACCCGGGTTTCAGAGGCTGCATGGACAGCCGGACCAACGGTGGCTTTTTATGGAATGCCGTGACATCTGGATTTATTTAATTTTTCCATGTAAATAAAGCAGCTCGGCCAGCAGAAACATGACTACACCATGAGACTGCAGAGTGGAGCGCCCGCTGGCCCTCCGCCTCTGGCGAGCCACCGGGATAGACTGTCTCAGTGGCTCCATTAATATTAACTTGCTGTTGGTGCAGTTGCTTTGTTGCTCATTAGCCCTGCTGGCAAGCAGACTATCCAGCTGGGAACAAAGGTCAAAAAAATGTTTTTAGTGGGGGGAAAAAAAAATCCTTAAAAATGAGGAAGTGCCTGCACCTTGGGACCCATTCTTATTTGGTTTTTATTGGGAGGACTTCACAGTGCAGTTTCCAGGAGGCTAAGATTCACAGGACCCAGGAACTTCCCTGGCGGTCCAGTGGTTAAGACTTAGCCTTCCAATGCAGGGGGTGCAGGTTTGATCCCTGGTTGGGGTGCTAAGATCCCACAGAGACCAAAACATAAAAAACAGAAGCAATATTGTAACAGATTCAATAAAGACTAAAAATGGTCACATCAGGAAAAAAAAAATCCCAAAAAGAAGATTCACAGGACCTACAGGAGAGTTTGAAGACAGATAATAGTACTGGAAACCAGTCACTGCCTTTGGCTGTCACTCTTGTTTAAAACTTTTGGGCCATAGCCTGTGGCCTGTGGGACTCCTTAGTTTCCTGACCAGGGATCAAATCCACGCCTCCTGCATTGGAAGTTGGTCTTAACCACTGGGGCTCCAGGGAGGTCCCTTCAGTCTTCCCTCTGGATTGTGCTGCTCCTGTCCTCTCTGCCTCCTGCACTTGCCCGGAGTCACTGTCCCCCTCGTACTGACCAGGCCATCCTGTGGCCCCCGGGGTCACACACACGGTACGGTCCCCTGAGTCACAGGCCCTGGGCAGTCAGCAACACGCAGGGCAGCTGGGACACCAGACACCAAGCACATGTTTTCATAAAGATAATGCTAAGTTTTGAAGCGATTTGGGAAAGCAGATAAACAGGATGGCGTGAAACAGAGAGCCTGGCAGCAGGAAGCGATGAGCCTCCAGGGGAGGGCCGGTGGTGGGGGATGCCTGTGCGTGAGGCCGGCGTCTGATCTGAGGCCTGAGGGCTGTTGAAAGAGCCAGGCAAAGAGTCTTCCAGAAGGAGGGGGCAGTGGTTAGAGATACTGCGTTGGGAGAGGAGCAGACTGGGGGCGGGGTGGCAGCCCGCCGACCAGGGGGACAGGATGAGGCTGGGCAGGCGAGTGCACCCGGGTCCCTGGGGCCTCGGAGGCTAGGGTGAGAGGTGTGGATTACGTTCTCACCAGGCGCTGCTTCATCACCTCAAGCCCCTGCTCCCGGAACCTGAGGCACGTGTCCCAGGCGGTGGGGCTGGGGGTGTGGAGAGCTCCTGATGGGGTGGGAGCAGTGCTGGGCCTGGTCTCTGGCAGTCCTGCCTGAAAGCCCTGCCCTAACGCTAGTGATCACGGTTTGCCCCCAGCAGTCAGGAGGAAGGAGGAGGAGGAGGAGGTGAAGATTGATAGACCGTCACTAAGCCTTAGTCCTTCAGTTTTGCCAGACATATTTTGCGAGTTGGCCGGAGGGAACCAAGTCTTCTAGGACTTGCCCTCCATCCCCACACAGAAGGGTGCGCCTCTCACCTGGAGCCTGTAACGCACATAAAATGGCTTCATAACTCAAGCAAGATGACTCAGCCAGTCGCAGACAAACTGAGCTGCACATGTGCTGGGCCCTCCTGCTCCGCCCCTCGGAAAGCGGGTCTTCCCCTGGTCACTCGTGGAGGGGCGCTGACTGAGGCCTGGTGCTTGCCGGTGGGTGGGATGCTTGGGAAGGGCTGACGCTGTGGCTCCTGTGTGTTCTCTGCTCTGCCAGGGTCTCTGCTGTCAGACCTCCACCTTCCTCCTGCTGCCGAGTAGGCAGTAGGTCTGTGTCCTCACAGAAGATCTGGGGATCTCCTCCCAAAGCCCACAGGTTTTGGCTGATAAAGTTCATTTGTGTATTGAGGCTCATAACATGAGGTGGCTCCAGTGGCCTGGCCCACGTCACAAATCTACACCCAAGTCAGCCTGCGCGAGAAACACCTGTCAAGGAAACCTAACATACACCACGCGCAGCCCTCCAGCAGCCTTAGCCAGTTCACCTTCCCTAGGAAGCAGGGCCTGATGGCTACGAGGTCAGGGTGTCCTTACAGGTCATAAGACCTCTTCCAGTGCTCTGTGGGACTCGCTCTTGCCCCGGATCCCTAGGAAGGGTGCTCCCCTGCTCCCGCGGTGCTGTGCTCCCTTGATCTGTGGCTTGTTTTCCCGTGAGTGAAGGAATGAGTCAAGTAGCTACTAAATTGTTTCAGGTTTGTCCTTTTGACAGGGCTGAGAAAACTAAGGTGTGAGTCCAGGGGTGCAGAATAAAGTTTCTCAGTTTCTATAGAAACTACTATGCGTGCTTTTGAGGATTAAACCTCCAAAGATACTTGTTATATATTATGTTACTTGAAGATGCAATTAGCTGGAAGAGACCAAAAGCAGACTGATCACTGAGGTCACTGCAGTGCCCAGCTCCCAGGTAGAAGCAACTGAGGGGGAGGTGAAATCAACAGAAGAGAATGGACAGGGACTGACTGGACGGCCGGCTCGGAGAGCAGACAATCAGAAAAGCCACGCCTATGAACACACTCTTAATACACCATTAAGAGTGGCATTATAATTCAGTGGAAGGAAGGGCTTTCCTTTAACTAATGCTGAAGCAGTTAGTTAAAACCATTTTAGGGCCTCATCTCCCTCCACATACCAAAATAAATTTCACATGGACCCAGTAGTGAGATGTAAGGAACAAGCAGACAAAATAAAAAAGATCTAGAAAAAAGTAGATATTTGATTTATGAATGAAAAAGGAATGCTCTGAGCTTAAAAGTAAATTGAAACTACAAAGGAAAAATGGTACGGATTTGACTGGGAAAATATACGTTTCTATACAACAGAAACACACAATTACAAGTCAGTGAGCATGGAAAAATATTTGCTACCAATATGGAATGGTTAATATACCTAATATAAAAAAATGTTTATGCCAAAAAGTTAAAAAAAACATTTCATCCCCATGAAAATGGACGAGGCACATGAAGAGATATTTCACCTGAGAAGGAATGCAAAGTAGTCAACTGCAGAAACCTCTTTTTCCCTTACTAGCATCCTCTACCAGACGTGCGAGGGCTCCTCCCCCACCAAGAATTCCCTGCGATGCCTGGATGTCCTGCAGTCCCATTCTCACTCTGTCTGCCTGGAGGCAGCACTCCCCAAGGCTGAGGGCGCAGTGCCCCCAGTCACAAGCCTGTGTCGCCACCAGTGCTTCTGACCAACCAGCGACAGCTTGGAGGTCCCTGTATCCCCCTGCTTGGGTCTGATTAATTTACTAGAGCGGCTCACAGAACTTGGGCCAGCGGTCTACTGTATTAGAGTACTGGTTCAGCTTAAAAGGACACAGCCCAGGAGCAGCCACCCAGAGACGCACGGGGCAGAGGATAGGGGCAGGGGTCACGGAGCTGCCCGGTGCCCCCATGTGTCCACCAGCCCAGAAGCCCTTGAACCCTGTCCTTTAGGGATGTTTTATGGAGGTTTCATTACTCAGGTGTGATCAATGGAATCATTGGCCCATTGGTGACATACTGTTATCTCCACCCACTCTCACCTCCCTGGAAGTTGGGGCTGAAGGTTCCAACCCTTTAAATATGTGGTTGTTTTCCCTGGCAACCATCCCCTCTCCTTAGGGACTTTCCAAAAGTTGAGTCATTAACATAAACTCCGAGGTGGTTGAAAAGGGTTTGTAGTGAATTAAAAAAGAAAAACAAAAGCACCTTTACCTCTGTTATCACTTAAGAAATGCCAAGGATTTTAGGAGCTCTGTGCCAGAAATGAGGGCAGAGACGGAACATCTATTTCTTATTGTAAATCACTCTGTCACATTAACTAACATGAAAAAAAAATCTACACATCAAGTAATATAATCAAAGATATGCCAAATAGTCTTTGAGTTTCCCTATCAAAACTGCAGATAAAAACACTTGATACCCAGAGTGCAATAACACTGACATCTTCATAGAATAACGGTGGATGTGAAAATTGTTACAAACTTTCTGGGAGGCAGTAGAGCAAAAAGCACTAAAAACACTAAAAATCATCATACCCCTTTGGGCAATTAATTCCCCTTATGAGTCAGGCAGCAATCAGAAATGCCATCAGTGATTTATATACAGGGATGTTTATCATAGTATCATTTTAGCCAAAAATGAGAAGCAACATTAGAATCAAATTATGACATATCAAGATAATGAAACTCTATGTAGCCTTTAGAAAAACCAGGTCTAAAATCACACTATACAGTGTGACCGCAAGAAAGATACTAAGGAAATGTTCTAAAATGTTGATGTTAGTTCTGATATCTCTGGGCATTATGGGCAAGAGTTCTTTTCTTTTCACATTAAAAATATTTCCAGAGTCTTGTGTTCTATTTATGTCAAAGTGAAATTTAGAAAACAGTGTTAGCGATTAGATAAAGCAGGTGGGTTGGCCGGAAAGAGTGTTGAGAAAGGGGAATATGCAAAATCAAAAGGAGACTGTCATAGGCACGGATTCAGGAGTTTGGGAGAGATGAGGTTTAGGAAGAAGATACTGAAAAATGCACTTCAGTTGTCACGAGGGAGGAAGGAAAGACAATCCCAAATACATATGTGTGTATCTTTTCCCAAGGAGCGTTTGATTTTACAGATGAAGAAGCTAACTGGAAATTTTAGGGGAAACATCTGCACCAACAGAATAAAATCCCACCGTGAATCTCCACCAAGTTGTGAAGAGCAATGTAGTCCAATAACATCAGGTCTAAAAATCTCTTAGACCCTACTGTCTTCTTTCTGAGTCAAGAGCACAGGTTTTTCTGACAGTCTTAGTCCACAGTGTGTATTTTCAGGAGGACTCATGGTATTCCTGTTCAGCTACTGCAAGTCTGTGATCTGCCTTTGTTTGGCCGCCTATTTCCACTTCATGCGCCATAGACTATTTGTATAGACTCAGTGCAAAATCCCATTGCCCATCGCTGTCCTCTGCATTTCTAACCAGTCATACTGGCATTACCCGCGCCACTTTAGAAGCCACAGGCCCACAGGCTGACGCTGAAGGGAGTAGGGGGAAGGAGGTGGGGAGAGCTGAGCTCATCATGGAGGTGGGTCATCTGTAGGGGTGGGGCAGTGGTCCCCAGACCCTGACTACCGGGTCCGTGGCTAGAATGCAGGGTCTGAGAGGAAAGCCCACTTGTCTTCAGAGCAGCAGGCATCTGGGCGAGCTGTTGGGCACACAAGGCAGGTACTTACCGAAAAGAAGATGCAGAATGCACAAAGTGCTCTTCAGGAGGAGCAGGAAATCAGGTTCGGTGGATTCTTCTCTCTCGCTGGCTTCCTAGTGTCCAGGCTCCAGAATCCAGGCCGGTGGAGAGGGGCCGGCAGATCAATGCAGCCCCGGGCTTATGACTGGCTGGCAGGCACGTCGTGCCTAAGTAAACAGCTCTCTGAACTTTGGCACATTTCTGCTGACTGATGACACTGTCCCCTGATTTCACTTTCATTTCTTGCCGGTGGCTTGTGACTTTTCAGAAAGAAAGAATGTAAACAACATTGCTCTTCTCCAAGCCGGGCACTTTACCCACACCTGAGCCAACCAGCCAGCAGACCTAAATAGCCAGGTAAGTGTCTGGATGATAACACACAAGGATTCCAGAGAGAAGACTGGCCAAGACACTTTCAAAACTCCTCATGTTTTAAACCAAGATAAACAAAACCTAGAATCTTACTCAGAAGGGACCCTCAAGATGGACTAGTTCAAGATCCCAGACCCTGCTCACCTCGGGGAAGCACCTATGCCTCTGTCCTTGCCTTTTCAGAAATCAGCTTTGTAGGATGACTGGGGGTCCCTGGACACAAAACCGTGTCTTCTTAGCGTCCTCACCAGGGTGTTTAGGCCCATGCTAGAGCAGCTGGAACATCTCCTTTCAAAATAAGAGCAGAATGGAGCTCTTATTTTTGTAATCATAGGGGCTCCTAGCCAGAGTTTAAAAATTGCTTTCTGTGTTCACATGACCAGCTGGAAATTCCGATTTGGGGTTAAGCTCGGTTAAGTCAGTAGACAGCTACCTAGTAATATTGCTGAATCCTTCAGGGTTCCTCTTCCCCTCCCTGTCCTTCCTGCAAAGGACTTCTTAGAACTGTTGCGTTTCTTTCCCCTCTTTTTATTTTCTTTAAAGTCAAACCCTAGAAAGAGGTGATGTGATCTAATGAAAAGAACAGAAACCTTCGGATCAGGAAGCTGTGCTGCAGATTAACGAATTATTTAACATCTCTGAGCATCAGTTTCTCATCTATAGAATGGAAACAATACCTACTTTGCCTGGCTGTTGTGGAAATTGGAGATTATGCATCAAGGTTCTTAGTACAGTACTGGGCACACAGTAATGATAACTGTTATTATTAAACGCAGGATTTCTGAATGTCTTCATAGCCTTCATAGTAATGCCTTCAAGGCAGAGACAAAATTAATTCTTTTGTACTAGTATAAACTAGTCATGAAAATTGACCACTGGTGAGTGAAGTGACATAGGAGAGATAGAAGTAGACATTTAAAATTTTTATTTGAAGTTAGAATGCATACAATTTTTAGAGTCAAGAGTTTGTTAAGCTTGTTATGGAAAACAGCAGTCCCACATTATCCCCTTCTTCTCCAGGGTAGGCACCTCACCTATCTTACCTGATTCTCTAGGTATTTACATTTACATTTACATTCAGTTCTGTATGTAACATGCTTGTAATGGTATGACTTGGTTCTTCAGTTTCAAGCATAATTTTTATACATAGCTTTCTTCCTCCTCACTCCTGTTCCACAAGTACAAGTCCTCATTCCCTTTTTCAAATTGGTCATTATTTGTCTAAACTGATACTTAGTGTCTACAATATTGTAACTATGTAAATACCATATATCAATAATCTCAGATATGCAGATGACACCACCCTTATGGCAGAAAGTGAAGAACAACTAAAGAACCTCTTGATGAAAGTGAAAGAGGAGAGTGAAAAAGTTGGCTTAAAACTCAACATTCAGAAAACTAAGATCATGGCATCTGGTCCCATCACTTCATGGCAAATAGATGGGGAAACAGTGGAAACAGTGAAAGATTTTATTTTGAGGGGCTCCAAAATCACTGCAGACAGTGACTGCAGCCATGAAATTAAAAGACACTTGCTCCTTGGATGGAAAGTTATGACCAACCTAGACAGCATATTAAAAAGCAGAGGCATTACTTTGCCAACAAAGGTCCATCTAGTCAAAGCTATGGTTTTTCCAGTGGTCATGTATGGATGTGAGAGTTGGTCTATAAAGAAAGCTGAGCACCAGAGAATTGATGCTTTTGAACTGTGGTGTTGGAGAAGACTCTCGAGAGTCCCTTGACTGCAAGGAGATCCAACCAGTCCATCCTAAAGGAGATCAGTCCTGGGTGTTCATTGGAAGGACTGATGTTGAAGCTGAAACTCCAATACTTTGGCCACCTGGTGCGAAGAACTGACTCCTTGGAAAAGACCCCAATGCTGTGAAAGATTGAAGGCGGGAGCAGAAGGGGACGACAGAGGATAAGATGGTTGGATGGCATCACTGACTCAATGGACATGAGTTTGGATAAACTCCAGGAGTTGGTGATGAACAGGAGACCTGGCGTGCTGTGGTTCATGGGGTCGCAAAGAGTTGGATGCGACTGAACAACTGAACTGAACTGAAATACCATGTATAGTAGCTGAGCCAGGTGGAAAATGATGATTTCCTTTGCTTTCCTGCATGAAAGTTTATCTTATTCTGCAGGTGCTGCCCGCCTTACGTCTCTGTCTGTTCCCTTGGTTTTCTGTGTGTTCTACCCTAACCCAGCCCTGACATCTGCACGGTATTTTTCTCTTTTCAAGGAATTTACATGCATGGTGTCTGATCTCCTCCCAGGATAATCTCCCCCGGTGCCTTCCAGCCTGCTCCAGTCTGTCATCCTGGCATTTCATTTCACCACCACCATCCTGGGGTTCTTACTGCCTCTCTCCAATGTTGGATCACATATTTCCTGCATCAAAGGCTTTTTTCAGTCTATTCTTTATCTACTCTTAAATGTGATCAAATATAGAAGAATATAGAATTTTAGGTTAAAAATAATTTGCCTTTATAATTTTGAAAGTCTTGTTCCATTCCATCTAGCTTTCACTAAAGTTGAGAAGGTTAAAGCCATCCTGCTTTCTGGCTTCCAAAATGGCCTCCTGTCCTAGTCTCATCCTTGTAGCTTTGTCTTGTAAGATAACATTGTTATTTTAGTAGGTTTTTGAGAAGGAGCAATATTAAATATGTGTCCAGTTTGCTAGTTTTTACTGAAAGTCTAATTTTTTTTTTAAACCCTAGGAGGGCACTCTCTGGCTCTCTTTCACTGGTTTGCTCTGGCAACACAATGGCCTTCTAAGTTTGTTGCTTTATCAAACTCCTGTGTGTGCTGAGTTGGACACTCAGTCGTGTCTGACTCTCTGTGACCCCATGGACTGTATCCCGCCAGGCTCCTCTGTCCATGGGATTCTCCAGGCAGGAATACTGGAGTGGGGTACCCAGTATTGCCTACCCAGGGATTCTTTACCATCTGAGCCACCAGGGAAGCCCAATGAATATTGGAGTGGGTAGCCTATCCCTTCTCCTGGGATCTTCTGAATCCAAGAATCGAATCCAGGTCTCCAGCACTGCAGGTGGACTGAGCCACCAGGGAAGCCCAATCAAGCTTCTAGGCTCCCCTTAACTGCTGCTGCTGCCGAGTCACTTCAGTCGTGTCCGACTCTGTGTGACCCCAGAGACGGCAGCCCACCAGGCTCCCTGAGATTCTCCAGGCAAGAACGCTGGAGTGGGTTGCCATTTCCTTCTCCAATGCATGAAAGTGAAAAGTGAAAGTGAAGTCGCTCAGTCATGCCCAACTCTTAGCAACCCCATGGACTACAGCCCACCAGGCTGCTCCTTCCACGGGATTTTCCAGGCAAGAGTACTGGAGTGGGGTGCCATTGCCTTCTCCTCCTTAACTGCTAATCACCCACATCTCCATTGTTTTTGACAGCATCCTTAGGAACTTCTCCACATTCCGTTTCAAACAAACCAGTATAAGTAGAGGGAACTCCAGAGCTCTCAGCCTTGGTCACAGACTGCACAGAGTGGCGTTTCCCTCACTCTCCACTGGGGTGAAGAGCGAAGTGGGTTGTGGTTTAAGTGCCATGAACTCTCACTCCCCTTACTGAGATTCAGTAGACTTTTTAAAATAAATGTTTCTTCACTTGTTATGTGTTGTTGGGACAGTTTCTTTTAGAATAATATTTATTATTTGGCTTTGCCGGGTCTTAGTAGCGGCACACGAGATCTTTAGTTGTGGTGTGTGGGATCTAGTTCCTTGACCTGGGATTGAACCCTGGCCCCCTCCACTGGGACTGTGGAGCCTTAGCCATTAGACCACCAGGGAAGTCCCTTACGATGATTTCTAAAGACTTTTTTTTTTTAAAACAAGTTTTGGTATTCTCACTGGGGAGTGGATGGAGGGTTTTCTCAGGTTGTAGTTCTAGAACTGGATTTGTGCCCCTTTATTATTTTTTAAAGTGAAATTTTTTAACTGCATAAAATCTAAAGACATTTAGATAGCAAAGAATATCATGAACAAATCTGAAATGATAAGAAGTAGTGGTTGTAAATTAATAAAAGTACTGATAGGTTTAACTGGGAATGTCTTGTGGTTGTTTAGGTTTTTGTTTTCTTGAAGCTGATAAAACCAATAACAGTTTATTGAGGTAAATATTAAGCTACTTATATAGACTTCTAATAGATACATATGTATTAATAGTCTTTTGTCCCCCTCTGTTTCAAATATCTCCATCTAGTTTGGTAAAACATTGATGATGGTTTAATTAAGAGTAAAAATACAGTACTTACATCTTCTAATTCTAGGAGGCTTAATGAAATGTAAATAACATATCACAATCAAAACCATATATATTTAAAAATACTCTTAGGAATGAATAGTTCTATCAAACAATAAGAAAAAGAATCAAGTAACAGCAGTTAAACTAAATCGAGGTTAATCTAAATCACTTTTAAAGAGAGAGAAAGCAACCCATCAGATGTCCTGCGGTGCACGTGGATGTTCTGGAGAGGGCTGCCCTGAAATCTGAAATGAATCTGCATGGGACCCTGCATCCCTCGTGGTGACCCCACAGCGTGACCCTCATCCTTCCTTGGAAAGGGAGACGCTGTCATCCTCTGTACGATCTTCTCTAAAGAGAGCAGGTGAATTTACCACCAGCAGCACACTTTGAGTGAGAGACTCTAAGGGGTCCCTTTTATCACTTACTGCCTGTCTTACTCACGTGTAATAGTTTGTAAGCACTTCTCTTTTTCTGGTCCTTCAGTTCCCACGCTCCTCCTGTCGCTTGTGGGAGGCAGGTTTAGATTTTCCTGAAAGGTGAGTGTTTTCATCCAGACCATCCATTATTTCCCCTTGAAGTTGTTCTACACATTTTTTTTTTTCTGAGATGCTTTAGGCTTTAATTAGTTGGGGCTAGAAGGATTCCCATCCCTTTCTGACTGGTTGCTTGTGCTCTCGAAGGTGAGTCATTAGTACACCGTGATGTGAGAGTTAAGGGACATGGCTTTTTGATTCATTTTGCAAGATCTGCTGTGTCCTCAAGTGAAGAGTGGACCCTTCCACATTTAAGTGCTGCCTAACACAGGCTTTGTACCCTTGGAGGACTGGCCTCTGTGAAAGGCAGTTTGAGGCCTTTATAGGTTTGTGTAAACTAATCTTTTCACTGACATAATAATTCTTTATCCAGGGCAGAGAAACTTCTGACTAGCTCTTTATTCCTCCTTAAACTATGTTGGCTTCTTACTAAAGAATAAGCCACAGAAGCAACTCCTAAAGGGAAACCCAAGGGGCTTTGCTCCCAGTAGTCTGAGGACACCATCAGAGCGCTGCTCCAGGAGCAGCTGGACAGCTAGTTTGGCGGCCGCTGGAAGGCCCTCTGTGGCCCCAAAGGCACAGACGCCAGGCCTCTGGCTGCTAGGATGCCATGGACCACACTGCCTGCTTCTGCCCCTGTGGAGTGAGTACATCGAAAACAAACAAGTGTCTGGCACTCAGGCTAGACCATCAGTGGGGCAGGGCAAGGGAGGCCTGGTTGAATAACACGTTACATGCTTTGTTCTGTTCACTGTTGCACACATAGAAAGTGATATTTGTCCTGAGTGTTGGGGAAAATGTAAAAGGCTGATGGCAGTCAGAAAAGAACCCACAAGCTCTGGCTACTCTGGGCCCCACCTGACATTGCATAAAACCAGAGAACAGAGTGGTGTCGCGCTGTAACCTGTTCTCTGAACACAAGCACGTCTGGGCACGGTGGTGAGATGTGTGGAGTAGAGGATGCACGAGCCACATTCCTGGGTGAGGCTCCTTCTCCAGATTTGGAATTTCCTTCTGCAGCCTTGAAGCCTGATCCTGCCTACAGAGGTTCCAGGGATCTCTCTTCTCTGTAGGCCCTTTTGAGCCTGTGTTGGTCAGTGCTGAAAAGCCGGGTCAGAGAAATGAAGAGCCTCCCCCAGGGTATTTCCTCACTGATCTGGAGTTCAGTTAGAACTCAGGAGAAATCAAGAGGAACCATCGATGTCTGCACCTTTCATGTCATTTCCGTGGAGCCTTGTTGTAGTTTGGCCCAGGTGTTCTCAGTCACCTGGGGATGACTCTGCACCAGGTGCCTGCCCTCGGGTGGCCCTGCCACCATCGGCACAGAGTCGTATTCAGGACTGTTGTTACCTCTGCTGAGGGAGTGCGTCATTCCATCAGCGAACTGTGCCATCTTTTATTTCTTTAAACAGAACCTCACTCTCCTGGTATCTCTCTACCAGACTCAGACCCAGAGTCTCTCTTGTCCATCACGGAGGACTCTTCCATGAACAGTTCTCTCCTCACAGACTTTTCCCAAAGAAGAAAGGATAGAACAATCTGCAGAGACTGGTCTGGGAATCCTGGAGGGGCCTCCAGGATTTGGGTCAATGGTCCACCTAGGAATGTGGAGAACAGAGGCTCTTACCAGGCTCGGAGGTGAGGGGTGAAGATGGCCAAATGCTTGATGAAGTGATAGTTGTTTCTTTGTTTATAGTTTATTTATTTGAAAGACAAGTTGCCAACTAGGAGTTCATAACAGGTTTCTGAAAGTAGAGAATTCGGCTATGGTAGTATAGAAAGAGATGTTCCTATGAAAAAACAAAGACAAGTAAACCCCTTTTATGTGCAGAAAGGGTACTCACCTTTCTGGGATAGAGGTGAAATACAACTTTTTTGGTGATAATGGGCAGATTGTTCTTATCTTAAAAGCCTAATTATAAAAGAACAATTTAATGGTATTAGGATGAAAGCCCTAGTGTTAGTGTATGTCTTCGTTTCCTATTATAAAGCCCTTCTGCCAAGGTCAGCAGCATCAGTGCCAAGTCAGAAACCCAGGCTCTACCAGGCCTCACTGTTGCCTTGTGTGGGGAACCAAAGATGGTACAGAATCTGGGTCACGTCTGCAGAGAGGATGGGGTCACAGCTCATTCTTAGTCCACCTATCACAGTGGCCTTCATTTGAAAAGTTTTTTCTTTTTTGCTGGACATGGGAAATTCAGGTCTGCCAATACCACACTTGTCTTTTTTTATGGAGCACGTCATGAATTTGGGTGTCATCCTTGTTCAACGGCCATGCTCATCTTCTCTGTATTGTTCCAGTTTTAGTATATGTGCTGCTAAAGCGAGCACCACACTGTCTTGATTAATGCTCTTTTATAGACTGTAAGTCTTTTAAGTCTTGGAGTCAAATAACATCAGTCCTGTCACTTCTTCTGCCCTTTCGATATTGTGTTGGACATTCTGAATCTTTAATCTTTCTATGGAAACTTTAGAATCAAGTTGGTTGATAATTTGCTAGAATTTTGATTGGAATTTTGTTGAATCTGTAGTTCAAGTTGAAAAGAACTGACATCTTAATGGTAGTGAGTCTTCCTATCCATGTATACATGGAATATTTCTCCATTTATTTACTCTTTGATTTCTTTCATCAGAACTTTTAAGTATTCCTTATGTAAATCTTGAAGTTTTGATTTATACCCAAGTATTTGAATTTTTGGTGCTGATGTAAATGGTATTGTGTTTTTAATTCCAAACTCTAGTATTCATTGTTGGTGTATAAGACGGTGACTTTTGTATATTAACTTTTTATCTTTTAATCTTGCTATAATTACTTATTACTTCCAGCAGGTTGTTTTTTGTTGATTCTTTGGAATTTTCTACATAGATAACCATATATTCTGTCAACAAATACAGTTTTATTTCTTATATTTTCTTATTACATTACCTAGTGCTTCCAGTATGATTTTGAATGGGAGAGCAGACACCTTTGCCTTATTTCTTAACAGGGAAGTATCTAGTTTCATCATTAAATACAATGTGAGTTGTAGATTTTTTGATAGATATTTAATCAAATTGAGGAAATTTCTCTCCACTCTTAATTTGCTGAGTGTTTCATGAATGGGTGTGGGATTTTGTTCTTTTTCTGCATATATTGATGTTATATAATTTTTCTTCCTTATTCTGTTGTTGTGATGGATTATATTGATAACTGAATACTGAATCAGGCTTGCATACCTAGATTTTATGAAGTCTACTTGACCGTGGTATATAATTCTTTTTATACATCATTGGCTTCTATTTTTCTAATGCTTTGTTGAGGATTTTTGCATCTATGTTCACAGAAGATATTGGTCTGTAATTTTCTTTTCTTGTAATATGCTTGTCTGGTTTTAGCATTAGGGTAATGCTGGCCCCATAGGTTATGTTAGGAAGTAGTCTTTTTGCTTCTATCTTCTGCAAGAGATTGTAGAGAACTGGTATAATTTCTTCCTTAAATTTTTGGTGGAATTCATCAGTGAACTTGTCTGGGCCTGGTGATTTCTCTTTTGGCAGGTTAGTATTTATTGATTTAATTTCTTTAATTAATATAGGCCTCTTTAAATTGTCTATTGCTTTTTGTGTGAATTTTGACAAATTGTGTCTTTCAAGGAATTAGCCCATTCCATCTAGGTTATCACATTTCGGGGTCAAGAGTTGTTCATAATATTCCTTAATTATCTTTTTAATTTCTATGGGATCAATGTTAGTGGCCCCTCTTTTGTTTCTGATGTTAGTAATTTGTGTGTTTTTTCCTAGTTAACATGGCTAGAAGTTTGTAAATTTTATTGACAATGGAATTCAGTGCAGAAAAGAAATGAGTTATCAAGCCATGAAAAGACATGATAGAACGTACATGAATATTACTAAGTGAAAGATGCCAATCTGAAAAGGCTACATACTTTATGATTGCAATTATATGATATTCTGGAAGAGGCAAAACTAGGGAGACAGTAAAAAGATCAGTGGTTGCCAGGGTTTGAGTGGGAGAAAGGGATGAATAGGCAGAGAGAGCATAGAGAATTTTAGGGCAGTGAAACTAATTTGTATGATACTATAATGGTAGATACATTTCATTATACATTTGTCCAAACCCACAGAACGTACAATACCAAGAGCAAACCCTGATGTAAAACTGTGGACTTTGGATGATAATGAGGTGTCAGTGTAGGTTCATCAGCTGTAACAAATGAATCACTCTGGTGGGATGGTGATAAGAGGAGTCTACCTTCTGATTAGTGTTGCTGTGAACCTAAAACTTCTCTAAGAAATAAAGTCTATTAAAACCAAAACCAGAACATAACAGTTACTCTTTTAATACCCCAGTGAGCTCTCCTTGAACCCTCTTTGGCCATTGGAAATATTGTTGAGAGTACATTCCCCAACCTCAGATCTTCCTGGTTGCATCTTGCTCCTGGGACCTAATGAAGCTTGTGGCCTGTAACTTGAACTAGCTCTCCTGATTCTCAGTGGCTTTATTCTGCAGTGGCCATCATTGTTGACCTGCAACTCCAGGCAGACTGACTCTCTTCTCACTTATCCCATCCATCTTGATTTATTTGCCCGCTATACCTGTTTCTCTGTAGTAAGTCACTAATGGTTTCTAGCACACTGCAAGATAGAAGTTAAAGAAACAGTGTTTGTTGACTGATTCATTAAAGTGCCTAGTAGAAACATAAAGAGCAGTACATGTCATCCTTGCCTTGAGGTCTTGGTCTTTTAGTGTTGTGTGAATAAATCATTTCAGAAGAAATCAAAAGTTCAGACTTTTTTTATCTTGACAAAAATTAAATATAAATATCTAAGTGATTTTTCATTTTCTGTATTTTTTCTGGATTTCTTTTTAACTCTGAAAGATGTCCCCGCTAAAGAAGATAGGATATCTGAAATTTGTAGTTTCGTACATGCACATGAACAGGTGGGAGGGGGTAGGGATTGAGGGGCCAGGAGGGCTTCCTTTGTCTTTCTTTCCTTTTTCTTTTCACTGTGTTAGACATGTTATCTCTCATCCACAGTTTTCAAGCAGCATAAAGCTAGATTATGTGTCCCTCTGCAACTTCAGGTGAAAGGTGGGCTGGCCATGCTTCTGTTTTGGCTGCTCTCCCTTAGTTTTAGTTGGATGGGAGGCTGTCTGCATAGTGCCTTGCAGGCTGGATCCTTCAGCTTGCAGACTCGTGTCTGCATCCTTCTCAGAACTTGAAGGAGTCATCTCCCATTTGCTGCTGGCAGCTTTCATGTCTTTAGTCTTTGTGGCCTTGACTCGAGAACATTTTCTCCTCTTCTTGGGCCCTCTAAGAGGCAGCGAACTTTCAGATGACTTTCGGGACAGAGGCTGGAGCCATTTTGAAGAGCTTACTGTAAGAGTCCTCTGGCTTATCAAAGGGAGATTTCTGGGTGGTGTCCAAGATGCGCTGCATTTCCTTATGTTTATGTTAGAAGATGGCTTTTGTCTAGGAAAGAAATGAAATATGTGAGCTTCTGCCCAATATGTACCCTAAGTATTTGTAGTCCTTAGGTACTGTCATAGTATAAATTGTGTTTTTTTTCCCTTTGCTGAGTTCATTCTCCTTTAAGACTCTTACCTTTATTTCTGTCAGAATGATCTAACTTCATTTTTGGTCATAATTTTTAAGCACTATTCCAACCTTGTATTTTTAAATGCCCTGAGGATATGTTTATTTGGATACCTGCCCTGACTCCAGGCTTCCTGGTATAATGGCTACTCTGGGCCTCAGCCCTTTCTTACATTAATGCATTCAGCTGAAGTCAATGCTCTCTAAAATTCCACCTTGTTCTAAAAATCTACTTTGTGTATTCTATTAGAATTAATTCAGTGTACATGCACTATCCTCCCACCCCGCTCATCCCCTATATTCAGTAAAGAGATCAATATAAGTTCAAGAGAGAGGTTTTCCTCGAGAGAGTGAGGTTTTCAAAATTACTAATTGTCACTACCTAAAGTCTCTCAGTTTTTCTTTAGAATTCCATTTTTTAACCACAAAATCTCAACCATGTTTTTAATTAAACTCTTGATTTTGAGATAATTGTAGACCTACCTACAGCTGGAAGAAATAATATAGAGATGTACCCTTCATCCAGTTTCCCCTAAATGAAATATCTCGCAAAACTACAAACAATAACACAGTTAGGATATTGCCATTGACATAGTCAAGATACAGAATAGTTCCTTCACGTTTCCCTTTTACTGTCATACCTACTTTCCTCCTTCCTCATCTCAACTCTGGGCAACCAATCTGTTGTCCAGATTACATAATTTTGCTATTTCAAGAGTGTTGTACAAGTGAACTTATATTGAACCTTTTGGGATTGACCTTTTTTTTCCACCCAGCAAACCCTGGAGTTCATTCTGTATTTATTGCTGAGGTCATGGCATGGATGTACCAGTTTGTTTAATGATTCATCCATTGAAGGACATGTGAGTTTTTTCCAGTTTATAGGTATTAGAAATAAAGCTGCTATAAACCTTTGTGAACAGGTTTTTGTGTGAATGTAAGTCTTCCTTTCTCTGGGATTAAAGCTCAGGAGAGCAATTGCTGGGTCATATGTTAGTTTTTTATTTGGTTTGTGAAGAAACTACCAAGCTGTTTTCCAGAGTGAAAACATATATATTCCTACCAGCAATATATGAGTGACGCAATTTCTTTGCATCCTCATCAACATTTGGTGTTACCATTATTTTTATGGTAGCCATTCTGATAGGTATGTAATGATGACTCACTGTGGTTTTATTTTGCGTTTCCCTAGTGGCTAATGATGCGGAACATGTTTTCATGTGTTTATGTGCCATCTGTATATTGTTTGGTGAAGTTACAGTTCATGTCTTTTTCTCATTTTCTAAGTGATCTATTTGTTTCCTTATTGTTGACTTTTTCCTACTCCTATTGTTTTATTTTTATGATTATTTTATTTTTAAAATTGAAGTAGAATTGATTTGCAGTGTTGCATTAGTTTTGGGTGTACATAAAGTTATTCAGTTGTACTATATATATATATATATATTCTTTTTCCTATTATTTTCCATTATGGTTTATTACAGAATGTTGAATATAGTCCCCTGGGCTATACAGTAGGACTTTATTGTTTATTTATTTTATATATGTAGTTTGTATCTGCTAATTCCAAACTCCTAAATTATCTCTTTCCCTTCCTTTCCCCCTTTGGTAACCATGAGTTTGTTCTGTGTCTGTGAATCTATTTCTGTTTTGTAAATGAACTCATTTGTATCATATTTTAGATTCCACATATAAGTGATACCATATCATTTGTCTTTCTCTTCTTTCGGTTAGTATGATAATCTCAAGGTCAGTCCATCTTGCTGCAAATGGCATTATTTCATTATTTTTATGGCTGAGTAATATTCCATTATATACACCACATCTCTGTTATCCATTTATCTATTGATGGACATTTGGTTGCTTCCATGGTTTGGCTATTGTAAATAGAGTTATTCTGCACACTGAGGTGCATCCATCTTTTTGAATTAGAGTTTTCTCTGGATATATGCCCAGGAGTGGGATTGTTGGATCATATGGCAACTCTATTTTTAGTTTTTTAAGGGAACTTTGTACTGTTTTCAATTGTGGTTGCCCCAGTTTACATTCTTACCAACAACGTAGGAGGGTTCCTTTTTTCTCCACACCCTCTCCAGCATTTATTATTTATAGACTTTTTTGATTAATGTGTATCTCAGCGTGTTCCTCCTTGGGTTTATCCTGTATGGGACCCCCTGCACTTTCTGGACTTGGGTGACTCTCCATTTCTATGTTAGGAAAGTTTTTGACTATAATCTCATCTAGTGTTTTCTCAGGCCCTTTCTCTTCTTCTTCAGGACCCCTATAATTCGAATATTGGTGCATTTAATGTTGTCCCAGAGGTGTCTGAGACTGTTCTCATTTCATTCTTTATTCTGTTCCATGGCAGAGATTTCCACCATTCTGTCTTCTCAGTCACTTATCTGTTCTTCTGCCTCGGTTATTCTGCTATTGATTCTTTCTAGTGTATTTTTCATTTCAGTTATTTATTGTTCACGTCTGTTGTATTCTTTGTAGACTTTTTAACGATGGCCATTCTGACCAGTGCGAGGTAATACCTCACTGTGCTTTTGGTTTGCATTCCTCTAATAGTTAGCATAGTTGACCATTTTTTCACGTGCCTATTGGCCGTATGTATGTCTTCTTTGGAGAGTCTATTTAGATGTTCTGCACATTTTTTGATAGGATTGGTTTTTTAAAAATATTAAACTGTATAAGATGTTTGTATATTTTGGAAAATTAAGCCTTTATTGGCTGCATCATTTGCAAGTGTTTTTCTCAGTCTGTATGTTGTCTGTTCATTTTGTTTATGGTTCCTTTGCTGTACAAAAACTTGTAAGTTTGAGTCTCATTTGTCTATTTTTGCTTTTATTTCTGTTGCCTTGGGAGACTGACCTAAGAAACATTGCTACAATTTATGTCAGAGAATACTTTGCCTATGCTCTCTTCTAGGAGTTTAATGGTGTCATGTCTTATATTTAAGTCTTTAAGCCATTTTGAGTTTATGTTTGTGTAGGGTGTGAAGGAGTGTTCTAACTTGATTTACATGTCACTGTAGCTTTCCCAGCACTACTTGCTAAAGAGACTGTTCTGCATTGTATATTCTTGACTCTTTTGTTGAAGACTGATCCTAAGTGCATAGGTTTATTTCTGGGCTCTCTCTTTTTTCTGTTGATTCATATGTCTGTTTTTGTGCCAGTACCATACTGTTTTGATTATTGTGGCTTTTTGGCATTTTCTGAAGTCTGGGACAGTTATGCCTCCAGCTTTGTTCTTTTCCCACCAAATTGCTTTGGCAATTCTGGGTCTTTTATGCTTCCATATAAATTTTAGGATGATTTGTTCTAGTTTTGTTAAAAATGTCATAGGTAATTTTATAGAGGTCACATTAAATCTGTAAATTGCTCTGGGTAGTGTGGCCATTTTAATAGTGTTAATTCTTCCAATCCAAGAGCATGGAATATCCTTCCATTTCTTTGAATCATCTTCAGTTTCCTTTATCTATGTTTTATGTTCTCAACATATGGGTCTTTTACTTCCTTGGTCGCCTCCTTTGTTCTTTTTTTTTTTTTGATTTGATTCTAAACAGGATTTTTTTTTTTTACTTTCCTTTTCTGATACTTCATTATTAGTATATAGAAATGCAACCTATTTCTGTATGTTAATCTTTTAACCTGCTACCTTGTTGAATTCGTTTATCAGTTTTAGTAGTTCTTGGGTGGAGTCTTTAGGATTTTCTGTATATACTGAATCATGTCGTCTGCATGTCATGACATCTTTACCTCTTCCTTTCCAACTTGGACCCTTTTTTTTTTTTCTTTTCTGATTACTGTGGCTAGGTTCCAATGCTATGTTGAACAGAAGTGGTGAGAGTGGGCATGCTTGTCTTGTTTCAGCTTTTAGTGAGGCTTTCAGCTTTCCATCATTGAGTATTATGTTGGCTGTGCGTTTATCCTACATAGCGTTTGTTGTGCTGAGGTATGTTCCCTTTGTACCCACTTTGGTGAGAGTTTCTACCCTGAATAAATTTTCAAATGATTTTTTTGCCTCTGTTGATGATAGAGGATCATCGATCATCTACCTGATGATCATGTGCTTTTTGTCTTTTCTTTTGTTGATGTAGTTGTATCACATTAATTGATATGCATATGTTGAGCCATCTTTTGACCCTGGGATGAATCCAGCTTGATTGTGGTGTTTGATCTTTTTTATATGTTGTTGGATTTGGTTTGCTAATATTTTGCTGAGGATTTCTGCAGGCAGAATATTATAGGTTATGTTTTGTTATTCAACTGCCACTCTATGTCTTTTAGGCTATTGACACTTAAGGTAATTATTGATAGATATGAATTGTTGTCATTTTAAACCTTGTTTTCCAGTTGATTTTGCATTTCTTCTTTATTCCTTTTTTTTTCCCCTTTTTCCTTTTGTGGTTTGATGGAGTTTTTAGATTGCATAAAAATTCTATTTTTATTTATCTGTAGTGTTTTTGAGTGTATCTTTTTAAGTGTCTTTTACGTAATGTATGAATAACTTATCACATCTAATGGTGTAATTTTCCCTGCTTGAGTGGAATATAGATATCTAACCTTTCTTTATGTCCCCCTTACCTTCTCATATTTGTAATTGTCTTAAATATTTTCCTTTAGATACATTTAGAACCATATCAGTGTAATAACTTTTGCTTCAACCATCAACATATTTAGAGAACTCGAGAAGGAAATCTTATTATATTTACCTGTGCATTTGCTCAGCATTATCTATTTCCTGATGTTCCTCCTCTATTTTTTCTGTTTAAAAAGGTTTAGTCATTCTTTTACTGTAGGTCTTCTAGTGAAAAATTCTCTTTAGTTTTCCTTCATCTTAGCATTTGTTGAGTTCTCCTTTATTTTTGCTGTGTGTCAGGTTGTGGGTTGACAGTTCCTTTCTTTCAATAATTGAAAACATTGTGCCACTTCCTCTAGCCTCTATAGTTTCTGCTGAGAAACTGGCTGTAATTAAACTTGTTTCCCTTATAAATAAGGTGTCATTTTTCTCTGGCTGCTGTCAGGAATTATTTTCTCTAGTTTTCGGAAGTTAAATTTTGGAATATTTTGGCATGATTTCTTTGAGTTTATCCTGTTAATGGTTTGCTCAGTTGTTTGATCTGTAGGTTTATGTCTCTTGCCAGATTTGGAGTACCTTTGAGTACCTTCTCAGCCTTGCTGCTTTCTCCTCTCTTCTGGGGACTCTGAAAACATGAATGTTATATTTTGTTTCATGGTTCCATAGGTCCCTGAGGTTCATTTTATTTCCAGTCTGTTTTCGATCTGGTGTTCAGGTTGGGTTATTTCTGTTCTATATCTTCCAGTTCATAGATTCTTTCCAGTGTCTTCTCAATTGTGTTGTTGAGTTTAGCCACTGAGACTTTTATTTCAGTTATTGTGTTTTTCCATCCAAAAATTTCCCTTTGGTTCTTACTATCTTTTATTTCTTTCTCTCCTTCTCTGTCTGCCTGACTTCACCTTTTTTCTCCACACTGAGGCCTTATATTTTCTTTTGATTTAAGTGTTTGTGTTTGTTGAAACATATTTTATTTTTTATTATGACTGCTTTAAAAATCTTTTTCAGAAAATTCTGTTGTTACCATCATTCTCAGTGTTTGCACTTACTGATTATCAGGTTTAATCTTCCTCATACTTGGTATGATGATTTATTTCTGATTAAAACATGGACATTCTCATATAATGTTATGAGGCTGGATCTTAAACCTTCTGTTTTAACTGACTTTGTGTGACTCTGCTGTAGCATGGGTGAGTCTTCATTACTAACAGATGTAAGCAGAAGTCCAGGTTCCGCACTTAGACTCCTTGACACCAGAGGGGATCAGCTTCTCATTCCTGCTGGACAGGCATGGGAGTTTCATCTGCCTGTGTAGCCTCCACCTACAGTATGATAGAGGTGGTCTCAGTCAGTTCAGTTCAGTCGCTTAGTCATGTCCGACTCTGCGACCTAATGAATCGCAGCATGTCAGGCCTCCCTGTCCATCACCAACTCCTGGAGTTCACCCAAACTCATGTCCATCGAGTCGGTGATGCCATCTAGCCATCTCATCCTCTGTCGTCCCCTTCTCTTCCTGCCCCCAATCCCTCCCAGCATCAGAGTCTTTTCCAATGAGTCAACTCTTCCCATGAGGTGGCCAAAGTACTGGAGTTTCAGCTTTAGCATCAGTCCTTCCAATGAACACCCAGGACTGATCTCCTTTAGAATGGACTGGTTGGATCTCCTTGCAGTCCAAGGGACTCGCAAGAGTCTTCTCCAACACTACAGTTCAAAAGCATCAATTCTTCGGCGCTCAGCTTTCTTCACAGTCCAACTCTCACATCCATACATGACCACTGGAAAAACCATAGCCTTGACTAGACGGACCTTTGTTGGCAAAGTAATGTCTCTGCTTTTGAATATGCTATCCAGGTTGGTCATAACTTTCCTTCTGCTGGGCAATAGTAAAAGTTCTGACTCTCTTCTAGACCTACTCTGACACCCCCATAGTGAGGAGGGGAAAGCCACCTTATTTTTGTCCAGTGGGTGTGGAAGTCTAGTCTCCCTCATGGTTCCCAGTGACACTCTTGGGTGGGGATCTTTACAGGCCAGTGGGGATGGAAGTCCTGACCTGGTACTCACCTTCTTTGACACTGCCTAGCAGAGGAGTCAAGATACCTCATTATAATCTTATGAAAATGGATGGTGTTAAATATGTGGTAAGGTCGTCTGTTGCTTTCTGCTTTCCTAATTTTTCTTATTTCCTTATATATCTATACTAGATACTTCTGGGAATGGTCTAGCCGAGGCAAAATTTTCTCTTCTCTGGGGACTGCCTCTCAAGGTAGGGCTTCAGTCAGCCATATTTGTAACTATTTGACCTCTACCCACTGGGAATGCTGCAGTCCAATTATCTTTCCTGTAATTTAGAATTGGGAATGAGAGATAGTGGGTCAGTCTTTTAAGTGAAACTGCTGTAGGATACAAATTTGTGAGTCAGGGGTGTGAAGACATTTCTGTAGAGGGAGAAAAGCAGAGACCAAAGATGGGTAGTTTTCCATTCCCAACTCCAGGCCTTACATGAATCCTGCCTGAATTCATTCTCTCTCTTATTTCCATGAATAGCCTTCCATTTTCTTACAGTTCTTCCCCTCTACCCTACCTTATGCTTTTTGATTAAACTAGGTAGAATTATTTTGTTACATGTAACCAAAGAGTTCTTAATTAATAAAGACTATTATTTACTTACACTTTTAGGCTCAGGCCAGTTCACATTGAGTGCATGTCTAGGCTCAAAGAATGTAAGGTGGGGCTCAGATGGTAAAGAATCTACCTACAATGCGGGAGACCTGGTTTCAATCCCTGGGTTGGGAAGATCCCCTGGAGAAGGGAATGACTGGCCACCTACTCCAGTATTCTTGCCTGGAGAATTCCATGGACAGAGAAGCCTGGCAGGTGACAGTCCATGGGTCTCAAAGAGTTGGACATGACTGAGTGACTAAGACATTAACACTTGTGAAAATAATGACTAAAAATTAAGTGATGTACTAATTATTATCTCTCAGACCCCTTGCTTATATCCAGATTCTCAGCTTCTCAGTTCCTTTGCCTAGGTAGGTCCATTATATATTTTTTTTACTAATTTTCTGCTGTATTTTGCTGATATCATCATACTTGATGCTTTGTTTGCCTGAACTATTTGCTTCTCTCATATTAGCTGACCTATTAGATTCAGCTTTTTTAAGGCACTGACAGCGGCCCCATCCCACTAGAAACTGCCATCAAGTGCCTATTTTTCTAATTTTTTTTAACTTTGCTGATTTTACAATGAAGACATATGCATTAATAAAAATTTAGGAAAAAAAACAGGAAGAGGAACATCATATTCTGCCAGTACTCTGACTCTGCAGAGATAATCACTGTTGGGAATATGTGCTTCCAGGATTTTTTCTAGTTATATGTTTGAATATGTATAATCTGCACACATTAAATGTATATACATAATCCATAAATGCAACCACAGCAAATCAAGCTGGTCTGCAGCTTTTATTCACTTATATATTGTGAACATCATTTTATGTTAATATATACACTGATATATTTAATAGCTACATAATCTTTCAGTTTATGGTTATATAATAATTTATTTAAACAGTCTTCTATTGTTGGACATTTAAATTCATTTTATTTTCTTTGGCTTCTGTAAGCAATACTGCAATGAACATCACTACAGAAGTCTTCTAGCCCTTCCTGAGGCTTTTTTCCCCTTAGGACTGGTTTCTAAAGGTAGAATTTCTTAAAACAAATGTAGATATTAAGGATTTTCATATATTATTGGATTGCCTTCCAGAAATTGTACCATTTCTATTCCAACAGTCAGTGAGTGAACTTTCCATTGAGAGACAAAAATGAGAGAATTTCATTATTGTTTTAATTTATATTCCTTGGATTTAAGTGAGATTGAACATTTAAAGTGATTATTGGTCTTTTTTTTCTTTTGTGAATTTCTGACTCATAGCCTTTGCCCATTTTCCTATTAAAATATTCATGATTCTGTCACTGATTCAAAGACTGTATGCAGTCTTTGAATATTAAGTATGTTGGCCCTCTGTTTCTTATATTATGAAGAGAAATGTCAAAGCATATTGATGAAAGACTCTGCATTCTAAATGTCTAGTTAGGATTGAGTCTAGTTGCTACCTGTTGGCTTGTGTGACCTTGAACAAATTTGAGGAACAGACTTTGCATCTCAGTTTCCTTATGTGTAGAATGTAAAATGTGTTTGTGTAAACAAAGAATGTTCTGTAGTACATAGAAAGTACTTCATCAAATCTGTTGATAATATTAGTATATTTCTTACTTTCAGCTTGTCATTGTCTTTTATTTGTATTAGTTTCCTTTTGGTCTTATAGATCCAAACTAATGAGTGATTTCATGTAAATAATCAAATAAGGCCTGATAACCTTATTCCTTCACCTATCCAGTGTTTTCTTATGGCTTTGGTCCTTTGTCAAATACGGTGTAGCTGCCTCTATTAAGAGCCTATGTTTGTTTCTTAGGATGTGGAATCAATAAACCATGTTTCTTTATAAAAGAGTGCATGTATTAAATAGCTAAGAATGACAAAATTGTATTGACTTACTGATGTTGGATTTGAAAGCTGGTTCTTGGGTTGAATACGTCTTTTATCTGAGTGGTTTGCACATTTTTAGTGCTATGCATGATGGGGAGCAAATACTGTAATATTTCTTGAGTTTGAGCTATTTTTTTATCCCTGTAGATTCTTTTTTCATCATCTGTCCAGTTTATATCAGCCTTCTTGCTTTGGAAAGATGGACATTCTTTCATATTGCTTTTTAAGTTGTAATGCAGATCTGGGGAGCAACCATAAAAATATGTATAGATACATAAACTGAATTGATTAAGCAGTTACTTACTGAGCATTATCTGCCAAAGAGTCTATCTAAGAATTCTTATCCATCTGAAGCTTATACTTTAATTATGGGGCAGAAAATAAACAAATAAAACATCTGTCAGATAATAAAATTTATGAGAGAAAATAAAGCTGGGAAGGGGAATAGAGAATTCTTGGGATGGGGCTGATTTCTGTTTTTAAAAAGGTGGTCAGAGAAGGCCTCCTTATGATGCTACCGTGTCAGAGGACTTAGGGAGCGAGTCAAGCCACTGTCGGAGGGAGGAGCATTTGCAGCAAGGGGAACAGTAACTGCAAAGGCACTGAGCCAGGAGCATGGTCGTGTGTGCAGGGCCCACCATGATGAGACAAGTGGCTGAAGCACAATCAATAAGCAGAAAGATACGAGCTAGATAGGTAACTTGGTTCACACAAGGCCTCACAGGCCATTGTAAGGGCTCTGATTTTTACTGGGTGTGAAGTAGGGAGGCCCGGGAAGGCTTTGAGCAGTGTTACATCTCAGATCTGCTTTAACAGGCTCATGCTGGCTGCTGAGTGGGGAACAGACTGAAGAGGTGCAGGGGTAGACAGGCAGGCAGATCTCGTGGAAGGCTACTGAAGGAATCTGTTAACAGGAGAGCGCACGGTAGCTTGGACCAGGGTGGTGGCAGTCATCAGAGGGAGAGGCGTGCACAGGCGAGGGAAGACTCCTGAGTATATTTTGAGATTTTCCAATGAATTAGATGTGGGGTGAGAAAAGAAGAGAGAAATCAGTGGTAGCCCCAAAGCTGCTGTTTGAGGAAGTAGAAGGACAAGAGAGAAAACTGTGGGGAAAGTCTGTTAGAAATTCCTTCTTTAATATTTATTAATAGATGATATGAAGGAATTATTGTTTATTTTGTTAGTTGTGGTAAGAGTATAATAACATTAAAAATGTGTAGAGAACTGTTTTAAAAAATAAAGTTCATATGAAAAGTGTTTTTTCCACTCCATACCCATTGGGATGGCTATTGTCAAAAAACAGAAAATGATGTGTAGGCAAGGATGTGGAGAGATTAAAACCCTTGTGCATTGCTGGCTGGAATGTAAAATGGTGTAGTTGATATGGAGAACAAATTGGCGGTTCCTCAAAAAACTGAAAATAGAATTACCATAGGGTAATTGATGGTCCAGCAATTCTACTTCTTCGTATATCCCCAGAATTGATGACATCTTGGAGAGTTATCTGTACACCAGTGTTCATAGTAGTGTTACTCACAGTAGCCAAAAGATGGAAGCAACTCAAGTGCCCGTTGACAGATAAATGGATAAGCAAAATGTGGTATATATATAATGGGATATTACTGAGCCTTAAAAAGGAAGGAAATTCTGATACCTGCTACAACACAGATGAACTTTAAGGACATTATGCTAAGTGAAATAAGTCAGTCACTAAAAGACAAATAATGTATTTGCTTTTTTCTAAGTATTTGATTCCATGTATACTGGATACCTAGAATAGTCAAAGTAGGATAGTTGCCAGGGGCAAGGAGGGGGAATGGGCAGTTGTCATTTAATGGCTATGGCATTTCAGTTTTGCAAGATGAAAAGAGTTCTGGAGGCTGGGTACAACAATGTGAATGTATTCAACATTGCTGAACTTTATACTTAAAAATACTTAAGATGGTAAATTTTATGTCATGTGTATTTTAACAGAATTTTAAAAATTCAACATATATAGGTAGAGAGAGGGGAGAAAAAGAACCCTAAGTAAAACTTGAAGAAAAATTGGTGGACATTTTAAAGGATGTGGCAGTATTACTTATAATTATGATGCCTAGATTGATATGGATGTTGACCACATAAGAAAAAAGTAGGATACACTTAGAATAAAAGAAAGAAATACATTATGTTTTATTAAAAAAAAAGGTTTATCTAGTTAAGAGACGTAGACTGAACTGTTTATGGGCAAAACAATATGATTTGCTGACTTTGCTTTAACTACTTCAGCAAAAAAAAAGTAGTGGGAATATAAATGAAACAAGAATAGCAGGATGCTGATAACTATTAAAAGGTGGGTGACAGGCACCAGTGGTTCATTATTCTATTCTACTTTTGTTTATGCTTGAAATATCCACAATAATGCTTTTTAAAAAGGAATTGTCCATTACTAAAAAGAAAGGAAACAGATGACTGAAGCACTCACTGAATTAAACTAGACTTGAAGGACAATTAATGAGGGTATGTATAATTGCAATATCTGGCAGTGCTGGCAAATAAAATAAATTCATCTACAGTCTCTTGAGAAGCTGTTCCTAGGCTGTTCCCTGAAACATTATGTAGCTGGCATTATGTTTAGTTTGGTAAATAGGTATGAAAAGTGTATAGTTCTTGCCTTAAATATGCCAACAGTTGGGACTAGAGAGAGAAGTAAAGCATCAGTTAGAATATATATCTATAGGATAAGGCAAGGTACTTACTGTAGCATTGCTGAAGAGGTACTTCCAGCCATACTTAGAGCTGGAAAAAGAAATATTCCTTATTCCTAATTAATCTGAGTCTTGATGCACAGGTATGTCAGCTAGTTAAAAAAAAAAAAAAGAAGAGTAATCTAGGTTCATGTCTATGTTCATGTTCATGTCAATGGACATGAGCTTGAGCAAACTCTGGGAGATGGTGAGGGACAGGGAGGCCTGGCGTGCTGCAGTCCATGGCGTTGCAAAGTGTTGGACACAACTGGACAACTGAACAACAGCAACAGTAATCTAGGTAGTGGGACCAGCACGGCACACTCAGGAAATCACAAGTATGGTTTAGAAGGGCTAGAAATCAGATAGGTGTGAATAAGTGGTTCAAAACTAGAGACCTTGTCTGTAATAATAGTACTTCTGGGAGATTTCCTGAGATAGGAATCATGTGTGACTGGTAGATGCTTAATGTTTTAAAAAGTGAATTGTTAGGAGGCCTTTATACTTGGAAGTGATATAATTAGATCTGCATTTTTGAAAGATCAGAGTGGCAGCCAGGAGGTTGTCAGGTTGAAGAAAAGTGAGGCAGAGGGACAAGTTAGGAGGCTAATTCAGGGTAGGCAGAAAGGGAGTCTGAATCAAAGGAACATATATCTATGACTCATTACAAATATAAACTCTCCCAGAACTGGAGAAGTCTGCCTAGGCTGCTCGTGAACCTCTGACAGATCCAGTTCATCTCCACTTGAATAGTCCAGTAATGGGAAAGGACAGACTTCTGGGAGAAACTGAGTGATGCCATATTTGAGGAAAAAGTATAGCCCTAAATGTATATATTATAAAGGAGGAGGCAGCATCAAAAACTAACTCCCTCTGAAATGACTTACTTCAGTAAAAAAGAAAATTGCAGAATTTTTATTTATAGGTCATCAAGATTTATCAGGACATGTTTAAAGATAATATGATAAAAAGACCATGAGAATCTCAGTTCAGGAAAGATGGGAAGGTTGAGAAACATAATTTTAAATTAAGAGCAGTGGGTGGGTGGGAGCAGTAGGGAACACTGAAAATCAAATCTCCCCTTTGCAGCAAAATTCTATAAATATGGTATCCAATTTCTCTCCTGGTTTAAGATACACTTTATTCAGACCTGTACCTCTATCATTCTACTGAAATTTCTCTCAACAAGATCCCCAAATAAAACCTTACATGTTATAAAATCAAATAGTAAAACCATCTCACTTAATCAGACTTAATTAGACTTGGCTGATTATGCCGTTTGATACACTTTCTCACTTAAGCTTCCAGGACAGCACATTCTCTTGCTTTCCCTCCTACCCAAGGTGGGGCTTTCCAGTCTTTTGTTGGGTTCTTACTCTTTTCCTGATCCATCAATGTTGGGGGTTCCCAGGGACTTGCTCCTTAACCCTCATCTATATCTACACTCACTTAAATCTCATCCAGCTTCATGCCTTAAAATACTATCTTTATGCTGAAAATTCCTAAATGTATCTTCAGCCCAAATCTCTTCCTTTATCTCTGGACTCATATATCCAACTGCCTATTCAGTACCTCCACTTCAGTGTCTAAAGGTATGTCAAAAGGAACATGTCTAAACTAAATTGATGCTCCACTCTTGGTCTTTGCCATCTGGCAGCAGACAATTCAATCAAGCTAGTTGCTCTGGCCCAACGCCCTAGAGTTTCAACAGTTGTAAATACCTGTGAAACCATTACCATAAACCAAGATCTAGAAAAGATGATCACTGAAAGACTCCTGATGCTCCTTTACAGTCCATTCTTTCCTTCCTCCCCTACTCTGTCCCTTACTCGAGGAAGCCGTTATCTACTTTCTATCTCTAGAGATTAGTTTGCTTTTCATATACATGTGATTTCTTGTAGTTTTTACTTTTCTGCATCTGGTTGCTTTTTTGTCAGCACTGTGATTCTGAGATTCATCCATGTTGTGTGTATCAACTCATTACATTTTTATTCTATGATATGGAAAAGGCATCAATAGTAGAAGTGATGGGAACAATGCAATTAAATTGACTTTTTCAAGGCTATATTAAATAATTTTCTTCTGTATTCAACTTGTATAGAAATTAAATAAGGCAAGTATTTTTCAGAGTCAGGAGTAAAATGGCTGTCTATCTTCTCTGTTTATAAAAGCAGTTCCCATAATCCAGACTTCATACAATTTATTAATGATGATATGGTAGAAGCCACGTTGGCATTTGTTAAAATCCTAAACATTAAAAAAACACCTTCTGTTGGTATCCTTGTCTTCTCAGTCCAAATGGGAGTCTGTTTGTTCAGAGGACACTTCAAGGATGTCACTTTGATACAGTTTCCATACAAATCATTGTTCCTGGGCTGAACTGTTTCCTGTTTTTTCTTGTCAGTTCCTAAAACACATCTCTGTTGGTCTCTGCTAAGCTTCTGAATCACAGTTTGGGAGCTGAAAGAAATTGGGTACTCTGATTTCAATATTAACAATGAACTATCTAATTAAGAGTAGTGAAATGCCATGTTATGTCTATATATACATGTCACAGTATGCAAGGTATTGTTACAGATATTACTTTACTTGGGGCTCTCAGCAGTTCTGATACAGACAGGATGGCCAATGTTATCCCCATCTTATATCAGAAAGGGAATGTTAAGGAATCAGAGAGGTTAAACTATTCGCTCACAATAACATAGCTAATAAGAAGGAGGGGCAGGTCTAGAATACACGCCTTCTAACTCTAGTACTTTGTCTATTACTTTCTCTCATGTTATTTTCTTGTATTATTTCATTTTTTTCCATAGATAAGATGTGAAAGTGGAATTCCATGGATTTCTCCAGGCCAGAATACTGGAGTGGGTAGCCTTTCCCTTCTCTAGGGGATCTTCCCAAGCCAGGGATCGAACCCAGGTCTCCTGCATTGCAGGCGGATTCTTTACCAGCTGAGCCACAAGGGAAGCCTAAGAACGCTGGAGTGGGTAGGCTATCCCTTCTCCAGCAGATCTTCCCAACCCAGGAACAGAACCGGGGTCTCCTGCATTGCAGGTGGATTCTTTACCAACTGAGCTATCAGGGGAAGCCCCTTAGATAAGTAATATATTTTTAAGAAGTTAAATCTTAGTTTAAATTAATCAACTTTAGATCCAAGTACAAGTATGGCCAAAGGTGGTTTCTTAACCTAAATTTCTAGTTTCTGAGGCAACAGAAGCCTACATATTTCAACAGAACCCATTGCTGAGCAGAAACTAAGTTCTTAGAAAAGAGGCCAAGGAAGGAAGAACAGGCATACCATGTTTCCTCTGTTGTGCAAATTCAGTCTGTTCTCATACTTACAAACCCGCTGTTGAGATGGTTGTTCAGATCATTGTTCCTGAAGACAGGAAACTTGCCAAGGGGGCTTGTGATATAATAATTACTGGTTTAGACAAAACTACAGTGTGTATCTATGCTATCCCTGACTTCTCTTCCTATCCCTTTTCTAGTTTTTAGGTACTAATATCAACCCTGTGTGACCAGTGCTTCAATTGCTATTACAGAAAGTAAAACATCTGATAGTCATTCATTCTAAGTATTATCTTAGGCCAGAAGAGAGAAACTCAGATAACGCAATGATGATTGCATAGAAATAAATGTCTAACTACAGATGTTAAGGCATCCATTGGGGATAGTTTAGGGATACTGAAACCTCAGAACCCTTCAAAATGCATCATATGGGCACTCCTATGCAGTCCTAGACTCTATGTCACAGATACTATGTAGACTATAAGGAGACAACTAGAAATTGTTATCAAAAAGTCACTTTTACCTGTTACTTTAATTCAAAATCAAAATCTTTTAAGACGGAGGAAAGGGAAGGAGGTAATCTGGTAGAAGAAATCTGGTGTAGTTCTCCTACCTCAGATACCTTTTTAGAAGCCAATCAGGGACTCGTCCAGGTATTTTTGCTAAAAAAGAGAATATACCATAAAATTTCTGAACTTAGATTTTAAGGTTAACAAAACTTAATTTTTTACTTTCTTGACAATTGCCTCAATTGCTAGCTTAATTGAGTTTCTCTTCAACCTGCCACTGTCTCATTCAGACATATGAAATATATTAGTGCATATTTCCTCAGAAACCTTTACATGAACTGTTTCAGGAGAAGAGCAAACAGTAGAAATACCTGTCCAATAATTATCAAGCAATTCAGAACTGCATTCTGCATGTCAGGCTCTAGGAAGGGCACCTACATGTATAGCAGAGTGACTAACTTTTAGAGCCCCAACTCAGGACACAGCTATATCAGACCAAAGAATCAGTATAATATGTAATGAATAAATACTTATACACACATGATTATTTTTTTAACATATAGTACAAATTAGCTGTTTATTTAAAGTTATATATTATTCTGTATTATTTGCTATTCTGTTACATAAATGCCATTATTTACGAAAAACAACAGGACTAGTTAACAGTGGCAGTTAGTAGTAATTAATAGTGGAACCAATTAAACAGTATGGGTGAGAATACTGGAACACTATGAATAGTGTTTTCCTCTGATGCGGATTTTAACTTTTTATAGAATATTTACATTTTATAGGCAATATTATTATGTCTTCTTAAGATATATAAGACCTTTTAAAAAGCTGAATGTAATACCATAGGGCTAATTAGATATTACTTATAATTAATAAAAATTGACATGTTTATGTCCCACGATAAAATAAGATATTTTTGCTCTTTATGTGTCCTCTTCCAATCAGACTTCTCTCCACTGCCTGCAGCCTTCAGTATATCCTTCTTTTATTTTATGTAGTGGTAAAACTGAAAACATTCAAAAGTCAAGGAGTGCATCAAGGCTGTATGTATATTGTCACCCTGTTTATTTAACTTATATGCAGAGTTCAGTTCAGTTCAGTCGCTCAGTCGTGTCTCTGACTCTTTGTGACCCCATGGACTACAGCATGCCAGGCTTCCATCACCAGCTCCCAGAGCTTGCTCAAACTCCTGTCCATCACATGTAGAGTACATCATGTGAAATGCCGGACTGGATGAATCACAAGCTAGAATCAAGACTGTTGGAAGAAATATCAATAACATACATCATATGTGTATACCCATCATATGCAGAGTAAAGCATGTAAAATGCCAGGCTGGATGACCAAGCTGGAATCAAGACTGTTGGGAGACATATCAATAACCTCAGTTATACAAAGGATACCACCCTTATGGCAGAAAACAAAGAGAAACTAAAGAGCCTCTTGATGAAGGTGAAAGAGGAGAGTGAAAAAGCTAGCTTAAAACTCAGCATTCAAAATCTAAGATCATGGCACCCAGTAACATCACTTCATGGCATATAGATGGGGAAACAGTGTAAGATTATTTTTGTGGGTTCCAAAATCACTGCAGTGACTGCAGCCATGAAATTAAAAGATGCTCCCTGGAAGAAAAGCTATGACAAACCTAGACAGCATATTAAAAAGCAGAGACATCACTTTGTCAGTAAAGATCTGTCTAGTCAAAGCTAATGGTTTTTCCAGTAGTCACATATGAATGTGAGAGATGGACCATAAAGAAGACTGAGAACTGAGGAACTGATGCTTCTGAACTGTGGTGTTGGAGAAGACTCTTGAGAGTCCCTTGGACTGCAAGGAGATCAAACCAGCCCATCCTAAAGGAAATCGGTCCTGAGTATTCATTGGAAGGACTGATGCTGAAGCTGAAGCTCCAATACTTTGGCCACCTGATGCAAAGAGCCAGCTCACTGGAAAAGATCCTGATGCTGGGAAAGATAGAAGGCAGGAGGAGATGGGGATGACAGAGGATGAGATGGTTGGATGGTATCACCGACTCAATGGACATGAGTTTGAACAAACTCTGGGAGATGGTGAAGGACAGGGTAACCTAGCGTGCTGAGGTCCATGGGGTCGCAGAGTCAGACATGATTGAGCTGAGCCACTGAACAACTGAGGTCACCTTTTATGAAGCCCACATTACACTGACCCCTGGTGGCAGGCAAATGCAATGACATCAAATTAGATATCCTGTCAATAAAGGAATCTGAACATGGAATATGACTTGACTTATTAGCAAGTGAAAAGTGAAAGTGTCTGACTCTTTGCAACCCATGGACTGTATAGTCCATGCAATTCTCCAGCCCAGAATACTGGAGTGGGTAGCGTTTCCCTTCTCCAGGGGATCTTCCCAGCCCAGGGGTCGAACTCAGGATCTTCCCATCCCAGGGATCGAACCCAGGTCTTCTGCATTGCAAGTGGATTCTTTACCAGCTTAGCTATAAGGGAAGACCAAGAATACTGAAATGGGTAGTCTATCTCTTCTCCAGCAGATGTTCCCGACCCAGGAATTGAAATGGGGTCTCCTGCACTGCAGGTAGATTCTTTACCAACTGAGCTATCAAGGAAGCCCCTTATAGCTTCTTGCTGAGCTATGAGGGAAGCCCCTCAAGCAAGCAATAGCTTGACTTATTAGCAGTAGCTTGACTGCAGTCCATGGGGTCGCAAAGAGTTGGACCCAACTGAGTGGCTAAACAACAACAAAATTAGCAATAGCAGGTTTCTAGACTTGTAAGAATGTTTCCAGCTTCCCAAAAATGTCTGTTCACTTTGTATCTACAGGCTTGTTTTAGCAGACTGACTTTTGGGCAGTTGCCCCTTAGCATCCTTAAATTTAGGCTTCCCATGTGGCACAGTGGTAAAGAATCTGCTTGCCAGTACAGGAGATACAAGAGATGCTGGTTTAATCCCTGGCTTGGGAAGATGCCCTGGAGGAGAAAATGGCAACCCACTCCAGTATTCTTGCCTAGAAAATTCCATGGACAGAGGAGCCTGGTGTGTGACAGTCCGTGGGGGTCACAAAGAGTCGAACATGATTGAGCATGCATGCATATCCTTAAAATTCATCATGTAGGGCTATCCATGTCTACAGTGTCTATTGTTTTTATTATAGATACTCTGAAGCACACTGGATATCATCAGATGTTAAACTTCTTTTTCTCAGGGAAGAGCTTTTCAAAGCATAGATGTAATTCAAACTGAATGTGGATTTCAAATAAATTATAGTTTTTGGTGCTGTTCAACTTGACTGCTCTTTCTGGTGATATATTTTTAACTTCTGAGTCAGTCTTATTTCCCATAAATGTCACTTTTTTCACTGTATGAGTTTTTGTCATAACCTATACATAATAGCAAACAACTGAGGTATAGTTCATCCTATTCTGTGCTCCTTATGACCTATTCAAAGATGATCAAATAGATTTAGAGAAACAGCATATAAATTGTTTTACTGTAGTCCTGTCCTTTATTCCCTTCTTCAACTATTTACATGTTAGACAAGGCTGTTCTTTTCGTCCCACATGTTGAAAATGAGACTTAATGGCAGACCAGCATTTTAACATCTTTTCTATGGCTATCAATAATGATAGCCACCTTGTAGGCACAGGTCTAAGGGAATACCCTTACAAAGTAAAAAAAGTAAAGTAAAAAATCTCATTAAGTGCTTCTGCATGTTCTGAGGAAACTAAAACGTGACCCAAAAAGTTCATTATGAAAGTCTCATTATCACAGGACAGCAAATCACTTTTTAAAGTACAAGGTGTGTGAGGAAACCAGAAAGAGACATGTGTACCCCAGTGTTCATCGCAGCACTGTTTATAATAGTCAGGACATGGAAGCAACCTAGATGTCCATCAGCAGATGAATGGATAAGAAAGCTGTGGTACATATACACAATGGAGTATTACTCAGCCATTAAAAAGAATTCATTTCAATCAGTTCTAATGAGGTGGATGAAACTGGAGCCTATTATACAGAGTGGAGTAAGCCAGAAAGAAAAACACCAATACAGTATACTAACACATATATATGGAATTTAGAAAGACGGTAACGATAACCCTGTTTGCGAGACAGCAAAAGAGACACAGATGTATAGAACAGTCTTTTGGACTTTGTGGGAGAGGGAGAGGGTGAGATGAGTTGGGAGAATGGCATTGAAACATGTATAATAATATCATATATGAAATGAATCGCCAGTCCAGGTTCGATGCATGATACTGGATGCTCAGGGCTGGTGCACTGGGATGACCCAGAGGGATGGTGTGGGGAGGGAGGAGGGTTCAGGATGGGGAACACGTGTATACCTGTGGCGGATTCATGTTGATATATGGCAAAACCAATACAATATTGGAAAGTAATTAGCCTCCAATTAAATAAATTTATATTAAAAAGAGAAAACAAAAGAAAAAGAAAAACTACACAGAAGGTGTAATCAACATTCCCATTTTATAGATGAGGAAACAGGCCCAGAGGTATTAATGAAGTTACTAGAAAGTGAAAGAGATGCTTTTTGGTGAGTGTACAGATCTATACTTAGTAAACTTTGTGGGAAAGTGCATTGTCAGTCCAGATTATTGGGGAAAAAACTCGATTTCAACTCATTCTTCTAAAAAACCCACAAAATTAAGTATGTTACTTAGATTGCTAAGCAATGTCCTTGGTGTTTTCGAGGGCTGCTTCATTTAATTGAAAACAAAATCTATGAGGAAATTGTTGTCAATATTCCCATTTATACTTCAGGAAGCTGAGGCATTAATGAAATTGCTAGTAAGTGAAAGAGATGCTTTTGCTAACCGTATTTATCTATACTTAGTAAACTTTGTGGAAAAGGGCATCATCTATCTAGAATGGTTGGGGGAAAAACTTGATTTCAATTCTATTAAAAAAGAAACCCCAAATTAAGTACGTTACTTAACTCTATTCAGCATGTCCTCAGTGTTTTACATGCTCTGCTTCATTTAATTACAAAGAAAATGTACGAGGAAGGTGTTATCAACATTCCCATTTTATAGATGAGGAAACTGAGACACAGAGACATTACTGTTGTTACTAGTTAGGGAAATACATGCTTTTTGTTGAGTGTATTTATCTATTTAATAACTGTGTGGGAAAGGGCATTGTCTGGCTAGATTGTTGGGGAAAAAACCCAATTTCAATACTCTGTATTAAAAAAAAATTAAGCGAGTTGCTTAGATCTTCTAAGCAATGTCCTGGTTGTTTTTCACACTCCTCTTCATTTAATCAAAAAGAAAATCTACGAGTAAAGTGTTATTAACATTCCCATTTTATATATGAGGAAACTGAGGCACAGAGGCTTTAAGAAAGAAATTAGTAGGTGAAAGATGATGTATTGGTGAGCCTATTTATCTATACTTAATAAACTTTGTTGATAAGGAAAAAAAATAAAGCACAAGGTGTGCAAGACATTTAGATCAGAATTTTTAAACAATTTTTCTTTGTTGACAGACTGAAATATGCAAAAGTATCCATTTTATATTTTCATTATCAGTCAACTACACAGATAGATGAGCAAAGTCTAGTATGTATTTGGACAATGTATAAACAATATTTGGTTGATGTTTCCTATGGTTTCATTAAAAATAATCATAGAAATCAAGATTCTCTGAAACCCCATTTTTCAAATTCAACTACTTAAGAGCCAGAAGAAATGTATTTTTGATTCAGTGTATCATGTGATAACTGTTCAGTTCAGTTGCTTAGTTGTGTCCAACTCTTTGCAATCCCATAGACTGCCAGGCCTCCCTGTCCATCACCAACTCCTAGAGTTTACCCAAACTCATGTCCATTGAGTCAGTGATGCCATCCAACCATCTCATCCTCTGTCGTCCCCTTCTCCTTCTGCCTTCAATCTTTCCCAGCATCTGGGTCTTTTCCAATGAGTCAGTTCTTCACATAAGGTGGCCCAAGTATTGGAGTTTCAGCTTCAACATCAGTCCTTCCAGTGAATACTCAGGACTGATTTCCTTTAAGATGGACTGGTTTGATCTCCTTGCAATCCAAGGGACTCTCAAGAGTCTTCTCCAACACCACAGTTCAAAAGCATCAGTTCCTCAGCGCTCAGCTTTCTTTATAGTCCAACTCTCACATCCATACATGACTACTGGAAAAACCATAGCCTTGACTAGACGGACCTTTGTTGGCAAAGTAGTATCTCTGCTTTTTAATATGCTGCCTAGGTTGGTCATAATTTTCTTCCAAGGAGCAAGCGTCTTTTAATTTCATGGCTGCAGTCACCATCTGCAGTGATTTTGGAACCTAAAAAAATGAAGTCTGCCACTGTTTCCCCATCTATTTGCCATGAGTGATGGGACCAGATGCCATGATTTTAGTTTTCTGAATGTTGAGCTTTAAGCCAACTTTTTCACTCTCCTCTTTCACTTTCATCAAGAGGCTCTTTTAGTTCTTCACTTTCTGCCATAAGGATGGTGTCATCTGCATATCTGAGGTTATTGATATTTCTCCTGGCAATCCTGATACCACCTTGTGCTTCATCCAGCCCAGAGTTTCTCATGATGTACACTACATATATTAAATAAGTAGGGTGACAATATACAGCCTTGACATACTCCTTTTCCTATTTGGAACCAGTCTGTTGTTCTGTGTCCAGTTCTAACTGTTGCTTCCTGACCTGCATACAGATTTCTCAAGAGGCAGGTCAGGTGGTCTGGTATTCAAATATCTTTCTGAATTTTCCACAGTTTGTGGTGATCCATACAGTCAAAGGCTTTGGCATAGTTAATAAAGCAGAAATAAATGTTTTTCTGGAACTCTCTTGCTTTTTCCATGATCCAGTGGATGTTGGCAACTTTAATTTGCCAACAGATGTTGGCAAGTTTAATGCTTACTTTTTTCATATTTACATGTGTTTAATGTTTGCTGTATTAGCTATTGCCAGAGACTCGGAATTCCTACAATAGCCTTATTTTTGTCTATCCTGTTGTCTTTGGGGTTCCCTAAGAGTCACTTATCAGACAGAATATATGTCTTGCTTGCATCTCTTTCAGCTGTAAACCATTGTTACTATACTGCAGTCATGTTGGTTTGGTGGCAAGGCATGGGGGAAAGGAAACATCCTTTAATCTTTTGAAATCTTGGTCTTTTAGTGGGTCTGTGTCCTTGGGCTGTGACCTTAATAAGTATTTCTTGGCTTTTCTTCCCCCTACCTTTCAGTGGGAGGGGGCTGGCTGGGTAGATGGAAGAAGAGTAAAATATATGCAGAACATTCTCCCTAACAAAGGTCTACTCTCCAAATCCAGTCCTTTACATGTTGGAGCTAAAATGAGCAAGTCCCTTACTGTGTTTACATCATATGTCTATCTCTTCTTCAAAGAGTAGTTTTAGCTCTTACATGTGGCTCACCCATTTTGAGTTAATTTGTGTGTATGGTGTAAGGAATGAGCCCTACCACCCACTTCATTCTTTCGCATATGCATATCTAGTTGTCTCAGTACCATTTTTAAGGCTATTTCTTCTTCACTGCATTGTCTTGGCACCTTTATTGAAACTCAATTGACAATAAATGTAAGGGTTCACGTCTGCATTCTCAGTTCTACTTCACTGATCTCTGTGTCTACCCTTAGGCCAGTGCTGCACTGTTAGGATTACCGCAGCTTGGTAGTAAGTTTTGAAAATTTAAAGTATGAGTTTGTGAACTTTGTTCTTCTCTTTTGAAAACTGTCTTGGTTATTCTGGCCTTTTATATTACCACTGCATTTTAGATTTAGCTTAATAATTTTTGTTTCTGCTGAGATTTTGATAGGATTGCACTGAGTCTGTATATCAATTTGGTGAATACTGCCATCTTAACTAAGTCTTCTGATGTATGAACATGGGGGAATCTTTCCATTTATTTAAATCATCTTTAATATATTTCAACAGTTTTCTAGTTTTCAGTGTACAAGTATTATACCACTTTTATTAAACTAACTCCTAAGCACTGTATTCTTTTTGATGCTTTCTAAATAGAATTGTTTTCTTCATTTCACTTATAGGGTGTTCACTGCTAGTATACAGAAATACAATTGATTTTTTATAACAGATTTATTGAGATCTAATTCACATACCATACACTTCACCCATTACAATTCTGTACGTTTTTTATCTTGCAACCTTGCCAAACTCATTTATTAGCTTCAGCAGGTTTTGTATGTGCGTGTGTGTATGTACATATGTGCACATGTATTCCTTAGGATTTTCTATATATAAGACCATGTGTACTGCAAATGGAGGTAGTTTTACTTCCTTGCAGTCTGGATGCCTTGTATTTATTCTTTCCAGATTGCCGTGCCTAAACCTCCATTATGTTGAATGGAAACATTGAGAACAGACACCCGTATCTTGGTCCTGATCTTGGGGGAAAGCATTCAGTCTTGTGCTATCATCTGTGACATTACCTTTGGGATTTTCATAGATGGCCTTTATCAGGTTGAGGAACATCCCATCTACTTCTAGTCTGTTGAGTATCTTTGTTTTAAAAAACATCATGGAAGATGTTGGATTTTGCCAGACCTTATCTCTGCATTTACTGAGACGATTGTGTGCATTTTATTCTCTTTCCTATTAGTATGTATATTACATTCTTTAATTTTTTAAAAAGTTTTTATTGGGTAGCTCAGTGGTAAAGAATCCATCTGCCAGAATGGATAAGAAAGCTGTGGTACATATACACAATGGAATATTACTCAGCTATTAAAAAGAACACAGTTGAATCAGTTCTAATAAGGTGAATGAAACTGGATACAGTGAAGTCAGTCAGAAAGAAAAACACCAATACAGTATATTAATGCATATATATGGCATTTACAAAGATGGTAATGATGACCCTATATGCGAGACAGCAAAAGAGACACAGATATAAAGAAAAGACTTTGGGACTCTGTGGGAGAAGGCGAGGGTGGGATGATTTGAGAGAATAGCATTAAATACATATGTATTACCATATGTGAAATAGATCACCAGTCCAAGTTCGATTCATGAAACAGGGCACTGAAAGCTGGTGCTCTGGGACAACCCTGAAGGATGGGATGGGGAGGGAGGTGGGAGGGGTGTCCAGGATGGGGGACACATGTATACCCATGGCTGATTCATGTCAGTTTATGGCAAAAACCACTACAATATTGTAAAGTAATTAGCCTCCAATTAAAAAAAAAAAAAGAATCCGTCTGCCAACCAGGAGACGCAAATTCAGTTCCTGGGTCAGGAAAATCCTCTGTAGAAGGAAATCGCAACCCATTCCAGTATTCATGTCTGGGAAATCCCATGGACAGAGGAACCTGGTGGGCTACAGTCCACAGGGTCGCAAAGAGTTGGACACAACTTAGTGACTAAACAACAACAGAAGTTGATTTACAATGTTGTATTGGTTTCTGCTTTACAGCAAAATGAATCAGTTAACATATATCCACTCTTTTTTAACATTCTGTTGCCGTATAGGTCATTCAGTTCAGTTCAGTCACTCAGTCATGTCCGACTCTTTGTGACCCCATGAATCACAGCACGCCAGGCCTCCCTGTCCATCACCAACTCCCGGAGTTCACTCAGACTCACATCCATCGAGTCAGTGATGCCATCCAGCCATCTCATCCTCTGTTGTCCCCTTCTCCTCCTGCCCCCAATCCCTCCCAGCATCAGAGTCTTTTCCAATGAGTCAACTCTTCGCATGAGGTGGCCAAAGTACTGGAGTTTCAGCTATAGATCATTACAGAGTGCTAAACAGAGTTCCCTGTGCTATACAGTAGGTTTTTATTAGTTATTTATTTCATATATAGTAATGTGTATATGTCAATCCCAATCTCCCAGTTTATCCCTTCCCCCTTACCCCCTTGGTAAGCATAAGTTTGTTTTCTACATCTGTGATTTTATTTCTGTTTTATAAATAGTTTCACTTGTACCATTTTTTAAAAAGATTCCACACATAAGCGATATTGGGGCTTCCCAGGTGGCACAATTGGTAAAGAACCCCCCTGCAATTGCAGGAGATGCATGTTTGATCCTTGGGTTGGGAAGATCCCCTGGAATAGAAAATGGCAACCCACTTGAGTATTCTTGCCTGGAAAATCCCATGGACAGAGCCTGGTGGGCTATAACCCATGGGGTTGCAAAGAGGCACACACGACTGAGCAACTGAGCACACACACACTCCCACACACACACATGCACACATAAACACAAGCCATATCATATGATACCTGCCTTTCTCATCTGACCCACTGCACTCAGTGTGACAGTCTCTAGGTCCATCTGTGCCACTGCAAATGGCATTACTGTGCTCTTTTTATGGCCAATATTCTATTACACATATATGGACCACATCTTCTTTATCTGTTCCTCAGTTGATGGCCATTTAGGTTTCTTCTATGTCCTGGCTACCGTAAACAGTGCTGCAGTGAACAGGGGTGCATGTATCCTTTCAAGTTATGGCTTTCTCTGGATATACGCGGATGAGGGAGATTGCTGGATCATATGGTAGCTCTGTTTTTAGTTTTTTAAGTTACCTCGTACCGTTATGCATAGTGACTGTACCATTTACTCCCACTAACAGTGTAGGAGGGTTCCCTTTTCTCAACACCCTCTGCAGCATTTGTAGATTTTTTTTGATGATAGGTATTCTAACCAGTGGGAGGCAGTCCCTCACTGTAGTTTTGATTTGCATTTCTCTATTAGTGATGTTGAGCATCGTTTCATGTGCCTTTTGGCCATCTGTATGATTTACGAATGTCTGTTTTGATCTTCCACCCATTTTCTGATGGGGTGGTTTTTTTTTAATATTAAGCTACATGAGTTGTTTGTATATTTTGGAGATTAATCCCTTGTTGATTGCTTTGTTTGCAAATATTTTCTCCCATTCTGTGTGTTTTTGTTTTGTTTTTAATGGCTTCCTTTGCTGTGCAAAAGTTTTTAAGTTTGATAAGGTCCCATTTGTTTATTTTTGTTTTTATTTTCATTACTCTCAGAGGTGGATAATTTTCGTTATGTTAAACCAACCTTGCTTTTCCAGAATAAATCCTACCTGGTCACTATGTATAAACTTTTTTATATGTTGCTGGACTCAGTTTGCTAGAATTTGGTCCTAGTATTTTGTCTTAATTTTTAATAGATACAAAGGTAAAGAAGAAGTGCTATTTATTTATTAGGCCCCTGGAACCCTAACAATGACTTTTTCAGAGAAACTTTCTCTGATACTCCCTCATCCCCAGACAACTCCTGTATAATAGCACAGTAAGTAGCACTTATCCCATTATGTTTCTATTGTCTCTCTATGTGTTTGTCAAACTCTCTTTGCTTTTTGAGAACAAACTATATATTGTAGCCCAGTCTCTAGCACAGTCATTGACTACTGTAACTTGAGACCTCTGCAAAGCAGATAATCACCAGAGTTTTAAAGAAATATGAACAAAGAGGAAAGGGAGATTATGTAATAAAGGATGATTATAAAAGAGAGTGACTAAGACACAGGAGAATAGTATCAGGAAAATTTTGCTTAGCTATATTCAGAATGAAAATATATCAACTGATGTTCAGATTTGTTCTGCTGGCGTTATTTTAAAATACTCATGGAAGACAAAGAGCAGACTCTCTCAGCTCCTCTGCTGCACCTGTCTTTTCTATCAAGTAGAGTTTCTTCTGATCATACAGGGGGAGAATAAACATTAGTACTCATCTTCAGTCCCAGACATGTTACATCTCAAGTAAGAAAAGAATTTGCATATAAATAAGATCACAAAACCATTGACACTAACCTTTTAAGAATTCAAGGAAGTGAGTCTCCTCTTGCTGCTAAATGCCTAAAGACTCCATCTATCATCCATTATAATCATGTTCATTTAAGGATCAGTTCCTTCAAGAAAACCTTCCCTGGGATTTCCAGGTTGGATTACATCCCCTTCTTTGAGGACATAATTCATGCATATCACTCATTCTATTTCACTTTTACTTTAATGTACTGTATATGCATCTTGTTACACTTCCTCAAATAATAAGCAGCTCATCTTGTTGGAAAGGGGGGGAGAATTATGTTTCAGCCAGAGAAGACAACGTGAGCAATGGCAAGGAGGTGAGAAGACTGATGTATTTTGAGGCTACCAAAAGATCACCTTTGCTGAAGTGTAAAGGAAAGGCAGAGGATGGCAAGAGGTAAAACTGGAGAGGCAGTCAGGGGCCTGTTCACTGGAAGTATTGTACATGAAAGCCACTCAGGATGAATGAAGGTTGGATGGGCCAGTTGGTGCTTGGCCTCCCTCCGATTCTCACTATAGCTCCCAGTGTGGTGAGTTTAAGTGTGGTCTGCAGATCACTAACATCAGAATTATCTATGGTACTTTATTAAAAATGCAGATTTGGGGGTCAACAACAAATGCCAAAAAAAGCCAAAGCTGGGATTATCATAAGCTCCCCAGATAATTCTAAAATTTTAAAACCGCATGTTCCATAAGATAACTGGCCCATAATCTTCACAATGCCAGTGCTGTGAGTGAAAGGGAAGAACTGAGTACATGCTCCAAATTAAAAGAGAATCAAGGGATATGGCAATTAAATGCAATCCATGAAACTGAATCAGGGAGAAGTTTTGCTCTAACGGACATTGGTACATTTGGCGAAACTTAACTACAGTATGATACAAAATAGTTATGTATCAAAGTTGAATTTCGTTAAGAGACTATTCTTGTTCTTGGAAAATAAATGCTGAAGTTCTTTAGCAAAAAAGGAGCATGATATTTATTTAAAAAGTGGATTTAGGGGGAAATATAACTAGATAGGTAGATAGATATAGTTCTTTGTACTTTTGAAATTATTTAAAAATTTAAAGTTAAAAAAATTGAAAAGAGAAAGCCTAGAACAAATTTAAATATCAGGACTGTGCCAACTTCAACCACTGTTAGAAAACTGGGAATTACTGACAGGCTTTATTTTGGACAGTGGTATTAATCAGAGTTCTGTCTTTGATAGATTACTTTTATGGTAGTATGAAAGGTAGAATTAGGATGACAGTACTGGCTTAGGTCTTTGTGGTTCAGCAGGTAAACAATGCAGGAGACCTGGGTTCAATCCCTGGTTGGGAAGATCCCCTGGAGAAGGGCGTGGCAATTCACTCCAATATTCCTGCCTGGAGAATTTCATGGACAGAGAAGCATGGTTGGTTACAGCCCATGGGGTCGCACAGAGTCAGACATGACTGAAGCAACTTAACACACACATACACAAAGTGTTTCTGATAAATATGTGATGAGTCTGAAAAGAATGATGGTAGTTAAGATGAAGATAAAAGGGATCATGAGGTAAAATAATTGGATTCAGTGGCTCTCTAGATATGAGTGGTGGAAGTGAAAGAAGAAAAAAGGTAACTTATCAGGTTTCTAGTTTGGTAGTTACTTAGATAGTACTCACAAGTACTTCCTGAACACAGAAGGAACAGCATGCAGTGTGGAATTAGATGAATTAGAATTTGGCTGTGAGGGACACTTATGTGAAGATACATAGCAGATAGTTAGATATAAGAGGCTGAAGCTTTGACAAGAGGTCAGATATATGTAAAGATATGTGTGTGTGTATAAGGTATATACATGTGTGTGGTACAACAGTGTGACATAATCAAGAATGATTTCATGAAAGGCTGAATCAAAGAAGACTTAGTTTAACAAGAATAAATTTAAGACTCCATACATAAGACCAAAATATGAGACCAAAACTGAAGTAAGAGAATGGAGGAGACATAGTGGTAGTATCAAAATAAAACTTTATAGGTTTGAGTGTTTGTAAATCTAGTATGTCAGTATTTTAGGATAATTTTCAAAAGAACATATGTAATCTTAGACTGCATTAATGTGAATCTGGTATCTAGAAAGAAGCAAATGAGAAAGATAATTTATTGTACATTGTTAGGCATCCATGTCCACGGGTTCCACATCTGCATTCAACCAACTGTGGATCAAAATAGTAGGACAAAAATTTCAAGAAGCTCTCAAAAGCAAAACCTGAATTTGCTGTGTACTGGTGACTGTTTACATAGCATTTACACTGTATTAAGCATTATATTAATCTAGAGATACTGAAGGATACACATGGGTTATATGCAAACACTGTGCCATTTTATATAAGGGATGGATCCTCAGATTTTGGTCTCTGTGGGATTCCTGGAACCAGTTCCCCCTCAGTTACCAAGGAATGACTGTCCTAGTTAGATGACATCTGTAATACTGTGTTCAGTTTTCTTCAAGCTTGAATAGTGACAGAAGAGAGTAAAATATGATAGTAAAGGGACTTGAGTCATATTATCGATGGCTGAAAGAAATGAAAGTTTCAGGTAAATAAGTAATAGTTTTAAAAAATACTTATGATCTGTCATGTGGAAGAGGCATTACATTTGTTCTTATTATTGCAGGGAGGATTAGGGAAAATGAGTTGGTCAGAAATGTTTACCTTTAAAGTTTCTTAAAGAGGTGAGTTAAAATTTACAAGGACATGTGTTTTAAACTCAACATAAAAAGAGCACTGCTATCAAGAAATGGAATGAATTGACTGCAGTTTGGTAAACTGCTTGTCACCAAGTGTTGTCAGTCAAAGGCTGGATGTGCTTGGGTCCTGTCATCTGTAGGAGGTGAGAATAGGGAACTCTTAAGGCTTCTCTCTGCTTTAAGATTCGGTGAGATGGGAATGAAAAGATTAGACAGTGAGATGAGTGATCTTTTTTTTTTTTTTTTTGGACTTGGTAAAATTACCAGAAATCAAATTGACATATAAGGAAGTTCTACTGTCTTCTATTTATTTCTAGAGTTAGAAAAATCAAAATTTGACGTACAGAATTTTTGGGAAGGTGAACTGTTCTTTGGCAATCCGATTTGAAGATAATCTTCTAGTTTCTTATGTGTAAATCATGACCAGATACATATTATTAATTAGCTCACATTCAGATGATAGGCGACCACTCATTACTGTCTATATTCCCGTCTTACAAACCTTGATTAGGGAGCTGTCTTCTGAAATAATCAAATATACAGTCATCTGATATAGAAGGTCTTGTATCTAGAAAAGATGGGAAAAGTCCATTAGCAGCAAGAAAAAATCTCATTGACTCTTTTACATTTCGTATTTTTATCTTTTTATAAATGAAAATGCTAGTATGCTAGCTAATAATGTGTAAATGGTAGTTTAGCTCAATGAAATTAACACAAACAGTTCTCGAATCTCATGAATTTTATTGCATTTTTGCTATTTATAGGTAAGGTCTAAAAAATGTTCATACTCTTTGGGTCAGCAGTTCCTTTCTAGGAATCTATTACAGATAAATAATTAATCACAAATAGTGACTTAAAAAGTCTTGTTTACCATAGAAAAAAAGTGAACAAAATAAAATTTTAACAATGGAGGGTATCTAAATAAATTAAGGTTCACTAATACAATGGAATACTCTGCCACCATTTATTAACATTGAGAGAAGTTAATAATATACTGTGATTTTAAATGAAAACATTTAAATCTTGCAAAAAAGTCCCTGAAGATTTGTCTGTGTGATTAACATGGACTGTACATGTATAGAAAAAATGTCTAAAATAAGTATTCTAACATATGTTATTTTTAAATTTTGACATTAAATTTAACAGAAGAATATATAAAAGTTACATATCAAAAGTGACAGATTTTCTTGGCTTATCACTGTGGAAAGAATTTAAAGTACAATGAAGTAACCATCTTAATTATAATAAAATTCCCTCTCAGGTATGGTTTTTATTTTCATTTATGTTTTTAATTAGCCTACTGCATCATAGTGGGAAATAGTAAGAGACAGCACTGGAGTGCTACAGTCCATGGGGTTGCAGAGTTGGACACGACTTAGCAACTGAATAATAACAACAATTGCATCATAAACTAAATGGATTTGTGTACATTTATGCTGGGCTGTGCTTTGTTGCTCAGTCGTTTGCAACCACATGGATTGTAGCCTGCCAGGCTCCTCTGTCCATGGGGATTCTGCAGGCAAGAATACTGGAGTGAGTTGCCATGCCCTCCTCCAGGGGATCTTCCCAATCCAGGGATTGAACCCTGGTCTCTTGCATTATAGGCGGATTCTTTACTGTCTGAGCCACCAAGGAAGCATGTACATTTATATATACTTTTAATCATTACCTGAGATACTTCTTGAAAATAAGTGTGGTATAAATATATTAAATATATATATACACATAAATTAATTATTATAGATGAAATTAAAATGTTTAAATTATATGAATATTTTTCAAAGGACCTCAAGTAAAGATAATGAGATAAAAATTAAGAAAAAAATACCAGACTATATATTTCTGAATCTCTAACATTTCTGGTATTTTTTTCTTAGAGATTTATATCAGACTTAGCAGATTCTCACAGAAGGAAATGAGTAGTCCAAAACTTAATTTCTCTCTTGGCCCATTCTTTATTACTTTATGAAACAAAAGGACCATGATGTTTTTTAAACATAAAATTCCTATATTCTGTTTGGGGAAAAACCTTTCAAATGAAGGATATCTCTCAAGTATGTGGACCACTTAGTCCAACCCTCAGTGTGCTTCCTGGGGACCCTGTCCAGACTGTAGGCACTGCACCTGTTAACACTGCACTTAACTTGTTTATTTGTTTGTCTCCCCCTATTAAATGATGAGTTCCTAAGGGCTAAGAAATAGTACAATATATTCTTAATATCCCTAGCACAAAGCACAGTGATAACCTCCAAGTACAAAAAAGTGTTGAGGAATTAATCGTTTATCAGAGGGTAAAAGCAGAACATTACCTGTCACATCAGAATCTGATTCTTTGTGTCCTTGAACTAAATGTCCTTTATCACAAACCTAATGGAACACAGAACCAGAAGGAAAACAGTACTATATTATAAACATGAAAATGAGGTACATTTTCTACAATTTATGGTAATTTTCAACATTTCTCATTGTATCCTCATAGATTTAGAATGGGCAAAAATAATCCTTTAAATCAGTACCTTCTAGTATCTTTCACAATGTTACTTTTCTTCTCCACCAATGACAGAAGAAAATGTATTTTGGCATTAAAGGGAGTTTAATTTTTTTTCTTCATATAGAACTTATTTATAATGAGAAAGAGACAAAAATTGTATGCTTTATAATTTCATTTACTTAATAAGATTAAAGATAAAGGAAGAGAAGTACACAATGAATGAAAATATATAAAATTGTATGGAAAAGTATAAGCAATTGCAAAACTGTGTTTATATATGAAAGTTGAAAAAATCATTCTCAAAGCTTATAAAAAAAAGTTTAGAGTAAGAAAGACCATATGCATGACACTGCTGTCTGTGTGTCATGAAAGGAGATACCATGCCAGTCTGACCCAGCTGGACTAAAAGAGACACAAAACACTGTGGAACTGTGACTGTTGGTCTGGAATAGTGTACACAAATCATCATGTGAGTGTGAAAACATTCTGAAAGTCTCTTAGTCGTGTCCAACTCTTTGTGACCCCATGGGCTATATAGTCCATGGAATTCTCTAGGCCAGAATACTGTGGCGGGTAGCCTTTCCCTTCTCCAGGGTATCTTCCAGACCCAGGGATCAAACCCTGGTCTCCCACATTGCAGGCGGATTCTTTACTAGCTGAGCCACCGGGCAAGCTGAAAACATTTTAGATACTTCCAAACTGTTTCAAAATTCTCCAAACCAGGCTTCAACAATATGTGAAACTGTGAACTTTCAGATGTTCAAGCTGGTTTTAGAAAAGGCAGAGGAACCAGAGATCAAATTGCCAACATCAACTGGATCATCGAAAAAGCAAGAGAGTTCCAGAAGAACATCTATTTCTGCTTTCTTGACTATGCCAAAGATTTTGACTATGTGGATCACAATAAACTGTGGAAAATTCTGAAAGAGATGGGAATACCAGATCACCTGACCTGCCTCTTGAGAAATCTGTATGCAGGTCAGGAAGCAACAGTTAGAACTGGACATGGAACAACAGACTGGTTCCAAGTAGGAACAGGAGTACGTCAAGGCTGTATATCGTCACCCTGCTTATTTAACTTCTATGCAGAGTACATCATGAGAAACGCTGGGCTGGAGGAAGCACAAGGAGGAATCAAGATTGCCGGGGGAAATATCACTAACTTCAGATATGCAGATGACACCATCCTTATGGCAGAAAGTGAAGAACTAAAGAGCCTCTTGATGAAAGTGAAAGAGAGTGAAAAAGTTGGCTTAAAGCTCAATATTCAGAAAACGAAGATCATGGCACCCAGTCCTATCACTTCATAGCAAATAGACAGGGAAACAGTGTCAGACTTTATTTTTTTGCACTCCAGAATCACTGCAGATGGTGACTGCAGCCATGAAATTAAAAGATGCTTACTCCTTGAAAGGAAAGCTATGACCAACCTAGGGAGCATATTAAAAAGCAGAGATATTACTTTGCCAACAAAAGTCCATCTAGTCAAGGCTATGATTTTTCCAGTAGTCATGTATGGATGTGAGAGTTGGACTATAAAGAAAGGTTCTTTTTAGATAAAATTGAATAGCAGCCCCTCCCCCCAAAAAAGATATAATCAGCATGAAAATGGGAGGTGAGAGGAAACTGTAAAAATCAAAACTTGATTATTGAAGGGAAAGAGATAAGGAAGTATTCTAGAAAAAATTATGCAAAGTTAAAAGTAGCAATATTACATAATCATTATAAAGAATTTAGAGAGACAAGGGGTGAAACTAGGCTAAAGAAAATTCACTTGTAATAAGACTTGATTTGATGAATTCATTGTCATTTTTAGCTCTCCTCCTTTGACTGAAATATGACTGTGAACCATAATAAAACTATTATCTTCATCTCATAGAAAATCACCAGGCCAAGAAACTATAAAACTCCTAGAGGAAAACATAGGCAAAATACTCTCCAACATAAATCACAGCAGGATCCTCTAGGACCCACCTCCCAGAATATTAGAAATAAAAGCAAAAATAAACAAATGGGACCTAATTAAAATTAAAAGCTTTTGCACAACAAAGGAAACTATAAGCAAGGTGAAAAGACAGCCTTCAGAATGGGAGAAAATAATAGCAAACAAAGCAACTGACAAAGAATTAATCTCAAAAATATACAAGCAACTCCTGCAGCTCAGTTCCAGAAAAATAAACGACCCAATCAAAAAATGGGCCAAAGAACTAAACAGACATTTCTCCAAAGAAGACATACAGATGGCTAACAAAAATATGAAAGGATGCTCAACATCACACATTATTCAATTCAGTTCGGTTCAGTCGCTCAGTCGTGTCCGACTCTGCGACCCCATGAATCGCAGCACTCCAGGCCTCCCTGTCCATCACCAACTCCTGTAGTTCACTCAGATTCACGTCCATCGAGTCAGTGATGCCATCCAGCCATCTCATCCTCTGTCATCCCCTTCTCCTCCTGTCCCCAATCCCTCCAGCTTCAAAGCCTTTCCCAATGAGTCAACTCTTCGCATGAGGTTGCCAAAGTATTGGAGTTTCAGCTTTAGCATCATTCCTTCCAAACACCCAGGACTGATCTCCTTCAGAATGGACTGGTTGGATCTCCTTGCAGTCCAAGGGAATCTCAAGAGTCTTCTCCAACACCACAGTTCAAAGGCATCAATTCTTCGGCCTTCTTCACAGTCCAACTCTCACATCCATACATGACTACTGGAAAAACCATAGCCTTGACTAGACGGACCTTAGTTGGCAAAGTAATGTCTCTGCTTTTGAATATGCTATCTAGGTTGGTCATAACTTTTCTTCCAAGGAGTAAGCGTCTTTTAATTTCATGGCTGCAATCACCATCTGCAGTGATTTTGGAGCCCCCCAAAATAAAGTCTGACACTGTTTCCACTGTTTCCCCATTTCCCATGAAGTGATGGGACCATATGCCATGATCTTCGTTTTCTGAATGTTCAGCTTTAAGCCAACTTTTTCACTCTCCTCTTTCACTTTCATCAAGAGGCTTTTTAGTTCTTCTTCACTTTCTGCCATAAGGGTGGTGTCATCTGCATATCTGAGGTTATTGATATTTCTCCCGGCAGTCTTGATTCCAGCTTGTGCTTCTTCCAGTCCAGTGTTTCTCATGATGTACTCTGCATAGAAGTTAAATAAGCAGGGTGACAATATACAGCCCTGACGTACTCCTTTTCCTATTTGGAACCAGTCTGTTGTTCCATGTCCAGTTCTAACTGTTGCTTCCTGACCTGCATATAGGTTTCTCAAGAGGCAGGTCAGGTGGTCTGGTATTCCATCTCTTTCAGAATTTTCCACAGTTTATTTTGATCCACACAGTCAAAGGTTTTGACATAGTCAAGAAAGCAGAAATAGATGTTTTTCTGGAACTCTCTTGCTTTTTCCATGATCCAGCAGATGTTGGCAATTTGATCTCTGGTTCCTCTGCCTTTTCTAAAACCAGCTTGAACATCAGGAAGTTCACTGTTCATGTATTGCTGAAGCCTGGCTTGGAGAATTTTGAGCATTACTTTACTAGCATGTGAAATGAGTGCAACTGTGTGGTAGTTTGAGCATTCTTTGGCATTGCCTTTCTTTGGGATTGGAATGAAAACTGACCTTTTCCAGTCCTGTGGCCACTGCTGAGTTTTCCAAATTTGCTGGCATATTGACTGCAGTACCTTCAAAGCATCATCTTTCAGGATTTGAAACAGCTCCACTGGAATTCTATCACCTCCACTAGCTTTGTTCGTAGTGATGCTTTCTAAGGCCCACTTGACTTCACATTCCAAGATGTCTGGCTCTAGATTAGTGATCACACCATCGTGATTATCTGGGTCATGAAGATCTTTTTTGTACAGTTCTTCTGTGTATTCTTGCCACCGCTCCTTAATATCTTTAGCTTCTGTTAGGTCCATACCATTTCTGTCCTTTATCAAGCCCATCTTTGCATGAAATGTTCCCTTGGTATCTCTAATTTTCTTGAAGAGATCTCTAGTCTTTCCCATTCTGTTGTTTTCCTCTATTTCTCTGCATTGATCGCTGAAGAAGGCTTTCTTATCTCTTCTTGCTATTCTTTGGAACTCTGCATTCAGCTGCTTATATCTTTCCTTTTCACAAATCAAAACCACAATGAGGTACCATTTCATGCCAGTCAGAATGGCTGCTATCCAAAAGTCTACAAGCAATAAATGCTGGAGAGGGTGTGGAGGAAAGAGAACCCTCTTACACTGTTGGTGGGAATGCATACTAGTACTGCCACTATGGAGAGCAGTGTGGAGATTCCTTAAAAAACTGGAAATAGAACTGCCATAATGACCCAGCAATCCCACTGCTGGGCATACACACTGAAGAAACCAGAAATGAAAGAGCCACGTGTACCTCAATGTTCATCACAGCACTGTTCATAATAGCCAGGATATGGAAGCAACCTAGATGTCCATCAGCAGACGAATGGATAAGAAAGCTGTGGTACATACACACAATGGAATATTACTCAGCCATTAAAAAGAATACATTTGAATCAGTTCTAATGAGGTGGATGAAACTGGAGCCTATAATACAGAGTGAAGTAAGCCAGAAAGAAAAACACCAATATAGTATACTAACGCATATATATGGAATTTAGGAAGATGGTAACGATAACCCTGTATGCATGACCACAAAAGAGATACAGATGTATAGAACAGTCTTTTGGACTCTGTAGGAGAGGGTGAGGGGGGGATGGTTTGGGAGAATGGCATTGAAATGTGTATATTATCATATGTGAAATGGATCACCAGTCCAGGTTCGATGCATGATACAGTGTGCTCGGGGCTGGTGCACTGGGATGACCCAGAGGGATGGGATGGGGAGGGAGGTGGGAGGGGGGTTCAGGATGGGGAACACATGTACACCCATGGCAGATTCATGTCAATATATGGCAAAACCAATACAATATTGTAAAGTAATTAGCCTCCAAAAAAAAAAAAAGAAAATCACCAAGCCAGTGTTCTTATGGTTGGTTGGTTGGTTGGTTTAGCTGCTAAGTCATGTCTGACTATTGTGACCCCATGGACTGTATCCTGCCAGGCTCCTCTGTCCATGGGGATTTTCCAGGCAAGAATGCTGGAGTGGGTTGCCATTTCCTCCTCCAGGGGATCTTCTCAACCCAGGAATCAAATGTGGGTCTCCTGCATTGCAGGCAGATTCTTTACCAACTGAGCTACGATCAACTCCTAGTGTCCTTTATGAATGTGATCTATAAATTCTTTGTTGTTTTTAAATATTTATTTTTAATTGGAGGATAACTGCTTTACAATATTGTATTGGTTTCTACCATATTGTTCTAAAATTCTAATCACAGTAATCTACAATTATTTGTTTTTGCTTAAAGTCTGCAAGATTAATTACTGAAAGTATTCTGGTAGGGAATAAAGGTTACTAAAATAGTTTAATACTTTAGGGATATGTTGATATCTTACAAGCAATCATTTAAGAAATAGTTGAAGAGCATGAGCTTAATTTGACCCCAGGCATTAACCTCAGTTAAGATGATACTGTTCACTCTTTTTACCAAAGATTATTTTAAAAATGAGAAAAAAAATTCAAAAGTTCTTGGAAAAGTAGATTCTGTTAATCCACATTTGGCAGATGGCAGTGTATTTGCTGCTGTATCTGCTGAATGAACTTGTCATGGCTAACCTTAGATTTCCCACTGGATTACTATTATTAACACCAAAAATATTTGAGTAGAAATCTAACCTGAGGCTGGCACTCAGGTTGACTTCTGGGCTCTCTGCAGGTAACAGATGCTTTATGGATTGACCGGATGGGATCCAAAGAGGATTTTTTTTTTGGATCTCATCAACTTGGGATGTTGTCCTTCATCTGTGTTTGTCAGGCTTATTTCCTAACTAGAAAGTTCTTTTGATCTCTGGGTAGGGTACTGATCCTTACCCCTACCCCTTCCATCCCTGACCATACTCTCTGGGAGGGCAGTGGTTTTGGCAGAAGTCTCTCTGACTCCTTCTCTGACTATACCCAGCTGTTAAATTCTGCTCATTTCTGACTGGTAGGTCTATTGCTTCAGCAATGCCTTGAGCGTGTAAATTGCTCTACAGGCTAATTCAATCAAATCTGGGTTCCTTTGAAGGGATAATTTGCCAGGTCAGGGTTTCAGATTTATACTGACCCTGCCTTAGACTCCTCCTACCTGTTCCCCTGCCCCCAGTTCTGTGAACTAGCCAGCCTATATGTTTGGCCCATATCTCCAAAGAATCTACCAATCTTCAAATTGCCTTTCTCTATATTTCAATTTTTGAGGATGCTGTTAAGCTTGAATTTCTCCAGGATCTGTTGCAAATTAAGTCTTTTACTTTGGGAAGACATTAGGAGCTATGTTTAATCTGGGCTGTTGTGTCATCTAACATCTCTGTTGCCTTATTGATTTTCTGTCTAGAAGTTCTGTCCACTCATGTCAATAAAAGTCTCCTACTATTATTATTGTATTCTTGTAGGTCTTTCCCTTTATGTCTGCCTGTACTTGTTTTATGTATTTAGGTGATCCTGTATTGAGTACATTTATGTTAACAAGTGTAGTATCTTCTTTTATTGTTCCTTTTATCATTATATAATGTCCTTTGTTTTTCCTTATGGCCTTTGTTTTAAAGTCTGTTTTGTCTGATATGAGTATTGCTAGCCCTGCTTTATTATTATTTCCATTTGGATGAAATGCCTTTTTCCATCCCCTCACTTTTAATCTGTATCTTTTCCCCTAAAGTGAGTCTCTTATAGGTGGCATTTTTTATTCAATCTGCCACTCTGTCTTTTGATTATAGAATTTAGTCCACTGACATTTAAAGAAATCATTAATAAAGTACGTACTTACTGCCATTTTAAACATTTGTTTTCCAGTTTTTGTAGTTATTTATTTCTTCTTTTTGTTTTCCCTTTTGTGGTTTGATGGCTTTCTTCTGTACTATGCTCGAGTTCCTTTCTTTTTGGTTTTTGAGAATCTATTGTACCTTTTTGATGTGTGGTTACCTTGGTTTTCAAGTGTTAACCCATAACTTTATGTGTTCTAAATGAATAGTCACACAAGTTCAAACATATTCTAACAGATCTACATTTTTATATTCCCCTCCTCTACATTTTGTGATTTTGGTCTATTTTACATTTTGATGCTTATCCTTTTACTATTAATTGTAGTTACAGTTGCTTTTATAATTTTTTTGGATTGCTTTTAATCTATGTACTAACTTAAGTGATGTTCAATCTTTTTATATATTTGCCTTTCCTGTTATTTCCCTTTTCCTATAGATACTTGCTTCTTTTCTATATAGAGAAGATCTCTCAATATCTCTTTTAGGTTAGGCTTAGGAGTGCTGTACTCTTCTAGTTTTTGCTTGTCTGAGAAATTCTTTTTCCATCTATTCTAAACGACAATCTTGCTGGGTGTAGTATCCCAGGTTGCAGAGTTTTCTCTTTCAGGACTTTTGATGATATCAAGCCACTCCCTTCTGACCGGCACAGCTTTTGCAGAGAAATCAACCTTATAGGGGTTTCCTTGTAACTGACTGTTTTTCTCTTCTTGCCTTGAGAATTCTCTTTAACTTTTGCCATTTTAACTGTGTCTTGGTTTGGGTCTGCTTGTGTTTATCTTCTTTGGGACCCTCTATGCTTCCTATACCTGGATATGTTTCCTTTTTTAGATTCTAGGAAATTTTCAGCCATAAGTTCTTTAAAAACAGTTTTGATCCTCTTTTCTCTCTATTCTCCTTCTGGTACCAAAATTATGCATAGGCTGGGATTCTTTATGGGGCTTTCCTGGTGGGTAAGACTGTAAAGAATCTGCCTGCAATTAAGGAGATGTGGGTTTGATCCCTGGGTTGGGAAGATCCCCTAGAGAAGGGAATGGCTACCCACTCCAGTATTCTTGCCTGAAGAATTCCATGGACAGAGGAGCCTGGTGGGCTATAGTCCATGTGATCACAAAGAGTTAGACATGACTAAGCAAGGCACTCTATAATATCCAACAGCTCTTGTATATGGCTTTCATTCCACTCCCCACCCCCTACCCCCCTACTCCCCCCCACCCCCCCGCCACCGCCAATTTGGCTTTCTGTCTGCTGTTCTGATTGGGTGATTTCCATTATTCTGTCTTCCAGATCACCTGGGTTCTGTAAGGCTCTGCTGCCCTTAACTATGTGCTCTGTCCCAGAGGAGGTGAGTGCTGAAGCAAGTGGGGCCCACGTGGTCACAGTGAACCTGTGCGTCACTGGTGAAGTTGCCTGCACTTCTGCCCAGAGGCAGCCCGAGGTTGTGTCCCTTCTCTGTTGTGTTTGTCCCAGACTAGTTCTAGGCTGGGGCTGAGAGGTTGGGGTGCTGTAACTGCAGGAATGGAGGTCCCTGTGCTGCCGCCTGGGGCCCTGGCTGCCTCTGCTGGAGTGCTCCCCAGGGCCTCTCCACCCCACATCCAGCTCCAAGCTGGGGTGTGAGGTGGGAAGGACCAGGGAAAGGAGCCGCTCTGTATTCCTCCTCAGGGATGTCTGCTAGAGACATGCGGTTCTGGGATGCCACTTGGTGTGCATGCCAACAAAGTCTGTTGCCACAGTACCCGAGCCCCACATGCAGGTATGGACAGCTTGTGCTCTACTGTGCATGCAGCTTCAGTTGTACAATATAAGAGGTCTTCTGCCCGTTTCCCGTTGGTTTCCTGTGAGAACTGTTCCACAGGTGGTTGTATTTTTGATGTGTTTGTGAAGAGAGGTGAGCTCCACATCCTTCTATTCTGCCATCTTGCTGCACTTATGTAAAATTTCTAATGGGGGTGTCATGCTGAGAGTGGGGACAGTGGCACTTTTCTTTCAGTGGTACCCCACTTTCAGAGCTAAGATGTAGATGGGAAGAGGGCAGTAGTCTCAGGCCTTCTCTATGTGCTTCTTCCAGTGTGGAACTAACACTTTGTTAGCCAAGATAGGGGCAGTTAGAACCAAAATACTTTCAGTGATGTAGCACCCAAACTAGAGCCTTATTTTCAAGAATGGGGTCTGGATAGATAGAAAGAAGGGAGCCCCCACCTCTTGGCTGCACTTACCCGGAACTTGGCTTTAGCAATAGGTAGCTGAAGACAGAGTAAGAAATTCAAGTGCCCTGCCCCTACTGGTATATGATAGCCCTTTGTCTGGTATCTGTGGGGAAAGGGGATCCTGTGTCCTCCACTGCAGAGTATCAGTGAGCTGGGGCGGGGGGGGGGGTGTGTGCAGAGTTTTGACTCAAATACCAGAGGATCTGTTTTTTTGTTGTTGTTGTTATTTTTTGTTTTTATCATATTTTAGATTTTCCTGAGTAGATGTTTTTTTCATCTGCTGTATGCCCCAGGACCATTTCCAGAAACTTTAAGTTTAAAAAAAAAATTTTTTTTCCCATCAATTTTTGCTGGTGAAAGGGTTTGCAGAGCTACTTCCAGTGTCATGATGAAAGGCAATCTCAGCACCACCTGTTTTATACTCTTGTATTCCCATTAAGTTTTCTAAGTTTTATCTCTTCTTGCTATCCTGAATGCCTCTTTGTAAGAGACCTTAAATAGTTTTCTGAGTAAGGTAATTATAAATGAAATTTAAATATAGAACCTTAATAAGACCCACCTCTCACCTGTCAAGATTCTTTTGTATTTTTATCAATAGTAACTAATATGAGCAAAATTTTAATCATTAAGTTTTCCTGGGGAAAAATCATTAAGCATTCCTGGGTGTAAGAGGAAATAACTTGCCATTCTCTTGTTTTTTCAAAACAACCATTAGCAAACATATCAATATTTACCTCTTGCTTTTCTCTGATGTTTTGATGTCTTTCTATGGCAGAGTTTCTTTCCTTCTTTGTTTTTAGTTGTTTTTTCTTGGTTTTTATCTAGGTAAGAGATTAATATTTAATCAATGTATCAAAGATAGTATGTATGCAGATATAAGGAGAAAGCAATGGCACCCCACTCCAGTACTCTTGCCTGGAAAATCCCATGGACGGAGGAGCCTGGTAGGCTACAGTCCATGGGGTCGTGAAGAGTCGGACACGACTGAGCGACTTCCCTTTCACTTTTCACTTTCATGCATTGGAGAAGGAAATGGCAACCCACTCCAGTGTTCTTGCCTGGAGAATCCCAGGGATGGGGGAGCCTGGTGGGCTGCCGTCTATGGGGTTGCACAGAGTCGGACACGACTGAAGCAACTTAGCAGCAGCAGCAGCAGCATGCAGATATAAAACTATTTTGAGACTTCTAGGAAGATGAAGTACTTTTTCTCTCCTTTCCACTAGGTACAACTAAAACCCCTTGCCATTATATACAAAGTAAACACAAGAGGCTCTGAAAGGAGGAAAAGAGGAGGCAGATGATGAGGGACTTCAGGAGCAGAAGGGCTGCCTGATGGTGAGTAGTTCTGTGTGTTTTCTTTTTGCTTCATCAATCCCAGCCTTAGAGCTGGAGAAGCCAGAAACCCAGAAGTGCCAAAGAGTGAAGATAAAATGCCTGAACACTTCCCAGATTTGATCAAAGATGTGAAGGTAACTATCAAAGAATCTCAGTCAACTTCAAGTAAGATAAAATGCCCACACTAAGTCACATAAACTTTGAAAGCAGTAAGACTGAAGCAAACTGTTACCTGCAAGGGATCCTCAAGAAGATCATTGCCAATTTCTCAGAAACTTTGGAAGCCAGAAGACAATACAGAATTTAAAGGGAAAAAAAACCCCACAAACCCCCCCCAGCAGAATGGTCCTTCAAAATTTAGGGAGAAATTAAGACATTTCCAGATAAACAAAAGCTGAGGGAGTTTGTGACCATTTGACATGCCTTGAAAGAAATGCTCAAGCGATTTCTGCAAGGTTAAATGAAAGGGCGCTAGGTAGTAACTTGAAGCTGTAGAGAAAAATAGAGGTCTAAATGAAGGTAATAAATACATGGGAAATTATGAACATTAGTATTATTGTAATAATAATTTCAAACTGATCTGTCATCTACATGAAAAAAAAGTGTTAGCTGCTCAGTTGTGTCCAACTCTTTGCGACTCCATGGACGGTAGCCCACCAGGCTCTGTCCATGGGCTTCTCCAGGCAAGAATACTGGAGTGGGTTGCCATGCCCTCCTCTAGGGAATCGTCCCAATCCAGGGATTGAACCCAAGTCTCCTGCATTGCAGGCAGATTTTTTACCATTTGAGCTAGCTGGGAAGCCCTACATGATTAAAGAGGAAAAATATTAAAGAAAAAAAAGCATGTATTAGTCTAAAAGCGAATACTACTATTACTTTAGCCTGTAAAGTGTTAAGTTGCTCAGTTGTGTCTGATCTTTGCGACTCCATGGACTATAGCCCACCAGGCTGCTTTGTCCATGGAATTTTTAGGCAAGAATACTGCAGTGGGTTGCCATTTCTTTCTCCAGGGGATCTTCCCAACTCAGGGATTGAACCTGGATCTCCCAAATTGTGGGCAGATTCTTTATTTTCTGAGCCACCAGGGAAGCCCTGTAACTCCAAACCTTATTTGTTACATAATTTAGGAGACTAATACACTTAAAGAAATGTTAGTTTATGTTTTTGGGCACACAATGTATAACTATGTAATTCTGTGACATATACAACTGAAAGCGTGGGGGTACAACTATAAAGGAACAGTTTTTGTATGTTTTGAAGTTAAGTTGGTATAAGTTCAAATTAGACTGTTATAACTTTAGGATAGTAAATGTAATCCCCATAGTGAAAACAAAGAAATGATTTATAAAATATACACAAAAGGAAATAAGAAAGGAACTGAAACATTTCACCACAAAAAATCAACTAAGCACAAAAGAAGACAGTAATGCAGGAAAAGGAGGGACAAAAATACTATAAGGCATATAGAAAACAGCACAAGGACAGAAGTCAGTGTCTTTATCAGAAATTATTCCCATTGGATTAATGGATTAAATGGATATCAATGGATAATAACGTGGATATTATTAATGGATAAATGGATTAAACTCTCCAATCAAGAGAGAGATTGGGAGAATAGATAAAAACACATGATCCAACTATATGCAGTCTTAAAAGACTCACAAAGATCCAAACACAGAAACTGGTTGAAAGTGAAAGGAAAGAGATATCCTATGCCAACAGTAACTCACAGAGGCAGAGGTGGCTCTATTAGACAAACACAGACTAAATTTTAAAACATTACTGTAAACTACTTTTAAAAGGACATTATAGGTTAATAAAAAATTCAATACAACAACAATACATAACAATTATAAATATTTACATACCTAATGATCATCAAAATATATGAAGCAAAATAGAACTGAAGGGAGAAACAGACAGTTCTACAATAATAGTAGGAGACTTCAATACCCTACTAACAATAAAATGGAACCAATCAGAAGGTAAGGAAAAAGGATTTAACACAGTAAGTCATCTAAACTTAACAGACATACACAGAACACTGTATGCAACAACAACAGAGTATACATTTCTCCTCAGTTGCATATAGGACATTTTCCAGGACAGAACATATGTTAGGCCACCAGTTAAGTTGTAATACATTTTAATTGATAGACAGCATACAAAGTATCTGCCCATGGACAGAGCCTGACCACAATGGGATGAAGTTAGAAATAAATAACAGAAGAAAATCTAAAATATTCAAAAACTTGTGGAAATTATACACACACTTAAAAAAAAATGGATCAAAGAAGTCACAAGGGAAATTAGAAAATGCAGAGTTGTGTAAACACAACACAGCGAAATTTATGGGACACAGCATAAGTGGCACTGAGGAGGAAATTTATATCTATAATCACATTAAAAAACAAATTCACAGATGGCAGGAGGAAGGAAGTAATAAAGATTAGAGCAGAGATAAATACATGAAATAGAAAAACTGAAGAAAATGAATCAAAAGGTCCACAAGGTTGACAAATCTTCAGCTAAATGGACTAAGGAAAAAAAGACAAATTACTAAAATCAGAAATGAAAGTGAACATATTAGTATCAATTCTACACAAATAAAAAGAATTATAACAAAGTCGTGTGAACAAGTGTATGCCAGCAAATTGGATAACCTAGATGAAATGGATAAATTCCTAGAAACACAGAACTTACCAAGACTATCTCATGAAGAAATAGAAAATATGAATAGACAAGTAACTAGTTAAGGCGACTGAAATCAGTAATCAAAATTCTCCCAACTAACAATAAAGCCAGGATGGTTTGTTTGGTGAATTCCACCAAATATTTAAAGAACAACTAATGCTGATCTTTCTCAAACATTTCTAAAAAATTGAAGAGGAAGGAACATTTTGTAATTTATAAGGCCACAGTTACCCTGATACCGAAGCTAAACAAAGACACTACAAACAAGAAAAGGAAGCTATATAGACCAGTATCCCTTATGAACACGCTCAACATCACTAACAATTAGGGAAATGCAAATCAAAGCCACAGTGAGGTGGTATCTCATACCTGTTAGAATGGCCATTATTAACAAACAAACAAACCAGAAAATAACAAGTGTTTGCAAGCATGTAGGTACATTAGAGCCTGCATGCACTGTTGGTGGGAATGTAAAATGGTATAACTGCTGTGAAAAACAGAGAAGGCAGTGGCACCCCACTCCAGTACTCTTGCCTGGAAAATCCCATGGATGGAGGAGCCTGGTAGGCTGCAGTCCATGCTAAGGGTCAGACATGACTGAGTGACTTCCCTTTCACTTTTCACTTTCATTCATTGGAGAAGGAAATGGCAACCCACTCCAGTGTTCTTGCCTGGAGAATCACAGGGATGGGGGAGCCTGGTGGGCTGCCGTTTATGGGGTTGCACAGAGTCAGACACGACTGAAGTGACTTAGCAGCAGCAGCTGTGAAAAAGAGTATGGAGGTTCCTCAAAAAATTGAAAGTAGAATCACCGTATGATCCAGCAGTTTCCTTTTGGGGTATACACCCAAAAGAATGAAGAGCAGCAGCATCTTGAGGAGATGTGTGATCATATTCACACAGCTAGAATGTGGAAGCAACCTTAAGTTTCTACTGAGAGATGAATTAGCAAAATTTGGTGTAAACATACAATAGAATATTATTTAGCCTTATAAAGGAGAGAAATTCTGAAATATGCTACAATATAGAAGAACCTTGAGGACATCATGCTCGATGAAATAAGCCAATCACAAAAAGACAAACACTGTGCAATTCCACTTATATGAGGTACTTAGCACAGGCAAAACACATGAAGAAAGAAGAGTGTACAGTGGTTTCCAGGAGACATGGGAGCAGAGAATGGGGAGTTATTAAAGGCTGTAGAGTTTGCTTTTCAAGATTAAGAGTTATAGGATGGTGGTGATGGTTGTACAACAGTGTGAATGTACTTGTACCAATGAATTATACACTTAAAAAGGGTTAAGATGGTAAATGTTAGGTGTAATTTTACTACAATAAAAAAAATAATCAATCTCTATATTTTTGAGGGGCTACTGGAAAAGAGGGTATATACCAGACTTAGAATTGTGAGAATGAGAGGCTAGAATTCCATTTTGCCCGCAAGAGAGGAGAGTCTGAGAATAGAACCAACCCAGAAGAGGCAGAAATGACATTAAAATGGAGAAAAAACTTTGCATCATGGTGATATCCTTTGAGCCCCTTATTTAAGCCATGGCTAAAGCCAGCCTTGTCCCTAGACTATTTCCCTTACTAAACCGACCAATTTCCCTTTTAGCTAAGCCATCTTTTGGAAGTTTTTTGGTCTTTGCAATGGATGGACTTCTGATACACACCCTCAGAATATGACTTAGTAGAGAATGGCACCCCACTCCAGTACTCTTGCCTGGAAAACTCCATGGATGGAGGAGCCTGGTAGGCTGCAGTCCATGGGGTCGCGAAGAGTCAGACATGACTGAGCGACTTCCCTTTCACTTTTCACTTTCATGCATTGGAGAAGGAAATGGCAACCCACTCCAGTGTTCTTGCCTGGAGAATCCCAGGGAGGGGGGAATCTGGTGGGCTTCCGTCTATGGGGTCGCACAGAGTCAGACACGACTGAAGCGACTTAGCAGCAGCAGCAGCAACAGAGAAGAAAATCTCCATGTCACTAAGTGGAAGCTCCATCTTGTTGCTCAGGCCTGGAATTCTGGAGACCTTTTTCTCTCTGTATTTTTCAAACCTGTACCCAAGCCATCAGCAAATTCTCTAGACTCTGCCAGATTATATCTAACATCTGGTCACGTCTCATCGTCTCTACAGCTACCACCTTGGTCCAGCTACCACTTCTTGCCTGGGTAACTGCAATAGCCCCTTAAATGGTTTCCCCTCGTGATTCATCATTATGCTCTCAACACAGCAGCCAAAGTGACCTTGCTGATACAAAGCCCATCATGTTACTCCTCTAACCCAAACTCTCCAAACTCAAGAGTAAAACCTGAAGTCCTAAGCCAGGTTTTACATGATCTATTCCACCCGCTCCCCAATGTCCAACACCTATTTCACATTCTCTCTCTTACTCCTATTCTCTTTGTTCAATCTTCTCTACCCAGATTAGTTTCCCTGGTCTTCCAAAAGATAACAGACACGTTCCTTCCTCATGGCCTTTGGACTTCTAGTACTCCTTGTCTAGTACTCCTCCTAGATCATCCCCAAAGTTTTACTCTCCTTACTCCCTTGATGTTAGATTTGGACATAGTAATTTATTTAGCCAGTGGAATGATACATGGGAACTTTAAACATACTTTCATGGTTTGGCATGCCTCCTGAACTCTTGTGATTTACCATGAGATAACATGCCCCAGCTGGCTGCTGGTGTCTATGGAGAAGGAAGAAATGTAGACCAGACCTGAATCAGCCCACAGTCTGGACATGAGTTCAGTGGATCCCTGGTCAGTCCAATATAGCCATAGATGACCCCCAAACAGGAAAAAAGATATTTGCTAATATAAGCTATTGACATTCTGAGAATTGTTTTAATGAATAAAATATGAATAGTTTAGAACTGATACCTAAAAGTAGGATGCTGTCCTAATAAAACTATGTGGCAGTCATTGGCTTGGAGACTAAATAGCAGGTGGTTATAGGAAGGCAGAAAACACAAGTTATGTAGAGGTGGCACATTTCATGAAACTGCTTCTGTGAGAGAAGACGCGCCAAACAGACCCGAGCCACTGGACAAAGGGGCTTTGAGGCAGAAAGTCTATAGGTATGAGTTGGTGGTTGCTAGCTTCATTTGATAAGGTGCTACAAGAAAGAAATCAGCTCAAAAATACTTGAATAAAAAAATGGAATTGAGAGGGAAAACAGCCCCAAATTCTAGAATTTGTAGGTTGGCTTCAATATAGCCTTGAGGCAAAAATCAAATCAACATTAATGGCTTTCACATCTGTGGTAGACAATCTCTAAGATGACCTCTGATGATCCCCGTCTGTTAGCATTCATGCTCTCCTGTGGTCCTAGGTATTGGGCTCAGCCTGGTGACTCCCTTCTAATGAATGGTATATGGCAAAAGTGATGGGATTCTGCTTCTGGGATGAGGCTACAGGGAGGCTGTGCCTCTACCCTGTGTGCCCTCTTCTGCTGTCTTACTTGCTCATTCTGATGAAAGCCAGATACGTGTTGTGAGCTGTCACACAAGAAGGACACATGGTAAGGAACCAAGGGAGACCTCAGCCCTCGGCCAACAAGGAACTGAGTCCCTCAGCTCAGCAGCCTGTGAGGAACTGAATCTTATCACCAACCATGTAAGTGAACTCGAGAAATGGATCCTTCCTCAGTCAAGCCTTCATGATTCCACAGCCTTACCAATACCTTCACTGCAGTCTTTTCAGAGAACTTAGGAACCCAGATAAGTCACTCCTGGATTCTGATCCACAGAAACTGTGTGATAATAAATGTTTGTCATTTTAAGTTGCAGAGGTTTGGGGTAATTAGTTACTAAGCAAGAGGAAATGAATACAATATCTGTCTTGGTCCATTCACCTGCTCTAACAAAACAGTTACCATAGACTGGGTGTCTAATAAAAAAAGGAAATTTATTTGTCATATTTCTGAGGCTGGAAGGTTGAGATGAGGATGTGGTATAGTCAGGTGAGAGCTTCTTTTTGGTTTATGGACTGTCTGTTGCATCCTAACAAGGCAGAAGAGGCTAGGGATCTCTCTGGGCCCTCTTTTACAAGGCGCTAATCCCATTCAGATGGCTCGGCCCTCACGACATAATCAACCCCCAAAGGCCCCACCATAATATACTGCGCATTATAATGTCAACATATGACTTCTGGGAGACAGAAGTATCCAGGCCATTCCACCCCTACACCTCCCACATTGACAAGCTTCTCAAAAGCAAAGTTCATTCGTTCTATCCCAATAACTCCTAATGTCTTAACTCATTCCAGTATCAACTCTAAACTCCAAAGTCCTAGCTAAATATCATCTAAATCAGATATGGATGAAACACAAAATACAATTCATCCTAAGGTGAATTTCCTGTCCAGTTGTGAAACCATGACCAAGTTATGTGCTTCCAAAGTACCACCGAGGGACAGGCATAGGATAGACATTCCCATTGTAAAAGGGAGAAAAAGCAAAGAAGGATGAGGTGATGGGTCCCAAGCAAGCATAAAACCTAGTCATGAATAATCCTCGTGCCTCCGTGATCTGCCTTCTGGACCCACTGAGGTGGCAGTATCATCCAGCAGCTTGGCAGGCTCCCACTCATACCTGGCTCTCAGTCAGTACTCTGTCCACACCACAGTGCACAGCTCCAGACAGCCTACCTCCATTTCCTTCAGTGGAAGCCATCTGCACTGTTAAAACCTAAGCATTAGCATCCCTGATGATCTCTTAGTCCCTTTGGGGCTTTTAAAAACTTATCTTGCTGACACAAACTGTTGGAAAGATCCACTGTGTTCTTGGATTAGAAGAATTAATATTGTTAAAATGACCATAACTATCCATGGCAAACTACAGATTCAATGCAATCACTATCAAAATACCAATGGCACTTTTCACAGAACTAGAATAATTAAAAAATTTTTATGCAAACACGGAAGACCCTGAATAGCCAAAACAATCTTGAGAAAGAGGAAAGAGCTGAAGGAATCATGCTCCCTGACTTCAGACTATACTACAAAGCTTTAGTAATCAAAATATGGTACTAGCACAGAAATAAATACAAAGACCAATGGAACAAAATAGAGAGCCCAGAAATAAACCCACACATGTATGGTCAACTAATCTATAACAAAAGGGGCAAGAATATGCAATGGAAAAGAGTCTCTTCCGAAGGCAGGGGTGGGAAAACTGGACAGCTACACGTAAAAGAATGAAATCAGAACATTTGCTAACACCACATACAAAAATAAACTAAAAATGGATTACAGACCTAAATATAAGACCAGAAATCATAAAACTCCTAGAGGAAGGCATAGGCAGGACAGTCTGACATAAATTGTACCAATATTTTTTATATCTATCTCCTAAAGCAAAGTGAAAGTGAAAGTGAAGTCGCTCAGTCGTGCCCAACTCTGTGCGACCCCATGGACTGTAATCTACCACACTCCTCCATCCACGGGATTTTCCAGGCAAGGTTACTGGATTGGGTTGCCATTTCCTTCTCCCGAGGATCTTCCCGACCCAGGGATTGAACCCAGGTCTCCCGCATTGTAGGCAGACACTTTAACCTCTGAGCCACCAGGGAAGGAAATAATAATAAATGGGATCTAATTCAAATCATTTGCACAGCAAAGGAAAGCAAAAACCAAATGAAAAAACAACCACCTACTGAGTGGGAGAAAATATTTTACAAATGATGTAATTGATAAGGGTTAATATTCAACATATATAAACTGCCATATAAGTGTTAGTCTCTCAGTCGTGCCTGACTCTTTGTGACCCCATGGACCGCAGCCCTCCAGGCTCCTCTGTCCGTGAGATTTTCCAGGCAAGGATGCTGGAGTGGGTTGCCATCAACATCAAAAAACAACCCAGTTTTAAAAATGTGCAGAAGAACTGAATAAACATTTTTCCAAAGAGAAAATGCAGATGGCCAACAACCACATGAAAAGATGCTTAACATAGCTAATCATCAGGGAAACCACAATGAAATATCAACCTCACACCTGTCAGAGTGGCTATCATCAAAAACACAAATAACAAATGATGGCAAGATTGTAGAGAAAAGGGAACTCTCATACACTACTGGTAGGAATGTACATTTGTGCATCCACTACAGAAAACAGCATGGAGGTTTCTCAAAAATAGAACTACCACATGACCCAGCAGTTTCACTCCTGGGTATATATCTGAAAAAAAAAAAAAAAACCCACTCGTTTGAAAAGATAACAATCTTTCCAATATTCACAGCAACATTATTTACAGTTAGCAAGACATAGAAGCAATCAAGTGTCCATTAACAGATGAATGGGTAAAGAAAATGTGCTATGTGTGTTTGTGTGTGTGTGTGTATATGTGTGTGCAAGCGTGTGCATGGAATACTACTCAGCCATAAAGAAGAATGGAATTTTGTCATTTGCAGCAACATGGATGAACTTGGAGGGTATTATGCTGAGTGAAATAAGTCAGAGAAAAACAAATACTGAATGACATTACTTGTATGTGAATCTAAAAAATGTGAAAATACTGAATATATTCTAGTGAATATAACAAAAAAGAAACAGACTCACAAATATACAGGCAAACAAGTGGTTACCAGTGGGGAGAGAGAAGGGAAGAGGGAGAATATAGGGATAGGGGATTAAGAGGTACAAACTATTATGTATAAAATAAGCTACAAGGATAATTGTACAACATGGGAATATAACCAATATTTTATAATAACTGTAAATGGAGTGTAACCTTTAAAAATCGTGGATCACTATACTGTATACCTGTAACTTTGTACATCAACTATACTTCAATAAAAAACAAAACACCCGTAAAACTCGTGTTGAAGAACATTACATGTTTCTCAGCTACAGAGCTCTGTAGTATTGAAGCCATACTGTAAAATTCAAGACGTTCTGATAGCCTTCCTTTTATTCTATGTCTCCATCCCCTTCAGTTCAAGCTTGTCTTAGTCACCTCTTAATACCATCACATTGGGGGTTAGAGTTTCAACATGTGTATTCAGTGGTGGGGCACAAACATTCATTACACAATACCACCTAAACTCCCTAATCCTCCTCCTGCTCTAATTTCCTCCTTAGGCACTTCTCATCATCTAACACATCATACATTTTACTTGCTCAGTTGGTAAAGAATCCACTTGGAATGCAGGAGACCCTGGTTTGATTCCTGGCTTGGGAAGATTCGCTCGAGAAGAGAAAAAGCTACCCACTCCAGTATTCTGGCCTGGAGAACTCCACGGAAAGAGTCAGACAGGACTGAGTGACTTTCACATTTTACTTACCAACTAGAATATAAGCTATGATGGGAAGGATTTTTTTTTAAATTTTGTTCATTGATCTATTCCCAAGCATGAAGTCAGAGCTCAGTACATAGTTGTTAAATAAATAAATAAATGAATATAGGACTAACAGTCAGGCAATGTATGTTATGCTACCAACTCTTATTAACAAGTAGTGTGGCTTTTGAAAAATAATTTAATCTCTCTGGATCTTAATTGTTCTCATCAATAAAACAAGGGTATTAAAAAACTCTAAGATTAGAAAATTCTATAATTTAAGGATATGGTACATAATAAGAAAATAACAATTATGCTATACAATAATTTACACAACTGCAGACTCTTTTTTTTTTGCCTGGTTGTTAGTCATAGTAAGAAGAGTACCTATTTGGCATATCCATATCATAGGCATAAATTTTCAATTTTACCTGAGAATTTAACTTGAGAAGATCAGTCTGAGAGTCATTGGATTCTGAACTGTCAGAGGCATGGCTACTACAAAAAAATAATAAATTCCTTTACATAATGTTTTGGTGGTGTTTTAAAATTTCAACTGTTACTTTTACTTTATTATGTTATTGGAACGGCAGAAATAGTTCTAGTTATAAAAAGGATGTTTACAAAGGTGGTGTAGATGTTTGATAGTTCTAGGCATTAGAAGAGAGTATTAGAGGAATGATGACTGAAATTGATTGGATCATGTCAAATATAAACAAATCCATGAGTTCAAAATGATACTCTATCTGCAAACAAACTTGTGAGTCACTGTTGGAGGTTACAGGGGCACTAACTCAAAGTCTGAAAACTTATAAAGGTTAAGAATCAAACATTTGTTCTGCTTTTCCTATAGGAACTGCACTAAAATTAGTACCTTCCTTCTTCCAGTAACATTCCCTTGGCATTAAATTTTGCACTTATCATTCACTAACTTAGATTATTTATATGGTGTCTCTATAAATGTGTCAATTCTCTGTGGGTAATGACAGCATTAAAAACAATTTGAGTATGTCCTTCACATATAGTACATAGTGGGTACTCAATATCATTTGAATAAATGAAGTCTTGATGAAGTCTGGCTGAAGTAATGTGCATGGGGAAAATTTTCCTCCATTTCTAGCCAGGATTTTCAGTACAGCCTGACAATTACATCCTCCAATTGTTATAACAGGCCTTCCCTAACCAGGAATGGAACCCTGGTCGTGGTGGTGAAAGAGTGGAATCCTAACCACTAGAGAGCATGGTAGAATAACACAGCAAATTACATTACGTTCACTATCTTGACCTACCTAGTCTCTAGATCCAATGTAATTTCTTTCAGAGAAGTATCTGAATCATCAATGACTTTTTCCAAGCTTATATGTTTCTCCATTTCTTCTAATTCTTTCAGGCACTGATAATACTAGGGGACAATGATAGGTAAGTTAATTATAAATAACTGTTTCCTAATTAAAGTAACTGAATATTTATAGACATCTGGAACATCAAGTACAACAAAACACTGAATGAACAGTCAGGATGTTAGAAGGAACAAACTGCTGCAGGCCCAAAGGCAGGTGATGTTATCTGGGTGTCTGGAGTCTGATGTATGAACAAATGAACTTTAATTACCTTGGTTCGGTCTGGATCACAGTAGTCCAAGAGAGAGTCACAAAAGTGATATCCCATTGACTCCAGGTCTTTCGTGTTGAAATGAGTGCCTCTTTTATTACCTAAAACATCAATAAGTTTATCCACCCTTGATGGTGAGTTAAACATTTTTTTCTTAGCGGGAAGGCCTAAGTTGCAAAACAGAGTATAAACAAAACACCTGATATGATTCCATGTTCTGTCCTCTGGATCTTCTACACTGGGGCAGGTCATTAAACAACTAACTGTTTTCCCTTGTTCCCTCTCCACCACCTGGACCAAAGGTGACATTTAAATGAACACAGATTAATCTGTGTTGCAAAGCAGAAGAAAATTCAGTCAGAAAGTTATGGACTACTTGGTTACCAGTTATAAGCACCCTAATCATCACTTAGAGAAAAAACCTGCATAAATATTTAATGTTTTCATCATCATTAACAGTGTTATATCAATTTCAAGGTGCTTAAAAATTAGCCAGAAGTAATATGTCTGCACTTCTGTCACTTTCCTTTGAGTATACATTTTCTAATAATGTGAGTTACCCTAATATGAGGCATTCTAAGGATATGTTAAATGTGACTAAAAGCTTCCTTAAATGGAGCACACGTTTTATTTTACTTCAAGGAACCAATTAAAAACAAAAACAAAGCCCAGTCAACTTTGTCTTAAAAAGAGCAAATCTACTAAAGATATTTCTATTCTGATATTTTAATTATGAGCATTGCTTTTTCTTGAAATCATTACAGTCGTAGGAACTCTTCTGAAAGAAAAACCCCAAACAAGCAATTAAAGATCAGATCACGAAACAACCACTTAGGTATACTATATATGTGCTTAAACTTCCTTTTCTAAACAAAGGAAAATGATGTGATCGAGATACATACAGTAGGCATCTGTTTATTCATCCTATTTATAGAATTGACTAGATTACTGGTATATATCTAAGTAGGAAGAAAGTGCTCATTATCCAGTTGTCAAACACTATGAATCTTACATTGAATGTGTTCCTTTGGTTTAACTGACAGTCACGAATGGGGGCCCTCAGTCTTACCCAGAGTAGATCCACAAAAAGTGGCCTCCATGGTGAAGCTGTTCCTGATCCCCATTTTCCACATCACCACCCTTCCTGTTCCCTCTTTGCTCTTTTGAATATTAAACTTGCAGGATGAGAATGAAAACTGAAAAGAAGCAAATAAAAATGAGACCCACTGCTTTTCTAATCACAATGTCTGTCATAGGAAGTAGGGTTAGAAATGAGAAAGTAGGTGTGTAAAGGCATAATTCTCTCTAAAGCGAAAATAAAAGCTTCTGGAGCTGTTTTATTTCCTGATTAGTGGAAATAGCTCATTTTAAGGATGACATATTTACATTTCTGAGAATTATAGGCTTGAATTCTGAAATAAATTTTCCTTTATATATGTATATATAAAACATATGCATTCAAAACCCAGTTGACTAATTCTTGATAGTGTTGACTTTGTTACAAGAAGGAGTCTAAACATATTTAAGAATGAAGATCAGTGTTGTAGATGTTTAGATACTGATGCTTTGTTATCACATGAAAGATAATTTGAAAATTATCCTGAAAGATTGTTATAACATCGGTATCTACAATGAGTTTTTCTAATTCAATTACAATTGAAAAAATTTACTGTGTTCCATCCTGTGAATGTTAACACACGTATGTTGTTGTTTAGTCACTAGGTCTAACTCTTCTGTGACCCCACAGATTGTAGTCCACCAGGTTCCTCTGTCCATGGGATTTACCAGTGGGTTGCCATTTCCTTCTCCAGGAAATCTTCCCAACCCAGGGATCAAACTTGCATCTCCTGCATTGGCAGGTGGGTTCTTTACCACTGAGCCACTAAGAAAGCCCTAATACATGTAAAGGTTTGTAAAAACTGTCAACAAATTGGCACTTGCCATGGGTGTCTGCCATCTACCTCTATAAGGATTAGGTCATGTTCCACAGCAGCTGCTGACCTCCAGTACTCCCCCTGAAGGAGTTCAGGGTGGAAAGCAGGAATGAGACACTCTATGCTACGGGAAACTGGCAGGACAGGTCTTTAGATAGTTAGATACCGCCAGGAGCTGGTTTTATGAGCCCAGTTCTTATATCTCCTCATATCTAGAAAAGCACTAAGATCCTTCATGGTGACAACTGTTTCTCGAGACTAGCAGAAACCTCACAAGACCAGCAGAAACTTTCTACAAATATGTGCTTGACTGCATGTACTTCCCCTTTACCAAAATCACATATATATGTGTCCTTTCCCGCTACCTCTTTGGAACAGTTTCTCAGAGCTATCTGATGTGCTGTCTCCCAGGCTACAGTCCTCATATTGCCCCAAATAAAACTTACTCACAACTTTCACGTTGTGCTTTTTTTTTAGTTGATAAAATACTACCACAAATTAGAATATAGAACAATTCCATCACCTCTTAAAAACTCCCTTGTGCATCCATTTGCAGTCACGAGTCTTTTGCTTGTTTTGGAGCTATGGTAAATGGTTTTGTTTTAAATTTTGGTTTCCAGTTGTTCATTGTGAGTATAGAGAACTGCACCCTGTATCCTATGACATTGCTAAACTCACTCAGTTATAGTTCTTGTGGACTGCATGGATTTTCTATGAAGACAATGACATCTGCCTTTCCTTTCTAGTCTGCCTTTTATTATTTTTTTTCTCCCCTTACTGTACTTGTTAGAACCTCCAGTGTAAGGCTGAATTGAAGGGGTAAGAGTGGATATCTTGCCTTGTTCCTGACCTTAAGAGAAAAACAATCAAATCTTTTGTCAAGTGTGGTGGTAGGCTAGTGGGCGCTTTCCCCTTATATTTCAAATTACTGGCTATTAAACATTTCACATCATTGCTTTCTATGGTCAACTGTATAAACCAGTCAAAAAAACTAAATAAAAAAGCAGTTTACTGAGTAAGCCTATCCATTCAGCTGTCCTGCATGGACAATATGTAATAAAGGAAAAGTCAAAATCTTAAAGGAGCTTACTTTATCTGGACAATTTTTGCTCAGCATAAGTGGAAAGATTCGTTGCTGTAAGTATAATGCTTTACATCTATCACTACCATCACAGCCATACATGAATATGTTCTCTTTCTTGCTATGGCCATGAAGGTCACAATACAAAATAACCTCTCGTTTCTCCATCAATCTACCAAGAAGAAAAAGAACAAGTTATTGCATTTTATCTCTGCATTTTTCTTCTGTGGTTGTAATTATGCATTAACAAGTCTAACATCCAAATAGCATTTCTTATATCCTAGTTTTCAATTTCTTTTCTTCTACTGAATATTATTAATATATAATTTTTAACACCTACAATAAGCTATTAATTGTATATAAAATACAAATTCTTTAGCCTTCCACTATAAAGACAAAATTTACCTTATTTCCAAAACTTTCTCCAACAAGATTTCTCTGCTTTTTGGTTGTTTTTTGTTGTACACTGAAAACAACTCACTCGTATCTTTGCCCATTAGCTCTTAGATTCTTTCTGACTGAAATACCTTCCTTCTTCATCTTTGTAAATGCAAATACTACCCCTTATCCATCAACACTGACCTCAGCTGGCACTTCCTAACTAGTGAAGCTCCCCACCAAATTTTTCTTTTCTTTGAACTCCTGTAGTATTTAATTGTTGCCATTTACTTGACACTTACCTAAATAGATTTTTAGATTTTCCATAGTTAATCTCGTTATAGAGAGGGAATGCTTCAAAATCTCTAAAACAGTGCAATGCATACAAGTACCCAAATATGTTAAAACTTGTGCCTGATGACTTGATGCTGAAGCCAGTTAACATTTACCCTTTGAGTAATGTGGTGAATAAATACCATTTTGAGAAAAATGGTACCAAAGTTTGAATTATTTTTCTGGTAAATTTCTAATAATTTACAGAAATCACTTCTCAAGAGCACAATTCTTTTAGCCTGTATAATTTAGGCATTCAGTGAATATTAAAGTAATAAAAAATAAGCCCCTCAAAACTGGTTGATGAAAATAACTAGTAGGCTTTCAAAAGGTGAAAGTGGTAGGATTATGGGCATTTTTGCCTTTTCATATTTCCAAACTTCATACAGCTACTCAAATAACTGAAATTACATACACTGTTTGTTATCTCTGGAAGGATAAATACAAATGTGAACAATTTGTACTAATATGAAATGTACTACTTTTATAATATTAAATCTTAAAATAAAAATATTCAAAGTGTAGCTTTTATTCAAAACAGTACTTTTTTAAACTATAGTGCAATTCCAAAGTGAAATCTGTTACATATATGAGTTTATTGCCCTTTTTCATTTGATGACCAATAAATTCTGATAACATAAGATTGACATAAAGCCATCAAATGATCATTGCAAGTTTTTAGAATTAGATTATAAAACTATACATTTTAAAATCATTTCCCCAGTTTTAATGAACATCTGGTTTCTTTTAAGTGAGTCAAAAGAAACTCTAAGTAATTAAATCCCAAAGAAATATTACTACTTTTGAAGTGAAACAAGGTAACAGGGTCTCTCATCTTACACTGAATCCCTTTAGAAACAATTGGGATTTTTTTCTTACCCACAGTTAAGATATACCAAGTATCTTATACTAAAATCTATTATTTTAAAATACTCTAAATATATTTAATCTTAGGCATACTTACAGCTGCTCACCTTTCCACACATATGTGACTGTCTTTTATTCTATTTACTGCCTATGATTAATTGCATTAAGGTAGTTCTTTTTCTTGGAAGTCTTTCTGAAACTTACTGAATAGATTCCTGCCTTAAGCTTCTTTATGAGACAATTTAAGAAGAACTAAGATAAACATCTTTCACAGAGACAAGCCAAGGAGCTTTGGCTGTAATCCATCTTGTGTTGGGCCAGGCACCCTTAATGTCAAAGAGCATTAAGGAGACATTATAAATACTCAAATGGGCTCTAAAAGTTCCCTTTCTATTAAAAATAAACTTTAAATTCTGGAATAAACTCAGATTTACATAAAATTGCCAAAAATAGTTGACAGTGTCCATATGGTTAGCCCTCGGCCCATTTTCCCCTAATGTTAACATAACCACGAAATATTGTCCAAAACTAGGGAACCAACAACCCACTCCAGTGTTCTTGCCTGGAGAACCCCAGGGATGGGGGAGCCTGGTGGGCTGCTGTCTCTGGGGTTGCACAGAGTCGGACACAACTAAAGCGACTTAGCAGCAGCAGGAACAGGGAACCAACATTGGCACATTACTGTTAAACTCCCAACCTTATTTGGATTTCACGAATTTTCCCAATAATGTCCTTTTTCTGTCCCAGAATCCAATATAAGATACCACATTGGCTTTACTCAGCTCTTTTGTCTGTCATCCCCAGGAAACTAAGTCAGTCATGGGTTATTCTTTATCACTTAAATATTTCCAAAGTAACTTCCGAGAATCCGGAAGTCCACATCTGTGAGGGGTATAAAAGCAGGGTTTTCATTCCTTTTGTGGGGATCTGCATTTCACTCTCCATGTGTCTAAGATGAAAGGATTAATATGAAAGTGGAGGCTGAACTCAGGCAACTGGAGCCACGCTGGGAGCTCTGGAAGCCTGTCGGCTCCTCTCAGGGACTGGAGGTGTCCCTGAGGCAGGCCTCCTTGAATCAGGGCTCTGGCGCTTGCACTAGGGGCCCTGGTGACGCCGGGTGAGGATGCAGACACTCTGTAACAGCACCTATCAATGTAACATTTGAACACTCCTAAAAATTTACAGAGAGTTTTTACATCTACATCTAATTCACTAAATCTTTTTCTTTTTACATTTGAGGAAACACTGAATACATTTAGAACTTCCAATATTCCAGTAATATTGGACACTTTATTCTGGGCACTTTAGTAATAATCTCATTTAATCCTCCTGTCTGTGAGGGAAGTATTACTATTCTCACTTTACAAATAGATGAGGAAATGGGGGTTTGGGTTTGTTTTTAAACTGCTCAAGATCACACAGTTAGCAAATGATAGAGCAGGGATTCCCATCTGATATGTTTTCATTTCAGTCTCCACGTTCTTAACCAAAAAGGTTAAGAGGCTTTGGACTTGGAATGGGTATTGTTTCACTCCAATAAATCTTTCTACTCTAGCAACGCTGTTTCTGATTGTTATTACTTGAATCTATTAAAGAATTCACCCAGTAATCCAACAAGTCTTTAAATATTACATGCATTTTACTGTTCTGATTCTTTAGAAAATTTAAAGCTGTTCACTTTTTTCCTAGGGGCAAACAAGACTATTCATGAAAGCTTAAGTAAGTATGCAACTTATCATCATCCTAACAGACTCATCACAGAGCAATGTGTGGTTAACGCAGTACTCAAAGACTCTAGATGTAATTTATTTTCTAGATGTAATTAATGAGGGATTCTCAAGGATTCCAAAAGAAACATTAGCTTTAGGAAGAAACCAAATTTAGGACAGGCAAATTTAAGTTTCACTAACCTATTAAAATGCTATTATTTACAAGAAGGCTAGTGAATGTAGTGGCATAATGCCAGAAAGGTATAGAAGCAGAGTTGGGAAGAATGAGGGGAAAAATTAAGTAGCTATAGTTAAACTATCTTAAGGACAGTTAAGAGTAAAGTAAGTGGGATTGTGGGAGCAAAATTCTTACTATCAAGTTTACTAAATAAGCAGAGGGTAATTTGAGGCTTATTTTACCTCCGGATCATGTTCCGGGTATACCAGACAGAAGGAAATGATTCCTTCAGGAGAGATGTATAGTTACGGTTTAAATCCCGTCCAGCTAAGGAACACCGATAATTTCCTACAATCACACCATCTGGATTCAGCATGGGTACCACCTTGAAGACGAACGTGTCCCGAAGCAACTTTGCATCACTTGAGTTTCCTAAAATATAATCTAGGAAGCCTTTCATGATCCAAGAGCTGTTGGTTTCTCCTGGATGTACCCTTGCAGTCAGAATCACAGCCTTCCGCTTTCTTGACTCACTGTTCTTCAAGGGGGTAGTAATCGTTAAAATATACACCATGTTCCTAGCAATTGTGTGGCACAAGACACGTATTTTACAAAACTTTGACCGTACTGGGTCGTTATTGATGCCAGACAGGTATTCTTGCAGGTTTGTGTAAGTGTACGGATAGCAGTGAGCAAAGTAGCAGGTATCTTTACTGTGTGGAAATTGAAACGTCCATGTAAGTGAAAAATGATGGTGCCTATCTTGCCCCTGGTTGTTTCTATAATACTTGATTTGGTCTCCTATTCTCTGCCAGCCAATATTATGAGCGCTGGCCTCTTTCTCAGAATAAAACAGTGGGCGCATACCCCGATTATAAAGACTAGCAGGCTTGGTGAAATTGATAATAGTGAATCTGTAGACTATTCCTGCTTGAGTATTAGTGACTTGGAAATAGTACCACTGGGTGTGTTTATTTGTGAACAGGTCAGGTCGCACAGTCAGCTGGTATTCATATTCTGCCCTAATACACAAAAAAAGGAAGGGGAGGGAGACATAAAAATGTAAAAATGACATTCAAGTTTAAATAATAAAAGTAATAATAAATGTATATCTACCTATTCATGGAAAGCTTTTTATTTGGGGAACTGTTTATTAAGCAGTATCTAATATCAAGTAATTGCAAAAGGTCAACGTTTTGAAATTTTCTCTTTTAACTGGATATGAAACTGATTCTATGCTAATTCTGAAGCCTTTTTATCCCTTTGTAATTCAAGAGAGCACATTAAAAAAATGGGCATTTGACAAAAAATTATGTATTTCAACCCAGTTATGTTTCCAAAAAAGAAGTGATTAAAGAGTTCTTAAGTTTTTAAGAATTAAAGTCCAGTGTCTTTTTTTTTTTTTTTACCTCAGACACATATTTGTTTTATATTAGATTCTAACTCTAGAGATCTGAAATACATATCACTAACAAAGGTTAAAAACATATATAAATTACTATGAGCATATGAATTATACAATTTTAAACTCTTTGAGAGGACAGGAACTGTATTTGATAACTATTTGCATTCCCCATACTTAATCATTGAAGATACTTAAATAAAAGCAAATATAACTTCATTAGTACATTACTTAAATATACAACAATTTCACCTGGTTAGTTGTGACTTTTTTCTTTACCAAGTAACTTCCTATTCTATCAGCATTATGCACCTATTATGTGTGTATATGTGTTTGTGTGCATTGGTGAAATGAATGTTGCAAACCCTTAAGGGCTGTTGAATCTAGGTAATGAGTATATGTAGAACTGTATTATGCTCTGTACTTCAGTGTATGTTTAAAATTTTTCATAAAATTAAAAAAATATATATCCTTGAATTGTATGCATATTCCCAAGCATGTTTTATAGAACACTCATCTGAAGACCTATTCCATTAAAAAGTTGGAGAAGCAGTGTTCATGTGTGTTTAATAGTTCATACTGGCATACTGAAAATGTATACTACGGAAACCTGCTTAACTTTAATTCATAGCTCTCAAAGTTGTTTGAATCCAGAACCTTCCATACCTACCCTCTTATGATAATCTCTAATTAGCATCTATACTTCAAGGAATTAGAGTTCATCAATGGATACTAAAACTATTGTACCTAATACAGGAAATAGATGATAGTCTACCTCCTCAAATAAAAATAATTAAAACCTACACTTTGACTACCTTCTGTAGATTACCACTCTCAAACCTTGCTTCAAACATCAGAGTATCGTCACAGTTATCCACAGGCTGCTTCAAGGGTGTCCGGTTGCCCCCAACTCGGGAATACACAAAACACGGCTCTTTGTAGGCTGATGAGAGATCATAAAGATGTTCAAGCCATATCTAAGGTCTATAGGCTATTCTGCATAGAGTTTGGAGATACAGTATAACTGAAGTGTCACTAAGGGTTATAAATTTTAATATGACACTAACATATAGGTTTATGTTGGAATAAGAAAGTCTGATTTAGATTAGAAAAGCAATGCCTAAAATAAATTCATGTATTTCTCACAGTAGAATACATGAGTTCTACTTCTGGTTATAATGAAGTAATTGTTCCTGAAACTGTCTTCTCACTGTAAATGACTATAAAACTGGACAAAAAAATATATATATACGAATTAACCATTTCCACACATTCAGACAACACAAAGATTAGAACTACATAAAGTTCTTGAAAAAAGATAAAATGAAATAAGCTCATGTTTTAACTTTAGATTTCTTGGGAATACTTTTTACCTCTTAGAAAGATGGCCCTTAAGGATAGCATAACAGTCTTGTTGAGCTGAGGAGGCACAACTGTTGCCTGGGGCTGCTGAAATTAGCACCCTAGGTAATAGAAGAAGAAAGCTACATAGAGGGAGGGCTTCAGTAGTCTACATGCTGGTTGCTTGGCTGAAGACCTGGCTGTACAAGCACAGGGTAAAGTTAAGGAAGACAGGACAGAGTGCTCCTGAGATAGCAGAGGATAAACATTCTGTGATATATTGAAATTCCAACTTATCCAGAATAGAAAGGCTTCACTGAGCACTGCAGGCATTTAACTATGACTCTAGAAAGGTTGAGTATTAGGCATAAAAACCACATTTAAGAGAAGGGTCATGACCTAGAATGAAGGACAAAATAAAAAGAGATCTGTTTTTATTAAAAAAGTAAACCAATTCTAAAAGGAGCAAAATGATTTGTCAGCAATTTAGCTGCCTACCAGAAAAAAAAATTCAATGCAATTTAAAAAAAAACACCTTTCACAATTTCTCACATGTGATAAAAAAAATTATGAAGCATACAGAGAATAAGGAAATGTGACCCAATAAATATTTATATATTTAACAGTCCCCAAGATAACTCAGATGGTACAATTAACAGAGAAGGACTCTGAATTTATGTTAAAAGGAAAAGATAATGAGTAAACAGATCAACTAATAAAAAAAGAAAACTATAAAAAGAATAAAAATTCTGAAAATAAAAAGTACAATAACAGAAATGAAAGACCTACCAGATGGGGTTAAGAGAAATTGAATATTGCAAAAAAAAAAAAAAGACTCAGTGAACTTACAGACAAATGAATACTATTATTCAAACTCAAGACCAGAGATAAAAAAAAAGAACAAAGATCCAGTGAATGTGGAACATAACTAGAAATCTACCACACGTATACTTGAAATTCCAAAGGATAGAAAAGAAAGAATATCATGGAGAAATTATGTGAAGAAATAATGGTTGAAAATTTCTCAAATTTGGATAGGCAGAACTATTAAACTATGGATCCAAGATGTTCAGCAAACTCCAAGCAGGATAAATACAAAGATAAACAAATCTAGGCAGATCATAGACAGAAGACACAGCATATATAATGTGGAACAATGATATAAATTATGTCTGACTTTTTCTTAGATGTCATGAGATAATGGAACAATATCTTTAAAGAAATAAAAACATTTTAAATAAAAAAATATGAACCACAAATTCTTTATGCCCAGTTGTTTGGGGACTTCCTTCTCCTACAGCTATAGGTCTCGACACCAGTCTGATCTCTTACCCTTCTGTGCCAAGGAGAAACAATGGTTCTGTTCTGTTGACAACTCAGTGTTGTCTCACCGTCTCTTATTAGTCTCCTTTGATTGTGTCTACCCTTTTATAAGATATCTTTTCATTAAAATTTCTTAAATTACATTTGCCATCCAATTCCTGACAAGACCTTGACTGACTCACCTCAGCTACTTTAATTTTATATTATATCTCATTTAAGTTATGTGTGGAAGTTATAAAGTAGGTTAGCTGGGTAAATATTTGAAATCAAATTGAAAAAAATCAGAGGTGCTTTTCTCACCTCAGTTGTTTAAAAATGCATGAATATATGATTTCTGTAATTGCTTACTACATAGGAAGCAATCCCTGTGAATTCCTCTATTTTGCCAGCTCTTTAAATAAAATACATGTTCCCTGGAAGTTATCTTTAATATATACTCTAAGATATACAAATGTGATGGTGAAACTGTACAGGAGTCCCATACTTCCTGACATTAGGGTTTCAGGAGCAGCAGTTTAGAATACAGGTTGAGACTTCTATGTTTGATCATTAGTACACCTGACCATAAAGCAGAGATTTTTACATTACTGGAACTCTCAAAGTGCCAATTATTAATCCTGAGTGTTAAGAACACTTTCCTAAGATATAATCTTGGATAGTATTTGTGATGTGGGATTGTTTTTTTGGCAGTCCCAAGAGATGCATCAAACTGGCATGAAATGAAAATAAACCATTTGAAAGACTGCATGAATGTGACCTATAGACAGACAGGTGCAGAGCACTCTGCTGGATAGATCTTTGAAAACTGACGTGAAGTTTAATTCCATTTCAATAAAACTCCTCATTCTCATGGTTAGCATGATGCTTCATTGTAAAATAACTGTGCATAAACTGCAGTATGCACCTTCAAGAATACAATTAGCACTGAATCAACATCTGGATCAATATTAACCAAACATGGTTATGGAGTCAGAGATTTCCTGGTAATTGGCAATTTCCACTATCAACAGCAGAACAAATACAACTAATAGATTAGCCCAGACACCAAATTATTATATTTTATCACAACATGTCTCATTATGTACCCACCATCTTCAGCTAGATAAACCACAGTTTCTTCCTTGGAGTTTGCATAAAGGGGTTCCATCTCCAGGCCCGTGGGGATGTACATTGGCTCAGGATTCGAAGGGGTCCAATCTGGAGGAAAAAACCATTATTGGAATATGACTTCAAAATAAAGCAATAAGATTTTATTGTATATTTTCAAATTATTCATTGGTAGATCTAGGCTCAAATCCAGCAAAGCTGGATTTCTCATTAAAAGTAATAATGGGCATGGTCACACTTTAACAAAACCCGTAACATTTTATTTGCACCTTGTGCTCAGTCAGTCAGTCATGTCTGACTTTTTGTGAAACCCATGGACTGTAGCCTACCAGTCTCCTCTGTCCATGGGATTTTCCAGGCAAGAATACTGGAGTGGGTGGCCATTTCCTACTCCAATTTGCACCTTGGTTCTAAGTCATTATATAGTTCACGATTATTTTGTGCCACCACAGATTTAACACTAAAGATTCTATTTCTCCTGGGTGCTTGATGCCTCTCTAACCTGTCTTTGGGAAACTTACTTCACCTCTTTATTCTCGCTTTCCCTGCATCTTCAGTCTTTTGCCTCCTAATGGTTGCCCCCTAAGCTTGCATGCACGGTTCAAGTTTCTTTTGTCTCCCCATTGGAAGGCTATCCTTGGAGCCACACCTTTTCCTTTACCTATACCAGCTTTCCTACTCTTCATTATTTTTAGGACCAGATTTTTGACCATGATCTATCTGGTTGGGAAAAAAAGACTTCACAGACCAACCACCTCTTGTTCCCATTTTTTAGTGGACAAGAATTTGGTGACTCATTCATTCTACTTATTCTACTTATTATTGGATGCTCTGTGTCAGACTGTGCTTCGCTCTGGGAATAGAAATGCTCCAGTAGAGGGAGCCAGCCTCTGTGATCCCAAATACAAACGAAAGAACTTGGTGATGAGAAACAAGCGTTGCTGGACAAATATGTTTTTGGTGTTATATGTACAACTGCTTTAGCATTTGACATGATGAATAAGGGTCAAGTCTAGCTACAGAAAAAGCACAGAGCAGAATATCAACGCAAATATTCAAAAGTGTACTTTGTAGGGTTAACAACACACAACTGATAACAATAAAGCAATTAAAATTTAGAAGTGAGGCTCTCATTACTTGAAAACAATCAACTCAAACCAAAATTAACAATGAACTGATAATACAGCACCTGTTTTGAAATTTCAGGGAACTTTAGCTATTTACTTTTTTTTTTTTTTTACCATCTTGATACAAAAAGCTGTATAGTCTGACCTTTAAAAAGTACAGTAATCGCTTTTTATATCTTCATGCAATTTGAGGATACCTTTTCTCACTTAGGTTACAAAGTTATTTTATTTTCTTCTCCCTCTTAAAAGGTTCACAGAGGAATTAACCTAATGTCTGTGTACAAATGGAATATGACTTGCCATCCCTGTAAACTTTGAGACTACTTAAGAAAACCTATTGACAGGCTGTATTCCTATAACTGTGGTATTTTGTTAATAGAAATTCTTTGGGTATTGATTATAAAAGGTGTTCCTCTCCCAAGATCAATTTATGTTCCACTTTCTAATGCTGAATAAAAGGTTCAGAATAAGTGATGAGCTATATCTGGCCCATGGGCTATACTTTATTACTATAGAGCCTGTGTGGATCACAATAAACTGTGGAAAATTCTGAAAGAGATGGGAATACCAGACCACCTAACCTGCCTCTTGAGAAATCTGTATGCAGGTCAGGAAGCAACAGTTAGAACTGGACATGGAACAACAGACTGGTTCCAAGTAGGAAAAGGAGTATGTCAAGGCTGTATATTGTCACCCTGCTTATTTAAGTTATATGCAGAGTACATCATGAGAAACGCTGGACTGGAAGAAGCACCAGCTGGAATCAAGATTGCCGGGAGAAATATCAATAACCTCAGATATGCAGATGACACCACCCTTATGGCAGAAAGTGAAGAGGAGCTAAAAAGCCTCTTGATGAAAGTGAAAGAGGAGAGTGAAAAAGTTGGCTTAAAGCCGAACATTCAGAAAACGAAGATCATGGCATCCGGTCCCATCACTTCATGGGAAATAGATGGGGGAAACAGTGGAAACAGTGGCTGACTTATTTTTTTGGGCTCCAAAATCACTGCAGATGGTGACTGCAGCCATGAAATTAAAAGACGCTTACTCCTTGGAAGAAAAGTTATGACCAACCTAGATAGCATATTCAAAAGCAGAGACATTACTTTGCCGACTAAGGTCCGTCTAGTCAAGGCTATGGTTTTTCCTGTGGTCATGTATGGATGTGGGAGGTGGACTGTGAAGAAAGCTGAGCGCCGAAGAATTGATGCTTTTGAACTGTGGTGTTGGAGAAGACTCTTGAGAGTCCCTTGGACTGCAAGGAGATCCGACCAGTCCATTCTGAAGGAGATCAACCCTGGGATTTCTTTGGAAGAAATGATGCTAAAGCTGAAGTTCCAGTACTTTGGCCACCTCATGTGAAGAGTTGACTCATTGGAAAAGACTCTGATGCTGGGAGGGATTGGGGGCAGGAGGAGAAGGGGATGACAGAGGATGAGATGGCTGGATGGCATCACGGACTCGATGGACGTGAGTCTTAAGTGAACTCCGGGAGATGGTGATGGACAGGGAGGTCTGGCGTGCTGCGATTCATGGGTCGCAAAGAGTCGGACATGACTGAGTGACTGAACTGAACTGATAGAGTCTGGACTCTAAGCCTTAACTTTTCCTACATAAGAAATCTCCCCCAATATTAGTGACATAAAACAGTAATTTATTTATCTCAGCTGGGTGATTCTTCTGGTATGGGTTAGGTCCACTCATGTATCTTGATCAGCTGCAGGTTTAGCTGGAGGCTGGCTGATCTAGGATAACCTCAGCTCATCTCTGCTTCACTCTCATTATCCAGAAAGCTAGCAGGGAATCGTTCCATGTTGGCTGGACAGGGTTTAAGAGAAAGCAAAAGTGTACAGTCTCTTGAAGCCTAGGTCAACCCTGGCATGCATTATTTTCTGCCACACTCATTCTGGCTAAAGCAAGTCACAAGGCCATCTCAGATTCAAGGGATAGGGCAAAAGTACACTTCTTCATGGAAGGAGATGCAAAGTGGTATTTCAAAGGGTGAGGATAAATGGATCCCCATGGAGAATTATGGCTACTTTTTAAATTGAGAAAAATTTACATATTATATATAATATGATATACTCATAAAACTGTACAGTTTAATGAGTTTTAAAACTATATAATCATGTAACCAATACACCTATCAAAATATAGAACATTTTTTTTTAATCATCTTAGAGAGTTTCCTCTTGCCCTTTCCAAGCCAACCCCTACCACTGGTTTCTGTGACTGTAAACCAGTCTGCCTATTCTACAACTTCATATAATTGGAATCATATATAGTCATCTGTTTCTGGCCTCTTTAACTCAGTATAATGTTTTTGGGATTCATCTATGTTGTGTTTACCAGGGTTATTTTCCTTTTCATTGTTGATATGTATGGCTATACCATAGTTTGGATATCCATTCTCCTACTTCTGTACTGGCTATACCATAGTTTGGATATCCATTCTACCTCTGAACTGGTTCCAGTTTTTGACTATTGTTAATAAATATGAAAATGAAAATGATATGCAACATTTTTGAGGACATGTATTTTAATTTCTCTAAACACCTAGGAGTAGAACCATTGGTCACAGTGTAGATACATATATATTTTTTGTTTTGTTAAAAAACAACCTACCAAACCTTTTGTATTAGAATTCCAGTTCTACATTCTATTATTTGGAGTTGTCAGCCTTCTTAAATTAAAAAAAAACCAAAAAACTGTTGCCATCACAGATGTAAAGTTCTTACCTCACTGTGATTTTAATTTTCATTTCCTATGTTGAACATTTTTCCATATGTTCCTTAGCCATTATATGTCTCGCTTTAAGCAAAGTTTGCTCAAGTCTTTTGCCCGTTTTTAATTAAGTTTTTTCTTTTTAATATTGATTTGTAATAATACTTCATATATTCTGCATACAAGTCCTTTGTCAGATATACATTGGGAATGTTTTCTTATAGACTGTGGCTTGCCTTTTCATTTTATTAACTGTGTCTTTTGATGAGAATTTTTAATATCAATGAAGTCAAGTTTATTAATATTTTCAATGTTTCCTTTTTCTTTCTGGAGTCTCTCTACAGTATTGTTGCCTTAGTCTATGGTTATGAAGATACTGTCTGGTTTTCTTTTAGGACTTTAAAATGTTAACTTTTATGTTTACGCCTACAATCTATTTTGAATTAATTTTTTGTATATTAAGTGAGATAGAGGTCAAGGTTTATTGTTTTCTACATGGATCCCAAGCACAAATTATTGAAAAGAACCTTATTCCCACTGGATGGTTTTGGTCCCTCTGTCAACAATCATTTGGTCTCTCTCCGGATTCTATCCTGTTGCACTGATGTATTTATCTTTTTTTGCCAATTATTTGTGCTCACTTTTCAAATCTACCAAAACATACTTCTATCTATAGCTCACATGACCAGAAACAAAGCAAATATTTACACAAATTATTTGTTTCTATGAAAAGTATAGAAACAAAGAAATATAGCTCAGGGATTTATCACAAAGCAGATACCACTCAGGTCAAGAAATACTATACTGCAGGTATCACAGGTGCCCCACTCATGTCCCCTTCTAATCACTACCTTTAAAGGTAACCATTAGCCTTCCAGTGTAATCACTTCCTATTTTCCTTTATAATTTTCAACTTAAGTATTCACACATATACCTATATATAATATAGTTTATATTTACACAAATATACACATGAAACTATAGTTTTGTTTTGCCTACTTTTGAACTTTACATAAACTGAACTACGTAGCATATATTATTCTGTGCTTTTAAACATATATTTGTGAAATCAGTCATGGAATGTGACTGTAATTTGTTCATTTTCATTGCTATATAATATGTAACTATACAAATATTATAATTAATTTATCAGCTTCTACTTGTAATGGACACTGGGGCTCTGTTGGTTTAGGGGTATTATGAACAACAGTGCTACAAACAGCAAGCATATGTGCCCACATTTCTCTTGGATATATACCTGAGAGTAAGGATTCCAGATCGTAGGGCATGTGTAGCTTCAATTTTAGTAGATAATACAAAGCTGTAATCCAAAGTAGTTATACCAACTTACATACCCACTAGCAGGTTATGAAGGCTGTAGCTGCTCCACATTCTCACCAATGTTTAGTACAAGTTAAAACCTGGTCTCTCATGATTTATAAGAAACAATATACTCAGCCTTGTTAATAATCAGAAATGCACCTTAAAACCACAATGAGACACCACTTCATAGTAAGGTTCAGGGATATGTTTACTGGCCATTTGGATATCCTTTTTAATAAAGTGCCTGTTCAAATCTCTTGCCTGTTTTCCAACTGGGTTGTCTTTTCCTTATTATTTGTAGAAGGGCTTTTGTATATTCTAGATGTGACCTCTTTGACAGGTATATATTGCAGACTGTAAATATATAATCCCAATCTATAACTTGCCTTGGTCTTTTTAAATAATGTACTGAAGTTCTTGACTTTGCTATAGTCAAAATTTTCAAAACTTTCCCTTATGGTTAGCAGGTTTTATTCCTTTTTATTAACATGTTCCATTAATAAAATGTATTCCATTTTATTCTTTCCCAATTTTAGTATCATGAAGATATTATCCTGTATTATTTTCTGGAAGTTTTGTTGTTTTTAAATGTAGATGTACATTTACATCTACAACCAACCTGCGCTTGATTTTTGTGTAGAGTAGAAGTGGAGAGGGTTTTCATTTTTTAAATACTGAAATCCAGTTATTCTAGCACTATTCATTGAAAAGACTACCTTTTAATTATTCTTCTGAAGTTTCACTTTTATTATAAATCAGGTGTCCATTTGATCACTTTCCAAAAAACACTATGCTTCGGCTATCACTCTTCAATCCCCTAGCCTTCAAGCCTCTGCTGCTGCTAAGTCACTTCAGTCGTGTCCGACTCTGTGCAACGCCATAGACAGCAGCCCACCAGGCTCCCCCATCCCTGGGATTCTCCAGGCAAGAACACTGGAGTGGGTTGCCATTTCCTTCCCCAATGCATGAAAGTGAAAAGTGAAAGTGAAGTTGCTCAGTCGTGTCCGACCTTCAGTGATGCCATGGACTGCAGTCTTCCAGGCTCCTCCGTCCATGGGATTTTCCAAGGCAAGAGTACTAGACACTAATCAACCATTAATCTACTTTCTGTATATATTTGCCTATTCTGGGCATTTCAGATAAATGGAATCATACAATGTTTGTCCTTTTGTGTCTGGCTTAATGTTTTCAAGGTAAATCCATGTTGCAGCATGTATCAGCACTTCCTTTCTTTTTATGTACAATTAATAGTCCATGTGGATATACCACACTTCATTTATCCATTCATCCACTGATGGACATTTGGGTTGTTTCCACCTTGGGCTATTATGAGTCATACTGGCATATTAATACTCATGTACTTTTTTGGGCACATGTTTTCATTTCTCTTAGGTATATTATAGGAGTGGAACTGCTGGGTCAAATGGGAACCCTGATACACTTTGGAGAGAAGTGCCAAACTTTCCCAGAGTAGCTGTGAGATTTGAGGGTTCTGATTTCACATCAATTTTGTCATCTGATTTTTTATTCTGGTCAGCCTAGTGAGTGTAAAATGGTATGTCATTGTAATATTAATTTGCACTGCTCTAGTGACTAACAGAAGCAGAAGATATTAAGAAGAGGTGGCAAGAATACACAGAACTGTACAAAAAAGATCCTCATGACCAAGATAATCATGATAGTGTGATCACTCATCTAGAGCCAGACATCCTGGAATGTGAAGTCAAGTGGGCCTTAGAAGCATCACTACGAACAAATCTAGTGGAGGTGATGGAATTCCAGTTGAGCTATTTCAAATCCTGAAAGATGATGCTGTGAAAGTGCTGCACTCAATATGTCAGCAAATTTGGAAAACTCAGCAGTGGCCACAGGACTGGAAAAGGTCAGTTTTCATTCAAATTCCAAAGAAAGGCAATGCAAAAGAATGTTCAAACTACTGCACAATTGCACTCATCTCACACACTAGTAAAGTAATCCTCAAAATTCTCCAAGCCAGGCTTCAGCAATATGTGAACCATGAACTTCCAGATGTTCAAGCTGGGTTTAGAAAAGGCAGAGGAACCAGAGATCAAATTGCCAATATCTGCTGGATCATGGAAAAAGCAAGAGAGTTCCAGAAAAACATCTACTTCTGCTTTATTGACTATGCCAAAGCCTTTGACTGTGCGGATCACAATAAACTGTGGAAAATTCTGAAAGAGATGGGAATACCAGACCACCTAACCTGCCTCTTGAGAAATCTGTATGCAGGTCAGGAAGCAACAGTTAGAACTGGACACGGAACAACAGACTGGTTTCAAATAGGAAAAGGAGTACGTCAAGGCTGTATATTGTCACCCCCTGCTTATTTAACATATGCAGAGTACATCATGAGAAACGCTGGGCTGCATGAAGCACAAGCTAGAATCAAGATTGCCAGGAGAAATATCAATAACCTCAGATATGCAGATGACACCACCCTTATGGCAGAAAGTGAGGACGAACTAAAAAGCCTCTTGATGAAAGTGAAAGAGGAGAGTGAAAAAGTTGGCTTAAAGCTCAACATTCAGAAAACGAAGATCATGGCATCTGGTCCCATCACTTCATGGGAAATAGATGGGGGAAACAGTGGAAACAGTGTCAGACTTTATTTTTTTGCGCTCCAAGATCACTGCAGATGGTGACTGCAGCCATGAAATTAAAAGACACTTACTCCTTGGAAGAAAAGTTATGACCAACCTAGATAGCATATTCAAAAGCAGAGACATTACTTTGCCAACAAAGGTCCGTCTAGTCAAGGCTATAGTTTTTCCAGTAGTCATGTATGGCTGTGAGAGTTGGATTGTGAAGAAAGCTGAGTGCTGAAGAATTGATGCTTTTGAACTGTGGTGTTGGAGAAGACTCTTGAGAATCCCATGGATTACAAGGAGATCCAACCAGTCCATTCTAAAGGAGATCAGTCCTGGGTGTTCTTTGGAAGGAATGATGCTAAAGCTGAAACTCCAATACTTTGGCCACCTCATGCGAAGAGTTGACTCATTGGAAAAGACTCTGATGCTGGGAGGGATTGAGGGCAGGAGGAGAAGGGGACGACCGAGGATGAGATGGCTGGATGGCATCACCAACTCGATGGGCATGAGTTTGAGTGAACTCCGGGAGTTGGTGATGGACAGGGAGGCCTGGCGTGCTGTGATTCACGGGGTTGCAAAGAGTCGGACACAACTTAGTGACTGAACTGAACTAAACTCAAGTGACTAAAGATGAACATCTTTTCATGCGTTTACTGGCCATGTGTTCTTCTTTACAGAAATGACTGTTCAGATCCCTTGCCACTTTTAAACTGGGTTGTCTTTTACTATGAGTTATGAGAGTTCTGTATGTTCTTTACAAGTCCTTTATCAGATATAATTGTTTGCAAATATTTTCTTCCATTCTTTAGGTTGTACTTTTTTGTTTTTGATAGTTTCCTTTGTAGAATGAAAGTTTTAAGTTTTGATAAAATCCAGTTTATTCATTTTTCTTGCTTCTGTTGCTTATACTTTTCTTCTTCTAACTAAGAATCCATTGCCAAATCCAAGATCATAAAGATTAGCTCTATGTTTTTTTTTTTTTTCTAAAAGCTTTATAGTTTTGGCTCTTACATTTAGGTCCTCATCCATTTTGAATTAATTATTTTTATACGGTGTGAGGTAAGGATCAAACTTATTCACACTGCAAATGTGTGTATATGAATGGCAAAAGCAGATATCCTTGTCTTGTCTTTGATCTTATAGGGAAAAGCATCCAGTCTCTGTTCTGTTTCACTAATCTATCTATATATATATATCCCTTCACTAATACCACAAGCTACCACTGTAGCTACAAAAAGGTCTTGAAATCGGGTAAGCTGACTGCTCCCACTTTATGCTTCCTTTCAAATTATTTTAACTATTCTAGTTATTTTACCTTTCCATATAGATCTGTCTATATCGTCAAAAAGCCTTGACAGGAATTGCCTGGAAACTGTATATTAATTTGGGAAGAACTGACACCTTTACTAGATTGGGTTTTGCAATCAATGATCATGGTGTATTTCTTGAGATTTACTGACATCTTCTTTGATGCCTTCCATTAGCATTGTGTAGTTTTAAGCATAGAAGTCTTGAAGGTGTTTTGTTAAATTCAAACCTAAGTATTTAAGTTTTCCAAGTGATTGCAATGACATTGTATACTGTGGTAGGAGTTTGGATTACACAGATGCATGCATTTGTTAAAATTTACAGACAGATAAACTTAGATTTGTACATTCATTGAATGTAGAATTTAGCTCAAAATAAAAAAAGAATCACAAAGACTGAACTTTAGAGGTGAAATGTAAGAATGGCTACAACTTACTCTGAAATAAATGGAATAAGATATCCCCTCATCCAAGGTAAGGAGCAGCGGCTGTGCTATGCTGGAGCAGCCGTGAAGAGATACCCCACGCCCAAGGTAAAAGAAACCCAAGTAAAATGGTAGGTGTTGCAAGAGGGCATCAGAGGGCAGACACACTGAAACCATACTCACAGAAAACTAGTCAATCTAATCACAGTAGGACCACAGCCTTCTCTAACTTGATGAAACCAAGCCATGCCTGCGGGGCAACCCAAGACGGGCGGGTCATGGTGGAGAGGTCTGACAGAATGTGGTCCAATGGAGAAGGGAATGGCAAGCCACTTCAGTATTCTTGTCTTGAGAACCCCATGAACAGTATGAAAAGGCAAAATGATAGGATACCAAAAGAGGAACTCCCTAGGTCATTAGGTGCCCAATATGCTACTGGAGATCAGTGGAGAAATAACTTCAGAAAGAATGAAGGGAAAGAGCCAAAGCAAAAATAATACCCAGTTGTGGATGTGACTGGTGACAGAAGCAAGATCGGATGCTGTAAAGAGCAATATTGCATAGGAACTTGGAATGCCAGGTCCATGAATCAAGGCAAATTGGAAGCGCTCAAACAAGAGATGGCAAGGGTGAACGTCGACGTTCTAGGAATCAGCGAACTAAAATGGACTGGAATGGGTGAATTTAACTCAGATGACCATTATATCTACTACTGCGGGCAGGAATCCCTCAGAAGAAATGGAGTAGCCATCATGGTCAACAAGAGAGTCCGAAATGCAGTACTTGGATGCAATCTCAAAGACGACAGAATGATCTCTGTTCGTCTCCAAGGCAAACCATTCAATATCACAGTTATCCAAGTCAATGCTCCAACCAGTAACACTGAAGAAACTGAAGTTGAATGGTTTTATGAAGACCTACAAGACCTTTTAGAACTAACACCCCAAAACGATGTCCTTTTCATTATAGGGGACTGGAATGCAAAAGTTTGAAGTCAAGAAACACCTGGAGTAACAGGCAAATTTGGCCTTGGAATGCAGAATGAAGCAGGGCAAAGACTAATAGAGTTTTGCCAAGAAAATGCACTGGTCATAGCAAACACCCTCTTCCAACAACACAAGAGAAGACTCTACACATGGACATCACCAGATGGTCAACACCGAAATCAGATTGATTATATTCTTTGCAGCAAAAGATGGAGAAGCCCTATACAGTCAACAAAAACAAGACCAGGAGCTGACTGTGGCTCCGATCATGAACTCCTTATTACCAAATTCAGACTCAAATTGGAGAAAGTAGGGAAAACCGCTAGACCATTCCGATATGACCTAAATCAAATCCCTTATGATTATACAGTGGAAGTGAGAAGTAGATTTAAGGGCCTAGATCTGATAGATAAGAGTGCCTGATGAACTATGGAATGAGGTTCGTGACACTGTACAGGAGACAGGGATCAAGACCATCCCAATGGAAAAGAAATGCAAAAAAGCAAAATGGCTGTCTGGGGAGGCCTTACAAATAGCTGTGAAAAGAAGAGAGGCGAAAAGGAAAGATATAAGCATCTGAATGCAGAGTTCCAAAGAATAGCAAGAAGAGATAAGAAAGCCTTCTTCAGCAATCAATGCAAAGAAATAGAGGAAAGCAACAGAATGGGAAAGACTAGAGATCTCTTCAAGAAAATTAGAGATACCAAGGGAACATTTCATGCAAAGATGGGCTCGATAAAGGACAGAAATGGTATGGACCTAACAGAAGCTAAAGATATTAAGAAGAGGTGGCAAGAATACACAGAAGAACTGTACAAAAAAGATCTTCACGACCCAGATAATCATGATGATGTGATCACTAATCTAGAGCCAGACATCTTGGAATGTGAAGTCAAGTGGGCCTCAGAAAGCGTCACTACGAACAAAGCTAGTGGAGGTGATGGAATTCCAGTTGAGCTGTTTCAAATCCTGAAAGATGATGCTGTGAAAGTGCTGCACTCAATATGCCAGCAAATTTGGAAAACTCAGCAGTGGCCACAGGACTGGAAAAGGTCAGTTTTCATTCAAATTCCAAAGAAAGGCAATGCAAAAGAATGCTCAAACTACTGCACAATTGCACTCATCTCACATGCTAGTAAAGTAATCCTCAAAATTCTCCAAGCCAGGCTTCAGCAATATGTGAACAGTGAACTCCCTGATGTTCAAGCTGGTTTTAGAAAAGGCAGAGGAACCAGAGATCAAATAGCCAATATCTGCTGGATCATGGAAAAAGCAAGAGAGTTCCAGAAAAACATCTATTTCTGCTTTCTTGACTATGCCAAAGCTTCTGACTGTGTGGATCACAATAAACTGTGGAAAATTCTGAAAGAGATGGGAATACCAGACCACCTCACCTGCCTCTTGAGAAATCTGTATGCAGGTCAGGAAGCAACAGTTAGAACTGGACATGGAACAACAGACTAGTTCCAAATAGGAAAAGGAGTACGTCAGGGCTGTATATTGTCACCCCCTGCTTATTTAACTTATATGCAGAGTACATCATGAGAAACGCTGGACTGGAAGAAGCACAAGCTGGAATCAAGATTGCCAGGAGAAATATCAATAACCTCAGATATGCAGATGACACCACCCTTATGGCAGAAAGTGAAGAGGAACTAAAAAGCCTCTTGATGAAAGTGAAAGAGGAGAGTGAAAAAGTTGATTTAAAGCTCAACATTCAGAAAACAAAGATCATGGCATCTGGTCCCATCACTTCATGGGAAATAGATGGGGAAACAGTGGAAACAGTGTCAGACTTTATTTTTTTGGGCTCCAAAATCACAGCAGATGGTGACTACAGCCATGAAATTAAAAGACGCTTACTCCTTGGAAGAAAAGTTATGACCAACCTAGATAGTATATTCAAAAGCAGAGACATTACTTTGCCGACTAAGGTCCATCTAGTCAAGGCTATGGTTTTTCCTGTGGTCATGAATGGATGTGAGAGTTGGACTGTGAAGAAGGCTGAGCACTGAAGAACTGATGCTTTTGAACTGTGGTGTTGGAGAAGACTCTTGAGATTCCCTTGGACTGCAAGGAGATCCGACCAGTCCATTCTGAAGGAGATCAACCCTGGGATTTCTTTGGAAGAAATGATGCTAAAGCTGAAGTTCCAGTACTTTGGCCACCTCATGCGAAGAGCTGACTCATTGGAAAAGACTCTGATGCTGGGAGGGATTGGGGGCAGGAGGAGAAGGGGATGACCGAGGATGAGATGGCTGGATGGCATCACGGACTCAATGGACGTGAGTCTGAGTGAACTCTGGGAGATGGTGATGGACAGGGAGGCCTGGCGTGCTGCGATTCATGGGGTCACAAAGAGTCGGACACGACTGAGCGACTGAACTGAACTGAACTGAAGATATCCCTCTTCTTGCTCCAGGCCCGTAACTTATGGGTTTCTATTAACTTATCAGGCACCTGGGTCTTACTTCAGGACCATCTCACCTAAAGTCACCCACTCTTTCCTCTTAAATAAGATATCTCAGTGGACTAAGGACTATCATCCCATGTTTCACACATATCTGTGATTTCATGCATTTGGTATTTTTTAACTTTTAAGGGAAGGTATGACCCAGCTATGGCTTTCTGAGGCCTTGACACAGTAAAAAAAAACCTGTGGCTGGACTTTAATTGAATATTATTGAATATTATTATTAGCATCATCAACCATAAGGTATTATTCAATCAATGGTTACAGTACATAAAGATAAATGCAGACAAACATACATGTACGTGCACATACACATACACGTACATACATATGAACATGTGAATAGGTAATGTATCTGTTTAACAAACCCCCCTTCAGTTCAGTCGCTCAGTCGTGTCCGACTCTTTGCAGCCCCATGAACTGCAGCACGCCAGGCTTCCCTGTCCATCACCAACTCCCGGAGTTCACTCAGACTCACGTCCATCAAGTCAGTGATGCCATCTAGCCATCTCATCCTCTGTCGTTCCCTTCTCCTCCTGCCCCCAATCCCTCCCAGCATCAGAGTCTTTTCCAATGAGTCAACTCTTCACATGAAGTGGCCAAAAGTGGCCATGAAGCTGGAGTTTCAGCTTTAGCATCATTCCTTCCAAAGAAATCCCAGGGCTGAACTCCTTCAGGATGGACTGGTTGTATCTCCTTGCAGTCCAAGGGACTCTTGAGAGTCTTCTCCAACACCACAGTTCAAAAGCATCAATTCTTCGGTGCTCAGCCTTCTTCACAGTCCAACTCTCACATCCATACATGACCACAGGAAAAACCATAGCCTTGACTAGACGGACCTTAGTCGGCAAAGTAATGTCTCTGCTTTTGAACACGCGATCTACACCCCACTAAATCCCATGCTCTATATGCCCATAATGCCCTGTCAAACCCCCAACAAGGCAAAAATATACAAATACATAGAACTTGGCCATCTACGCAATACAAAGACAGCTTAATACACAAGATTGTTGCTGTTGTTCAGTCACTCAGTCGTGTCCAACTCTTTGCAACCCCGTGGACAGTAGCATACCAGGCTTCCCTGTCCTTCACTATCTCCTGGAATTTGCTCAAACTCATGTCCACTGAGAATAGACAGACCAAGAAAATAAACCCCAATCATACCAATAAACTACTTAGATATTCGCCATTTATATAGACAGACATCTCCTAGATCCCTAGACAACCATTTTAGTCAAAATTCTAACACTAAATCTAACATAAATCACATAAAACAACTATATACATGTTATTTCAGTATATTACAACATGTAAATGTAGCTTAAAGCCTGAAAGCGAGGCACTGAAATCGCCTAGATCACTAACTCTATAGACATACAGGTTTTGTCCCAGTCTATTAGTTTTAATAAAATTACACAATGCAGGCATCAAGCACACTAACATTAGTAGCTCATAACAGCTTGCTTAACCACACCTACAGGAAGCAGCAGTGATAAAAATTAAGCTAGAAACAAAAGTTCAACTAAGTTATACTAACAGGGTTGGTAAATCTCATACCAGCCACTGTGGTCATAATGATTAACCCAAATTAACAGAAATATGGTGTAAAGCATATTAAAGAGTAATATAAAATAAAGTTTTAATTAAGCCATAAAAAGCTGTAACTCAAATAAAAAGAGACTACGAAAGTGATTTTATTATTTCCTGATTACACAACAGCTAAGACCCAAATTGGGATCAGATACCCCACTATGCTTAGTCCTAAACCCAAATAATTACAGGAACAAAATTACACGCCAGAGTAGTACTACTAGCAACAGCTCAAAACTCAAATGACTTGGTGGCACTTCTCACTACTCTGAAAGAGCCTGTTCTATAACTGATAAAGCCTGATAAACCTCACCAACCCTTGCTAATGCAGACTATATACCACTATCTTTAGCAAACCCTAAAAAGGGGCAAAAGTGAGCATAACTGTTATAAATAAAAACATTAGGCCAAGGTGTAACTTACGGAATTGGAAAAAATGAGCTACTTTTTTTACTTCAAGAGTTTATGTTCACCAAACGAACATTTTTTATGAAAGCAAAAAACCAAAGGAGGATTTAGTAGTAAATTAAGAATAGAGTACTTAAACTGAATAAGGTCATGAAGCATGCACACATCAACCATCACCCTCCTCAAGTATTGTAATAACTTCCTATAATCTAACAGCAAATACTAATCATATGAGAGGAGACAAGACGTAACAAAGAAAGCATACTGAAAAGTGTGCTTGGATAAATCAAAGCATAGTTTAAATAATGCACCCAGTTTACACGTAGGCCATTTTATAATTTATGAATACTCTGAATTAAATCTAGCCCAATACCCTTCTCTATTCTACTAGTATAAACAAACTAAAATATTCATTCAACATTCAAAGTGTAGGAGATAGAAACTTAATATCTTCTGGCACTATAGAGAAAATAGGGAGTGATGAAAGAAGCCTAAAAAGTAACAAAAAAACAAAGTTTACCCCTTGTACCTTTCACATAATGATTTAACTATCAAGCATTAACAAAGAGAAGTTAAATATCCCAAAACCAGATGAGCTACTTATGAACAGTTTATTGAAACAAACTCATCTATGTAGCAGAGTAGTGAGAAGATTCTAACAAGCATGGTGACAGCTAGTTGTCCAGGAAAATAATTTTAGTTCAACTTTAAAAATTACTAAAAATCTTTTATAAGTTTTAATGTATTTTTAAATGTTAGTCTAAAAAAGGTATAGCTTTTTAGAAATGGGTACAGACTTATCTAGAGAGTAAAAATAAGCAACACCATAGTTGCTGTTCAAAAACAGCTGGCAATTAAGAAAGTACTAAAGCTCAAAAATAATTTTATGTCAATAATCAGTAACAAGCAAATCAACTCCTAGATTTATATTGGACTAATCTATTCACTAATAGAGGCAACAATGTTAATATGAGTAACAAGAAGTATTTTTCCTTGTATAAGTTTACATCAGTAAAAATATACTGATAATTAACAGTAAATAAATATTAATAAAACTCAACATTAAACTACTTATCAAACACCCTGTTAATCCAATACAGGCAGGCACCCAAGGTAAGATTTTAAAAAAGTAAAAGGAACTTGGCAAACACAAACCCTGACTTTGACCAAACATCACCTCTAGCATAACCAGTATTAGAGGCACTGCCTGCCCAGTGACAACCATTAACATCCTGATCAGGCCACGGTAGCATAATCATTTGTTCTCTAAATAAGGACTTGTATGAATGGCCACATGAGGGTTTTACTGTCTCTTAGTTTCAATCACTGAAACTGACCTTCCTGTGAAGAAACAGGAATAACAAAACAAGATGAGAAGGTCTTATGGAGCTTTATCAACAACAACAAAAATAACCAAACCAAAAATTTATACCGGTGGGCAATTTTGGTTGGGGTGACCTTGGAGAACAAAAAAGCCTCTAAGGATTGAAAGTCTAGACTTACCAGTCAAAACATATTATGACTTACTGATGCAAAAATTTAAGCTTAGGGATAACAGTACAATCCTACTCCAGAGTTCATATCGACCTTGATGTTTACAGCCAGGCTTGATATAACTAGTATAAGTAATACAAGGGTTGACAACCTTGATGTTGGATCAGGACACCCCAATGGTGTAACCACCATTAAAGGTTCATTTGTTCAACAACTAAAATCCTACATGATCTGAGTTCAGTTCAGTCCCTCAGTCGTGTCCAACTCTTTGCGACCCCATGGACTGTAGCACGCCAGACTTCCCTGTCCATCACCAACTCCCGGAGTTTGCTCAAACTCATGTCCACTGAGTCAGTGATGCCATCCAACCATCTCATCCTCTGTCATCTCTGAGTTCAGACTGAAGTAATCCAGTTGGTTTTTATTATATACTTCTTTCAGTATGGAGAAGAAGGCAATGGCAACCCACTCCAGTACTCTTGCCTGGAAAATCCCACGGACGGAGAAGCCTGGTAGGCTGCAGTCCATGGGGTCGCTAAGAGTCGGGCATGACTGAGCGACTTTATGAAAGAACAAGAGAAATAAGGTCTACTTTAAAAACTATGTTAAAACCTGTTAATGACACAGTCTCAACTTAACAGATACAAAACATCTACCCAAGACCAGGGTTTGTTAAGGTGGCAGAACCCAGAAATTGCATAAAACTTAAACCTTTATAGCCAGAGATTCAAATCTTCTCCCTAACAAACTGTTACAATTAATATCTTAATACTTGTTATCCTCTTCTTTCAGTCATAGCATTCCTAACATTAATTGAATGAAAAATTTTAGGTTATATGCAACTGAAAAGGGTCAACTATCACAGGACCATATGGTCTATTACAACCCACTGCTGAACAGTCATTTTATTCATTAAGGAACCACTATGACCAGCTGAACCCTCCATTTCCATATTCATCATTTGTACCAATCGTAGCCCTAACTCTAACCCTAATCATGTGAATCCCCCTAGCTATACCCTACCCCCTCATTAATATAAGTCTAGGAGAGCAGTTCTCCCGGGTTTCCTTACCCTACTGCTCTCCACCCAGGTGCCCTTTCCCAATAAAATCTCTTGCTTTGTGAGCACGTGTCTCCTTGGACAATTCATTTCCGAGTGTTAGACAAGAGCCCAGTTTTGGGCCCTGGAAGGGGTCCCTCTTCCTGCAACAAATGGCGACTCTGGTGGGGACTCTTCTTTGCTGAGACTGACATCCTGCCACTCGGGGTACTCAGGGGCCAGCTTGCCTGCCAATGGACCAGACCCAGTGGCCACAACTGGAACCCTTTTGTCCCTGGTCTCCTCCTGATGCGGACAACTGTAAATAGAGGTTTAAATTCTCTTAACTTTAGAATCATAGGAATTGAACCTACCCTTAAGAACTCAAAATTCTTTCTGCTACCATATAATACCATATTCTATAGGAAAGTCAGCTAAATGAGCCATTAGGCCCATCCCTAAAATGTTGGTTTATACCCTTCCTGTACTAATAAATCCCATCACATTATCATCATCCTAATAACCATTATCTTAGGAACCATAACAACCAGATCCCACTGACTATTAATCTGAATTGCTTTTGAAATATACTAGCCATTCAGTTCAGTTCGGTTCAGTTGCTCAGTCGTGTCTGACTTTGCGACCCCATGGATTGCAGCAAGCCAGGCTTCCCTGTCCATCACCAACTCCTGGACCTTATTCAAACTCATGTGCATTGAGTCAGTGATGCCATCCAACCATCTCATCCTCTGTCATCCCCTTCTCCTCCTGCCTTCAATCTTTCTCAGATAGCTGGTAAGAAGTTGCTGTATAACACAGGGAGCCTAGCCTGGCACTCTGTGGAAACACAACCAAAAAAGTGTTGAGAGAGACATGAGAATTTCAAAACCCAGAAGTCACGGAAAAACAGTAGACATACTGATTATATAAAAATTAAAATTTTCTGAATGATAAAGTGACAAACTAAGAAGAAAAGAATGCCAGGTCTATGACATAGTAAGCTAGCCCACTCCAGTACCCTTGCCTGGATGTAGGAGCCTGGCGGGCTGCCGTCTATGGGGTCACACAGAGTCGAACACGACTGAAGTGACTTAGCAGCATTAGCTGCAAGCCAACCTCCTGAATATGTAGGTAGCATTTACAGACCAAGAAAAGGAAAAGTACAACCAATAACAAAATGGGCAAAGTATTTTTATCAAACAGTTCACATAAAAATCAGTAAATATACTTATTGTTCATTTGTATTTCTATTTAAATTCTTAGCCCATCTTTTTTAGTCTGGTTATTATTCTCTTATTGAGCTACAGCAATTCTTATATATTTTAGAGATTTTGTGATGCGAAAGTCGCTCAGTTGTGTCCTACTCTCTGCATGGAATTCTCCAGGCCAGAATACTGGAGTGGGTAGCCTCCTTCCCAACCCAGGGATCAAACCCAGGTCTCCCACATTGCAGGCAGGTTCTTTACCAGTTCAGCCACAAGGGATTAACCCTTATCAGATATGTTTTGCAAATATTTTTCCTCATTCCACAAGCTGCCTTTTCACTATTTTGATTATTTCCTTTGTGTGCAGAAGCTTTTTAGTTTGATGTATATTTCCATTTGTCTCTTTTTGCTTTTGTTGCCTGTGTTTTTCCTGTCATACCCATGATATCACTGCCAAGAACAATGTCATGAAGCTTCCTCCTCCTTTTTTTCTAGCAGTTTTACAGTTTCAGACCTTAAGTTTGTCTTTAGTCTGTTTTAAGTTGATTTTTTATAAGATAAAGTCCCAATTTCATTACTTTGCATGTTGACATCCAATTTTCTCAACATTTTAAAATAGACTCTCTCTCCCCCACTGTGGATTCTTGGCACTCTTATTAAATATCAGTTGGCATATATGCATGGATTTATTTCTGGAGTCTGAATCTGCCTGCCAATACAGGAGACACAAGTTTGATCCCTGGGTGGGGAAGATCCCCTGGAGGAAGGAAATGGCAACCCACTCCAGTATTCTTGCCTGGGAAATCCCATGGACAGAAGAGCCTGACAGGCTATAGTCCATGGAGTTGCAAAGAGTTAGACATGACTTAGTAACTAAACAACAACAATTCTGTTCCATAGGCCTGTATTTGTGTCCTTATGCCAGTGACATACTGTTTTAGTTACTGTAGTTTTTTGGTAATATATTTTGAAATCAGAATGTATGATGTCTCCAGCTTTGTTCTTCTTTCTCAAGACTGATATGTCTATGTGTGGCCTTTTGTGGTTCCATCTGAATTTAGAGTTGTTTATTATTTCTATAAAAAAATACCATTGTAAAATTTTGATAAAGATTGCATTGTCAACATCAAAAATCTTTGGAGAATTGAAAATCAAAGCCACAGTAAGACATCATCTTATACATGTTAGGATGGTATGGAGAAATGGAGTATTTTCTGCCCTATCAATTCACAACGATGTCACAGCGAGGAACTAAGGATTTGAGTAATTAAATTGCAGGATGCTGGCCCCAGATAGCTGAGTTGCATATGAAAGGAGTGATATCAATAAGCCCAGACTTAGAAAATGATTTCAATATGAAAATGATTTCAGTAAGCCCATACATAGAATTTCAGTAAGAAAATGATCTCACTAAGCCCATACATAGAAAAGTGCTAAATTTCTTGAGATAATCTGGTTTTCCTTAATTAACAATAATCTTTTGATGTTTAGACTACCTGCCCCTTGCTGCAAACTTCTATATAAGCAGACTCCTCCCCCTGACTTCTTGGAACAGCTGTCTCAGGGTTACTAGAGATGCTGTCTCCCGAGCCTGAAGTCCTAAAAAATTCCCACCAAATAAAACAAAACTCTCACCTTCTAGGTTGTGACTACTTTTTTAAGTTGACTACTTTTTGGCTATTATCCAAAAACCAAAAGATAGTGTTGACGAGGATGTGGAAAAAATGGAATTGAATTGAAAAGTAAGTATAAATATAGACTAGAGTTCAAAGACTTCACATTAAAAAATGCAAAATATTTTAAATATATTTGGAATAAATAAAATATATTTTGAAGTCGATTTCACTTTATCTTTTTAAATGTTTAACTACTAAAAAATTAAAAATTATATACATGGTTTGTGTTATATTTCTGCTGGAACATACTATTTAATACCAAGAGTGTTTTTACTGAAGTCAGGTTTGGCACAGTAAGTCTGCCAATGTTTGAATCCCCAAAACTTGCTAAGAACATACCAATATGTTCGATTTTTTCATCAATGACCTCACAGTGGTATGGCCACCGTGTTGGGCTCAGCGGACCAGAAGACGAGACACCATATAAATCTCGTGGTTTACGAAGACGTGGCACCCATCTCCCTAGCTGATATTCCAATAGTATCTGTGTAGTCCGGGGGAAAAATGGGTCACTAATAGAGTCAGCTGAAAAAGGATTCAAACACAATCATGAGTGATAAGAAGGATAAACCCCAATTCCTATAATTATTTTACATAGTCTTTTTTCTAATAACATTAATTTATGAATACTTGTGGATATTGTTATAAAATGTTATATTTCATGGCATTTAAAAAAATAAAAGATTAATGAAATTTTAAAATAATTTTCGCAATAGCTAGAAAATATCTGTTGGCCTTATATGCTATTAATTTATGCTAAATTCTCACTGCTACCCCAAAAATACTTGTTTCTTACAATTTTTCTAGCAAACTGTCTATGGTTAAGCCTTCTTAAACTTAATCAAACTGAAGTGAAGTGAAGTGAAGTCACTCAGTCGTGTCCGATTCTTTGCGACCCCGTGGACTGCAGCCCAGCGGCTCCTCTGTCCATGGGATTTTCCAGGCAAGAATACTGGAGTGGGTTGCCATTTCTTTCTCCAGGGGATCTTCCCAACACGGGAATCAAACCCAGGTCTCCCGCATTGTGGGCAGGTGCAGGCAGACGCTTTAACCTCTGAGCCACCAGGGCTGCAATATTTGTTTAATGTATTAAAAGACACACACTGACCTTAATTCCTGACCACCTACTAGAACTATATTCTCAGAGCTTGCAAGTGAACTCTGATACAACTTCTCAATTCTCATTTCAGGGTCATTATGTGATATAACCCCAGGAACATATTTGCATAAAGTACAATGAGGTTGTTCCAAGTAGGTAATGCAGGGGCCATCTTTTTATGGGATAATTATGGACCATCAATGTGATGTTGATAATCATACCTCTTTAAGCTCTGTTCCCTTGTTTTTTTAATGATGCTACACTTTCTAGTTTTCTTCTGTTTTCCACATACTTGGTTCTCCATTTTTTTCTCACTGACTTCTTTGCTCTTTCACCTCTGAAATGTGGGTTTTTAGATTTAATTTTTGGCTATTTTTTGTACAACAGCAGATATACCAATGGCAACCCACTCCAGTATTCTTGCCTGGAGACTCCTGTGGACAGAGGAGCCTAATGGGCTGCCGTCTATGGGGTCGCACAGAGTCAGACATGACTGAAGCAACTTAGTAGCAGCAGCAGCAGATATATCAATTGGACTAGGAGTCAGACAAACTGAGTTCTATTCTACCACTCTGTTTTTATATGATTTTGGTTGGCCAATCAGCCTCTTTGAACATAAATCTTACTATATGCAAATAAGGGATAATAATACCTTCCCTTGCTACTTCTCAGGACTTTTACTTGGATCCATTTATCCAACAGTTATTAATCATCTAGCATTCCACTGTGTGAATAGAGGATATTTTGTCTAATTTACAGTATGACTCAAAAATGACAAGGTACCAATTTATGACTAAGAAAATAAAATTAGATTTGTACCTCTCACTATTTTGTAAATTCATAGAGAAATTAAATATAAAAATTCAAACAAGTAGGTAAAAGGACTTGGAGGAAATTTAGAAGATGATATTCATGATCTTGGCATAGAGAAGGTCTTTGTAGCTTTTAAACAGGTATAAAAATAAAGAGCCATAAATAAGTAACAATAAATTTAACATCAAAATAATTCTAAGTAACAGAAACAATGTAAACAAAGTTAACAAAGAATCATTATGAATGGACAATTCATAACAAGGTAGAATATAAATACTCAAGCATAGGAAACAATTCTCAATTTCTGTAGCAATCAAGAAAATGTTAGCTAAAATAGTGAGTTACCGTCTTTCTTCCAACAGATAGGCAAAATTTTAAAGAGAAAAATGTGGGGGAAGAAGTCTGCAAAATAGTACTATAAATTTTCTATGCGTATGGGTATAGGTATGTATACAAATGAAAAGAAAAAGGTCTAGAAGGGTACATACCAAACTGAGAACAGTGGTTATCTAAAAAAGGAAGATCTGTTTTAGGATGGTGGTGAAAATGATCAAATAGAGATAAAAACCTTATCTTCAATTTCAGAATATCTCTGATATGTGAATATTTAGAAGAAATATTTTAATGTATATTTGAAAGTACTCTAAAACAGTGTAAAAATTTAAAAAATCAAGTATACATCAAGATGGTCATATACATGTACATTTGCAAATGAATGACTTTATTATAGAAACTCTTCACACAGGCGTACTTCATTTTACATAAGGATGTATTTCCAAAACATAATGTTTAGGAAAATTAAAATTTGAATCATATTGTAGTTGCATTTAAAGGACTAATTATTTAAAGAAACGTCAAGGTGGACTTCCCTGGCATTCCAGTGGTTAAGACTATGCTCCCAATGCAGGGGGCATGGTTTGGATCCCTGGTCAGGGAACTAAGATCCTGCATGCCACCACACAGCATGGCCAAAAAAAAAAATGCAATGTCAAGGTAAATTCTTATGTTAGGTGAAGTCCTCTATAATGACCACTTTCATTTAGTTTATATAAAAATCAAACAAACCTTAAAAGTTTGAACTTCAGGGGAAGATCAAGATGACAAAATAGGACCATGAGGTGCTCACCCCTCCCAACAAATACATTTAAGAAAACCTCCATGTGGCACAATTCTCAGAGAAAACTAACTGGAAACTGGCAGAAGGTCTCCGATACAACTAAAGCAGCAAGAAAGACCTTCATGTAACCTGGGAAGACAGATAAAAAGGGCACCAAGTCAGGTAGGACTTGTGCCTCTGAGAGGGATCTGTAAGGAAGAGAATGTTGCGTGGGCAGACCCTTACCCTGGGGAGGGAGCAGACAGACTCACAATCAGGGCATCCCTGTCCTGGGTCCTGCACAAGGAGACAAGCCCCCTTGCCTGCTGGCAAATCCACTGAGACGGAGAAAAGGGCTGGAGGAACCTAGACTCTTCCTGTGAGGGGTGCACATGAGTTGGTTGACTGGGTGGAGCTGGCAGCTCTGCCTTGCACTGGCAGCCGCTGCCTTGCTGCACTTCCCAAACCGAAGGGGTGAGCACCCTGTCCCCACTCACTGCATACCTGGCATCAGATAAGGGCAAGATTTCGTCTAACTACACAGAATCATACCAGGGTGCCTGGGTGTGATGCAGGCAGAGCTGTGAAGACCACTGTTAGTGTGTACACACTAGGCAGTGCCACAAGAATGTGTGAAGCAGCTAAGTGCTAAACCTTGGGTACACAGGCCGTGGTCAAGAATATGCCACAGCTTGTTTCCCAGTGACTGCACTCGGGCTCCGTCCACCCCACTGCAGCTCAGCGCCAGATGTGGGGCAGACAGGTCCAGGGAGAAGTGTGCCAGAGAGGCAGCCCAGGTAATAAGGTAGCAGCAGAGCCACCTCAATTCCTGCAGCCACAATGTCCACGTCCCCGGCCCCAGTCTACTCCACACCACAGCCCTGTACTGTATCTGGGACAAACACAATGGACAAAGGGATATGACTTTGAGCTGCTTCTGAGAGGAACTGTGATACTTACCCAAGTGACGCACAAGTGCACTGTGACCTCAGGAGCACACTTGCTTCCGCAATCACCTCCTTTAGGAAGGGGCAAACACTCAAAGGTAATGGAGCCTTTTCCAACCCAACCCTCAGCACTTCTACTCCAAAAACTGGGGAGCAGACAGAACCCAACTAGGCAATGACGACCACAAAGAAAGAGGAACCCTAGCCTACATGGAGCACAGCCTCTAGACACTACGAAACCAATCACACCTCTTCACTTATCAAGGGGTCAAGTGACCAAGCTGCAAGTTCAAAAAGGAAGTTATAAAAATGCTAAAGAAACGATGCTATACAAAGAAAATCCTAAAGATGCTACCAGAAAAGTACTAGAGCTCAATGAATTTGGTAAAGTTGCAGTATACAAAATTAACACACAGAAATATCTTGCGGAAATTCCTACACACTAACAATGAGAGATCAGAAAGAGAAATTAATGAAACAATTCCATTACCATCACATCAAAAATAATAACCTACCGAAGGAGACAAAAGACCTGTACTCTGAAAATTATTAATATTAGACACTTATGAAAGAAATAGAAGACGACACAAATAGATGGAAAGATATATGATGTTTTTGGATCAGAAGGATCAACATTGTCAAAATGACTATACTACTACCCAAGGCAATCTACAGATTCAGTGCAATCCCTATCAAATTACCAATGGAGTTTTTCACAGAACTAGAAAAAAACTGTTTTCAGTTTGTATGGAAACACAAAAGACCCCAAATAGCCAAAGCAATCCTGAGAAAGAAAAATGGAGGCAGAGGAATCAGGCTCCCTGACTTTAGACTATACTACAAATCAGTATGGTACTGGCACAAAACGCTGATGCTGGGAAAGACTGAAGGCAATACAAGAAAGGGACAACAGAGGATGCAATAGTTAGATAGTATCACTGACTCAGTGGACATGAAATATGAGCAAACTCCGGGAAATAGTGGAGGACAGAGGAGCCTGGCATGCTACAATCTATGAGGTCACAAAGCTTCAGACATGACTTAACAACTGGCACAAAAATAAACATGTACATCAATGGAAAAAGACAGAAAACCCAGAAATAAACCCCTACCTTTATGGTCAATTAATCTGTGACAAAGGAGGCAAGAATATACAATAAAGAAAACACAATCTCTTCAATAAGTTGTGCTGGGAAAACCGGACAGCTACATGTAAAAGAATGAAATTAGAAAGTTCTCTAACACCATACACAAAAATAAATTCAAAATGGATCTTCCTGACCCAGGGATTGAACCTGGGTCTCCCGCAATACAGTCAAGATTCTTTATGGTCTGGGCTGCCAAGGAAGCCCATAATTTATGTGATTATATGCTAAAGAGAGATGTTAGAATTACAGAAACTCCCTGCATTGATTTTTGCTTACTCATCTAAGACAGCAGGGATGAGCTGCTTCTTTATTCTGTAGTAAACATGGGACTGTTTTCATTTCTTGACTCTTCTGTAAATCTCTGTCAGTTTTTGGATCATAGGAAACTATGTTCAGGCCTCTGAGATTGGGCCCACCCCAACCCAAGGAGCAGGCTTGGTGGGCTGCAGAGGGCATGATGGAGGTGTTCACATCCTTTTCCTGTGCCCTAATCACTCAGACATGGCTTCGGCTTAAGCTTCGAGCCTTTATTCTACACCACAAACAATCCCCCATAAATTAAAACACATCAATCTCTTTGTGGACAGTGTCTCTTGAGTCTGGGCCAGTCTTCCCCAGGAGGTAGAGGGATTTCTACACTTCTAGAGGTATCCTGAGGTTTCTATCAGAAAGGTCTGCTCAGCATCTTGCATTCTGGCAATCTAGCCTCAGTTCAGCTGATCAGTCGTGTCCGACTCTTTGCGACCCCATGGACTGCAGCACGCCAGGCTTCCCTGTCCTTTACCAACTCATGGAGCTTGCTCAAACTCATGCCCATTGAGTCGGTGATGCCATCCAACTACCTCATCTTCTGTCATACCCTTCTCCTCCAGCCTTCAATCTTTCCCAGCATCAGTCTTTTTCCAATGAGTCAGCTCTTCACATCAGGTGGCCAAAGTATTGGAGCTTCAGCTTCAGCATCAGTCCTTCCAATGAATATTTAAGATTGATTTCCTTTAGGATTGACTGGTTTGATCTCCTTGCAGTCCAAGGGACTCTCAAGAGTCTTCTCCAACACCACAGTTCAACAGCATCAATTCTTCGGCACTCAGCTTTCTTTACAGTCCAACACACACATCCATACATGACTACTGGAAAAACCATAGCTTTGAACTAGATGGACCTTTGTTGGCAAAGTAATGTCTCTGCTTTTGAATATGCTATCTAGGTTGGTCATGACTTCCCTTCCAAGGAGCAAGCGTCATTTAATTTCATGGCTACAGTCACCATCTGCAGTGATTTTGGAGCCCAAAAATGAGAGAGCAGATGGTGACTGTATGCAGGTCAAGAAGCATCAGTTAGAACTGGACATTGAACAACAGACTGGTTCCAAATCAGGAAAGGAGTACTTCAAGGCTGTATACTGTCACCCTGCTTATTTAACTTATATGCAGAATATATCATGCGAAATGCTGGGCTGGATGAAGCACAAGATGGAATCAAGATTGCCAGGAGAAATATCAATGACCTCAGATATGCAGATGGCACCACACTTATGGCAGAAAGTGAGGAAGAACTAAAAAGCCTCTTGATGAAAGTGAAAAGATGAGAGTGAAAAAGTTAGCTTAAAACTCAACATTCAGAAAACGAAGATCATGACCTCTGGTTCCATCACTTCATGGCAAATAGATGGGGAAACAGTGGCTGACTTTATTTTTTGGGGCTCCAAAATCACTGCAGATGGTGGTCTGGTATTCCCATCTCTTTCAGAATTTTCCACAGTTTATTGTGATCCACACAGTCAAAGGCTTTGGCATAGTCAATAAAGCAGAAATAGATGTTTTTCTGGAACTCTCTTGCTTTTTCAATGATCCAGTGGATGTTGGTAATTTGACCTCTGGTTCCTTGGCCTTTTCTAAAACCAGCTTGAACATCTGGAAGTTCATGGTTCACATACTTTTGGAGCCTCACTTGGAGAATTTTAAGCATTACTTTGCTGGCATGTGCTGCTGCTGCTGCTGCTGCTGCTGCTGCTGCTACTAAGTCGCTTCAGTCGCGTCTGACTCTGTGCGACCCCATAGACGACAGCCTACCAGGCTCCCCCATCCTTGGGATTCTCCAGGCAAGAACACTGGAGTGGGTTGCCATTTCCTTCTCCAGTGCATGAAAGTGAAAAGTGAAAGTGAAATCATTCAGTCGTGTCTGACTCTTCATAACCCCATGGACTGCTAGTGTGTGAGATAAGTGCAATTGTGTGGTAGTTTGAACATTCTTTGGCATTTCCTTTCTTTGGGATTGGAATGAAAACTGACCTTTTCCAGTCCTGTGGCCACTGCTGAGTTTTCCAAATTTGCTGGCATATTGAGTGGAGCACTTTTACAGCATCATCTTTTAGGATTTGAAATAGCTCAACTGGAATTCCATCACCTCTACTAGCTTTGTTTGTGGTGATGCTTCCTAAGGCCCATTTGACTTCACATTCCAGGATGTCTGGCTTTAGGTGAGTGATCACACCATCATGGTTATCTGGGTCATGAAGATCTTTTTTCTATAGTTCTTCTGTGTACTTCTACCAGCTCTTCTTAATATCTTCTGCCTCTGTTAGGTCTATACCATTCCTGTCCTTTACTGTGACCATCTTTGCATGAAATGTTCCCTTGGTATCACTAATTTTCTTGAAGAGATAAAAAACTAAAAATAGAACCACCATATGATCAAGCATCCCTTTACAGATCACAGCCTTGTCCTGAAGAAGGAGCTTGAATAACCCAAAGAAGCTATGAGCCATGTAGTGCAGGGCCACCCAATACAGATGGGTCATAGTGGAGAGTTCTGATAAAACGTGGTCCACTAGAGGACAGAATGACAAACCACTCCATCCAGTATTCTTGCCTGGAGAAACCCATGGACAGTTTGAAAAGGCAAAAAGATACAACATTGGAAGGTGAGCCTGTCAGGTTCAGAGGTGTCCAATATACTACTGGGGAAGAGCCTAGGGCAATTACTAATAGCTCCAGAAAGAATGAAGCAGCAGGCCAAAGCAGGAACAACACTCAGCTGTGGATGTGTGTGATGGTGAAAGTAAAGTCGTATGTTGTAAAAAACAATATTGCGTAGGAATCTGGAATATTAGGTCCACATGGTGAAGAAGGAGATGGCAAGGAGTGAACATCAGCATCTTAGGAATCAGTAAACTAAAATGGATGGGAATGAGTGAACTTAATTCAGGTGACCATTATGTCTACTACTGTGGGCAAGAATCCCTTAGAAAAAATGGAGCAGAATAGTAAGGAGAGATAAGGTGGCCTTAAACGAACACTGCAAGAAAGCAGAAGAAAACAACAGAATGGGAAAGACTTAGAGAGCTCTTCAAGAAAACTGGAGATATAAAGGGAACATTTCATGCAAGGACAGCACAATAAATGACAGAAATGGCAAGGACCTAACAGCAACAGAAGGTATTAAGAAGAGGTGGCAAGAATACACAGAAGAACTATACCAAAAAATGTCTTAATGACCCAGATAACCATGATGGTGTGGTCACTCACTCACCTAGAGCCAGACATCCTGGAATGTGAAGTCTAGTGGGCCTTAGGAAGCAGTGCCATGAACAAAGCTAGGGGAGGTGATGGAATTCCTGCTAATTCTAAAAGATGATGCTGTTAAAGAGCTTCATTCACTATGTCAGCATTTTTAGAAAACTCAGCAGTAGCCAAAGGGCTGGAAAAGCTCAGTTTTCAGTTCAATTCCAAAGAAGGACAGTACCAAAGAATGTTCAAACTACTGCACAATTAGTGCTCATTTCACATGCTAGTAAGATTATGCTCAAAATCCTTCAAGCTAGGCTTCAGCAGTTCACGAACTGAGAACTTCTAGATGTACAAGCTGGGTTTCGAAGAGGCAGAGGAACCAGAGATCAAACTGCCAAAATTCACTGGATCATAAAGAAAGCAAGGGATTTCCAGAAAAACATCTACTTCATTGATTACACTAAAGCCATTGACTGTGTAGATAACAATAAACTGGAAAATTCTTAAAGAGATGGGGATACCAAATCACCTTACTTGTCTCCTGAGAAATCTGTATGAGGGTCAAGAAGCAACAGTTAGAACCTTACATGGAATGACTGATTGGTTCAAAATTGGGAAAGGAGTATGGTAAGGCTGAATATTATCACCCTGTTTATTTAACTTATATGTGCCAGTGGTACAGAACCTGCCTGCCAATGCAGGAGAGTGTAAGATGTGAGTTTCATCCCTGGGTCAGGAAGATCTTCTGGAGAAGAGCATGGCAACCCACTCCAGCATTCTTGCGTGAATCCCATGGAGAGAGGAACCTGGTGGGCTACAGTCCACAGGGTTGCAGAGTTAGACATGACTCAAGTGACTTAGCACACATGATTTAGCATGCACACATGCAGAGTACATCATGCAAAATGCCAGGTTGGATGAATCACAAGCTGGAATCAAGAATGACAGAAGAAATATTAACAACCTCAGATATGCAGATGATACTACTCTAATAGCAGAAAATGCAGAGGAACTAAAGAGCCTCTTGATAAGGGTGAAAGAGGAGAGTGAAAAAGCTGGCTTAAAACTCAACATTCAGAAAACTAAGATCATGGCATCCAGTCCCATCACTTCATGGCAAATTGAAGCGGAAAAGTGGAACAGTGACAGATTTTATTTTCTTGGGCTCCAAGAACACTCCAGATAGTGACTACAGCCATGAAATTAAAAGACTTGCTCCTTGGAAGGAAAGCTATGACAAACCTAGACAGCGTATTAAAAAGCAAAGACATCACTTTGCCCTCAAAGGTCCATCTAGTCAAAGCTATGGTTTTTCCAGTAGTCAATATGGATATGAGAGTTGGACCATAAAGAAAGCTGAGCATCAAAGAACTGATGCTTTTAAATTGTATTAGAGAAGAGTTTTGAGAATCCATTCAACTGCAAGGAGATCAAGCCAGTCAATCCTAAAGGAAATCAACCCTGAATATTCATTGGAAGGACTGAAGCTGAAGCGCCAATACTTTGGCTACCTGATGCAGAGTCAACCCATTGGAAAAGACTTTGATGCTGGGAAAGACTGAATGCAAAAGGAGAAGTGGGTGGCAGAGAATGACATGGTTAGATAGCATCATCAACTCAATGGACATGAATTTGAGCAAACCCTGGGAGGTAGTGAAGGACAAGGAAGCCTGGCAGGCTTGGTCCGTGGGGTCACAAAGAGTTGGACTTAGTAACTGAACTTAGTTACTGAACAACAACAACATCATGATCTGGCAATCCCACTCCTGGGCATATATGCAGAGAAGACCATAATTCGAAAAGATAATGCACCCCAATGTTCATTTCAGTACTATTTACAATAGTCAAGACATGACAGCAAACTAAATGTCCATCAACAGAGGAATGGATAAGATGTGGTACATATATACAATGGAATACCACTCAGCTATCAAAAAGAACAAAATAATGTCATTTGTAGCAACATGGATGGACCTAGATATTATTATACTAAGTGAAGTAAGTCGGACAAAGACAAATATCATATGTATCACCAATATATGAAATCTAATTTTTAAAAATGATACAAACTTATTCATGAAACAGAAATAGACTGATAGATTTTGAAAACAAACATGGTAATCACAGGGGAAATGTTGTGGGGGAGGGATAAATAAGAAACTTGCGGTTACATACAGACCGCACCATGTGTAAGATAGATAACCAGCAAGGATCTACTGTATAACACAAGGAATTCTACTCAATATTCTGTAATAAACTTTATGAGAAAAGGATCTGAAAAAGAAATGAATATATGTATATGTATTACTGAATCACTTTGTTGCACACCTGATACTAACACAACACTGTAAATCAATTCCAATAAAATTTTATTCCAATAAAATTTTCCAATAAAATATTCCAATAAAATTTTAAAACAAACAAAAAGAACCCCAAACAATCTAGCCAAAAAATGAACACAAGACTTAAATAGATATTTTTCCAAAGAAGACACAGAGATGGCCAACAGGCACAGGAAAAGAGGCTCACCACTGATAATATTAGGGAAATGTAAATCAAAAGAACAATGAGGTTATCTCCTAACACAGGTCAGAATGACTATCAAAAAGTCTGCAAAGAATAAAGCTGGAGAGGGTGTGGAGAAAAGGGAATGCTTATACACTGTTGGTAGGAATGTAAATTGGTGCAGCCACTATGGAAAACAGTATGGAAGTTTCTTAAAAAGCTAAAAATAGAACTGCCATATGATCCAGCAATCCCATTCCTGGGATTTATATCCAGAAATAACTAAAACTCTAATTAAAAAAGAGACATGTATCCCAATGTTCATAGCAGCACTATTTACAATAGCCTAGACTTGGAAGCTACCCAAGTCCCCATCAATAGATGACTGATTTAAGATGTATTGTATATAAACACATATATATATATATAATAAAATATTACTCAGCCATAAAAATGAATGGGATATGGCCATTTGCAACAATATGGACCTCAAAAATACATGGATGGACCTTGAGAACATTATACCTGTATGTATGTAAGTCCAAGTTCCTTATTTATCCCTCCCCCACATTTCTCCTGTGGTAAACATGTTTGTTTTAAAAAATCTATCAGTCTATTTCTGTTTTGTAAATAAGTTCACTTGTATCATTTTTAAAAATACCTGTGAAGTAAATTAGACAGAGGAAGACAAACATCAATATAGTTTATATGTGGAATCTAAAAAATTCAATACAAACAGATTTATAGACACAGAAAACAAATTTATGGTTATCACAGGGGAAAGGAAGTGGGAGGGATAAATTAGGAGTATGGGATTAACAACCTACTATACATAAAACAGATAAAAACGAGGCTTTACTGAATAACACAGGCAATTACATTATCTTCTAATAATCTATAATGGAAAATAATGTGAAAAACTATATATATTATATATATAACTGAGTCACTTTTCTGTATACCTGAAACAGAATATTGTAAATCTCCTATACTGCAATTAAAAAAAAAATGTTCAAACTCCAAAATACTTTTTATTAAAAATACATCTCTCCTTACCAATAACAGAATAATAATTCCTGTGTTATTCATTCTGACTTTTTTTTCTAGCTTTCTCTCATTTTTCATCTACTTAAGGTCTTATCAGAAAGAGAAGGGAGAATATATGAATAATTTCAAACCTGTTAAAAGTGCACACTGATGGATGTCTTCATTTACAAACTTCATAAAGGTATCCTCATCCTAAAACAAGAGAATTTTAAAATATTTCTATTTTAAAAACAGCTTTCCAATCCAGAAATATTTTACATCTTAATGCTTAGAACTGAGTGTGTCATTAATCTTTAATAAACGAAAAAGGATGATTATCAGCTGTTGGTCTCAAATCACCCAACACTTTGAATATCCTGAAACAAAGTTTTCATCTTTTATTTCTCTTCTTCCACAGGCAAGGCCATATTAATGATTGTAGAGAAGAAATAGTTTAAAGATTCTTGATAAGCCTGGCAAAACAACTCAAATTCAATATAAAATTAACCGGAAAATGGAAGAAAGACAAGAAACCCAGAAAGCCCCGGACTTAATGGATTATACCTCATTTGCGTAGTTTATTTTGGGACCTTAACTTACATAATTTATACTTTACTAAAATGTGAAAGGAATTTCTTAGAAATATGTGCTGGAACCAGAAGAAATATCTTTAACTACTGCTAAACTATTTTGTTTAGAAAGAGATACTGTTTCCCCCCTCCCCGCTTTCTTCCTCTATGTACTTTTGCTACATCACTGCCACATGAAACCTATTACGGTGACACACAGCAGGTTTAGAAATAGGAGGTCCTACTATTAAGATAACTCAGAGAAGTCTTACCTAAAATACTTTCTCAAAAAAAACCCAATATAGATTCTCTTTTTACATAGGGCATACTGCACACAGTAACAGCTTTGCTTTCAATCAATTTATTTCCCAACTTCAGTGACAAGTGATTTAAGTATCCAATTGATTGTTAGTCAATTGAATTTATAACATTTTTACTGGGAATTTGCATTTTATAACAAGTTTTAAGTAGGATAAAGTTGAGAAAAACATACTGATTCATCTTCATCACTGATTGTTCTGTCTGAATAGTCTTCCTTTTCTGAATCTTCTGACATCTCTTCCAATATCTGGCTCAAAATTTCTTTTATTATGTAGGTCGGCTATAAAACAATTTGTAAGGAACTCGTTTGGCAGTTTTCTTTTTAAGCATACATTAAAATGTTTACCCCCAAATATATTCAATTAATAGTGACAAAAGTTTTCTCTATAAAGGAAATTAGGACACAGCTAATTAAACCTTTAATTTCAAAGATTTAAATACATTTTCTATTTTTACTACAGACAAAAAACACAAAAGAAAAAACCAGTAAATAATTTAACTGAAAAAGGAATTTTCAGGGTACAAAGCCAAATCATTTACATCCTCTATTTACAATTAAATACCATACAGCGATAGACAGTTCAAAATGAGCCTGAGGAATTAACAAACATGAATCAAAGAAAATTTACAATTACTGATTCAGGCACTGAGTTTCAACAATATAGTTATTTTTTTCTGCGTAATTTTTCAAATGAAAATAGGCTTTTATTCTCTGTAGTTTGGTTGATATTCTGTAGATACTGTCTGTTCTAAATATTCGGTTGTAAGTCTTACTGGAATTTCAATCGTTATCAGAAGGCTGTACTGACAACGACCATTAATCCTCCCTATGCGAGTATTCTCTTAAATGGCAAAGACAATGAAATAATAGAAATCGCTTGTCAAGAGTCTACTATTTTTGAGAGACTAAAGGAATTTACTAATTTTGAAACTACTGGTTTACGCTCTTTTCTACAAAATAGGTTTTAGAGCGTGGACTACATAAAGACGCTCTTTTCAGCAAAGTGTTTAGAGCGTGGACTATATAAAGCCCAAGCTCCACAGCGGAAAAACTACGAATACAACAGAGAAGTCTGTCTTATGGATGATACCTTCAGCAGTAAGAGACTAAAGGTTCCGTTTGAGGACCACAACTCCAATTTTGGAAAACTAAAATGGCCTCACTGACTCGATGGACGTGAGTCTGAGTGAACTCCGGGAGTTGCTGATGGAAAGGGAGGCCTGGCGTGCTGCGGTTCATGCGGTAGCAAAGAGTCGGACACGACAGAGCGACTGAACTGAACTGAAACTGGTATAAATCTTGGTTCTTTTTACGTGAAAATATGAGGCGCACCAACCTGCTGCTGCTAAGTCGCTTCAGTCGTGTCCGACTCTGTGCGACCCCATAGACGGCAGCCCACCAGGCTCCCCCGTCCCTGGGATTCTCCAGGCAAGAGCACTGGAGTGGGTTGCCATTTCCTTGTCCATAAATCTTGCTTCTGTCTTTTTACGTGAAAATATGAGGCGCACCAACCTGCTGCAGGGTAAAACCCGAGCGGCAGGGACGCCACAGACACAGGCGGATCTAAGTGGCGCTCCCTCCGCGCGCGTCTTCTACCTCACAAGCGACACAGCCGGCAGCGCCCCGCCCAGTCGTGCGGGGGCCTTCCGCGGGCAGGAACAACTTCCTCGGCTGGAAGGACAGGGAAGCCACAATTCCCGGGCGGCCCAAGAGTTCCTCCCACACTCACTTCGCGACCCAGCAGTGGGGGGAAGGGCACATTTTCTCGGGCGCTATCTTTCCCCTTAGGGACTGTCCCCCTCGGCACTTCCCCGTCCCGTCGCGGCCACCTCCCCCTCGCCCCGACTCTCCCGGCCAGGTCAGTCGTTCCGCGGCCCGGCAAGCCGCCTTTTCCGTGCCGGGAGCCGCAGCGCTGCCCCAGACGCCAACAGCCCCGACACTGGATAAAACGGTACTGCAGTTGAGCAGCCCCCGCCACGCCCTTCACCTCGCGGCGCGCCGCGCTCGTTACCAGGGCAACGGGGTCACCTCGCGAGACCTCGGGCAGACCTAGCTACACAGCATTTCAGTTGAAGTAAAGAAGCACAGGCTGGAATCAAGATTCCCGGGAGAAATATCAATAACCTCAGATATGCACATGACACCACCCTTATGGCAGAAAGTGAAGAGGAACTAAAAAGCCTCTTGATGAAAGTGAAAGATGAGAGTGAAAAAGCTGGCTTAAAGCTCAACATTCAGAAAACGAAGATCATGGCATCTGGTCCCATCACTTCATGGGAAATAGGGAAACAGTGGAACAGTGTCAGACTTTATTTTGGGGGGCTCCAAAATCACTGCAGATGGTGACTACAGCCATGAAATTAAAAGACGCTTACTCCTTGGAAGAAAAGTTATGACCAACCTAGATAGCATATTGAAAAGCAGAGACTTTACTTTGCCAACTAAGGTCCGTCTAGTCAAGGCTATGGTTTTTCCAGTGGTCATATATGGACGTGAGAGTTGGACTGTGAAGAAGGCTGAGCCCCGAAGAATTGATGCTTTTGAACTGTGGTGTTGGAGAAGACTCTTGAGAGTCCCTTGGACTGCAAGGAGATCCAGCCAATCCATTCTGAAGGAGATCAGCCTTGGGATTTCTTTGGAAGGAATGATGCTAAAGCTGAAACTCCAGTACTTTGGCCACCCCATGTAAAGAGTTGACTCATTGGAAAAGACTCTGATGCTGGGAGGGATTGGGGGCAGGAGGAGAAGGGGACGACCGAGAATGAGATGGCTGGATGGCATCACGGACTCGATGGATGTGAGTCTGAGTGAACTCCGGGAGTTGGTGATGGACAGGGAGGCCTGGTGTGCTGTGATTCATGGGGTCGCAGAGTCGGACACGACTGAGCGACTGAACTGAACTGAAAGGGAAAGCTGTATTTGGATGGCATCACCGACTCAATGGACTTAAGTTTGAGTAAGCTCCGGGAGTTGGTGATGGACAGGGAGGCCTGGCTGTGCTGCAGTCCATGGGGTCGTGGGGAGTCACAGGACTGAGGGACTGAACTGAACTGAACTGAACTGAACTGAAAGGGAAAGCGCTAAAGATGACGGGAGCTAGGGAGAGACGCACAGGCGTCAAAGTACCTCTGGCTGCGGGAAGGTGGCTAGCAAGAAATTATAGGGGCAGAGGAAGGAAGGTGTTTGTTCCCATGGTGCTGCACCTTTTCCCTTCTCCGAGGAGACAGTGGAGCAGACTGGTTAAGGCTTGGGCTTTGTTGAACTTTATTTGTAGCCACAGTGAGTTGGCGTTTTGCACAGTTGTGTGGCCAATCATCTTTACTGGATTTGGAAAATGAGACTTTTCTTTTTAAATGTTTGATAGAAGAGTCAGAGATATACCAGGGTAAAGTCTTGAGATTTTTATCAGCTCAGTGATTCTTTAAGAATAATAATCATGGTTCAGTGGATAAAGAATCTGCCTGCCAATACAGGAGACGCAGGTTCAACCCCTGGGTCTGGAAGATCCCCTGGAGAAGGAAATGGCAACCCACTCCAGTATTCCTGCCTGGAGAATCCCATGGACAAAGGAGTCTGACGGGCTACAGTCCACGGGGTCAGAAATGGCTCAGACACGTCGTAGTGACTAAACAGTGACAACAATGGTACGGAGGACATTATGCAAATCACATTATGTGTACTGTTTCATCTAATTAAATATGATCTTCCCATAACAGACTTAGTCATTTTTCCTGTATATTCAATCTTGATTTTTCCCCTGGTCTTTAGCTTACTGGGTAGTTTATTTGGAATAGTTTTCCAAGTACAGCTAAAAAAAAAAAACAACTTTGGTGCCCGCATGAGGCATTATGTGTCATGAGATTTGTAATATTGTAGAAATGGAGATGATGGACCATAGCAAGTTTTACAGTAGAATAAAGAGCAAAGTAATAGCTTAAACATGGAAACAGATTAATAAGTGTGGTTAAACATTGTCAGTTTCCAAAAAATAACAGTTTTTTGAGTTCGGAGGTTTGGAAGATTGGCCCTTCCAGAAAAAGAAGTAGAGCACATTATTAGATCACACTTTCTTGGAAAATAATAACCCTCTATAACTGTACCTGGTTTTATGTCATCAGTTCAGTTCAGTCGCTCAGTCGTGTCCGACTGTTTGTGACCCCATGAACTGCAGCACGCCAGGCCTCCCTGTCCATCACCAACTCCTGGAGTCCACCCAAACCCATGTCCATTGAGTCGCTGATGCCATCCAACTATCTCATCCTCTGTCATCCCCTTCTCCTGCCCTCAATCTTTCCAAGCATCAGGGTCTTCTCAAATGAGTCAGCTCTTCCCATCAGGTGGCCAAAGTATTAGAGGTCATACATGTTACTAAAGATGACATGCAAGACAATTTTTACATATGGAATCTATTTTGTATTGGATTTTAGAGTCAAGATTGCAGGCCATAATGTCAAGACACACAAGGTGAACCTCCAAGAAATGATCTAACCAGGTTACACAAGAAATGGATGGTAGGACTGGAACTTAGATCTCAAGATATTTAGTTCAAATGTTTACACAATCATATTTCAAGTGATCCTACAGAGAAAAATTTTAGTGCATAATAAAAAGTTAAAAACTTTGAAAATTGTTTTTACTCATTCTTTCATTAATTCAACAAGTATTTATTCAATCCCTACTACTTGCCAGGGATTGTTCCCTGTGGAAGGCTTTTGCAGGGAATAAAACAGATATTCCTTGTGGAGATTATGTCCTAACTGGGAGAAGACAGATCAATCAGTTCAGTCGCTCAATCGTGTCTGACTCTTTGCGACCCCATGGACTGCAGCATGCCAGGCCTCCCTGTCCATCACCAACTCTCGGAGTTACTCAAACTCATGTCCATTGAGTCAGTAATGCCATCTAACCATCTCATCCTCTGTTGACCCCTTCTGCTCCCGCCTTCAATCTTTCCCAGCATCAGAGTCTTTTCCAATGAGTCAGCACTTCACATCAGGTGGCCAAAGTATTAGAACTTCAGCTTCAGCATCAGTCCTTCCAATGAACATCCAGGCTGATTTCCTTTAGGATGAACTGGTTGGATCTCCTTGCAGGCCAAGGGACTCTCAAGAGTCTTCACCACCACAGTTCAAAAACGTCAATTCTTCGGCACTCAGCTTTCTTTATAATCCAACTCTCATATCCATACATGACTACTGGAAAAACCATAGCCTTGACTAGATGGATCTTTGTTGGCAAAGTAATGTCTCTGCTTTTTAATATGCTGTCTAGGTTGATCATAACTTTCCTTCCAAGGAGCAAGCGTCTTTAAATTTCATAGCTACAGTCACCATCTGCAGTGATTTTGGAGCTCCCCCACATAAAGTCTGCCACTGTTTCCACTGTTTCCCCATCTATTTGCCATGAAGTGATGCGACCAGATGCTATGATCTTAGTTTTCTGAATGTTGAGTTTTAAACCAACTATTTCACTCTCTGCTTTCACTTTCATCAAGAAGCTTTTTAGTTCTTCTTCACTTTCTGCCATAAGGGTGGTGTTAAACAAAAAAAGGCACCCAGGTGATAATAATTGGCGTGGAGAGAAATAAAATGGAAAATTAAAGCGCATAGGGAATACTCTGGTGGGTGGGCCTCAGTAGGTATGGCTCTCTTGATGAGCAGTCCAGGAAAGTCTCTCTGAACAGACTTTTGAGCAGAGACCTGAAGCAAGGAAAGGGGTGAGCCATGTGAATATCTAGGGGGAGACCTTAGCAGGCAGGAGAATCAGCAAGAACAATGGTTCTGAGAGAAGACCATGTTATGAATTATACTAGGCAGGACTGTTTAGCCCAGGGGTCCCCCACCTATGGAATCTAATGCCTGATGATCTAAGGTGGAGCTCATATTATAATAACAAACATAAAGTCAAGTGAAAGTCACTCAGTTGTGTCTGACTCTTTGTGACCCCATGGACTGTAGCCCACCAGGCTCCTCTGTCCATGGATTTCTCCAGGCAAAAATACTGGAGTGGGTAGCCGTTCCCTTCTCCAGGGGATCTTTCCAACCCAGGGATTGAACCCATGTCTCCCACATTACAGGAAGATTCTTTACCATCTGAGCCAAAAGTGCAAAATAAATGTAATGTGCCTGAATCATCCCCAAACTACCCTTGGTCTGTGGAAAAACTGTCTTTCACAAAACTAGTTCCTGGTGACAAAAAGGTAGGGGACTGTTGGTTTAGCTGGAGTCACTACATTTTAAGGAATGAGGTTTCATTAGGACCTCTTTCTTCCCCAGATAAAATTATTTCCTTGAGCAGCTGTTGCTTTTTAGCTTTTTTTTTTTTTTTTAAGAAAAACTTACTCTCCTATTCTAGACAGTAAAATATAGTGAAAATGAAATTCTTTGCCTTCAAGTTAAAGTGGAAGGAGTAAACTCCAACCCAAAGGTCAATTATGGTACATTGAGTTTTTGTTCCCCTTGTCTATGATCTTATCAGCTTCTGCTTCCTAGGAAGTCAGCTTTACCTGTGCAAGAACTTTTCCTCCTCCAGTTTTTGGATGGATTCATCTCCTCTAAGCCTGCAGTATAAAAGGGAATAGTAAGAAAAGAAAAGAAAAACCAAAACAGTACTCCAAAATGTATAGTTATTGGCTTGGCAATCAGGAGTTAAGGTCATTTTAGCAACATATGGCCAAATGCAAATTGTGTTAGGAATGTGATTTATTCTGTGTGTTTATATCATTTTGAGCAGAGACTTAAATGAGAAGATGAGGTGACTAGGGTAATCAGTTATTTACGACATCACAGAAGTCAGTGGTTATGTGGCTGTAGAGGCCTTGTCATCATTTGGCTGAGGAAGCTGTACAGATCCTGGGAGCACCTGGGGTTATCTGATATTTGATATTCAGTACCTGTTACACTTCAATTTCAAACTCGATTCAGTGTCCTTCTCCTCATTACCTCCCAAATCTGTCCCTAGCTCTAGTGACTTAGAAAGTGAGAGGGAAGTGATGTTTCACTATTTACATTCATCCCCTCTTTCTTCTAAGTGCTAGTTCCTTGTCGTGTGAGGATGATTCAGGGCTGGGGGAAGGGCAGGTATCTCATCATGGGGCCAAGTTGCACTCTGCATTATTGGTCTTCAGTGCTGTTATTGTTCTTTGTCTGTGCGCTTCAAGAGGAGCATGGTGGCCCCAACTTGCCCCTTGACAAGGGGCTGTCTTCAAGGCATGCTCCTAGGAAATAGCAATCTCTTGTGAGGAATTACGGGGAACAGAGGTTAGAATGGTGATTCTTTATTTACTACCTCGTAATGAATTTGGCTTGGATAAGGATCCAAATTTCTGTTTCCATTTACTTTTCATCCAGCACTTGCTTCTATTAGTACTTGGCCAAGGTATTTTGTAGAAAATAAATGTGTTTTACTGAAATAATAATGCTTATTTTGGCAAACTCTTTTCTCATTAGGAAGCCAAAGCTAATAGCAATTGCATTTATCCATGGATAGGCTAAGTGATTGCGTATCTAAAACTAAAGATATACAAATGTTGATAGTAAAGGGGTAGAGAAAGTTATGTATCGAATATACACACACCACACACACACAAAGGTTGAAAATAAGAGTCAAGAACTGACTGTACAGCGCAGAGAACTCTACTCAGTGCTCTGTCATAACCTAAATGGGAAGGAAATCCAAGGAAGAGGGAATGTATGTACATGTGTGGCTGATTGGCTTTGCTTCATAGCAGGAACTAACACAACACGGTAAAGCTACTCCAATTAAAAAAATTGAAAAATAGACCAAAAACTTAAACTAATCGTTGAGGCAGTGAAATTACAAAGAAAAAAGTAAAGTTAGCAGTTGCCAAGTCTCAGTCGCTCAGTCGTATCTGACTCTTCGTGACCCCATAGACTGTAGCGGCTCCTCTGTTCATGGGATTCTCCAGGCAAGAAAATTGGAATAGGTTGCCATTTCCTACTCCAGGGAATCTTCCTGACCCAGGGACTGAACAGCATCTCCTGTGTTTCCTGCATTGGCAGGTAGATTCTTTACCACTGAGCCACCTGCAAGTGCTAACCAAAAGAAAGCCATGGTAGCAATGTTAAGAATAGAAAAAATAAAATTTAAGGCAAAAATCTCTGCTATAATTAGAGCGTCACTTCATAATTGTGGTGCTACCAGTAAAAAGCCTGCCTGCCAATGCAGGATACTTAAGAGACACAGTTCAATCAATCCCTGGGTCAGGAAGTTTCCCATGTAGGAGGGCATGGCAACCCATTCCAGTATTCTTCCCTGGAGAATTCCATGGATAGAAGAGCCTGGTGGGCTACACTCTATTGGGTCACAAAGAGTTGGACAAGACCAAAGCAACTTAGTAGGCATAAACACTTCATAATACTAAAATAATTCAATTCACTTGGAAAATGATTCCAGATTTCTGTATGCACCAAAATCATGAGCTTAAAATATGAAAGCAAAATTAACATATTCACAAGTAGAAATAGACAAATCCATAATAACAGAGGGAGATTTTCACATTCCTTATTCAGTCATAGCCTGAAGAAAGGAACAAAACATTAGTAAGGATATAGAATGTTTGGACAACATGATTAATAAGCTTGAACACAAATAGACACAGCACTCAAATCAGGACCTTATTAGGCCATCTCCTTACTCCTGTGGAAGAAGATATGTTTAGGGTCATGAGATCTTATCCATCTTTCTACTTGGAACACACATGCAAGCAAGAGTAGGAAAAACTCCCTAATACAGACCTGTTTCTGCATCACACACAAGACTGTAACATCTCTGAGCTCAAACCCTGAATAATGCACACTGTAGGACCAATTTTGACCCATCCCTAATCCTATCAGTTTGGTACTAGTACTACAGGCTGTATGCTTTTCATTGCTTAATTTTGTAATAGACTTTGATGATAACTATCTTCTTGTCTAAACTTAGAGCCCTTCTTATTAGAATGGAGATGTCAAAAGTACTAGATGTCTTTAAGTTACGGTAGTTTGGTAACTCTTTATCAGTCTTATGAACAGGACTGAGGGGACTGTTCAGAGCCTCTGGACTCACAATTTAAAACCTTTATGAGGGGACTTCCCTGGTGGTGCAGTGATTAAGAATCTACCTTCCAATCCTGGGGACACAGGTTCAGTCCCTGGTGGGGGAAACTAAGATCCCATATGCCATGGGGCAACTGAGCCCGCGTGTGCTTGAGTCCGTGCTCTGCAATGAAAGGCCTGAATGCCACAACTGCAGAAAGTTCACGCACAGCAATGAAGACCCAGCACAGTCAAAATAATACAAATAAATAAATAAAACCTTTGTAAGACGAGCCTCAGATTTCAAGTAGTGCTATTTAAATATATAAAACTGCTATGAAAAACTATCTTTGGATTTAAATATAATCACCAGTGCCTTGCAAATAGTATTTTAGAGACAAATAGTATATATTAAATGGGTATTTCTACTATAAAAGACACTGCCTTTGAGAAAACAATACTGCCAGCATAGAAGCAAGAGCAATGACTTGTGACAACACGGGGAATGAGAAGGAGGAGGAAGGAACATTTGACAATTTTTTTTTTTTTAAGAAAAAGTTTTTAATCCCTCTTTTCAAACTTTCCATATATGTTTGATCAGTTGTCCCAATCAGAGCAATTCTTAATGTTCTGTTGAAAAACTGCTTGTAATAAGAAGTATCTGAAAATATGAAATGGCTTTCTTCCTTAAAAGATGAATCCAAGACTCAATCTGAAATACACATTTTGCTATGCCATCATCTTTATTACATCAGATAGAACTCTTGTAATCAATATAGTACATAAAACAAGTGAGGCAAAGACATTTGGAGGAATTCCATTTATTGTGGATGCATTTTCACAATATATATTTATTGCAGCGATCAATTATCAGTGAAAAATATTGTGTTTATAAAATTTTTAGGAATGGCAGATTCACAGAACATGCTAGTCACCTTGCAGGTTTATCTCTTAAAAAGATAACAAAGAGAACTGTAATCAAACAAGTAAACAAGGAATTTCTTTTTCAAAAAGTTAAATTCAAACCGAACAAAAATCTACCCTAAAAGTTATTCCATCCAAATACTGGAATAAAAGTCAGGATCAATCGATATATTCTCTTCTTAACTTTAGACTTTCTAGAAAAAATATATAACAGTGATCAGGAGAAGCTCTTATTCAAAAGTACAACAAAGAAACTTTATCTCGCCATAGGCCATAATTCAAACTTTGATCCATTTCACTCCAGTCGTGGGAGTCAGTGCAAACTCAGGCACTGCATGTGAATTCTAGTTCATCTTATCATAGACTCATGTCTACTCTGTCATGGGTGGGTGACATGTGCAATATTGCTGGCTTTACTTTCTTTGGCCCAGGTGTGCTAAAAGCTAGAGGAGTCAACAACTCTATTGATTTTTGAGGAAAAGAGCCTCTGGAAGGCGCTAGTCACTCCTCATGCCAGCCCTACCCCGGCAAGCTCCCCCAGGGAACACTGTGGATTAGAAAAGGGTCATTTGGGAGGCTCCCTCATTGTGGTAGGAATTGATACTAAGATAACTTTGGTAAGTCATGAGGTATAGGTTTATAGAACTACACTATATGTATAGCTCTATGCTAGAACATATTGCCAAGACACTGGAGTACTCTTATTTATTGTGAAGAATAGATGAATGCATATGAGCTAAAAGAAGATCTGATATCCAGACTGTGTGTGTACAAATGAGGTGACAGACTCTTGGGGAAAAAGATAAAACTAATGAAAATTACATATATTTTTTTGAAAGCTCAGCACATTATCAACTTATGGCAAGTACCAATGACTAATAAAGGTAGAAAAGTTTAACTAAAAAGATGTTAAAGATGTAAGTAGGTCATGACTCCTAAATAGTGGCTTTTGCTTACTTTTCTGCTTCCAGAGATTAGTCAAAGTTGGTCTTATTACATTTATTTATGGAATTCCAAGCTGTACAATTCTGTCACTAAGATTCTTGTCTTTAATTTTCAGAGAAGGAAGAGAACTCAGATAGTATTTTAGCCAATCTATTGTGAACTTGATTCTTAAGAGTGAAGTTCTGAGCAAGCTTTAAGTTTGGTAGATTTGGTACAATTCACACTGGACTTCAAGATTGCTTTTAATTATAAACTAAGTACTATGTTTTATAGAAAATGTCAATGCATTTTGACACTTTGAATCTCTCTTTCTTATAGGTTATCCAGCATTGGAAACATATCGATACCTATTCTGCCATGTTTCTATTGGCAAATATGAAATATTAATATAATATTGTGATTTTTAGTTTTTAAAAAGCAGTGATATTGGCTAGTTACAGGGACATACTGCTAAATATAATAGCCTAGCACATAAAAAAGCTTTCTACCATTAGTGTGTTTGTGTACGTGTATGCACATACATACATGATCAGGGTCATCTAAAATGTGGTTTACTATCACTACCAAAGAAATCCACAAAGCAACCAACCTAAAGAAATCAGTACCACTGTCAGCTAACATCATAATCCAATTTAGATATTCATCGACATGAAAAAAGTAATACCTTAACCGTACATCTTTCCATTTTGAAGACAAACATTATTGCAGTATCTCAAATCTGAAGCGGGTTACTTTCACAAAGTGTTATAATTGCCTATAAGATAATTTCCTCCATGCTTTATTCTAAAGTGCAGAAATGACATGACTTCTGTTTTTTTTTTTTTTTTAAACCACTAGGTTTCATTTTTCTGGATACTGCACATTCCTCAGGCAATTTCCAACTCGGATCTCCTTTTGTTGACCTTCAATGTGGCTGGTATCACTGTTCAGACACAGAGTTAGGATGATCAGTAGAAAAGTCTCTATTTCACAGCATGGGTTTCTTCAGAAACAGGCTCCTGTGCAAAGGCAGTACTTTTACCATGAACATCTCTAGACTGTGATTATTAAATATAGTGATAATATACATGGGTTTAATGGGATAATGAAAAACAAAACAAAAGGAAATGAACCCAATTTAGTAAATCAACATAAATATAAAACAGAGCAAATTAGCCCTCTTCAATTGAGCTGGTCCAGCATCTTGAGCGGCTACTTTGGGTTCTTTCTTGAACTGTCTCAAACCTGCTAAGAGAAGAAAGCTTTAAATAGGCAGGCCATGGTGTTTCAGCTAGACATTTTGTGTCAGAATAAAAAGAAAGGAATCATAATATGGCAGGAATAAATGTTCATGAAAGGGAGGATTATTGTTGGCATTTCATTTAAATATTCTCCTCTTCTTTCAGTCTATCCTTTCCTCTGTTGTTTTTTTCGCTTTCCTCTTTTTTCTTCTTTATAGTCCCTTTTTCATATCTTGATCTGGAGCCTTGCTCATGGCATTCAGGGTCAAAGAGGTTTGTTGTTGTTTTTTTTTAAACTCTACCATAAGGGCCAGGATTTTATGATATGCATCCCAAGACAGGCATGGCCAAATCAAGGCATGGCTCAGTCTAGGCCAAATCAAGGCATGATGGTAAAGTGGACTAGGCTTATCTTTAGTTCTCTCCAGTTTTTTCATTTCCTATACCCCTACCCTAGAAACTTGTCTGATCCATGGTCTTATTGTATACCATTTCTTTTCTTCTGCTAGCTGATAAAAATCTTTGCTGAGGTATTCACAAATGTTGAGTTGTTGTGAGTCTGCAATTTCAAATAGATAGTTTCATTTCAAAGGAATTATTGCATGACACTAGTGAGTTTGATGTTTCGGTCTAAAGGAGCTGTCTACTTTGCTACCTCATAAACTCAGCTCTGGGCCTGCTGGTTATGTTATTATTATTACTGTAGAAAGAGTTTCATGGTATAGATCAAAGAGGAGGGGCTGACATGTGTGAAGTCTTACCCTTTATCACAATGTTGCACAATTTCAGGGAGTACCATTTGTGTTGTATTGTATGTGAGTGGTGCTGTCTGAGTCTAACCATCCCATATCATATCTTTACTTTCTAGAACACTGGCTCAGAGGAATGCTGTCCAGAGGGGATCTATTAAACTTGTGATGATGGCCTATGGACAGCTGACATCTCCTACTCAGAAAGGAGACTATATAAACATTTGGACTGTCATTTATGAAAGATCTTTCCTAGAAGGGTCATAATGGCTTAGGCCAACAAAAGTTGTTCTTCTTTTTTTTAAAGAACAACTGAAAAATGACTCCTTTCCCTTCCACCAGGAGAAAATTGTGTAAGAAACTCAGAATGTTATATTTTCTATTGAGTATGTAATTCTCACAAAAACGCCATCATGTATAATGGTTAAGAATGCAGGCTCAGATCTGACTGCCTGAGTTTAATCCAGGCTTTGCTCCTTGTTTGTTGTGTGACTTTGAGAAAGTTACTTAACTCTCTGTGCCTCATTTTCCTCAGATCTAAATAAGGCTAATAATAATAATGGTGACTGAAAAATAAAATAAATAATGGTGGTTGGAGGGTCAAATAAGATAAGGTAGGTTGAGAAGGTAGAACAGTGTCTTGTATATAGTGTATGTTTATTACCTGTTAGCGATTTGTAATGGTGATAATTATTACTGATATTTTTAATATATTTAGTGATTATTTAGAAAGCTTATTTAAAAGTCATTTAAGTAGAAAGGCTCGGCCAGTGGATTTTATTACCAAAATGTAACAACTGAGAACTAATAGAGAAGGTGGAGTAACACACTCAGACTTAACAGCACCAGACTTAAGCACACAGAAGTAGGAAAGAGGAAGCAGTTCTTTCCCTTTTGTGAATTGTAGTGATTCTTCAGATGCTTTTGAGAGGTTCTTCAGTCCAAAGCTGCTTAAAAAGTGCGAGACAGCAAAAGAGACGCAGATGTACAGAACAGTCTTTTGGACTCTGTGGGAGAGGGAGAGGGCGGGATGATTTGGGAGAATGGCATTGAAACATGTATAATATCATATAAGAAATGAATCGCCAGTCTAGGTTCGATGCAGGATACAGGATGCTTGGGGCTGGTGCACTGGGATGACCCAGAGGGATGGTATGGGGAGGGAGGTGGGAGGGGGGTTCAGGAGTGGGAACTTATGTACACCTGTGGCGGATCCATGTTGATGTATGGCAAAACCAATACAGTATTGTAAAGTAAAAAAATTAAAAAATAAAAAAAATAAAATTCAAGTAAGTAACACTGAAAAAAAAAAAAAAGTGCTTCTGTGTATGGAGTTCTACCCTGGCCATAAGCAGACTAGCCTAATTTTACTAACTGTCACTCCCTGATTTTTCTTTTTACAATTTTCCCTCTACCAAGAGAGAAGACTGGAATTATTACTTGAAATAAAATGCTACAACAAGGGGTCCTGTTTTTAGTTTGTGCATCACTTAGGTATCGTCCAGAGTCCCCTTTATGAAGAATGAGCAGAAGATGAAAAAAAAGACAAATCCAAACATCCTTAGCTACTAGTTTTCATAGGGTAGCAAATTTTGCTAACTTCTGAATGTTATTTTAATTTTTTGTCATATTAGCCTTGAATCCTAGGCTGCTGGCAATGCGACCCCTTAGAATGGCTCCAGAAAGCAGCTTTTAAACCACCCTTCAGGGAGAGATGTTTCTTCCCTGGGCAATCTGAAAATTCTGATCTGCAAACCTGGACTTAGAATGTCTTAGAAAGAGTTTCATGGTATAGATCAATGCCCCTTTCACTAAGGGGTTTCTAGAATGTCCGGGAACCAACTCACAGATCTGGACTACTTACCTTGTGTAACAGACAAACCTACCATGTTGAAGGCTCCACGACACTGCCCTTCACTGTACCATATACAGGTCTTTAGAAACTGATGGTTACTCAGGCAAGACTCTATGGATCAGTGCTATTTCTCATTTGACCCTGGGACCTCACACTGCAGGATACAGTAGGAAATGAACCCATGAAAAACAAATCTCCCAGTAGATTACCTTAGTGGGGGAAGTGACCTTGTCCACAGATTGCTTTTCCCAGAGGTTCCTCTTGCCAGATACATCTCCTGGCCTCAAATCCTAATGAACAGAAAGCAGAAAAATTGATACGTGGCTCTTCGTATTTTCTGGCCAGGTCTAAAGAAATCACAACATGGTTGTTTATTTGTGTAGCACACTTTATCCGAGTGATGTGAAATGGTTTGAATCAAAAGGATTGCTAACCATTGTTTGACTTTATATAGACCCTGACCTATGATGTGACACGAGATTGGGCTCAAACTATCCAGCACTGAGGTCCCGTTATTCACTGAGGACTCACTGTTTATTGACCTGTAAAATTGGAATATAAGCATATTTAAAATGAGATAGCTTATTTTTAAGTTTCTATGTTCTTAGAAGTGAATAGCACATAGGTTTTAAATAATTTTTGGTATGAAAGTGAAAGTCGCTCAGTCGTGTCCGACTCCTTGCAACCTCATGGAGTCCATGGAATTCTCTAGGCCAGAATACTGGAGTGGGTAGCCTTTCCCTTCTCCAGGGGATCTTCCCAACTCAGAGATCAAACCCATGTCTCCCACATTGCAGGCGGATTCTTTACCAGCTGAGCCACAAGAGAAGCCAAGAATTTTGGAGTGGGTAGCCAATCCCTTCTCCAGGGGATCTTCCTGACCCAGGAATCAAACCAGGGTCTCCTGTATTGCAGGTGGATTCTTCATCTACTGAGCTATCAGGGAAGCCCAATTTGGGGGCATGCTCCAATATAAAATAAAAAGTTTAAAAATTAAAAAATACCTACAATAAATAAATAATTTTCAGGGGGTTGGATAAGCACTTCATCCCTTGAAATTAACTTTCTTTTTTTGGCCCCATGGCCCCCAGCCCTTAAGACTAATGCATATCAGCTGGACTTCCAGTGGCCAACCCTACATCTCTTCGCCTGAGGACTTCCTCTGGCTACAGGTGCCCACTTAGCCCACCCAGGAGGCAACCTGGATGTTCAGAGTCATCCCTAAGAGCAGTCTTCAGTCACTCATCCATGAGATTGGATGCAAGAATATTTCTTAGACTCGCTCACGCCTCAGGTAGGGTAACTCAGAAGCATGTGCTTTGTGATGGCTTCTAGGCTTTTCCCAGCGGGGTTACGTTTAAAAGCTCACATAGTGAGTTGCTTAATAAACATTCTTAATTGGCTGTTTTCTTTTCCTGCCTCACGTCCTACAGTGTTTTCTTCAGGTCCCAAGAACACTACTTGCACAGGAACCACTATTTTAGGGCAGCCCAATCTAGGACAATTTTCTAATTGCACTTTCCTCAGACTAAAATAATTTTATGTTTTCTGAGAAGCAAGTGGTAACTCAGAAGTGTATCAGGAGAAACCAGCCCCATGAAAGAAAACATTTACTACAAACTGTACCCATAAGAGAAACTGACAGGTTGATGACATATGCAAGAACCCGTGAAAATCCTGGGAAGAAAATACTAAAATATGATAACAGCCATATATCTTGTATTTTTTATTTACTACCTCATAATGAATTTGGCTTAGACAAGGATCCAAATTTCTGTTTCCATTTACTTCTCTTCTAACATTTGCTTATATTAGTCCTTGGCAAAGGCAGTTTCTGGAAAATAAATGTGTTTCACTGAAATAGTAATGTTTATTTTGGCAAACCCTTTTCTCATTAGAAGGCAAAGCTAACAGCAATTGCATTTACCCATGGACACCAGTCTAAGCGGACATATATTTTTTCATAGATAACTATTGAGATTGTAATGCTGAAGATGCACTGGTTAAATAGTATCCTGTGAAGCAGTTCAGATTTGCTTTAATCTTATTATCAGTAAATTTCTGGATTTTCATTGTGATGTGGATTCCTGATATTCTGTTAGAGAGTTACACCTATTTAACTTGGAACCAGTAAGCAACAAATCAGGTTGTTTTTGAAGAATTCCACTGTATATTCCAATGTAGGCAGAAGCTGCCAAATTGTCTGGAAGACTGTTTAAAAAATTTGGAGACTATAATCAGGAACATGCTAATGGTAGCTCTGGAAAGTGGCTATTACTACTTTATTTATTTGATTTATATAAGACAAATACTTTTTTTTTTTAATGTGAATACTCTTCTACTGAGGAAAATGAATTGTATCTCCCTTAAATCCTGCCTATGAATCTTTTGAGGTCACTTAAAGAGTTTAGAGAGTCCATTTAAAGAAAATATTAACATCCAAGTAGCTAACTGGCATTTTAAATCAAATGGGAAATATAAATGAAATTACCTGACCAGCCTACTACATTTTAGAGAAAGACCCACTCCAGAAGAACAGGGAAAAATGAAGGCAGGAGAGCAGACTTCCAGTCAACCAGAGATCAAAGAATGAAGAAGAGAATTCAGCTGAGAAGGACAAAGTTGTTTTTTTTTAAACAAAAAGAAAGATAAATTAGCATTTTAATTGCTGTATATAACACGTAGTTTAGACACAAAGAACAGATAAACCAGGTACAACAGACATATTCAGAATTTTACACAGTGACTCTGAATGAAGTCCTGTAAATTCTACCCACAAATAGCAATAGATGTCCCAGTAACGAACCAGGTACAGATCAGTGTTTAAATAAGTTATTAATTTTCAGAAACCCCAAATAATATTGATTTGACAAGCTTCTGAATGTTGTTAATTACATGAAAATTAATTCATAGCTAGTAGCATAGGATGGTTTTTATCTTAGGTGAAGTTTAGAACTGAACACGAATCTCTTTTCCTTCTTCTTAAGGTTTCACTGGATGAGCACTATTTTGGTGAGAAAATTTCTGTCTGATTTTTCCTTAATGGCCACGTGCCACACATCTGCAAACACAACCCTGGCTTTCCCCTCCACACACATATGCCAAGGAGTAGAAACCAAGTGCTAAGAATAAATCGCTTATGGCTCCCAATTAGAAGGGTGGCTTTGGGAGCCTCCTCTCTACTGTTGTCCTTAGGTAATCTTCTGACATCCTGAGCTCAGCGTCAGCCTGACCAGAATCCCCAGGCTGTCAAACTCACATGTCTGTCATGAAGAGACAGGTTAGAAACTCAAAAGCTGGAAGTAGCTGGTGGAAGAAAATTTTAAATTTTGAAAAGAGGGAATCGACAAATTAAAGAGCGCATGCCTCCACACCTCAAAAATGTGTCTGAATTATAATTTTAAAAGGGAAAATAAAGCATGATGGCCTGGTCTACACAGATCTTAGCTGCAGGCCACCAGAGTGAAACCCCCTGGATAAGACCTAGACAACAGCCTTTCTTGACCTGACTTTCTAAGCTGCCTTCCTGGATTTAACCTTTTGTCTGATAAATTTCATGTACTCATATCTACAGGATCCTTCCAGCTCTTTCCAGTAGTTTGGACATTTCCATTTCCTTTCTGTTGGATCCTTATTGTCTGTGGTTCACAATCCTGCCTTGTTGAACTCCAAGTTATTTCTTTTCCTGAATGACATGTTGCTGGTCTAAGACTCTTGGAATGTGCACAAAGCTCAAAGTTGCTTATTAAGAATACTGAAGCTGGCCTTTTATCTATAACATCAACTATGTAGCATTATCTTTCGACCTGGCCTTTATCGAGGAAGCCACATTAGTCTACAAAATCCAATGGGACATGGGGAAAAAGAGATCATTCTGATGTATACCAATTGCCACATTCTTCTTTCCTTTTCTTCTCTAGATATTAGTATAGCAGTTGCCAACCTTTTTGGCATGAGGGACCAGTTTCAAGGAAGACAATTTTTCCATGGACCAGGGGTAGGGGAGAATGGTTTCAAGATGATTCAAGTGTGTTACATTTATTGTGCACTTTATTTCCATTATTATATTACATTGTGAAATATAATGAAATAATTATACAATTCAGCAAAATGCAGAATCAGGCAGGAATGCAAGTGATAGAAAACAGCTGTAAATAAAGATGAAACTTCACTTGCTCTCCTGCCATTCACCTCCTGCTGTGTGTGACTCAGTTCCTAACAGGCCACAGATCACTACTGGTCTGTGGTCTGGGGGTTGGGGACCCCTGCCCTAGTAGACAGTCTAGCAAATTACTTATTAAATATTAGATAAAGCAGGCAATGATTTTGTAATTTCCCTGTAATGCCTGTTTGTCCTGCCATTTTTAGGCGGTCATCAGTAATTCCCAGAAAGTATGGATTTTTGTGGAAACCTTTACTCAGCTATACCTATTGTAATACTAACCGAATTGAATCTTTTTAACCCTCCCATTAGGATGAAATAGATGACAGGCTTATCAGTTAAAGTGTTGATAAAAGAGTATGAGTCAGGTCCTTGACCAAATATATGAGTATAATCTGGGACTGAAATGAAACACGATTGCAAATACATGTAAAAAACTGATCACCTCCTTCAGCAATGTGCCTTATTCATCCAAGAAGAAAGAATAGAAACATACACCTCTTTCTTATTATGTTGCTATCATGAGAAGTCTTAAATGGGTCCACAAACTTGGTGAACTTGTATTACATGCAATGTTTTAGGGGAGAGGGTTCTTAGATTTCATTAGGTTTTCAAAGGGGTCCATAATTCAATAAGGTTGATAAACACTGGTCTGGAACCATAAAACTTTATATAAACTGCCATTAAAAGATAATTTCCATTCTTTATATCACCTGGGGGTGCTGGGGAAACTTGAGGCACTAAAGATCACATACCTTGAGGGTATCATCCCTTGCTTTGTGTGTGCTAAGTCACTTCAGTCATGTCTGACTCTTTTTGACCCTGTGGACTGTAGCCTGACAGATTCCTGTCCATGGGATTTCCAGGCAAGAATACTGGAGTGGGTTGCTATGCCTTCTCCAGGGAATCTGCTTGACCCAGGGATTGAACATGTGCCTCTTAAGTCTCCTACACTGGTAGGCGGGTTCTTCACCACTAGGGCCACCCAGAAAGCCCTACTATCTCCTTTTATAGGCCTTCTTTCATATATCTGAGGGCTTCCCTGATGGCCCAGAGGGCAAAGAATCTGCCAGCAATGCAGGAGCCACAGGAGATGTGGGTTCAATCCCTGAGTCAGGAATATCCTCTGAAGGAGGAAATGGCAACCTACTCCAATATTTTTGCTGGAAAAATCCCATGGACAGAGTAGTCTCAGGGGGTATAGTCCACAGTCACAGTCTATATCTACTAGGAGTGGGAAAAAGATTTCTTTTCAATATATTAACTTTCCAGTTGTAAACTGGGGGTTCACATTAGTTTTATATCTCTGTGAGGCCTTTAGTAAAGAATCTCAGGCTAAATATTAATTGATTATAAGGAACTGTACCTAAGAAGGGTATAGAAATATTTCCATTTTTTCTTTTTTCAGTTGGAAAGGTGATAAACTCTAGTGACTTTGGAGATTAAACATGGAGCCAATGGGTGCAATTAAATGCTCAATGGTGCAGAGACCTAGGGTTTGCGAAGCTTTTCTTCTTCCTCTGGAATGGGGTGGTTGTGACATCAGTCTTTTGCTACCTTGGGCACCAACAAAGCTATAAAAGCCAACTGAAGAGAGAAAGCTCATCAGTGTACAGTAGGGAGCTTCATAAGGCTTTTGATTATAATGATAAATGCAAGGCAACTATCATATACATTCAATGAAAAGGTTAAAAGAATATTTTTAGTAAGAAATCCATGCTTAATAAGAAGATTTTAAATTTCCAAAAATAACATTCATAACCAGTTTTTATAGTTTCTAGTCTTACTGTTGTTTTGTCTTTAATGGCTTTCCTTTGGAGGTGTTGACAAGGAAATTACAGCAATTATTTCAACAACTACCTAATCACTGTATTTTTGTGTTAAGTTACAGAAATTAGGCAAATTAGAAAATGTGAGTTCGATGGCCAGCGTAACACTGTAAGTCTAGGGGTGCTCTTGACAGAGAAATGGCCAAGATGATTTGACATTTTCAAATTCCTAGCTTAACTCATAGAACAGAAACTAAACACGCAGACAGTTAACAGGGTAAATCTGAACTGCCTCAGCGTTGTGGGAGGAGAGGTGATGACAGTTCCGTTTTACCTTCTGGGCAATGACTGCTGCTCGGGACTGCTCTCTCTCATCTGAGCCCCTCCTTGTTTGTTACTCAGCAGGCGCAGCCAAGAACAGGGGCCCTGTTTTTCCCAGACAAATACCCCAACAGCCTGTTTTCTTCTGTTGCTGGAAGCTGAGCTATCAAAGGCATTCAGAAAAACCTGGAGCTACTTACAGAAGGCTTGGGAGCAGGCGACTTGCTTCCCTCGGGCGTTTTGGTTAGCCATTCATTGATGCGGCTGGAGACCCCCACCTTCAAGCCAGCAGTTTCCTGTAAAGGTCAAGCGTCCAATGTTGAAGGGAAAAAAAAAAACTACCTGCAAATTCAAAGCAACCTCAAAATACTATTCGGTATTATTTCATACAGCACCAATCAATTACCGATCATTATATGGACTATTTTAAGGAAAATAAACCTTGAACTTGATACTGAAAGCATATGATATCTGGTTTTCTTCCTTCTGCACTTCACACCTCCCCTGCCAATCCCAAGGTTAGTGATGAACTCCGGGCATTGTATTTAGAGGCCTCTGGCCAGGGCATACTATAGAACCTCGGGAACACACTCTTTCTGAGCTTGCTTTTGTGGTCATTGCAAAAGAACGTAAGAATTATACTTTCTTCACTGCTTTTGTAATTAACTACGTAATTCCTAAAAAAAATAAAGAAAAGGAAAAAAAAAGGTGGCGGGGGGGAATCCAACCTCCAGAATGAAAAGACAGCAATCCTTGCTCACCTTGTTTGGTGTGCCTGAAGCAGTGGGGGATGAGAACACATTTCCTTTCTCCCACATGCTCTTGATGTTGCGGACACCTTCGGCAGGAACAGGAAGGTCCGAGGCTGCTGGCTTTGTAGGTTTTGCAGCTTTTGTTCCCTGAAGTATGTGAATTATTTTTAGGATTGGCGCTGATAAGTTTGTTCTCATAAAACTATAGCGAGCCTGTCCTCCTCAACATTATCACTCAACAAATTCATTGGGTAAACACCTTCACCAAAAATGACTCATAATTTCTATACATTTTGATAACATCTCTATTTCCAAATAAACCATTATATCTACTTCAGAGGATCTTTTCAAATTGAAATATGCTTTTCATTAGCATCTCCCCACCCCCCACTTATTGTTATAGTGATATGCTACTTCATTTCTTCAACAGACACTTCTTGAGTGCCTGCTATGTGCAAGGCACTATCCTAGGCTCTGGGGACATGGTGGCACTCAAGATAGTCTGCTCTGTAAGCCCCACTGGACTGACATTAATAGGACAGATGGTAACTAGTTATTCAGTATTATTTCATGTTGCAATAAGTGCTATGAAAGATGAGTGTGGAGCTGAAAGCATGCCAAGAGACCACACAACAGGGCAGTGGTACTTAGTTTAGGGGGCTTCCCAGGTGGCTCAAGTGGTAAAGAATCCACCTGCACTGCAGGAGATGCAGGAGGCATGGGTTTGATCCCAGGGTTGGTAAGATTCCCTGAAGGAGGGCACAGCAACCTACTCCTGTATTCTTGCCAGAAAAATCCCATGAACAGGGGAGTCTGGCAGGCTACAGTCCAAAGGGTTGGAAAGAGTCAGACAAGACCGTGCAACTGAGCACGCACTTTTTTAAGGGGGGCAAAAGTAGTCCACTTTGAGGACGAGACGTTTAAACCCAGATCTGATGGAAGACTTCAAAGAGGTTGGTGAAGGAAAGCACAAACACCGTTTCATGCAGAGCTAACAGTATATGCCAAGGACCAAAGATAGGGATATGCCAAAACATTGAGAAAGACTGAGAGACCACTGCATGGAGAATATACTAGAAGAAGGAATGAACAGGTGTAAAAAAGAAACATGTGCCTCCAAGATACTTTTCCAGCAGTAGTGATGCACATACCCTGAGTCATGCAGTTTCTCTCCTGGTCCTGCTTTGGGGCCTGTGGCTGTGTCATCAAGGTGGGCAGCCAGGGTGAGTGGCCCCACGGCTGGACTACGTAAAGGCTGAAGCCATAGTCTTGGCCTCATTAACCCTGTTAGAGTTATGGCCAATTCAACCGCAGAAGAAAACTATTTGCAACTTGTCTTATTTGTCTTATATTTTAGTGGCCATTTCATCTTCTGAAAATCTCCTCGTGAATGTTAGGACTTGATTATTCACTTGATAAACCATCCAGAACTCTTTCTTATTCCCTCTCATCATTTGTTACAAACTATTTGATAGGCATCTCCACTCTGCAGTACAAAGGACAGGATCTAATCAAATCAAACTGATCCAGTTACATCATAGCAGACCACTAAAACTAAAGTCTACACAAACGAGGAAAAAAAAAATCAGTACTGCATCTTGATCAATGGCACCCTACCCTCTTAGTGCTTTGGTACTTGGAAATATACACTATTTCCAAATAGAGTAGAACTCCTAGGTTAACTGGGGTCGGGGGAGTGGGGGGAAGAAAGTTGGATTAGACAGAGGCATAAAACTATGATCCTTCAAATATAAAACAATCAATTTGAAATTGACTATTAAATCCCAGCTGGCTATCATCTTTATATTAATTTATACTATCAATTTATTTGATAATAAAAGTTCTTATAGACAAAGAAGGACTAATCATGGTTGTAAAGGACCTGTTTAAACTATATATGGGAACACCGTTTATAAGGAATTAAGAATATTGAAGATATACTTGTGAACATATAAATAATACAGTTAAGTAACAAACTCATTCATTAAAAAAATTACACCTTCACTAAAGAATACTCAGGTGGAAAGTAGTAAATAACAATTTATTTAAAACTTTTCTATAATTTATCTTTACTATTGCTTTTTCTATAACTAGTTCAAAATAATAAAGCATCATTAACATTCTAACACTACTGGACTTGATTATTGTCCTAAGTGTTTCTCTGATTGTTTCTACAGTCAGAGTCGATTTCTGTTTGACCATAATACAGAGGCTACAGTCTGTGGGTTCGCACCGAGTCAGACACGACTGAGTGACCAACACTTTCACTTCAGTTTTCTAACATCGAGGACATCTCTCACCTCAATTGCACTGGTGTATTGCTCCAGTCTGCTGTCAATCTTGGAGACTACTGCTGCTTGATGAGTTGATTTGACACCACTGTTAAGTAAATAAACACACACAGACATGCATAGAAATATGAGAGAATTTTTCCATTACATATAATGGTTGATGATTCTCAATCCAACAATCAACCATATTTACCTTTTCTGCACAGACTTATTCAAAAATTCTGCTCGCTCTTCTATCTAGGAATAGGAAAAAAAACAAAACCAGTTAATATTTTCAGCTTATAAAGAGGGTTTCTCAGTCCATACTATTATTTTCCCTGAACCTGGGGAATAAAAGCACCAAAGAGTGCCAAAGAGTAAGAGGGTGCTGTGCACAACACCTCTGCTAGGGAGGAAAATGACATATTAGGTATTTCATAATGAGGTTTGTGAGCCTGGGAGATGAAGGTAGGACTGGCAGAAGAAATATGAAGAGAAATACGAAGTTCTGGAAACAAAGACTAGATAGAATGGAATAAAAATGCCTCTGAAATAACACAAAACAATCACATTTCAAGACTAACTTTTTTGTTTTTGCTTTCTGACATACTTTAATTTTTTTTTCATTTTTTATTGGGGTATAAATGATATAACATTAGTTTTAGGTATATAACATAATGATTTGATATTTGTATATATAAGAATGATAATCAGGAACTGTGATCTATTCACTTGCTGCTTAGCCTGGTTTCCTAATTTTGATAGCTATTACTGAACTTAATTTGCCCTGAATGTAGAAGACTGACGTGGGGCTGAGTGAAACTGGGGCACAGCTCACCAGGAATGGCTGAGGCTTCTCAAGAAAACTCTAGGAGTCCAAGTGGGAAATAAGGAAATAAGCCCAGAGAAACTGCTATGAGCATACTGATGGAGAGTTTAGTATTTTTTTCTAAAGCTAGAAATTTTTGCTACAACTAAAGCTGCTAAATCAAGCATTGTATTTTACTAAAACTGCATCACTCAAATCCAAATGTTCTTCATAAGCCAGCAAATATTTGTTGACTCCTCATGATACCCAACTCCAGGCTAGAAATAGCCTTTGCCATGCATCCTCTGTCATCAGCATATAGTAACACCTTCGCATACGACAGCATGTGCAAAGCACACAGGTCCATTTTCTGTCCTGTTCAGGAATCTACTAGATTATAGTTACTGTAGACTGGTGCATATCAACAACCTCAAATAAGCAGATGATATGACTCTAACGGCAGAAAGCAAACAGGAACTAAAGGCCTTTTGATGAGGTTGAAAGAGGAGAGTGAAAAAGCTGGCTTAAAACTCAATGTTCAAAAAACTAAGATCATGGCATCTGGTCCCATCACTTCATGGCAAATAGATGGGGAAAATGTAGAAATAGTGACAGATTTTATTTTCTTGGGCTCCAAAATCACTACGGATGGTGACTACAGCCATGAAATTAAAAGACGCTTGCTCCTTGAAAGGAAAGCTATGACAAACCTAGACAGTATATGAAAAAGCAAAGACATCACTTTGCTCACAAAGGTCCATATAATCAAAGCTATGATGTTGAAGCTGAAACTCCAATACTTTGGCTACCTGATGTGAAGATCTGACTCATTTGAAAAGACCCTGATGTTGGGAAAGATTGAGGGCAGGAGGAGAAGGGGATGACAAGGATGAGATGGTTGGATGGCATCATCAACTCAATGGACATGAGTTTGGGTGAACTCCGGGAGTTGGTGGTGGACAGGGAGGCCTGGCGTGCTGCAGTTTAAGGGGTCACAAAGAGTCGGACACGACTGAGCAACTGAACTGAACTGAACTGAACTGATGGTTTTTCTGGTAGTTAAATAGAGATGTGAGCATTGGCCAATAGAGAAAGCTGAGTGCCAAAGAATTTATGCATTCAAATTGTGGTGCTGGAGAAGACTCTTGAGAGTCCTTTGGACAGCAAGGTCAAACCACTCAATCCTAAAGGAAATCAACCCTGAATATTCATTGGAAGGACTGCTGAAGCTGAAGCTCCAATACTGTCTACTTGATGCAAAGAGCTGACTCATTGGAAAAGACCTTGATGGTGGGAAAGATTGAGGGCAGGAGGAGAAGAGGCGACAGAGGATGTGATGCTTGGATAGTATCACCAATTCAATGGACACGAGTTTGAGCAAACTTGGGGAGATACTAAAGGACAGCGAAGCCTGGCGTGCTGCAGTCCACGGGGTCACAAAGAATTGGGCACAACTTAGCAACTGAACAACAACAAGAATAGGTCAGCAGCTGACCTTCCCCTACAATCTTCAAAATGTCAAAGGCTTTTTCTAGACTATTGGCCTAGGACTCACAGATTATTAATAAATAACCTTAAGCTTTTTGGAAAACATGCTTCACTCCTAATATCAGTTAAACAATACTTTTATAGATGCTAGTGAGGGCACTTCATCCTTTCCAATGATTTCTTACAAAGATAAAATCAAACTCATTAAAATTAAACTTTATGCAAAAATGTGCTATAGGTATCCCCGAGTTTATGAAGTGAAAAGGGTTTCAAACCTTTATTTTTCTGATTTTAACATGAACTTAGAAGTGCATTTCTGGAGGAAAAGTTCCCAGCTAAACTTTTTCTGAATGAGATAAACTATATTAGAACCACACAATGTACTGGCACTTATAATATTATTCACTCATCTATCCATCCAATCTTTATCCCTGCCAACCTGTTTGTCACACAACCAACAAACCAATAAATTATATGTGAGTACCGCTTACTCCTTGGAAGAAAAGTTATGACCAATCTAGATAGCATATTCAAAAGCAGAGACATTATTTTGCCAACAAAGGTCCGTCTAGTCAAGGCTATGGTTTTTCCTGTGGTCATGTATGGATGTGAAAGTTGGACTGTGAAGAAAGCTGAGCACCGAAGAATTGATGCTTTTGAACTGTGGTGTTGGAGAAGACTCTTGAGAGTCCCTTAGACTGCAAGGAGATCCAACCAATCCATTCTAAAGGAGATCAGTCCTGGGTGTTCTTTGGAAGGAATGATGCCAAAGCTGAAACTCCAGTACTTTGGCCACCTCATGCGAAGAGTTGACTCACTGGAAAAGACTCTGATGCTGGGAGGGATTGGGGGCAGGAGGAGAAGGGGACGACAGAGGATGAGATGGCTGGATGGCATCACTGACTCAATGGATGCGAGTTTGAGTGAACTCTGGGAGTTGGTGATGGACAGGGAGGCCTGGTGTGCTGCGATTCATGGGGTCGCAAAGAGTCAGACACGACTGAGCGACTGAACTGAACTGAACTGAACCTATTATATAAAAAACCAATGATGTATAAGACAGGGCTCCAATTCTGTACAGAGTCAGTAGGGGAGACTAGCAGAACAGATAAATGAAAAATTTTAAATTCAGTGGTAGATAAACAGCAAAGTCCTACTGTAAAGCACAGGGAACTACATCCAGTCTCCTGGGACAAATCATAATGGAAAAGAATATTAAAAGAATGTATATATGTGTAAAACTGAGTCACTCTGTTCTACAGAAGAGACTGGCACAACACTGCAAATCAACTGTACTTCAATAAAAATAAAAATCTAAAAATTATTAAAAAACTAAACGGTAGGTACCATATTAAAGGTTAAAAAATGGGAGAGTTGGAGAAAGTTTTTCAGATGTTCTGGTATTTAAGCTGAATTTTATAGTTTATAGTTTACACAGCTTTATAAATGAGTTCATGAAAGTGAGGGTGGGGAGTGTGTGCGTTGGAGGGGAGAGGACATTTGTAGCAGAGCAGACACATATGCAAAGGTTTGGGGAACCAAGAAGCAAGCGGAGCAGTGGGGCTGAAGAATGGAGAACCGCTCAGTGTGGGGGAAGGACAGCAAACAGGGGAGACAGAGAGGGCGCCTGTTCTTTGTAGCACCTCTAGCATCGTTCTGACCTGGGGATCACCTTATTAATGTTAGCCATCACATTTATTCACATTATGGCTCTCAGACTCTAACATCTCCTTTTGTATCTACAGTATCCAATACATCACATTTTGTCAGGACTTACTGATATATTTTTGCTGGCAAATGCCTGCACTTAGTGACTCTGGGTAATGTAACAATTTCTACTAAATTCGTAAATTACTTGTTCAGTGAGTTTAAAGAGAGAAACTGTTTCTTCTATAAACCAAGAGGTGGCAGTGTGGTCCTAATAAAACGGGAAAATCACACGCATTTCAGCAAACTGGCGCTCTCCTTAACTCCACACTTCTACCATGAGTATATGAAAATAATAATAATAAAAACAAAATTCTAAATTTAATTTACTTAAAACTTATTGTTTGTATGTCTTAGGTAAGAAAGATCATTCACTGCCAGCATAATTTAATTATGAGAAACCAGGTTCTGAGCTTCTCAGACGAGGAACGTAAGCCATGAGAAATCAACAAAATACACCAGTGGATAATATCTTGTGGTCAAATATCAAATGTTTCTCCTCCCGCTGGCATTCGACAATGTTAGCTTGTGACCATTTATAATAGTTGCAGGGCCAAGAGTGTCAACAGTTGCAGGAATTTCAATTGTAGGACATGAAATGAAGTTATAAAACAAGAGCCACAGCAGGTTCTTCAAGGCACATACTATGGAGAAAAACACTAGATTGCCTACTCTTGAAAGCATGTCTCTGTTACACAGAAATTGAAAATTTCTTTTTTATATATCAATTTTGATGGCTCACACACGCCTCTCTACTAGAATGTTGTTGTTCAGTTGCTCAGTCATGTCTGAGTCTTTGTGACTGCAACATGCCAGGCGTTCCCGTCCTTCTCTACCAGAATAAGTAGATAAATGGCTTTGTGGGAACTCTGGAGTCTGGTTGATGGAAACACTAGAGAAGCTAAGTTGGGAACCTTGGCAGAGAGATGTTTGAAGAAAGAGGATGGGTTGCAGTTTCTTTTGAAAAACAAAGTAGAAATTAGAAGTCTCGATAACTACAACTTTTCTCACGTTCCCACACAGTTCAAGGAAAGCTTAGCTCAGGTGGCAACTGAAAGAGAGGACACTTTTTTGATTATCGATGAGCCAGGAAGAAATGGACCCAGACAGAGGGGGACCTAGTGGCTGTGCAGAAGTGGTCTAAAGTGAGCAGGGTTTGCATCCTGCTCTTTCTCCTTCAGCAGGGGTATGCAAATGGAGTTTTGCCTGTGTTCTCCACTCACCCACAAACTAAGAACATTTTACATTGTTAAATGCCTTCGAAAAGGTCAAAAGAATATTTTGTAACACAGGAAGACTTTATGAAATTCAAATTTCAGATCCATAAATGAAGCTAACTTACTCCACACAGGCTCTCTCTCCTCCTTCTGCTCCACTCAGAGACCTCACTAAGCTGGTAGTCTGCACTTGGCTACCCTTGTAATTCTTGAGTTTTCCTGAGGTGGTCAACGATATGAGTGCCCTATGGACAGTGACCTTGCTTTGTGCTTCCCTCCTTCATAGTTCATAGCACATACTAGGTTTGTTATAAATATAAAATAAGAAAATTCCTCCTGAAGCAGCCCTTGAGATGAGATTGAAGTATAAGGAGTTTATTTCGGAGGGGTTAGAACCATGGTAGACTGGGACCCAGACCATCCTAAAGACTAAAGGAAATGTTCTAGGAATAAAACATATGGGTTTCCATGTGAAATAGGTAATAAGTAAACAGGTAATAAGTGTAAATAACTGACTTTTGATCAAAATGTGCACACACTGATAGACACACGCACAACACACATGAACCAGCTGCAGCCTGGCTATGATTCTATACTGGCTATACCTGTTGTTAGTGCTTTGTAACTTGTTGTCAGGGCTTTGGAACCTGGCTAAGATGACAGAAAATAAAAACTGCTCAAAGTTCCAATCTCTAAAGATTCATTCGTCCATGTAATTTATTCAATAAACACTTACTCACTACATCAGTGAGTATCTTCACTGTGCCAGGGACTCAAAACATGCTAACTGTATAAGCAAAGATACATATTTGAGTCTACGCTCTGGTCCCTCCATCTCAACCAGCCCATTGTCGCCCTGACTCAGCTCCTTCCAGCTCATTCTCTCAGCAGCACTTCTGTCTTCCTTTATTAGGAGTTATGACCACAGAACGGAGTAGTCAGACCAAACTTATCCTGGCAAGGGAGCCTATCCAAGTCACATTTCATCTCCTTTGATGACAACAGCTTTGAAATTTGACCTGTGCCATCCCCAGCTGTCCTGCTCTTAATGACAAAGAAAAATAATGAAATTAGCATGAAAAAGCAGCTTAAACCTTTAAAATATATTTGCCTGTTTAATAGTTTCAATGTTTCTGCTTTTAACTGCTCAAAGTAATAAGGCACACTGACAGTGCGGGTCAATGAAATCCAGAGGTAATCACCATAGGTCATTTTAATCAAAGATCTAATAAACAAAAGACACAAAGTACTCCACTTGATGTCTCTCCTATCTATATCTTGAAAATGAAAAAAAGCTATGAAATTGCTGACAGAGGGAGCAAAAAGATAAATGGAATAAAAGCTTTGAATAATTAATAACTAAATAAGGAGCTGAAATCATGTTTCTATCATATTTTAATAAACACAAGAAGGTTTTCTAGGGAAAAATACCTTGAGAGATGAACCTTTAGGAGTGAAACATTTGAAGGGCTTCTTGTCCTCTGATAAACCATCTTCCGGCATCTTCTGGCGTTTCTCAGCAGCTTCTGCCCTTCGCCTTTCAATCTCTTCCTTTAGCCTCCTCTTCTCTTCCTAAGAAAGAACAAATAACAAGGACGTTAATATCAGCTTCAAGCCAAAAGGAAAGAGTGCTGTAGGGGAATGGTCATAGTCCTAGAAGAGAAAGACCCAGGTTCTAGAAAAGATGCTAGCCCTTCCTCAAGGGTGGCACCAGAGGTTAAGCCTGAGTGCTTGAGTCCAGCTGCTGATGTGCACTCTGGCACTGCCCCTTCCAAACTGTGTGACCTTGGCCATGTTACTTATCTACCCCATGCCTCAGTTTCCTAATTTGTAAAATGGATAATAACAGTATCCACTGACTAGGGATTTAACACAGACTAAATGAGAAAGCTCAGGTAGAATGCTTAGACTCATGTTCAGCGGGACGATCATCACAGTCATCACCGCGTCGTCATCAAACACTGGCCCTTCATTTTGTGTATGTAAAATAAGTTATCACTTCTACCTACTTCCTAGGAGAGATGTGAAGACAAATGAGATGATTCATATGCTAAGGTACACAAATGTACAGCGCTATGTTTACTAAATTGTACAAGAGATGGTTTCCTGCTTGCCCCTTTCTTAGTTGAGCAGATTATTTCCAGATAGTTTGACAAATCTGAAACGGTGTAGATACTGCTCCCTAGTGGTGAAATCACAGATGTTTACAATCCCTCTCATCAGCCCCTTGGTGCCTTCATTCCTGGCCAGAACACTGTCTTCTCATCAGGCTGCACATCCTCTAGGAAGTTTTCTGACAGATTTATGTAGTCTTTGTAGTTTTCAAACTGGATGTTCTCAAGCAGGAACTGGATGTTCATGTGTCAGAGGATGCTGCAGAAAGATCCTGTGTATTGTGGACTGAATATTTGTGTCCCCCACCCAATCCCTGTGTTGAAATCCTAGCCCCCAGAGTGATGGCATTAGGAGGTGGGGGTTTGGGGCCCATGAGAATGGAACCTAAAAGAGGCTCTAGGGGGCTCTCCCACCCCTTCTGCCCCATGAGGACACAGCGAGAACACTGTGTCTGTGAACTGAGGTCGCACCAGACACAGTTTGCTGGCATTTCGATCTTGGACTTCCTAGCCTCAGAACTATGAGACAAACATCTCCTGTATGTCTTATCAGCCACCTAGTCTATGGCAATTTGTTATAGCGGCTGCCACTAAGACACTGTGCTTGGTAGGAGGTTAGAGCAGATCATCTCTGAGGTCCAATCCAGGTCTCAGAGGGCATGTTGCTCCTCTGCTTTCATTGATACTTTGCTCCTCTAGAGAACAGCAATAAGAATAATAACAGGAATGAAAACTATGACTTCCTGAGAGTCTATTATGTACCAGGCATCCTGAATACCATGATTTAATAACCACAATCCTGAAAGTAGATATTTCACAGATAAGGAAAAGAGGTCTCACGGTCTAGTGACTCTCCCAAGGTCCCAGCTTGCCAGTGGCAGAGGGTTTGATTCTAAAACGATCACTCCAATTACTTTCTAACCAAAGGTCACAGGCTCAAGAAGAGCTGCAGTTGAAAGAGACCTTGGAGTAATGTATCCACACTTTCCACACAGTTTGCGGAATGTTTGTATAGGATCCATGTCAGAAAGTCATCCAAAGTCTTTTTGCATATTCTAAATGATGGGAGATCAGTCTCTGGAGATTTGTGTGGAAAGCTCTAGGCGGAGTTGGAGAAGCTGGCTCCCAGTAGCAAATCTATCACTTATTAGTCAAGTGACTTCACACAAGTCAGTCAAACTACGATTCCCATTTCTTTGTCCAAAGAATGAGGATAATAATGTACCTCAGGATACAAGGAAAAAATGCTCTTTGTGAACTACTGCAATGCTTACAGTAGTTGGTTAAGCACTTTTTCAGTTTTCAACATTTGCCTTCTTGTAACTTTATCGTCATTTTCAGTTCTGCTTAAGAAGATGGAACAAATTCATCTGCTCATAATCACTGGGCTCCTGCTACATGCCTGGCGCTGTGCTGGGTCCTGGGTGCACAGCAATGAACAAAGCAGGTACTGTCCCTGCCTGTGAAAATCTAGTCACTTACTCCTCCACTTAACACACCCCCAAAACGATTTTTGGGAAAATCTCTACGAAACCTCTTCAAATATCAAAAAACAACTACCATGTGACTCTTGGTTCTTGTGACTGATATGCAGACTTTTTCATCCTTCTCTGTTCTCACAGTCTTTACTGAGGGACATTTCCAGAGACATGCATTAAGACAAAGACAAGTGGGACCTGGGGAAAATTACAAAATTACAAGTGGGACCTGGGTGCCTTAGTTTCCTGACCTGTAAAATGGGGATAAGAAGACTACCTATATCAGAGAGCTCTTAGGATAACTGAATAAATTAATGTGTATAAAAGTTTTAGAACCACGTTTAGCACACAGCAAGCTGCTGCTGTTGTTCAGTTGCTAAGTCGACTCGGCCTCTTTCTGACCCTAAAGACTGCAGCACACCAGGCTTCCCAGTCCTTCACTATCTCCCGGAGTTTGCTCAGATTCATGCATTTGTGAGAATTCACATTCAAAAGGGAAGCAGCAGTTCACCAGGGAAGAAACTATTTTCCAGGGTCGGGATGTTCACGGGGAGACGCGTACTCGTGAGCTTGGGTGAGTGAAGGCGCTAGACCACTGCACTGCGTCCCGCCTTACCTCCTCTCTCACTTTTCGCTCTGCTTCCTCCTGCTTCTTCCTCTGCTCCTCCTCCTCCAGGACTTTCCTTCGCTCCTCCCTCTTCTTCTTCAGCTCCTCCAGCTCCAAGGCCGCCTCCTGCTGCTTCTGCTTGAGCTTCTCGAACTCCTCGCTCTCCGTCTCCCCACGGCGGCGGCGCAGCTCCTCCAGCCGCTTGCCGGCTTCCACCTGGGAAGTGCCTTCAGCCTCCTTGGCCTCGCTGACCCTCCCTCCAGCGCGGCTGCAAAGGAGTGGGACACTCGTCTGCCTTGCAGCCTACCCTCACCGCCCCTGGGAGCAGGGGAGGTCAGTCTGCAGGCCTTGCATCCCACACGGATATCTCCACTACCCTCACTGGATAGCGGAACCTCACGGCTAAGTTGGGGTCCATCTGGAATTCCCAGGTCTGAATCCAAGTCCCCTCTCTGTCACTTACCCTGGGTTTCCTAGGTTGTACAATGGGAGCAAACAGGCACGGTTGGTGGGGCTGTAAATTGGTACAACCACTAGGGAAAACACTATGGAGGTTCCTCAAAAAGTTAAAAGTAGAACTGCCATATGAGGCAGGAATTCCACTTCTGGGTATTTATCCAAAGAAAATGAAAACACTAACTCAAAAAGATACAAGTAATGCCCATGGTCATGCAGCATCATTTACAATAGCCAAGATATGGAAACAGCCTAAGTGCCCATTGGTGGATGAACGTATTACAAAAATGTGAAAGTATGTACAATGGAATATTATTGAGCCACAAAAATGGAAGAAATCTTATATAAATACTCATTAACAGGTAGTGAGGGCATTCTTAACTATATCTGAACATAGGTGGCCCATTTCTGACACTTTTGTAACAGATGAATTACCACGGTCTGGTATCATTTATTCCACGCAGAGAATAGCTCTGGTGTTTCTAGCTATGAGGCAAGAGGAGGAACAGAAAAGAAGTTCAAGATTACATAGTTACCGATACCGATTTTTTGCGTGCATCTCATGCTTTTAAAATAGTGATATAGTTCTGAATAAACTATGTCCTTTAGTACTATGCTTTTCAAGCTGCATTTGGAAAATCTATTTAGTGGAGTGGACTGTAATTAGCATTTAAAAGAATCAACGAGAAAACATCAGAGGGTATTGCATGGAACAAGGGAAACGACCTTTTCTTGACATTCTTATTTCAGTTATAAATACATATGTAGGTATGTACTGGGATATGATATAAAATTTATATCTTACTAGGAGTTGAGGTTAAAAAGTTAAAAAATATCATTCTAGGTTCTTGATAGCTAAAGATCAACTCTTATTTTTAACTCAGTCAATGTTAGGGGACCCTTTAAGACTTGATATTGCTCTTTCAAAGTTTTACATGTTCATAGGCCTGTGACTCCAGAGAGCAACCCTCTCCTTTCAGTTAAAGTCTCCCCATCTTCAGAAGTTGGTTCTTCCTGTTCATGGTGTTTTGTTTGGTAGGACTGCTAACACGTGTCTACAGAAACTTTTCTGGACTCCACTAGGTGTCGCTCAATCTTCATTTTGGACATTCAGATGCCCATCATTTAGGGACTCGTTAAATCAGTCATGACCCATCCACCCAGCAGAACACTATAACATTAACTGTAGGCTTATACTCACTGGTGTAGAAAGCTAGCAAAAAGATACACCGTTATGCACAGTGAAAGAATCACTTTAAGACAGAGATTTATAATTATACACATCTGTATACATCTTTATCTGTTTTGAATGTATACACATAAAGAGTATCTGGGGAAAATGTTACTGGTGGTTTCCTTAAGTGATGGGTGCCTAACTTGCTCCTGAATTGAGATTTTCATGTCATATTTTAGAGAAAACATCTAGCTATAAGAAAATGGGTCTATGAAAGGGAAAAGTAATTAAATCAACAAAAGGAGCTATGTTCAAAACAGGAACAAGAATTTTGGCTGCATCACATCTGCTCAGATGTGCTGGCATGGCCTGAGTGTTAGGGTACCACTAATAGGGAAATTTCTTCCAGAAGGTTCTTTCCTCTTTCTGTGGCTTCGCTAGGTGAAAGTCGAGATTAATATAGACCTTTCACTATGAACACAGCTAGTTTTCAGTTAGACTAATAGGTACTAAGCTAATCCAAATAGAGGCTCTCGCTCCTCCCCAGCTCCTCTCACTCTATAACTATCTGGAGCAAAGTGAGGTGTCTCTGCTTCTATAGGGATCAATTTCTAATTGAAACTACAACTAACATATGTTGGCAGCTAAATTAAAAACTAATAATATGGTAGCAGTTTGTTTCATTTTTTTCCTGTCAAAACATAGCAAAATTAAAGCAAGAGTTTCAATTTTGGGTTCTCAGTCCTCAGTGTGTTGCCGTCTCTTGTGACTTATCTTTTCGAGTTGCCCAGTTTTCTGGATTTCCAAACAATGGGCATGTTAATTGTCAATTTGAGTTTTGACTAAAACTGGTTGAGAAGCTTGCTAATTGTTAACCAAACTTCTTTCTACTGACAGATTTTTAAAGTTATTTCTTTTAATAAAATTGTACTTGGACCTACAGCACATGTTTTAAACTATCAAGTAATTGTTGTTCAGTCACTAAGGTGTGTCTGACAATTGTAACCCCATGGACTGCAGCACGCCAGGTTCCCCATCCTTCACCATCTCCAGGAGTTAGCTCAGACACATGTCCATTGAATTGATGATGCCATCCAACCATCTCATCCTCTGTTACCCCCTTCTTCTCTTGCCCTTAATCTTTCCCAGGATCAGGGTCTTATCTAAGTAATTAAATAATAATACTTTTAGGTAATATTCTTTGAACACTTTTCATGAACTTGACACTGTTCTAGGGCTCTAACACCTTAAAGGACTGGCACTTCAGCAAGCTCTGCACTCAGCTTACCAGCCTGAATCAGCTTGATTTCTAGATTTTCTATGAATTCCTAATAAACTTAATTTTTACATCTATTTTCTTGCCAATCCCAAGTAACATCTATAAGTTCTACCTTTCTCATTCCCTCACACTTAATTTAGGCTTTGAATACACATCTTTCCTTCCATGTGCTTTCAGCTCTTGTAAAACTGTGACTAGCTGCTGCTGCTAAGTCACTTCAGTCACTGTGTGTGACCCCATAGATGGCAGCCCTCCAGGCTCCCCCGTCCCTGGGATTCTCCGGGCAAGAACACTGGAGTGGGTTGCCATTTCCTTCTCCAATGCATGAAAGTGAGTAGATTTCTGCTCAAATTTTTGTGTAGAAAAGTTGTGTGCATAACAATATATTTACCTAACACTTTAGCATCTTAAAGCGGCTAGAAATGTCCATCCCTCATAGATCTGCTTGCTTCTGAGTGTTATCCATGCTTCGGTGTAAGGAGCAGTCTGACTTCTATACAACATCTGCTTGGAACTTTCTTATTTGAGGTGTTCCAAAAAACAGGGGCTACAGGCAAGGAATCCACATAATAGGGACCCCAGATTTTTTCCAGAATGTTTGGCACAGCAGCCAGTGACATAACAGAGACTGCAATTTGGCACCAGCAGTTGGAGCGAGTGTGTGTAGGAATGGGGCACGGAGAGTCAGGTAGCCAGGTGTCCATGGCAGGCTTCTGTAACTTGAGTTCTTCTACAAAGCTGGGGGGAGGGGGAATCTCCATATTCAACCTAGAAATGAGGATTTGCCTGCGTATACTTGATCCCTGGGTCAGAAAGATCCCCTGAAGGAGGGCATGGCAACCCACTCCAGTATTCTTGCCTGGAGGATTCCATGGACAGGGGATCCTGGTAGGCTACAGTCCATGGAGTTGTGAAGAGTTGGACAGGCCTGAAGCGACTTAGCGTGTACGCACTTGTCTATTTGTCCTACACTTAATCACCCAGATCTATTCAGTGTGATAGGAGAGGGGATGAAAAAGGGGAATCTGAAGCTCTGCAAGAGGGTTAGTTGCTCTCCCTCTTCTTCCCTCTTAGAGATTCTCCAAGGCAAAATAACATCAAAGGCTCTCTAAGTCCTGCAGTAAAGAGACATAACTTATTTAGCGGTAAAGAGAGGTAACTTATTTAGTTTAATCTGATGTTTCCAAAGTATCTGGCCACAGGGCAATCTTCCTTTTCTGCAGCAATTTTTTTAAACAATGTTTAGAAAATACACTCTTGAAAATGGTATTGAGAGTTTCCTTTTATGAAGTCTGCTGGACCCTACAGAGAATGAATCCATGACATGAACTCTAGTGATACTGTTTTCTAATAAGCTGATATTACGTGAACATATTAGGTCAGTGAACAAAAACATAGATACCAAGCAGGATTGATCTGCCTTGTCAAATAATGGGAAAAGCAGATCAAACCTTGTCTGAGCAGGGCCTGCTGTTCTCCTGTTAGGGATTGATAGCCTGATCTGCTGACGGAGTATCTCTGAGACAATGGCCAGTGACCTCACAACAAAAGTATGTTGCCTGTTAGCACGTTTCTGTCTGGAGTCACAGGGTAGGGAGACTGACTTTTTTTTTTCACACATGAGCTGAGTCACTGTTAACTAGCCACTATGTCTTACCTGAAAGTATTCTCGGTGTGTTTAAGTTTGTGGGTCATGAATTCTCCATTCTGAGACTTCACTTCTGTAAATCCCTTCTTTGCATCCAAGAAGCTCTTAACGTCTTTGCTTTCTTTATCCTTTTTAGTCTTCTCATCTTTGAGCTAACCAATGGTACATATCAGGAAGAAACAACGATAAAAATCTTATTAGGTTTCAGTTGGTATCACCAAATAAAACCCAACATTGTTAGGAAGCCAGAAAACTGAGAAGTAAAACAAACCACTGGAGAATGATGTGGTAGACCTGGAATCAGAGGAAATTCTTGGAGCATGAGCTATGGTCCTCCAGCTTCTGAGCAAAGACCCTGACCACAATTTTAGGAGGTCAGGATCATCCTTATTTCACTGAGGTTTTATTTTCAAAAGTGACGGAGGTGTTACCATTTGGAAACCATTATGTTATGGAAACTCCACATGAGAGGGGTTGTTTTCAGTTCCCACCGGGAAGAGCAATTATTAATGTGGCCTTGATGGGAGAATGGCCAAGTTACTTGGACAGGTTTCTTCTTGGATGAAGGGTGCTTCTTTGAGAAGGGTTTGAATGTGTTGAGGAGGAAATAAGAAACCTACTGAGTTAGCCAGATCTGTCAAGTCAGTCTTGGCAGATGTCAGAGGAAGACCACCCTAGTATTTTAATCAAATGAATAACTAGGGTCTTCATGATAGAAGACATAATAACCCTACCTTTAGAGGGATGACGCAGAGACCTGTGGGGCCATGTTTGTAGTCATCTAAAGCATTAAAGATAGAACGCAAAGGAAAAATTCCAGGGCTGACCTTGACTTCCATTGAAGGTGATAATTTAGTCTCTGAAAGTGGCTTTGGGATTGTTGTGGGAGACAGAGGAAGGTGGTACATGGAGGGTAAGTATTAGCTCTAATTTTTGTGTGCACGTGTAGGCTTTGTGTTACAAGTTCCTCACAGTGAGACAGATTATTTCCAAGTATACTGAATTTGCATAGCTTTTTGGGGGGAGGCAAAGGAGTTCAAATTACCTTCATCATCTCACCCATTCTTAAAAAATGAGTGTGAGAACAGGTGAGGTTCATTACTGCTCATTTGAAGACAAACAGTGACAAAGCACTAACATTCTAAAGAGACCAAAGGAGGAGGGTTTGGGTGTAAGAACTCAGGGCTCCAGGGGCTGCCAAGGATGGTCCCACCCCTTACCTGATCACTCACCTCTTTGCAGTTGTTATGCTTCTGATACCTAACTCCCACCAAAGTGCACGTTTTACTAAGAAAAGGATTTTTTTTTTCTCTTTACTGATGAGTCTTCAGTAGTCCTTTGCCTGATTGCTTTTGCTGAGTATTATTTGATTAAATTACTATCGATGGACTATTCATTACCACGGTGCCCTAGCTAGTTAAGACTTTTAATCTTTTTCCAAGTGGCATATATCTAGGACAGCCCTTGGACTTGCTGAAGAGGGAGGCTGTAATTTTGCTATTCTTTCTGAGAGCTTTGTCTGAAAGTCAGGAAATCTGAGTTTTAGTTTTAGCGTTGTCAACAATCTAACTGTTCCTTTAAGTCACCTAACATCTCTGGAATGCTGGCTCCGTGTGCATGAAAAGAGAGGGTTGGGCTAAATGATCCCTTCCTAATCCTTCAAACTGTGCCTTCCCTCTTGGCTCCAGATTTGTGCTGAGAGGCTCAGAGAAGACAAGGAACCTCCTGGTCTGTCCCGCAGCTTTAATTCAATGGTCCTGGCCTGGTGGTAAATCAGTATTTATTGGGCAGGCAGGAGCAAGCAAGGTCTCTTTTCATTCTGACCTACCATTGTTGGGAATAGCCCCAGAAACTATGGATGGGAGTTTATATCCTGGTTAAGAAGTATCTGGGGATACACATTTAAGGGTGAGGGAGGTCGCCTTGCAGTGAAACCATGAAAGAAATTGTGAGTCACACCTTATAGTTTGTGGAGCACTATACAAAGAGAAACTCATTTCTCCTATTTTGGAGTCAGAGATATTTCCAGTCTCCCAAAATGCATTATCTAATTTACTGACCAAAAATGTGTGTAAAATAGATTTGTAAAACCATACATGTCTAACAGAAGAAACATCCCTTTTTTTCAAGTTCTGTCTGTATTGGCAAAGTTGTGGTAGATGGTATGCTTATATTCTCTTTGGAAGACTTTAAAAAATTCCCAAAGAAATAATGATAATTTAATGCTGACTGCAAATTATTTTTTCTTTCTGGGAAATGAATAAATAAATTCTGTAACACTTTAAGGAGCACAGTGGGTTGGCATCTATAGCAGATTCAACCTAAGCTAATGGGATATTCTGAGCCCACTGGGAAAAGCATTAGAGCCTCTAGATCAAAATGTGACCAAGAAGAGGACCTATGCTGATGGATTAATACAGGGCCATGTATCCTGAGTAGGAAATGGCAATCTGCTCCAGCATTCTCACCTGGGAAATCCCATGGATAGAGGACCCTGGTGGGCTAGTCTGTGCGTGCTAAGTTGCTTCAGTCATGTCTGACCCTGTTGCAGTAGCCCGCCAAGCTTCTCTGTCCATGGGGTTATCCCGGGCAAGAATACTGGAGTGGGTTGCCATGCCCTACTCCAGGGGATCTTCCCGACCCAGGGATTGAACCCGTGTCTCTTGCATTTCCTGCACTGACAGGCACATTTCTTACCACTAGTGACACCCGGGAAGCCTGGGCTACAATCCACGGGGTCACAAAGAGTCGGACACAACTGGGTACAGCACAGCAAAAAAAAGAGTGATCAGTGGGGTAGCACATGGGTGTATGTGTGTAGGGGTGGGATTCCAGTGACATACTCTTGTGCCAGAGAGACACTCAAAAAGTTTCAACAAGTCTAAAAGGACTGAGGCACCAGTTTCTCTGTTGTACTGCTTTGTATCATTTGATTCCAGAAGAATGATAAGAACTAGTGCAAGTTATACTTTTTCAGACTAAGTTGAACATACTTTTGTTAGATTCAGAAGCCTCAATTCCTGTTCCAGGCCCAATGTCTATCACATGAAAGGCCCTGTCCATGGACAACATGGACTTCCTGGGGAGCTGAGGCTCTACCCAGACCCACAGAGTCAGAGTCTGTGTTTCATAAGATCCCAGGTGACCAGCAAGTACCCTGATGTTTAGTGAGAGGCTCTGGCCTACGTGATATGAATATTAGTTTCATTACTATATGAACAGCTCTGCTGGAAACTGTTTTCCTATTAGAGGCCAGAACAAAAAACGAGCTCTGGGGTAAAGAACTAAAAGGAGGCATTTTACAGCGGGGCATTTTATATTCAATATCCTATGATAAACCATAATGGAAAAGAATGTAGATAAAACAAGAATATATGTATATGCATAAAGGGCTTCCCAGGTGACTTAGTGGGTAAAGAATCCGCCTGCCCATGCATGAGACTCAAGAAATGTGGGTTCGATGCCTGGGTTGGGAAGATTACCCTGGAGTAGGAAATGGCCACCCATTCCAGTATTCTTGCCTGGCAAATCCCATGGACAGAGGAGCATGGTGTGCTACAGTCCATGGGGTCGCAGAGAGTCGGATACAACTGAGCATGAACCCACGCACACATGCAATATCTGTATAACCGAATCACTTGCTGTACAGCATAAACACAACACTGTACTTCAACAAAAATTTTAAAAAAATTAAAAGAAGGCATTTTATAGTTGGGGAAGAGAAAAAGTTAAATTACGTTTCAGGGTTACTGGTCATCTGTGATTCACTGCTGCAAACAGTTAAACTGCAGTGGGAGAAAGAAGGTTTTGTGTAAGGTATTGGAGTGGCTTCTGGAAATGTAGCTGATGTTTTTGTTTCCTTTTTTTGCTAACTCCATGAAGGAAAAGACTTTTGTTGAGAGTAGAGAACAAAAAGGGGGATGGGGGGTAGAAGGAGGGCGTTTAAAATGGCCACATCATGTAAACTATGATTTAAAGTTATCTAAGTGGAGTAGCTACACAAACAGGTGGAGAGGGGTTATTCAACTAGTAATTTATGTATGCAGTGTTAAAACAGGAATGGCAGTTTGTTCCCCCCTCTCCCCCCCAAAGCTTGGGTTAAGGAGCTAATCTGTTCTTGTGTCAAAAAGAGGCCAAGTTTTGGGACACTGGAATGTGCTGAGGGGCAGATTGAGAAAGGGGCAGGACTGAAATCATCAAACCACGGCCACTGTTGAACTGGGGACCTTATCTGAAAAGAAGCTAAAGGATGATGGGATGGCTGCTGGTGAGCTCCTTCTAGTTCACAGACACAAAACATGGACACAGAATGCCTTGGTCATTAAAAACAATCCACATCTGACTGAACTGAATGAAATGGAGAATTCATAGTCATTCCGCCTCTCCTGCTCCACAGAAACATAATCACCGAGCTATGATTTCACACCCTCTTCCTTCTGTATTTAAAGATATTCCCCCCAAGAAGTTTCTGTTTAGCGGAGGGAGCTCAGCTCTCTGATGACCTAGATGGGTGGTCGGGGGGAGACTCAAGAGGGAGGGGGTATATGTATACACATAGCTGATTTCATGCTGTTGCACAGCAGAGATTAGTACGGTGCTGTAAAGCAATTATACTCCAATTAAAAAATAAGTTAAAGATATTGCCCCACACAAAATGCTAGCTTTAGAGATGAAGCTAAATAATAATATATGTGGGATATATAAATATGTATGTGGGAAGCGAAATAAATAATATATGTGGGATATTTCTGAGTTTAGTCCCAAAGTAATGTTCATTTTTTGGAACTGAATTTGTAGTTGTTTTTCTGTTACAGAATGAGAACAGTTGTTTCCCAACATGTTCAACAAATTTCTCAGCAGCCTCATTAGAGCCAAATTTAGTTTTCTAGTTTTTAGCATTCATGCTTTCTCCTGCTTTTAACTGGGCAGTGTTCACATTCGGTTTTTACTCCCAAGCCACCACAAGTTCTACTAGAAAATGGGAGGAACACATACCAAAAACAAAATAAATATAACATGAACTAGAGTTCTTTTTACATGAATCTTAGGGAAAAAAGGTTTAAGAAAATAATCATTCTCCTATTAAATCTCATCTGTTTGCTAAATATAGATTTGTCTGTGTCTTATTCTGTGCTATAATGGGCAGAAAAATGTAGCAAGAGTCCATCTGAGTTGGGCTCAATAACTACAATTCAGTCCCACAAGCAGAGTAATTCAACTCTTATGTTTGATAATTTAGTTTTACCACGATCAAGTACTTTGAGCTTATTAAATACTATCATCATTTTTAGGATTGCTTGGAGCTAACATAAGCATGACGGTTAAAACAAGATCAGGCTTTCTTTCTTTCTCCTTTTTTTTTTTTTTTTTTTAAGCTGTGCTATGTGGCATGCAGGATCTTAGTTCCCCAACCAGGGATCAAACCTGTGCCCCCTGCATTGGGAGCGAAGAGTCTTAACCACTGGATGGCCATGGAAGCCCTGAGGTCAGGCTTTCTGATGTGGCATTTTGATTATGTCGGGACATAATGACATGCTCTCTGCAGCAGCCTCTGGTCCACTGACTTGTTTACTACTTACCTACAGTCAAACACCCTGGCACCAGCTCCTGTGTGTGCCTCAGAAATGCAATGCAGAACACTGTGCCAAGCTATTCTTTTGAAAACCAAATATCATCTTCAGTTCATCAGATTTTCTACTGAGAGGTGTGGGAGTGTTTTCCCTTGGAAAAGTTAAATCATTAATCAAAGCCAGTTGGAAATATTTCATGATTGAAATGAAAGTAGGATGGCTCAAAGGAAAAAAAAATAGCTTTTTTGGAGGAGAGTAGAAAGCAGGAAAGGTTGATCAGAGAAGTGTTTTTCAAGCTTTCAGACTGTGACCCATAGTAGAAAAGACAATTTATATCACAATGCAATACTTAGTGGCCACGATGCCCTCTGATATTTTCTATTCTACTTCATTAAAAAAATGCAGATTGACATTTTTAACTAGTTTTGCTTTAAATTGATTTCACCATTCAATGGATCATGAGCCATGGCTTGAAAAATACTGGGTTAGAGGTTACAATTTTGAGATCTGACCTGAAACATCATGGAACACTGCTCTCGATGGTTTATGACTAGGTTCCTTCTCAATGATATTTACCTCTTTTTTGAAGGCAGCCTTGTCTTCTTGGGACTTTTCTCTTTTAGCTGGCACTTTAGCCCCCCTTTCTTCTTCCTTTTTATTTTCAAGAATGGTAAGGTCACTTATTTAAAAGCAAGAGTGAGAGGGTGCTCAGGTCACTCTGCATGTGGCGTGAAGTGACTTCTCTGTGGCTGTACCAATACTCACATTTCCCCAGTGCCAGTGGTTCTAAACAGCAATGTGGGATAGTTTCCTCCCACCAAATCTTTCCTCATGTGCCTGCCATCGTGCTCACTGTGGTCCAGCGTGACGTGGTGCTTCTGGTGAGTGTCGAAAACCTCGTGAGTGTTTGGTGCATCTAGTTCCTGATCATCTCTTATGATAGCTGTGTTTATGAGCCCCTTGTAAGAAGCAGAAGTGAAAGACGACTTGAGTGCAATGCAGACTTAGCGATAGAGAGTTCTCTTTGGAAAGCTGAATACACAAGCATCTCTTTTCTTTTCTGGTTAGGTATAGTGCTTTTAATGTAGCCTTGCAGACAGAGGGGAAAAAAATGTTTCTTAGATTACAGACATTCCCCCCAGCCCCATTCCACTCTTCCTGAGCTACATAAATCTGTATCACCCAGATGGTAAAAGAAGCAAAACGTGTGCTCGTAATTACCAACCAGTTTTAAGCTGATGCTGCCCCAGATGAATGGCTTTCTGCAAGTCTACATTAGGCTCAGGTCTACATGATGGCAAGTCAGGATTTTGACATTTTTTTAATAAAAGGTCCCAAATGGCTCCTTTCCCTCCTTTATTACCAGTTAATTTCAAGGGGGTTATTTTTGTCTTCTTAAGATATTTCTGACCATGATTCGTCATGTCAGTTTCCCACCCCAACTTTTAGCATCTTTTATTAGATGCCAAACACATAGATGAGGTGAGGAGTTACGGTCCCCCTGCCTCATGTAGACCTGTGGAGAGAGGTCAGTTGTTAGAAGGAATGAGTTTAGATGCAGGTGCAGAATCATTTCAGTGCAGCACCACCACACTTGTCATCTTTGGGTTAATTCATTTTTTCTGGTATTCATAGCAATCAAACACAGAGCAATTCACTTCTCTCTGGTTCTATCAGTAAATTTGATCAGTGGAATATTTAGCTCTCAGTTGATTGCTCTATGCTTGTATATTGCTATGACCTAAAAAAATGAACAGCTTGCCAAACAATTAAGCACATGGGGCCTTAGGAATGTGGCCTCAGTCCCAAATTTGATGTGCATTACATTTCTCGCAAGTTGCAGGCATCACACACTTGGTGCAAAAGGTTTACTGTACCTGTTTCTTTGGGACAGCTGTATGAGGTTTATCTTCTTGTACTTTCTTTTCACTGACCCCCTTCCCTGCTGTTTTCTCCTCTACCTTTTCCCCTTTAATCTTTTTCTCTTGCATTTGCCCCTTTTTCTCTTCTAGTTGCTTCTTACGTTTTTGCTCTTCTATCTTAGCTCTCTCTTCTTCCTCTGCCTTTGCCCTCTGCCTCTCCTCTTCTGCCTTCCTCTCCTGCTCCTTGACCCTCTGCCTCTCCTCTTCTGCCTTCCTCTCCTGCTCCTTGACCCTCTGCCTCTCCTCTTCTGCCTTCCTCTCCTGCTCCTTGACCCTCTGCCTCTCCTCTTCTGCCTTCCTCTCCTCCTCCTTAATCCTCTCCCTCTCCTCTGCCTCCCGTCTTTCTCTCTCTTGGGCAGCTGCTTTTTCCTCTGCTTCCTTTTTTGCTTTCTCCTCTGCTATTTGTCGGTCTTGCTCAGCTTTAATTCTTTCTCTTTCTTCTGCTTCCAACCTGGCCCTTTCTGCCTCAGCTCTTTCCCTGGCTTCTTCTTCCATCTTTTCATTCTGGAGAATCTCATCTGAGCCCCTTTCCCCCTCCTCCTCGGTCTTAGGCTCATCTGCACTGATCTGCCCATTTTTCAGCGGCATGACTGTTTCCTGCTGGGTGTCTGCCGTTTTCTCTTCTACCACCACCTCTACCTGATTTTCTTCAATGCTCCCTGGCTTTGGCTTCTCTTCTTCCTCTTCCTCCTTTTCCTTCTCGTCTTTCTTTTTCTCTTCCGCTTCCATCCAATCATTCTTCTGGTGTGACTTGGTGACTATTTCCGTTTCCTCCAGCTCCTGTCTTTCCTGGCGACTTTCACTTTTTCCTTCCTTCTCTGCCGTTTCATTGTCTGTTGTGTTGTTTTGCATTCTTCTGCTGGAGAGCGACAAACTTGCATCTGTTATTGTTGGGTCAAACTCCTTCTGCCGTTCCAGGGCTTCCTGGAGGCGCTTTTGGCGTCTTTCCTCCCGCCGAGCCAGTCGCTCCAGGAGAGCAGCCTCATCATCGCCCTCCGCCTGAGTGTTGGTGGTGGTTGTCTTGACCTCCTCGTCAGGCACACTGGACAACAGAAACGACATCAAGGACAGCTTGCTGATTAATCGGTCAGCTGGATTCATGCACTGTGCCACATGGGAACTACAGCAGATACATAGAGAAATCTATATACACACACTGCCCATATATAACCCCATATTAGTACATTCCTGTCTGGCTTTCAGTGATAGCATATGCAAACCTTTGTCCATGGTCTTTCTCTGGCCACGGTGAGTCTATTCTGTAAACAGAAGAGCTAAGTATAATGCCCCCTGGGCACTGTGCCTCTAGCAAAAATTCATGAGCATTAGTGAATAAATACCTCAGCTCTCTTCACCGTTGGAATCAGATAGCTCCAAGATACCTGCAGCACACTAGGTCTTAGAGCTCCCAGTGGAGTTAAGCTCCAGATACTCACAGTGGTAATTTGCTCAGAAAGAAAACCTTTATTTGGTTGCGTTGCCTTCTCTGACTCATTTTCCCACACTGCTACCAGCTTTTCCTAGGATCACTTTACAAATAAACTGTTTGTGCTTAAATCTTTGTTTCAGAATCTGATTCTTGGAGAACTCAAATTAAGACAAGGACAAAACTGAAGAAACAAATTCCTCTCATATCATATAGTGTTTCCACATGATGCCAAGTCATCTGGAATTCCTGATCTGGATTTCTGGAACACAAAGTACTTTGAGAGGAAGGGAGTGTATGTATTAATAATAGGGCACAGATGCTATACTATATTCAGGCTAATAACCCCTACGGTGGGGACATCCAACTGTCCACCACAATTCATGCTCCTCCTTCCTTAGTCAAGGGGAAGTCATTGCCCATCAAGTCATTGCCTAACCCTCCCTTCTTCCTTGCACCTGGGTGGGGCCACATGCCCAATAATTCCAATGAAGTATGAGTAGAAGTGTGATGTCCAGGCCAGGACAAATAAGAAGCAGAGGTACCTTCTCTTCCTTTTCAATCTCTGCTGGCTAGATTAGAGGACTCCAAAGCCCCTGAGTTTGATAGACTTATAAGAGAACAGAAGATAGGGGACCAGTCCTACCAATCAGAAATACCCAATTTGGGAACTCATTGTTAAAGCAGCTGATGTTGCCCTAACTAATATATATATATAATATACCATCTACATTCTTTGTCAAGATTTCCATGAGTAAAGGGTCTCTTGCCCTTCTTTTCTACAGCAGACAAAGAATAGTTAGATTTGACGTTTATAAAATAAGAAGAGAAAATCTCTAAAAACCAAACTGCAGCATGTCCATCACCATGCTCACTACTGTGGGATGATGGCTGGACACTGCCCAAGCCAGGGGTGTTGGTCTTCACTGCAGGAAACAACTAGTCATGTGATACTAGGACTGTGACCAGAGTTGGAAAAGTATGTCTTGCAGTGTTTTGAAACTCCATCAAATTTTATGGTTCATACCAACCTTGGCCCTTTTGAAGTTCAAGTTCACTTAATTTTGGAAAAACACACTTCACCTTTAACAGTAAGAAATGGCAGAGTAGAGGCCAGATTTTAAACTTTTTTGGCCTTCGCTGTTGCTGTAAGCCACCATGTCGATGAATTAGACACATAAGGGTTAAACTTCTCTGAAAATGCAAATAGTTTAGAATTTAAGGGAAAAAAAATCTATATATATGAGGCATTTGGATCAACTGAATTTAAATAATTTTTAAGAGGTATCTTAAATTCCAAAATGCTAGTTGGCTTAAAGAACTCTTAAGAAACAACAGACTCTACTGAATCTTTCTTTGCTATTTGCTATTTATAAATCAGGACAGCTATTATCAGTAGAAGCTGAGTACCAACTACAGTTGCTTAGCCCCAAGAAGAATACTTATTTTTCATGTCATAGATAAATTACATGAATATGAGCTACCAAAAAAAAAAAAAAGAATTTTATACTCAATCAATAGCATGAAATAACTATTAATAGTAAATTGTGAAAGAAGAGAAATACAAGTAGGAGCAAGATTTTAAAAGCAAGAAAACTACAGGCACTAGTAACTTTTTACGGCATTGTTGATTATTCCCTAATAGCCAGATTCATGGAAGGCCTTAAAATGTAAAATGTTGCGTTTAAACTCTTTTTTTCCTATCTCCCTCAGCTCAAAAATGGAAAAGGAAGTGATGACCATACTGTTCTGATTTAGAAGATTCTGCTACCATCTTCCTAGTAATGGTCAAGATTATTATGTGCATTTTACATGTGTTATCATCTCATTTAAATTTAATGACACGCCTGAAACAAAATTATACTTTTTATTTCCATTTAACTGAAGAAACAGAGTTAGTGAAGGGAGGGTCAAGTTGGGATTCAAAGCCAGGTGGTGAAGCCCAGAGAATAAACCTCAACCTCTTGGCTATGCACCCTCCCTAATTAGGAGCTATTTACTGAGGGATGAGGTCTGTTTGTCCACCTAACCAAGAAGCTTCCTTATTGAGGCATCCTGCCAGCATTTTCACAACTGCCTTCAGAAACCTTTTGTGTACCCACTGAAATTCACATTAAAGAGGTCATAACCCTTTCCCTTCAGAATTTTCTATATAGATTGAATGAAGGGGATTATCAAATACAGTTTCCTCCCAACACACACAAAATAAGAGAATCTAAAACCAAAACCACACAAAAGATCTTATATGATGATTTCATTATATGTAACCATTTCATAATTAAAAAAAATCTTTTCCTCCATTCCCCTTCAAACATTCTCATTTTTTCTGTACCTTGAAGCATATACATGACATATACTATTAGCGTAACTCACTGTGTGACCTTGTATGTGTGAACTTTTAAAAGTCCCTTTAAAAGAAGTTAGGGCTCCCCTGATGGGTCAGATGGTAAAGAATCTGCCTGCAATGCAGGAGACCCTGGGTCAGGAAGACCCCCTGGAGAAGGGAATGGCAACCCACTCCAGTATTCTTGCCTGGAGAATGCCATGGATAGAGGAGCCTGGTGGGCACAGTCCATGGGGTAGCAAAGAGTCGGACATGACTGAGCAACTAACACACACTTGTTATAAGAAATTGAACTTACTACTAAGAGATCTCGACTTTCCTGATTTCCACCAGGATTGGTATAGGGAAAAATGCAGTACTAAACTCATAAGCTTCTTTGAATAACTACGTTAAATTAAACAGGATTCTGCACCTTGCAGAATATTACCGAGAACAGAGAATACTGGGTTAGGGTGTATATTAGGAAGAATAAGACATCTGCAATTCATGCCTACTTTTAAAATTGAAGTATTCTCTCTGCTACTGGTAGGTGCAGAGGACTATTAAACTAATATATCTTTAGTTCAGAACAGATAACAATACCTTAAAGAATGAATGTAAATAGTTTTCCTTATTTAAGAATATGACCCATGATTTTTAGTAAATAAAAAATTTACTAGATTACAAAGAAAATATCCTTCAATTGGGGTGTGTTTAGGGGACGGAATAGGGGGTGAGAAGAAAGGAGTATTGGTGTCCTGATGTCTAAATCAGATCAACTGTCCAGTCTGGTGAGTTGCCAATAACGGCCACACAAGAATTAAACAAGCTAGAAAGAGTGAAAGAGATTGAGTTGGGCTGAGAAGGGAGTGTTTTGCCCAACACATTTCTTTCATCAGACTGGCTAAGAAGCAACTGAGAAATGTGCCCTTCCAAAGAGGACAGTACCTGTTCTGGGTATTGACCTCCACCTGGTCAGTCACCTGCCCCAAGGCTTCTTCCTCTTGCTTCTGCCGCAGCCTTTCCTGTCGGGCGCGGCGGCGCCGTTCCCGGGCGGCCTCTTCCTCGTCATCGTCATTCCGCTGGTAGGCGATTCTGCAACATCGAAAACACCAACTCTTGAGCCAAATGCCAACCATCTTTACCAGCTTCTTGGCAGGATCGACCCTGAACATGACTACTCACTGAACCACAGAGTTCTAAGAGGACGATTCTGTTTCTTAACATTTAGAGACCTGATCTGATGAGTTTTAAAATTTTTAAGTATCTGAAAACCATTAGTCCAATAGCTACAGAGGATAATTGACAATGATCAAATAACAGCTTAAACTGAAAAAATTTATACAACAGCAACTGCCTTTGAAGACTGTGGGTTAGCTTATTTAGATTTCTTTACTAAGCTGATGATTAGTAAAGATTTAGAAGCAGAAATCCAAAGAATTGAACTGAAAGTAATCAAAACACTCATCGAAAAGATTCAGCATGTTGTATGAATTATTTGTGGATATATTTTCACAAAGGTCAGAAAAGAATCAAGTTATGTTACCAAGCCAGGAATCTGGTATTAACAAGCCAAACAGCTAACTAAAAACCAGAGCAGGATATCCTCTTTGCTTGGATTTATTTTTTCCTTTTGTAGTTCCTTTTCATGGAAGAAAGAAGGTGTTGCTGACAACTGAGAAGAGGCTTCACACTCAGGGCAGTGCCCTCTGTGTGTGTGCTCACTGTGACCAACTCTTTGTGACCCCCTGGACTGCAACCTGCAAGGCTCCTTTGTCCATGGGATTCTCCAGGCAAGAACACTGGAGTGGGTTGCCATCTCCTCCTCCAGGGGATCTTCCTGACACAGGGATCTGACCTGTGTCTCATGTCTCCTCCATTGCAGGTGGATTCTCTATCACTGAGCCACTGGCAGTGCCCTCTATGGCCCCCTCTTTTGTTCTAAAACTGCCTAGTGTCCCACCACCCTCACACTGGGTGCCTCATGGGAGCCTACAGGAGTGTACTTAGATAGAACCTGTGGGCTAAGGCGTGCTGCATTCCATGGGATCACAAAAAGTCCGACACGACTTAGAGACTGGACAACAACAGCAACAATAGCAAGTAGAAGAGGCAGAGAGGGTTTCACAGGCGTATGTGATATTTAGCTTTCCTGGTTTAATCTGAAGCAAAGAGCTATTTAGGGAAGTTATACAATCGGAATCACTAGTTAGATATGTTTCCTCTAATATTTATTCCCAAGTAAAGAGTTGGAGCTGGAGTGCTGCAGATGCCCAGACTCAAAAGGAGAAGGCCTACATGGTTAACCTGGCTGCTCTGGAGGGAGGGCTATGACTGAGATACAGAGCGCTGGGAAGGCACGGCTGTGCTGGGTGACCTGATGGTTCCATGGGTTGGGATGCAGCTGCGTTGACCACCACACTGCTTTTTACATTGGAGAATTCATGTGCTTTTTTTTTTTAGACAGTGTTACTTACATATCTACAAATAGAAATGCAGATATGTAAACATTACATGCCTATCAATCATGACTAAGCTAAAATAATTTACAAATGAAATCATACAATTTACACCAACAAAACAAACCTAACAGGACAGATGAAGTTTGCTCCTGTTAGATTTACAAACTAGGTATTTTTAGATCCAGTACTTCATCTTTTGACTTCAATAATACAAATGCTATGAATGTTTTTGGACCTAGGTTCTTACAGAATAAGATGAACAGTTCTGAAGGTTGGTTGGTTTGCTCTTTGCTACTTAAGAAACTCTGACTTCATACTTGCTAAAATGTGCTGGTGTGCAATATTCAAATGCCAATATAAATAAACTGTCACTTAGTAATTCTATAAAGCTGACTGGTTTATTTCCACAAATATGGAGAGAAGGGTAGTGTGATACAGTTAAAGGATAACTAGATTAATATTCAGAAAACCTGGTTTCTACAACTGGTCTCTCCCTAGCTTGCAGCTCTTTGATTAACCTGCGTTACACTGCCTTGTCTGGAAGTGGGTGATAATCAAAAGAAATCACGGGTGTGTTGTGGTAAGGCAAGCTACAGTGTAGTATTTTGTTGTTAATACGAAAGCGCAGTGGAGGAGCTGCTTTGTGAGGAAAGATGAGTTCAATTTTAGACTTGTTGAATTCGAGGTGACAGCATGACAAGATTCAAATGTTCCTTTCTAATTCAATCACATTGTAGTTTGCAGTCAAAAGCCCTTCCCAGTGGTTTGGCTTCAGTCTTCAGATTCCTGGCTTCATATTCCTTTGGCTTATTTCTCAATAGACAACTTTAACCACAGCAGGGAGAATGAGTCCTTACTGACGGCTTCCCAAGCTAATCAAACAGAAAGTCTTAATTTGCCCTTCTACATCTCTGGTTCAGCCATGAGGTCTTGGCTATTACTTGGGGCCTTCCTTTTCCAAGACAAGCAAGACACATAAAAGCTCCATATGGCACACTTTATGCCAGAAACAAAATTCTCCCCTCTCCTAAAAATGGAATCTCATTTGAAGCCCTTAATTTCGCATTACACTTGAACAATTTGAGACGTTACTGTCTCCTCCCACGCACCCACCCAATGAGCTTCATGGTGGAGGCTGTTGGCTTTTAGTTCTGACACCACCTATATCTGCCATCTGTCTCAGCCAGGTCACACTCAGTCTTCCTTCATCTCAGATTCCTCTTTGGAGGAGTGACCCTGAACAACCAGATCATCTCCACTGCCTCTTCTTACTTCATACGGCTTCAGTTCATTTCAGTTCAGCTCGGTCACTCAGTCGTGTCTGACTCTTTGCAACCCCATGAACTGCAGCATGCCTGTCCTGTCCATCACCAACTCCCGGAGTCCACCCAAACCCATGTCCATTGTGTCGATGATGCCATCCAACCATCTCATCCTGTGTCGTCCCCTTCTCCTCCTGCCCTCAATCTTTCCCAGCATCAGGGTCTTTTCAAATGACTCAACTCTTCACATCAGGTGGCCAAAGTATTGGAGTTTCAGCTTCAACATTAGTCCCTCCCAGGACTAATCTCCTTTAGGATGGACTGGTTGGATCTTCTTGCAGTCCAAGGGACTCTCAAGAGTCTTCTCCAACACCACAGTTCAAAAGCATCAATTCTTTGGCACTCAGCTTTCTTTATAGTCCAACTCTCACATCCATACATGACTACTGGAAAAACCTTGACTAGACGGACATAGCCTTGACTAGATGGACATTTGTTGGCAAAGTAATGTCTCTGCTTTTTAATATGTCTAGGTTGGTCAAAACTTTCCTTCCCAGGAATAAGCATCTTTTAATTTCATGGCTGCAATCACCATCTGCAGTGATTCTGCCCAGAAAAATAAAGTCAGCCACTGTTTCCCCATCTATTTGCCATGAAGTGATGGGACCAGATGCCATGATCTTCATTTTCTGAATGTTGAGCTTTAAGCCAACTTTTTCACTCTCTTCTTTCACTTTCATTAAGAGGCTCTTTAGTTCTTCTTCACTTTTTGCCATAAGGGTGGTATCATCTGCATATCTGAGGTTATTGATATTTCTCCCAGCAATCTTGATTCCAGCTTGTGCTTCTTCCAGCCCAGTGTTTCTCGTGATGTACTCTGCATATAAGTTAAATAAGCAGGGTGACAATATACAGTCTTGATGTACTCCTTTTCCTATTTGGCTTACAATTTACCATTACATTCCATCGGTAGACTCTTGTTTAGGACACACAATTGCCAGAGCTAGATTTTTGAGGACATTTATTTATTTTTAATGTTTTTTATTGTGGTAAAATATAATATAAAATGTACTATTTTAACCGTATTTAACTGTACAGTTAGTTCAGTGGCACTAAGTATATCCACACTGTCATGTGACTCTCACCATCATCCATCTCCTGAATGTTTCACCTTCCTAAACGGAAACTCTGTCCCCATTAAACACTAATTCCCAATTCTCCTTTCCTATCCCCTCACCCCCGGCCCCTGGTATCTACCAGTGCACTTTCTGACGCTATGAACTTGACTATTCTAGATATCTTGTATAAGTGGAATCAAACAGTATTTGTCTGTACCTAAGTGTATTGGGGCTTCCCTGGTAGCTCAGCTGGTTTAGAATCTACCTGCAATGCAGGAGAGCCTGGTTTGATTCCTGGGTTGGGAAGATTCCCTGGAGAAGGGATAGGCTACCCACTCCAGTATTCATGGGCTTCCCAGTGGCTCAGATGGTAAGGAATTACCTGCAATGTGGGAGACCTGGGTTCAGTCCTTAGGTTGGGAAGATCCCCTGGAGGAGGGCATGGCAACCCACTGTAGTATTCTTGCCTGGAGAATCCCATGGACGCAGGAGCCTGGCGGGCTACAGTCCATGGAGTTGCAAAGAGTCAGACACGACTGAGTAACTTAAGCACAGCACAGCATAGCAATGTGTATTGGGATGTATTTTTAAGGTTAGCTTCATTTATGTCCTACAGATTGTACCTTCCTTTTTTCCCTGTGCTATATAGTAGGTTCTCATTAGTTATCTATTTAATACATATGGCTATTAATAAAGAAACATGTTAAAATTGTTTTCAAAGTTAAAAACAAAGGAGACAAAATTATTTCATGGTATTTTGAATCAGAATGTGCCCAGTTGCTGGCTCAATGACTTACCAGTTGACTTTATACGTGAAATTGTGTCCATGCCAAATGACTTGATATGTGTGGAAATTCTTTGAAGGTGAGCCTCCCTACATCAGCTCTCCAAGGTCAGAGCACACAATGGCTGCTTAGCTTGCAGGCCTCTCCCATGACAACTACCCTTCATACTACTACCAGAGATTTATTGCTTTTCTTTCAAAATTGAAAAAACTTAATTGTTAAAATTTTTTCTGGCTCCAAAAGTAACATGCATTTATTGTTTTCTTAAACCAGACATTTAAAAATGTATAAAAGAGAAAGTAAAAATCAGTTTCCTAATCATACCCCTCAGATATGAATATTATTAATATTCAATTTAGGAGAAAGTGAAGAGGAGCTAAAAAGCCTCTTGATGAAAGTGAAAGAGGAGAGTGAAAAAGTTGGCTTAAAGCTCAACATTCAGAAAACAAAGATCATGGCATCTGGTCCCATCACTTCATGGGAAATAGATGGGGAAACAGTGGAAACAGTGTCAGACTTTATTTTGGGGGGCTCCAAAATCACTGCAGATGGTGACTGCAGCCATGAAATTAAAAGACGCTTACTCCTTGGAAGAAAAGTTATGACCAACCTAGATAGTATATTCAAAAGCAGAGACATTACTTTGCCGACTAAGGTCCGTCTAGTCAAGGCTATGGTTTTTCCTGTGGTCATGTATGGATGTGAGAGTTGGACTGTGAAGAAGGCTGAGCGCTGAAGAATTGATGCTTTTGAACTGTGGTGTTGGAGAAGACTCTTGAGAGTCCCTTGGCCTGCAAGGAGATCCAACCAGTCCATTCTGAAGGAGATCAGCCCTGGGATTTCTTTGGAAGGAATGATGCTAAAGCTGAAGTTCCAGTACTTTGGCCACCTCATGTGAAGAGTTGACTCATTGGAAAAGACTCTGATGCTGGGAGGGATTGGGGGCAGGAGGAGAAGGGGACAACCCAGGATAAGATGGCTGGATGGCATCATGGACTCGATGGATGTGAATCTGAGTGAACTCCGGGAGATGGTGATGGACAGGGAGGCCTGGCATGCTGCGATTCATGGGGTAGCAAAGAGTCGGACACGACTGAGCGACTGAACTGAACTGAATATTCAATGTAATCTACCAGAACTTCTCTTTATCTTTACACGAAAGTGTTAATCTCTCAGTCATGTCCAACTCTTTGCGACCCCATGGACTGTAGCCCACCAGGCTCCTCTGTCCATGGCATTCTCCAGGCAAGAATACTGGAATGGGTTGGGTTGTCATTCCCTTCTCCAGAGAATCTTCCTGATCCAGGGATAGAACCCAGGTCTCCTACATTGCAGGCAGATTCTTTACCATCTGAGCCACCAGGGAAGAACTATGCATGCATAGATATTTTAATTTTTAACCAAGTAGGATGATGATATATACATTATTTTAGAAATAATTTCTCTAATTTACCTTATTTATTACTATTTTAACACATTAACAAAATATAATTTTCAACAGCAACACTGTATTCTTTGACTGGATGTATGTAGTAGATATATGTATATGGTGTACTATAATCTATTTAACCAGTTTTCTACTGACGGGCAGTTAAAATTTTTCCAAATTTATGTTCTTATAAACAATGCTGCACAGGACCTCACTATAGATATACTTTTACCACTTGTTCAATTACTTATCTAGCAAATATTCTCAGAAGTTAGAATTTCTGAGTTTAGGAGTAGGCTCATTTAAAGGCTTTTTGATACACATTGACAAACTGCCCTCCAGAAAGGTATGTCACATGTGAGTGTTAATTTCACCATAATAAGAACTTACTCAAAAAGACAGATGAGAACACAGCATCCTTAATACACCCACATGATAGCTCAACTGCTTTAGGCTTTGGTTAAAGACAAAATTTTAACATTTCTGATTTTCCATATACCACATTTACATGTATTGAAATGCTGCTGACCAGTAAAAATCATACCTAACCACCCAGTGGGCTGCAATGAAAGCATAACAATCCATTTGTTCTTTCTGTGAAACTTCAGCAGATGCTGGCAGTAACCAGTCTACTGTATCCTACAAAGATAACTGATGTTCCCAGATGACTCACAAGCAGCGGATTTCCTCTGAATCATCTGAGAAAGATTAAACTCTATTTATTAAAGTTTTAATCAAATGCATTTTATTTAAAAACGAGTAATCCCAAATGATCACTTGATAAGGGTGAAAGAGGAGAGTGAAAAAAGCTGGCTTAAAACTCAACATTCGAAAAACTAACATCATGGCATCCAGTCTCATCACTTCATGGCAACTAGAAGGGGAAAAAGTGGAAACAGTGACAGACGTTTATTTTCTTGGACTCCAAAATCACTGTGGATGGTGAGCGCAGCCATGGTATTAAAAGACACTTGCTCTTTGGAAGGAAAGCTATGACCAACCTAGGCAGCATATTAAAAAGCAGAGACATCACTTTACCAACAAAATTCTGTATAGTCAAAGCTATGCTTTTTCCAGTAGCCATGTACGGATGTGAGAGTTGGACTATAAAGAAGGCTGAGGACTGAAGAATTGATGCTTTTGAATTGTGGTGCTGCAGAAGACTCGAGAGTCCCTTGAAGAGCAAGGAGATCAAGCCAGTAAATCCTAAAGGAAATCAACCTTGAATATGCATTGGAAGGACTGATGCTGAAGCTGAAGTTCTAATACTTTGGCCACCTGATGTGAAGTGCCAACTCATTGGAAAAGACCCTGATGCTGGAAAAGATTGAAGGCAAAAGGAGAAGAGGCCAGCTGAGGATGAGATGGTTAGATAGCATCACTGACTCACTGGTCATGAGTCTGAGCAAACTCTGGGAGATACTGAAGGACAGGGAAGACTGGTGAATGTGGTCCATGCGGTTGCAAAGAGTTGGACTCAACTTAGCAACTGAACAACAATAACAAAATCTCAAGTGATATGTAAAGCACCTCTTATTAAATGTTCAATTAACCAGAATCCATGACTTTCCCACCCAGGGTAGGTGTAAGCAGGTTTACTCTGGAGCATTACTCTTTTGTTTCTGGGTAACTGCCATTCCTTGTGTTTTAGAGAACACTTGGAGAAAGGTGAGATTGATCTTACCGCAGGAAGGCAAGTGCTGAGGGCAGCAAAATGGCACATCAGATGAGACGATCTTATGTGTGTGTGTGTGTGTGTGTGTGTGTGTGTGAATAAGTATTGACCAATCTCAAAAGTCAATAGTAATGACATGATGTTATTTGATTGTGTCAGTGGTATGAAAAAAGCAGAAAGGACTGGCTTTTCTTCCATTCCCAGAACCACTGCCTAAATATCCTGGTGTTATATTATAAGAAAAAACAGATCTATGCACTGGGAAAACTCTCTTGGAATGCTGTGGCTTTCACACCAAAGACTTTTTAAGTCTTTACCACCAGACTTCTATTGCCTCAGTGTATTCAAGTAACACAGTAATCATGTTACAAGCTGTGCCTTTTAGATAGAAAGTTCAAATAAATAAAAGTTTTGCAGACATGGCGAATAATGAAACCACTGAGGACTCAGTGTCTTTACATTTGGCTGGGCTAGGGTCTAAATGTATACTAGATGAAAGAGGAAGTGGCAGAGGCTTCCACAGTCAGATACTGGAGCAAGCCACTAGCTGTCAGCTTGCCCCAATGTCCCCTGAATCCCATCTTTTCCAAAACACTTCTCAAGACTTGCTCAACACTGACAAAATTCTTTTTATGATTTCATCTACAGTTTAGAGTTCTTTTAACCCCATGTTCTCCATAGTTAGAAGAATATTACTCTCAATTTCCTTTGATTTTTTTTCTTAAAAAAATTTTTTTTTGCTGTTTTCTGATTTGAGTTTCTAGTACATGATCCTTAAACTTTCAAGTAAAAATTCTGGCAATAACATTTTATTAACAAGATCTCTTATCAGGAAACCATGTTTAAAAATAGAACAAGAAAAAAAATAACTTTTTATGAAAGGACTGATTTTATTAAAAGTTTAAGAGCACTACAGAAAAGATTTAATTTTCTATATCTCATAGCAGTAGTTAATAACATTTGAGGAATGTGAATCCCTTTAAAATATCAAGAAAAAATAAAATATTATGATAATTGCTTATACATTTGTTATCTATTAAAAATGTCTTATAAAGTGCCTAAAAATTCAACACTGTATAGAAAGGAATCTGTATTTGATAAAGCAGTGTATTAATACATATTTGGAGAACAGTTTTTCATACCTTAAAAAATTATTTATCAGACTACAGAAAACACTTGGTGTGGATATAAACTTGGGACTCTTTCAGTAATTTCATTGCTGGAGAACCACTGGTATACAGAAGATTACCAGAGTGCCACTGAACAGACTTGGACTTATCCCCTTCAAGCCCTTTTCCACCCTTTAACATTCCTTGTTCTTGGTAAGCACACATGCAGACCCACTGATTAAGTGACAAAAACCTAGGGGGAAACAAAAGGCTCAAGGCACTAAAATGAGGCCTGTGTACAAAAGACTTAAAGAGAGCTCATTTGGATCAAAATTTCCAAGTCTCTCTGTCCGTCCCTTGATTGTTTCTGCCACATTCTTCTACTTTAAAAGGAGAATGTTGCAACTAAAATTCCAACAGAACAAATAAATTCGCTACCTGAAAGAAGGACTCCTACCAGTAGCTCATCATTTGTGGATTCACAGTAAGTTGCAGACCAGTAGACACTTAGCTGAAGCCCAAGTTCAGCTTTCATCTCCCTGTAGCCCTCCATAACTCTGCTTTCATGCAAGGAGTCATCTGATAGAAGGTGGTGCTGGCTGAAAAAGATTCCAGGTGGTAACTGAGATACACAACCCCAAACATGATTTTGCCCCCAGTTTTCTGCAGCTGTACATGCCCTACGCAGGCCAGATTCAGGAGGAAGACAGCCTGGGGTTTAGCCACAAAGGCCAACTTCTTAGTCAATTACATTTCTTTGATTTCCATCATTCTTGGTTCTGACAATGTCATTGTCTTGACCTGGGTTTTACAATGGGATCCAACTTAGAGCTAAAACCTCCTATGGGCTGAAAATATACTCATCAGCTATTAGGAGGCAGAATGATTGGTACATACTTTCAGTATTGTTTTTCATGTACCAAAAAACCCCAGTGATTTTTTTTTCATAATATGAAATGCAAGCGATTCTCCAAACATATCCAGTTAGTTCTGTGAATTGCTCAAACGTTCTCAGTAAAATTTCGGGCAATGCTGTGATCAGGAGGGAAAATATCCTGAGCTACTGAAATGAGTCATATTTGCTCTACAGATTGATTGTGTATTTGAAAGTTAAAAAGAGGTTTATAGATACATTCCAGGCTCTTAAATATGATTTTGTTTATATGTGGTATCTGTAAAATGATGTGGCTTCATTTAATGCACATGAGATCCAATTCTGAATGTTTTTCCTTGGATTCCTTAAAAGAAAGGCATTGAAAATTACAGTGGAGGAAAAAAAAAAATCAAGAAAATAAAAGTATTTTCAGGTCAGAATATGTTTAGTCAATTGGTCTATTAGTAATTAACGCATGCCAAAATGAAAGAAAGCCCCTCTCATTTAGAATGTGCGTGTGTGTGTGTGTGTATATATATATATATATATATATATTTTTTTTTTTTTCCTGGTAGGGAAGGTAAAAATATGCTGACTTTCACTGTAGGATTCATTGCTCTGTCAGGGTATGCCTTTTGTGGGAGTGCTGGCATGCAAGTGGATATGATACTCTGAAGAAGTTTACTTAGGAAGAAAGGTATGTCCCACCCCATCTCCTCATACACACACATTTGAGAATCACTAAGTTTGCAAACCAGCCATAAGTTTTGGTTCTCAGTAGTAAGACACTGCGTGCTTGCACACTTCAGGGTTCTTATATATATGTTGTCACCACAAGTCATCACCACCAGCCTACCATGTGCTTTATATAATGGTGACGGCCACAATCACATACGTTTCTATAACCACAGACCATGATGGGGAAACATTTGTTGCAGAACACATTAGAAAGAAACAACCATCGCGCAGTGGGAGAAAAATCTTTTCACTTGCCTCCTCACACTCTCGGAGCAGGCTGGTTCTTAGAATCGTAACCGTGACATCCTGTCAGATAAATAGATCGGGTCTGATCGATCACGTATCGGGGAGTACAGGGAGTTCTGATTGTGACTCAGGTTTATATGGCTAAGGGCTTATGTGAACACAGTTCTCAGAATGGTCCTGCCCTGCCAGATTCCTAAGCTTAGAGACTTACTTCTGAATTGATACGCAAAGTCACAGGAAAGTTTTAAAAGATGAACTCCAGTTGTTTGGGATCGGTATTTTAAATTAAAAGATGTTTAGCGTGAAATATATTTTACCTATGAATGAGTGTATAGTACATGACCACTTAAAAGAAAAATAATGAAACAAATACCATGTGCCTTCTACCCAGCTTAAATCGCACCAGCACCCTGGAGGGCCTTACATGCTCTTCTTCAATCCCATCCGCCTCTCTTTTTTAAAGCCTCCAAATAACCTTTAGCCTGATTTTTTTCCTATTTTAATTATTTTCTTGCTTTTCTTTGTAGTTTTACCCCAACAGATGTTCCCCTAAACAATTTGGTTTTCAGTTTTGCCTTCTTAGAACTTTATATAATCATACTGTATGAATCCTGTGATTAGTTTCTTTTACCCAATAGTATGCTTCTAAGATTCATCTATATTTATATAAATACCTGTAGTTTACAATGACAGATGAGACATAGGTTTCCCAAACATTTCTTGAGATTCTAGTTTGGATGAGATAAATGTCTAATTTTTTATCCAATGGGTGCCATGTTTTTTTTTAAACTCCACAAATGGTTGGTGATATTCAGTAGAAATAAAATGAATAGAATCAGGATTTATTTCTTTTTGAATTGCTATTTTTTCACATTTTTTTCAAAGAACAATGCTTCTGTCAAATCTATTAAACACGGATTTTGGAGGGATAATTCCATGGCAGTTTCCTGAGATAAAGTAAACTCTATTTATTCTGTCACAAACAGGACTGAATTTGCACCACTCCCATGATCCCACCCTATTCAAACAAGAAGCTTGGTCAGATACAGTTCAGTTTTTAATTTATAAATGTTTAGAAAGTGTAGTTATGGAAAGAGAAGGTTGATGATGGAGAAGATATATTTTACTTCTCACTTGATAATTCAAGTTAAGCTTTGATTTGAAATGAATGACAAGGAGTAAGAGAAATGTTTAAGTGGTTTGTAAGATAATTAAAATAAAGCAACCAAACTTTCCTCTCTTAACTCTAATTTGAAATTCAACTGGTATAAAATATGGCTGGGGGAATAAACCTAATTATTACATGTGTTTTCATAAACATTACTTTTTCTACATTCTCAACCTAGGATTCTTTGTCTAGTAAGAATCTTAAATAAAATATGATCATTAATAAACTTCAATTCAGTTCAGTTCAGTTCAGTCGCTCAGTCGTGTCTGACTCTTTGTGACCCCATGAATCGTAGCACGCCAGGCCTCCCCGTCCATCACCAACTCCCAGAGTTCACTCAGACTCACGGCCATCGAGTCAGTGATGCCATCCAGCCATCTCATCCTCTGTCGTCCCCTTCTCCTCCTGCCCCCAATCCCTCCCAGCATCAGAGTCTTTTCCAATGAGTCAACTCTTCACATGAGGTGGCCAAAGTACTGGAGCTTCAGCTTTAGCATCATTCCTTCCAAAGAAATCCCAGGGCTGATCTCCTTCAGAATGGACTGGTTGGATCTCCTTGCAGGCCAAGGGACTCTCAAGAGTCTTCTCCAACACCACAGTTCAAAAGCATTAATTCTTTGGCGCTCAGCCTTCTTCACAGTCCAAATCTCACATCCATACATGACTACTGGAAAAACCATAGCCTTGACTAGACGGACCTTAGTTGGCAAAGTAATGTCTCTGCTTTTGAATGCTATCTAGACTTTTTAAAATGCTATCAGTCAAAAGTAAAATCTGACTTGGGGCTGTTTCCTGAGGTATCTATGAAAGGACAATCTTGTTTTAATGTGCATAATAGATGTGGACAATAAACCTTGGGCCTAGGTAATTTATTTTCAAATAAAACATGATAAAATAATTCATCAGACCCAGGTAGCTATGACTGGCAATGCTACATCTTTCCAGTTCTTTCTCTCGCATGTAGGTCTGAATGTGGATATACAACTGATTGGAAAAAAAAAACAACAAAAAACTACCTGAGAACCAGGTGCAGGGAAAACCCCACCCAAAGGCCAATTTGGATGCAACTACATCTGACCACAGATATATAAACAAGCAGATTCTTTTCACAGTCAAAAACAATCTCCTAGAAGCAGAAATTTCCATTGCCATCTTCAAATGTGAATATATGAACTCATTTTAGATGAGTCTTAGTGTGATCTAGAAATTCACATATTACCCCTCAATTTGAAATACTTGTATGATGCAGTACAAAGGCCCATAATTCCACGTGGTGGGGCTTTGAATTATGGTACTGCTATCACATTGCTGAACATCGGACAAAAGAAACAAAGTGATTGGAAAAACAAAAACAAGATGTCCTTAAGAGGAGATGATGAACCTGTGAGTAATTAGAAGGAATTCGTGTAAGGGAAAGCAGTATTTCAGACATGCTGATGGAAATGGTACATGGCATGTGGGCATTGCTAACTGAAGTCACATGTCCTGTGTCAGCTGAGAGGATTCTCAGCATCCTCTCTACATAGGCAGTGCGTAATGCAGGGAAATTTATGGGCAATGGATTTTCATAACAGGCCTTTTATGATCTTCTCCTCCCCCCAAAGTGCCCTCTGGAGCTTTTGTGCTTCCACTCTCATTTTTCTCAATTGGAAAAAGATTTAGTATTCATTTCCTCTTTTCTAGCACTCTCTTGGCTCCATTTCCCTTTGGGTGGCATAGCCTCCCATCACCACCCCTCCTTTCTCTCCCTCCTCTCTTCTTCAGAAACCAAAAGCTCAAATATACTGAGAGATATGACACTGGAGCATGGTTTCTGGCAACTCTGGTGAGTGAAGGGACTGTTATAACAAGAAAGCACATTTGAGGGGTGATTACTGCCTCCCCAACTCTAGAGGTATTCCACAACCTTACCTAACATCTGTGGGCTTCTCAGGTGGCACTAGTGGTAAAGAATCCGCCTGCCGACAGAGGAGATGCAGGCTTGATCCCGGAGTCAGGAAGATCCCCTGGAGTAGGAAATGGCAACCCACTCCAGTATTCTTGCCAGGATAATCCCATGGACAGAGGAGCCTGGTGGACCACAGTCCATGGAGGCGCAAAGTCAGACATGACTGAGTGCACACATACCCATGCCTAACATCCAGCTGGCTAGCTTCCCTGCCTATGCTAGGACCACAGAGTTTTGTTTACAAGTAGTAGCAAGTAGAAAGACAAACTTTGGATAGAGACAGGAAATGGAAAATGAAAGGCCAAATCCTGAAGCTTGGACCTGTGGGAAGAACACTTATTCTTGCAGGGAACTTGGGAGCCAACAACTGCTGATGGGCCCAACCTCCCTAATGTTAGGAAAAGAAGTCAAGGGGTCTGCTCTGTGCTTGGTGGATCATCTTCCTCAGTCAACAGAAATGTTACCTACACTGGGACCTGCACCATGGATAAGGGATAAAGCAGACACCTATTTGTTGTGATTTGGTGACCAAACCAAACCAAACCAGATAAAAACCTTCTTCCATGGTTTAAGTTAATAGAAGAACCCTATAAAAATGTGAACACTTAAATAGTTAATGTAATATTCAATAGCTAAGCTCCCACATTTATGCGTGTTAATCGAATTAGAATCACCAACAGCTTAAGAGTCAGACAGCCAGGGCTCTGAGAGAGAGGGACATGGGCATTAGAAACATTCTTGGATAAAACTTTAATTGCTTGAGGTACCTGTCCTGTACCAGCAGATTGATATCCCAACAGTAGAGTGTAAACCAACAAGGCTTATGCAATCTTCTGAGTAGATACCAGTGCAATCATTATTCCTTTAAAACTGTTACCTAGTACTGGAGGCACTGCTTCAGTAGGGGAGATAACCAACTTAAAAAATATATTTTTAATTACAAATTACAAAGTTACAGCATTGGCACTGGTTTATAGGTTTCTGAAAGTGTGTTAAAGTGTTAGTCACTCAGTCGTGTCTGACCCTTTGTGATCCCATCGACTACAGCCCACTAGGCTCCTCTGTTCATGGAATTCTCCAGGTTAGAATATTGGAGTGAGTTGCCATTTCCTACTTCAGAGGATCTCCCTGACCCAGGGATTGAACCTGGGTCTTCTTTATTGCAGGCAGATTCTTTACCATCTGAGCCACTAGGAAAGCCCTTATAGGTTTCTAATCTTGTGTATATTCTTCTCTACAACAAAACCACTGATCCACGCAGAACACAGACAGGACAAACTGGGACATCAGAGTGGTGGGCCATGAGCAGTCTAGATTCTGAAGAAGTGGTGGGTGACGTGCCAGATATGAATGTGGCATTTTAACTTACGGTATTGGGGTGCTGATTGTTAATGCTACTCGTAACATGCAAATTGACACCTAGGTGACTGGAATTAATGCATTCATTCAACACACATTTACTGAGTATTTACTCTATTCAAGCCACTGAAGGTAGAAACCAAGATGAAAACCCTGAAAAGAGTTTGCAATCTGGTAGGGAAGCTAAAAAATGTATAAGAACGTAATAGTAGGTAGAATGCAGTAAATATCAGAGGAAATGTTGATGAAATGATTTGAAGTTTAGAAGAGGAAGAAGGCAATTCCAGCTAAGGGATCAGAGAAGTACATGGAGAAAGTGTAGACCTTTAGTACTAGGGCTGGGGGGACAGAAAGGGATCCTCCCGCATACAAAGAGCTCAAATTGCAAGGTTGCAGAGTCAGAAATATGGACGTGGGAAAGCAAACAATCCAGCCTGGCTGGGGCTTGGAGTACATGAAGGGTATTAGTGAGGCTCCAGTTGTGCTTGGCACACGCAGAAGGACAGCTTCCAGTAACTGGAAGAGTAAACTGACCATTTTACGAAGCTTAAGGCGGGAGGCTTCTTCCCTGGCGGTGGCCCTACGGAAACACACAGGGAGGCTTTTCTAGTTTCAGTCTCCACTCCAGGTGTTTCACTTCACTCCACAGCTTTCTCTGAGAACTAAAGGGCCAGCTACCCAATATCAAGGGCTTCATAAATCTTAGCTACAAGAGGAGACTTCAGTTCAGCAAATCCTACAATCATTTAGAACAGAAGCACTGTGGAGGATCCTTCAAGAGCAATACACTATGATTTCCAGTTTTTCAGAGTGGCATTATATTATTTTATATTCTTGCCACATTCTCCACCCATCTTGTCTCAACTTTGCCCACATAGAGTAAATCAAATTTTGACTTATTCTGCTTGTTCATCAAATCTCAGGTGCAATCCACCACTGTGGCAATCTGGCAAGATATTAAAAACATAGAACAATTAAACTGGAAGGAATGTTGGAGGTTATTTTCAATCTATGCTATACATGGTAACATGGGGTTGAAGAGGTAAAGTTACTCACACAAGCAATTACAAAATCAGGACTAGACCCAGGTCTTTATATTCCATATTTGTTTTCTTTCTAACCTATGACACTATGGTCAGCTTTCTCAGGGTGTTCTGTAGATTAACAAATGGCTCCAGTCATCTAAATCAGAGATTAGCAAACTATGGCCCCAGGGCTAAATCCAGCCCACATTCTATTGTTGTAAACAAAGTTTTATTGGAGCATAGTCATTCCCAGATTGGCATTCAAATGTGAAAGCAGTCACATACAGAGTTGAGTAATTATGACAGAGAGGGTACTTCCCACAAATTTGAAAATACATATGTATATACACATATATGCTTATGTATGTATATGAACACATATACATACACGTATATATTCAATTATTTATAAGTAATATACATGTAGTGCTGTTTAAATGTTTATAGATTTATAAAACAGAAAAAGATAATGACAACAAAATAGAATATTTAAGATAAGTTTAATTTGTTAGTGTTCATAAAATATTTTTTGAAAACTCTTAGCTTAACATGCTGGATCAGTAGTTTGAAAATCTGTCTTTAAGTTCAATTTATTTTTGATAGTTGATTTTAAATGACAGCTATAACTTGGCTTGGCATTTTTACGCATTATACTAATAAGAGTCCGTCTCCCCCACCAACTATGCAGTTCTTGGTGAAATTTGCGTAGGAAATTTATGTTTGTCATGTTACCAACCAGTTGTTCACTTAAAGTCAGCCAAAGCTATTTTAGTTTTACGTTTTTAAATAAACAGCTTCAAATCCACTGTTATGTTTTGTCTGGGAGGTTTCTTTTAATAGATTAGAAAAGGCTGGTCCCAAGGTGAGGTATGAAGACCAATAGTCTTAGGTAGGTTATGTGTTTACATCTTTTCAGACCAAAAAAAAAGTCACAAAGCAATAGGATTATTTCCCAAATGATTTCTCTGCTGCATGAGCTTCTAGAAACAGTTACATTCCTCACTCTTTGTGGGAAGCTCTTCACTCATAGGCACAGGTGACGTGCGTGGCTCAGTAGCGGAGCACTCCTACACGCTCGCAGCGTTAGTGACACCTAGAGCTCGTTCTCCGACTTGCCCTGGGTACACATGGTCAATATTCCCGTCAGGCTGCAGCTTCCACAGAAATCCTTCCGAGTCCAGAAATCTGAATCCATTTCACAAAGGCTAGTTTACTTTAAACTAGATACGCTATACCATCGGTAGATGCACTTACCCAGTTACAAGTAAACTGCAAGGAGTCACAGTATGGGAAAGGACAAGGGTCACCTCACCTCTGTGGGGGGAACTCCTGCTCCTCCTTCAAGACCAGTCATACATGGTTGGAAATGGGAACTACGTGAAGGTGTCAGGGCCAGAAAGCATAATAAGCATCAGTCAAGCTTCATTTCCTATTAGTTTAACTTCATTTATACCTTCTTGCCTGCTCTTTGACTGCGCTCTTCCCACCTCTCTGTTTTTACCTAGAGGCTGCTTCTCTACCCCTCAGGGCCAGCTCAGATCTGTGTGAGTCTTACCAGACATAATGGAAGTCAACTGGAAGGAACTCCTTCTTTCCTTGAAATCTTTGTGGTTTTTCCAGATATTTTTCAATGTTGCCGTGTTGTTCTTTGTGTAACATCCTATCTCTCCTACATCTTCCCTGGTGGCTCAATGGTAAAGAATCTGCCTGCCAATGCAGGAGACACAGGAAATGAAGGTTTGATCCCTGGGTTGGGAAAATCCCCTGGAGAAGGAAATGGCAACCCACTCCAGTATTCTTGCTTGGAAAATCCCATGGACAGAGGAGCCTGGCAGGCTGCAGTCCATGGGGTTGAAAAGAGTCGGTCACGATTGAGCACTCATGCATTTTTCTCTCTCATACTATTTCATGTTTATTGAAAGCAAGAGTCATGTTCTATACCTATTTTTAGACCTCCTCCCCAATGTGTTTGCATAAGGTATGTATTTAATAAGTATTTTTAGTAATAAATTCAAGAAAGGCATACAGCAAAAGACAGTGAGCAATATGGCTAATTAACAATGATGAAGGCTAATTGAGTTCCTTGCATAGGAGGTGAACTGCCTAAGTTTATGTGGATTTAACTGAATCACATATGGAAAGGACAAAATAAGTCAACATGAAGCTATTTAAAAGTTTTTAGTGTCAAATACAGAACAACAATGCTTCCCCAAAGGACAGATCAATGAGATGTGACTGAGTTTCATGAACAGGGAAAGGCCAACAATTCTACACGAGGCTCACAAGTGTTTACTGAGAAAATGATGTTTAGAGTGATTAGAGCTTTATTAGAAGCCACCCCCAAAGGATGTCCCAAAGGCACACGTGTGCATGAACATGCACACTCATTCAGAAGTTTTGGGAGTCTCCGAGAAGGCAGACACTGTACACTGGCTTGTGAATATGAATCAGGAAATCTAGCTGTGCCCATGGCCATACTGCATCAGCCATGGGACTTGCTCTCTGACCATGAGTTCCAGCAGCTGAAGCCTAATCATTCACAGTGGGAAGAAAGCACCTCTCGGGTCTGAACTTCAACACTATGAAGCAATGGAAGAGAGCCGTATTGCTTGGAACTGGGAGTGCCAGTGGCAGCTTCCACGCTATGCTTGGAGACAGAAGATGGTTAGCCAAAAAAATGCAGGAGGTAGAACCCCAATATCTCACATTTCTCTCAAGTCCTTCCTGCTAGAAGTTGGGAACAGCTATTAGTCAAAGCCATCTTACAGTGTCTCTGTGGGTACCTGGAAAATGTAGCTCACTGGTCAAAAATGCCAAAATTTTAATGCACTTATTATAAATGTGTTTCTCATTTGAATGCTATTTTCTCTATGTATGAGATTATGTTGTAACTACATACAGAAATCCTCTTAGACTTTAGACTTAGACTCTGAGTTTAGAGCTGGAAAATGTATGTTTTCCTGGATAAGAAGAACCAAATGGTTATGAACAGGAAAGATATTTGACTTTAGAATATAGTCAATAGTCAGGGACTAAAGTTAAACTGAGTCAACTAGTGTTTTCTCATTTGTTTGCAGACCCTGGCCTGCTTCAGAGGCTTGTGTGTGTGAGTGTGTGCACATGTACACCTGCCATCGGCCTGTCTCTGTTCCTGTCACAGGACTGGCCTCGGCATGGTTTGTGAGCAGAGCAGAAGCTCTTTGTTTTCCTGTTACTCTGGCACATGCCTCCCCGCCCCCAACTCCCATCACTCCCTCTTGTATCATTTTCCCTTATAAAATCCTTCTATCCTTCTCCATTCTCTCTCCTCTCTCACTATCAAGCCTAGTATTGGTTTTGGCCTTTTGCAATGTGCGTAGAAAGCAAAAATACTTCAGTACAAGTAGGTAAACTAAGCAAATTTGAGTTAGGCAGTCCTTTAGAAATATTTTTATGTGCTCTAGTCAAAACAGATTCTGTAACTCATGGGATAAATCGTTAAGATAATCAAAATTAGCTAATTCCACTGTATCATGGGAAGTCTTGTTATTTTACATCTATTTCCAGAGTTAGGCTTCTAAATTAGTTTAATCTACTTTGTAGTTAACCTAAACTCACCCAGAGATATATCTACAAAGGGCTAATGAAGTGATTTTATCTCCAGACATCTTGGAGCTTCCCTGGTGGCTTAGACAGTAAAGAATCTTCCTACAATGCAGGATACCAGGGTTCAATCCCTGGGTTGGGAAGATCCCCTGGAGAAGTGAATGGCTACCTATTCCAGTATTCTTGCCTGGAAAATCTCATGGACAGAGGATCCTGGTGGGCTGCAATCCATGGGGTTCCAAAGAGTCGGACACAACTGAGTGACTAACACTTTCCAGACATATTACCCACTTGCCCAGCTGATCAAAATAAACAAACAAACAAAAAGGGAACATTTCAATTTCGTTATTAAATACTCAAGAATTGATGCTTTTGAACTGTGGTGTTGGAGAAGACTCTTGAGAGTCCCTTGGACTGCAAGATCAAACCAGTCAATCCTAAAGAAAATCAACTCTGAATATTCATTAGAAGGACTGATGCTGGAGCTGAAGCTCCAATACTTTGGCCACCTGATGGGAAGAACTGACTGATTGGAAAAGACCCTGATTCTGGGAAAGATTGAAGCCAGGAGGAGAAGGGGATGACAGAGGATACGACTCGATGGACACGAGTTTGAGCAAGCTCCGGGAGATGGTGAAGGACAGAGAAGCCTGGCAAGCTACAGTCCATGGGGTCACAGAGAGTTGGACATGACTGGGCAACTGAACAACAACAACAACAATTAAATGTCTCTGAACACTAGGTTGATTATTTTTGATCCAGGCATTAGTAGCCATAATCCCCAATGACAGTGTATTACTGAATTGTGCTCTCTAGGGCTACACTTTGGAACAGAGCATCCAGTGGCCCTTTCCAGACCCCATTTTAAATGAGCTAACAGAGGTCTTTGACATTGTTGACCATATTTTCCTACATGAAATACTGTGCCTATCATTTATGAAATATTTTGCAGTTTCCTCTGTGTCTTCCTCAGGGCTAGTCTTATTCAACATACTTGCCCTAAGTAATCCCATCTATGTTTATAACTTGCTAGTCAATTTTTAGGTGCTGGTTTTCTAATCTATATTCCATATAAATTAGAGTGTAGGCTGTTCTGAATTTCTAAATGAACTTTTTCTTTGATAATGAAATTTCCAGTGAAGAAGTTGAGAGTAATAAGTTATTTTCGACATTTGATTGATCATGACTTTTCCAAAATTCAAAACTTCTCTCCATGGTGGTACTACACTCTCAGATCCTCTTGTTTTCAAAGATGGATCGCTTAAAAATAGTTTTTAAAAGTTTCTCAGTCATATCATCCTATCCTTGCTAGAGATAGCAAGTTCATAGTTTCAGGATGTGAAGTTTGGTTAATATTGGAAGAAAAGTCAAATAAAGAAGCATTTATTAACTAAATTAAATATCAAGAGATGAATAGCTTATATAAACACAGAGAAAACATTAAAATATAACGTCATTACTTATGCCTTTAAAATGAAATCACTGTTTTTTGACTAGCTGGCTGAGAATTTCACTCCTTTACATGCATGGAAAGTAAAGTTCAAATGATACCCATATGTCTAGAAGTTGATTTGGGTTGAAAGCACAAGTCTCTACTGTTAGGTTTAAAACAACTGAACTGAACTTACCAACCTGAGAAGAAACCTGTCTAACTCGTTTCATATACATGTTGTATTCTCTTTTAAAGAGGTTTCAAAACATCAGAAAGAGAGAGACGCTGGGCTTGCCATCCAGGACCTTGGACAATACAATAGAGGATGCATTCAGAGCAGCAGTTCTCAACCTTGGCTGCACATCAGAATCACCTGGGGGAGCTTTTAAACATCTTTCTGCCCAGGCTGTGCCCCAAACCAATTAAATCAGACCCACTGTGGGTTACGATCCAGGCATTAAAGCTCCCCAAGTGGTTCTAGGTTGAGAAACACTGATTCATAATGAGTGACTGAGGAACAGTTCTGGCCAGATGCAGTCATGTTAAACAGCAATGGGAGAGTCATTCAAAAAACAAGAGTGGAGACAGGAATAGTGGGCAAGTAGTTTGAGATCAGAGTGGAAATAGATGGGGACACTTGTCCTTATGATCCTAGATATTCCTTTTTGTTTATTTTTTAAAATTAGGGCATATCAATATTTGCAGGCAGCAAGTGAATGTTATGTAATATTTCTGTGCAGATAAAAATTTTAAACTTATGAAACACTGATTAAGTATGCTGAGTGTCTATTGCCTGTTCTCTCCATGACCAAATTTGACTGAGTCTGATGCCACCTTCCTTCTGGTGGCAGTCCCTTAACCTCCGTTCAGGATGAAAACTTTATCTCACTCCAAATTCCTATCTTCTCCCCCATCGTGGATGATCTGTGTCAAGACAGCTCAGCTTTAAGCGAGAAAACAATTCTGAGTGCCTGTTTGACAGAATTTGAACTCTAAAAGAAAAAAAAAAAACTAGTTCGGGAGCCAGCCAAACCAACGAGGTACCTGCCAAACCACACCTTATCCTCCTCAATCAGCAAAAATATCATCCACCGCCTGACTCCTCTTAGCTCACCAATAGGAGCTTGTTCATTCCCTTATTAGGCCACTGGCAGTGGCGAGGGAGACTGCTCGTGTCTGAGGCCCAGGAGTGGCTTCTACAACATGTGCAGTTCATCAAAAATGAGCAGAGGGTAACAGGCACCGAGGGAGGGGACTGGAAAAATTAAATCTTCTCTGAATGGGAGGAGAATCCATCTTGGTAGGCCACAATTATGGTTTTGGATTAAAAAAAAATTTTTTTTTGTTAAAGCCAAACCAAAAAAACACAATCTTAATATTTTTTAAATGCAGTTTTTTTTTTTTTTTTTGGAAGGCTGTTTTTGAAACTTAGAAATGCAGGCAAGGAAATTTTAAGTTGAATGCTTCCAGGGAGCTGAATATGTATAATCGGTGAGTACCCGGTCTTAACCTGAAGAAGGGTTAGGCTTAGATGGCCTGTCCCAGTTCTAAAGCATATACCTGAATGTAGAGGTGTCATTTGTGTCTTTGGTTTTGAACCTGAAGCAAAGTAAAAGCCCTGACTCCTTCTGTCTTTCTACTTCTCACCTGGCTACAAAGGTTCCCCTCTCCATGCTCTGACTCTTATCCTAGCTAACCACTTTGTTCCTTTTTTCACAGTGTTCCACCGCTTAAACCAGGCTTTTTTTTTTTTTTTCCCTAGGACTTCAGTACAACCGGGAACAGCTTCCAAGTCAAAATGAGATGCCGCCCTGTTATGATCTGTGTCAGCAGGGCTGTCTTGTCAATCCCGTCCTGTTTAGTGGCTGAGCTGTTTTCAGAGCCAACTCAGAAACTCAGATCCATCCACATAATTCTAACTTTAACTAGAGTTTATAAAACACTTTCAGCATGTACATGCTGTCAGTAGTGAGGCAGACACGGCTATCGTCCTTGTTTCACCACTGAGGAAACAGGCTCAGAGAAGATGCGTGACTTACGTTCAGAGTCAGGACATCATTGTAGTTTTGAACTATTCTGACTGATGCTCTCTTCCATCTCAGTGATGTCATAGAATTGTGGTGTTCTGCTCAGATGGAGCTCTGAAGCCTACCACAGAGATTTTAAGTCCTCAAGCTCCCTCAGGGACTTTTTACACCCCCCGCAGGAGACTGAAGGTGGCTCCAGGAGTCACCTTGCCCTCTGGGTGCTGTAGCCAACAACTCATTCCGCTAAATTTTACACTGTGTTAAAGTTTTAAGTTCAATATTTCTAAGGCTAATGATCCAAACACAATAGCCATTATCCATCTGAAATAATAACATTGGTGATAAATAAAAAAGAGGAATGTATAAGACCAGCCAACCTTGACTTTGAATGAAGGAAGCAAACAATTTTTTAAAAACAAATTGTTTAAAAAAAGTGAGGGGGCTTATTCAGTGGTGATATATAACTCCCATTTGTACAGTATAGGAAGACCTCAGCAATACTGCAGTTTCAGTTCCAGACCACGGCAATAAAGCAAATATCACAATAAAGCTAGTCACACAAATTCTGTGGTTTCCCAGGGCACATAAAAGTTATGTTATGTTGTATTGCAGTATATTAAGTGTGCAATAGCACTATGTCTAAAAAACAATTTATATACCTTAATTAAAAATACCTTATTGCTAAAAATACCAAAAATTATGATAGTAATATCAAAGATGAGAAGAGTTGACTCATTGGAAAAGACCCTGATGCTGGGAAAGTTTGAAGGCAAAAGGAGAAGGGGGCGGCAGAGGATGTAATGGTTAGATAGCATCACCAACTCAACGGATATGAATTTGAGCAAACTCTGGCAGACAATGGAGGACGGTGGAGCCTGGCATGCTGCAGTCTATGAGGTTGCAAAGAGTCGGACATGATTTAACAACTGAACAACAACAATAACAACGGTCACTGATCACAGATCTCCATAGCAAATACAGTGATAATGAAAAAGTTCGAAATATTGTAAGAATCTCCAAAGTGTGACACAGAGACACAAAGAGAGCAAATGCTGTTGATTAAATGGCATTAATAGACTTGCTCAATGCAGTGTTGACAAAACCTTCAATCTGTAAAAAACACAGTATCTGTGAAGCTCAATAAAGTGAGATCTGCCTGTACTAACTAGGTGTCAGGCAATGCACAGGAGGCATCTCATCTAACCCTTACAACAGCACTGAACACACACAACAGATCCCCTCTACAGACGAGAGGAACAAACCTGGCCCAGAGAAGTCAAGTCAGCCGCCCAGGCTTATACCTGTAGGATCTTAGCTTGCGCTTCTGGCCGACACCAAAGTCTGGGCTCTTTGCACAACTATGACATAGCTTGTCTCTTCTGTTTCAGGTCTCAGTTCTTTGACAGGGCAGGACTGAGAAGTTAAGATATGGAAAAGGTCAAAATTATTCAAAGAGTTTATTGTCTTTTAAATAGCATAAGAAAGCCATGTGATTATTAATGGTACAGCTCTCCCACCATGGGGGAAAGGTATACTCACTGCCTCTTTGTAGGGTCCTTAAAGCAATCTGTAGTCCCCTGGGTGGGTTGTTTAAGGTGAAGAGTCATGAAAGATCAAAGACCCTCACCAGACCACTCGTCTCGCCCCATCCAGCCCTGCTCCACCAGGAGAAGCTTGCTCATCAAGCAGGATCTGATGTCATATTACAACTGCTGCCAGATTCTCCCACTCAAAGACCAGAGGTTAGAGCTGTGAAAGTACAGGCCTGGAATAACATCCAGGCTGGAGAAAGGAGGGAGCCACTGGGAGTCAGCCAGGAGGCAGAAGCCAGGCATTACACACCCACACAGGGAGGAAGAGGGCTAGTGAATCAACCTCTTTGGCCTCATTTTCCTCATCTGTAAAATGGACATGAGTTTGAGCAAGCTCTGGGGGAAGCCTGGCGGGCTGCAGTCCATGGGGTTGCCAAAGTTAGACACAACTGAGCGACTGAACTGACCGAAAATGGGAGATAATGGTACTCAACGCATCATGCTGTTGAAGAATTAAACAAACACATATTTGTAATGTACTAGCACAGGGCTTGGCACATTCTAAGTACTGTATGAGTGCTAACTATTATTATTATTATTTATTATTACTATTATTTTTACCATCCTTCTCTTCCTCCTCTTCATCATCATATAGAAAATAGGTTCTGTGCTTATGTCTTCCAGGGCATGCTGTTGTTTCCAAGCATGAAGGGGAGAACTGGGCAGGGAGATTTTTCTACTCAATGATCTTAAACTCCTTTTCACTGAGAATATTAACACCAGAGAAGGCTTAGAAATGCAGAACAAACATAGGGAAATATTCTTTTGCTGGTATTCCTTTATTCCTTCTCTGTTGACTACCTTGTCTCTGTATTTTTTGTTTGTTTTTTTTGAGGGGTGGAGTGTGGAGAGGAAGAATAGGGGCTAAAAATGTGCAGTAAGTGGAATGCTTTTTATCTCTCATTTTCTCTGTCTCTCTCTTAGTCCCCATGTCACTTGTCGTTAAAATGTAAAATTTATCATCAGACAGCTTTATCTTTCCATTCCAGAAAATGCATGCATGCCAGTAGAAGAGGATAATCCCCTTTTCTATTATTCTTTGGGGCTGGCTTAACACCCAAACTTAGTGGAGAATTGATGGTTCAGAACTCTATGCATAGAGGTTGGTTCTGAGTGTCACCAGAATGGCTTTAAACAGATGGCCTGACACTGCCCCCATATCCTTCAGTCAGCTGGCATTCTAATTGTACTAGAAAGTTATCCCACTTACTGCTTATGAATTAAACTATGCAATGACATGTTAAAGTTATTTTAAATCTCTCAGAATCTGTAATGGGTTGATGTGTGTCCTCTCTAAAAATGATCGGTTAGGGGCTTCCTAGAGGCTCAGTGGTAAAGAATTCACCCGCCAGTGCAGGAGACACAGGTTATATCCCTGATCTGGGAGGGACAGAACATGTCTTGGAGAAGATCCCACATGCCTTGGAGCAACTAAGCCCGTGCACCACAACTACTGAGTCTGTAGAGCCAGAGACCCACAATTACTGAGCCCACGTGCTGCAACTACTGAAGTCTGAGCAGCTAGAGCCCATGCTCCTTGACAAGAGAGGCCACCACAATGAGAAGTCTATGCACCTCAACTAGGGGGTAGCCCCCCGTTTGCCACAACTAGAGAAAGCCTGGCAGCACCAAAGACCCAGCACAGCCAAAAATAAATAAATAAAAAATAAAATTATGAAAAAAAAAATGATTGGTTGGTGACCTAACCCCCAGAACCTCAGAAGGTGATCTTATTTGGAAATAAGGCCTTTACAGAGGTAATCAAGTTATGATGGTCATAAGGTGGGCCCTCATCCAATAGGACTGGAGTCCTTATAAAAAGGAAGAAAACTGGACACAGACAGAGACATGCATGGAAGGTAGACTATGTGAAGAAACAGAGAGAATGTCAGAGGAAGGCAGAGGCCTGGAGTGATATATCTACATGCCAAGGAGAGTCAAAGATGACCAGGAGACCAAGAGAAGCTAGGAGAGAGGCCTGGGACAGATTCTCCCTCATGGCCCTCCGAAGGGAACAACCCTGCCTGTTGGTTTAATGTATGTAGTACGTTGGTTTAAAGTATGTAGTGCTCTGTTAAGGCAGCCCGAGGAAGCTAGGACAGTATTCAGTTTAAGGATCGAGTGTTTCTGCTGAAGCTCCAATACTTTGGCCACCCGATGCAAAGAGCCTACTCCCTGGAAAAGACCCTGACGCTGTGAAAGACTGAATGCAAAAGGAGAAGGGCGCAACAGAGGATGAGATGATTAGATGGCATCACCAACTCAATGGACATGAATTTAAGCAAACTCCAGGAGACAGTGGAGGACAGAGGAGCCTGATGTGTTTCAGCCCATGGGGTTGCAAAGAGTCGGACACTACTTAGCGACTGAACAACAACACGGTTCCACTTTGCTAATTTTTGTCAACGATTACAAGCACCTTCTACTGTTTATTTTGGTGTGTGGTTCATTACATTGAATTAGTAGCCCATCTAATTTATGAAGTTGCCTTCCAGTGTAACTTATAATTTTATTTCCTCATATGCTCAGTTCTCACCTTTGCTGTGTTCTTTTTGCTCCTCTGGTGTCTGAGGGTCTTGGTTTGAGATTTACCTGTAGCTCTAGGTAGACTCATAAAACTAGCCTTCTTAAGCTCCTGGATGGAGGGAATGTTTTACAGCATCTCCCTTCCAGCCTGCAAGTCTTCAGATCTGAGAGAGACAGACTTATAATGCTTCCCTGGGTCAAACTGAATGTTTAATTAAGGTCAGAAGTTTAAAAATGTATACAGGTGAGGGAGAATAAGTGGAAAGTAAATCTTTCCCATGATACTAACTCATACAGTACAGGCCTGGCATGGTTCAATTTATGACTTCAAGGCTGTTTCCCTTGGGGTGAGAAGAGGCTATGCTAGACATACATACTTCTCGGGTGCCTTGCACTCACTGAGGTTAATAGGAAAGCCCCATAATGCTTGAGCCGAAGGAGCTTTTGTCCTTTAGTGATCAGGAAGTACCTGTGTACATGCCTGCTAAGTTGCTTCAGTCGTGTCCAACTCTCTGTGACCCTATGGACTGCAGCCCAGCAGGCTCCTCTGTCCATGGGATTCTCCAGGCAAGAATACTGGAGTGGGCTGCCATGCCCTCCTCCAGAGGATCTTCCCGACACGGGGACTGAACCTGCTTCTCCTGCACTGCAGGTGGATTCTTTACCCACTGAGCCACCTGGGAATCCTCCCGGGAATATCTACTACTCAGCAAACTCACATCAGAATACCATTTCCACATAAGGTATCTCCAGGGTACAGAAGGTTTACTCAATTTGTGGAGACCTCAGCAAACTTTAAAATGTAGAGGTAAGGCCCAGGTTTGTTGCATTTAATTCTAGGAACTCTGTGTACCCACATAATTATGTGGGGTCTAATTGTGTTGTCTCCAAAAATGCCTTGAAGTCCTAGCCTCCAGTACCTCAGGACATGACTTTATTTGGAATTAGGATGTAATCAATTTAAGATAAGTTCATTAGGGTGAACTCCAATCCACAATGACTGGAGTTCTTATAAAAAGGAGAAACTCAGACACAGAGACAGACAGAGGGAAGATGATGTGAAGAGAAATAGGGAGAATGTCATGAGAAGTAATGGAAAAATTAGAGCTATCCTGCCACAAACCAAGGCCCAGCTGGGGCCACCAGCATCCAGAAAAGGCAAGGAAGAATCTTCCCCTATAGGATTCAGGGGGCGCATAGTCCTGCAGACACCTTGACATCAGGCTTCTAGCCTCTAAAACTGTGAGAGACAATGAGTTTCTGTGGTTCTACGCCACCTAGTTTGTGGTACTGTTATGTGAGCCCTAGGAAACTAATACGACTCATCACAGTCATTCACAGTTCTGTGAATACAGTAAGTCCACTACATATGAACAAGTTCTGTTCCGAGAGGGTATCTGTAAGGCCAACAAAGTTAGCCTAGGTACCCAGCTATCACAATTGGCTATACAGCACTGTACTGTAATAGTGTACTTTTCACATACATAATACATAAAAAAAAAAACAACCCACAAAAAATAAAGAAACCATTTTTAAGAACATTATCTTGAAAAGTACAGTAGTAAGCTGATACATAGAGGCTGGCATTGAGTGAACAGGCAAGAAGAGTTACTGAGCGGAGGAGGGAGTGGAGGTGGGAGACGGTAGAGCTGAAGGACTGCCAAGGAGACGGAGGGCAAGCTGCAGTTTCACGCATGCCTGATGTTGACGGAATGCACGTTCACATCTTTGAAAGTTCACTACTTGAAGATTCATGTGTAGGGGGCTTACTGTACCAGGAAGCTACCTCAGACTCATTCCCTTAGGCATCCAGTTAATGCCAGTAATTATTATTGTCTATCACCCCACACACATCTTTTTGAGCTAAGTGCCAGGCACTGTGCTAACCACTTTACATATCTTGTCCTCATTTTATAGACAAATAAACTGAAAAACCTCAGTGAGATTAGGTAATCAGCTCAAGGGCACATAGTTAATAAAATGATGCAACTAGGATTTGAGTCCAGCTCCAACTTTATCTGCTTTTTTCAAAGTTAATATTCCTAATTTATACTCTCGTTCTCTATCTAGCTTACTTAGAGATTGGTGGCATCAAAGTTTTTGGCAAACAAATTCCTACTTCTTACTATGTCCTTCTTCACAATGTGTCTGGTTTAGGCCAGTTTTAGAAAGTAGCAATTTTATATTTTGCCCCCAAAGCCTATTTTTAGCAAGTTTCTTTTAACTTTAAGAGTTATCCAAAGTATTGCAGTATGGGTTATAGTTTTTAAGTAGGAAGTACATGGAACAGCTAAAATCTGAGATGAGAAGCTCCTTTAACTTTTTAAAAATAGATGGATTTTTTTGAACACATGTCAATCACAAACTGAATTCACCTGGCTTTACAGCGTCTTACACCCCAGTAGCTTTGTTGGTGAAAGATATCAAGCCATTTCTCTTCTAGGATCTGTAGGAAAAGAAGAGCTCCTATGGAAGAGGAAGGTGGAAAATTTAACACTGATTATCTGCTGTGGTTTATACACCTTCACGTAACTAATTCCTTTAATTTTCACTAAACCTGCAAGACAGATACTATACCTTTCTTTCCCCCCACCTGCTCCGCCCCACATATGAAGAAACTTAGGCCCACTGAAATTAATAGATCTGCTCAATCACACACTCATCAAAGACCAAAGTTCAAACACAGATGTGGGAGTCAGGATACCTGGCTCTAGTTTTCACCTGCCAATAATGTGCCCATTTAGTGCTTTGAAAGCTGGGTCAGGTCAGTAGAAACAGTACTGAGACCTTTTTCCCAGCCAGCAGTGCTGTTTCACTCTGGAAAGACTACCTGAGAAATAGCAGAGGTAAGCGATCAGCTCTTCTTTAAAGCCATCTCTTCTGCTTCAAAAGTTCAGTGTACACAGGCCACCTTGGACCTTAAATTTACTCTTATTAAAAAGTTGTGTGAAAACCATTATTTTCAATTCAATTCTTAGACATATATTAATTCATTAAGTAGCTATGGGAATTACACACAAAAGCTATAAATATCATGAAACCATATTACAGGTGGGTTGAAAAAATTACTTAAATTTTTTGTATTTAATGTACCTTTCTCTGGAAACTATGCAAGATAATTATGAAGTGTGGCCTTTCGTAGGGTATCGCTGATCTGTGCAAGAATGTTTTCACTCTTCAAAGAGCAAAAGTGGCTAATTATCTTGGGGTGAGTATAGTCCTCACTTTATCATATTATTATTTTATCTCTTCCTGGCGGCTCAGTTGGTAAAGAATCTGTCTGCAGTGCAGGAGGCCTGGGTTCAATCCCTGGGTTGGGAAGATCCCCTGGAGAATTGCATGGCAACCCACTCCAGTATTCTTGCCTGGAGAATCCCCATGGACAGAGGAACCTGGCAGGCTATAGTCCATGGGGTCGCAAGAGTCAGACACGACTGAGTGACTAAGCACATATTATCTCTGTTGCATATAAAAAGCAAGGTATAGTGACTTACCAAATTGAGTTCTATAAAAGGTGAGTGCTTATTCCTTGTAACTATCAGAAAGAAGTCATGGAAAGAAAAGACCGGGCTAGCCTGGAAAAGCCTGTCTAGTGTGGGTTAGACCTTCAAAAGGTATTCATTAGCATAGAAAATACCAGCCTAAAATACCACCTAAATAGCAATATCAAGATGTAAGAAGCATTCTAATCAATGTCTGCATGAGAAGTTTACAATAAAGGTTATAAATAGAAAGTGAATGGTCAGTGAGAAAAGTACCACATTTTCTTTAGAAATTTATTGTTTTATACAGTTCTTAATAAAGCTGTCTCCTTTACTCATTACTTTTATTTAATGTCAGTTGTTTTTAATAAAAAAAGTCTTAATAGCAATGGAAATGAGCCTTTATCAACGTAGTGGGCCAGAGCAGATACTATCAGGCAAAGCATACTCCTTCACAAATTGGCTCAGAAGTTAAAAATCCACCGACCACCTAGTTGCTTCCTTGATTTTACAACCGGAAAAAGTATTTAAGGGCAGAGAAAAGAGGATGACCTGGCTGAGCTTCTTAAATACAAACCTAGTTACAACATCCCAAACAAATGTCACTCTGAGATTTTCATATGTGAAGTTGCATAATTTTATAGCCCATGCAAGGATCTTTCCACAACTCTATAAAGAGAAAATGGTCTCCCCAAGTTGCTCCTCTGATATTAAATTTTAATTGGGAAAAATAAGGCTATTTAATAATAACTTGTATTTGTTTAGTACTTAGTTTTTTTTTTCCATATACTTAACACACATCACTGTACTGGATGGTCTTACCACCCTGCAAGTTACACTGAGCAGACACAAGCATTTCTATCTTACAGTTGCATTGTAGCAAGATAAAGTGGCTTCCTGGAGATCACAGGGCTTATTGCTGAAGGAGTTAGATCAGAATCAAGACCCTCTGATTCCCACCTAGAAAGCCTCTCTTTAAGTATCTAGGCTGATCTCTGAAACAGGCAGCTAGCAGGGTCAGGGTTATCAAGACTATGTAATATAGTCAATGGCTTTCAAAATTCAGCTTGCAGCTTCTGAAATCTACTTAGTAGGTTATGACTAGCATTTTTTAATGAAATATAGACTAAAGAAAATATCAGAGGGCAAGAAACTATATCACTATATCAGAAATATCTGTATTTTCAAGTTATTGCAGCATTGTTCACAATAGTTCATCAATGGATGAATGGAGATCCATATACATGTGTACGTAAATATATATAATATGGAATATTGTAACATAGACAATATGTACATAGCAATGTGAAATCCTATTCAGCCTTTAGAAAGAAGGACACCTGAAACTAATACAACACTGTAAATCAACTACAGGCCAACAAAACTTAGTTTTTAAAAAAAGAAGGTAATTCTTCCATTTGCAACAACATGAATGAATATGGAGAGCATTGTGCTGAGATAAGCCAGACAGAGAAACACGAATACTGCATGCTATCGTTTATATGTGGAATTTGAATAAAAAAGTTAAACTAGAACAGTGATTGCCAAGGGGAGAGGCTGGTAAAAGGCTATAAACTTTTAGTGATAAGGTGAATAAAGTCTTAACGATCCAATGGATAACATAGTGACTATAGTTAATAATACAGTGTTGTCAACTGAAATATGCTAAAAGAGTGGAACTTAAGTGTTCTCACCAAAAAAGGAAAGAAAGGTAAATATGATAGGTGATGAATATGTTAATTAACTTAACTATGGGACTTCTTTCACAGTGTATAAATCTACAGATTGTCATATAGTACATTTTAAATATATTATAAGCTTATTTGTCAATTAGACTTTAATAATTGACCTGGAGAAGGGCATGGCAATCCACTCCAGTATTCTTGCCTGGAGAATCCTGTGGATGTATAATAATAATCTTATTTGTCAGTCATACTTTAATAAAGGTAAAAAAAATCAATAGTACAACTTGAAAAAAGAAAACATCAGAGGGCACTGAACATAGCAAGAGTGAGCATTATTTTGTGAAACATTTGTTTCGAACAGATATACGTGTGACTATGTATGGTGCCTGCGTGCTTCGTCAGGTCAGTCGTGTCTGACTCTTGGCGACCCCGTGGTACGCAGCAGCCCAGGCTTCCCTGTCCTCCACCATCTCTTGGAGTTTGCTTAAACTCATGTCCATTGAGTCCCTGACATACTGAGTCACAAAATAAACTTATTATATTTAAGTTTATACTCAAGTATAATAGAAACTAGTACTTCTTTCAGAGGGTCAGAGGGAAAGAGAAAGCAGGAAAGCACTGATGCCGCTGGCGCTGGCCAGGTGTCTCTGCTGTTCTGACGGCAGCCCCCTGATGGACCGGGGGATGTGTGTCTGCTGGGAGGTGGGTGTGGGATGAGAACAGAGGAGCATTCCTGCAGTGAGCGGGAGGTTAAAAGACTAGATCATCTTGAAGCCAGAGCCTGTGCTTTGTTCTTTTTTATGTTCTTAGTGCCTAGTCCCAGCAGCACTAACTGGCACAGAAAACCCTCAATGAATATTTGTTGAATGAATGCATGGAAATGAGTGAGGTTTACAGATTTTTAAAGGCTCCTCTTAAAAACTCAATTAGGCTTGGAAATGAATTCAGGCAGGCCTACATTTATGAAAAGCTTATTTCCAAAACCTTAATTTGCAAATTGGTTTTTGGAACTTCAAACATTATTATACATGGCAGTTGGGATCTTGGGCCAGCCCACAATCACCTTTTAAAACCCAGGATATATCTGAAGCTAGTACTGAGAACTGAAACTGCATTTCTATGGGGGGGGGGGGGGAAGCATCCTCACTGGTCCAGTTGGGAATGCCAGAGGCAAATTAGCCTCCAGATGATAGAGGAACACCTCCCCAGCCCCCATTCCTCTGGCTTCAGCTAGCCTGGCTTCTGCAAAGCCATTTTGGGGGAACTGGGGAGGGGGTGTGAGAAGCAGTAGGAAGTGAGCGCTCATGTCAAGGATAGAAATAGGTTAAAGATAAGGAGAGGGAAAGAGAAGTGAGCAATGCAAATTGCATCAACCAGGAGGGAAAGAAAGGCCTGTGGCCCCCAGGCACCCAGTCAATGTACTTGTAGCCAGGTGGCTAGGAAGACGCATGCAGAAAGTCGAGACCATCTCCATAAAGATTTGGTATAGTCACCATTCCAGCAGAAATTCAGCAATATTGTTTATAGAGTGCCCCATACTGGCAAAGCATAACTGCCCGTTTCTCTGCCATTCTTTCTAATTTTTTATCCACTAACAGAAAGTGGTAATTTTACCCTTAACCAGATAAGAGGTCCAGTGATGTCAATCATTTAAAGCCAAACTTTGAACTCCAAAGTGAACAAAAATGGCCAGTTTGGTATACACATCAACAGTCACAAAATGTACATGCCCTTTACTTGGTAAGAGAGAAGGCGCCTGAGTGTTCCTCTCTCAGACTGTTGACTTTTTCCTTGAAGACAGTTGTAACAAACGGGGTTTCCTGAAACTCTTGGCTACTGTGAATAGTGAGTGGGTACACTTATTTCCCTGTCATTTTTTTGCTTAGTTTCTTCAGAAAACTGTGGCATGAACTAAAAAATTTCCTATGTTTCTTTGGTATCATGGTTTAAAAATTTATATACCCTTCTATATTTGTTAGAAAATGTGGCAAAAGCATGGCTATTTATAGGAAACCCCATATCTTGACTCAAGAAGATTTCACCCAGGCTTTGGGAAAATGAGAAAGTAAGCGGTGAAAATATTAGACCTCGAGTGACAGAATCTCTCAATAATCGTACCAGGAACAAATTAAACAGCACCTTGAAAAGTATAGAGAACTGAAAAACCATTCACAACTGCCCCTGAGAATAACATGACCCTGGGTAGGTCTTGGCGTTTAGGAATCTTAATGTACCTCCTAAAAGAAATACTTCCAATCTTGCTCCGTAGGTGAGGAAACTGAGATAAATTATCTGATGCAAATGCAAAGGAATTTAGAAATCATTTTGTTGGGCATCTGTTTTGGCATTTAACCTAAAACTTCTTCCAAAGCAGAAGGTCCAGAAGCTCTGGTGTGTTCAAATGACTCCAATGAAAAGTGTGAACTTACATGAACTGAGTTTGATTTATCCAATAACGGGAAAGTTAAAGAATATTTTTTTGACCACTGGCACCATGCTGGAAGCTGAAGGTCTAAAGAGTCAAAATAGTTCCTACCCTCAAGTGGATTACCATTTATTGCAAGAGGACAGGCATGCTCACCACTATCTTTAGTTTAAAGCTAATAATGGAAGGATGGACAGCAACGGTTAGTGGTGCGGAGACAAAAGAGGAGCGGAGAAAGCCTTGTGGAGAAAGGCAGCATTTGATGAGGGCCCTGAAGGACAGGAATGGAGTCAGGAGCACGTGAGATCGAGCCGCTCATCCCTACTGTACTCTCCAATCACACCTCGTCTCTCCATTGCCTCTACCTCCCACCATACTCCCTGTCTCTTCCCTATCCCACCTTGCCCTACCCACTCCAAAACTTCCTTGGAATCCTTGGTCTCCATAGAACACTTCAGAAGCCCCAATCTTGTTCCATTCCTCCATTTCAGAGGGGAAACTGAGGCTTATAGAGTGTTCTCCACATATGGTATAGGGTGAGCCAAGGAACGGAGGTGGCTTTTATGTGATGACTTTGGGGACCAGTAAGTAATCTGATTCGGCCAGAGCAGGGGGCGGTCAGAATGGGAAGGGATACAAAAGGCAGATCGTGGAGAACTTTGAATGCCATGTGGAGGACAGTGAGCTCTATCTTCAAGGGTGAGGGGTGGGAGGGCCGGAGGGGACACGGTCAGAAAGCAGACAGAGACTGAAGCTGGAACCAGAAAGGAGGCAATTAGAATTGTTCAGGTGTGTGTGTGGGGGTGGGGGGGCAGTAACTGCTGAAATTCAGGAAATGACAGATGAGTAGATAAGAGTGAGAGAGATATGGAGAAAGTAAACTGATAGAAGCATGGGCATGATAAAGCGGGAAGAGTCAGGACCAGGAATTCACACACACACACACACACACACACACACACACACACACACACACACCCTAGATTGGATTCCAGGCTCTGTTGTTGACCAGCTGTGAATACTGGGCCAGCCCTTTACCCCATGTGCCTCAGTTTCCTCACTGGAAATTGAGCCATTGAACACAACTGGGGGGGTTTCTCAAATTCCATGGACACCTAGGATTCCAAGGAAGTTTTGGTGGAGTGGGTAGAGTGGGGAGGGGTAGAGAAGGATGGGGAGTGGGGGGGATGAGCAATGGGGACTACAGCAGTGAAGAGAAGCTCTAGATCCAAAACCACCCATTTGATCAGAACATCTCCTTTACGTAACAGAATTCCTCGTAACAGTAACTTTGCTAAGAAAAACAACCCCCCCCCCAACCAGTCTGATAGCCATACAGATAACCTCTGACACCCCTTTTTGCTCTCACACTTGAGTGATCACACGCAAAGAAACTGGTTATCCAAGAGATCTGCCAATGCAGTGGACGTGGGTCTCGTTTTTAGGACCCTGTTGAGTTCCTGTTTATTTGATGAACTGTTACACAAATGCTGGAGCGACTGGAACAACAATTGTCATGCTGAATCGATGCCAAAACTTTCAAAAATGGGACAGATTTACTGAAAGGCCATCTGGTGTTCTTACTCTTGTGCGGTACCTTTTCCCAAGACCCAGAGAGTTTTCCAAACCTCATAAACGCCAGCGTGAAAAGGGCCCTTGCCTGCAAGTACAAAGACACTGGCTTCCCCGCTATTGACTGCTGTCTGGCTTTGGGTGAGAGGAGTTGCCCCTTGGGGTTCCAGTTTCTCAGTCTATAGGAAAGAGTTTCAGCAAACAGCCCTAGGGGCCCCTCCAGCTTGAACATTCTAAGATTCCAGGATTCTAAACTTTGGAGCCTGTTATCTGAACAGTTCTCTGATCGATAGCATGTGCTCTGGGTCTTGTTCTGTCACAGTCAGATGGCCAGTGTATTAAGGGCTTTGGGCTGTTGACTCTACGGATTGGGCAATGTGTGCTTTAGCCAAAGTCTCTGAGCCCTGCAGATGGATCATTCCGAGCAGAGGGCTCAGGTCTAAATTAACAGCAGATCTTTAGAAACCCGATGCTTTGTGGATCGGTATTTGGAATAAGAAAACTGAGTGCCTAGGTATCAACCCCCCGCAAATGGTCTAGGAACCACCCCAAAAAATGGAACCGAGGAAAACCAATCAGAACCACCACCAAGTTGAGACCAAAAAAGTTCCATACGGGTCTGAAACTTCCACACTCACTGCCTTCCTTTGCCTCCTGGCTTCTCCTCTCTCCTCCCACTCCCACAATTAAAAAGCATTTTAAAAACAGCAATTCCTTTATAAGAAAGAAGAAGAAACCCCCGAAGAGGTGAAGCAAGCACTCACTGGGAGAGCGCGGCCAGGCTGCGTCTTCCCTGAGATCCGGATCCCGCGAGCATGTCTGCAGCTGGAAGGGCGGCGGGCGGGCGCAGAGGTGCTGAGACCGTCCGGCGGTCAGGGCGTGGACCCGGCCCGCGGAAGTGCCATGTTATCTGGGCTGAAATGCACTGTACGGGATGCTCCCGGGTTCTCCCTTTGTGTTAACACTTTGGTCTGTCCCTGTGACGAAAGTCTGGGCTTGTCCTTTGCCAAATCTACTCCTCCCCACCCTTTCCCTCCGCACAGGATCATCAGAGAGCTGATTGTTATTTTTTACTGTAATCTCTCTAATAGAAGCTCATCATGTTTGGACGTAGGTTGTAAAGGGCCCAGATTGCTTCGTGATTTCCACAATGTTTATGACTGGACAGCGGGGCCCAGGATCCCCAGTAGCTTTCATGATGAAGACTTTATATGACCAATTACAAAGAATCCTTCCAAGGTAGAGAACTAGTTAAAGAAAAAGACACTGATTGATCCATGTGCCCAGGCTTTTGGAAAACAGTCAACCCTAGGATCACTCACATACACAATCCAATGCTAAAGAAATCAACGGAAATCAGCCCACCAAAAAGTTCATCCGGGTGCAGTTCTCAGGACCTCCTTCTGAGCTCTGTTCTCAATTAGAATTGGTGTAGGTGGCTTCCAAAGCAAACAATTCCCACTGAGAAATCAAATCTGAGAAACCTCTATTATCCCTTTTATTCAGGGGAAGATGCATGATATAAAAATGCATACAAAGGCAAAGGGAAGAGAGCCAGTGGATCGGAGATATGCTGGGTTATACAGGGCATTTGGTGAAGTGAAGGCAACAGCCCGAGGAAGGAACATGTTGCAACAGCAGGCCTCATCTGCCCCCGTGGCACTTGGTGTGATGATCTCATCAGCCAGGCCAGGCAAGGGAGCCTGGTCAGCAACAGCTTGGAAAGCAGCCAGATTCCAGCCCCTGTGGAGGGGGTGGTGTTGATTCTATCTGGAGATGACACTCCGTGTAGGCCTGAGTTGTGAATGTGTTTCTTCATCTCTAACAAGCAATGAACAGATTGCTGCTGGGGCACCAAGATACTGATGGTTCTGGCTTTCTGTTAAATCAGTTGAACGACACAGATCTCCACAATGTAGGGTTAAGATGATTCTTTTGGTGTGCTGCTGCTGCTAAGTCGCTTCAGTCGTGTCCGAACCTGTGTGACCCCATAGACGGCAGCCCACCAGGCTCCCCCGTCCCTGGGATCCTCCAGGCAAGAATACTGGAGTGGGTTGCCATTTATATAGCAGGAGAAACAATCCCCTTCACACATTGATTCACATCCTTCACGTGATTAAAAAAAAAAATCTTTGAGATCTATGGCTTCATGTTGCAAGCATGGATGAAAAGCACTGAGCATTTCAAAAGTTCACCCCAAGTCACGGAGAGGAACCAAAGCAGGTTCTCTTGTGCTCAACTTAAAGAAGTTTAATTTAGTTAGATTAAATCTTCTCTTCACTTTCACTAACTAGAAAATGTTGGTTGTGTTTCTGCTTAAGTCCTATGCTTTTCTCAAAGTCATAGTTTATAGAGTAATAGAGTTTAATGAATTTCAAAGTTAATTATCTCCATATACTATGATGAATGGGCTTCCCTGGTGGCTGAGATAGTAAAGAATCTGCCTGCAATGCAGGAGTCCTGGATTAGATCCATGGGTAGGGAAGATCCTCTGGAGAAAGGAATGGTAACCCATTCCAGTATTCTTGCCTGGAGAATTCCTTGGACACAGGAGACTGGGGGGCTGCAGTCCATGGAGTCGCAAAGACTCCGACACTACTGAGCAACTAACACCCACACACATTATGAATATACACCTTTCAACATCCCTTTGATTATGTATATTATCTATCATTCAATGTATATAGACTACTTAAAGTGCACAAGACACTCATAAAATTAGAGATTACACAAGAGGCTTTAATAAAATACTGACTTGGTTTGAGTTTATTGCTCCAAAGCTGTGATAGATACATGTATTGAGGCATTTTGCCTTTCCTCTTTCTACCACATTTTTCCCATTCAATTTTTTTCCTCTAAAATTCAGTGATTTGCTGTGGCAGGCAGAATAATGTTTCTCCCAAAGACATCCAATGTCCTAATGCCCAGAACTTGTGAATATGTTACCTTACACGGCAAAAGGGATTTTCCAGATGTGATTAAGTTAAAGGCATTGAGGTGGAGAGATTATCCTGGATTATCCAGATGTGCTCACTCTTAGTCACAAAAGGTCTAAAATGAGATAAGCCTCTCCCACTGAGGTCACGAGGAGATGTGGCTCTAGTGGCCAGAGAGATGACCTTGCTGGCACTGAAGATAGAAGCATGGGGCCAGGAATCCAGGAATGTGGCGGCTTCTAGAAACTGGAAAGGCAGGGAAATGGATTTACCCCTAGAGCCTCCAGAAAGGAATGCAGCCCTATCTATCTATCCCTTGAGGTTAGCCTGGAGAGAACTGTGTTGGACTCTGTACCTCTAGAACAATAGATAGTAAGTTTATACTGGTACTGTTTTAAGCTACCACCATTGCGGTTCTTTGTTACAGCAGTGATAGAAAACCAATACATTTGCTTATGGGACTCAGTTGACCTTGGGAATACATTTCACCTCCTGATTTCCTGTTTCCCACTCCCACTCCAATTCTGAGGTGGCAAGTATAATTTTGGCATCATCAGAATAAACTCATAAAATCGACTAGCCTGGAAAAAATTCAGTGGTTCTTCCAGGCTAGACTTTTTTCTACACACACACACACACACACACACACACACATACACACACACACATGCACATGCACACACACATAGAGGAGAGAAAGAATTTAGTAATTTTCCACTAACATGCTGACATTCATGCACTGAAAATACGCTAATGGCCAGCTATATAAAACATATCCACCAAGTTATTTCCCTAGTTGTACAGATAGAAAGAGAGAAATCATGCATTCTTGTAGCTGGCCCCTGGTAATTAATGGAATGTGTTTGGGAAGTAGCTGTCTGTCTTCAGTTTGTAAAACTAATGGATGTCATAACTCCTGCTACCTAATAGGGGACTAACATGACAACAGCAAAGACAGGAATGAATCTGGGGCTCAGTCAGACTCCAGTGTGGAAGAGGGAGAGCGCAGAGGACAATGAGAGGGAGACTGGATGCATCTGAGAGGCAGGAAGATGAGAGAATCACAAGATGAGAGCGGGGCTGAAGTAGGCAGCTGCTTCCAGGTAGCCCTCTGAGGTCCAGCTGCCAGGGGCTGGAGAGGCGAGGTGAGAGGAATCAGGAAGAACACACCAGAAGGTCATTTGTGAACAGCGTCTGTTTCTGCAGAGACCACCAAGCACATGTGCTTTCACTGTGTAGCACAGACACAGGTACTCAGAGTCCAACTGCCAGAACTGGTGTCTCTGAGAACCGAAGTAATGATCCTTCATTGGTAATATGAACAGCTGGGCCAGTCATCCTTCAGCAAGAGAGAAGGTGTCATACAGGTGACATTTCTGGCCTCTCACTAGTGGGAATGAAAATCTGGGTCACTCTTGAATTACTGATCAGTTCAGTTCAGTCACCCAGTTGTGTCCAACTCTTTGTCACCCCATGGACTGCAGCACGCCAGGCTTCCCTGTCCTTCATCAACTTCCGGAGCTTGCTCAAACTCATGTCCATCGAGTCAGTGATGCCATCCAACCATCATATCCTCTGTTGTCCCCTTCCCCTCAGGCCTTCAATCTTTTCCAGCATCAAGGAAATGACTGATAGCACCCTCCATTTCTAGATAGTTTGTTTTATTTTTCGCCAAAGAGATTCTGGGCTGGGAAGGTTTGAAGGAGGTCAGTACTATAGAAAGAAATAAGCTCCCACCACAGGGTGGTCCTTTGTTAATAAAATATGATTAAAAAATAACTTTACTTCATGGAGGTAGGAGCTCCATGATCTGTTCCAGATTTTATGGTCTGCAATGGTTGTTTAAGAACAGCTTCTACCTTAGATCAATTCCCTAGGGAAAAGAGAGGTATGTGGGAAGTAACCCATGTACTACCCTAATGCACTCAAGACAGACAGACAGACAGACACACACACACACACTCACACACCCTACAGAAACACAACTTAAAGGAAATCTAAGCACATGAGAGGCAACCAGTCAGGTAATTTAAAGAGGATGTTTTTAAAAGTTCTTGAAGAAAATTTTTCTTATAAAGAAAAGTTCACAGACACTACACTCTTAGAATGAGGCAAAAGATCTTGCCTAGACAGCCGCTCACCAGGAACAGGAGTGAAGGGGTTAACGACATCTTTCCTCCTTTCCTGTGGCCTCTCAGAGTCTTTCTTCCACAGCTGAAGCATCACCCTCCTCCCCAATCCCCTCCCCGAATGGTACTGAACATGTTTCACTTAAATGATATTGTTTTGTATTTTCCTGGGATTACTGCTTTTTTAACAGATCTTCCTGAGAAAGCTTCTTGTGAAATGCTTTTCCCTTTTCTATCTCCTTTTGCAGAAATTACAGACTACTCTTCCTTCTTTCTTCTGCTCTCTGCCATCCAGTATTTTCCTTGTCTCTCCTTCCATATCACGTCTTAGCTAAAGTCTGTAGTTCCCACTGTGGAATGTGTGTTGGGCTGGGCGGGGGAGGGGGTGGAGGGCTGTATGGACTGTTCTGGAGAGCCATCATTTACCCCTCCTCATAGTCTTCCAGTGCAGTGCCCTGTCCATCAGAAGAATGTTTACGGCCTTTGCTGAGACAATTCTCTGAACTATTCACTGGTCTCACTCCAGGCCTGTAACACAGCTTGGGCGGCTCCATTCCCTTGTCGACCTCATAATGGTGGCCATATAGTTTCCATTCCAGCACCTTCCCCCTACCTAACACTATTTGGATATTTATTACAAGCAAGTCATAGAGTTAAGAGCCATGAGGCCTCCAAAGATAAGAAGGGCAGTCCCAAAGGGAGATAAGATATGCATTCTAAAATATTAATGCAAGATGGAGAGTGAACAATATTCTGAAAGTGGCAGAGCTGAAGTGCTGTACTTCTAAGGTGACATCCCATGGTCAAGGTCCCAGTGTTTAATCACTCTTAAATGCTCAGTTTATTCAGTGATTGAACTAGACTTCCTGTGCCTGAAATAGAAATCCACTTATCTCTGTTAGGGCCACAGGTATTAAGTCATCCTTCAGTCTCGTCTTTTCTAGGCTAGATGCCAATGCCTATTTTCCATCCTTTTAATATCAGCCTGAAATTTAACAACTCTTCAAGTGAGAAACCAAAATTGGACATAATAAAGGCTTGACCAAGGCTGAATGCGGCTGGCTGAAGTCCCAGCACTGCCTGCCACGTTCCTGTTAACACATCCTAACATTGTTTTCACGTTGATAATAGCATCTCTTATAGAGATCATTCATTAATTTTTGTGCTAAATCCTGGGTGGCTTTTTTTTCTCCAGATTTGTTGTTTAGTCAATCTATCTCCAACATTTATATGTTAAGCTATTTTTGTTGTTATTAATTACCCTCATACAAAGACCTTCATACTGCTTCCAGAGGCTCATTTTTCATTTCTTTCAGGTTACTCTCTATAGTATTTTTCTTGCTCTCCTGCCTGAAACACAAAATATGATTTCAAGAAAGGAGGACACGATCTTTCAGAGAGCATATATATACCTACATTTCAATGTCTGGGAATTCTAATGATCTATTTGAAGCAACATAGAGTTCAAGGCCCTGGACTGCACTCCAAGTGTATTTACATATTTCTACCTCCCATTATTAGGCTGTGAGCTCCTTGAGGAGGCGGACTGTGTCTTACCCATCTTCGTGCCCCATCCTCTCACCCCAGTTAGCACAATGTCTGGCATGGAGCAGCGCTTCTGTAACATGTGCTGCATAGGTAAATTAGGGCACACAGCTTCATAAAGAGTAAATAATGGCCTTGACCAAGTTAATTTGTTTTTTTCTGTCATTGAGTGGAAATGAGAGGATAATTGATGTGTCTGGTGGCCCAGCCTCAAGGCCAGTTATGCCCACCACTGGAATTGAGATGCATTTGGGCACGTGTGACTGTGTGGTGAAGAGGGTCTAGGGAGCTGATCCACATGGAGGTTTGGCGCGTTGTCTGCCATCCCATGCCTTGGAATTGGCTCTGAGCTGAGACCCATACGTTTGTGCCCTGAGGACCAAGGTGGGCTTCAGGGAAGTGGGTGTTTCCTGAGTCTAAAAGGAAAACCACTCAGCAAAACCACACAAGATGTTTGCTGAGTCTAGGCTGAGTTTTGGTGGCCTGGTGACAAAGAGGGGCAGAGCAAAGGCCCCTCACCCCCAAGACACACACTTCTATAACCACGGCCGTTTTGGAATTCTGGAAGAGTGAAGGAAACGCAGGACCACTTTAGAAACTTGAAAGTTTGTAGTAAGGGCATGAGACAGCATCTTTGACGTGGAAATGGAGGGTCTCAAGTAAGCCCTAGGGCAGCGGCAGAGGGTGGGTGCAGGGCCTCACTGGGGCAGGGAATCAGTGGCAGGAGCCGCAGAAGGTTGCACATGGTGGCCGAATGCACCATTTGTTAGGTTTTATGAATCAGACTTCTAGAAACAGAAGGACTCTTTTTTTTTTTTTAATTTATTCATGGAGTTAGTCTTGCTTCAGCAGGGATCATTAAGAATTATACCACTAGTAATGTCATTTTGTTGACATCCATAGGCAGATCTGATTGAGGATATATGGGTGCTGGTTATAAGGTTTCTGTACATTTATAAAATTACATTTTATTCTAAATCTTAGACAAACTAACAGGAGTAAGAAACTATAATAAACCAGTCAGCTAAAGAAAGAAGGCTTTCAGAACCACTTAGTGCTCCATGGGAGCACTTTCAGGAGGCAGTGTTTCTCCTCAGTCTGTCTAATCTGCTTTCTTGAGATCTAATCCTGTGAACTGTTCTTCCCCTCTTCTCCTCCCGCTGGCCCAGGGGGCGCACCATCAATGCCACCCTAGCATGTGTTTGGTTCTCGAATAAAACAGGATGGGTGCATGGGAGTGAGACATCATTTCACTCTGCCTTGATGCTTCTGTATTTTCACAGTGAAATGTAGGTCCTCTGCTCAAGACCCCACCGTTCAGTTAAAAGGAGGGCATTCTCTCCTTCTCAAGGCCAAATGTTGAACCCCAGCATTACCTTGCTAATTCATCCCCCTAGGAAATCGTGACCTCCAGCTGTACCCATCGGCAATCTAGCGCATGAACATCCTCAGTGCAGGGTACCCTAACGTGGATCAGAAAGGAGACTTTTGTTCAGTGAAAAGATTATTGGCGTTTCCTACCATTTCCCCAATATCTCCTGAAGTGTTCTGCCTTTACCCAGTGAGGCTATTCTTTCTCCCTTTCCCTAAAACGGCCTTTTAAATGTCCTTTGCTTCTCTGAATTCTAGTGATTCTTTAAGAACCAGTGTCTGGCTCCACCTCTATAAAGTCTTTCTAGTTTTGACTTTATTTCTTTGTAATCTATCATCTTAGGAGGAGCAATGAGAAAGTTCGAGCCCACTCTTACTTGCATGCGAGAAATAGTTGTGTTATGTGTGACTCAGCCCTTCCAGCTAACTTGCTGTGAGGTTCCATTTCTGTTTAAATTCTTTTGCAACAATTATTTAGGTCTAGTCTCTAAGCTCTTTTTAAAATATGAGGGCTTTAGCTAGCTGCACTACTTTCTTTTCCTGGAAAGAAAAGTTACTATCTTAAAAAGATTGTGCCTCCAACTCCCCTCCACCCTCCAGCCTGAAACACATTTTTAAAACAGTAAGACAGTGCTTGGAAATAGTAGGGTTCTAACATCAGTTTCTTGAATGAATGGTTGCTAGTGCACATTTATAAACTCCTGGTTCTGGTCTCAGAAAATAATAATATATACCTTATATAATTCTAGGGAAGAAATGCGTACATGAAAGATATGGTCTCTGTCTGTAGGAAACTGGATTTGGCCCTTGGTGATAACTTTAGAATATAGATTTCTTGTATATAGATACAATTAAACTGTGAAGGAAATTAAGAAACTATCGTGGGGACTCAGAATATAATTCTGGTGCAGGGAAAAAGTCACATCTTCAAAGGAAGCATGGTAGTTCTTAAGCCATGGAATTCACAGTGTGTACCACTCTTGTTCAAACTATCTAAATATTTCCACACCAGAAATTTATTTTCTAATGTCCACTCTATGCATCTGGATATAAAATTTACACATGGCTTTCAGAGCTGAAATCAAATCCAGATTTTTTTCCAGAGATACAATGTAAGGTCTGAAAAAACTTGATTTCTTTACTAGGTGGTCAGACCTGGATTAAAATATCTATTGGTTCCTATTGCTAGAGAAATAATCCATTGTGTGTTTTGGATACTTTGGAGGTAGTGTTTACTATTTATATTACATAAATGATACTTTTTAAGGTACTGTCCTATTTTGTGATTAACAGATCACATGAATTAGTATTATAGAAATATCTATTTCTATAGATAGAAATAGATGAATGGATATGGAGAGTCTTATTTACTCACTGTTCATGTGTATATACCTCTTCTCACCTGTTTTCTGGCAGGGATGTTTCCTAACACCTCTTTGACATCTGATACAGCCTAAAATAGTGTCAGACATATGGCAGATGCTGAAATAATTCTCATCATTTGCTCTCTGGGTTAAAGGGGGACAGCAATGGACTAGAGATGCTGAATGAAAAAGGCCAGTTGGCTGGTCCTACCAGATACTCCCACGGAGTGGTCTTTTTCAGAGTATTTCTCATGGTACAAGTTCTAGACACTCTGCTGCCCCAGCCACTGAATCTTGGGAGTTCTCAGGATGGACAGGTCTCAGAGAGACTGACTGGCTCATAGACTCACGAGAAATTGATGCGTACATCAGAATGCCCAGTTAAGGCCAGTTAATTAAGATAGAATGGATGACCTCCCTCTTCAGTGCCTGGGGAGCTCCTATTTCCCCCCCAGTTCCCACACAAGAGTGTCAAGAAGTCTCATTCACCAGAGACTGCTTTATGACATGGAGTCAGAGCAAAGGGAAGGGAGAACACCATAGAGAAGATTTCACCCAAACTAAGGGGAGATGTGAGGACATATCTCCTTCAGTGGAGAAAATATCTATCATATCACAAGACTGAACAAACCCTGAGAGTCAAGGTCTATCTCATCTGGATATTCCTAGATACCCAGTGCCAACCCTGGACCTGGCACCCACGCAGACCTCTTCTACTGACCCATTCTTTTTCCAGACTTACTGATACCATCAGGAATGTGGACTGAATGTTTGTATCTCCTAAAATTCATATGTTGAAATCCTAACCCTGGATGTGATGGTACTAGGGGATGGGCCTTTGGGGGATAATTAGGACATGAAGGTGTCCTCATGAGTGGGATTAGTGTCTTTATTAGAATAGATGTGAGAAGGCTTGCTTTTTGTCTCTCTCCTCTGTGTAAAGATGCAACAAGGAGACAACCAACTGCAAATCAGGAAGAGGGCTCTCATCAGACACCAGATCTGCCAGTAGCTTAGTCTTAGACTTCCCAGCTTCCAGCACTACAGGAAATAAATTCTTTCTATTTAAGCCACCCAGTCTCTGGCATTCTGCTACAGCAGTCCAGGCTGACTAATAGAGTTGACTGCAGCTAGATTCCATTCGCTTACATCTGGGAGACCTAATGTAATTTGACATGTGTTGAATGTATTAGAAATGTTCTTTTGTATAATTTTTGAGTGTCTTTATGATATGCCTTGAGACAAGAGGTTAGAAGTAGACTAGGAGGAAGCGCTTCAGCTTTAGGACACTATGTTATTTTGAAGTTATTGAGCAATGAAATAAAACTATTATTAAGACCAAGGCAAGAAAAACAAATAGAGCTCCCTTTTGTTCATTAGTTTATAGAACAGAACAGGGAAGTGACGACCCTGTACGCAAGACAGGAAAAAAGACACAGATGTGTATAACGGACTTTTGGACTCAGAGGGAGAGGGAGAGGGTGGGATGATTTGGGAGAATGGGAATTCTAACATGTATACTGTCATGTAAGAATTGAATCGCCAGTCCATGTCTGACGTAGGGTGCAGCTTGCTTGGGGCTGGTGCATGGGGATGACCCAGAGAGATGTTATAGGGAGGGAGGTGGGAGGGGGGTTCATGTTTGGGAACGCATGTAAGAATTAAAGATTTTAAAATTAAAAAAAAAAAAAAACAAACAAATAAATAAATAAATAAAAATAAAAAAATCATATCCATTTTTCTTATTTAGAAGTCAAAAGCCATCTGGAAAGCTTTTTAATTTTAAGACCTCATGAAGACAATAAAGAAAATAAAATGGATGATACTTATACAAAAAGTAGCATTCAGTCAAGTCAAATCTGAAAGCCAGTGACCTGAAAGATGCATTCAGTTTTCTAACCTACGTTTCAAAGTAGAGAAAGCTGATGTAATCTGAGATTCCCATAGGTATTTTAGGATTCAGTGTCTTTCTAGGATCACTTCAAATTATCTTTCCTTTTGACTCTTTTTCAGTGAATCTAACAATTAAAAATTAAATTAAAAATTAAAAGATACAATTCTGAGACTATTCTATAGTCCTTCCAAGCCTATCTGTTCTGGGCATTCCAGTTCATTAACTTCATTTTAATTATAAATTTTAGGGTAACAAATCAACCAAAGGTTATACTTTTATAATTAAGAAATCCAGTGCCTACTGTGTTGTATCATAGCCAATGTTTACTGAATTAATTTGAATCTTAGAGTTTTGATTGATAACTATTTATAAATAGTTTACTTATAAATAAACATTTATTTATAAATGCTTCTCCTCTTTCTTCCAAACAATACTTTTGGAGGTATATAAACTATTATTAAAAACAAAATGTTTTCCATTTCACTGAAAATAAAGTTAACTGTCCATATCTTGGTTTAAAAGTCTTGGGTTTTCTAACATCTTTCTCTATTCCTTTTTCCTCCCTTGCCTCCTCACAACATCCCAGTGTTAGAAAACAGTGCACTATTTAGAGTCTAAACTTTAGACCCAACTTGTGTGTTAAACACTCTCTGTTTCAGAAAGAGTGTTAGTAAATACTCGTCTGAGGTTGACCCTAACCCTCATCTACTTCTGCCCTTCCTCCTGGGATTAGCTGAAGAAGTTTACTCCTCCAGACCACAAACTTGGTCTTTCATTAGAGAAATTTTTGATTATATAGCTTGTTCACTGTTGGACTCTTTGGAGCTTGGTGTGAACCCTGTAATGCAATGATTATCTGGTCTCACAATGCACATGTTAATTGCAAATAACACTTAAGAGCTTGAATATTAGAGCAAATAGTCCAGCTAAAGGGAATGTGCTGCTGCCGCCGCTGCTGCTGCTGCTAAGTCCCTTCACTTGTGTCCGACTCTTTGCAACTCCTTGGACTGTAGCCCATGAGGCTCCTTTGTCCATGGGATTCTCTAGGCAAGAATATTGGAACGGGTTGCCATTTTCCCCTTCCAGCGGATCTTCTGACCTAGGGATCGAACCCAGGTCTCCTGCATTGTAGGCAGATTCTTTATCGCTGAGCCACCAGGGAAGCTCAAAGGGAATCTGCTCTTACCACATTAATACCATTTGCCTTCATGAGGCAACTAAATAAACATAATGGTCAAAAATTACGTGGAACAGAAGTCCACTGTCCTTAATAATCAGAGAAGTACAGGAGGTGAGTTTCTTCATATCTCTAGAGAGATAGAAGTCAAAATTCCAGTGGTTCGTCAGGAGGGTGATGGAACCTCAAGCACTGTATGGATGGTGCTGGTACTCAGGGAATACCCCAGAGGCCACCAATGTTTCTATGTCCCCCCGAAAGTTTATTTTTTTAAAGACCATTAAGAAAAAAAAGTCTTTATTGAATTTATTAAATATTACTTCTGTTTTATGCTTTTTTTTTTTTTTTTTTTGCCTCAAGCCATGTGGGATCATATCTCTCTGACTGGGGATTGAACCCACACCCCTTGCTTTGGAAGCTGAAGTCTTAACTACTGGATCACAAGGCAAGTCCCTAAATAGCTTATTGAAGTAAGCAAAGTTCTGCCTTGGTACACAGATATAAATTGGAGTAGCTGGTTTTCATTCATTTCTTCAGCATTGAGTATGAGTCATTGGGGAAATAAAAGTAAGATGTAGTTTTGGATTTAGAGTTGCTTTCAGTTTGGTGGGGAAAATAGACATGTGAACAAATATGAAATAAAATGGGTGATAATAATTTCTGTACCAGAAAAGTGCTACGGGAAACCCAAGGTGGGAAATCAGTCACTTTGACTGGGGACTCTTCCAGAGGATGACTGTTGAGATGGGGCTTCAAGGTAAGAGTTCACCACTTACAAGAGTTTCAGGAGGAAAGGACAGTGATATGAAGCAGCACAAAAGCCCTCTAAGCCTGAGGGCTTTTGCTCACTTAGAAGCAAAATCAGGCAGGTAAGTGACCAACAGCAGGATTTAATTCTGAATGGGATAAAGTCATCATTTTAAAATCTTTTGAATTTTCTCTTCAATTCACCACTAGGAAAGGGAAGATAAAATGGTATCTTTTAATCTGCTTTTGAGGTCTTTAGGCCTCTCCAGGGGTGACAGGCTCTGGGGAGAGTGGGAGGTAACAATTTACAGCATTTTCTTTGAGTCAGATTTTTGAAAGACTCGAATGCCCAAGGGCCAGTTAGACAGCATAACACAGCAGAATGTGAAATGTGAACATTCTTCTGGAACACATATGACCAGAAGGTCTGAAACATAGTATATGACCAGAAGGAAACTTGCTGCAACACGTAGAGTTAAATGGAAGTGAATTGGACTTAAATGAATCATACAGGTGTCTCTACCTGATAAGCATTTGCCACGTGCAGCCCCTTACACTTTTGATGGTATCTGTCCATATGTCTTTTCATTTTCTCCACTACCCTGAGAAGTGTTAATTCTATTTTACTGTTGAGGAAGCCCAGATCTGCTCAACCTTTATACAGTGTCCTTTTTCTTTAATCATTGATCCAAAAGATACTTTCTTTCATGGAGTTAGAGGCAGTTGGAGAGGTCAGGCACAGCACAAAGCACCGGAACTAAAGTAAGTGGCAGAGTTTCCAGGCTTCATGCTGCCACTGACTGTATGCTCTTGGATGTGCTGCTTTGCAAGTCTGAGTTTAATGATTTGAATTTCTAAACTCTTTCCTGAGAAGGCAGAGAAGAGAGTCTTAATTTCTGATCATACAACCCAACACGATACCAGGATGTTTCCTAACAGTAATTCTCACTTCAGTCAGCATTCTTACGGAAAACTAACTCCTTTCTGAAGGGCATGTCTCCCCAGTTCATGCTACCATTGCTCTGATAAATGTTTCAATGAGATAGAACTTATATTCATGTGCCTCTGGTATAAGGCACTTAGAAATGAAAGGATTAGGAATTTCCATCCTGCCCCAGCCTTGAGTTTTATAAAAGCTTCATTCTGTTCAGTTCATAAACCATGGAGCTTCCATAGCAATGGTACTCCCTGGGCAGCCAAGATATACTCTGAGGGTGACGGCTCAGAAAACATACGTATATTAGGAATGTTTTGCTTTCATGGTTCGTTAGGTGGGAAGAGTTAAAGGCTCTTAAAGGGGAGTGTCAGCAAGGAAGGGCATCAGATATCAACTCCTTGTATATCACAACTTTTGTCCAAGTCCCCTTAAATTTCTCATCCTCTTCATCAAAGAAGGAGAAATGGTGAGGGAATATTAGATCTCCAAAATGGGCTCCTACTAAAAAAAATTAGATTTACACAACAGTTTTGATTAGAGAAACAGAAGGACTCGTCAAGGAAAGAGTGGGCAGAGGCATACAGCTACTATGGCTGCCAACAGTGCCTTGGGAAAGATGCAGTGTAATTATAACTGCTGAGGCTCCTTGTCTTGGAATCTGCATGATAACCCATCATCTCATCATGTTTGTCTGTTTGTTCACTTCCTGCTCAGTAATTTTCCATATTAGTCTCTTGATTTCTCCAGAAAGTTCTGCCAACAGTGCAAAGCTTCCTGTGGGAATGAAAAATAGATTGACTACTGTTATACTGAATGGGCACATTAGAGTTACTAGCTCCAAAGATAAAGTACTGTTTCAGTGGTCTAGTTGCTGGGCCCAGCTCTGGAAGTTATCTAGTTTTCATTTGGAGAGCCCCTCATTATGCAGAATTCCCACGGGCAGTAAGACCCAGACTACTTAAAAAGCTGAAAAGCACATATTGAGCAATCTTCTGGAATCTACCAGTTGGATCCCTAAATGGTATAGGATGGAAGCCAATGAAGATGCGACATGGAATAGACCATGTCACTCACAATGGAAAATATGAACATCAGAAGAATTTCCTATTCTAAACAATGTGCAGTTTAAAATACACTCTCTGGAGACTCTCCTGAATGTACAGGCTTATGGCTGCTATTTATAGAGGCTGATGTGTATTTTACCAAGATTTTTATTCCAACAAAGGAACTGTATGTGATGTAGGGCGTTATTAAAATGGAAAATACACCCTCACATTTTAATTTATTTAGTTGGTAATAATCTCAGATATAATGTCAAATCTCACTAATCTAGAGTAACTGAAAGGACTCCTGCATTGCAAGCAGATTCTTTACCATCTGACCCATCAGGGAAGCACAAATGAAAGGAAGGCCTGTACAAATTATATAATATTTTGAAAGAAATTCTGTTTTGAAAATATGTTCAAGAATGTCTGGTGACTTCAACCAGATTAACAAAACATTAGAAACTTGTTTAAAATTTGCATACATAAAAGTGAATTATAATTAGCAAATTAAACCTTTAAATGAGGGTGAATTCTTCCAAAATTCTTTAAAAAGTTGTGTTCTCAAGTGCTTAATAACTAAGCCATGGAATGCAGCTTGCATACTTAACATATTAATCAAATCCTTTATTTACAAATGGTTCAAATTTATACTTTTCCACAGTCTCATAAAGATTTTTAAATGGAAGACTCTGAATATTAATGAAGATTTATCAGACTGAAAACTGATTTTCCGACTCCTGATGAACATTGCCTATTATATAGCAAACTCATGAACAGAACTGGTTTTGCTCATAAGGTATGCACATTACTCTTTAACTTCATTCACAGATGGATGGGAATCCATTTATATAGCCACTGCTCATTCCAACATGCTCGTGTTTCACATCCAGTGGTATGTTCTTATAACAATGTTAAGAACTTTTGGGCTGATAAAGGTCAAGAATTTCCCTAGAAGACTTCAAAGCAATTGAGATAGATTCTCCTTGAATAAGAATTTGGAATAGTCTGTAATCATTCCTGTCCACCATTCCCACCTGGTCAAATGATGGCTGCAATGCAGATCTCTTATACTTGGCTGGCTAGTCAGAAAACCAGTGAGCAGAATAGATGTCTTCAGCATACGTATTTGATAGCCTTCATTACACTTTATTTGATTTTGATGAGCATTCTTTGCTTGTAGAGAATTCTTTGTTTGTAATACTTCTCCAAAGTTCCCAGCTATAGACACAGAAGGACGTCTTTGGTCCTCTGTGTTTAGAAAGGCAAATTTGTTGCCCTCTCAGAGAATAGTGGGCTTCTCATGAACACCTTCACTTGAGTCTGGAAAGAATCTTTGGAAAACTTCGGATCACAGGGTCCTAGAAAAACTATGACCTAAGTTCATATTATCTTATTTAGAATTTTATTTTTCAAGGGTCTAGTTAACTCTGTGGGTGAGGGGGTGGTGGCAAGGGAATGGGTTGGAGAGGGAGTTTCAGTGGTACTAGAAATGTTCTAGGTCTTAAGATGAATGACAAGTTTATAGTGTATGCATTACAATGATTTATAACCTCTGTACTGTTGTTGTCTAGTTGCCCAGTTGTGTCTGACTGTTTTGCAACCCCATGGATTGGGATTTCCCAGGCAAGAATACTGGAGTGGGTTGCCGTTTCCTTTCTCCAGGGGATCTTCCAAACCCAGGGATCAAACTTTGTCTCCTGCACTTTCCTGAGCCACCGGGGAAGCTCTATAATCTCTGTATACATTACATAATATTATTTTGTATGTATTGTCTTTTCATAACTAAAATGAATAAAATTACTAATTTAGAATAAAGTGATTAAAAGTTATTTTGTAAAAATTAGGCACATAACTTCTTTATTTTATTAGTACAGTTTTATGTTGAGAGTCTTTAAGTTACTTCTTTAGCTGTATTGAAACCACAATTATGTAATATGAAAAAAAGACCTTAATTCAACTAGGAAAAAAAAACTATTTAGAATATGTGATTAACTAATACATAAATTATCAAGATAAAAAATCTTGATATGTTAGATACCAGACTACCCTATATTTTTAATCTTGGTTTCAAACTAGTATGGAAGAAGAAAAGACTTTAAAATAAGGAGGTAGATTTTATTTTCAGCATGGAGACTTCGTATCCATAACTCTCCCATTGGCTGCAAAGTGACTGCTAGAACAGATTTGAAATAGAGTAGATTGGAAACTGGAGAAGGCAATGGCACCCCACTCCAGTACTCTTGCCTGGAAAATCCCATGGATGGAGGAGCCTGGTGGGCTGCAGTCCATGGGGTCGCTACTAGTCAGACACAACTGAGCAACATCACTTTCACTTTTCACTTTCATACATTGGAGGAGGAAATGGCAACCCACTCCAGTGTTCTTGCCTGGAGAATCCCAGGGACGGCAGAGCCTGGTGGGCTGCCATCTATGGGGTTGGACAGAGCTGGACACGACTGAAGCGACTTAGCAGCATCAGCAGATTGGAAACCAGATTGTCTGAAGACATGGGATCTGTGCACATGCTCAGTGATTCAGAAACCCCAGAATATAGCTGGAGAGGGGTCGAGTTTCTTGGGAGATGACTTTGGAGAGGGCTTTCCCAATAGCTCCTTCCTTACTCTGTCTTCTGCTGCTGCTGCTAAGTCGCTTCAGTTGTGTCTGACTCTGTGCGACCCCATAGACGGCAGCCAACCAGGCTCCCCTGTCCCTGGGATTCTCCAGGCAAGAACATTGGAGTGGGTTGCCATTTCCTTCTCCAACGCATGAAAGTGGAAAGTGAAAGTGACGTCGCTCAGTTGTGTCTGACTAGTAGCGACCCCATGGACTGCAGCCCACCAGGCTCCTCCATCCATGGGACTTTCCAGGCAAGAGTACTGGAGTAGGGTGCCATTGCCTTCTCCGACTCTGTCTTCTAGCCAGCTGAAAACTAGCACCGACAGGTAACATTTACCATGCACTAATCATGGGGCTTCCCTGGTGGCTCAGATGGTAAAGAATCTGCCTGCAATGCAGGAGACCCAGGTTTGATCTCTGGGTCTGGAAGATCCCCAAGAGAAAGGCATGGCAACCCACTCCAGTATGCTTGCCTGGAGAATTCTATGGACAGAGGAGCCTGGTGGGCTATAGTGCATGGGGTTGCAAAGAGTAGGACATGACTGAGCAACTAACACTGTCATTTTGCTTTTCAATCATATCTAGGTATCATGTATTCATACCACATATAGCATATATATTCTACTATCATCTATCTATCCATTTGCCTATCATCAGTCATCTATCGACCTAGTGCTTTGTAATCTATATGAAACCCCATGAGAAGGAACTATTATGAGGCCATTTTTCTGATGAGAAAATGGGCTCGGAGAGACTATGTAGAATCATCTTTCCTAATCCAGCCAGGACTCACACCCAAGTCTGCGTGATTTTGCTTTCTGGGATACATCCTCATGTCTGTGTCCCACTCAAATCTGCCCATTCTCCCAAAAGATTGTTGTGATAAAGGTGAAACACAAGATCCTCTTTGATCATATCAGTTCTTACCTCTCTCATTTTTAGAGAGAAAAATCCTTTGATGTGTTTGAATTGCTCAAACGAAACTGGTAAGGAAGGAGAAATCCTACATGAAAACTCAGTATCATAATTGAGCTTGGTATAAAGAAATCTTGCCAAGACAACATACGTCAAATAAAATACTTCCAAAATTGATGGCAACAGGGTTCTCTTTGGAAAATCACCGCAGTTTTCTTTTCCTTCCTGACTAAGATGGCAAAGTTCGATTCCTAGTTGCTAACAATTAACTTTTCATTGTGCCTATCTACTTTCTTTGCTTTTCATTTTACTCACTGTGAAATAATCTTACAGTCTCCTCTTATTTTGTAATATTATCCAAAAGCTGTTTTTAAATTTAAAAAACATCTTACACTATAGTATACACTATTTTCCCCAAAGTATGCTCTATTTTCCTAATCAATAGCCATGGCATCTTTATAGACAATTCCATTCATTCAGGAGCCTGCACTGTGCCAGCAGGCTCTGCCCGAGCTTAGCTGGGTGATCTTGAGGAGGTCTGCATCCCTTGAGATGAGTTTCTTCTTATGTAAAATGAACTTTGAATATTCATTAGATCAGGGATTCTTGGCCCCATGCTCAAGGCCCCCACGAGGTCTGTGGATAGAGGACCATGACACCACTGAAAGCAAGTGCCAAGTTTTGTGGGTGAATATATAAATTTTTCTTGGGGGAGTGTCTATAGCTTTCATCAGAGACTCAAAGTAATGTGTGGTCCAAAAATGAAAAAGTAACATTCCATTGAAGCAGATTATCTACACAGTTAGTGGCAGCCATAAGATTTCATGCGTGATGATGTGACTAAGTCCCATCCTAATGGTGAACACAATCTTATTGAGAAAAGTCCAGAGAAAAGTCAAGAGGATTTATGCTAACAACCTCCTTTGGCTAGGAGGGAGAAAATTTGATCTTCTCTGTTTCTATTTTTCTGTGAAATGGGAATAACATGGGAGATTTTTTTTTTTTTGAGGGAAAAGAAAACAATGACTTTGTCTACACATGTAAGTAATTTACCTGAATAAGCATAAAAGGCAGTTCAATCAAGCCCAATAACCTCATTTTCTCTGTTGCCATATAACTTCTTTGAGTGATTCCCCTCCTCATCTAAGGGAGTTATTTTGGCATTGTAGAGATGATGGATCTTCAGCCAAGACAGCCAGTTGAAACACGAAAAATTCTATTGATCAATTTATTACAGTGAAAAGGTTTTGAGACTTGGGGCAGGCAGAACCAGACTGTGGTCCACAGCTATATGAATTTGGACATATAACTTAATCTTTCAGACATGCAGTTTCCTCAGCTACAAAATAGGGATAATAATATCCAGGTCTGCTGTGAACTGAATGGGTCCCCCCATTAGATCCGTATGTGGAAACCTAATCCCCAATGTGATGGTATTTAGAGTTGGGGACTGAGAGGTGATCAGGTCATTAAGGTGGGACCCTCATGAATGGGGTAAGTGCCATTTTTCAAGAAGACCTCAGAGAGTTCCCTCACTCCTTCTGCCAGGAGGGGACACAGTAAGAAGATGTCTGTGAGCCAAGAAGTGGACCCGCACCACAGAGATTCTGCTGCTGGCTTCATCTTGGACATTTTAGCCTCTGGAACTGTGACAAAGTTCTATTGTTTATAAACCACTTAACCTATGGTATTCTGTTATAACAGAGTGAACAAACTAAGATAATGTCATACAACTGTTTTGATAATTAAATGATATAAGGTGTATAGGGGCTTTCCCGGTGGTTCTAGAGACATCAAAAATCAGCCTGCCAACGCAGGAGATGCAAGAGACGCAGTTTTGATCCCTGGGTGTGGAAGATCCTTGGGTAGGAAATGGCAATCCACTCTGGTATTCTTGCCTGGAAAATTCCATGGGCAGAGGAACCTGGGCTACAGTCCATGGGGCTGCAAAGAGTCATGCATGACTGAGTGACTGAGCATACACACACACACACACACACACACACACACACACACACACACACACTGTATAAAGTGCATCATTTAGCCTGGCACGTGGCTGATGCTAAACAAATGATGGTTTCTTTTCCTTTTTAACCCTGGATGAAAAATCTGGTTATACTTTTTCAACTTGAGAACTATTTTTGCTGAATTGAACTTTTCAGGTGATATTCTGAGTTAAGTTTTATATGCTATATTTAAGATAAAGACATAATGAATGATTAATTTCATAGCTATAATATGTGATTTTGAAATACTCATACAGCAATTTTATTTGTGCAGTAGACTTATTTATGGTCAGAAGTTTTCATTCTTTCCCAACTTCAGTAGAAAGTATTCAGCAAGTATCTTAGCAACTGTCTTAGCAAATATACAGATCAGTATAGGAAAGAAGGATGAAACAAATCACAATGACTGACCTGATAGACAAGTGAAAATTCAAACCCAGTAAAATATTATTTTGTACCAAAAGCCTACCAAAACATTAATATGACTTTAATAATAATATCTAACATTTATTGAGCATATATTCTATGCTAGTCATTGTGCTGATCTGCCTACATGGGTTAACTAGCTTATTGTTGACAATGATCCTGTAAGGTAGAATAATTATCCCCATTTTTACACATAAAGAAATTGAAGCATGAGATGTTTAAGTCATTTGTCATGAGGTTACCCAACCAGTAGTTGTCAAAGTCAGGACTGAACTCGAGTCTGTCAGACTTCATCATTCACGTACTCACCCACTACATTGTCCTGCCTCTTCTCAGGCGAGTGAAGATCGATACATTATGAGTCACATACAGAAATTGTTTAGAAAATTTCAGTACTATTTTATTTATTTCTCTTTTTCTCAGTGCTGTTTTAAACTATAAGTATATTGACTCATGTATGTGCCACAGTTTTTTCCAGCTAAGAATGAAGTTATGGGTCAGCATGTGAAGCCCTTAAGAACCTGGATTTTTCATTCCTACTGAACAAGTATCACCTCGGGCAGATCCTGAATTCTTGATCTACCGATCATCATAAAGTAGGATACTTTTAGGACTAGAGGAATTGTTAGGTTAGTGGAAATTGGTCTAACTATGCCATCTTCATCGTTTATAATTTGATCATTTATACATTAATAGAGGCAATAAATAATGTCTATTTATGATGTGTGAGAGAGTGAAAATATGAATATGTGTATATATTTTGATTTTTCATGTGACTAGACACAAATGAATAATTAAAGATCCTTTAAGTGAAAATTACCTCCTTCTCTCAGTGCCCCTACATTCAAGTTAGGCTGACCCCACATAACATCAAATAAATATAAGAGCCTTACAGAAATATTTTAAAATCTCTTTCAAATGAATTATTTGAAAAAAATCTCTTAACTTAAAAGTAAAAATGCAGATACAAATCTTAACAATTTTTTGCTCCCCTGGAGTGATGAATTTGCTGAGAACACTGAAGGGAAGTTTTGAGCAAATTTAACTCCTCTAATAATTTAGACAGTTTCAAAGGAATATTTTATTTAACTTCCTAATTGAAAATAATTTTCTGATTACAGAGTAACAAAAAACTGCTTTGATTTGAAATTTCAATGTCACAGCGCTAAGCCCTGTAAATAAAAGTGTTTTTGTATAATCATTGATTGGTTACACCATTAAATCATGTAAAAAGGTTTCAGTGATAGAGTTCTGGGAGGGCACTACTTAGCCTCAATGAACTTTAAAAAACTGTTTTTTTTTTTTTTAGTGAAGTAAAAATATTTACTTTCAAATGTCTAATCATCAGTATATTTCAGAGGCCTATAAAAATGTATGAATGATGACAAGAGCATGAGTGTTTTTGCTCCCTCTATTTACATATATGAGCCTCTGAATCTGATACCAACTGTACAAGATCAGCCTTTCTTCTGATCAGAAAGAGAAACTCACATTCAGGTATGGAAAGCAGGAGCTGGGAATGCAATGAGTGCATTTCTTGGAAAGCGAGAGAGCTGCTTTTGAAAGCAAGCTAAATGCAGGGAAAAGTATGTCTCACTCAAGCTCCCTTCATGGATAAATCATCACTGCAGGTTTCTCAGCAGATACATCAAAGCTCAAAACACTTTTGTCCAAACGTAATAGAAGATCTCAGTTTAAATTGGTGTGAACTCTTCAAACTAGTCAACCCTACAGAGTTCACAAACAAGCCAATCCTAAAGGAAATCAGTCCTGTATTTTCATTGGAAGGACTGATGATGAAGCTAAAGCTGCAATACGTCCACCTGATGTGAAGAGCTGACTCATCTGAAAAGACCCTGATGCTGGGAAAGATTGAAGGCACGAGGAGAAGGGGACGACAGAGGATGAGATGGTTGGATGGCATCACTGACTCTATGGACATGAGTTTGAGCAAATTCCAGGAGCTGGTGATGGACAGGGAAGCCTGGCATGCTGCAGTCCATGGGGTCGCAAAGAGTCAGACACGACTGAGTGACTGAACTGAACTGAACTTCTTACTGAGACAGACCATGTTACCAGCCACATCCTCAAAACTCAACAGCAAATTCTTGCTCCTCATCTTCCTAAGGTTCCTGTGTCCTTTGAGAAGTGTAGAAAGAAAACCTTCATATTTTTTATTTTGTTTTGTTTTATGGTACATATTCTTTTTTGGTAAAATATTTCTTCAATTCTTTGTGTGTTGCATAGAATCAGATTAGATGAGTAATTTAATATTGATGTTTATTGAATAAGTCTATAAATAAAAGTAATCCAATGAGTAATAAATAATTATTATTTAAATAATTTAAATAACAGTTGATTATTATTTAAATAATAAACACTAGATGATTAGTACTGTGTTAATACTTACATGTATTATCTCTTTATATCCCCACAAAAACCCTATGAAGTGGATAGTCTTAATTCCCCCATTTTACAGATAATGAAAAAGAATGTTAGGAAGAATGAATAATATGTAAGATCATGTAGCTAATTAGCAGCAGACCTTGGATTTGACGGCACAGCTGTGTATTGCTCAAGTCCATGCCCTTGACTGCTAAGCTCTACTGCCTCTCACTGTTAAGCCTCTCCGTGTTGCTTCATTTACACAGAACGTGTGTTTTATTCACACATACATTTTATTGGTGCTGTGTGCAGTCCATTTTTGCCAGATACACATAAAATGCTTGGCATTTGGAGAGGGGTGGTACTTGTTAAACAGAGAGAGAGCTGAACTTGACCTCTTTGAAAATGTATCACTTTGCCCTACATTTTCCCTTTTGAAAATGTATTCCCTGATGATACAAAAGGACGTTTACGTATAATCCAGGATGGATAATTAGGAGGAGATGGAAACAGAAACAAGCGGATCAAGTGTGGATAAAGATGCACATGGACCAGGGGAAAACACATCAAGATGCACTAAGAAATAGAGAGGCAGAACTTCTTCTTCCTCTTCTTTTTTTTTTTTTTTTTTGAGACAGACCTTCCAGTGGTTAAAACTCTATGCTTCCACTGCAAAGTGCACGGCTTCGATCCCTGGTTGGGGTCTAAGATCCCACATGCTGTGCAGCATGCCAAAAATTTTGAAGAAAGAAAAGGAATACAGAGACAGAGGTAGAAAGGGATTGAAATAAAAGAGCAGAAAGGGAAGCAGAATGAATGAATATACCTGTTCATTTTGTATCCCCATGACATAGGTAAAGAATAATAGACAGAAAAACAAATTGTTTGTTCAAATAGATAATTGATTCAGAAGTACAGTTTAATTTGAGATGTATACAATAGCATTTTTTCTTAGAAACAAAACATTTAGGATTTTCACAGATTACCTGCTGAATTCATTCCTGCTATTGAAATTTTTTTCTTCCCCTTTTGATCAAGTTGGCTCTAAAGTTACTAATTCATCTATGATACGCGCTTCGTGGCTGTTGGGATACTGCATGGATTGGTGAGAACTCATCCCTTTGGTTCAATATAGTATCTTGTACTTTAGAGATACTCCATACTTTTTTGTACCGAATAGATACAATAGATAGTCTTTGGATTTTTACCAGATCTAAAGACTGAATGAAGTACTTTCTTTACCAACTCTAAAGTCTTCATCTTAAGGACTCAGACTGAAAGTCAAGTGAAGGACAAGGGTTAATAGCTCAGTCATGTCCAACTCTTCGTGACCCCATGGACTGGGGCTTGCCAAGCTCTTCTGTCCATATGATTCACTAGGCAAAAATACAGAGTACGTTGGACAAGTGAATAGTAAAAAGATGCATAGGTTAAGGACACGGCAAAGAAGGGGAGTATATGTTTGATGTAACTAGGTTCCCAGTGTAGGTGATGGCAGGCAAAATGATTTGAAATGCTCTGGACTGCAAACCCTTGGAATGACGTGTGAGCACAAGTGTCTCAAGGCAGTTGAGGTGCAGTAAAGAACTGTCAGTCCCAAACCCTGAAAAGCCAGCGTGGCCCAAAATGTACAGTTATCTTTTTAAGTAATCTTTTTTAAAACTCTATTTCTGAGGAACGAAATGTGAAAAGAATCTGGTTCATTTTAATTTGTGGTTTTAACATCTGGTGAGAGTACAAGTTTTAAATTATTTATCATTGCTAGTCAAATTCAATAACAACTAATTAAAATAACAGGGTATTTTTATTTGGAAAGGGTTTGTGGGTAAGAAGAGGAAAAGTCAACTGCTTCTTCTCTGTGTTACCATTTTCCCCACACTCTCTGCAGGGGTACAGCATACAAAAACTTTAAAACCTATCAGTGAATATCAGAGTACATATTACATTTAAGGACATATGAGTATAGTTGCTTGATCACCACCTGGTTTTACACAGGTTGAAAAGCATTAAGCACACTTTCCCCAATTCTGTCATTCTGTTGGCCTATCCTCAGTGCCCTAAAATAAAGCTTGAGGCAGAGTAGAAGCCCAATAAAATTTGTTAAATGAGTGAGTGAGTGAACGAATGAGCTTGCAGCCCTGAGCTTTAGGGCCGTTCCAGATCAAGGCTGAGTTCTTTCTTTTAGTTCCATAAACCCAAAGGAGAATTTGATCTTCTCCATCCTGACCCCAGGTACAATGCCAAAGCCCATAGAATCTTATTTTTCAAAATGGAAATCTGCCTTATTGTTTTATTTGCTTTTAAGCCAGAAAACACATGATCATTGTAAAAATTAGACAATACCAAAAGCAAAAGGAAAATAAAAATTATCGCCAATCCCCTACTCCAGTCACAGACGAAGAAGCCAAGATTTAAAGCCAAAAGAAGAGGGACTTGCCCAGGGTCTTATGCCCTTTCAGATGCTTTGAGATGGCGCTTAATTCCTGATTCTGGACATCTGTTTCCTGCACACACCCTGAAATTTCCCATCAAAGTTGGCTGGACCATAAAGCCTGACCTGTACCATTTCCATAAATGATCAGATTTTACAAAATCCTATAGGGTGAACATGGGATTGCTTAACAAATTACAGAATAACATAACTAAAGTGTTCCCCTTGAAACATTAAACTTAATAAGTACAAATATAAGGAAGTACTTAAGTATTTCTCTAAAAAAAAAAAAAAAAAGAGAGAGAGAAAAGGAGTCATACGAACTATAATACCCCTGAAGAAATGTATGTTAAACAAGGGTAGTACAAATTTGTGTGAATTTGTTTTAGGTTATTAAGTGTACCTAGCTAAGCTTTGCTGGGTGCATTTCTTTTACGATTGACTTTAAAGGAAGACATATCCTTCCACACAAAACAAAAAACTAGAGGGAACGAACTGTGTAGATGTATGGAAAATTCTTAGGCAAAATTCTAAAAGAATTTAGCTCATTCACTGTAATTATAGTATGGGGGTAACCACAACAAATTCATCCTATTATTCCTCTCCTGTTGAGTCCCCGTTTCCCAATTCACACAATCAAGGAGGAAGTTGAAGATACTGACCTAGCCTGATGCCCAGCTTCCTGTACCCACTCTCGAATCCCTCTAGCCTCAATTCTGTTGGATCTGCCCCTGGCCTGGTCTGTATTCTGATTCTGCTGTACTTTGGTTTCCTAGCACATCATGAGGAATATAAAGACAGAAACTAGGTCTATTTCTATTTCCCCATTTTCCACTGTTCCTAGCATAGTGCTGATGCTGAATAAACATTCGCAGGGTACAGCATCTTGTAGACTTTCAGGAGAAACTGAGGTCACATAACACATCATTGGAAAGGATAAGAAGTACACTCCAATGGGTCTGGACATCTCTACAGGACTTCCATGTACACTCATCATGGTTGTCCCATGCTATCCCTGGTTCTCCTCCTCTCCCTAATTTTTTGTCTCCTGTGATGGTTTCCATTTCATCTTTTATTTTTTTAAAAATATTATTTTTTCTTTTTTGATGTGGACCATTCTTAAAGTCTTTAATGAATTTGTTACAATATTGCTTCTGTTTTCTGCTTTGGTTTTTGGCCATGAGGCATGTGGGGTCTTAACTCCCCGACCAGGGATTGAACCTGCACCCTGAGGTGGAAGGCGAAGTCTCAATCACTGGACCACCAGGGCAGTCCATCCATTATGTATTTATGACCTCTCTCTGTCTCCACTTGCTTTCATATCACCATTGCTGCCATCCATTTTCTGTTTTTGTGCTACCATTGCTACATTGAGTCTGCCCAAGCCAACTTCTCTAATGATAATTTTCCTCTCATTTTGAACAAAGATCGGAGTGTCTATCTTTCAATGCCTGAAGGAAATCTCTTTTTGGATGTGGTTTCTACCTGAAATTAAGCACTCTCCCCATGCCTACCCAAGCATGCAACACTTCCCAGTTTCCCCTTCCAGTTCCCCAGACTTATAATCTGTGGGATTGTCTTGAGTTTCTCCCTCTCCTGAAAGATTTGCTAATTCTCCCTCTAAAGATGCTCACATTTGATCTTCATTTCCATATTTGCTGCCCTGATTCAGTCCTCATCACTGTGTGTTCAACACTAACACTTCCAGTACCCCCACACTCTAGCCCACTGTAGATAACATCCCACAGTATGTTTTCATTCTTGGTGAAGTCTCTGTTGCCTTTTATATGAAATAGAAACACCCAAGACATACAAATCTAACTCATTCTTCCCTAAGCACTCAACAGGTTTCTTGCACCAGGATTCTTATTCCCACCTCTGAGCTTCTGCAGATGTCACTCCCGCCTCTCCACAGCCCCCCCTTGTATCCATTCATCATCACCATTGTTAACTTCCTCCATAACTCCCACTTCCAGGGAGCCTTTCCTGGCTAGTTTCATCGCAGTATGATAACTGCCTTTTCCTGGCATTAATTTTTAGTTCTGGTTATATCGCTCTGTTGTTTCTTACTTGTTTAGCTAAGGATAATGGTTTTGAAAAATACTAACATACAAGAAAGATGGTACAAATGAGCCTGTTTGCAGGGCAGGAATAGAGATGCAGATGTATAGAAAGGATGCGTGGACACAGCGGGGGAAGGGGAGGGCGGGACGAACTGGGAAAGTTGCATTGACATGTATACACTACCATGTGTATAATAGCTGGCTAGTGGGAATTTGCTGATTGCACGGAAGCTCAGCTCTGTGCTCTGTGATGACCTAGGGGGTGGGATGTCAGGGTGGGGTGGGAGGGACACTCAAGAGGGAGGGGATATACATGTATATATATAGCTGACTCACTTCATTGTACAGTAGAAACTAACATGACACTGTAATGCAATTATACTCCAATAAAAAAATAGTAACATACGTTTATTTATGTGCCAGGTACTAGTCTAGGCCATTTATTAAGTTCAATAATCTTCACAACCACCACAGAAGCTCCATAGATATTATACCTATTTCACAAAGAAGGCAGCTGTGGTGTAGAGAGAAGTTACTTGCTCATGGCCACAGAGCTCATAAGTGAGAGGTGGGATCTGAACCTATGAAGCCCAGGTACTGTTCATGGTATCATGTGGCATACAGCAATCTACTCTGACCAACTTAATCAAAGGCAGTAATCTTACCTTCTTCTTTTGAATTCTCTACACAAATAAGTAGACCCCATGCTTTAAATCCTGGAGGAGGGCACAGCAGCCCACTCTGGTATTCTTGCCTTGAGAATCCCCATGGAGAGAGGAGCCTGACAGGCTACCAGTCACAAAGAGTCACACATGACTGAAGCAATTTAGCACATGCTTTAAATGTATTTTGCTATCAGTGTAAGTTTCTAGTTTTCTACTACAGAATCACTAAGGTATTATCTTATTATCATCTTTTGGAATTACTAATATTATGAGGCAAATTTATTTGATTTTAAATAACTGTTTAACATTTTTCTTTCTGTGAATGCCTATTCTGCTTTCTTAAATGAATGTCTGAGTTAAGTCACATTAAGTGCCACTGTCCTTTGCTCCAAGACCTAAAGATTTAAAAGATGCCTTTATGTTCTGTGTGTTGTATGTCACTGCTTTATTTCCCCAACCTGCCCTTGAAAGTCAACACAACAGAGGCCTCACACAACACAACAACTTTCAATTAGAATCTCCACAATAACACACTCTGCCAGCTACCAACCCATAATATGTCCATTACTGGATTTGGCTGCTTTTCTCATAAGAATAAAAATTTGTATGGAGGTCCATCCGGATCTTACTGCCTTTATTCTTTCAGACTGAAGACTTCCATTTCCTAAATGGTTTCAGTATTCAATATTTGTCTTTTTTTTTTTGGCATTTCAATATTACAAGTGATTTTAAAACTTTTATCCATACATTGTCTTTGTCATTTAAAAGTCTATGGATAATATGAAAGACACAGATTAAATCTCCAATCTCTCTTTTTCTTGATGTTTGTTTGCCCAAAATTTTAGAGTCTTAATGGCTGGGAATATTTTCTACAACTGCTTTTGCAAACAGTTTAGTGTGCCATATATTTGGCCCTCGAGGCCAGTGATCTTCGAGGCCTGAAACCAGTATTGTGGATAACAGAACAGAGAAACCTTACCTTTCTGCTTCCAGACGCATCTCTTCTCGCTTTTGCCTCCTGAGTTCTCTGCGACGTTCAAAATCATCCATGGTGTGGGTTCAGAGTTAGGGAGACCAGAGAACGTCTGGATCTAAAGGGGAGGAAGCAAAATCGATATTATAGATGAGTCATCTTAGCCCCTCACCATTATTTTATCCCCCTTTTCTTTATTCTTAAGAAAAACACTTTAGAAGATGAATGAGGTAGCCAGTGATCAATTTCTGACTCCCAAGCCAAGCTGTGTCCTTTATGTGCTAAATTCAGTCCCATTCGCGCAACTTAGAGACAGATAAGTAAAATCCCAGAATCACAAGTTGTTTTTATTTTTATTTTTATTTTTTTAAAGCAAAGACCTTGAGAGACAGGTCTGACGACTTGAAATATTGCTGGGATCACTCGAAAGCTACTGAATGATCTTGTTCTTTGTAACCTGCTGAACTACAGACCAAAGTTATAAAAATCAGTGAACAAAGAAAGAGGAAAGGGGAACACAAGTGAGAAAAAGAAAAGTGGCAAGACAAGGAATGTCTGGAACTAAGAGAAAAGCAGAAGTAAAGAAAAAAAGAAAACAATACAAGCATCTAGGCATCATTTGCATATCCTAAAAGAATATTAATATCAAAATGATAATAAAGACCACAGCAAGAGTACCATGACTAAAGAGTGCAGCAGCATTTTTCAAAGCAGTTACATATGATCAAACTGTTTTCAGAGCTCAGAAGTCGCTGCTCTTTGTAACCCAACCATTTTCTCCTTTCCTACCTCCTCTGTGATGGTTTTAATCCCAGAAAGATCTTCCCTTTCCAGCTCTTCAACTGAGAAGTCTGCTTTTCCTGCGTCTCTGTGCCATGGAGTCAAGTATTCCAGAATTCCCCTGCAGCCCCCAAACCCAAAATGACTACCAGAAAAGGGGAAGCGGGCTCTTTTTGTCCTTGCTTTGTTTACAGAGCTGTCAGTGGTTAGTTAAACTCGGCCTGGAATCTGGCATTTAAGGCCTGCTTGAAGATTGTTTCCTGTGTGGAGCGGGAGGCCTCCACTTCCTCTGGAATCCTAGACTCTGTGCTGCACTCAGATCACAAAAAATATTTTCCAGCCCTTTCTGTGCACATGAGACAAGCCATTTGCCCTGCGTAAGAAGAGAGAGACGGGCAAAAACTGAAGCCATCCCCTAATGGCATCTTTGTGTGAGGGAGTGAAAAGCAAAACCTAGACTTTAAGGCCAAGTTCAGAAACCTGAAATCACTAGATGCTTTTATTTTTCCAAGCATTTCCCCCCTTAAAAAAACCCACAAAAACAAAAATAAAATCTTAGCCAACCAAAACAAAACGATACAACGTTTGAATTCCGCCTCCCTTCTTATTCCCTAAGGTATTATTTATACTGCTCATAAATCCTTCGGAAATTCAAATTTGGGTGTTTATTTGGGGATTTTTGACTTTTCAGTGTTTTTCTATCTGCCTCTTACAAAGAGTTCTTTCCAAATATTTAGCTAGTTATAAAGGAAAAAAACCCGTTTTCTTTTTTGAAAAATTACTTTCAGCAACCAAGAAAAAAATTTCTTTATATTTTTCAGTCTGATCTCTCCATAGTTATCAGAATGGAAAAAAAAGAAAGTGGTTCGAGGGTCTCCTGAGAGGCCACGTGTCTCCCTGGGGTGGGCTCCTGTTCTGAGCACAATGCAAGGTGCGTGAGGACTGCCCTGGGAGCAGCGGGACCAGACCTCCATGACCTGAGAGCTGGGTGCAGTGGGGCAAAGGCTTCTCCTTCCTTCCTTCAGTGAAGTCTTTTGTTGTATATACACCACTTCTGGAATAACTATAGCAACAGCAAACAGAAACGGGAGAAAGAGGTTCTGTCTGTAAGCAAACAATTTCACTTTTCTTAATTTATCTAAGTAGCTTGAAGAGCAGCCTCTAAGCCTCTGGGTCTCGCTCCAGCCTCATTAAGCCGAGGAGTCGTGCTGGTGGTTCGCTAGCAGTGGCGGCTGGGTTTTTCTCAGACTATACCTCTAGTGCAGGTGCCTACGAGTGGTGAAACAAACATTTCCAAGCAGGCCGAAGATGCGCACGGCTGGCAGAGCCAAGCAGCATCCTGGGGCATTCGGGGAGTGCAGCTAATTAACACCACATGGTCACTGTGGTTGGCCACCCTCACTGGCTCTCGACCCACGCAGATTTTTTCCCTGACCCATTCCGTCCTCCTACTCCTCACCTTTTACCGTGTGTGTGTGTGTGTGTTTGCCACTCAGTCATGTCCAACTCTTTGTGACCCCGTGTCCTGGAGCCTGCAAGGCTCCTCTGTCCAGGGGACTCTCCAGGCAAGAATACTGGAGTGGGTTGTCATTCCCTTCTCCAGGGGATCTTCTGACCCAGGGATCGAACCCGGGTCTCCCACATTGCAAGCAGATCCCATCTTTTATTATTTGGGTGTTTTTCTCCTTCAACCATATAGGAACTCTACCTAACCAGGTGTTTGCTCATTGAATGAAGTAAGGCACTAGGAGGAGGAGAGAGGGAGTGAGCGCTCTATGAAGCTTTTATACACATGATGGCTTTCTGGGCTCTGCTTGGCGGATGTGTGATGGGTACACTTGAGGTGGTGGAAGAAGCACATTTCTGTACCGGGTGGTGTGGGATGACTGTCACGTGCTGTGTTTGGGGGGAAGTTGTCTATGCTTGTGAAAATGGCTCTTTGCTGGTCCCACTGTAGGATGGAGCTGGAAGTCTTCTCAATCCTCACACCCTCATATCATCACAGAACTTCTCTGAACCTCCCTGGCACTGTTCCCCATAAGGGGAGGCACGTCTGGGGAGAACTGTAAATGAATTTCCCCTTTTGGAAGCAGCAGCTCCCATGTCCTCAGCTAGTAATCTCTCATTTCCTCCCTGACCCCCAGTCGATGCTGAACTCCTTCCAGTAACATTGGACAGGAAACAAACTCTCCATCAACCAAGTGATGACATGTCAAGGCAGAGAGCTTCTGTAAACAGTGGAGCTCATGAGTGTCGCAAGTGGACAGAGTAGCTTGATAGACAGACGCAGACGAAGGGAGATATTATCCACGAATGTGACAGATGGGTTCTTGAAAAGCTTTATGAAAATCTAAATTTTTGTGCTGGGGAGATTGTAGTCATGCTACTGAAAAACCTTGGTGTGACTCCTTTTGTCAAGGGAGAAAAAGCATTTTACAAAGGCAGGAGAACCATCACCTACTGATATAACTGTCTTTTCAATATGGGTTCTCAAATACCAGATTTTCTTAAAATAGGGCATGTCTATGCTGGTACAATTAAGGAGTAAGTCAATGTCAGAGATTTCAAATTACTTAACATGCTGCCCTTCCTTTGGGTAACAGCACTGCCAAGCCGATGATACAGGTGACTGGCGCCGTGAGTGACCCTCCTGTGTGTCTATCACGTGGCTCACCTCCGTGCCAAAGCAGCCTGAAGCTTCCTCCTTCCCTGTCCTTCTCTCTGCTTTCTTTTCCGCTCTCAACTTCTTTTTGGGGGATGGGGAGATATTTATCAATAGTTCTTCTGTCATTTCCTTTTTTTATGTGTCTCATTCTGTGATACTTTCTTTGTTTCCTCCCTTATTCATTTTCCTCTCTGTATTGGGAATTAAAATCTACATATTAAATCCAATCTAGGATTCTTCTCCTTAAAAATATTGAGTTTAATTTCCAATGTGCGTCTTTCAATCACGAATTCTAACTATTATTATATTTTACCTTTGCAAAGTTTTTTTTTTTTTTTCCTTAATGGATATGTGACCTTCACTAGAGATATTTCCTGAGAAACCTTTATAAGGAGAACTAGTTTCTGCTTTTGTTTGGGACAGGGTTGGTGGAAGGTAGGAAGTCATCTTAAATGTGTATGTGTGTGCACATATGTGGGTGTGTATGTGTTTGTGTGTGTGTGAGTGTATGTGCATGTATTAATATGTGTATTTACACACATGCACACAGGTGTAAAAATAGTCAAGGCAGTAGGTGGTAGCTGCTACTGCTGCTAAGTCACTTCAGTCATGTCCAACTCTGTGTGACCCCAGAGATGGCAGCCTACCAGGCTCCCCTGTCCCTGGGATTCTCCAGGCAAGAACACTGTAGTGAGTTGCCATTTCTTTCTCCAATGCATGAAAGTGAAAAGTGAACGTGAAGTCGCTCAGTCTTGTCCGACTCCTAGCGACCCCATGGACTGCAGCCTACCAGGCTCTTCCATCCATGGGACTTTCCAGGCAAGAGTACTGGAGTGGGGTGCCATTGCCTTCTGGTAGCTAGCTGGCCAGTATTGGAGAAGGAAATGGCAACCCACTCTAGTGTTCTTGCCTGGAAAATCCCAGAGATGGGAGAGCCCGTGGACTGCCGTCTATTGGGTCGCACAGAGTTGGACACGACTGAAGTGACTTAGTAGCAGCAGCTGTCCAGTACTCCATTATTAAGGGGAGAAATACGTAGAGAAAGCTAGGTTCTATCTACCTTCAAATCATCATAGACTGAATGGTGAATGATTGCAGGAGGTCCTTGGAATTTGGGGCAGTGCCAACAGTGGTCTCAGAACACATCAAGAATAAAATCTGTTGTGTCAGGGACGCTAAGTCAATGCAACGTTCAAAGGTAACCAACATGAATCAAATATGTGCTATGTGCTGGATCATATTTTTTTAATTAAAATTTTTTTTTTAATTAATTTTTTTTAGTGTAGTTTTAAGTTGAAGGAGCAACAGACATGGAACAATGAATTGGTTCAAAATAGGGAAAGGAGTACATCAAGGCTGTAAATTGTCACCTTGCTTATTTAACTTCTATGCAGAGTACATCATGTGAAACTTCAGGCTGGATGAATCACAAGCTGAATCAAGATTGCTGAGAGACGTATCAATAATCTCAGATATGCCTATGATACCACTTTAATAGCAGAAAGTGAAGAGAAACTAAAGAGCCTCTTGATGAAGGTGAAAGAGGAGAGTGAAAAAGTTGACTTAAAACTCAACATTCAAAAAACTAAGATCATGGCATCTGGTTCTATCACTTCATGGCAAATAGATGGAGAAAATGTGGAAACAGTGTCAGATTTCACTTTCTCAGACTCCAAAATCACTGTGGACAGTGACTGCAGCCATAAATTAAAAAACACTTGCTCCTTGAAAGAATAGCTATGACAAACCTAGTGTGTCAAAAAGCAGAGACATGATTTTGCCTACAAAGGTCTGTCTAGTCAAAGTTATGGTTTTTCCAGTAGTCATATATGGATGTGAAAGTTGGACTATAAAGAAAGCTGAGCACTGAAGAACTGATGCTTTTGAACTGTGGTGCTGGAGAAGACTCTTGAGAATCCTTTGGACAGCAAGAAGATCAAACCAGTCAATCCTAAAGGAAATCAAGCCTGAATATTGCTAGGAAGGGCTGAAACTGAAACTCCAATACTTTGGTCACCTGAGGCAAAGAACTGATTCATTGGAAAAGACCCTGATGCTGGGAAAGATTGAGGGCAAGAGGAGAAGGGGGCATCAGAGGATGATATGGTTGGATGGCATCATTGACTCAATGGATATGAGTTTGAGCAAATTCTGGGACTTAGTGAAGGACAGAGAAACCTGGCATGCTGCAGTTAATGGGGTCACAAAGAGTTGGACATGACTAAGTGACTGAAAAACATAGTTTAAGGAAAAACTGAGCAGACAGTAGAGTATCCATCTATTCCCTCACCTTTACCCCCACCTGGTGTTTCTGTGTTTGCACTGAACTGTGTACTCCCCACCAAAAGATATGCTGAAGTCCTACCCCCAGCACCTCAGAATGTGACCTTGTTTAGAAATTGTGTCCTTGCACATGTAGTCAAGTTAAGACGAGTATTAGGATGGGCCCTAATCCTGTATGACTGGTGTCCTTATAAAAAGGGGAAATTTGGACTTAGAGACAGATATACACAGAGGGAAGATCATGGGCAAACACATGAGAATATGGTGCAGCAGGAATGCCTCAGGCTATGAGCAGCTAGGAGGGAGACATTCCCTGGGGTCTTCAGAGGGCCCCTGCTGACACTTTGATTTCTAGTCTCTGGAACTGTGACATAATAAATTTCTGTTCTAAGCCACCCAGTTTGTGGTACTTTGTTACAGCAGTCCTAGCAAACTAACACAGCCCATTACTAAAATCTTGCAGTGGAACATTTGTTATAATTAACGAGCTAATATTGACTTGTTTTTGTCACTCAGTCACTAAGTCATGTCTGACTCTTGGTGACTCCATGCACTGTGTTACACCAGGCTTCCCTGTCCTGCACTGTCTCCGGAGCTTGCTCAAATCAATGTTTGTTGAGTCTGTGATGCTATCTAACCGTCTCATCTTCTGCTACCCTCTTCTCCTTTTGCCTTCAATCTTTCCCAGCATCAGGGTCTTTTCCAGCTCTCACATCCATACATGACTACTGGAAGAACCATAGCTTTGACTATACAGACCTGTCAGCAAAGTGATGTCTCTGCTTTTTAATATTCTTTCTAGGTTTGTCATAGCTTTCCTTTCAAGGAGCAAGCGTTTTAATTTCTTGGCTGCAGTTACATCCGCAGTGATTTTGGAGCCCAAGGAAAGAAAATCTGTCACTGCTTCTACTTTTTCCCCTTCTATTTGCCATGAAGCATTGGGATTGGATGCCATGATCTTAGTTTTTTGAATGTTGAGTTTTAAGTCAGTTTTTTCACTCTCCTCTTTCACTCTCATCAAGAGGCTCTTAAGTTCCTCTTAGCTTTTTGCCATTCAACGGGATCATCTGCATATCTGAGGTTGTTGATATTTCTCCTGGCAATCTTGATTCCAGCTTGTGATTCATCCAGTCTGGCATTCCACACGATGTACTCTGCATATGTTCAATAAACAGGGTGACAATATACAGCCTTGCTGTACTATTTCCCCAATTTTGAACCAGTTCATCGTTCCATGCCCAGTTCTAGCTATTGCTTCTTGATTGGCAAACATGTTTCTTAGGAGGCAGGTACGGTGGTTTGGTATTCTCATCCCTTAAAGAATTTTCCAGTTTGTTGTGATCCACACAAAGGCTTTAGCATAGTCAATGAAGCAGAAGAAGATATTTTCCTGGAATTCCCTTGCTTTCTCTATGATCCAACTAATATTGGCAATTTGATCTCTGGTTCCTCTGCCTTTTCTAAACCCAGCTTGTACATCTGGAAGTTATTGGCTTATGTATTGCTGAAGCCTAACTTGAAGGATTTTGAGCATAACCTTACTAGCATGTGAAATGAGCACAATTGTCCAGTAGTTTGAGCATTCTTTTACACTGCCCTACTTTGAGATTGGGATGAAAAGTGACTGACCTTTTCCAGTCCTGTGGTCACTGCTGAGTTTTCCAAATTTGCTGACACATTGAATGAAGCACTTTTACAGCATCATCTTTTAGATGTTTAAATAGCTCACCTGGAATTCTATCACCTCCGCTAGCTTTTAAGGTTCATGTATACGTTAAGTTTCACACTTTGGCACATTCTACGGGTTAACACATAATGTTATGTGTTTACCATCACAGTATCAGACAGAATAGTTTCATTGTCCACATTCATGCATTTCTGGCTCAAATTTCAATTCCTTTATGCCTTTCCTGAGGACTCCAGTTTGGTAGTGATATCTCACTCCTTGAATATCCATCATTCAATTTTGGTAATTAATAATGTACTGCCTTGCCCTGGCTTATTAGTTGTTCTAACTAGTACTTAAATATGTTACTGATTTACTTTCCATATGCTTTCATTCTTAAGGCCACTTATGAATAGACACAGCCTTTTAAAAGCTCTTTTCACTCTGGGGACATAGCAGGCATTCAGGAATTGTAACTGATTTGAACTATTAGATTTTTATTCTTGATTTTACCATGCTGAGAGTGAAAAATGTAACTCAAGCTGAATCATCTCTGTGGTTTACTGACTGATTCGTGTTTACAAAGTGAATTAAAGACCTAGGTAATAGACTATATATGAATCTCAAAAGTTATATAAACCCACATTTGCAGTAGTTACACAGTAGATCTGGCAGTGGTTTCTTTCTGACGACAGAAAGTGAACTTTTGTCCTTAAAAAAAAAAAATCAACTTATCAACCTGCTTTACTCTTTTCTCAACTAAATAGTTCATTTGGGACTCAAAAACCAAATAAACGCATAGATTCTAACATACAGTTTGGACTTAACTTTAGCTCAACCTTCACCATTTTGCTCCAAAAATCTGTGCTACTTTTAAAAAAATGCAATCACTAAGACACATGTGTCAAGACCAGGAACACAGAAATAAAAATGAATGGGATCAATCTGAGGAACTCTGCCTTCTCAAGTTGTTTCTTTTCTCTCATCAGTGAATACAGAACACGAGGCCCTACTAAGAGCAGATTACCTTGTTATGACCTGTTTTTTTCTTTCCTCCTCTGCTCAGTCTTTCGTTATTACTTTTTTCTCTATTCATAATTTCTCCACTTGCAAAACAGGAGAACAGAAGTCTTAATGTTACAAAAATCCATGTCTTCACGGCCCCCTTTCCACCTTAGGAGGGGTGGACACTGGGCGTTTCAGATGTGAAGGGATGGCGTTTATCTACACTGGCCTCCACACTGGGGAAGGCCACGCACTTCGGAATTTTATGTCTCATCTCCAAGCGTTACTAACCATTTGGAGCACTTCAAGTTGTTCACAGTCCCATGGCATTTCACTGATCTTCCCAAGTAAGAAAAGTAGAGTCACCTCCATTTAAAGAAAGAAGACTGAGACAAATAGGACTGTGGCATCAGCTCCTGCACCACAGCCCATCAATGGAAAACCAGGACTGGTATTTAGACTAATCTCTAAACCAAGCTGAAACGTTTTCTTATAAGAGAGAAAGAATTAAAAATTTGGAATACTATTCCTTTGGTACCCTTTTCGAGAGTTTGAAATACTCTTTCACAACAAACTCCAGGAAACTTAGACCAAAAGACACAGAACAGAACATATCAAATCAGCAAAGACATATGGTCACTGTTGCTCTCTTGGCCCAGAAAGAAGAGAAAAGCATCAAAAGTCATGGGAGTGAATTGCTACGGCAAAGACAGAAATTCTCCACCAATCTAGGCCCAGGTGAGAAAAAAATGCATCGCTATGCTTTAAAAATTCCTAAATGTGCTTTCTAAATGCATACCTGATAACAGAGGCTAATTCTGATGTCATATCAGGGTAGGATCTTTGTCCCAGTGGACCTATCCAACTATGGATGGGGCTACTGAGAAAATGTGAACCCAATTACTGGAAATAGTCAGGTAGAGGTGAAATGGCCATCTGTTTAAGGTTGTAGTGGGAAGCTATTTTTTGAGATTCTAAGGCTGTGTTGCTCAATATGGTTGTCACTAGTCACAGGAGGTGATTTAAATAATCAAAATTAAGTAAAATTAGAAATTCAATGCCTCTGTCTCACCAGCCCCATTTCAAGTGCTCTGTAGCCACATGTGTCTAGTGGCTTCCATGTAAGACAGCACAGAGAACATTCAATCATCACAGAAAGTTCTATTGGACAGCCCACTGTAAGGCCTTCCAACTCCTAAAATGAAGTGACTTTACCATGGTGTTATGCAGTTCAGAGACATCTCTGTCTTCAAAAACCTTATGTCTCCTAGAGTAGACGGAATAGAAATGAGGGGTATGGTATGGGCCAGCCTCTCAAAGCAGGGATGTATTTATTTAATCCTCTCATTAGTAACTTCTTTGTTGATCTATGAGATATATTTCAGATCTGCAGTCTTGCTGTTCTGAGCACACTTGCAACTGAGAAAGTGAAATGACTGCTCAGCTCAAAAGAAGCTGAGACACTGTCTGAAGAGAGACCACACTTCGAATTGCACAAGACCCAAGAGTGGCTTACTTGGAACAAAAGGTCAGAGGCCATAGGTCTTCACCAATTATAAACATGGTACGGAGGTCACCATATTTTACATAACAGTTTAGTTTTCCTTGTGCATGACCCTCTGGCCTTTCCAGTCTACTCAGCTATAAAAATATTAGCAATGCATGAGTTTGTGTCTAACATTTCCAATTTAGTGATCAACAACAAGATCCAGAGCCTTACCCAGGTATCCTGCTAGTATAAGAGATTAGTAAGGTGACAGAGTTTAGATGTACTCAGTCGTGTCTGACTCTTGGTGATACTATAGACTGTAGCCCTTGGAAGAAAAGCTATGACAAACCTAGACAGCATAGTAAAAAGCAGAGACATTACTTTGCCAACAAGGTTCGTATAATCAAAACTATGGTTTTTCCAGTGGTCATGTATGGATGTGAGAGTTGAACCAAAAAGAAGGCTGAGTGCTGAAGAATTGATGCTTTTGAACTGTGGTGTTGGAGAAGACTCTCAAGAGTCCCTTGGACTGCAAGGAGATCCAACCGGTCTATCCTAAAGGAAATCAGTCCTGAATATTCATTGGAAGGACTGAGAATGAAGCTGAAGCTCCAGTACTTTGGCCACCTGATGCAAAGAACCTACTCACTGGAAAAGATCCTGATGCTGGGAAAGACTGACGGGAGGAGGAGAAGGGGACGACAGAGGATGAGATGCTTGGATAGCGTCATCTACTCAATGGACGTGAGTTTGAGTAAGCTCCAGGAGGTGGTGAAGGACAGGATGTCTGGTGTGCAGCAGTACATGGGGTCACAAAGAGTTGGATATGACTGAGTGAATAAGACTGTAGCTCACTAGGCTCCTCTGTCCACGGGATTTTCCCAGCAAGAACACGGGAGTAGGTTGCCATTTCTTCCTCCAGGGGATCTTTTCAACCCAGAGACTGAATCCTCGTCTCTCACATCAAAAGCAGATTCTTTACCACTGAGCCCATGGGGAAGCCCATAGCAGGACACAAATCCATTTACACTGCTGCGAACAATCCAACGGTATGCCCTAGTGATACTTTGTACTGGTGACATTTTTGCACATGAAGGACATGTTATTACAATCAGGGGATTAATTTTTCCTTAGTAAATTGTTCAACATCTATTCATCATGATCATCAAATGCACTTACTGTGTTTTAGAATTTTGAAGCAAGTTAGAGACTATATTCTAGGAGTTTGTAATCTAAGGTGATAAGCTTTGAAGCCAAACTGAGGGACATTATCCATTATGTCTCTCAAATGTAATAGATACACATTTTAACATATAAATCTGCAACGAAGTTAAATAACAAATTGAAAAGTGCCTAGACTGCTTCTTCCTCCCTTTCTCATGAGTCATTTAGATGGTAGTTTCACCCATTTATTAGTTTGGGAATTTCTGGACTTTCCTTCAAATAAAGAATGGCTCAGAGTGTAAACCCGCTTACGACAAGCAGAGATGACAGGATCTCTGAATCTTGTATTCACTGACATGAGTGTTTACTGATACCTGTATTATTGGAGCTTGCATTTTAATTACTGAACACATATCTGTCTTCCCTAGAAGGCTGTATGGAGAAGGAAATGGCAACCGACTCCAGTATTCTTGCCTAGAGAATCCCTTGGGAAGAGGAGCCTGGCAGGCTATAGCCCACAGGGGTGCAAAGAGCTGTATACAACTGAGCGACTAACACACAGAAGGTTGTAATCTCCTAGTGATAATCATTCATTTTTATCAACCCTCAAAGTTTTTAACTATTTTTTTTTCTTATAGTCAGCACTAAGTTCACACTTGTTGAATTAAAGTGAGTTCCAGGGCATTGCTTATTTTTGGATTTAATTGGTAAACAGAGGAACTTGGCTAAGACATGATCAAAAGGTCATGCCTCCAGCTGAACTCTTAGTAACCTTGGGGATGGTGGTTCACTACAAAGCTCTATTTTATATTGAGACTTGTAGTTGTGGTTGTTTTCTTCTAGTGGAAAAGAAACTTGTCTTAGAAAGACATTCTGGTTTCAGGAAAGAAGGGTATTAGGCCTTTGTAACTGAGGGAATTTCTGAGACGTTCAAAGGAAAAGGAAAGAGAAGAGATGACAATGAATAAGAGAATCAGGGTTGAACACATCAAATTTCCAAGGCCTTTGGAGACGCCTTGCCACTCCTCCATCATAATTAGAAAACACTGACATTCAGAGCTGATTTAAATGCTTCCATCAGTCTAAAAAAGAAGTGTTGCCTGATTTTACTCTGTAACCATGCTTGGTAATTAGAAACATAAGGCCCTGTTCTGGGTGTTTTCTCGGGAACCTACCCTCCCCAGCTTGGTGTCACTACCCATTGGCTACAGGACCTTTATCTTTTCTCACCATCTCTCTTAGGAGCTCCTACCCAGGTCACAGGAAGAGTGTGAGGTTGCCATGGGCATTCCTGAAAAACCTGGAGACCTCCGGCGCCACTTCAGACTCTAAAATACACGGAAGAAACTCATTTTGCCTGCCTGTTTCCTTACTGAAGCTCTATAAATCTGTATTGCATTTGGAAGGCAGCAGTTCAAGTATGGCAAGATAAGCATTCAAACCAGAAGATTAAAAAGAAGGATCGTTGCAATGACCAGCATGAAATAACATCCTTATTTGTTTCTGAAAACAAGAAAGCCATTTCAACAGTGTCTTCTAGAGTACCTCACACTCTTGCTGAGAAATCTGTGTTTTGCAAAATGTGGATCAGAATATGATCTAAGCAGCAGCAGCAGCAGCAGTTTTTTACTTCTGACAAAATTCACAAAGAAAATGGAAAAATACTTGTAATCAAGGGCTTCAACTCAACAGTCACCTAGCTTGTCAAATTAAAACATGTGGCAACCACCTGCCTAGCGTCTTGAAACAACGATAACTTCTTGTTTTTCTACCTGACCTGTAATCTCTTCGGAACACATTTGCATTTTCCAAATTTTCACACTTAAACAATGCTGTCCACACCATGTATAAAGATGACTAAGCAACTCTGTATTAAGTAACCAAAGCAAGTCCTGCCAGTTTCAGAATAATTAAGTTTCTGCAGTCTAATATAAACAGTTCCAAGAACTACATGCGGCCTACCAAAAGTATATATTACAAGTAGTCAACACTGAGGCCAGCTGGCAGACAGATCAACCTATTAAAGTAGAATTGTTCAGAATTCAGAGTATTATTTTTCTTTCCTCCCATTATTTTTTCTGCATCCAACTTTGTTGCTTTGGGAATGTTTTCAAGTATACAAAGCAAGAAAGTGTTGTGGAATTGCACCTCCTGTTAATGAATGAGCATTTCTCTTGAGATTCTTTAGAACTCACAAGTAAATCCCATTTCAATCCTGTCTACACAGACCGTAACAGTAAAAGAGAGAAAGTGAATCCACTTTGTCCCCACTCAGCTAAAGTGTTGGTATTTTGCTTGACCATCAGAAAAGTAAATGGTGACCACCAGACAAGTGAATGAGCACACAAAGCCACGTGCCCAAAAGACAACTGAAACAGCTTTCTGACTGTAGATCTTTGTACTGTCTCTACCAGGGAGCTTGCTGTGTCAAAAATTACTACAAACAAGCCTAATGTCACAGGTTTAATCCTACCAGGAATGAGTTAACTATTTGAGAGGAAAAAAAAGTCCTAAACTGTTGGCATGTGCTTTGACATTAATCTTGGCCAGCTACACTGCAGATGTGGTCTGACAATTTTCAGTTGAGAGAACATAGAGATGATTAGACCAACCCATCCCACCATGACCTTCAGGAGAGAGTATGCCCAAATGAATGGGAGTGTGTCATCACACAAAAGGCTTCTCTGTATTCAACTGAATTTTAAGTCCTAATGTCTTCTTCACTGTGTTTAAATTCATGTATATTCAAGAGATGCTGAAACTGAAGCTCCAACACTTTGGCCATCTGATGTGAAGAGCCAACTCATTGGAAAAGACCCTGATGCTGGGAAAGCTTGAGGGCAGGAGGAGAATGGGATGACAGAGGAGATTATTGGATGGCTTGAATCTGGGTAAACTCTGGGAGATAGTGAAGAAGAGGGAAGCCTGGTGTGCTGCAGTGCATGGGGTCGCAAAGAGTCAGACACGACTGAGCGACTGAACAACAACAACAACAACAACAACAACATACTCAAGACTGGTAAAGGCTCTACACCCGTCATCACAATCAAAACTTCGAAAACAACATTCAAGAAATATTATGAATTACCATTTGCTACCTTGCTGGGTGTGGCAAATAGGTTGTGAATGCAACTACTCTGCTCTCACTGTGCTTATGGTCTGATGGTGGAGACAGGCAATAAATCAATGAAATATAAACTGGGATGGGGTAAGGAAAGGAAAATATAAGCTGCTATGAGAGAGAACTACAGGTATGACTCATGGTTTTCTTTGTATTTTTTTTTTGCTTTTTAATATTTTTTTTGCAAACTTTTTATTTTGTATTGGGAAATAGCCAATTAGCAATGTTATGATAGTTTCAGGTAAGCAGTGAAGGGACTCAACCATACATATATATGTATCCATTCTCCCCCAAACTCCCCTCCTATCCAAGCTGCTACTTAACATTGAGCAGAGTTCTAACTCAAGGTTTCCTTTGGGGTATAATAAGATTTAAGAAGTAATAGCTTTCTCAAAAAAGAATAATGTTAATACACTACAGACAAGCAGTGACAAAGGGAACATAAACGTGTAAGACTGAGGTTTGTATTTATTAAATATATATCAACATCTAGATTGTGCCAGGCACTTGCTCAACAACACTAGGTGTTGATTAATTGAACTTGTCTCTACTTTTCTGTCCTAAAAAAGTGAGTGAAGAGTAAAGCAGCTAGTCAGATATGAAGGATGGTGAACTATTCTCATCCTTTCTCTCCAACTTCAGATCCTATATAAGTAATGTAAAAATAATGACCTATCAAATATGGTCTGCCAGAACTGGAACAGACATAGGGAATCCACTTAAGATATAAATTTCACATGGCTAGAGTGGAGGGCATCTTTCTAGAAACCACCCAACTCAGTGACCTTCCAACAACAAAAGCATATTTCTCACTCGCCACTGGGCAGAAATTTGTTGATTCAAATGTAGCTGGTCCACTTTGTTTTTTCAAATTTTGGTTCATGATTCCAAGAAATGAACAACCCATAATAAATTTACTCCAGTGGCAGAACATCTCATGACCAGCTTTTCTACTTTGAATACCACAAGCAGACCTTTAATTTGTTGACACACAGCCCCTGGACATTCATGAAAACAAGATGTTCTCTTGCTGCTTTTTAAGTTAAACAGATTTAAGTCAGGGTCTCAGCTGAATTTCAAAAACAGATGTTCCATAGCAAAAGGGCTGAACTGACCCCAGCAATGAGAGGCTGTTTCACTTGAACTTGAATATTCTTTTGTTAGGAGGACAAGCGATCAAACCCTGGGACTGAAGACAGGAGCAACCCAAGGTTTACTACTGTCTGCGTTCAATGGCTGCCCTGGGGGTCTGGGAAGACTATGTATCCAGGAGTCTTGGTTTGGGGAATAAGCTGATGCCTGGGAGGTTTAGGTGCCTGGGTTTTGAAGGGGTTAGTGAGGAGGGGTGGTCTTTCCCCCAGCTCCCCGCCCCCCCGCCAAAGCTACCATCCTGTTCCCCTGTGCATCTCAGAGCCCTGCGTGGAATGACTCTACTGTACCCACCGCCTCTCCTGACCCCACAGTCAGGCCGCTTCCTTAGTCCTGCGACAAGCCAGCTCGTATTTTGCCTCTGGGCCTTTGTCCCTGTTTGCTCCCTTCTGTAACCTGCAGCGCCCTCCATTCCTTCTGCAAATCCTGTCTGTTTTTCTAGAGTGTAGCTCAGTCTTCTCTTTACTCCAGAAGCAGCCGGCCTTTCAACTCTGCAGCATTGTTGGCACTGTTCTTTTCGATGGTCAATACCATACAGCTTTGTTATTCAAATGTGTTATAACCTCTCTTTCTCTGGAGCAAATGTGAAGCTGCTCAATGTCAGGGCCTGCCTCTCCTTTGCTATCCCCTCGCAGTGCGGGGTGTTTAGCTCTGCCGTTATAGATACACGAGAATGGTTGCTGAACTGAACTTAATGAAAAACTTCTGGCCTGAAAAATCCAAGTTCCAAAAATTCCACACCTCTGGCCATCAGTACCCTTTGCGCTTTCCGGGCACCTTATAGAACTGTACTTGCTGGCTTCCTCGTGGGCATCTGGGGCCAAGTGACTACTTCTGGCCAGTGAGTTGTGAGCAGAAGTATCCCGTCACTTCTGGGGCAGACCATTTCTTTGTTGATATGAGATCCTTCAGAGTACTTTCTCTCTCTGCCCTGGGTCCCCAAGTAAGGATGGCAATGATGTGGACCAGAGACCCCTGCCTATCCAGGGTTACAGAGAAAGCATGAGGGGGCAACCTTTGTGTTGAAGTCACTAAGATTTTGAGTGGTCCCCAACCCCAGCATAACCTAGCTTGCCATGACTGACATAGCCATGGTTAAGTTAGTCCATGACAAAAATGATCTTGTGATATGAGGCACTGCTGCATGAAGGTATTTATTCAACTTACTGATTTTCTGTTTCTGTTCTATGGCTTCTAACATAGAAATAGGAATGGGTAAGCTAATCAGGTAGGGCTTCAGGGAATAGAAATGGCTCATTGGCCCCATCTGCCTACTCCAGTGAGTCATAAAACTGCTGCTAACTGCAGGAGTGCTCACGTGTTGTGTGTTCATTCGCTAACACCAGGAATGACAAATTCGAATGCTTTTAAGGACCCAAAAGGTAAATACTTGGAGAGTGGTGGCCTGTGGGGAAATGGAGAAATCATGCATCCCTAAAAAAATTCAAAATCAAAATTTCAAGAAAACCATGCTGGGCAAAGGAAGCCCACTTGCAGGTCAGTGGACCTCAGGTTGCTTGTTAGTAATCCCTAATTTATACAATCATTCCTTAATGGCTCTCATGCATCAGGCTAGGCACTATGAGGAGTTAAAGGGTAAACTTATGTGAATTTATCTCTTAGCCTACATTCTAGATGGAGAAGTTTATTTATTTAGTCAATGGTTATATAGCATGTGCTATGTACCCAGTACAGTTCTAAGAATTTTATAAGTATCAGTTTAAATCTTTATAACAATCTTTATTGAGTCCATTTTACAGATGGAAAGACTAAGGCTCAGAGAAGATGTGTCATTTGCCCAAGGTCACAGTTCAGTTCAGTTCAGTTCATTTCAGGCACTCAGTCATGTCCAACTCTTTGCAACCCCATGAACTGCAGCACGCCAGGCCTCCCTGTCCATCACCAACTCCCGGAGTTTACCCAAACTCATGTCCATTGAGTCGGTGATGCCATCCAGCCATCTCATCCTCTGTCGTCCCCTTCTCCTCCTGCCCCCAATCCCTCCCAGCATCAGGGTCTTTTCCAATGAGTCAACTCTTCGCATGAGGTGGCCAAAGTACTGGAGTCTCAGCTTTAGCATCATTCCTTCCAAAGAAATCCCAGGGCTGATCTCCTTCAGAATGGACTGGTTGGATCTCCTTTCAGTCTAAGAGACTCTCAAGAGTCTTCTCCAACACCACAGTTCAAAAGCATCAATTCTTCAACGCTCAGCTTTCTTCACAGTCCAGCTTTCACATCCATACATGACCACAGGAAAAACCATAGCTTTGACTAGATGGACCTCTGTTGGCAAAGTAATGTCTCTGCTTTTGAATATGCTATCTAGGTTGGTCATAACTTTCCTTCCAAGGAGTAAGTGTCTTTTAATTTCATGGCTGCAATCACCATCTGCAGTGATTTTGGAGTCCAAAAATGGTCACAGAGTTAGCAAATATTAGAGCCAGGATTTACATCCAGGCAGTCTAGCCCTCAGAGTCTGTGCTTTGTGAGACTATGCTGCTTCTCACAAGATGTAATGCAAAGTAGCTTATGGCAAGAACCTCACTGATGAAAAGACCATGTAATTGCCTAAAGGATCCGTACTCGGCTACAAACAACCCTGTCTAGAATTTGTTTCCTGTTGGAAGGAGTTGGCTTGCTTGATGTTAGGGGGAGTCCATATTTGATGTTTATCAATGAAATGAAAATGAATCTTGTTGATGTTCATTTGGGCTTTGGCAAACTGATTTATTATTTCATTTAAGTGGAGTTCACTTTAGAAAATAAGCTGAATTCATCCTAAAGTCTTTAAAAAATAAAAACACACTTTGACTATTTCTTTTCGCTTTTTCATTTAATTAATTTCAGACAGGAAGCAAAATCATCTAAGATTATCTGTTAGTATCTGTCTTAAGACAGAGTCAGATTTTGTGGGACCTGAAAATTATTTGGGAGTCCTTTAAGAAAGTGAATACAATGTTAAACGTAAAAACTTAGGCAGGGGTGTGACAGACATCTGTTCAAAGGACGGGCTCTGTGGCTTAAGCACACCACTGGTTTCACAGTGAATCACTCTGGGTCTGTCACCTTTGATTCTTTGAGCATTCCAATAAAAAGTGACAAACCCTTACTTTGCTCTTAATTTTCAATTATTTTGATACTACAGTTATGTCTCCCCCTAAAAAATTCTTCTTGAAAACAGAATTTAGGAAACAAATAAGGCAGGGGACAATTAAGCATCATTCTTCAAAGCAATTTTCAGAAAAGTAGAATTAGAGATATAGCCAGTGCCCTGCAGTGTTTTGCCTGTAAACCACATAATTAAGAATGATAGGTAAACGAGACAGCGGAGGTATATAAAGTATTATGACTCTTTGTTAAGATAAGGCCAATAAAAAATAAATAAAAGAACCAGAAATCACAATTTATGTCAATGAGTATATTATTAGAGTCACTAGATTTCCCACTGCCTTCAATAAAAAAAAGTCCATTTTATAGGAAGAATGAAGGAACACTAGACTTGTTAACGTAGCCCAGACCTAATATAGCACTGGCTAGAGAAGCTCCAGTTCAGTATATAGCTGTAGAGTGAATACATTAATGAGTGACTGAATATGTATGTTTGAAGAGCAAGAAAAGGACAGATGGTGCTAATAGTGGTCACAAGCCTCCCCCACCAACCCTGACGCATAACTGCACCTTTTAGTTCTAATCCATTAGCCAGAAAGCTGGGGGAGGCAGTAGATATGTCCCCAGAGTCCCTCATGGTAACAAATGTCTTTATGTTTATACATCTTGAGAGTCTGTGATGGAATCAGATTCACAGTCATGGGTATAATATACTTATGGGAGGAATCTTTTGAAGAACTTGAAGAAAATGCTTTTAGAAGAGCGCCTTCCTTCAGGCCTGACATGTGTTTGTATTCACTCCCTCTCTGCATTCTCTGAATATGATAAACACACTTCTCTCCAAACTCAGGATGCCCCGTTCCACGGTATGTCGTTCTTGGTCATTAAATAACAGGACTTGATATTAATGTTGGCTGTCTCCATCCCTCTTTAACAAAGTGTTTTCAGCCAAAGATATTAAACTAGTCAACCTCTCTTTTCCCCTGTCAGAGAAACAGCCAGCCTCCTGAAATCACAGCTCATTTATACCACATTGGCGTGAATATTCAGACTCCATTTGTCTCCAGCTCTTAAAGACTGGTGTGAGAGTGAATGATAGACATTTTGTTTTGAATTAGCAAAAAGGAGGAGAAAAAAAAACCACCCAAGTAATAAGTTTGGCCTTAAAATATCTGTTTCAGGGAATGCAGCTCTGCTTTTTCCTCCAGTAAAAGTTGATTTTAAAAAAATCTAGATTTAATTTGGCATTAAGTTGGACCTGATACAGAAAATAGTAGGAAGGAAAATGTCTTAGTCTTCCCCCTGCCTCAGATTGAGCCTTTAAACCCTGCTGGAGGACTGTTCCATGGACTAGTGCAAGATGTTTGCAGCTTTGTTTTGTTGAACATCCCAAAGCAAACTTGGGAAGTAGTTGAGTCTGTGTCCTTGAACTGTACAAATCCTGTCACAGTTGGAACCTCAGACTTCTGATAGTTTTGTTTGAAAGCTAAATAGCAGGATCATTCTTTTTTTTTTTCCTCTTTATGGCATACTCACTCATGTTTTTTGGAACAGAAGTCTGGAAAGGAGTTCTAGGCAAGAACTCCTGGCACCATTGTTTGTTTTTCTCGCTGCTATCTGTGCCTTGATCTTGGTTTGCCCACCCTGACAAAACCTCTATCCATCAACAGCCATGCTGGATGGAGGTGCCTCCTAAGGCCAGGTGCAATTTCCTGGCCAAGGAAACACCATCACTTGGCAAAGGCTACAAAATCTGCACATGGTGATGCTGGAATGTCCTGTTACCTTCCTTATCATTAAAGTTTCAAGAACTGGGAAGACCTGAGAACCCATGCTCCTTGAGTCCTCTTGATTTCTAAGCAAACTTGGGTGTTGTTCTGCAGCCACTACCAGAAATCTGTAGAAAAGACTTTTAGTGCAAAAGTGATCCCTTCAGATTGTGCTGTAACAAGTACAGACACACTTGAACTAAACAGGAGGCTGAATATTGTGTCAAGAGTGTCCAGAGAGGCTTGTTCTGCAAAACTCAAGAGAAGATAAAAGAAAAAAACCCCCTCTCTTTCCATACCATCTGGAGCTTCAACTGACTCTAAAAATACTGGCCCATAGTGGTTATAAAGACTCCCATTTATGTTGTTCTAAAACAAGGCAAAGCCTGCTAGGTGCTTACAACTCAAAGCACTTCTTATACATGCTCATAGGAAAAGTATCTTTCTCTTCATATCCTATAGCTGAATGAAATGAATAAAATGCAGTCTGGGGGCACCTCTGTTGGCCACTGGCCACCATTCATCTGGAATACCCAACCTAGGCCACTCAAGGATTGCAAAGCTGTTTTCTCTTGACTTCAAAATTTCTCCCTGCTCATTTTACACAAATAGCAATTTATGTAAAATCCACTGACACAGGTGCCATTAGCACTTTAGGTCACTGAGTGAAAAAGGGCATCTTTGTCCTGGCAACTTGAAGAATACCAAGAGGAAAGTATGGAAGTGGAGGGTACTTGAAGAAATCTGATATCTCAAAGTTCAGGAAATGGAACAGGGTATGTAGAGAAGGAGGAAATTTACAAACCTCTGACAGGCTCTCCTGCTAATAATCAGACAATCCAAAGAAAGATCCTGGGTTTCTGCTAGAGAAAGAGAACCAGTGGAGAAAGGGGAGGGGGGTGAGCTCGGAGAAGCAAGGAAAAGAAATGACGCTTTAGAAAATAACAGAGAAATGAATGAATAGTTTCCTTCCTTTTGTTTGTATCACACTAAGCAGGAAAAAAGTGGGAAATCCAGGGCTGGGGTGAAGGTGGCCCAATTAGAAATCACTTTTGATGGTGAGACCCAGAGAGGAGAAGCTTGCTATGGCCACCATGATGTAGGGCCTGGTCCGTTCATACTTCATTAGCCCCCATTCTGTCCTGCGTGTGAAACATGAAAACATCACCAAAACCTCCTTGAAGGCATAGGAAGTGTGAGGAGACCAATGGACTACGGAAGGGGTTCAGGGCAAAGGAGGTACATTCCCCTTAACTGAGTCCTTTACTGACTATCTGGACAAGACGATGTTCCATGGCAGAGGCATCCCAGCCACCTGACCTTCTGTCTCTTTGGACACAGAGGAGTCTAATCGTGGACCTCCCCTACTGTCCAGTCTGATCAGCTCTGATTGTGATGGAGAAAACGGTCCTAAAGGGAAGTGCTGATGTATGATAGCCTCGGGCAAGCAGCTGGGGAGTCAAACACATGCTCGTGGGTGGAGTTGGCTAGAGAGGAGCAAGCTCGGGTAGAGAAAGCTCCCCAGGAATGGTTTGGGGCAAAGCCCTAAAGGAGAGGACAGAAGAAGGTATAAAATAGGACCAAAGGAATAAGTGAAGAGAGAAGTAGATAGACATCCACAGTTGCTAACATGCATGTTCTTACATTAGAAATGCCATTTAGATTTCTTCCTCCTGTTATTCATCAGGAAAACTTTCTACATGCAATTTCTAGTGGCGTCGTTAAACCGCTGCTCCTCCCTCTGCACTCTTTCTGGGTGGCCTCATAATTCCTATGTGTAGGTTATGATTATGAAAATTTCTATCTCTAGTTATTACCTGGGCTTCAGACGTGCATAGCCCTTGTATTCTAGACACACACCCTTGGGTGTTGCACAGGCCCTTAAACTCAGCAAGTCTCAGTCTAACTCACTGTCCTTCCCTCTTGGCTCCCAAAAGAGTGTGCTCAGTATCTGGAGCAGGTCCATGTTATTTACTCTTTGAGGAGTGAGGTAAGTCTCCCGCCATCAGTAATCATATTATATATATATATATTATTATAATTATATATATTATAATAATATATATATATATATTCAGTCTCTCTCTCCAGCCTTGACTTATTTCCACTTTTTGGAAGTCAGGAGACAGGCAGCAAGTAAGGAGAAAGCACCACTAATAATCATTATTCGGAGGTAGTCTTATAGCAAATTACAGGTTCAGAGACTTCTACCTTACCTCTCCATTCACTTATTCATTTAATAAGTACTATTGAATGCTCACTATTTACAAAACCTCCTCTAGTGCTATGAAAGATGTAAAAGGCACACTTTTCAGCTTCAAAAATTATGTAATGAAACAGGGAAGTGAGAGATGTATACAAAGGACTGCAACATACTGTAGGAAAACCAAATATTCTAAGAGTGATATAAATGCTAAGGTAGTTCAGGAGAGGAGACTCAGACAGCTGTCCATATGCGACAAACTAAAAATCAGCATATGGGGGAAAAAGGATGGATATTAGAGACTGAGTTGTGTTCCCACAAATTCATATGTTGAAATCTTAGCTCCGAGTAACTTAGAAAATAAACAGATTTGGAGATCTGGTCATTAAAGAGGTAATTAAGTTAAGACGAAATCTTTAGAGCATGCATTAGTCCGATATGACTGTAGCCCTTCTAAGAAGAGGAAACGTTAGACACAGAGAGGGCACTCCAAACACGTGCTGGCAGTGGGATGCTAGTGAAGACACAGGAAAAGAGGGCCATCTGCAAGTCAAGGAGAGAGGCCTTCGAAGAAAACGAACCTGTGACCCCCTTCACCTTGAGCTTCCATGCTTCGTAACTGTGAGAAGATAAATCTCTGCTATGTAAGCCACCTGGTTGCGGTAATTTGCTCTGGCAGCCACAGAAAACCACTTCTCCCTACTAGTGCCAGCCTTGGAAAGAGTGTGAATGAGTGAGGCTTCCTTTAGCTTCTCCATCCTCTACCTTCTGAAAGTCCCTCTTGCTGCTCCCCAGGTAGACTGTGTACTGGTAGAAGTTCTTCCGGGTGAGGAGGATTTGCTGAGAGTGAAGAGTGCTTCCTTCTGAAATCATTGTTTGTTCAAAGGTGAGCTCCTTTACCCTGAAGACTGCCTCATCATCTCTCTATTCCCTCAAGTCAGCAACATTCTTGGGAAGTGAGAACTTCATTATTGATTGGGGACTGTTTTGCTTAATATACTACAGATGCAGGAAAAAAATGTAAAATAAAGCAAAAAAAAAAAATCAGATTCCAAAACAGGAAAACAATTCTTTCAAACTTGATAGATTACTTGGTAAATAAACTATGAAGGGCATAGCAGAACCCTTGGTTTCTCACAATGCATCTTTAGCTGCGAGAATTTAGACCATCAGGCAGAAAGTCTATGTAATTGTTAAGATCAGAGCCCTCCCCACCAACAAAACCACATAAACTCTACTCACGGGTAAGCAGTCAAACGTCTGCTCGTGAACCTCTGGTTGATTACCAATCCCTATGAATCTGGCTGGATGATCTTCAAGCTTTTCAATGATTACCTGGCATAAATGGATGGAAACAGTGGAGTGAATTTTAGTTAATGTAGAACTATTCCAAATATTTAAGATACAATTTCTTTCTCAGGTACTGATGTTGGTTAGGACCGTGAAAGGGAAATAAAGCACAGATATAAATAGATATTGCATTTGCAATCGATAGTTGTATTTGCATTTTAAAGAAAATTAATACAATTATTACAGAGTCAGTCCCTAAATTCTTCTAAATAGTGGAGGTGAGAGATGGTTTGTACAAAGCAG